>NW_027507748.1:47684558-49079558 GCF_037356315.1 Lithobates pipiens
CTATCTATCTATCTATCTATCTCACGCAGTATCTATCTATCTCACGCAGTATCTATCTATCTATCTATCTATCTATCTCACGCAGTATCTATCTATCTATCTATCTATCTATCTATCTATCTATCTATCTATCTATCTATCTATCTATCTATCTCACGCAGTATCTATCTATCTATCTATCTATCTATCTATCTATCTATCTATCTATCTCACGCAGTATCTATCTATCTATCTATCTATCTATCTATCTATCTATCTATCTATCTATCTATCTATCTCACGCAGTATCTATCTATCTCACGCAGTATCTATCTATCTATCTATCTATCTATCTATCTATCTATCTATCTCACGCAGTATCTATCTATCTATCTATCTATCTATCTATCTATCTATCTATCTATCTATCTATCTATCTATCTATCTATCTCACGCAGTATCTATCTATCTATCTATCTATCTATCTATCTATCTATCTATCTATCTATCTATCTATCTATCTATCTATCTATCTATCTATCTATCTCACGCAGTATCTATCTATCTATCTATCTATCTATCTATCTATCTATCTATCTATCTATCTATCTATCTCACGCAGTATCTATCTATCTCACGCAGTATCTATCTATATATCTATCTATCTATCTATCTCACGCAGTATCTATCTATCTATCTATCTATCTATCTATCTATCTATCTATCTATCTATCTATCTATCTCACCCAGTATCTATCTATCTATCTATCTATCTCACCCAGTATCTATCTATCTATCTATCTATCTATCTATCTATCTATCTATCTATCTATCTATCTCACGCAGTATCTATCTATCTATCTATCTATCTATCTATCTATCTATCTATCTATCTATCTATCTATCTATCTATCTCACGCAGTATCTATCTATCTCACGCAGTATCTATCTATCTATCTATCTATCTCACGCAGTATCTATCTATCTATCTATCTCATGCAGTATCTATCTATCTATCTCACGCAGTATCTATCTATCTATCTATCTATCTATCTCACGCAGTATCTATCTATCTATCTATCTATCTATCTATCTATCTATCTATCTATCTATCTATCTATCTATCTATCTCACGCAGTATCTATCTATCTATCTATCTATCTCACGCAGTATCTATCTATCTATCTATCTATCTATCTATCTATCTATCTATCTATCTATCTATCTATCTATCTATCTATCTCACGCAGTATCTATCTATCTATCTATCTATCTATCTATCTATCTATCTATCTATCTATTTATCTATCTATCTATCTATCTATCTATCTATCTATCTCATGCAGTATCTATCTATCTATCTCATGCAGTATCTATCTATCTATCTATCTATCTATCTCACGCAGTATCTATCTATCTCACGCAGTATCTATCTATCTATCTATCTATCTCACGCAGTATCTATCTATCTATCTATCTCATGCAGTATCTATCTATCTATCTCACGCAGTATCTATCTATCCATCTATCTATCTCACGCAGTATCTATCTATCTATCTATCTATCTATCTATCTATCTATCTATCTCACGCAGTATCTATCTATCTATCTATCTATCTCACGCAGTATCTATCTATCTATCTATCTATCTATCTATCTATCTATCTATCTATCTATCTCACGCAGTATCTATCTATCTATCTATCTATCTATCTATCTATCTATCTATCTATCTATCTATCTATCTCATGCAGTATCTATCTATCTATCTATCTCACGCAGTATCTATCTATCTATCTATCTATCTCACCCAGTATCTATCTATCTATCTATCTCACGCAGTATCTATCTATCTATCTATCTATCTATCTATCTATCTATCTATCTATCTATCTATCTATCTATCTATCTATCTCACGCAGTATCTATCTATCTCACGCAGTATCTATCTATCTATCTATCTATCTATCTATCTATCTATCTATCTATCTATCTATCTATCTATCTATCTATCTATCTCACGCAGTATCTATCTATCTATCTATCTATCTATCTCACGCAGTATCTATCTATCTATCTATCTATCTATCTATCTATCTATCTATCTATCTCACGCAGTATCTATCTATCTATCTATCTATCTATCTATCTATCTATCTATCTATCTATCTATCTATCTATCTATCTCACGCAGTATCTATCTATCTATCTATCTATCTATCTATCTATCTCACGCAGTATCTATCTATCTCACGCAGTATCTATCTATCTATCTATCTATCTCACGCAGTATCTATCTATCTATCTATCTATCTATCTATCTCACGCAGTATCTATCTATCTATCTATCTATCTATCTATCTATCTATCTATCTATCTATCTATCTATCTCACGCAGTATCTATCTATCTATCTATCTATCTATCTATCTATCTATCTATCTATCTATCTATCTATCTATCTCACGCAGTATCTATCTATCTCACGCAGTATCTATCTATCTATCTATCTATCTATCTATCTATCTATCTATCTCACGCAGTATCTATCTATCTATCTATCTATCTATCTATCTATCTATCTATCTATCTATCTATCTATCTATCTCACCCAGTATCTATCTATCTATCTATCTATCTATCTATCTCACCCAGTATCTATCTATCTATCTATCTATCTATCTATCTCACGCAGTATCTATCTATCTATCTATCTATCTATCTATCTATCTATCTATCTATCTATCTATCTCACGCAGTATCTATCTATCTCACGCAGTATCTATCTATCTATCTATCTCACGCAGTATCTATCTATCTATCTATCTATCTATCTATCTATCTATCTATCTATCTATCTATCTATCTATCTCACGCAGTATCTATCTATCTATCTATCTATCTCACGCAGTATCTATCTATCTATCTATCTATCTATCTATCTATCTATCTATCTATCTATCTATCTATCTCACGCAGTATCTATCTATCTATCTATCTATCTATCTATCTCACGCAGTATCTATCTATCTCACGCAGTATCTATCTATCTATCTATCTCACGCAGTATCTATCTATCTATCTATCTATCTATCTATCTATCTATCTATCTATCTATCTATCTATCTCACGCAGTATCTATCTATCTATCTATTTATCTATCTCACGCAGTATCTATCTATCTATCTATCTATCTATCTATCTATCTATCTATCTATCTATCTATCTATCTCACGCAGTATCTATCTATCTCACGCAGTATCTATCTATCTATCTATCTATCTATCTATCTATCTATCTATCTCACGCAGTATCTATCTATCTATCTATCTATCTATCTATCTATCTATCTATCTATCTATCTATCTATCTATCTATCTCACCCAGTATCTATCTATCTATCTATCTATCTCACCCAGTATCTATCTATCTATCTATCTATCTATCTATCTATCTATCTATCTATCTATCTATCTATCTCACGCAGTATCTATCTATCTATCTATCTATCTATCTATCTATCTATCTATCTATCTATCTCACGCAGTATCTATCTATCTCACGCAGTATCTATCTATCTCACGCAGTATCTATCTATCTATCTATCTATCTATCTCACGCAGTATCTATCTATCTCACGCAGTATCTATCTATCTATCTATCTATCTATCTATCTATCTATCTATCTATCTATCTATCTATCTCACGCAGTATCTATCTATCTATCTATCTATCTATCTATCTATCTATCTATCTATCTATCTATCTCACCCAGTATCTATCTATCTATCTATCTATCTCACCCAGTATCTATCTATCTATCTATCTATCTATCTATCTATCTATCTATCTATCTATCTATCTATCTATCTCACGCAGTATCTATCTATCTATCTATCTATCTATCTATCTATCTATCTATCTCACGCAGTATCTATCTATCTATCTATCTATCTATCTATCTATCTATCTATCTATCTATCTATCTCACACAGTATCTATCTATCTATCTATCTATCTATCTATCTATCTATCTATCTATCTATCTATCTCACACAGTATCTATCTATCTATCTATCTATCTCACGCAGTATCTATCTATCTATCTATCTATCTATCTATCTATCTATCTATCTATCTATCTATCTATCTATCTATCTATCTCACGCAGTATCTATCTATCTATCTATCTATCTCACGCAGTATCTATCTATCTATCTATCTATCTATCTATCTATCTATCTATCTATCTATCTATCTATCTATCTCACGCAGTATCTATCTATCTATCTATCTATCTCACGCAGTATCTATCTATCTATCTATCTATCTATCTATCTATCTATCTATCTATCTATCTATCTATCTATCTCACGCAGTATCTATCTATCTATCTATCTATCTCACGCAGTATCTATCTATCTATCTATCTATCTATCTATCTATCTCACGCAGTATCTATCTATCTATCTATCTATCTATCTATCTATCTATCTATCTATCTATCTATCTATCTATCTATCTCATGCAGTATCTATCTATCTATCTATCTCACGCAGTATCTATCTATCTATCTATCTATCTCACCCAGTATCTATCTATCTATCTATCTCACGCAGTATCTATCTATCTATCTATCTATCTATCTATCTATCTATCTATCTCACGCAGTATCTATCTATCTATCTATCTATCTATCTATCTATCTATCTATCTATCTATCTCACGCAGTATCTATCTATCTCACGCAGTATCTATCTATCAGTGGCGGAACTACCGCCATAGCAACACATGCGGGCGCTATGGGGCCCGCAGTCAAGTGGGGCCCGGTGAGGACAGGCGCCACGGCTCCGCGGGAGATAGCCGGCGGCTCCGCGGGAGGTCCGCGGCTCCGCGGGTGGTCCGCGGGCGGCTCCGCGGGTAGTCCGCGGCTCCGCGGGCGGCTCCGCGGGTGGTCCGCGGGCGGCTCCGCGGGTAGTCCGCGGCTCCGCGGGTGGTCCACAGGCGGCTCAGTGAGTGAGAGCGGGCGGTCAGAGGATCCGTGGGAGGCGGATGAGAGTGGCCAGTTCGCTGGTGAGAGAGTGGGCTGGCCAATCAGGGAGCTGACAGGCGGGGAGCATAGAGATGACATCATCTCTGGCCGCCCTGCATCCCTGCAGTGCAGTTCCCCCCTCACTGGGCAGGCAGCCAGGAAGCAGAGAGCTGACATTATCTCTCTGCTGTCTGACTGATAATCTGCTGCCTGACTCAGTGACACAGCAGGAAAGTGGCAGAGCAAGTGACAATCCATAATGTGTGGCAGGCGACGTGGCAAGTGAAAATCCATGACGTGGCAAATGACAATCCATAATGTGTGGCAGGCGATGTGGCAAGTGACAACCCGGGACGTGGCAAGTGACAATCCATAACGTGTGGCAGGTGACATGGCAAGTGACAACCTGGATGTGGCAAGTGACAATCCATAACATGTGGCAGGTGACGTGGCAAGTGAAAATCCGTGACGTGACAAGTGTCAATCCGTAATGTGTGGCAGGTGACGTGGCAAGTGACAACCCGGGACGTGCAAGTGACAATCCATAATGTATGGCAAGTGACAATCTAGGATGTGGCAAGTGACAATCTGTAATGACGTGGCAAGTGACAATCCGTAATGTGTGGCAGGTGACGTGGCAAGTGACAACCTGGATGCGGCAAGTGACAATCCGTAACATGTGGCAGGGGACGTAGCAAGTGAAAATCTGTGACGTGGCAAGTGACATTCCGTAATGTGTGGCAGGTGATGTGGCAAGTGACAATCCGTAATGTGTGGCAGGTGACGTGGCAAGTGACAACCCAGGACGTGGCAAGTGACAATCTAGGACGTGGCAAGTGACAATCCGTAATGTGTGGCAGGTAACGTGGCAAGTGACAATCCGGGATGTGGCAAGTGGACAATCCACAACATGTGGCAGATGACATTCTGCAACGTGTGACAAGTGACAATCTGCATCTGGTGGCAGGCAATGTGGCAAGTGGACAATCCGCAACATGTAGCAGGTGATGTGACAAGTGACAATCCTTAATGTGTGGCAAGTGACAATCCAGGACGTGGCAAGTGACAATCCATAATGTGTGGCAAGTGATGTGGCAAGTGACAATCCAGGACGTGGCAAGTGACAATCCAGGACGTGGCAAGTGACAATCCATAATGTGTGGCAAGTGATGTGGCAAGTGACAATCCAGGACGTGGCAAGTGACAATCCATAATGTTTAGCAAGTGACGTGGCAAGTGACAATCCAGGACGTGGCAAGTGACAATCCATAATGTGTGGCATAATGTGTGACTTATCTATCTTGGCAAGTGACAATCTGGGATGTGGCAAGTGGACAATCTGCAACATGTGGTAGGTGACATTCCGCAACCTGTGACAAGTTACAATCTGCATCTGGTGGCAGGCGATGATGGCAAGTGACACGCTCAGGGATCCCACTGATTTTGCATTATGGTGAGTTTCATTTTATATAACAGAACAGAAATTGGTTAGAAGGCCTGGAGGTCTGCAATGTGTTCCCTTCAGGGGCTGCATACAGTATAGTGCATACTTTGTTGTTCAAAATTAATATAAGCTGTTGCCTGGGTACTGTGCCACATGGGTGTGGTAGTCTGTTGTTCAATGGCATTAGTTCATTTTTTTTTTTTTTTTTGATGGGGGGGGGGGGGGGGGCCCATACAACATTTTGCTATGGGGCCCTGTGATTTCTAGTTACGCCCCTGCTATCTATCTATCTATCTCACGCAGTATCTATCTATCTATCTATCTATCTATCTATCTATCTATCTATCTATCTATCTCACGCAGTATCTATCTATCTATCTATCTATCTATCTATCTATCTATCTATCTATCTATCTATCTATCTATCTATCTCACGCAGTATCTATCTATCTATCTATCTATCTATCTATCTATCTATCTATCTATCTCACGCAGTATCTATCTATCTCACGCAGTATCTATCTATCTATCTATCTATCTATCTATATATCTATCTCACGCAGTATCTATCTATCTATCTATCTATCTATCTCACGCAGTATCTATCTATCTATCTATCTATCTATCTATCTATCTATCTATCTATCTATCTATCTATCTATCTATCTATCTCACGCAGTATCTATCTATCTATCTATCTATCTATCTATCTATCTATCTATCTATCTATCTATCTATCTATCTATCTATCTATCTATCTATCTATCTCACGCAGTATCTATCTATCTCACGCAGTATCTATCTATATATCTATCTATCTATCTATCTATCTATCTATCTATCTATCTCACGCAGTATCTATCTATCTATCTATCTATCTATCTATCTATCTATCTATCTCACCCAGTATCTATCTATCTATCTATCTATCTCACCCAGTATCTATCTATCTATCTATCTATCTATCTATCTATCTATCTATCTATCTATCTATCTATCTCACGCAGTATCTATCTATCTATCTATCTATCTATCTATCTATCTATCTATCTATCTATCTATCTATCTATCTATCTATCTCACGCAGTATCTATCTATCTCACGCAGTATCTATCTATCTATCTATCTATCTCACGCAGTATCTATCTATCTATCTATCTCATGCAGTATCTATCTATCTATCTCACGCAGTATCTATCTATCTATCTATCTATCTATCTATCTATCTATCTATCTCACGCAGTATCTATCTATCTATCTATCTATCTATCTATCTATCTATCTATCTATCTATCTATCTATCTATCTATCTATCTATCTATCTATCTCACGCAGTATCTATCTATCTATCTATCTATCTATCTATCTCACGCAGTATCTATCTATCTATCTATCTATCTATCTATCTATCTATCTATCTATCTATCTATCTATCTATCTATCTATCTATCTATCTATCTCACGCAGTATCTATCTATCTATCTATCTATCTATCTATCTATCTATCTATCTATCTATCTATCTATCTATCTATCTATCTATCTATCTATCTCATGCAGTATCTATCTATCTATCTATCTCATGCAGTATCTATCTATCTATCTATCTATCTATCTATCTCACGCAGTATCTATCTATCTCACGCAGTATCTATCTATCTATCTATCTATCTCACGCAGTATCTATCTATCTATCTATCTCATGCAGTATCTATCTATCTATCTCACGCAGTATCTATCTATCTATCTATCTATCTCACGCAGTATCTATCTATCTATCTATCTATCTATCTATCTATCTATCTATCTATCTATCTATCTATCTATCTATCTATCTATCTCACGCAGTATCTATCTATCTATCTATCTATCTATCTATCTATCTATCTATCTATCTATCTATCTATCTATCTCATGCAGTATCTATCTATCTATCTATCTCACGCAGTATCTATCTATCTATCTCACCCAGTATCTATCTATCTATCTATCTCACGCAGTATCTATCTATCTATCTATCTATCTATCTATCTATCTATCTATCTCACGCAGTATCTATCTATCTATCTATCTATCTATCTATCTATCTATCTATCTATCTATCTATCTATCTCACGCAGTATCTATCTATCTATCTATCTATCTATCTATCTATCTCACGCAGTATCTATCTATCTATCTATCTATCTATCTATCTATCTATCTATCTATCTCACGCAGTATCTATCTATCTATCTATCTATCTATCTATCTATCTATCTATCTATCTATCTATCTCACGCAGTATCTATCTATCTATCTATCTATCTATCTCACGCAGTATCTATCTATCTCACGCAGTATCTATCTATCTATCTATCTATCTATCTCACGCAGTATCTATCTATCTATCTATCTATCTATCTATCTATCTATCTCACGCAGTATCTATCTATCTATCTATCTATCTATCTATCTATCTATCTATCTATCTATCTATCTATCTATCTATCTATCTCACGCAGTATCTATCTATCTATCTATCTATCTATCTATCTATCTATCTATCTCACGCAGTATCTATCTATCTCACGCAGTATCTATCTATCTATCTATCTATCTATCTATCTATCTATCTATCTATCTATCTATCTATCTCACGCAGTATCTATCTATCTATCTATCTATCTATCTATCTATCTATCTATCTATCTATCTATCTATCTATCTCACCCAGTATCTATCTATCTATCTATCTATCTATCTATCTATCTATCTATCTATCTATCTATCTCACCCAGTATCTATCTATCTATCTATCTATCTATCTCACGCAGTATCTATCTATCTATCTATCTATCTATCTATCTATCTATCTATCTATCTATCTATCTCACGCAGTATCTATCTATCTCACGCAGTATCTATCTATCTATCTATCTATCTATCTATCTATCTATCTATCTATCTATCTATCTATCTATCTATCTCACGCAGTATCTATCTATCTATCTATCTATCTATCTATCTATCTATCTATCTATCTATCTATCTATCTATCTCACCCAGTATCTATCTATCTATCTATCTATCTCACACAGTATCTATCTATCTATCTATCTATCTATCTATCTATCTATCTATCTATCTATCTATCTCACGCAGTATCTATCTATCTATATATCTATCTATCTATCTATCTATCTATCTATCTATCTATCTATCTATCTATCTCACCCAGTATCTATCTATCTATCTATCTCACACAGTATCTATCTATCTATCTATCTATCTCACGCAGTATCTATCTATCTATCTATCTATCTATCTCACACAGTATCTATCTATCTATCTATCTCACGCAGTATCTATCTATCTATCTATCTCACGCAGTATCTATCTATCTATCTATCTATCTATCTATCTATCTATCTATCTATCTATCTATCTCACCCAGTATCTATCTATCTATCTATCTCACACAGTATCTATCTATCTCACGCAGTATCTATCTATCTATCTATCTCACGCAGTATCTATCTATCTATCTATCTATCTCACGCAGTATCTATCTATCTATCTATCTATCTCATGCAGTATCTATCTATCTATCTATCTATCTCACGCAGTATCTATCTATCTATCTATCTATCTCACGCAGTATCTATCTATCTATCTATCTATCTATCTATCTATCTATCTATCTCACGCAGTATCTATCTATCTATCTATCTATCTCACGCAGTATCTATCTATCTATCTATCTATCTCACGCAGTATCTATCTATCTATCTATCTATCTATCTATCTCACGCAGTATCTATCTATCTATCTATCTATCTATCTATCTATCTATCTATCTATCTATCTCACGCAGTATCTATCTATCTATCTATCTCACGCAGTATCTATCTATCTATCTATCTATCTCACCCAGTATCTATCTATCTATCTATCTCACGCAGTATCTATCTATCTATCTATCTATCTATCTATCTATCTATCTATCTATCTATCTATCTCACGCAGTATCTATCTATCTATCTATCTATCTATCTATCTATCTATCTATCTATCTATCTATCTATCTATCTCACGCAGTATCTATCTATCTCACGCAGTATCTATCTATCTATCTATCTATCTCACGCAGTATCTATCTATCTATCTATCTATCTATCTATCTATCTATCTATCTATCTCACGCAGTATCTATCTATCTATCTATCTATCTCACGCAGTATCTATCTATCTATCTATCTATCTATCTATCTATCTATCTATCTATCTATCTATCTCACGCAGTATCTATCTATCTATCTATCTATCTCACGCAGTATCTATCTATCTATCTATCTATCTATCTATCTATCTATCTATCTATCTATCTATCTATCTCACGCAGTATCTATCTATCTATCTATCTATCTATCTATCTATCTATCTATCTATCTATCTATCTCATGCAGTATCTATCTATCTATCTCATGCAGTATCTATCTATCTATCTATCTATCTATCTCACGCAGTATCTATCTATCTCACGCAGTTATCTATCTATCTATCTCATGCAGTATCTATCTATCTATCTCACGCAGTATCTATCTATCCATCTATCTATCTCACGCAGTATCTATCTATCTATCTATCTATCTATCTATCTATCTATCTATCTATCTATCTATCTATCTCACGCAGTATCTATCTATCTATCTATCTATCTCACGCAGTATCTATCTATCTATCTATCTATCTATCTATCTATCTATCTATCTATCTATCTATCTATCTCACGCAGTATCTATCTATCTATCTATCTATCTATCTATCTATCTATCTATCTATCTATCTATCTATCTATCTATCTATCTATCTATCTCATGCAGTATCTATCTATCTATCTATCTCACGCAGTATCTATCTATCTATCTATCTATCTATCTCACGCAGTATCTATCTATCTATCTATCTATCTATCTATCTATCTATCTATCTATCTATCTATCTATCTATCCATATCTATCTATCTATCTATCTATCTCACGCAGTATCTATCTATCTATCTATCTCATATCTATCTATCTATCTATCTATCTATCTATCTATCTATCTATCTATCTCACGCAGTATCTATCTATCTATCTATCTATCTATCTCACGCAGTATCTATTATCTATATCTATCTATCTATCTATCTAACTATCTCTTATCTTATCTATCTCACATGCAGTATCTATCTATCTATCTATCTCCGCTACTCACGAGTATATCTATCTATCTATCTATCTATCTATCCCTATCTATCTATCTATCTATCTCACGCAGTATCTATCTATCTATCTATCTATCTATCTATCTATCTCACGCAGTATCTATCTATCTCACGCAGTATCTATCTATCTATCTATCTATCTCACGCAGTATCTATCTATCTATCTATCTATCTATCTCACGCAGTATCTATCTATCTATCTATCTATCTATCTATCTATCTATCTATCTATCTATCTATCTATCTATCTATCTATCTATCTCACGCAGTATCTATCTATCTATCTATCTATCTATCTATCTATCTATCTATCTCACGCAGTATCTATCTATCTCACGCAGTATCTATCTATCTATCTATCTATCTCACGCAGTATCTATCTATCTATCTATCTATCTATCTCACGCAGTATCTATCTATCTATCTATCTATCTATCTATCTATCTATCTATCTATCTCACGCAGTATCTATCTATCTATCTATCTATCTATCTATCTATCTATCTATCTATCTATCTATCTATCTCACGCAGTATCTATCTATCTCACGCAGTATCTATCTATCTATCTATCTATCTATCTATCTCACGCAGTATCTATCTATCTATCTATCTATCTATCTATCTATCTATCTATCTATCTATCTCACCCAGTATCTATCTATCTATCTATCTATCTATCTATCTATCTATCTATCTATCTATCTATCTATCTCACCCAGTATCTATCTATCTATCTATCTATCTATCTATCTATCTATCTATCTATCTCACGCAGTATCTATCTATCTATCTATCTATCTATCTATCTATCTATCTATCTATCTATCTATCTATCTATCTATCTATCTATCTATCTCACGCAGTATCTATCTATCTCACGCAGTATCTATCTATCTATCTATCTCACGCAGTATCTATCTATCTATCTATCTATCTATCTATCTATCTATCTATCTATCTATCTATCTCACGCAGTATCTATCTATCTATCTATCTATCTCACGCAGTATCTATCTATCTATCTATCTATCTATCTATCTATCTATCTATCTATCTATCTCACGCAGTATCTATCTATCTATCTATCTATCTATCTATCTCACGCAGTATCTATCTATCTATCTATCTCACGCAGTATCTATCTATCTATCTATCTATCTATCTATCTATCTATCTATCTATCTATCTATCTCACGCAGTATCTATCTATCTATCTATCTATCTCACGCAGTATCTATCTATCTATCTATCTATCTATCTATCTATCTATCTATCTATCTATCTATCTATCTATCTATCTATCTCACGCAGTATCTATCTATCTCACGCAGTATCTATCTATCTATCTATCTATCTATCTATCTATCTATCTCACGCAGTATCTATCTATCTATCTATCTATCTATCTATCTATCTATCTATCTATCTATCTATCTATCTATCTCACCCAGTATCTATCTATCTATCTATCTATCTCACCCAGTATCTATCTATCTATCTATCTATCTATCTATCTATCTATCTATCTATCTATCTATCTATCTATCTATCTCACGCAGTATCTATCTATCTATCTATCTATCTATCTATCTATCTATCTATCTATCTATCTATCTATCTCACGCAGTATCTATCTATCTCACGCAGTATCTATCTATCTCACGCAGTATCTATCTATCTATCTATCTATCTATCTCACGCAGTATCTATCTATCTCACGCAGTATCTATCTATCTATCTATCTATCTATCTATCTATCTATCTATCTATCTATCTATCTATCTATCTCACGCAGTATCTATCTATCTATCTATCTATCTATCTATCTATCTATCTATCTATCTATCTATCTATCTATCTATCTATCTCACCCAGTATCTATCTATCTATCTATCTATCTCACCCAGTATCTATCTATCTATCTATCTATCTATCTATCTATCTATCTATCTATCTATCTCACGCAGTATCTATCTATCTATCTATCTATCTATCTATCTCACGCAGTATCTATCTATCTATCTATCTATCTATCTATCTATCTATCTATCTATCTATCTATCTATCTCACACAGTATCTATCTATCTATCTATCTATCTATCTATCTATCTATCTATCTATCTATCTATCTATCTCACACAGTATCTATCTATCTATCTATCTATCTCACGCAGTATCTATCTATCTATCTATCTATCTATCTATCTATCTATCTATCTATCTATCTATCTATCTCACGCAGTATCTATCTATCTATCTATCTATCTATCTATCTATCTATCTCACGCAGTATCTATCTATCTATCTATCTATCTATCTATCTATCTATCTATCTATCTATCTATCTATCTATCTATCTATCTCACTCAGTATCTATCTATCTATCTATCTATCTATCTCACGCAGTATCTATCTATCTATCTATCTATCTATCTATCTATCTATCTATCTATCTATCTATCTATCTCACGCAGTATCTATCTATCTATCTATCTATCTCACGCAGTATCTATCTATCTATCTATCTATCTATCTATCTATCTATCTATCTATCTCACGCAGTATCTATCTATCTATCTATCTATCTATCTATCTATCTATCTATCTATCTATCTATCTATCTATCTATCTATCTCATGCAGTATCTATCTATCTATCTATCTCACGCAGTATCTATCTATCTATCTATCTATCTCACCCAGTATCTATCTATCTATCTATCTCACGCAGTATCTATCTATCTATCTATCTATCTATCTATCTATCTATCTATCTATCTATCTCACGCAGTATCTATCTATCTATCTATCTATCTATCTATCTATCTATCTATCTATCTATCTATCTATCTATCTATCTCACGCAGTATCTATCTATCTCACGCAGTATCTATCTATCAGTGGCGGAACTACCGCCATAGCAACACATGCGGGCGCTATGGGGCCCGCAGTCAAGTGGGGCCCGGTGAGGACAGGCGCCACGGCTCCGCGGGAGATAGCCGGCGGCTCCGCGGGAGGTCCGCGGCTCCGCGGGTGGTCCGCGGGCGGCTCCGCGGGTAGTCCGCGGCTCCGCGGGCGGCTCCGCGGGTGGTCCGCGGGCGGCTCCGCGGGTAGTCCGCGGCTCCGCGGGTGGTCCACAGGCGGCTCAGTGAGTGAGAGCGGGCGGTCAGAGGATCCGTGGGAGGCGGATGAGAGTGGCCATTTCGCTGGTGAGAGAGTGGGCTGGCCAATCAGGGAGCTGACAGGCGGGGAGCATAGAGATGACATCATCTCTGGCCGCCCTGCATCCCTGCAGTGCAGTTCCCCCCTCACTGGGCAGGCAGCCAGGAAGCAGAGAGCTGACATTATCTCTCTGCTGTCTGACTGATAATCTGCTGCCTGACTCAGTGACACAGCAGGAAAGTGGCAGAGCAAGTGACAATCCATAATGTGTGGCAGGCGACGTGGCAAGTGAAAATCCATGACGTGGCAAATGACAATCCATAATGTGTGGCAGGCGATGTGGCAAGTGACAACCCGGGACGTGGCAAGTGACAATCCATAACGTGTGGCAGGTGACATGGCAAGTGACAACCTGGATGTGGCAAGTGACAATCCATAACATGTGGCAGGTGACGTGGCAAGTGAAAATCCGTGACGTGACAAGTGTCAATCCGTAATGTGTGGCAGGTGACGTGGCAAGTGACAACCCGGGACGTGCAAGTGACAATCCATAATGTATGGCAAGTGACAATCTAGGATGTGGCAAGTGACAATCTGTAATGACGTGGCAAGTGACAATCCGTAATGTGTGGCAGGTGACGTGGCAAGTGACAACCTGGATGCGGCAAGTGACAATCCGTAACATGTGGCAGGGGACGTAGCAAGTGAAAATCTGTGACGTGGCAAGTGACATTCCGTAATGTGTGGCAGGTGATGTGGCAAGTGACAATCCGTAATGTGTGGCAGGTGACGTGGCAAGTGACAACCCAGGACGTGGCAAGTGACAATCTAGGACGTGGCAAGTGACAATCCGTAATGTGTGGCAGGTAACGTGGCAAGTGACAATCCGGGATGTGGCAAGTGGACAATCCACAACATGTGGCAGATGACATTCTGCAACGTGTGACAAGTGACAATCTGCATCTGGTGGCAGGCAATGTGGCAAGTGGACAATCCGCAACATGTAGCAGGTGATGTGACAAGTGACAATCCTTAATGTGTGGCAAGTGACAATCCAGGACGTGGCAAGTGACAATCCATAATGTGTGGCAAGTGATGTGGCAAGTGACAATCCAGGACGTGGCAAGTGACAATCCAGGACGTGGCAAGTGACAATCCATAATGTGTGGCAAGTGATGTGGCAAGTGACAATCCAGGACGTGGCAAGTGACAATCCATAATGTTTAGCAAGTGACGTGGCAAGTGACAATCCAGGACGTGGCAAGTGACAATCCATAATGTGTGGCATAATGTGTGACTTATCTATCTTGGCAAGTGACAATCTGGGATGTGGCAAGTGGACAATCTGCAACATGTGGTAGGTGACATTCCGCAACCTGTGACAAGTTACAATCTGCATCTGGTGGCAGGCGATGATGGCAAGTGACACGCTCAGGGATCCCACTGATTTTGCATTATGGTGAGTTTCATTTTATATAACAGAACAGAAATTGGTTAGAAGGCCTGGAGGTCTGCAATGTGTTCCCTTCAGGGGCTGCATACAGTATAGTGCATACTTTGTTGTTCAAAATTAATATAAGCTGTTGCCTGGGTACTGTGCCACATGGGTGTGGTAGTCTGTTGTTCAATGGCATTAGTTCATTTTTTTTTTTTTTTTGATGGGGGGGGGGGGGCCCATACAACATTTTGCTATGGGGCCCTGTGATTTCTAGTTACGCCCCTGCTATCTATCTATCTATCTATCTATCTCACGCAGTATCTATCTATCTATCTATCTATCTATCTATCTATCTATCTATCTATCTATCTATCTCACGCAGTATCTATCTATCTATCTATCTATCTATCTATCTATCTATCTATCTATCTATCTCACGCAGTATCTATCTATCTATCTATCTATCTATCTATCTATCTATCTCACGCAGTATCTATCTATCTCACGCAGTATCTATCTATCTATCTATCTATCTATCTATCTATCTATATATCTATCTCACGCAGTATCTATCTATCTATCTATCTATCTATCTATCTCACGCAGTATCTATCTATCTATCTATCTATCTATCTATCTATCTATCTATCTATCTATCTATCTATCTATCTATCTATCTCACGCAGTATCTATCTATCTATCTATCTATCTATCTATCTATCTATCTATCTCACGCAGTATCTATCTATCTCACGCAGTATCTATCTATATATCTATCTATCTATCTATCTATCTATCTATCTCACGCAGTATCTATCTATCTATCTATCTATCTATCTATCTATCTATCTATCTATCTATCTATCTATCTATCTCACCCAGTATCTATCTATCTATCTATCTATCTATCTCACCCAGTATCTATCTATCTATCTATCTATCTATCTATCTATCTATCTATCTATCTATCTATCTATCTCACGCAGTATCTATCTATCTATCTATCTATCTATCTATCTATCTATCTATCTATCTATCTATCTATCTCACGCAGTATCTATCTATCTCACGCAGTATCTATCTATCTATCTATCTATCTCACGCAGTATCTATCTATCTATCTATCTCATGCAGTATCTATCTATCTATCTCACGCAGTATCTATCTATCTATCTATCTATCTATCTATCTATCTCACGCAGTATCTATCTATCTATCTATCTATCTATCTATCTATCTATCTATCTATCTATCTATCTATCTCACGCAGTATCTATCTATCTATCTATCTATCTATCTCACGCAGTATCTATCTATCTATCTATCTATCTATCTATCTATCTATCTATCTATCTATCTATCTATCTATCTATCTCACGCAGTATCTATCTATCTATCTATCTATCTATCTATCTATCTATCTATCTATCTATCTATCTATCTATCTATCTCATGCAGTATCTATCTATCTATCTATCTCATGCAGTATCTATCTATCTATCTATCTATCTATCTATCTATCTCACGCAGTATCTATCTATCTCACGCAGTATCTATCTATCTATCTATCTATCTCACGCAGTATCTATCTATCTATCTATCTCATGCAGTATCTATCTATCTATCTCACGCAGTATCTATCTATCTATCTATCTATCTCACGCAGTATCTATCTATCTATCTATCTATCTATCTATCTATCTATCTATCTATCTATCTATCTATCTATCTATCTATCTATCTATCTCACGCAGTATCTATCTATCTATCTATCTATCTATCTATCTATCTATCTATCTATCTATCTCATGCAGTATCTATCTATCTATCTATCTCACGCAGTATCTATCTATCTATCTATCTATCTCACCCAGTATCTATCTATCTATCTATCTCACGCAGTATCTATCTATCTATCTATCTATCTATCTATCTATCTATCTATCTATCTATCTATCTCACGCAGTATCTATCTATCTATCTATCTATCTATCTATCTATCTATCTATCTATCTATCTATCTATCTATCTATCTCACGCAGTATCTATCTATCTATCTATCTATCTATCTATCTATCTCACGCAGTATCTATCTATCTATCTATCTATCTATCTATCTATCTATCTATCTATCTATCTATCTATCTATCTATCTCACGCAGTATCTATCTATCTATCTATCTATCTATCTATCTATCTATCTATCTATCTATCTATCTATCTATCTATCTATCTCACGCAGTATCTATCTATCTATCTATCTATCTATCTATCTCACGCAGTATCTATCTATCTCACGCAGTATCTATCTATCTATCTATCTATCTATCTCACGCAGTATCTATCTATCTATCTATCTATCTATCTATCTATCTCACGCAGTATCTATCTATCTATCTATCTATCTATCTATCTATCTATCTATCTATCTATCTATCTATCTATCTATCTATCTCACGCAGTATCTATCTATCTATCTATCTATCTATCTATCTATCTATCTCACGCAGTATCTATCTATCTCACGCAGTATCTATCTATCTATCTATCTATCTATCTATCTATCTATCTATCTATCTATCTCACGCAGTATCTATCTATCTATCTATCTATCTATCTATCTATCTATCTATCTATCTATCTATCTCACCCAGTATCTATCTATCTATCTATCTATCTATCTATCTATCTATCTATCTATCTCACCCAGTATCTATCTATCTATCTATCTATCTATCTATCTATCTCACGCAGTATCTATCTATCTATCTATCTATCTATCTATCTATCTATCTATCTATCTATCTATCTATCTATCTATCTATCTCACGCAGTATCTATCTATCTCACGCAGTATCTATCTATCTATCTATCTATCTATCTATCTATCTATCTATCTATCTCACGCAGTATCTATCTATCTATCTATCTATCTATCTATCTATCTATCTATCTATCTATCTATCTATCTATCTATCTATCTCACCCAGTATCTATCTATCTATCTATCTATCTCACACAGTATCTATCTATCTATCTATCTATCTATCTATCTATCTATCTATCTATCTATCTATCTATCTATCTATCTATCTCACGCAGTATCTATCTATCTATCTATCTATCTATCTATCTATCTATCTATCTATCTATCTATCTCACCCAGTATCTATCTATCTATCTATCTCACACAGTATCTATCTATCTATCTATCTATCTCACGCAGTATCTATCTATCTATCTATCTATCTCACACAGTATCTATCTATCTATCTATCTCACGCAGTATCTATCTATCTATCTATCTCACGCAGTATCTATCTATCTATCTATCTATCTATCTATCTATCTATCTATCTATCTATCTATCTATCTCACCCAGTATCTATCTATCTATCTATCTCACACAGTATCTATCTATCTCACGCAGTATCTATCTATCTATCTATCTCACGCAGTATCTATCTATCTATCTATCTATCTATCTATCTATCTCACGCAGTATCTATCTATCTATCTATCTCATGCAGTATCTATCTATCTATCTATCTATCTCACGCAGTATCTATCTATCTATCTATCTATCTCACGCAGTATCTATCTATCTATCTATCTATCTATCTATCTCACGCAGTATCTATCTATCTATCTATCTATCTCACGCAGTATCTATCTATCTATCTATCTATCTATCTCACGCAGTATCTATCTATCTATCTATCTATCTCACGCAGTATCTATCTATCTATCTATCTATCTATCTATCTATCTATCTATCTATCTATCTATCTATCTATCTATCTCACGCAGTATCTATCTATCTATCTATCTCACGCAGTATCTATCTATCTATCTATCTATCTCACCCAGTATCTATCTATCTATCTATCTCACGCAGTATCTATCTATCTATCTATCTATCTATCTATCTATCTATCTATCTATCTATCTATCTATCTCACGCAGTATCTATCTATCTATCTATCTATCTATCTATCTATCTATCTATCTATCTATCTATCTCACGCAGTATCTATCTATCTCACGCAGTATCTATCTATCTATCTATCTATCTCACGCAGTATCTATCTATCTATCTATCTATCTATCTATCTATCTATCTATCTATCTCACGCAGTATCTATCTATCTATCTATCTATCTCACGCAGTATCTATCTATCTATCTATCTATCTATCTATCTATCTATCTATCTATCTATCTATCTATCTATCTCACGCAGTATCTATCTATCTATCTATCTATCTATCTATCTATCTATCTATCTATCTATCTATCTCACGCAGTATCTATCTATCTCACGCAGTATCTATCTATCTATCTATCTATCTATCTCACGCAGTATCTATCTATCTATCTATCTATCTATCTATCTATCTATCTATCTATCTATCTATCTATCTATCTATCTATCTCACGCAGTATCTATCTATCTATCTATCTATCTCACGCAGTATCTATCTATCTATCTATCTATCTATCTATCTCACGCAGTATCTATCTATCTCACGCAGTATCTATCTATCTATCTATCTATCTATCTATCTATCTATCTCACGCAGTATCTATCTATCTATCTATCTATCTATCTATCTATCTATCTATCTATCTATCTATCTATCTATCTCACCCAGTATCTATCTATCTATCTATCTATCTCACCCAGTATCTATCTATCTATCTATCTATCTATCTATCTATCTCACGCAGTATCTATCTATCTATCTATCTATCTATCTATCTATCTATCTATCTATCTATCTATCTATCTATCTATCTCACGCAGTATCTATCTATCTCACGCAGTATCTATCTATCTCACGCAGTATCTATCTATCTATCTATCTATCTATCTCACGCAGTATCTATCTATCTCACGCAGTATCTATCTATCTATCTATCTATCTATCTATCTCACGCAGTATCTATCTATCTATCTATCTATCTATCTATCTATCTATCTATCTATCTATCTATCTATCTCACCCAGTATCTATCTATCTATCTATCTATCTCACCCAGTATCTATCTATCTATCTATCTATCTATCTATCTATCTATCTATCTATCTATCTATCTATCTATCTATCTATCTATCTCACGCAGTATCTATCTATCTATCTATCTATCTATCTATCTCACGCAGTATCTATCTATCTATCTATCTATCTATCTATCTATCTATCTATCTATCTATCTATCTCACACAGTATCTATCTATCTATCTATCTATCTATCTATCTATCTATCTATCTATCTATCTATCTATCTATCTATCTCACACAGTATCTATCTATCTATCTATCTATCTATCTCACGCAGTATCTATCTATCTATCTATCTATCTATCTATCTATCTATCTATCTATCTATCTATCTATCTATCTATCTCACCCAGTATCTATCTATCTATCTATCTCACACAGTATCTATCTATCTATCTATCTCACGCAGTATCTATCTATCTATCTATCTCACGCAGTATCTATCTATCTATCTATCTCACGCAGTATCTATCTATCCATCTATCTCACGCAGTATCTATCTATCTATCTATCTATCTATCTATCTCACGCAGTATCTATCTATCTATCTATCTATCTATCTATCTATCTATCTATCTATCTATCTATCTATCTATCTCACCCAGTATCTATCTATCTATCTATCTATCTCACGCAGTATCTATCTATCTATCTATCTCACGCAGTATCTATCTATCTATCTATCTATCTCATGCAGTATCTATCTATCTATCTATCTATCTCACGCAGTATCTATCTATCTATCTATCTATCTATCTATCTATCTATCTATCTATCTATCTCACCCAGTATCTATCTATCTATCTATCTATCTCACGCAGTATCTATCTATCTATCTATCTATCTATCTATCTATCTATCTATCTCACGCAGTATCTATCTATCTATCTATCTCACGCAGTATCTATCTATCTATCTATCTCACGCAGTATCTATCTATCTATCTATCTCACGCAGTATCTATCTATCTATCTATCTATTTATCTATCTATCTATCTATCTATCTATCTATCTCACGCAGTATCTATCTATCTATCTATCTATCTCACGCAGTATCTATCTATCTATCTATCTATCTATCTATCTATCTATCTATCTCACGCAGTATCTATCTATCTATCTATCTATCTATCTATCTATCTATCTATCTATCTATCTATCTATCTATCTATCTATCTCATGCAGTATCTATCTATCTATCTATCTCACGCAGTATCTATCTATCTATCTATCTATCTCACCCAGTATCTATCTATCTATCTATCTCACGCAGTATCTATCTATCTATCTATCTATCTATCTATCTATCTATCTATCTATCTATCTATCTATCTATCTCACGCAGTATCTATCTATCTATCTATCTATCTATCTATCTATCTATCTCACGCAGTATCTATCTATCTCACGCAGTATCTATCTATCTATCTATCTATCTCACGCAGTATCTATCTATCTATCTATCTATCTATCTATCTATCTATCTATCTATCTATCTATCTCACGCAGTATCTATCTATCTCACGCAGTATCTATCTATCTATCTATCTATCTATCTATCTATCTATCTCACGCAGTATCTATCTATCTATCTATCTATCTATCTATCTCACGCAGTATCTATCTATCTATCTATCTATCTATCTATCTATCTATCTATCTATCTATCTATCTATCTATCTCACGCAGTATCTATCTATCTATCTATCTATCTATCTATCTATCTATCTATCTATCTATCTATCTATCTATCTATCTATCTATCTCACGCAGTATCTATCTATCTATCTATCTATCTATCTATCTATCTATCTATCTATCTATCTATCTATCTCACGCAGTATCTATCTATCTCACGCAGTATCTATCTATCTATCTATCTATCTATCTATCTATCTATCTATCTATCTATCTATCTATCTATCTCACGCAGTATCTATCTATCTATCTATCTATCTATCTATCTATCTATCTATCTATCTATCTATCTATCTATCTATCTATCTATCTATCTCACGCAGTATCTATCTATCTATCTATCTATCTATCTATCTATCTATCTATCTATCTATCTCACGCAGTATCTATCTATCTATCTATCTATCTATCTATCTATCTATCTATCTATCTATCTATCTATCTCACCCAGTATCTATCTATCTATCTATCTATCTATCTATCTATCTATCTATCTCACGCAGTATCTATCTATCTATCTATCTATCTATCTATCTATCTATCTATCTATCTATCTATCTATCTATCTATCTCACGCAGTATCTATCTATCTCACGCAGTATCTATCTATCTATCTATCTATCTATCTATCTATCTATCTATCTATCTATCTCACGCAGTATCTATCTATCTATCTATCTATCTATCTATCTATCTATCTATCTATCTATCTATCTATCTATCTCACGCAGTATCTATCTATCTATCTATCTATCTATCTATCTATCTATCTATCTATCTATCTATCTATCTCACGCAGTATCTATCTATCTATCTATCTATCTATCTATCTATCTATCTATCTATCTATCTATCTCACGCAGTATCTATCTATCTATCTATCTATCTATCTATCTATCTCACGCAGTATCTATCTATCTATCTATCTATCTATCTATCTATCTATCTATCTATCTATCTATCTATCTATCTATCTATCTCACGCAGTATCTATCTATCTATCTATCTATCTATCTATCTATCTATCTATCTATCTATCTATCTATCTATCTATCTATCTAATTATCTCACGCAGTATCTATCTATCTATCTATCTATCTATCTATCTATCTATCTATCTATCTATCTATCTATCTATCTCACGCAGTATCTATCTATCTATCTCACGCAGTATCTATCTATCTATCTATCTATCTATCTATCTATCTATCTATCTATCTCACCCAGTATCTATCTATCTATCTATCTATCTATCTCACCCAGTATCTATCTATCTATCTATCTATCTATCTATCTATCTATCTATCTATCTCACGCAGTATCTATCTATCTATCTATCTATCTATCTATCTATCTATCTATCTATCTATCTCACGCAGTATCTATCTATCTATCTATCTATCTATCTATCTATCTATCTATCTATCTATCTATCTATCTATCTATCTATCTATCTATCTATCTCACGCAGTATCTATCTATCTCACGCAGTATCTATCTATCTATCTATCTATCTATCTATCTATCTATCTCACGCAGTATCTATCTATCTCACGCAGTATCTATCTATCTATCTATCTATCTATCTATCTATCTATCTATCTATCTATCTATCTATCTATCTCACGCAGTATCTATCTATCTATCTATCTATCTATCTATCTATCTATCTATCTATCTATCTATCTATCTATCTATCTCACGCAGTATCTATCTATCTATCTATCTATCTATCTATCTATCTATCTCACCCAGTATCTATCTATCTATCTCACGCAGTATCTATCTATCTATCTATCTATCTATCTATCTATCTATCTATCTATCTATCTATCTATCTATCTCACACAGTATCTATCTATCAGTCTATCTCACGCAGTATCTATCTATCTATCTATCTATCTATCTATCTATCTATCTATCTATCTATCTATCTATCTCACGCAGTATCTATCTATCTATCTATCTATCTATCTATCTATCTATCTCACGCAGTATCTATCTATCTATCTATCTATCTATCTATCTATCTATCTCACGCAGTATCTATCTATCTATCTATCTATCTATCTATCTATCTATCTATCTATCTATCTATCTATCTATCTATCTATCTCACGCAGTATCTATCTATCTATCTATCTATCTATCTATCTATCTATCTATCTATCTCACCCAGTATCTATCTATCTATCTCACGCAGTATCTATCTATCTATCTATCTATCTATCTCACGCAGTATCTATCTATCTATCTATCTATCTCACACAGTATCTATCTATCTATCTATCTATCTATCTATCTATCTCACGCAGTATCTATCTATCTATCTATCTATCTATCTATCTATCTATCTATCTATCTATCTCACGCAGTATCTATCTATCTATCTATCTATCTATCTATCTATCTCACCCAGTATCTATCTATCTATCTATCTATCACACGCAGTATCTATCTATCTATCTATCTATCTATCTATCTATCTATCTATCTATCTATCTATCTATCTCATGCAGTATCTATCTATCTATCTATCTATCTATCTATCTATCTATCTATCTATCTATCTATCTATCTCACGCAGTATCTATCTATCTATCTATCTCACGCAGTATCTATCTATCTATCTCACGCAGTATCTATCTATCTATCTATCTCACCCAGTATCTATCTATCTATCTCACGCAGTATCTATCTATCTATCTATCTATCTATCTATCTATCTATCTATCTATCTATCTATCTATCTATCTATCTCACGCAGTATCTATCTATCTATCTATCTATCTATCTATCTATCTATCTATCTATCTATCTATCTATCTCACCCAGTATCTATCTATCTATCTCACGCAGTATCTATCTATCTATCTATCTATCTATCTATCTATCTATCTATCTATCTATCTATCTATCTATCTCACACAGTATCTATCTATCAGTCTATCTCACGCAGTATCTATCTATCTATCTATCTATCTATCTATCTATCTATCTATCTATCTATCTCACGCAGTATCTATCTATCTATCTATCTATCTATCTATCTATCTATCTATCTATCTATCTATCTATCTATCTCACGCAGTATCTATCTATCTATCTATCTATCTATCTATCTATCTATCTATCTATCTATCTCACGCAGTATCTATCTATCTATCTATCTATCTATCTATCTATCTATCTATCTATCTCACGCAGTATCTATCTATCTATCTATCTATCTATCTATCTATCTATCTCACCCAGTATCTATCTATCTATCTCACGCAGTATCTATCTATCTATCTATCTATCTATCTCACGCAGTATCTATCTATCTATCTATCTATCTCACGCAGTATCTATCTATCTATCTATCTATCTATCTATCTATCTATCTATCTATCTATCTCACACAGTATCTATCTATCTATCTATCTATCTATCTCACGCAGTATCTATCTATCTATCTATCTATCTATCTCACGCAGTATCTATCTATCTATCTATCTATCTATCTATCTATCTATCTATCTATCTATCTCACGCAGTATCTATCTATCTATCTATCTATCTATCTATCTCACCCAGTATCTATCTATCTATCTATCTATCACACGCAGTATCTATCTATCTATCTATCTATCTATCTATCTATCTATCTATCTATCTATCTATCTATCTATCTATCTCATGCAGTATCTATCTATCTATCTATCTATCTATCTATCTATCTATCTATCTATCTATCTATCTATCTATCTATCTCACGCAGTATCTATCTATCTATCTATCTCACGCAGTATCTATCTATCTATCTCACGCAGTATCTATCTATCTATCTATCTCACCCAGTATCTATCTATCTATCTCACGCAGTATCTATCTATCTATCTATCTATCTATCTATCTATCTCACGCAGTATCTATCTATCTATCTATCTATCTCACACAGTATCTATCTATCTATCTATCTATCTATCTCACGCAGTATCTATCTATCTATCTATCTATCTATCTATCTATCTATCTATCTATCTATCTATCTATCTATCTCACACAGTATCTATCTATCTATCTATCTATCTATCTATCTCACGCAGTATCTATCTATCTATCTATCTATCTATCTATCTATCTATCTCACGCAGTATCTATCTATCTATCTATCTATCTATCTATCTATCTATCTATCTATCTATCTATCTATCTATCTCACGCAGTATCTATCTATCTATCTATCTATCTATCTCACCCAGTATCTATCTATCTATCTATCACACGCAGTATCTATCTATCTATCTATCACACGCAGTATCTATCTATCTATCTATCTATCTATCTATCTATCTATCTATCTATCTATCTATCTATCTATCTCACGCAGTATCTATCTATCTATCTATCTATCTATCTATCTATCTATCTATCTATCTATCTATCTATCTATCTATCTCACGCAGTATCTATCTATCTATCTATCTCACGCAGTATCTATCTATCTATCTATCTATCTATCTATCTATCTATCTATCTATCTATCTATCTATCTCACGCAGTATCTATCTATCTATCTATCTATCTATCTATCTATCTATCTATCTATCTATCTATCTATCTCACACAGTATCTATCTATCTATCTATCTCACACAGTATCTATCTATCTATCTCACGCAGTATCTATCTATCTATCTATCTCACACAGTATCCTATCTATCTATCTCACGCAGTATCTATCTATCTATCTATCTCACGCAGTATCTATCTATCTATCTATCTATCTATCTATCTATCTATCTATCTATCTATCTATCTCACGCAGTATCTATCTATCTATCTATCTATCTATCTATCTATCTATCTATCTATCTATCTATCTATCTATCTATCTCACACAGTATCTATCTATCTATCTATCTCACACAGTATCTATCTATCTATCTATCTCACGCAGTATCTATCTATCTATCTATCTATCTATCTATCTATCTATCTATCTATCTATCTATCTATCTATCTCACGCAGTATCTATCTATCTATCTATCTCACGCAGTATCTATCTATCTATCTATCTATCTATCTATCTCACCCAGTATCTATCTATCTATCTATCTATCACACGCAGTATCTATCTATCTATCTATCTATCTATCTATCTATCTATCTATCTATCTATCTATCTCACGCAGTATCTATCTATCTATCTATCTATCTATCTATCTATCTATCTATCTATCTATCTCACGCAGTATCTATCTATCTATCTATCTCACGCAGTATCTATCTATCTATCTATCTATCTATCTATCTATCTATCTATCTATCTATCTCACACAGTATCTATCTATCTATCTATCTCACACAGTATCTATCTATCTATCTCACGCAGTATCTATCTATCTATCTATCTATCTCACGCAGTATCTATCTATCTATCTATCTATCTCACGCAGTATCTATCTATCTATCTATCTATCTCACGCAGTATCTATCTATCTATCTATCTATCTATCTATCTATCTATCTATCTATCTATCTATCTATCTATCTATCTATCTATCTATCTCACGCAGTATCTATCTATCTATCTATCTCACGCAGTATCTATCTATCTATCTATCTATCTCACCCAGTATCTATCTATCTATCTATCTCACGCAGTATCTATCTATCTATCTATCTATCTATCTATCTATCTATCTATCTATCTATCTATCTCACGCAGTATCTATCTATCTATCTATCTATCTATCTATCTATCTATCTATCTATCTATCTATCTCACGCAGTATCTATCTATCTCACGCAGTATCTATCTATCTATCTATCTATCTCACGCAGTATCTATCTATCTATCTATCTATCTATCTATCTATCTATCTATCTATCTATCTATCTCACGCAGTATCTATCTATCTATCTATCTATCTCACGCAGTATCTATCTATCTATCTATCTATCTATCTATCTATCTATCTATCTATCTATCTATCTATCTATCTCACGCAGTATCTATCTATCTATCTATCTATCTATCTATCTATCTATCTATCTATCTATCTATCTATCTATCTATCTATCTCACGCAGTATCTATCTATCTCACGCAGTATCTATCTATCTATCTATCTATCTCACGCAGTATCTATCTATCTATCTATCTATCTATCTATCTATCTATCTATCTATCTATCTATCTATCTATCTATCTCACGCAGTATCTATCTATCTATCTATCTATCTCACGCAGTATCTATCTATCTATCTATCTATCTATCTATCTCACGCAGTATCTATCTATCTCACGCAGTATCTATCTATCTATCTATCTATCTATCTATCTATCTATCTCACGCAGTATCTATCTATCTATCTATCTATCTATCTATCTATCTATCTATCTATCTATCTATCTCACCCAGTATCTATCTATCTATCTATCTATCTCACCCAGTATCTATCTATCTATCTATCTATCTATCTATCTATCTATCTATCTATCTATCTATCTATCTATCTATCTCACGCAGTATCTATCTATCTATCTATCTATCTATCTATCTATCTATCTATCTATCTATCTATCTATCTATCTCACGCAGTATCTATCTATCTCACGCAGTATCTATCTATCTCACGCAGTATCTATCTATCTATCTATCTATCTATCTCACGCAGTATCTATCTATCTCACGCAGTATCTATCTATCTATCTATCTATCTATCTATCTATCTCACGCAGTATCTATCTATCTATCTATCTATCTATCTATCTATCTATCTATCTATCTATCTATCTATCTATCTATCTCACCCAGTATCTATCTATCTATCTATCTATCTATCTCACCCAGTATCTATCTATCTATCTATCTATCTATCTATCTATCTATCTATCTCACGCAGTATCTATCTATCTATCTATCTATCTATCTATCTCACGCAGTATCTATCTATCTATCTATCTATCTATCTATCTATCTATCTATCTATCTATCTATCTATCTCACACAGTATCTATCTATCTATCTATCTATCTATCTATCTATCTATCTATCTATCTATCTATCTATCTATCTATCTCACACAGTATCTATCTATCTATCTATCTATCTATCTATCTCACGCAGTATCTATCTATCTATCTATCTATCTATCTATCTATCTATCTATCTATCTATCTATCTATCTATCTATCTCACCCAGTATCTATCTATCTATCTATCTCACACAGTATCTATCTATCTATCTATCTCACGCAGTATCTATCTATCTATCTATCTCACGCAGTATCTATCTATCTATCTATCTCACGCAGTATCTATCTATCCATCTATCTCACGCAGTATCTATCTATCTATCTATCTATCTATCTCACGCAGTATCTATCTATCTATCTATCTATCTATCTATCTATCTATCTATCTATCTATCTATCTCACCCAGTATCTATCTATCTATCTATCTATCTCACGCAGTATCTATCTATCTATCTATCTCACGCAGTATCTATCTATCTATCTATCTATCTCATGCAGTATCTATCTATCTATCTATCTATCTCACGCAGTATCTATCTATCTATCTATCTATCTATCTATCTATCTATCTATCTATCTATCTATCTATCTATCTATCTATCTCACCCAGTATCTATCTATCTATCTATCTATCTCACGCAGTATCTATCTATCTATCTATCTATCTATCTATCTATCTCACGCAGTATCTATCTATCTATCTATCTCACGCAGTATCTATCTATCTATCTATCTCACGCAGTATCTATCTATCTATCTATCTCACGCAGTATCTATCTATCTATCTATCTATTTATCTATCTATCTATCTATCTATCTATCTCACGCAGTATCTATCTATCTATCTATCTATCTCACGCAGTATCTATCTATCTATCTATCTATCTATCTATCTATCTATCTATCTATCTATCTATCTCACGCAGTATCTATCTATCTATCTATCTATCTATCTATCTATCTATCTATCTATCTATCTCATGCAGTATCTATCTATCTATCTATCTCACGCAGTATCTATCTATCTATCTATCTATCTCACCCAGTATCTATCTATCTATCTATCTCACGCAGTATCTATCTATCTATCTATCTATCTATCTATCTATCTATCTATCTCACGCAGTATCTATCTATCTATCTATCTATCTATCTATCTATCTATCTATCTATCTATCTATCTATCTATCTATCTATCTATCTCACGCAGTATCTATCTATCTCACGCAGTATCTATCTATCTATCTATCTATCTCACGCAGTATCTATCTATCTATCTATCTATCTATCTATCTATCTATCTATCTATCTATCTATCTATCTCACGCAGTATCTATCTATCTATCTATCTATCTATCTATCTATCTATCTATCTATCTATCTATCTATCTATCTATCTCACGCAGTATCTATCTATCTCACGCAGTATCTATCTATCTATCTATCTATCTATCTATCTATCTATCTATCTCACGCAGTATCTATCTATCTATCTATCTATCTATCTATCTCACGCAGTATCTATCTATCTATCTATCTATCTATCTATCTATCTATCTATCTATCTATCTATCTATCTCACGCAGTATCTATCTATCTATCTATCTATCTATCTATCTATCTATCTATCTATCTATCTATCTATCTATCTATCTCACGCAGTATCTATCTATCTATCTATCTATCTATCTATCTATCTATCTATCTATCTATCTATCTATCTATCTATCTATCTCACGCAGTATCTATCTATCTCACGCAGTATCTATCTATCTATCTATCTATCTATCTATCTATCTATCTATCTATCTATCTATCTATCTCACGCAGTATCTATCTATCTATCTATCTATCTATCTATCTATCTATCTCACGCAGTATCTATCTATCTATCTATCTATCTATCTATCTATCTATCTATCTATCTATCTATCTATCTCACGCAGTATCTATCTATCTATCTATCTATCTATCTATCTATCTATCTATCTATCTATCTCACCCAGTATCTATCTATCTATCTATCTATCTATCTATCTATCTATCTATCTATCTCACGCAGTATCTATCTATCTATCTATCTATCTATCTATCTATCTATCTATCTATCTATCTATCTATCTATCTATCTATCTCACGCAGTATCTATCTATCTCACGCAGTATCTATCTATCTATCTATCTATCTATCTATCTATCTATCTATCTATCTCACGCAGTATCTATCTATCTATCTATCTATCTATCTATCTATCTATCTATCTATCTATCTATCTATCTATCTATCTCACGCAGTATCTATCTATCTATCTATCTATCTATCTATCTATCTATCTATCTCACGCAGTATCTATCTATCTATCTATCTATCTATCTATCTATCTATCTATCTCACGCAGTATCTATCTATCTATCTATCTATCTATCTCACGCAGTATCTATCTATCTATCTATCTATCTATCTATCTATCTATCTATCTATCTATCTATCTCACGCAGTATCTATCTATCTATCTATCTATCTATCTATCTATCTATCTATCTATCTATCTATCTAATTATCTCACGCAGTATCTATCTATCTATCTATCTATCTATCTATCTATCTATCTATCTCACGCAGTATCTATCTATCTATCTCACGCAGTATCTATCTATCTATCTATCTATCTATCTATCTATCTATCTATCTATCTATCTATCTCACCCAGTATCTATCTATCTATCTATCTATCTCACCCAGTATCTATCTATCTATCTATCTATCTATCTATCTATCTATCTATCTCACGCAGTATCTATCTATCTATCTATCTATCTATCTATCTATCTATCTATCTATCTATCTATCTATCTATCTATCTCACGCAGTATCTATCTATCTATCTATCTATCTATCTATCTATCTATCTATCTATCTATCTATCTATCTATCTATCTCACGCAGTATCTATCTATCTCACGCAGTATCTATCTATCTATCTATCTATCTATCTATCTATCTCACGCAGTATCTATCTATCTCACGCAGTATCTATCTATCTATCTATCTATCTATCTATCTATCTATCTATCTATCTATCTATCTATCTCACGCAGTATCTATCTATCTATCTATCTATCTATCTATCTATCTATCTATCTATCTATCTATCTATCTATCTATCTCACGCAGTATCTATCTATCTATCTATCTATCTATCTATCTATCTATCTATCTCACCCAGTATCTATCTATCTATCTCACGCAGTATCTATCTATCTATCTATCTATCTATCTATCTATCTATCTATCTATCTATCTATCTATCTATCTATCTATCTATCTATCTCACACAGTATCTATCTATCAGTCTATCTCACGCAGTATCTATCTATCTATCTATCTATCTATCTATCTATCTATCTATCTATCTATCTATCTCACGCAGTATCTATCTATCTATCTATCTATCTATCTATCTATCTATCTATCTCACGCAGTATCTATCTATCTATCTATCTATCTATCTATCTATCTATCTATCTATCTCACGCAGTATCTATCTATCTATCTATCTATCTATCTATCTATCTATCTATCTATCTATCTATCTATCTATCTATCTATCTCACGCAGTATCTATCTATCTATCTATCTATCTATCTATCTATCTATCTATCTATCTATCTATCTATCTCACCCAGTATCTATCTATCTATCTCACGCAGTATCTATCTATCTATCTATCTATCTATCTCACGCAGTATCTATCTATCTATCTATCTATCTCACACAGTATCTATCTATCTATCTATCTATCTATCTATCTATCTATCTATCTATCTCACGCAGTATCTATCTATCTATCTATCTATCTATCTATCTATCTATCTATCTATCTATCTATCTATCTATCTATCTCACGCAGTATCTATCTATCTATCTATCTATCTATCTATCTATCTATCTCACCCAGTATCTATCTATCTATCTATCTATCACACGCAGTATCTATCTATCTATCTATCTATCTATCTATCTATCTATCTATCTATCTATCTATCTATCTCATGCAGTATCTATCTATCTATCTATCTATCTATCTATCTATCTATCTATCTATCTATCTATCTATCTATCTATCTATCTATCTCACGCAGTATCTATCTATCTATCTATCTCACGCAGTATCTATCTATCTATCTATCTCACGCAGTATCTATCTATCTATCTATCTCACCCAGTATCTATCTATCTATCTCACGCAGTATCTATCTATCTATCTATCTATCTATCTATCTATCTATCTATCTATCTATCTCACGCAGTATCTATCTATCTATCTATCTATCTATCTATCTATCTATCTATCTCACCCAGTATCTATCTATCTATCTCACGCAGTATCTATCTATCTATCTATCTATCTATCTATCTATCTATCTATCTATCTATCTCACACAGTATCTATCTATCAGTCTATCTCACGCAGTATCTATCTATCTATCTATCTATCTATCTATCTATCTATCTATCTATCTATCTATCTATCTATCTATCTCACGCAGTATCTATCTATCTATCTATCTATCTATCTATCTATCTATCTATCTCACGCAGTATCTATCTATCTATCTATCTATCTATCTATCTATCTATCTATCTCACGCAGTATCTATCTATCTATCTATCTATCTATCTATCTATCTATCTATCTATCTATCTCACGCAGTATCTATCTATCTATCTATCTATCTATCTATCTATCTATCTATCTATCTATCTCACCCAGTATCTATCTATCTATCTCACGCAGTATCTATCTATCTATCTATCTATCTATCTCACGCAGTATCTATCTATCTATCTATCTATCTCACACAGTATCTATCTATCTATCTATCTATCTCACGCAGTATCTATCTATCTATCTATCTATCTATCTATCTATCTATCTATCTATCTATCTATCTCACACAGTATCTATCTATCTATCTATCTATCTATCTCACGCAGTATCTATCTATCTATCTATCTATCTATCTCACGCAGTATCTATCTATCTATCTATCTATCTATCTATCTATCTATCTATCTATCTATCTATCTATCTATCTATCTCACGCAGTATCTATCTATCTATCTATCTATCTATCTCACCCAGTATCTATCTATCTATCTATCTATCACACGCAGTATCTATCTATCTATCTATCTATCTATCTATCTATCTATCTATCTATCTATCTATCTATCTATCTATCTATCTCATGCAGTATCTATCTATCTATCTATCTATCTATCTATCTATCTATCTATCTATCTATCTATCTATCTCACGCAGTATCTATCTATCTATCTATCTCACGCAGTATCTATCTATCTATCTCACGCAGTATCTATCTATCTATCTATCTCACCCAGTATCTATCTATCTATCTCACGCAGTATCTATCTATCTATCTATCTATCTATCTATCTATCTCACGCAGTATCTATCTATCTATCTATCTATCTCACACAGTATCTATCTATCTATCTATCTATCTATCTCACGCAGTATCTATCTATCTATCTATCTATCTATCTATCTATCTATCTATCTATCTATCTATCTATCTATCTATCTATCTATCTCACACAGTATCTATCTATCTATCTATCTATCTATCTATCTATCTCACGCAGTATCTATCTATCTATCTATCTATCTATCTATCTATCTATCTATCTCACGCAGTATCTATCTATCTATCTATCTATCTATCTATCTATCTATCTATCTATCTATCTATCTATCTATCTCACGCAGTATCTATCTATCTATCTATCTATCTATCTCACCCAGTATCTATCTATCTATCTATCTATCACACGCAGTATCTATCTATCTATCTATCACACGCAGTATCTATCTATCTATCTATCTATCTATCTATCTATCTATCTATCTATCTATCTATCTCACGCAGTATCTATCTATCTATCTATCTATCTATCTATCTATCTATCTATCTATCTATCTCACGCAGTATCTATCTATCTATCTATCTCACGCAGTATCTATCTATCTATCTATCTATCTATCTATCTATCTATCTATCTATCTATCTATCTATCTATCTATCTCACGCAGTATCTATCTATCTATCTATCTATCTATCTATCTATCTATCTATCTATCTATCTATCTATCTATCTATCTATCTCACACAGTATCTATCTATCTATCTATCTCACACAGTATCTATCTATCTATCTCACGCAGTATCTATCTATCTATCTATCTCACACAGTATCCTATCTATCTATCTCACGCAGTATCTATCTATCTATCTATCTCACGCAGTATCTATCTATCTATCTATCTATCTATCTATCTATCTATCTATCTATCTATCTATCTATCTATCTATCTCACGCAGTATCTATCTATCTATCTATCTATCTATCTATCTATCTCACACAGTATCTATCTATCTATCTATCTCACACAGTATCTATCTATCTATCTATCTCACGCAGTATCTATCTATCTATCTATCTATCTATCTATCTATCTATCTATCTATCTATCTATCTATCTATCTATCTATCTATCTCACGCAGTATCTATCTATCTATCTATCTCACGCAGTATCTATCTATCTATCTATCTATCTATCTCACCCAGTATCTATCTATCTATCTATCTATCACACGCAGTATCTATCTATCTATCTATCTATCTATCTATCTATCTATCTATCTATCTATCTATCTATCTATCTATCTCACGCAGTATCTATCTATCTATCTATCTATCTATCTATCTATCTATCTATCTATCTATCTATCTATCTATCTATCTCACGCAGTATCTATCTATCTATCTATCTCACGCAGTATCTATCTATCTATCTATCTATCTATCTATCTATCTATCTATCTATCTCACGCAGTATCTATCTATCTATCTATCTATCTATCTATCTATCTATCTATCTATCTATCTATCTATCTATCTCACACAGTATCTATCTATCTATCTATCTCACACAGTATCTATCTATCTATCTCACACAGTATCCTATCTATCTATCTCACGCAGTATCTATCTATCTATCTATCTCACGCAGTATCTATCTATCTATCTATCTATCTATCTATCTATCTATCTATCTATCTATCTCACGCAGTATCTATCTATCTATCTATCTATCTATCTATCTATCTATCTATCTATCTCACGCAGTATCTATCTATCTATCTATCTATCTATCTATCTATCTATCTATCTATCTATCTATCTATCTATCTATCTATCTATCTCACACAGTATCTATCTATCTATCTATCTCACGCAGTATCTATCTATCTATCTATCTCACACAGTATCTATCTATCTATCTATCTCACGCAGTATCTATCTATCTATCTATCTATCTATCTATCTATCTATCTATCTATCTATCTATCTATCTATCTATCTCACGCAGTATCTATCTATCTATCTATCTATCTCACGCAGTATCTATCTATCTATCTATCTCACCCAGTATCTATCTATCTATCTATCTATCACACGCAGTATCTATCTATCTATCTATCTATCTATCTATCTATCTATCTCACGCAGTATCTATCTATCTATCTATCTATCTATCTATCTATCTATCTCACGCAGTATCTATCTATCTATCTATCTCACGCAGTATCTATCTATCTATCTATCTATCTATCTATCTATCTATCTATCTATCTATCTATCTATCTATCTCACGCAGTATCTATCTATCTATCTATCTCACACAGTATCTATCTATCTATCTATCTCACACAGTATCTATCTATCTATCTCACGCAGTATCTATCTATCTATCTATCTCACGCAGTATCTATCTATCTATCTATCTATCTATCTATCTATCTATCTTTCTATCTATCTATCTATCTATCTATCTATCTCACGCAGTATCTATCTATCTATCTATCTATCTATCTATCTATCTATCTATCTATCTATCTATCTATCTATCTATCTATCTATCTCACACAGTATCTATCTATCTATCTCACGCAGTATCTATCTATCTATCTATCTATCTATCTATCTATCTATCTATCTATCTATCTCACGCAGTATCTATCTATCTATCTATCTATCTATCTATCTATCTATCTATCTCACCCAGTATCTATCTATCTATCTCACGCAGTATCTATCTATCTATCTATCTATCTATCTATCTATCTATCTATCTATCTATCTCACACAGTATCTATCTATCAGTCTATCTCACGCAGTATCTATCTATCTATCTATCTATCTATCTATCTATCTATCTATCTATCTATCTATCTATCTATCTCACGCAGTATCTATCTATCTATCTATCTATCTATCTATCTATCTATCTATCTCACGCAGTATCTATCTATCTATCTATCTATCTATCTATCTATCTATCTATCTCACGCAGTATCTATCTATCTATCTATCTATCTATCTATCTATCTATCTATCTATCTATCTCACGCAGTATCTATCTATCTATCTATCTATCTATCTATCTATCTATCTATCTATCTATCTATCTCACCCAGTATCTATCTATCTATCTCACGCAGTATCTATCTATCTATCTATCTATCTATCTCACGCAGTATCTATCTATCTATCTATCTATCTCACACAGTATCTATCTATCTATCTATCTATCTCACGCAGTATCTATCTATCTATCTATCTATCTATCTATCTATCTATCTATCTATCTATCTATCTCACACAGTATCTATCTATCTATCTATCTATCTATCTCACGCAGTATCTATCTATCTATCTATCTATCTATCTCACGCAGTATCTATCTATCTATCTATCTATCTATCTATCTATCTATCTATCTATCTATCTATCTATCTATCTATCTATCTATCTCACGCAGTATCTATCTATCTATCTATCTATCTATCTCACCCAGTATCTATCTATCTATCTATCTATCACACGCAGTATCTATCTATCTATCTATCTATCTATCTATCTATCTATCTATCTATCTATCTATCTATCTATCTATCTATCTCATGCAGTATCTATCTATCTATCTATCTATCTATCTATCTATCTATCTATCTATCTATCTATCTATCTCACGCAGTATCTATCTATCTATCTATCTCACGCAGTATCTATCTATCTATCTCACGCAGTATCTATCTATCTATCTATCTCACCCAGTATCTATCTATCTATCTCACGCAGTATCTATCTATCTATCTATCTATCTATCTATCTATCTCACGCAGTATCTATCTATCTATCTATCTATCTCACACAGTATCTATCTATCTATCTATCTATCTATCTCACGCAGTATCTATCTATCTATCTATCTATCTATCTATCTATCTATCTATCTATCTATCTATCTATCTATCTATCTATCTCACACAGTATCTATCTATCTATCTATCTATCTATCTATCTATCTCACGCAGTATCTATCTATCTATCTATCTATCTATCTATCTATCTATCTATCTCACGCAGTATCTATCTATCTATCTATCTATCTATCTATCTATCTATCTATCTATCTATCTATCTATCTATCTCACGCAGTATCTATCTATCTATCTATCTATCTATCTCACCCAGTATCTATCTATCTATCTATCTATCACACGCAGTATCTATCTATCTATCTATCACACGCAGTATCTATCTATCTATCTATCTATCTATCTATCTATCTATCTATCTATCTATCTATCTCACGCAGTATCTATCTATCTATCTATCTATCTATCTATCTATCTATCTATCTATCTATCTCACGCAGTATCTATCTATCTATCTATCTCACGCAGTATCTATCTATCTATCTATCTATCTATCTATCTATCTATCTATCTATCTATCTATCTATCTATCTCACGCAGTATCTATCTATCTATCTATCTATCTATCTATCTATCTATCTATCTATCTATCTATCTATCTATCTCACACAGTATCTATCTATCTATCTATCTCACACAGTATCTATCTATCTATCTCACGCAGTATCTATCTATCTATCTATCTCACACAGTATCCTATCTATCTATCTCACGCAGTATCTATCTATCTATCTATCTCACGCAGTATCTATCTATCTATCTATCTATCTATCTATCTATCTATCTATCTATCTATCTATCTATCTATCTATCTCACGCAGTATCTATCTATCTATCTATCTATCTATCTATCTATCTCACACAGTATCTATCTATCTATCTATCTCACACAGTATCTATCTATCTATCTATCTCACGCAGTATCTATCTATCTATCTATCTATCTATCTATCTATCTATCTATCTATCTATCTATCTATCTATCTATCTATCTCACGCAGTATCTATCTATCTATCTATCTCACGCAGTATCTATCTATCTATCTATCTATCTATCTCACCCAGTATCTATCTATCTATCTATCTATCACACGCAGTATCTATCTATCTATCTATCTATCTATCTATCTATCTATCTATCTATCTATCTATCTATCTATCTCACGCAGTATCTATCTATCTATCTATCTATCTATCTATCTATCTATCTATCTATCTATCTATCTATCTATCTATCTCACGCAGTATCTATCTATCTATCTATCTCACGCAGTATCTATCTATCTATCTATCTATCTATCTATCTATCTATCTATCTATCTCACGCAGTATCTATCTATCTATCTATCTATCTATCTATCTATCTATCTATCTATCTATCTATCTATCTATCTCACACAGTATCTATCTATCTATCTATCTCACACAGTATCTATCTATCTATCTCACACAGTATCCTATCTATCTATCTCACGCAGTATCTATCTATCTATCTATCTCACGCAGTATCTATCTATCTATCTATCTATCTATCTATCTATCTATCTATCTATCTATCTATCTCACGCAGTATCTATCTATCTATCTATCTATCTATCTATCTATCTATCTATCTATCTATCTCACGCAGTATCTATCTATCTATCTATCTATCTATCTATCTATCTATCTATCTATCTATCTATCTATCTATCTATCTATCTATCTCACACAGTATCTATCTATCTATCTATCTCACGCAGTATCTATCTATCTATCTATCTCACACAGTATCTATCTATCTATCTATCTCACGCAGTATCTATCTATCTATCTATCTATCTATCTATCTATCTATCTATCTATCTATCTATCTATCTATCTATCTCACGCAGTATCTATCTATCTATCTATCTATCTCACGCAGTATCTATCTATCTATCTATCTCACCCAGTATCTATCTATCTATCTATCTATCACACGCAGTATCTATCTATCTATCTATCTATCTATCTATCTATCTATCTCACGCAGTATCTATCTATCTATCTATCTATCTATCTATCTATCTATCTCACGCAGTATCTATCTATCTATCTATCTCACGCAGTATCTATCTATCTATCTATCTATCTATCTATCTATCTATCTATCTATCTATCTATCTATCTATCTCACGCAGTATCTATCTATCTATCTATCTCACACAGTATCTATCTATCTATCTATCTCACACAGTATCTATCTATCTATCTCACGCAGTATCTATCTATCTATCTATCTCACGCAGTATCTATCTATCTATCTATCTATCTATCTATCTATCTATCTTTCTATCTATCTATCTATCTATCTATCTATCTCACGCAGTATCTATCTATCTATCTATCTATCTATCTATCTATCTATCTATCTATCTATCTATCTATCTATCTATCTATCTATCTATCTCACACAGTATCTATCTATCTATCTATCTCACACAGTATCTATCTATCTATCTCACGCAGTATCTATCTATCTATCTATCTATCTATCTATCTCACGCAGTATCTATCTATCTATCTATCTCACGCAGTATCTATCTATCTATCTATCTCACGCAGTATCTATCTATCTATCTATCTATCTATCTATCTATCTATCTATCTATCTATCTATCTCACGCAGTATCTATCTATCTATCTATCTCATTCTCCCCCTCCCACCCAATATCTACCTGTCTGTCTATCTCTCCCACCCCGTGTCTAAATCTGTAGGCCCTATTGCGGGCGAGTGACGGGGGGGGGGGGGGGGGTTTGGTTAGGGCCTTTTTGCGCCCCCCACAAAAAATGGAGCACCAGCCGCCACTGGCAGAACTTATAAAAATCTCTGAACGTGGACAGTTGTAACTGAAAGTGAACAGGAACCTTTTTCCTCAGTACCTGGAACGTTCTCTGTCTCCTTGATAGTACTGGAAATTGGAAAAAGCGTGGATTCGTCATTGTCCTTCCCCACTCAGTAACCAGGCACTTCTCAGGATGCCACTTGTCGGCCCTCCTCTGAAGAGTACTCCCCCGGTCACTTTCACGAGCTGTGGTGCCCCTCCGAGCTGAGAGCACACCCGGACACCTTGAATCCTCCCTCAGTTACTGCACCTCGGACCAGCCAGTTCCGAGGCTCGGGAACAGACGAATCCCTACCCCGGACCAGGCGGGTCTATTGGGGGTAACCAACAGAAGCATGGATGTCGAACACCCCATGACAGGGACCCTTTGCGGGGCTACCAGGTCCTGGAAACAAGAACAGACCACACGGGGCCTCACAAACTCCTACTGAACACGTGACCTCAACATCTTAAGTACCCCTTCCCAGACTCCTCAGCGGGGCCCGACACACCCACTGATTAGTTCCAAGAAGGCTGATACCCAAAACGTCCAACCAGGCCTGGTTTTAGCTTGTCATGTGCACCTCCCTTTACACATGACCAAGCAGAACTTCTAACACAGTCCAGCCAAACTGATGTCAAAGTTAACCTACATAATTAACCCTCAGAACCCCACTACTGATCTGAGGCAAAAAAACTAAATTTACACATGAATGACACTTTGTCCAAAATGTCATCCGCTACACAATAATATCTCAAACCTCCTGTCTGCTCTTAGACAGGGAAAGTTGACACATGTGCCATGCCTGGCACATGTCCTCAATTTGGTGGTGCAGCATACCCAGGGTTTGCAAGATGTACTAAAGCAGGCCAGAAGACTCTGTAGCCATTTCAGGCAGTCATATACAGCCAGTGCTTGGTTGGCTGAAATTCAGCGGGAATTCCACCTGCCTGTAAACCGCCTGATTTTTGACATGCTCACCAGATGGAACTTTGGGAATGCTGCAGCAGCTATACATGCAGCAGAGGGCCATCAACGAGTACCCGCGCCAGTACAGCAGGACCACAGGCTCAGCCTGCCTTGGAATTTTTTCCCCACTCTAATGGCTCATCATTAAGGATGCATGCACTGTATTGTCACCATTTGAGGAGGCCACAAGGATGGTGAGTAGTGACAATGCATGCATCAGTGACACAATCCCTGTTGTGTTCCTGCTGGAGCAGACTCTGCGTGGCATTATGGACAGGGCACTGGAGCAGCAGGAGGGAGAGGAGGACTTCCTTTCCTCTCAAGGCCCACTTTATCCAAACACCATCATTCCTATGTCACAGAACACACAGGAGGAGAGAGGGGAGGGGGATGAGGAGGAAGATTCTGGCACTTTCATAGGGTTCGAAGAAGAGGAAGATATGCGTCAATCTGTAAGTGATGGCTTTCCAACCCCAGGACCCTTGGGAGTAGTACATGGCTGGAGGAAGTTCCATATGCTGTCATCCTGAGTGACCCAGAGGAGTCTGCTTCTGAAGCCTCTGCAAATTTGAGGCGCATGGGCAACCTCGTGCTTTGGAGCCTGTGAAAGGACCCAAGAATACGTGGCATAAAGAAGAAGGATGATTACTGGTTGGCAACCCTCCTTGACCACCATTATAAGGGGAGGGTCTCAGAACTCATCTCAGAAGATAAAATCTCTTGAGGACACATTAAAGAGGATTTTATTGAACATTTTTCCTGACTCCAGTAGGTTACAGTGTCATGGAAAACGTAGTTTTGGGCCTTCTGTTGGTCAAGAGAGGAGTGTCCGCCTAAGTGACGCATTTCAGAATTATTTTAGTCCTCCTCACCCAGGGCTGTAAGCTTCCACATCCCATCGGCAGCGTCTGCATCATATGGTGAATGATTACCAAAACAGAGATGGAGAGCTTTCCAGCTGATGATCCACTGACTTACTGGGTCATGAGAATAGACCACTGGCCTGAACTTTCCCAGTATGCTATTGAGTTGTTGGGCTGCCCTGCATCCAGCGTGCTTTCAGAACAGGCATTCAGTGCTACAGGAGATTTTGTTACGGATCATAGAACGCGTCTGTCCACAGACTCCGTGGACTGTTTGACTTTTATAAAAATGAATCAGTCCTGGATTACCAGCTATGAAGCCCCTGATGTCACTGTTAAGTCTTTTTCTGCAGGACTTCAAGGCTGCCTAGCTTTGAGGGTGTTCAAACATTTCATCTGGAAGAATGTTTTTGGTATAGGTTTCATGGGCACAATTAACACCCAAAGACCAATTTTTCCAGCACCAATTTGACAGGCGTGTATCATAGCGATTCTTGCTTTTATCAAGAGTACCTCTATAGGGTTACAATGGGAAGGCGCTCCTGACACTCAAAGAGTAATTTTTCAGCACCTGCAATTTTTTACAGCAAGGTCAATTCTTGGTTTCATCAAGAGTACCTCTATAGGGCTATGGTGGGAAGGCACCACCGACACCCAAAGACCAATTTTTCTACACCTGTTTGACAGGTGCATAATTTACATTTTTACAGCAAGGCCAATTCTTGCTTTCATCAAGATTACCTCTATAGAGTTACGGTGGGAAGGCGCCACCGACACCCACAGACCTATTTTTACGCACCTGTAAAACTTCTATCCAAAGTCAAAGTGACACCAGAATGTATCCAAAAAATCTTGTTCCCAGTGCATTAGATTGTAGCCTCATCATACACACTGGCTCCCCAGCTGTTATTGAACAAAATAAAGGCAGCTTGCAGGGAAAATTAAATTTTTTTGGCTTTATAAATGCAATTATTGCTGAAGCGGATTCCAGAAATGGTACAGATGTGTAACTTTACCGGTAGACTAAGGGGATCCCCAGTCACTATATTGGAAGGAATTTTTTCATTTTTATGCTTTCAGTTTAAAAATCAAAAAATCACTGCTCATTTAAAAATGACGTTTTTCCCAAACTTTTCTTTTATTGATACATGTCCCCCAGGGCAGGGACCGGACCCCTATAACCATTGAATGCCCAATTACTTGCATATAAGCCTTCAAAATTAGCACTTTTTTTGACGTTCGGGTCCCATTGACTTCAATGGGGTTCGTTATTTGGGTCCGAACTTTCGCGTGTGTTTGAAAGGTCTGGTGCGAACCGAACAGGAGGTCAGTTTGGCTCATCCCTACTGGTAACCCCTTCACTGCCATGAGTGTCTAGAGATTCTATGTAACCCCTTCACTGCCACAGGTATCTATTGGTTCCATGTAACCCCTTCACTGCCACAGGTGTCTGTATGTTCTGTGTAACCCCTTCACTGCCACGAGTATCTGTAGGTTCCATGTAACCCCTTCACTGACACAGGTTTCTATTAGTTCCAAGTAACCCCTTCACTGCCAAAAATATCTATAGGTTCCATGTAACATCTTCACTGCCACAGGTTTCTATTGGTTCCATGTAACCCCTTCACTGCGACAAGTGTCTGTATGTTCTGTGTAACCCCTTCACTGTCACAAGTGTATGTTCTGTGTAACCCCTTCACTGCCACACGTATCTGTATGTTCCGTGTAACCCCTTCATTGGCAAAAGTATCTGTAGGTTCCATGTAACCCCTTCACTGCCACAGGTTTCTATTAGTTCCACGTAACCCCTTCGCTGCCACAAGTGTCTGTATGTTCGGTGTAACCCCTTCACTGGCATGAGTGTCTAGAGGTTCTTTGTAACCCCTTCACTGCCGCAAGTATCTATAGGTTCAGTGTAACTCCTTCACTGCCACAAGTGCATGCAGGTTCAGTAAAACCCTTTCACTACCACAAGTGTCTGTATTTTATTTGTAACCCCTTTGCCAGAAGTGTTTAAAGGTTCTGTGTGTCTAGGGGTACCATGTAACCGCTTCACTGTCACAAGTGTGTGTTCTGTGTAACCCATTCACTGCCACAAGTGTCTAGAGGCTCTATGCAACCCCTTTACTGCCACAGCTATCTATTGGTTCCATGTAACCCCTTCACTGCCACAAGTGACTGTATGTTCTTTGTAACCCCTTCACTGCCACAAGCATCTAAATGTTCTTTGTAACCCCTTCACTGCCACAAGTATCTGTATGTTCCATGTAACCACTTCACTGCCACAAGTATTCACAGCTTCTATGTAACCCTTTCACTGCCACAAGTATTCACAGCTTCTATGTAACCCTTTCACTGCCACAAGTATCTATAGCTTCTATGTAACCCTTTCACTGCCACAAGTGTCTATAGGTTCATAGTAACCCCTTCACTGCCACGTGTCTGTATGTCCTCTGTAACCCCTTCACTGCCACGTGTCTGTATGTCCTCTGTAACCCCTTCACTGCCATGTGTCTGTATGTCCTCTGTAACCCCTTCACTGCCACGTGTCTGTATGTCCTCTATAACCCCTTCACTGCCACGTGTCTGTATGTCCTCTATAACCCCTTCACTGCCACGTGTCTGTATGTCCTCTATAACCCCTTCACTGCCACGTGTCTGTATGTCCTCTATAACCGCTTCACTGCCACGTGTCTGTATATTCTCTGTAACCCCTTCACTGCCACGTGCCTGTATGTTCTCTGTAACCCCTTTGCTACCACAAGTGTCTATAGGTTCCATGTAACCCCTTCATTACCACAAACCCAAATAGAAAAAAACAGGCCTTACAGCCTATTTATAAAATGTGGGCATGCATTGTCCCAGTTCACACCTATGCAGTTTGCTTTCAGTCATTTCTGAAGTGCTTTTTGCTGTGAGTTTTGCGTTTTTGTGATTTTATCGCAATTTTAATTTCTTTTATTTTTTTTTATACTTTTTTTTTGCCCAATTTGTCATTGGGCAAATAAAAACATAAAAAAAAAGGAATATTGCAGCAAAACCACAGCAAAAATGCACTACATGCTTTTCTGCAGCTTCTCCTTTGAAGCCTATTGAACCAAACAAAGAAAAAAAAACATTGGTTTGCGTTTAAAAAAGTCCCTGACCCTTTCCAAAAACGTAGCAGCTTAAAAATACATTGATGTGAACGTGTCCCATAGGAAACAAAATCATTTATTAATCTTTCCATCTATTAAATCCTCTGCCCTTGTTGTTTTTTAACTTTGGATAATAAAATTTTTTTTTTTCTGCCTGTAAATCCCTTATACAGCCCACTTCCTGTTTCTTGTCTGGTCATTAGCCTTGGCTTATGACATCATGCGCAGCTCTCTCTCTCTCTCTCTCTCTCTCTCTCTCTCTCACACTTGTGAGAGTTTGCCAGGAAGGGAGGGGGGATGAGTCATAAGAGGGCCAATGAGAGCTGCAGAGCTGGAGGCGTGTGTCTGTGTAAATCCAGGAAGTGAACAGGCAGCATCTTCAGCTGCCCACTGTTAAAATGGATGCAGCCAGACTCAGTGGAGGGAGATTTTTGCAGCATATTTGGCAAGTACAGAATCACAGTATATCTCAAATAATATGCAAAGTGATTGGAGGGAAGCTTCAGAATGGCAAAGATGTTTTTATTACAAATTATGTGAGCAGACTGCATTTCCTCCTTAAATGGACTGTAGTGTGTTTCTGCAAAAAAGCACCAAAAAATTTAGGTGTAAACCAGGCCTAATGCAACAGATCTCTGGGATTGGAGGAAAGCTGGTCAAGTGGCTCTGACGGCTCATAAACTGGACTTTTTATCACCCCCATTCATTTCTATTTCCACTGATGGCTACAGACCCTCCAGTGAAGAACAATACACATTTGTATGGCATTTTTGCCATCCTGCTGGTTTTTAAAGCTGAATTCCAGGAATTCAGCTACTTTGTAAAAACTGAAGGTATACCATGAGTTAGGGTGTTACTAAACCCACAACAGTAAAATTGGTCTGTATATGCAGTAAAGCATGCTTGTTATACTCACTGTGAAACCTAAAGGGGTTAATCCTCTGCATTGTGTAAAAAGGTTGTTGGATCTTGTTTTCTCTGATGCTCCCCTTCTTTTACAGTCCCCTACAAGCTTTAACCAGACACCAATAGAGCTCACAAGACTGCTATATACTGTTGATGAGAAAAGGTATTTAGCAGTTTATATTTTCGAAAATAATTGCATTTCAATGTTCTGTGTACTGTGGGAGACCAGATATAGTGAATGCAGGGTCCTGGGTAAGTCTAAGGAGATGCCTGCTGCCTCGTAGACTTATCTCTATTTGTCACATCTCATGTCTTATTGTGCTCCAGAAAGATACATTTCGGAGCTCCAATGCTGCTCACTCTTCTCTCAGTTCCTTCAAGTGCAGAGTCACTGGAACTGCCATCCCACTGCCCCTCCTACTCCCCATTCACAGAAGCCTCTGTATTATGTGAACTCAAATTACAAAGGCTTCTGTGAATGGGCAACAGAGGGGGAGGGGTGTGCATAGCTGCTGTGTGTGTGCTTCTCTCCTCTCACAGGTGGAGTGTGTCCTCCGGGAGTGTGATAAACCTGACAGATGTAAGTAATAGAGGTAAGTCCTGGAGGTGGCATGGACCTAATTGGACTTAACTCACAGTGCGCTTGCACTTTTTGCAAAGTTGCTGAAATCCTGGAATTCAGTTTCAAATGGGTCTCTAAGATGTTAAAATACAGTTTTTATTTTTATTCACTTTGTACGGAAGAAACTGCTTCATAGAATGCTTTTAAGATGATCGCTTTATTCATTCATAACATTAAAAGAATGATAATACATACAATAAAATAACAGTTATGTGGGTGAGTAGTGGCATGGCTGTAAAGAATAACTAAACCTTTTTAAGGGTCCACACAAAAGTCCTCACCCCAAGAATGCAACCTTTTCAATGTCACTGCCACTTTAAGTTGCATAGATGGGAACACGTGCCATTGAAATCAATGGGCTGTGACTTGTCATGGGGCTTTATTGTGTCCAAAGTCGCATGACAAGTCACACTAGTGGAAACCGAGCCTTATACTCCTGTCAGGTCTGGTCTTCATCCTATACAAGCACCCACAGTGATAGAAGAGGGTTAGGTGGGTGGTTTTTAGGGAAAAAGGGTTGACGCCAGAGAGGGGTGTTTGTGGGAGCCCTTATAGAGGAGGAGTTACCCTTTAAGGGGCGGAGGAGGCAATATAAAAAAAAATGTCAGTTATTTAAAACAAAAGTTTCAAGTTTGCAGACCACATTGTGATTACGTAAACAGTTTACTAGGAAAATAAACATAGCCTCTCTGTCTGCTGTGCTTTTTGGTCAACCTAGGGCCTCGTTCACATGAGCAGCCACTGGGCAGTAAAAACAGGGGGATGAGCTGCAGTTTTACCATCCCCTGACCACCCACTTAAAACATAACAAAACTAGAAAGAAAAAAAACATTTTTGGCTATAGATACTGTTAAAGGGGTTGTAAAGGTTCATTTTTTATTTTCTAAATAGGTTCCTTTAAGCTAGTGCATTGTTGGTTCACTTATCTTTTCCTTCGATTTCCCTTCTAAATGTTTTTTTTCTTTTGTTTTCTTTGTCTGAATTTCTCACTTCCTGTTCCTCCTCAGTAAGCTGTTCAGTAAGCTGTTCTGGCTGACTAACCACCACTCGGATGATGGTGTGAAGTTTATTGAGGAGAAACAGGAAGTGAGATATTCAGACAAAGAAAAAAAACATTTAGAAGGGAAATCGAAGGAAAAGGTACGTGAACCAACAATGCACTAGCTTAAAGGAACGAATGTAGAAAATAAAAAATGAACCTTTACAACCCCTTTAAGTCTAGGAGTAGAGGAAAAAGCTGTAATACCTTATTTCTTGCTCCCCCCAGCAGATGTCACTGTCCTCTATTTCACAGAACTCTGAGTTGTGGGCGGGCCCTCTTCATTGTGTGTGATGACAGTGTGACTGCTGGATGCAGCGCAACAGAGAAGAAGCTTTGGGGGAGCCTGTTGCACAGCATGGAGGAAGGCAAGGAATAAGGTAAGTACTACAGGCTGCTACTACGGTGCTACAGTACTTGGTGTCATCCACACAGCAATACAGCTTGCAGAGCCTGTATAATGACATTCCTGGGATCCCCAGTCACTGCATACTACCACCCACTAAGATGCATTGGAAAGCAAGCCTAATATTTGACTGGGATAGGGTTGGGTTGTGTGTAGAGCACCCGCATGCACACTGACGTATGCTCCAAATGCATATACAGTATGTATGCTTCAAACACATACATCAGTGTGCATGCAGGTGCTTTACGTGACAACCCCCCCCCCCCTTACGTACAAACATGTACAGCTGCCCCTATGCCTCAATAGGCGGCTGTACATGCTGACAGCAGGTCCCAGAGTCATCATTATGCAGGTTCTGAATGCTGCACGGCACTTTTATGTTTTTTTTGTGTGAAGTTTTAGTCCTCCACCCCTTATTGAGCTTTTAAACCTTGCAAAGCTGGGAGGTCCCACTGCAAGGGCACTTTCTTCCTGCTGTCGAAGTGGGACTTTAAAAAGTATGTAAACAGTAGGGATGAGCTTTGAGTTTGAGTCGAACTCATGTTCGACTCGAACATTGCCTGTTCAGCGAACAGTGAACAATTTGGGCCGTTCGCAGCAAATTCGAAAAGCCGGAACACCCTGTGCAAGTCTATGGGAGAAATCTAAAGTGCTAATTTTAAAGGCTTATATGCAAGTTACTGTCCTAAAAAGTGTTTGGGGACCTGGGTCCTGCCCCAGGGGACATAGATCAATGCAAAAAAAAAGTTTTAAAAATTGCAGTTTTTTCAGGAGCAGTGATTTTAATAATGATTAAAGTGAAACAATAAAAGTGTAATATTCCTTTAAATTTCGTACCTGGGGGGTGTCTATAGTATGCCTGTATAGTATGCCTGTGAAGGGGCTCATGTTTCCCGTGCTTAGAACTGTCCCTGCACAAAGTGTCATTTCGCAAGGAAAAAAGTATTTACCATTTCAAACAGGGGGGGCGGGATCTGGGGGTCCCCTTGTTAAAGGGGGCTTCCAGATTCTGATAAGCCCCCCGCCCGCAGACCCCCACAACCACCGGCCAGGGTTGTGGGGATGAGGCCCCTGTCCCCATCAACATGGGGACATGGTGCTTTGAGGGGTCACAGACCCCGAAAGCATCCTCTCAATGTTGAGGGCATGTGGTCTGGTACGGTTCAGGAGGGGGGTGCTCTCTTGTCCCCCCTCTTTTCCTGCGGCCTGCCAGGTTGCGTGCTCGGATAAAGGGTCTGGTATGGATTTTTAGGGGACCCCACATCAATTTTTTTTTTACATTTGACACGGGGTTCCCCTTAATATCCATACCAGACCTGAAGGGCCTGGTAATTGAATTTAGGGGAATGAGTCGACAATTGAAAGTGATTTTAAAAGACTTTTTTTCCTTGCGAAATGACACTTTGTGCAAGGATAGTTCTAAGCACGGGAAACATGCGCCCCTTCACAGGCATATTATAGACACCCCCCAGGTACGAAATTTAAAGGAATATTACACTTTTATTGTTTCACTTTAATCATTATTAAAATCACTGCTCCTGAAAAAACTGCAATTTTTACAACTTTTTTTTGCATTGATCCATGTCCCCTGCGGCAGGACCCAGGTCCCCAAACACTTTTTAGGACAGTAACTTGAATATTAGCCTTTAAAATTAGCACTTTAGATTGTGAACATTCGAGTCCCATAGACTTTAATAGGGTTCTAAAGTTCACAAAAAGTTTAGGTCTGTTCGCAGGTTCTGGTGCGAACCGAACAGGGGGGTGTTCGGCTCATCCTTAGTAAACAGGTATGACAATGAGTGTCTCTTATTTGCTCCTTTTTGATCTGTTAAATATACCAATATAAGTATTTTGCTATATATATATAAGCGCACAAAATCTGTTGATCCTGTCAGAAAGCTCCCAGCTGTGAACTACAGCAGTGGTTCTCAACCTCAGTCCTCATGTACCCCCAATGGGCTATGTTTTGGGAACTTCCCTTAGATAAAATATCTCTTCAATATCATGCCATTGATATTGATTTAAAGCAGCTGTGCAAGGTAAAGGAAAACCTGAAAACATGGCCCGTTGTGGCTACTTGAGGACTGAGGTTGGGAACCACTGTACTAGAGAACTCATCTATATTATAGAGACGGGGAGGTGTTCGTAGTCTCAATAATGGGAGCAGCCTACGCTGGCTGTTTCATAGATAGTACAGGGAGTGAGCATTGTCACCCTAGCACAGGAAGTATGTTACTGCCAGGATCACCAGATAAAAAGAAAAGAAAAAAAGCCCAAATAAAAGGAAAGCAATATAAGCCATGATTTAAGGCATGATAAACTGCAATATATATATATATACTTTTTTGTTTCTGGGTTTAGATTTTTGATGGTTAAGGGCCCATTTTGTCACCATGAACCACCTTCTAGTCGTGGAAGCCTTTTAGCTCCAGCTGGGCAGCTTGTAGACGTGCAATGCGGTCCTTTAAGTTTCTTCTCCTATTGCTCATATCATGCTTCTCTTGTAGGAACACATTTAATTTCTCTTTATCCTGGATCAGCTTCATCATCTCAGCCTTGAGCACATCAGCAACTTCAAACAAGACGTAATTCTGAGTAATCAGAGGGATCTGATTGGCAAGGCGAGCTGATGCATTCTAGAAGAGATTAAAAAAAGGAGCGAGAAAGAGTTATGACCATGTGGATGGATTTACTGAAGACGAATATACTGTGAACTTTGCAAGTGCAGTTGCTCCAGAGCTTAGTAAAAGAGGTTGTTAGAATTTCTACGAAGAACAAAATATTATATGTTCATCATTTCTCTAGTTTTGAACAATGGAAGTTTTTAAAACCAAATAAGCCCCAAAATACAGTGTCCAAGAGAGATGATCTGTTTTTCCCCACTGAAACATTTTGTTCTGCAAACAAAGTGTATACAGAGGGCAAGGAGAACGTTGGTGCCATTGTCGCATACAACCATTGATGGCTGAAGCTGGCGTGGCATCCACCACCTCTGAGCCTGCCCCTGCAGATCTGACAAAATCTCTGCCCCAGTGTGGTTCCGTCCCCTAGGCAGACCAACTGAAGCACCACTTGGCATCTTTTAGTCTGACTGCTTCCGTGGCCCCTTGAACGCTTACGGAGCACTACTGGTTCAGAGGACAAATCTGCAGAAGAGTCCATAGAGGAACAAGAAGAGGATAGGGTGGAGGAGAGAGCTGTGTCAGAATCACCACTAGCATTTTGGAGGCGTGGTGGGGAAACAAGCTCCAACAACACTGAACCCTGTCCTGCATCCTTCCCAGCTGCCAGCAGAGTTACCCACTGTGCAGTGAAGGAAAGGTAATGTGCCTGACCATGCCTGCTGGACAATGAGTCAGCAGTAATATGAACCTTACTGCTGACTTCCTTGTCCGAGGCCAAAACATTGCCTTCTACATGCTGGTAGAGAGCCGGAATTGCCTTTCATGAAATGAAATGGCATTTTGGAACCTACCACTGAGGTACAGCACATTCTACAAATTCACAAAAGAGGGCAGAGTCTACCAGCTGAAAACGCAGCAGTTGCAGTGCAAGCAATTTGGCCAAGCTGAGCATGTGGATGGCTGGGACCAAATTTCTTTTTACGGTTCAGCAACTGGGGTTAGGAAATTTGCCTGCTAAAATCAACTAGTAGTGTACTGCTATCAGATTGGCTGCAAGTACTTGGGACAACTATTGCTATACCTTCATTCCTCTCAGTGCAGGTTTTTGAGAGGACTGGAGGTATAGTATGGTTGGAGATCCCTGATGAGGAGAAAGGAGAAGTCTGCCTTTTTCCATGATGTGGGTCTTTCAAGTGCTGTTGCCATCGGACTGCATAACAGGTTATCATATGTTTGGTCAAGCATGTGGTGCCCAAGCGACTGCTGCTCTGGCCACGCTTGATCTGCTTCAGACATAGGTTGCAAACAGCAACGGTGTGATCTACTTCACACGTGTCAAAAAAGGCCCACACCAAGGAACTTCAAAAAAACAGAGAGGAGTCAGCAGCACCCTGCACCTGCAGAGCTCTGCGGTGTGATGCATTAAGGTGGCTGCCCTTAAGCTCCCCCTAGAGGACACCCTGGAGTTGTGCCTCCTCCTCCTCTCTTCTCTCAGGCACCGAAATACAAATACCATACTGGTGACCCCACAATAGAGATAAAACTTTTGTGCAAAAGGGTGTTTAACAAGACTCGGGCCACTCTTTAAAATGAGAAGAAAAGAGGTTTAAACTTAAACTACATAGAGGGTTCTTTACTGTATGAGTGGCAAGGATGTGGAATTCCCTTCCACAGGCGGTGGTCACAACGGGGGGCATTGATAGTTTCAAAAACTATTAAATAAGCAGCTGAACAACCGCAACATACAGGGATATACAATGTAATACTGACATATAATCACACACATAGGTTGGACTTGATGGACTTGTGTCTTTTTTCAACCTCACCTACTATGTAACTATGAAGTACAGTCAATGACCTCATCATCCCCTCGCTCTTGGTCACTGGAGCAAACTTGGCAGCACGCTGCAGCTGGGGGAACATGACTGCTAGTTTCTTGTCTTTCTGTGGCACCCCCTCTCTATAGGTTCACGTTACTCCCTTCCTCAACCTGTGAACCACCATTGGAGCCTTCAAATTGCTGCTCATACTCTAGCAGCATATAATCAACACTGTGGTCAAATAATTCTGGGGACTCCGTGCATGATCGTGAGGCTAAGGAAAGAGTGACTGTGGGCAAGGAGCCTGTGGAATAGTCCATTTTGACAGCCGCATTGGAAGGCAAACTACTTTGAGCCTGGGTGACAGAGGATGAGGAGGATGAGGACGGCTTCATTATCCAGTGAACCAACTCTTCTGCATGTTGTGGCTCAATAACACGGCCAGCAGAAGAAAAAAGTACAAGTGTGCCCAATGGCCACCTGCAGGGGATGCACCATGTCCAGGATCACCACTGTTGATAACTGTAGACACAAAGGCTGCATGACCTCTTTTAGTGGCCTGTGAGCATCTGCCTCTCCTTGGAGGCCTTCCGGACATGATGTATTTTTTTGTTTTGCAACACCACACTACACTGTGTACACCGCCTGGAGTGTATTAGAAACTGTACACACTGTATTAGATACTGTGTACACCACCAGAAGTGTATTAGAAACTGTACACACTCTATTAGATACTGTGTATTCACCACCCAATGCACTGTATATATAGGCTACACCGAATACAGAGAGTATATATATATATATATATATATATATATTTTTTTTTTTTTTTTTTAATACACCACCTGAAGTGTATTAGAAATAGAACACCACCGAATGCACTGTAGATATAAGCTACACTGGATGCAGAGTATATATATATTGCCATTATGATTTAAAAAGAGTAAACAGTTGATTGATAATAAATGGCTTCAGCCAAACACTAACCACAAGTGAAAGAAATATTTTGTGTTATCATTCATATTTTCTGAAAAATGGCCAAGAAATCATACATTTTACCAGGGTTTGTAAACTTATGAGCACAACTGTATATATACAGTCAGTCTAGTGTTTGTGTACGTATGTATATAAATATATATATATATATATATATATATATATATATATATATAAAATATAGCACTAACCCCCCAAATGAGCTGCTGGTATTTTGATTGGGCTTACTGTTACCTTACCATTCCACTGTGACTGTCATCCCATTAAAGAGTGCTCACAGATTTCAGCTCCAACACTTAGTCTTTTTTCCAATGCTTTATTGACAGGAAAGAAGATCAAATGGAGGGATAAAGGGTTGCAGGGAATTCAGGTACCTTATAGTGCGGGTCACGGGTACTTCTTGATCCAGAGGACAAAACAACTCCACAACTGGATTCAGCAAACACCAGATAGGCCTCTCTCACTGACCTAGCAGCTGATGCGATGCTCGGTCAGTCTCTGCCATAGACTTGAAGAATTAGTAGAACCGTTGCACAATCCTCTGCCACAGGGTTGTGTAACCAATAACTTTTGCAACATTAAAGTACAGCCACACAGTACCAGTTTCTTTCAGCCAAGCCGACGATACTGTGAGGTAAATGACCCAGGATGCATCCTCCAATTGAGTCTCCAGGCTCTTCTTGAGGTACCAGCTGTGCCGCTCGGTTCTCTCCCTGAAGAGTCCTCCCCTGGTTTCTCCAATTGCTTGGCTTCTCCCCGCAGGCAAGACAGCACAGGGCCACCCCTGGATCGGTAGGCCCCAGGACTTCTGGGCCTACTTCTCAGTAACGAAGCCTCGGGCAAGCCGGCCCAAGACAATTGAATGGCTATGGTACTCACCCTACTATGGGGTCTGCTCCTTAAGTACCCTCTCCCAGAATGCACAGTGGGCAAAACACTCCCACTGACTGCCCCCGGGCAAAGAGGCACCCAACACACCCAGCCTGCCACAACCTCCAACCCTGGCCAACAATGAGAGCGCCACCCCTCGGCCAAGTGGAAAACCACGTAACCCAACCAAGCTGGAACAGAAACCAGAATTTGTACACAATCAGTTTGAGCTAAACTACAGCTCAGACATAACTACATTTCTAATTATAGCGTCTGCCCATCAGGAGCAGAGCGCTATATATATATATATATATATATATATATATATATATATATATATATATATATATATACACACACACACATATATATATATACATATATATATATATATATATATATACTCTGCATTTAGCATAGACTATACAGTATCTCACAACAGTGAGTACACCCCTCACATTTTATTAAATAGTTTATTATATTTTTCCATGTGACAACACTGAAGAAATTACACTTTGCTACAATGTAAAGTAGTGAGTGTACAGCTTGTATAACAGTGTAAATTTGCTGTCCCCTCAAAATAACACAACACACAGCCATTAATGTCTAAACCGCTGGCAACATAAGTGAGTACACCCCTAAGTGAAAATGTCCAAATTGGGACCAATTAGCTATTTTCCCTCCCTAGGGGTCATGTGAATCTTTAGTGTTACAGGGTCTCAGGTTTGAATGGGGAGCCAGTGTATTAAATTTGGTGTACTCGCTTTCACTCTCTCATACTTGTCACTGGAAGCTCAACATGTCACCTCATGGCAAAGAACTCTGAGGATTTTAATAAAGGAATTGTTGCTCTACATAAAGATGGCCTAGGCTATAAGAAGATTGCCAATACCCTGAAACTGAGCTTCAGAGTGGTTGCCAAACCATACAACCATTTAACAGGACAGGTTCCACTCAGAACTGGCCTCGCCTGTTGGTCATGGTTGACCAAAGAAGTTGAGTGGAAGTGCTCAGCGTCATATCCAGAGGTTGTCTTTGGGAAATAGATGTATGAGTGCTGCCAGCATTGCTGCAGAGGTTGATGGGGTGGGGGTCAGCCTGTCAGTGCTCAGACCATACACCGCACACTGCATCAAATTAGTCTGTATGGCTGTCGTCCCAGAAGAAAGCCTCTTCTAAAGATGATGCACTGGAAAGTCCGCAAACAGTTTGCTGAAGACAAGTAGACTAAGGACACAGATTACTGGAACCATGTCCTGTGGTCTGATGAGACCAAGATAAACGTATTTGGTTCAGATGATGTCAAGCGTGTGTGGCAGAAACTGGTTAAGGAGTACAAAGACCAGTGTGTCTTGCCTACAGTCAAGCATGGTGGTGGGAGTGTCATGGTCTGGGGCTGCATGAGTTCTTCCGGCACTGGGGAGCTACAGTTCGCTTGTTGCGACAGCGACAAGACCGGTGCAACACTAGTAAAAGAGCTGTAAGAAGATAGCAGAGGCCTGGTAGAAGAAGCGAAGTCAGAAGAAGACCCCCAGACGGCTGTGGCGACGAAAGAGAAAGCTGGGATCCTCCGCTAGTAAAAGAGCTAGCGGTAAAAGAGCAGAAGATAGCGGAAGAGCATGGCGAGAAGACCCCCGAAGTCGGAAGATGACCCCCAGCAGTGTGTTGTCCTCTCCAGCGATGTCTCCTGTAGAGAGGTCCATTCTCTCATACTTCCTGGTTCCTCTCTCCTGGGCGCAATTGGAGAGAGAAAACAGGAAGTGACATCAACTCAGATGTCAATCAAACCGCCCGGCCGTAGTAATATATACTAGGAACAGGCGGAAGCTACAAAGCTCCGCAATGCAGGCTAAACGCCCGCAAATGAAGCGCCACGTCTGAAATCTCGTGATTGCATAGAGTGGCGCTTCCCATAGGTGCACTGTGTCCGGCGTCTGAACATAGTGCACTTAAGGACCTTTTTTTTTTCTTTTTCTTTTTTTTAAACTGCTTGTGTGTCACCCAGGCGCCCCCTATGGGTCGAATGACAACACTGGTAAGATAGGCAATAACACTGGTACAAACATCATTGTTGGATAAAATCAAGGGACCACCGACGTCAGAATAGATAATCAATTATTGCACGGTAATGCCTGCCTGATCTCTGGCCTCAAAATCCCTGTATTAAGGAATAATCCATATATACCATGAAATTGATGAATAGGAGATGTCTGGTAACTCAACGCGTTTTGTGGTTCTAGACCACTCATCAGGAGCAGCCATGTCATGTTTCTATAATTTAAATGATATAATGGGTAAAAATGGTTAACGTGGGTACAGGAGGGGCAAATAAAACCCCCTGAATGATCAAAGTACTCACTGGGATAAGTAAGTTGGTGGTGGAGGGCCAGGAGTGGTAAGCCATCCCCTGATGAAGTCACGTGTAGTGATGGACGAACTTCCGACGGGACGTTTTCCGCGAACGCGGCCAAAAGTTTGCGAACCGCAAAGTTCACGGTGGACCCCATTGACTTTAATGGCAGGCAAACCTTAAAAACCTCCAGGTCATATTTTCAGCCACAAAATACTATACGGTTTGATCAATTTCGGTGAGCGCAGCAGTTCTCTTATCTAGTTTATTACTAGTGGTAGCGCAGGAATAATTTTTATCATTCAAGCCATCCAAGGACACTGCAACAAGGGAGCTGAGGCGGGCGCCCCTGCCGTGGCAACAAACACGGGCACCCATTGAGGAAACACAAGTCCACGAGGCACCCTAGAGATAAAAGGGGTGGGTGAACCATAGAGGAGGAATGTAGGTAAATGGGTGGAAAGGGACATGAAGTGTATGGAAGGAGGTACCTAGTGGGGTACCTAGTGGGGTAAAAGGGTGAACTGGGGTGAAAGGAGCCAAGAAGGGGGGAGTGGTGAGCGATAGGGACTATGAGATGAAAGTTAAAAAGACCAATCACTTGTCCCCTTTTGGGATCCTGATGGGTCAACCTTTTCCCACGCCCTGGATTAAGAAACCCTTCTTAATAGAGCAGGGAGAGCTGAGTTTGATACAGTAAGAATATTGTGGAAACCTGATTATGAAGCTGAATGCCATCTGCGGTAAAGCATTCTCTTCTTTTCCAGTACTCTCACAGGAACCAACACAAAAGTTCCAACCCAGAGATGTGGTCGTAATTCGTCAGCTCAACCGGACGAAGAAGCAAGATCACCCTTTTGGCCCACCCACTAGCGTAGTCACAATGACCAAAACCGCTGTCCTCAAGGAATAATCCGGAGCCTGGATCCAAGCCGAGAGCATAAAGTACCACAAGGGCCCCCGAAGCAAGACACAGATAAAGGAGGTGAAGCAGGTGATGGAAATCCTCGAAGAGTGAGTGAAGCAGGTGATAAAGACTCTGAAAAGATGACCTCGCTTCTCTCACCACAGACTTCTGGGAAAGCCTTGTGCCTACTCTGTATGCTGGCACCGATGGTGTTTCTGCCCACATGGATCATTACTAACGGTATCTATCATCCTGAGGACTTGGGCATCCTAAAGACCATATATGTGGATGACACAATTTCCTTCCTGAAAATTGGTAGAACTTAGGAAATTCCTTAAATAAAGGTCAAACAATATGCCGAAGTAGCCATTGAATCCACAAGTGCTGCCCTGATTGAACTCTGTGAAGTAAGGGAGGACTATGAGTTCTGCACATGGATTCATAATACCAGTGATTGGCCAAAGCATGCTAGTCAGGTGCATGCTTTGGCCAATCATCATACAGCAATGCACTGCGATCTCACGATCGTGGGCACAAGAGCCAGAATGGGGATTTGTGTATGTAAACACACAAATCCCCATTCTGACAGGAGAGGAGAAACAGATCTGCTGTTCCCAATAATTACTAACAGCGATATGTCTCCTCCTCCAGTCAGTACACTGCCCTCACAGTTAGAAACACACACAAGGGAACACATTTAACCCCTTGATTGCCCCCTAGTGTTAACCCCTTCCCTGCTAGGGACATTTACACAGTAATCAGTGCGTTTTTATAGCACTGATCGCTTTATAAATGTCAATGGTCCCAAAAAAGTGTCCGATCTGTCCGCCACAATGCTGCAGTCCCACTAAAAATTACAGAACGCCGCCATAACTAGTAAAAAAAAATGATAATACTAAAATCTATCCCCTATTTTGTAGATGCTATATAGACGCTTTTGTGCAAACCAATCAATATACGCTTATTGTGATTTAAAAAAAAAAATATGTCGAAGAATACATATTGGCCTATCTATTAACTGATGAATAAATTTGTTTTTTTTTTCAAATTGGGGGATATTTATTATAGCAAAAAGTAAATATAGTAAAAATAAAAATTATAGTAATATAGTTAAAAAAGTAATTATAGCGCAAAAAATAAAAACTGCAGAGTTGATCACATACCACCAAAAGAAAGTTCTATCTGTGGGAAAAATTGACATAAATTTTGCTTGGGTACAGCGTCGTACGACTGCACAATTGTCTGTTAAAACAACGCAGTGCCGTATTGCAAAAAATGGCCTGGTCATTAAGGCGGTAAATCCTTCTGGGACTGAAGTGGTTAAGAAGTATTTTCAGTGTAAACAAGGATTACTGGACAGTGGTGGCCCGTCCATTGGGGGGAGGGGGGGTTAATCACCTGATTAGAGCCACAGGCTCTAATAGGTTTCAAAAAAGGGTGGGCTCGGTGTGTAGCGCACTGCGCTCCGAGCCCACCCAGTTGTTGGACAATAGCGAATTAATTAGCAATTGGCTGTAAGGACAAGCGATCCTATTGGACGCCGAGGAGGGATAGAAACAGCCTCTCGTGATCCGTAGGAGAGCTGCCCGCCCGCAACCTAGATAAGGTAAGTGTGGGTCTGAATGACCGATCGACCAATCGCAAGACCCCATGTAGGGGGGGGTGCGGATGACCTGACCGACAGCAGGGGGGAAATGGTTGTTTGCCCCCCGAAAAAAAAAACACCAGCTGCCACTGGTCCTGGAAGTGATGTTTTGGCCCCCCACATCCACAGAAGATCATAGTTCTCCAAGATGTTTGGAACAATCTACCTTCTGAATTCCTTCAAAAACTGAGTGCAAGTGTACCTAGAAGAATTGATGCTCATTTGAAGGCAAAGGGTGGTTACACCAAATAATGATTTGATTTGGATTTCTCTAATGTTCATTTACTTTCATTTTGTTAATTGATAAAAAAAAAAATATATATTTCTTAAACTATTCATCATTTTCAGCATTTTTTCACAATTGCATGTAACTTTTGCACAGTACTGCTCAGAAAGAGCAGGCATAATGTAAATTAAACAATGTGTGTTTACTATCACTTCAACCAAGAATCCAAACACTCAATCTCCAAAAAAAGCCCCTGGGAGGTCTAAAATGAAAATCGGAGTTCTGCTTTGAAGCTAAAGGTTAAGAACCTTACATGAGCCCAATGATGACTGTTTTTCTTTAAGTTTAAATTGATAATGCACTGCAGACTCACCTGAAAATATGCCTCGATATGGAACGAGGTCTCATATGCTGAATCCCACACGTGTTTGGAATTCCCCTTTTTGTTTCGGACTGCATTCAGTAAACTGCCATAGGTAGAGTCCTGACAAAATATCACTCTCCCTTCTATTTTTAACTGAGTCCGGATAGTTTGTTCCGCCTCTTCACTCTTGACGCGGCAAATATCTTCAAGCATAGCCTTTTTAAAAAAAAAGAGCAACAGAGAGATGAATCTACAAAACTCTTAACATACTACATACACAACATAATGTAAATGAACAATGTAATGTAAATGTATGCACATATCCAAGCTATACCAGGATTTTCTTGACATGTCTAGATCAGCCATTCTCAGCCAGGGTTCCACGTAAGCCTAGGGTTCCTTCAGAGGTTGCTTTACTAAATCTAACTAGTCCCATACCTCCCAACCGTCCCAGATTCATTGGGACCATCCAGGAGATACCGGTGTCCAGCAAATCCAGGCTGAATTCTGCAGCAGAACCCGGAAAGAAATTCTAGCACTTGACTCCACCTGTCAATGTGCGCCGCACTGCAGCTGAGACTTACTCAGTGCCCAGCCGGCACAGACCCCCCACCTACCCCATCCGCTAGATCACCTGCCTGTTACACAGAATGGGAGAGGAGGGAAGCTCAATCTGCTCCACCTCCTCCCCAAGTCCCCCTGTGTCCGCCCACACACCCTGTGCAGCCAATCCTGGGGCTGTAAAGGGGTTGTGTGGGCAGGAATGTTCATGCAGTGCACAGGATTTTACTACCCGAGCCTCTGGAGAATAGCCAACCTCAGGTGAGTGAACTCTCCCCTCTCTCTTTTTTGTGTTTTCCATGTACTGTAGTGATCCTCCCTGCCTTCCAGGTGCCATAGTGATCCTTCCTTCCTGCCTTCTATGTGCCTTAGTAATCCTTCTTTCCTGCCTTCCATGTACCATAGTGATCCTCCCTGCCTTCCATGTGCCATAGTGATCCTTCCTGCCTTCTATGTGCATAAGTAATCTTTCTTTCCTGCCTTCCATGTACCATAGTGACCCTCCCTCCCTTCCATGTGCCTTAGTAATCTTTCTTTCCTGCTTTCCATGTACCATATTGATCGTTCCTGGCTTCCATGTTCTATAGTGATCCTTCCTGCCTTCCATGTGCCTTAGTGATCCTTCCTGCTATCAATGTGCCATAGTGATTCTTCTTGCCTTCCATGTGCCATAGCGATCCTTTCTGCCTTTCATGTGCCACAGCGATCCTTCCTGCCTTTCATGTTCCTTGGTGATCCTTCCTTTCTGCCTTCCATGTACCATAGGGATCCTCCCTGCCTTCCATGTACCATAGTGATCCTTCCTTCCTGCCTTCCATGTGCCTTAGTAATACTTCCTGCCTGACATGTGCCATAGCGATCCTTCCTGCTATTCATGTCCCATAGTGATCCTTCCTGCCTTCCACGTGCCTTAATAATCCTTCCTGCCATCCAAGTGTCATAGTGATCCTTCCTGCCTTCCATGTGCCATAGTGATCCTTCCTTCTATCCATGTGCCAAAGTGATCCTTATTACCTTCCATGTGCCCTAGTGATCCTTCCTGCCTTCCATGTGCCATAGTGATCTTTTCTGCCTTCCATGTGTCATAGTGATCCTTCCTTTTATCCATGTGCCATCGTAATCCTTCCTGCCTTCCATGTGCTATAGTGATCTTTACTGCCTTCCTTGTGCTGTAGTGATCCTTCCTGCCTTCTAGTTGCCTTAGTAATCCTTGCTGCTTTTCATGTGCCATAGTAATTCTTGCTGCCTTCCATTTGCCATAGTGACCCCCCCCTGTCTTCCATGTACCATAGTTATTCTTCCTGCCTAACATGTGCCGTAGTGATGTTTCCTGCCTTACATGTACCAAAGTGATCCTGCCTGCCACCCATGTGCCATAGTAATCCTTGCTGCCTTCCATGTGCCATAGTAATCCTTGCTGCCTTTCAAGTGCCATAGTGGTCCTTGCTGCCTTCAATGTACCATAGTGATCCTTCCTGCCTTCCATGTGCCATAGAGATCCTCCCTGTCTTCCATGTGTCATATTGATCCTTCCTTCCTGCCTTCCATGTGCCTTAGTAAGCCTTCCTTCCTCCCTTCCATGTGCCATAATGATCCTTCCTGCCTTCCATGTGCCATAGTGATCCTTCCTGCCTTCCATGTGCCATAGTGATACTTCCTGCCTTCCATGTGCTATAGTGATCCTTCCTGACATCCATGTGCCATAGTGATCCTTCCTGCCTGACATGTGCCATAGTGATCCTTCCTACTATTCATGCCCATAGTGATCCTTCTTGGCTTCCATGTGCCATAGTGATCCTTCCTGCCTTCCATGTGCCATAGTAATCCTTCCTGCCTTCCATGTGCCATAGTAATCCTTCTTGCTATCCATGTGCCATAGTGATCCTTCTCACCTTCCATGAAACATAGTGATCCTTCTTGCCTTCCACAAGCCATAGTGATCCTTCCTGCCTTCCATGTGCCTTAATAATCCTTCCTGCCATCCAAGTGCCATAGTGATCCTTCCATCTATCCATGTGCCACAGTGATCCTTCTTACCTTCCATGTACCCTAGTAATTCTTCCTGCCTTCCATGTGCCATAGTGATCTTTCCAGCCTTCCATGTGCCGTATTGATCCTTGCTGCCTTCTAGTTGCCATAGTAATCCTTGCTGCCTTCCATTTGCCATGGTGATCGTTCCTGTCTTCCATGTACCATAGTGATTCTTCCTGCGTGGTCCTACCATGTGCGTTAGTGATCTTTCCTGCCTTCCATGTACCAAAGCGATCCTTCCTGCCACCCATGTGCCATAGTAATCCTTGCTGCCTTCCCTGTGCCATAGTAATCCTTGATGCCTTCCATGTGCCATAGTGATCCTTGATGCCTTCCATGTGCCAAAGTAATCCTTGATGCCTTCCATGTGCCATAGTGATCCTTCCTGCCTTCAATGTACCATAGTGATCCTTCCTGCCTTCAATGTGCCATAGTGATCCTTCCTGTCTTACATGTACCATAATGATTCTTTCTGTGCGGTCCTACCATGTGCGGTAGTGATCTTTCCTGCCTTCCATGTACCAAAGTGATCCTTCCTGCTACCCATGTGCCATAGTAATCCTTGCTGCCTTCCATGTGCCATAGTAATCCTTGCTGCCTTCAATGTGCCATTGTGATCCTTCCTGCCTTCCATGTACCATAGTGTTTCTTCCTTTCTTTCATATTCCATAGTGCTCCTCCCTTTCATATAACAGTGATCAATCTCTCTCTCCAATCTCCCTCCCTAAGGGTTGGTTCACGCTGGAGACTCCAGCTTGTGGCACAGCAAACAAACTATATTTTATAGGTACAAGAAACCCCAGGTGTTGTTTAACCAAATCCCTAAACCCTCCCCCTATCATGTTTGGCCACAGCCACTTTTTGCTGTGGCGTGCAGAGAGCACCGCAGGTCACCATCTCCCTTAAATGTCCCTCATTCTCAAATTCAAAAGTTGGGAGGTACGTAATCCTAGCACCTATCTAGGGAGATGCTGCGTACAGTATATGACCATTACTGGCAGCACGCTTCAAGCAGCTTTGTTAAAACTTTTAGGGCTCATTCACATAAGCAGTTGAGGGTCTGTAAAAAGTAGGTGGCCATGCCTCCCGACCCCCTGGCCACCAACCTACATACAGAAATACAGCTGCTCAGGGCAGAAATAAAACAAGCTGTTGCATTCAGCAGACAGGGTGGCTGCCAAGTGCAACCCATTCAAGTGAATGAAGCTGCACTGCCACCGCATGCAGGGCAGTGTGGTTGGTCCTTACCACCTGTCAAATGCCCTCTAAAAAAGTTTTTTTTCAGACTTTTTTTAACGTGATAATCCTGTCATTAACACATTTCTTGTCCTAGGATGACAACCGTAATGAGCAGCAATGTCACACCGGGACAAGAGAGTGTGTTAGAATTATGTAACACTGTGTTTGGACTACATAACACCTCCCTCTGTTCACCATAACAAGTGGAGGTGTTTGGTATTCCATGGAGCTAGCACAGAACAATGCTGACTGATACAGTCCAGATTTCTACTGGATGGACAACTATTGTATTTTCTTTCCACCTGTCAAACTGATATTACTGTATAAACAGACCAAAAGAGAGCTACTGTAAAAAGAGAAATGTATTGTTATAGCTTATATACACTTTATCCATTTTGCTGCCGGAGTTGTTTTTTTGCACGTTTAAAAAAATAATTTTAGGCCTCAAGATTAGTTAAAACCACCAATAGATAATTGATGACCAGAGCTGTACTGTCAGCCTGTCTTCACCTACTATGCTCCTGTACACGTATATGTCCGAAACATACACTATATTACCAAAAGTATTGGGACACCTGCCTTTACACGGACTTGAACTTTAATGGCATCTCAGTCTTAGTCCGTAGGGTTCAATATTGAGTTGGCCCACCCTTTGCAGCTGTAACAGCTTCAACTCTTCTGGGAAGGCTGTCCACAAGGTTTAGGCGTGTGTCTATGGGAATGTTTGACCATTCCTCCAAAAGTGCATTTGTGAGGTCAGGTACTGACATGGACGAGAAGGTTTGGCTCACAGTCTCCACTCCAATTCCTCCCAAGGGTGTTCTGTTGAGTTGAGGTCAGGACTCTGGGCAGGCCAGTCAATTTCCTCCACCCCAAACTCACTCATCCATGTCTTTATGGACCTTGTTTTATGCACTGGTCAAAATCATTTGGTGGAGGGGGGATTATGGTGTGGGGTTGTTTTTCAGCAGTTGGGATTGGCCCCTTAGTTCCAGTGACGGGAACTCTTAAGGCGTCAGCAAGACATTTTGGATATTTTCATGCTTTCAACTTTGTGGGAACAGTTTGGGGATGGCCCCTTCCAGTTCCACCATGACTTCGCACCAATGCACAAAGCAAGGTCCATAAGGATATGGATGAGCGAGTTTGGGGTGGAGGAACTTGACTGGCCTCAACCCCTACCCGATAGAACACCTTTGGGATGAAGAAGTAGAGACTCCGAGCCAGGCCTTCTCTTCAAATATCAGTGCCTGACCTCACAAATGCAATTCTGGAAGAATGGTCAAACATTCCCATAGACACACTCCTAAACCTTGTGGACAGCCGTCCCAGAAGAGTTGAAGCTGTTATAGCGGCAAAGGGTGGGCCAACTCAATATTGAACCCTACGGACTAAGACTGGGATGCCATTAAAGTTCACGTGCGTGTAAAGGCAGGCGTTTCATTACTTTTGGTAATATAATGTATATTACACTTTCAAAATACAATTTTGCATGACATTTATTAACATTCATGGATATCTATGCACTATATTGAGGAGATTAAATTAATAGAAAATATTTTAAAAAGATGGTGGTACTGTGATATTCTCCAATACACAGCTAACATCCCATCTAGTGACCCCATAAAAAAAAAACTAGCACCTGCCATTATGATGCTCCATGCCAGAAATTGCAAGTAACATAGAACAACAAAAGAACAGGTTGTACTGGTATGATACATGGATATGGGCTTTCTCACTTTTTCATGTGGCTGTAAGTGTGGCTGATACTTTGTCACATTAAATGACAATTTGCATTTTAGTGGTCAGTTAAATTGGCAGAAAATGGTAGTAATACAGAATGGTCAGCCCTACCTTGGCGGTTCTGCAGAGATTTGGAAATTGATGGAAGTGGTTGATGGCGATATTACTAAAAGTTGATTGGACGAGTGCTAAAAAAAATATAAACAATATTATCAAGTGTTTGTATGAATGAAAATTGGAACACTGAATATGCACTAATCGTTCTTCATTGTATTATATAAAATTTACCTGCTCACTCCTCTCTCTGGTCATTCTCCCTTACTTCCATTATTCCCCACTCTTCACCACACTTAAATCCAAGCCCACACTTCACTCGTTTTATCATTCTCTCGCATTTCTATCCATGCCCATTTGCTACCTCCTGTGATTATTCTCCTTCACTTCTACCTATGCCCAATATTCATCCCTTTTTTATTAGACGTGCACCTCGTTTCGTTTCGAATTCGTTTTTCGACAAAATTCAACAAATTCAGAAAATTTAGAATTAACGAACACCCGCCTAACAAATTTTTCAGAAATTCGTAAATTCGAAAATAAGAATGAAAATTCAAAAGAAATCCAAAAATAATAACTAAATAATAACTAACGAATAATAATAACTATTACTAACTACTAAATTATAGGTAATGGAAATTTCCAGTTTCAAAATTGGCTAGTTGTCGTAACAAATACGAATTTATCTGAAGTTACGAATTATCCGAAATAACGAATGCTGCATCTAAATGAATTAATAATAATAAATAATACTAATAATAATAAAAAAAACTTTTTACCATTAGTATTTATTATTATTCATTTGTTACATTCCATAAATTTTGGTGGGGGATTCGTTATTTCGGATAATTCGTAACTTCGAATAAATTTGTATTTGTTACATTCAATAACAGCCAAATTTGAAAGGAAATTCCAATACTTATAATTGAATAGTTATTATTAGTTAGTTATTATTTCGATGTGAAAATATATACTAAATATATAAGCTTGCGCTAATGATGTATAAAAAAAAATTATATATAAAAATAAAAGCAGCTGCTATACACAAAGTGCTGATCACTTGAAAACATGTAAATATATACAGTGGTGTGAAAAAGTGTTTGCCCCCTTCCTCATTTCCTGTTCCTTTGCATGTTTGTCACACTTAAGTGTTTCGGAACATGAAACCAATTTAAACAATAGTCAAGGACAACACAAGTAAACACAAAATGCAATTTGTAAATGAAGGTGTTTATTATTAAAGGTGAAAAAAAATCCAAACCATCATGGCCCTGTGTGAAAAAGTGATTGCCCCCTAAACCTAATAACTGGTTGGGCCACCCTTAGCAGCAACAACTGCAACCAAGCGTTTGCGATAACGTGCAATGAGGCTTTTACAGCGTCCTGGAGGAATTTTGGCCCACTCATCTTTGCAGAATTGTCCTAATTCAGTTACATTAGAGGGTTTTCGAGCATGAACGGCCTTTTTAAGGTCATACCACAACATCTCAATAGGATTCAGGTCAGGACTTTGGCTAGGCCACTCCAAAGTCTTCATTTTGTTTTTCTTCAGCCATTCGGTGGTGGACTTGCTGGTGTGTTTAGGATCATTGTCCTGCTGCAGAACCCAAGTTCGTTTCAGCTTGAGTACACGAACAGATGGTCGGACATTCTCCTTCAGGATCTCTTGGTAGACAGCAGAATTCATAGTTCCTTTTATCACGGCAAGTCTTCCAGGTCCTGAAGCAGCAAAACAGCCCCAGACCATCACACTACCACAACCATATTTTACTGTTGGTATAATGTTCTTTTTATGAAATACAGTGTTCCTTCTACCCCAGATATACTTGGACACACACCTTCCAAAGAGTTCCACTTTTGTCTCATCGGTCCACAGAATGTTGTCCCAAAAGTCTTGGGGATCATCAAGATGTGTTGTGGAGAAATTGAGACGAGCTTTGATGTTCTTTTTGCTCAGCAGTGGTTTTCTCCTTGGAACTCTGCCATGCAGGCCATTTTTGCCCAGTCTTTTCCTGATGGTGGAGGCATGAACGCTGACCTTAACTGAGGCAAGTGAGGCCTGCAGTTCCTTGGACGTTGTTGTGGGGTCTTTTGTGACCTCTTGGATGAGTCGTCGCTGCGCTCTTGGGGTAATTTTGGGCGGCCGGCCACTCCTGGGAAGGTTCACCACTGTTCCATGTCTTCGCCATTTGTGGATAATGGCTCTCACTGTGGTTCGCTGGATTCCCAAAGCTTTGGAAATGGCTTTATAACCCTTTCCAGACTGATAGATCTCAATTACTTTCTTTCTCAATTGTTCCTGAATTTCTTTGGGTCTCGGCATGATGTGTAGCTTTTAAGGATCTTCTGGTGGACCTTACTGTGTCAAGCAGCTCCTATTTAAGTGATGCCTTGATTGTGAACAGGTGTGGCAATAATCAGGCCTGGGTGTGGCTAGAGAAATTGAACTCAGGTGTGGACAACCACAGTTATAGTATGTTTTAACAAGGGGGGCATTCACTTTTTCACACAGGGCCATGATGGTTTGGATTTTTTTCACCTTTAATAATAAACACCTTCATTTACAAATTGCATTTTGTGTTTACTTGTGTTGTCCTTGACTATTGTTTAAATTGGTTTGATGTTCCGAAACACTTAAGTGTGACAAACATGCAAAGGAACAGGAAATGAGGAAGGGGGCAAACACTTTTTCACACCACTGTAAATATAGCGCTCACAAACACAATAAGTGAAAAAAACAATAAGTAAAAAAACAACAATGTATGATGAAGAAAACAAAGTCCAAATAAAGTGACTAAAGGTGCTCCAATCCAGCAAGTGAAGAAAATGCAAAATGCTTCAGAGATATTCAGGTGTACAACACCCCCTCATGTATCCCCACCCGTTCCGATCTGGTATTTATGTATTTACAGTTATTATTTCGGATTTTCTAATTTTTTTATTTTTTAATTTTCGGATTTTTGTTCTTATTTTCGAATTTTCAAATTTTCAGATTTTCTCATTTCCGAATTTTTGAAATTCCAAATTTTCTAATCAAAATAATGAATACCGCATCCATGTATATCCATGCCCACTCTCCACTCTTCATCCCTTTCGCCCACTTCTATCCATGCCTATTTCCTACTTCCAGGTTTCATTCTCTCTCGCTTACACCTATGCCCACTCTCCACCCTCTATCATTATTCTCCCCTCCTCCTATACATGCCAACTCTCCACTCTGATCATTCTCCCACATTTCTATTCATGCCCACTATTTTCAATAAATTATTCTCCTCCACTTCTATTGGTGCCTACTCTCCACCCTCCTGTCATTCGTATCTCTTTTCTACCCATGCCCACTCTTTGTTATCATTCTCTCCGACTTCTATCCTTGCTCCCTCTCCACTCTGTTATCATTCTCCCCCACTTCTATCCATGTTCACTCACAACTCTCTGATCATTCTCCCCTACTTCTATTCACATCCACTCACTACTCTGTGTGATGGTTCCTCCCTACTTCTTTCCATGATGTACAACAAACCACATTTCTTTCATTGAACATTACACACTAATAAAATGCACAACAGGAAATGCTGACAATCCCCCAAAAAATGGAAGAGCTATTTAAACCACTTACATATTAATCATGTGGAATCATGTGCATATGACTTTGTACACACCTGTGATGTCATTCAGCTGTTCAACCGCTGGACCTTCCAATGTTATCATTTTTTCCTTGATAATAGCCGCAATTGTTCTGTAATTGTTAAGTCCTTTCAGTTCCTGCCCTCGCAACATCATCTCGTATTCATATGGATGACTGTTAATTTCTGCAGCGACTAAAAAAAGAGAGACAGTTATTAATGTTCCAGAGTAGGGGCAGCTGACTTATATGGCACACTGGCTTCGCGTATAAGCACATGGTAATGAAATGCATCTAAGTTGCCCCTAACAACTATTAATTTGTTCCTCCATAAATCAATAGAAGTACAGTATAAAACCAAGGTATACTTTTTTACTAAAAACATAAAATGAATAGTGATAGTTGTACCATTTTGGAGTTAGAATTACAGTGGTGTGAAAAAGTGTTTGCCCCCTTCCTCATTTCCTGTTCCTTTGCATGTTTGTCACACTTAAGTGTTTCGGAACATCAAACCAATTTAAACAATAGTCAAGGACAACACAAGTAAACACAAAATGCAATTTGTAAATGAAGGTGTTTATTATTAAAGGTGAAAAAAAATCCAAACCATCATGGCCCTGTGTGAAAAAGTGATTGCCCCCTAAACCTAATAACTGGTTGGGCCACCCTTAGCAGCAACAACTGCAACCAAGTGTTTGCGATAACGTGCAATGAGGCTTTTACAGCGTCCTGGAGGAATTTTGGCCCACTCATCTTTGCAGAATTGTCCTAATTCAGTTACATTAGAGGGTTTTCGAGCATGAACGGCCTTTTTAAGGTCATACCACAACATCTCAATAGGATTCAGGTCAGGACTTTGGCTAGGCCACTCCAAAGTCTTCATTTTGTTTTTCTTCAGCCATTCGGTGGTGGACTTGATGGTGTGTTTAGGATCATTGTCCTGCTGCAGAACCCAAGTTTGTTTCAGCTTGAGTACACGAACAGATGGTCGGACATTCTCCTTCAGGATCTCTTGGTAGATAGCAGAATTCATAGTTCCTTTTATCACGGCAAGTCTTCCAGGTCCTTAAGCAGCAAAACAGCCCCAGACCATCACACTACCACCACCATATTTTACTGTTGGTATAATGTTCTTTTTATGAAATGCAGTGTTCCTTCTACGCCAGATATACTTGGACACACACCTTCCAAAGAGTTCCACTTTTGTCTCATCGGTCCACAGAATGTTGTCCCAAAAGTCTTGGGGATCATCAAGATGTGTTGTGGAGAAATTGAGACGAGCTTTGATGTTCTTTTTGCTCAGCAGTGGTTTTCTCCTTGGAACTCTGCCATGCAGGCCATTTTTGCCCAGTCTTTTCCTGATGGTGGAGGCATGAACGCTGACCTTAACTGAGGCAAGTGAGGCCTGCAGTTCCTTGGACGTTGTTGTGGGGTCTTTTGTGACCTCTTGGATGAGTCGTCGCTGCGCTCTTGGGGTAATTTTGGGCGGCCGGCCACTCCTGGGAAGGTTCACCACTGTTCCATGTCTTCGCCATTTATGGATAATGGCTCTCGCTGTGGTTCGCTGGATTCCCAAAGCTTTGGAAATGGCTTTATAACCGTTTCCAGACTGATAGATCTCAATTACTTTCTTTCTCAATTGTTCCTGAATTTCTTTGGGTCTCGGCATGATGTGTAGCTTTTAAGGATCTTCTGGTGGACCTTACTGTGTCAAGCAGCTCCTATTTAATTGATGCCTTGATTGTGAACAGGTGTGGCAATAATCAGGCCTGGGTGTGGCTAGAGAAATTGAACTCAGGTGTGGACAACCACAGTTATAGTATGTTTTAACAAGGGGGGCAATCACTTTTTCACACAGGGCCATGATGGTTTGGATTTTTTTTCACCTTTAATAATAAACACCTTCATTTACAAATTGCATTTTGTGTTTACTTGTGTTGTCCTTGACTATTGTTTAAATTGGTTTGATGTTCCAAAACACTTAAGTGTGACAAACATGCAAAGGAACAGGAAATGAGGAAGGGGGCAAACACTTTTTCACACCACTGTATGTAATTTTCTAAAATAATCTAAAACCAGATAGCTAAAATTTTGCTGTTGGGTTCAAATGTCCAGGATGCACAAAATTTTGCAATGCACGAGGCAAAATGAGAAGAACATATTTTTACAAATAATTGAAAAAAAAATAAATAATAATATTATGATCCTGCAGCAGGACCCCTTCCTGCCGTCTTGGGTAGGGTTGACACCTTTTCTTCAAGCCAAACCTGAAGACTTTAGCGACGCACTGCAAATTTTTAATTTTTTTTGTAGTATACAGTGCCTTGCTAAAGTATTCACCCCTTAGATTTTTACCTATTTTGTTACATTACAGCCTTTAGTTCAATGTTTTTTTCAATCTGAATGATATGTGATGGATCAGAACACAATAGTCTAAGTTGGTGAAGTAAAATTAGAAAAATAAATATATAAAACTATTTTTCAGAAATAAAAAACTGATAATGTGCATATGTATTCATCCCCTTTGTTATGAAGCCCATAAAAAGCTCTGGTGCAGCCAATTACCTTTAGAAGTCACATCATTTGTGAAATGGTGTCCACCTGTGTGCAAACTGAGGCTGCAACACCTAAGCAAGAGGCACCACTAACCAGGGGTCAAGTCCTGGGGAAAAAAGTGTGGGAACTCCCACCCAAGATCCACTCCTCCACCAAAAAAAAAAAATGATACGCTCATATGCACAAACGCTTCAAAAGTGTTATTTTTCATCCAATTTTCGTATTGTGTGTATGAAGCTTAACTGTTAATACATAAAAAAAACAATCGTCAATAAACATAAATACGGTAATTCTCTGAATAATCAGCATTCATTCAATTGTGCTTCCATGCAAATGTGAACATCATGTTCTGATCTTTATTGGGGAATGTTATTTTGTATATAGAGTGTTTATGTGATGAGTTTACACTTTTCATTGAACAGAGTGTGGATAACACAGGGTTAAATGGAAAGGTCATAAATAAACTGCACATTATCTGGACAGAATGCTTAGGGAGATAGTGATGTGTTCCTGCTTAGGAGATGTATGTTAGCTTGGGGGGCTGAAAACTCTTCAGGGGCTCCAACACACACTCGCTGCTATTCCAACCCTTCACATATTTCCACATAAACTTCCCTCCTGGCATTAAACTTTGCCAGGTATTGTGCCCAGCTTACCACCCCAAACTGATGTTCCTCCCTCAGCTCACCTCTCTCCCTGCATGTCCTGTGAGCAGAATAGCTGTGCTCCTCCTCTGGGTTCTCTCATCATATGGCACTGAAGATAGAGGAGGGTGGGATTCAGTGGGACACACAGAGCAAGTATGCAGGAGACTGGGGGGGGGGGGGAGACAGAAAATCAGAAGGGGCCGGTGAAGAGGAGCACATCACGAGAGGTCTGACTAAATACAATCTCTTAGCAGCAGGGACCTGATCTACCCGTCAGCTAGCTGTGATTGACAGGTAGATCGAAGCGGAAGCTGTCATGGGGCCCCCTACTGGCAATGCCTGAATGGTCAGGTTTTCGGCACTTACTATTGCGAGCTGTGTTGGCGGCTGCTGGTGTAACACCTGCCACACAGCTCACATACTTCAAAGTCTTGCAGGACATGGCTGCCAATGGGAACTGAGTTCCTGCTGTGGAAAAAGTACAGGAACTCCGTTCCCATGCGTTCCCGCAGGACTTGAGCCCTGCCACTAACCAAACACTGCATTGAAGACCAAGGAACTCTCCAAACAAGTAAGGGACAATGTTGTTGAGAAGTACAAGTCAGGGTTAGGTTATAAAAAAAAATATCCAAACCTATCATAACTAAGTGGAAAGAACATGGCACAACAGCAAACCTGCCAAGAGATGGCTGCACACCAAAACTCACGGACAGGGCAAGGAGGGCATTAATCAGAGAGGCAGCACAGAGACCTAAGTTAATCCTGGAGGAGCTGCAGAGTTCCACAGCAGAGACTGGAGCATGGGTGGACTGACCATTTGGCCACTCGGGCACTGCCCGAGGGCCCCGGGCCACTAGGGGGCCCCATCAGGGTTGCCAGCCTCAATAAAACCAGGGACACTATGTAAAAATCTGTGTTTTTTTTACATCGGTCTCTGAAATGTCCCTTACCGACATCCTTTTGGTCTAAAAATCCTGAGATTATAGCTGCCCCACCTCTCCAGTACCTTCTCAGCCAATAGAAACATGTCTGTGTATACTGTGTGTACATGTATGTGTATACTGTGTGATTATATACTGTGTGTGTGTATAGTTTGTGTGTGTGTATAGTTTGTGGCCCCATAATCTCTGAATGTCTGGGGGGCCCATAATCTCCTATTGCCCGGGGGCCCCATAATCTCCTATTGCCCGGGGACCCCATGAGTTGTCAGTCCGCCCCTGGACTGGAGTATCTGTACATAGGACGACAATAAGCCATACACTCCATAGAGTTGGGCTTTATGAGAGTGGTCAGAAGAAAGCCATTACTTTCAGCAAAAAACTAAATTTGAGTTTGCGAAAAGACATGTGGGAGTCTCCTAAAATGTATGGAGGAAGGTGCTCTGGTCTGATGAGACTAAAACTGAACTTTTTGGCCATCAAAGAAAACGCTATGTCTGGGGCAAACCAAAGAACCCCATTCCCACAGTGAAACATGGTGGTGGCAGCATCCTGCTGTGAGGATGTTTTTCAGCAGTCGGGACTGGGAAACTGGTCAGAGTTGAGGGAAAGATGGATTGTGCTAAATACAGGGATATTCTTGAGCAAAACCTGTACCACTCTGTGTGTGATTTGAGGCTAGGACGGAGGTTCAACTTCCAGCAGGACAATGACCCCAAACACACTGCTAAAGCAACACTTGAGTGGTTTAAGGGGAAACATGTAAATGTGTTGGAATGACCTAGTCAAAGCCCAGACCTCAATCCAATAAAAAATCTGTGGTCAGACTTAAAGATTGCTGTTCACAAGAGCAAACCCTCCAACTTGAAGGAGCTGGAGCAGTTTTGCAAGGAGGAATGGGGAAAAATCCCAGTGGTAAGATGTGGCAAGCTCATAGAGACTTATCCAAAGCGACTTGGAGCTGTAATAGCCACAAAGGGTGGCTCTACAAAGTATTGACTTTAGGGGGTGAATCGTTACGCACATTGACATTTTCTGTTATTTTGTCCTATTTGTTGTTTGCTTCACAATAATAAAAAAAAAAAAATCTTCAAAGTTGTGAGCATGTTCTGTAAATTAAATGATGCAAATCCTCAAACTATCCATGTTACTTCCAGGTTGTGAGGCAACAAAACACGAAAAATGCCAAGTGGGGTGAGTACTTTTGCAAGGCACTGTACACTATACTTATATTTTGTGATTAAATAACAATTCTAATTGTATATATTTCATCACAAGAGTCACCCCTTACATCAGAGTTCCCTCTTTACATCTGAATACAGAGTTTCCCATTTACATCCGAGTTCCCCTTTACAGCAATACCTTGGATTGCGAGCATAATTTGTTCCAGAAACATGCTGGAATTACACTCACAATGGTAAAAACAATATCCCGTGTTAAGGAGTCTGGTGCTCATCCATGTAAATCTGAAAGAACTAAAAAATACGAAAATAAGAACGAAAAGCCAAAAATTAGAAAATCAGAAAGAATGAAAATCTGAAAATTCAAAAATCTTAAAGAACAAAAATCTATAATTTAATAGTTTATAACTATTATTATAGTTTTTACCCAAATGTTTTTTGTTCTGTAGGATCTTCACATTTCCTTACTTTCGGATTTTCGGATGTTTGAATTTCCAGATTTCCATTGTTATTTCTGGATTTTCTTTCTCATTTTCGGATTTTCATTCTTTTGATTTTTCAGATTTTCTTTTTTTTCTAATTTTCGAATTTCGCATTTTCATTTTTTCGAATTATTACGACTTATCAAAATAACGAATACCGCATCTAAACTAATGGACCGTAAGGAATATCGATCATAATGAATGATTCTAAAAAAAAAAAAAAAAAATGAATTAAACGAAAACTAAAAGAATATTATTTTTTTGGGCAGTACACATGTCTACTAGTGTATACAGTAAAGCTGCTGGTGTATAGGTTACTGTATGTGGCCAGAGGTTCGGGGGCGCTGGTGGCTCCCAGTACTTCCTGGAGAACCCAGAGATACTTAGGAACTGTTGACACTTCCAGGTGCTCCGAACACGCATTACAGTGGCCCCACCCAGCAGGGAGTGTTTCTTAAAGCGGGAGTCCGCCGGGACTCCGCGTTTTTTTTTTTTAAAAGCCAGCAGCTACAAATACTGCAGCTGCTGACTTTTAAAATAGTGACACTTACCTGTCCAGCGCGCCCGCGATGTCGGCACCCGAAGCCGATCTCTAGATCGTCACTCGGGTGCTGCCGCCACCATCTTGGGTATGGAAATCAGGAAATGGAGCCTTTCGGCTTCATTTCCCGGTTCCCTACTGCGCATGCGCGAGTCGCGCTGCGCAATAAGGACGGTCCCCGCTGCCTCTGGGATCTGTGTGTTTCCCAGCAGGCAGCGGGGCACTTGCGGAAGGGGGCGGGCACTTGCGGAAAGGGGCGTAATCTACGCCCCTTTCCGCAGAGAGCTATCCCGGAAGTGGGTGCAGTTACCTGGATTATCCAGGTAACTGCACCCCCCTCCCCCCTGAAAGGTGCCAATTGTGGCGCCGGAGGGGGGGAGGATTCCGATGAGCAGAAGGTCCATTTTAGGGTGGACCTCCGCTTTAAGTGTCTCTGAGTTCTCCAGGAAGCACTGGGAGCCACCAGCGTCCCCGAACCTCTGACGACATACAGTACTGTATACACCAGGGGCTTTACATGGATGAGCACCAGACTCCTTAACACGGGATACACATTGTGAGTGTAATTCCACTTTTTTTTTTACATTAAAAACGATGAAACTGTGATCCTTCTACTGCTCGTCTTGCAAGACAGCGCTCACATATCAAGTTACAATTTTAATAAAAATGTTGCTCATCTTGCAAAAAGCTTGTATACCATGTTACTCATGATTTCATTTAATGTTAGCTGTAAGCAACAAACACATAAGGGATAAAGATATACACACTTAACTTTAAGAGAGCAAATTTTCCAAGGATGAGGGCTGCTCTCCAGGACTTAGACTGGGAGGAAATATTGGCATCAATGGACACAGAACAGAAATGGGAATTCTTCAAAAAGACTGTATGCAAACTCACTGAAAAGTGTATTCCCATGGGCAAAAAGTTTAAAAGGTGAAAAAGAAAACCTATGTGGCTCACGGTCAAAGTTAAAATGGCTATAAATAATAGGGAAAGAACTTTAAAAAAAATATAAAAATGAAGGAACACTATCATCATTTAAATGCTACAAAGAATTAACAGAATATGTAAAACAGAAATCAAGGATCCAAAAATTCAAAACAAACGCCAGATTGTAGGACAAGCCCCAAAATATTCTTCAAATATATTAACAGTAAAAAGGTCAGGTGTGAGCATGTAGGCCCTTTACAAAATAATCTAGAGTGAGTGACTGGGGACAAAGAGAAGACAAATGTATTAAATACTTTCTTCAGCTCTGTGTATATGTAGCGCCTACCCCAACATTCCGGGAGCCTAATGGTGACCCTCTGAGGCCGGGAGGGCTGACACATTTTCCTTAGAGTGCAGGTTGGTAGGCATGGTGGATGATGAACAAGATTGAAATTGGGTGCCTATCACTTTTATGCTTAAACAAAAAGAAGTTTATTTTTAACAAGATGAAAAAATGCAGGAGAGAGGAGATAGGGCACAGGATACCCTTAGTCAAAAATAGTAACAATCAGCAAATAGGCAGTTTGGCGGATTCCTTAGACAAAAAGATGATAAGGCAGACAGCAGTACAGAAAAAGAGCCTTTAAGCTGAACTAGCACATCTGTACTTTGTAGAATAGGCTGTCTCCTATAGTAACTGAACTTAATTCACAGAAGGTGCAGGAACTTTATGGATGATTCCATCTTGACACTTTTCCAGGCTCCCAATGGGTCCCCGGGCCATGCAAGAGTCACCTCCGGTACTTCATCTCAGGTCTCCATCCTTTCCTTTCAGCATTGTTTCCGGATATTGATCTGCCTTATCTTAGCAGAATCTTGAACACACGGATGGGCCTCGGATAGATCTAGCAGCCCGGAGAGCACCTGGATAGGCCTCAGGCTTCAGGTCTAGCAGCCAGGAGATGTTTAACACACATCCACCTAGTCCGCAGCCTGGGCGGGGAAGACCTTGATCACCTGACTCCTTCCAAATAAATACCTCCTCCCAGCATTCATAGCAGTGAATCTGATTGGCTGAGAAAGGTATGTTTATTCATCACCTGAACTCACTGCAGCTCATCATATTAAAGTCAATGGCAACAGCACCATCTACTGACAAAAAGGAGAAGTCACGGCTAAACAGGATTAGGAAGAAAGCCATTTGACCACTAAACACTACAAATTAGCCAGGCTAGCTACCACCTAGCAAAGCTAAATTTACCTGTAATCCTGTTTTAGGATGAGAGTGCTACATATACAAAGAAGCATGGGGGAGCTCATGTCTATAATAGGGAGGGTATTGACACAGCCCCAAATGATACACAATGGCTCGAAACTGATATGGTCCATAAATATTTAGACAGAATAAAGCACCTGGACCAGACGGCATCCACCCACGGATCCTAAAAGAATTGAGTTCTGTCATTTCAAAGCCATTGTTTCTAATTTTTAGGGACTCGTTAATGACTGGAATGGTGCCACTGGATTGGCATAGGGACTATGTGGTGCCTATATTTAAAAAGGGATCAAAGTCTTTACCAAGTAACTATAGACCTGTTAGTTTAACTTCTATAGTCAGGAAGATACTGGAGAGTTTAATAAAGGATCACATAGACGAGTTCTTGCTGGAAAAAAAACAGACAGCATGGATTCATGAAAGACAGAAGTTGTAAAACAAACCTGATTTCTTTTTTGAGGAGGTAAGTAAAACCTTAGACGAAAGGAGTGGCGGTGAACTTGGTATACCTGAATTTTGCAAAAGCGTTTGACACAGTATCCCACACACTGCTCATTTGTAAGGTAAAGTCTATAGGCTTGGAAAGATCAGTTTGTAAATGGATAGAAAACTGGCTAAAAAACGAGTTCAGAGAGTAGTGGTTAAAGACTCGTACTCTGAATGGTCTCCGGTTATCAGTGGTGTACCCCAAAGTTCGGTGCTGGACCCTTTCTTTTAATACCTTTATAAATGATATCGAGTCTGGGTTTAAAAGTAGCATTTCTTTGCAGATGACACTAAGCTATGCAGTGGGATAACGTCCTTACAGGATGTCTCCAATTTACAAGCTGACCTCAATGCTCTGTCTAATTGGGCGACTATGTGGCAGATGAGGTTTAATGTTGATAAATGTAAAGTTATGCACTTGGGGGCTAAGTATGCATGCATCATACATACTAGGGGGAGTACAACTGGGGGAATATGTAGTGGAGAAGGATCTGGGAGTTTTGGTAGATCATAAGCTCAATAATAGAATGCAATGCCAAATTACGGTCTCCTTTCTTGTATTAGGAGAGATATCATTTTGCCCCCCTGTACAAATCATTAGTAAGACCTCATCTGGAATATGCAGTTCAGTTTCGGGCACCAGTTCTCAAAAAGGATATCGGGGAACTGGAGAAAGTGCAGAGAAGGGCAACCAAACTTATAAGAGGCATGGAGGAGCTCAGCTATGAGGAAAGATTAGAGGAACTGAATTTATTCACTCTTGAGAAGAGGGGATTAAGGGGGTATATGATCAACAAATACAAATACATAAGGGGTTCACATAGTGAACTTGGTGTTCAGCTGTTCACTTTAGGGTCATCACAGAGGACAAGAGGATACTCTTTACGTCTAGAGGAAAAAAGATTTAATCTCCAAATACAGAAAGGCTTCTTCACAGTAAGAGCTGTGAAAATATGGAATACACTCCCTCCAGAGGTGGTTCTGGTCAGCTCAGTAGATTGCTTTAAAAGCAGGGCCTGGATTCCTTCCTTAATGTACATAATATAACTGGGTACTAACATTTATAGGCAAAGCTGATCCAGGGAAAATCTGATTGCCTCTTGGGGGATCAGGAAGGAATTTTTTCCCCTGCTGTAGCAAATTGGATCATGCTTTGCTGGGGGTTTTCTCCTTCCTCTGGATCGACTGTAGGTGAAGGATTGTGTATATGGGATTGTATTTATTTATTTATTTTTTTGGATGGACTTTTTTCAACCTAACTATGTAACTATGTATTTTGCAAACCAAGGTATTCCTGTATATCTAAAATTGCAGTGTTCCCCTATACTGTAAGGGGGACTCTGCAGGCTCGGATATAAGGGAGGACTCTGGGGACTCTGATGTAAGAACATTGAGAACTCTGATGTAAGGGGGAACACTGCAGACTCTGGTGTAAAGGGTAACTCTGATATAAGGGGGTCCCTGGTAACAGAGCCCCCCTTACATCATCGTTCCCAGCATTCCGCCTTAGACATATGCATAACGAAAAAAAATTGTTTTGTTTTGTTTCGATTTGTTAATCAAGTTATTTCGTTTCGTTAAATTTGGCTGATTCGTTCCATTTTTTTATTCAGGATTCGTATTCGTAATTAGTTTTATTTCTTTTTTCTTCAAATTTACTGTTTTTCTTTCGACTTGAAGCATTCGAATTAATAAATTTGAATCGGTAGAATCGAAAACTTATATATATATATATATAATTTTTAAATAATCACCTTTGGCTTAACAATTTCGAAATATTACTCTAATAACACACACAGTTTTTGATTTCAGAAATATGTTTACAGTTCGAATTTGACTGGAATTTGATGTAAAATTCAATTTGAATTTCAATTTGAATTTCGGAAATTCGGACAAATTTAGTTTAATTATTCGGAGCCTTGGGTAAACTTTGTTTATACTGTAATTCAGGTATTCAGATATATCCAAATAACTAAAAATTTGTCAGAATATTTATTCGTAAGGAAACGAACCGTACATGTCTATTCCCCTTTATTCAGGGTTCCCAGAGCCCTTGTTACTTCAGAGTCTGCAGAATTTCCACTTGCGCTGAAAGGGCTCTTTTACGTGAGCGGACCGATTGGACCATCCATTGTTCTATATGAGGAGGTGGATGTAAACAGAGTGTCCGTTTATACCCACCTGCAACTGATCCAATTCACTGAAAACATACGGATGGGGATCCTTTCTCATCCACCTGGTGGATCAGATCAGATGACAGTCAGATGTAAACAGACTGTCCGTTTATCCAATCCAATTTGTTGAAACATACGGATGGGGATTCTCACCCACCTGGATAGCGAACAGCGTGCTGTGTCCGTGTCTGCTCTGCACTAGCAGAGTGGACATGGATTTGTCATCTCTGCTCATAACTTCAGCCAGCAACCCTGGAGCCACATTCTGGATATTTGTGGTGGAACTCCAGGGCCCGGTCACAAGTGCGACTCTTGCTACCCTGGTAGTTCCAGCACTGCTCTAAGCTCTTTATGCAGCTAAGAACAGGGAGCTGGGATGGAGAAGAAGCAGCAACATAGTAAACCTTCTACTGAATATCTGTGTAGGGGGTGTGTAAGGATAAGTCTGATCATTGGAGAAAAGCAGGCTGACTTCCCAGCATGGCTAGAGAACTGACCACGATGTGCTCTCATGCCTAGCGTGGTCAGTTTTTAATAGAAAAGCAAAGGGACTGTAAGGAATACCAGGGATTTCACACAAAAGAAGCAATACAAAGAGAACAGGGTGCTTTTACATGTAAGTACATGGCAGAACAGGCACATATCAGGAATATGAAATGTTGGATTTACATACTCTTTAAATACTGCCCTGCTGATCCCCTATCTTGTGGCCTGTCATCATGCGGTTGGGCCTGTGTAAATAAGCGTGGCTCTTTTTCCCAGTACTCACATTTTAAGGTTGATTCGTTCAGAAACTGCTCCCAGGAATTAAAGTATTTTCGGATTTCATTACAAAGTTTCAGATTTCCATCAGTGGCCTTCTCTTCACCTTCAGAGGCTTGCTGAATCCCTTCATTAAACTTCAGAATTTTCTATTGGAAAAAAATAATTATAATTCGCATCATCCTACACACACAACATCTGTCTCTAAATATTCATCCGAGGTAAAGCACTGGCAAAAATGGCAATACAAGAGTTGAAAAAGAACTGCAATTTAAAGTGCTATTAAACCCAAAAGCAAACATTTATTATATTGCAGCTTACCAATTCTTAGATTTGGTGGCTGCATTTGTTTTCTTTTCTTTTTTGGGGGGCTTGTTTTCTACTTTTTTAATCTGGAAATCCAACCAGTAAGTCTGTTGTTTTTCAAAAGCTCAAGCTCTCTAGCAGTATGTATCAGTTCACATGGATGAGACAAACCATTTAACACTTTTTTATTATTTAGTTTATTCAAAACTTTTTTTAACACTTTCTCTAACTTTTTTTTTGTTTGATCAACTTTATTGCTTTTACAAGGGATGAACAATATTCCCTGTGACAGCATGGGCTGTGGCAGGTCCTCTTTATGGAGAGATCTGCAACCAAATAAAATATATGTCCCTTTTTTCCCCAAAAAAAGAGTTTTCTTATAGTGGTATTTGATCACCTCTGCTGTTTTTATTTTTTGCACTATGAGCAAAAAAAATAGAAAATTTAGAAAAATTTTTTTTTTTAACTTTCTGCTATAAGACATATTCCAAACAAAAATTTTAAAAAAAAAAATGTCTTCATCAATATGTACAGTGCCTTGAAAAAGTATTCCCACCCCTTGAAATTTTCCACATTTTGTCATGTTACAAACAAAAATGTAAATGTATTTTATTGGGATTTTATGTCATAGGCTAACACAAAGTGGCCCATAATTGTGAAGTGGAAGGAAAATGATAAATGTTTTTCCAAAATGTTTTACTAATAAATATGTGAAACGTGTGGGGTACATTTGTATTCAGCCCCCTTTATCCTGATACCCCTAACTAAAATCTAGTGGAACCAATTGCCTTCAGAAGTCACCCAATTAGTAAATAGAGTCCACCTGTGTGTAATCTAATTTCAGTATAAATACAGCTGTTCTGTGCAGCCCAAGAGGTTTGTTAGAGCACCTTAGTGATTAAACATTATGAAGGCCAAGGAACACACCAGATAGGTCAGGGATAAAGTTGTGAAAAAGCTTAAAGCAGGGTTAGGTTATAAAACAAATGTTGAAAGAAAGCCATAAGAAGTCCAGATTGGGAGAAGCCATGTGGGGGACACAGCAAACATGTGGAAGAAGGTGCTCTGGGCAGATGAGACCAAAATTGAAACTTTTGACCTAAAAACAAAACGCTATGTGTGGTGAAAAACTAACACTAAACATCACCCTGAACACACTGTCCTCACTGTGAAACATGGTGGTGGCAGCATCATGTTGTAGGGATGCTTTTCTTCAGCAGGGACAGTTAAGCTGGTCAGAGTTGATGGGAAGATGGATGGAGCCAAATAACAGACCTGTTAGAGTCTGCAAAAGATTTGAGACTGGGGTTGAGGTTCACCTTCCAGCAGGAAAACGACCCGAAACATACAGCCAGAGCTACAATGGAATGGTTTAGATCAAAGCATATTCATGTGTTAAAAGTCAAAGTCTAGACCTAAACCCAATTGAGAATCTTTGGCAAGACTTGCTGTTCACAGACGCTCTCCATCCAATCTGACAGAGCTTGAGATATTTTGCCAAGAAGAATGGGCAAAAATGTCCCTCTCTAGATGTGCAAAGCTGGTAGAGACATCCCCAAAAAGACTTGCAGCTGCAATTGCAGAGAAAGGCGGTTCTACAAACTATTGACTCAGGGGGGCGCTTATTTAATATATATACTTGCACTTAATTCTATTTATTAATATAACGTATATATACATTTTTTTTGTCACTGGTTTTTTATGGTTTTACGTGTTTTTTTTTATGGTTTTATGAATTTCCTGGCACTTTGGGGCATACTATTTATAATACAAGGTAGCAAACTTAGATAGGGTAACAATATTAAGGCTATTTTTTATGTTTTTCATATTTTTTTCATGTTTTTTATCACTGAATGTTCATAACTATTTCATCACAGTTAAGCAAATAGGTCTCTGTTACCAGAGGCAGGTTTTTGGGGTTTTAAAAAAATATACATCCACACTTTGTTTGGTCAATTCAAGTTTTTTAGTTTTGGCATTTGAAAACCACCAGAGGGTCTAACACAAATAACACAATTCCACACAAGGTACACTTTTTGGAAAAGCACTGAGGTTTATTTATATTTTTAAAAGGGTCACATATAACACTGTTTACCAACACCTGACAAAGGGTCTAACACAGGACTTTGGTTCAAAGTATTGGAAAAATAAATTTCAAAATGTTTTGTATTTTAATTCAATTTTAAGGATGTTATATCTTAAAAATAGAATTTGGTCAGTATACATTTTCTAATTCTCTAGAGGGCAGCGCCATCTCTACTTTCACTCTTTTTTTCACGTTTTATTCTACTCACAGGTAGAAGCAAATTGTAGAGGCAGCTACAACCCCATAGTACACATAAAGGACTCTTTTTTTGTTATTTATATAATCCATAGTGCAGTAACACTTTCTTTTTCCTGTGACTCAGTATCTACTGTTTCTAAATTAAATGCAGCTTTAATCTCGTCATCAAACTCATCACCAATCACAAATGGCAAACTGGATTAATCGGAATCCATTTTAATTAAATGATGAGAGAGCTCAACCAGTAATAGGGTGTTACTGATTCGTCAGTTGGGACGGGATACCTCCAAAGCAAATAAGGTGGGTTGGAGAAGGTGGTATATGGATCGTCAATGTATCTTGGCCATGCTCGCACTTGGCTAAGGTACATCAATGACATTTTGATGATATGGGAGGGCTCCACTACTGAACTGATGGCATGGATGAGTCAAGCCATAACTCCAGGAACATACGTCTTACCTTTGTGGTGGACCCTCGAGAGATATCATTCCTTGATCTCTCCTTTAGGTTGGAGAATGGTAGACTGTTAACAAAAACTTACAGGAAAGCTACAGCTGCTAATACTTTACTTTTAGCAGATAGTCACCACCCTAGACCACTTGTCAAAGGCATTCCGGTGGGCTAGTTCCTGAGAATTCACAGGAACTGCTCCACCAAGGACTATCGCCGTGAGTCTTATATGTTATATCGGCAATTCAGGGAGAGGGGTTACTCTCACCGTACCCTGAAGTGGGCAAGGAAAATTGCTGGATCTAAAACAAGAAAAGATCTTTTATTGATCCGTGATCCTGCTAGCAGTGAACAAGAGGGACCGGTCAGACTAATTACGCAGTACGGTGCCCAGTGGAACCAGATTGGCTCCATTCTGCGGAACGACTGGCACATTCTGACCCATCCAAGTGGCATGGAGGACATTGTAAGATCTAGGCCACACATGGTACCAAAACGTGCCAGGAACCTAAATGACACATTGATCCAGCCTGAATTTGTAAAATCATCTAATAGGAACTGGCTCACTGACATGCCCAGACTTAATGGAATGTTCCCTTGTGGTCATTGTGGAGTTTGCCATCACGTTGAATGTTCAGTGGTGTTCACTGATTCTGAACGAAAACATGAATTGAGATTAAACATTTTATCAAATACGCTACTGCATAGGTACTGTATATTATTGAGTGCCCGTGCAAAAAATTATATGTTGGTAAGACAAAACATCCACTTCAAATCAGAATCAGTGAACACCTAAAAAGCATACACTTGAAGGAGGAGACACCAGTGGCACAACAGTTCATACTGTGCCATGATGGTAAACCCCACTGCCCTGAGATTCAAGGGATTTTTTGCCCTAGATTTGTCAGCCCGTAGAGGTGACTATGACAATGTTCTACTTAAAAAGGAGAAATCCTGGATTTTTAGGCTTAATACTTTAAAGCCTAATAGCTTAAATAATGAGCTAAGTCTCAAGGTTTTCCTCGAACCTTAGCACAGTCACTAATCCGGGGTAACTTTGAGACCTATAAATCCCATTCATTCAGCCTAAATTCACAATCAAAATGTAATTATAACTAAGATCCTTCACCAAAAGCCAGGGGTGATGTTGTAAAATTGTGATTTTGGCATTATCTATTGGCACAGCCTTTACAAATCTATGCAAATATGTAAAATCCTTTAAACAATTTACTTTTTCTTGCTTTATTTTTATTTATTTTTTAAATCATGCAATATGTTTTGTCACCACAAGATGGCCTCTAAACAAACAGCGCCAAAGTCAATCACATCACAGCATAACCAAACATTGGTAATTAAATTAGGACCGGGTCCATTTGGGACCATGAAGCCACAGCAATCTATTGAGCGGGGTGTAGGACGGGGAGATGCTATCTGCTGCATCGGCTTGTGCTTCACGGGAACAAGGAGTGGGTGAGTTCTAAGGATGAGCCGAACACCCCCCTGTTCGGTTCGCACCAGAACCTGCGAACAGACCTAAACTTTCTGTGAACTTTAGAACCCTATTAAAGTCTATGGGACTCGAACATTCAAAATCGAAAGTGCTAATTTTAAAGGCTAATATGCAAGTTACTGTCCTAAAAAGTGTTTGGGGTCCTTGTTTTTAAATTTGACACGGGGTTCCCCTTAATATCCATACCAGACCTGAAGGGCCTGGTAATTGAATTTAGGGGAACTGAGGAAACAATGGATATTGTGAAACGCGTCTTCTGATTGGCCGACACATCAATTCCGGTATACGGAGCTTGCGTTCCACGCTGAAACGCACTTCCGGACTCTCCGGACGCTAGAAGGCACTGATACTGCCTATTGCCATCATCTGGACATCCACGAGGCGGCGATTTCTACAAAACCTAGGCTGCTACACTGAAGCCTCTGCTGCTGAACATCTTTAATGGCCGTTCCAGCTATTTATCATCTCGGCTCCTCCGGATAGAAGTGGCTGTGATTACCCTCCCCTCCGTTACAATTTATGCCTGACTACAATGTGATTTTGTGAGTAGCCAATTGGCTGTGTGATTTTATCAGATTAAATGTCATTTACTGTCATTTACCTTATATACTACACTTAGTTTGGCGCACTTCTTGTCTTTTCTACATTATATTTCCTAGAGAGTTGTGCTTCTCCTCTCATGACAGTTGCTGCCACTGGTGATAGGAGTTTGAACTTTTATAGACCATACCTAAGGAACTCTGTGGACATTATCTGTGCTTTTTTGTGCATGTGTACATGTATATATGTGCATGTGTGTGTATATACACACACATATATATTTTATTTCCCTTGATCCCATTTTCTTCCCCCCCCCCTCTTCCCCCCTTCCCTCCCTCACCCCCCCCCCCCTGTTTTTTATTATAGAGGTTTTTTGGACAATGTTTGATTCTAGTGCAATCTTATTACTATTTCTTGAATTTAGGGAAACCCCACGCTTTTAAAAATTTTTTTATCAATGAATGAATTGTCGGCTCTGTCATTGAGTGTTTTCTGTATTACGGGAGCCGACAATTCAAAGTGATTTTAAAAGACTTTTTTTTCTTGCGAAATTACACTTTGTGCAGGGACAGTTCTAAGCATGGAAAACATGCGCCCCTTCACAGGCATACTATAGACACCCCCCAGGTACGAAATTTAAAGGAATATTACACTTTTATTGTTTCACTTTAATCATTATTAAAATCATTGCTCCTGAAAAAACGTTTGTTTTTAAAACTTTTTTTTGCATTGATTCATGTCCCCTGGGGCAGGACCCGGGTCCCCAAACACTTTTTAGGACAATAACTTGCATATTAGCCTTTAACCACCTTCAGACCGGACCATTTTGCTGGTAAATGACCAGAGGTCTTTTTACAATTTGGCACTGCGCTGCTTTAACTGGTAATTGCGCGGTCATGCAATGTTGTACCCAAACAAAATTTGCGTCCTTTTCTTCCCACAAATAGAGCTTTCTTTTGATGGTATTTGATTGCCTCTGCGATTTTTATTTTTTGCGATATAAACGTAAAAAGACCGCAAATTTTGAAAAAAAATGATATTTTCTACTTTTTGTTATTAGAAAAATCCAATAAACTCAATTTTAGTCATACATTTAGGCCAAAATGTATTCAGCCACATGTCTTTGGTAAAAAAAAAGTCAATAATTGTATATTTATTGGTTTGCGCAAAAGTTGTCACATCTACAAACTAAGGTACGTTTTCTGGAATTTACGCAGCTTTTAGTTTACGACTGCCTATCTCATTTCTTGAGGTGCTAAAATGGCAGGGCAGTACAAAACCCCCCCAAATGACCCCATTTTGGAAAGTAGACACCCTAAGGAAATTGATAAGTGGCATGTTGAGCCCATTGAATATTTTATTTTTTTGCCTCAAGCGATTGAATAATGACAAAAAATAATTTTTTTTTTTTTTTTTACACAAAGTTGTCACTAAATGATATATTGCTCACACATGCTATGGGCATATGTGAAATGACACCCCAAAATAAATTCTGCTGCTTCTCCTGAGTATGGGGATACCACATATGTGGGACTTTTTGGGAGCCTAGCCGCGTACGGGGCCCCGAAAACCAAGCACCGCCTTCAGGCTTTCTAAGGGCGTAAATTTTTGATTTCACTTCTCACTACCTATTACAGTTTTGAAGGCCATAAAATGCCAAGATGGCACAAAACCCCCACAAATGACCCCATTTTAGAAAGTAGACACCCCAAGCTATTTGCTGAGAGGCATTTTGAGTCCATGGAATATTTTATATTTTGCCACAAGTTGCGGGAAAATTACAAACTTTAATTTTTTTTTATTTTTTTTTCACAAAGTTGTCACTAAATGATATATTGCTCACACATGCTATGGGCATATGTGAAATGACACCCCAAAATAAATTCTGCTGCTTCTCCTGAGTACGGGGATACCACATATGTGGGACTTTTTGGGAGCCTAGCCACGTACGGGGCCCCGAAAACCAAGAACCGCCTTCAGGTTTTCTAAGGGCGTAAATATTTGACTTCACTCCTCACTACCTATTACAGTTTTGAAGGCCATAAAATGCCAAGATGGCACAAAACCCCCACAAATGACCCCATTTTAGAAAGTAGACACCCCAAGCTATTTGCTGAGAGGCATGTTGAGTCCATGGAATATTTTATATTTTGCCACAAGTTGCGGGAAAATTACAAACTTTTTTTTTTTTTTTTTTTCACAAAGTTGTCACTAAATGATATATTGCTCACGCATGCCATGGGCATATGTGAAATGACACCCCAAAATAAATTCTGCTGCTTCTCCTGAGTACGGGGATACCACATATGTGGGACTTTTTGGGAGCCTAGCCGCGTACGGGGCCCCGAAAACCAAGCACCGCCTTCAGGCTTTCTAAGGGCGTTACAGTTTTGAAGGCCATAAAATGCCAAGATGGCACAAACCCCCCCCAAATGACCCCATTTTGGAAAGTAGACACCCCTAAATTAAGGGGTACACTAGTGAGACTAGGTAATAAATGGCGGGTGCCCTGAAACTATAAAAAAAATAACTAACCAACCAGCGTCACCTGTAACAGTTATATGGTGATCACTGGTGAAAGGGTTAACTAGGGGGCAATCAGGGGGCTTTATGCGGTAGTATATGGGGGTCCCTGGCGCTATAAAAAGCTGCGGCGAACCTAAATACCTACCTGCCTAACTAGCGTCACCTGTGACACTAATACAGCGATCAGAAAAATGATCGCTTATTAGGCTGGGTTCACACTGGAGCGATGCGGGAACGCCATGAATCCGCGGCGGGTTCCCGCATCGCATGCCTCCCGGCGGCAGTTCACACTGCCCTATGCGAACTGCTGGGAGTGTCAGTGAAATGTTAATGACACCCCCAGATCAGTTCGCATATCGCAGTGCGATCTGCAAACTCGGATCGCATGGTGTGAACACCCATGCGATCCGATTCTGCTGCGGGCCAAAAAAAGGGTCCTGTGCGAATTTGCGGCGGGTGCGGCGGGTGCGACACGAATTCAGCCATACTATCTGTATGGCTGAACTCGAATCGCACAGAGATCGGATGTGATTTGCACTGCAGTGCGGTGCGAATCACATTCGTTCTCATAAACCGCTGCAATGTGAACCCAGCCTTAGTGACACTGGCGAGGGGGGTGATCACGGGGTTAAACCTTTATTGGGGGGGTTAGGGGGGCACATTAGAACTAAAGGGGGCTAACCCTAACTGCCCTAACAGTTATTACAGTCACAAATGACACCAATGCAAAAAAAAAAATGCAATTGGTGTCACTGTGACTGGGGGGGGCAGGGGTAATTGGGGGGTGATCGGGGGGTAAAGGGGGGGTGTGAGTGTGCCTGGCATGTTCTACTGTGTAGTGTAGTGCTTGTGCAACTCACCGATGCTCTCTCCTCGGTGCCGGAACGAAAAATACCGACACGGAGGAGAGAATACATCACTTCCTCTCCTGTGTTTACATTACAGGAGAGGAAGTGATGTCACGGGACATTTTCATTCGTCGGGAGCGATCGCGAGGGGGTGGCCATGAATGAATGGCCGTCCCCTCGTCCGGGATCGCTCCCGAACGAATACCGACCGCCGCAGGCACCGGGCGGGGGCCCGATCGGGCCCCCGACCCGCGGGCAGGTAAGGACGTACATGTAAGCCCTTATGCCTGCCCGTGCCATTCTGTCGACGTACATCGTCGTGCGGCGGTCGGCAAGTGGTTAAAATGAGCACTTTAGATTTCTCCCATAGACTTGTACAGGGTGTTCCGGCTTTTCGAATTTGCCGCAAACAGCCCAAATTGTTCACTGTTCCCTGAACAGGCAATGTTCGAGTCGAACATGAGTTTGATCCGAACTCGAAGCTCATCCCTAGTGAGTTCACTGAAGATTTATCGCACAACCTGGGTCCGCCGTGACTGGTCCTAATTTAATCACCAATGTTTGGTGATGTGATTGACTTTGGCGCTGTTCATTTTGGACACATGTGAGTGCAATATTTGAGATTGCTATGGTTAATAAAGTGGTGTGAGACTTTGTTACACTATTGGAGCATTTCTTTATTTTCACACGTGGAGCAAACTGATGTGTGACACATAGGGCAGCATGTCACGTTTGGCAGAAGTCTTACAATTTTACTTGAATCCCTATCCAGGAGTGGATGAATATGCATTAAGCCAAACATGAGAGTGGGAGGCAAATTGATTTGGTGAGTGTGACAAGAGGAGTGGAAGCACGGGCACAGCGGCATGGTGGAAGATTATAGCCAGATCACTTATCTGTTTTTTTTACCATTCATCAGACTGTTTATTTTTAGTTTTTTCTGGTCACCAGATTTTTGGGATATTAATGCTTATATATAAGAGACTGAAATATTGTCACCTGCTGTACACTGGGTGATTTTACTAGAGTATTGATACATTGTTTCAGTTTATTTGTCAACGCTATTTGATATTTATGTTGCACATTGTTACATTTCTGCACTATTTATTTATTCTTTGTCTTGTTTTCACTCCATGATACAGTGAGATGTGGCTGTAGCTGCATTCACTGCTTATATGTTTTGCACATAATTTAGTAGTATCTATTGGTTTTATATTTAATCACTATCCAGGTTATATTTTCATTTAGCACCATATATCCTATCTTTATTTGGAGTTAGGTATATATATTCACAGTTTTTGGTTTATTAAGTGGCGGCTGTAGTTAGAATTTTTTCACTTGTCCACAAGCGCAGTGGGGTACACAAGGAGCGGTGGTTTATTTGTGCACCATCAGTTTGATTTCCAATGATATATCGTGGTGGATTCTCCTTATTGCTTTCTTGGGATATCTCTTCATCCCAAATCCCCTTTCCTATATCCCATTGTTATATCTCTTACCTCAACAAAGAAATGTAGTCTTTCATTGTCAGTATCAGGGACATTGGTGCCCATCTGATTCAGTCCGTCTTTTGCTTCATTTAATTTAATTTTGACCTGATTCATTATGAAGGGCAATGCCCTCTGAAAAAAAAAAACAACAAGTAGTAAACAAAAAATACTGTAAAATATCTCTCAGCACATATTCTCACAAGTCTTTATGTAGCCAGGTGCTTGGCTGTAAAGAGGGAGCAATTTAGGACACTGTGCTGCAGTTGCTCTCTGTGCTCCCACTGGACTGTCATAGAGAATTAAGTTACACTGTCCTCCAACCAGCAGGGGGGGTCTACAAGCAGAAGGAGCTCAAGAGACTTTAGTGTGGGCTGCACTGAACTGTGGGAGATGTAGTTCAGAGAAGGAATCCTGCTATAAAAGTCAATGGAACAGTGGACTACAATTCCCAGGTAGAGAGTAGCTGTGTTTTCCTAGGCTGTAGACCAGGGAAAGACCAAGAGCCACATTTTTTACCAAGTTACCGCAAAGAGCCACATCATACGCATGGGCACACATGAACATCACCCCATCCCTTCCTCATACACACATACTTTTGCTCAGCTGGATTTATTGTAAATGTCACACACTGTTTTAACACTACAAAGACCACAGGCCAGTCATTTTCAACAATGAACACTGTGTGAACTCTCACACAGACAAACTCTGTTTAACCAAATCCATAACAAGAATAACAGAACAATTTACAAAACATTTTTCCTTTTATTATGCGCATTATATGTGTTATTTAGTGGGACTTCTGGCAATCCTTGTCTTGAACAATCCTGTTCAAATCTGGCTTGTACTCCGTTGTTGTAACTCGAAGCAATTCTTTCACATGGGTGTCGGTCAGAACAGACCGATGCTTCGATTTAACGTGTTTCAGGGTGGAAAACACAGACTCGCAGACATATGTTGACCCAAACATTGACAGTATCTTAAGTGCAGCTCGTTTGACATTGGGGTATTTTTCCATTGGCACAAGTTTCCAAAACTCAATGGTCCCTTCCTTTAAAGCAGGTTTCAGTTTGTCCTCTTCACGAAGATCAATCATCTCCATCTCAGCCGCACCCTCATCTATGACTAGCGGGGCTTTCAAACAGTCCGTCTCAGCGTTAAATGGGTTGACAAGGAACGTAATCTGTGGCCTTTTCAGTTGTAGATCACGGAACCGGGCCACAAAGCTTTCGTGCAGGTTTTCAACCAGTGTTGCATATCTGGCTCTTTGCTTGTTCAGGACGGCGCTGGTGACCTGCCCGCTGGCTTTTAGTAGAGTGGGAAAATGTGTTAAATCTCCCTTTTGAATATGCGCCTTGAACAAATTCAGTTTGTTGACAAATGCAAACACACTTTGCACCAGATCAGGCAGCATTTTTAACTTACCCTGCAAGGTCAGGTTCAGTTTGTCCAAGTGACACAGCATGTCAACCAAAAAGGCCAGATCCATAACCCACTCGAGGTCCGAGAGCTGTGGATAGTCCTTGTTCTTCTCTTCCATGAACAGTTTCACAGCATCCAAAAGCTGGAAGAAGCGAGAGAGTACCTGGCCTTTTGACAGCCACCTTACAGTGCAGTGTAGCGGCAGGTCACCTGGAAGCCCTTGGTCCAGCTCAGCGATGAGATTCTTGAATTGCCGGTGGTGAAGCGCATGTGTACGGATGTAGTTGACGATTGCCATCACAGGCTTCATGACACTGTCCAAATTCAATGTTTTAGACACAAGTTGCTCGCTGTGTATGATGCAGTGGAAATTCCAAAACTCTGGAAATGTTTGCTCAGTTTTGCACAGCCCCACAAGCCCGTTCACAGATCCAATCATGGCTGGCTCTCCATCTGTGGCTATTGCAGTTAGTTTCACTATGGGCAGATTTGCTTTCACAAATGCATCCATCATTGTATCTTTCACATCTATGCCATGGGTTCTGTCTTTTAAAGGCATAATATCGAGGAGTTCCTCTTTGATCAAACAATCGTTTGACACAGACCGTACAAATATTGCCAATTGAGCCTTGTCTTGTATGTCACAACTCTCATCCAATGCGACACTAAAATACTCACAAGCTTGAAGATCAGAGTTCAACTTTGACTGAATAGACGTGTTAATGTCTGATATTCTTTGCTCAACAGTGTGGCGGGACAGTTGGAGGTCTGATACCATTCGTTTTAGTTTGTCGTTTTCAGGAGACAAGATTTCAACAACGTCACAGAGGCATTTTTTAATGAACTCCCCTTCACTCTATGGCTTTTTGGCCCGTGCAATGTTCCAAGCCAGTTGATACGATGAAAGCGTTACAGTCTCTGTGTGCTTTGTAAGTTTTTGGAAAAACTTTGCCTGCTTTTCTGTCTGACTTTTCAAAGTAACCAACTTGTGCTTGCGAAGTTCAGTCCCTTTTGGAAATTCCTGGTCGATGTTAGCATGGAGTGAGCTGAAGTGGCGCTGAAGGTTTGAAGCTTTGAAATGCGACAAGGACACCTGACATATAAGGCAGAATGGCTTTCCATTACGTTCAACAGTGGCGGAATTATAGAGGTCGCCAAGATCGCCATGGCGACCGGGCCCCTTGCTGCAGGGGGCCCGAGGGAATGTAGGAACTGACCCTCTACCTAGTGGCTTCAATCACTGTATGCAGAATTTCAAAGGGACTGTACTTATGTGAGTCACCTTAAAGATTGGGCCCCAACACTAGCTGAAGGTTTAGAGCTAAGAACTGCCTACCAACTACTGTAGCTGCCTCACAGGAACTTTGCCTTGATTTCCCCTAGTCAGGGGTACCTCTTTAGGGAGTTGCATATATCATCATAGTTAAAATGTAATACAAGGCTCCTCCATGACACTAAGAGGCCTATGTACAAAATATTTGTTGTGCGCATGTGACAAACATTTGGACAATAGTGAAAAATTGCCATACCTCCTCTATTACCTATATAATAAACCACTATATTGTCAGCACCATCTAGTGGCCAGAATACATAATTTATTTTCCTGATAGAGGTATTGCTGGAAAAGAATGAATTATGTCCACTAGGTGGCGGGAACAATATAGGAATCGCACATAATGGAGAAAATACAGCAATTTTATCCCTGATTGTGCGAATTTTTGTCACATCTGCACAACAAAAGTTTTATACATGGAACCCTAAATTTACAGAGAGTGGTGGACATACTAACAAGACCAGAAATGCATAGTTGTTGCCTCTACCAATCCATATGGGTTCTGTCTATAGTAGGAAGGGGGGAGGGCACCACTTCTCTTGTTGGCACAACATCTAAGAGTTAATTTGGTCTCCTGCTCTTCAGGTCCATTAACAATATTCTCTGTTTGGGATTTTTATAGCTTTGCAGTACATCAGACTTCAGGAGAACTATAGCATATACTGTAGTTTAGCACCTGCTGGCTACAAGTGGTAAATATGGAATATTTATTGTGCTACAAAATAAATGCACAAAGTAGGATAACTATGAGTGTCACTCTTCAGTTTATGTTCCACTTTACGTGGCACAGTTTAAATAATTACTGTTACAAGCAAAAGACTTACAGTAATGTGCTCCACCAGTTCCGTTGTCAGCTTTACTGCAAGTGTTTGGATGGTAGCATAGCCTTCATCTAGAAGAACCCTTTAAAGAAAGAAAAAAAAAATACTGATGCGTTATTTTTTGATAATGAGAATAAATCAAGTAAAAAAGGTCTTGGACTCACAATTTTAAAATGAGAAAATGGTCCTAAGAAACTCTATTATGGTGGCATGTAGCCTCACTGTGCAAAGTTCTACAATCCATCCCCCACAGCAGTTATAGAACTGATACAAACCCATCTGATGGCTTACTATATAGGAACAATTAGCAGGTGAAGGTCTGCTTCCTTAAAGGCCCATACACACGACATGAAAATTGGAAGTAAAATTTAGTCCGACGAACGAGCTGCTGATTTTCGGCTCTTTAGTATGGTGCTTTCAACAGCCGATTCCGGCTGGAGGTGCAGACTATAAAATTGTTTTCGTACATGAACTCACCATCCAAATTTCGTTTAATTAGTGCGGTTTTCATACGAAAAAAATCGCAAGGCTATGCATGCTCAGAAACAAAAGAATACAGTGCCTTGCGAAAGTATTCGGCCCGCTTGAACTTTTCAACCTTTTGCCACATTTCAGGCTTCAAGCATAAAGATATACAATTTTTATTTTTTGTGAAGAATCACCAACAAGTGAGACACAATTGTGAAGTGGAACGAAATCTATTGGATTTTTGAATTTTTTTTTTTCAGTTAGGTTGGATGAAGAGCGTTTGTGAACAGCAGTTTTCAGCTCTTTCCACAGATTCTCGATTGGATTCAGGTCTGTACTTTGACTTTGCCATTCTAACACCTGGATACGTTTATTTGTGAACCATTCCTTTGTAGATTTTGCTGTATGTTTGGGATCATTGTCTTGTTGGAAGATAAATCTCCATCCCAGTTTCAGGTCTTTTGCAGACTCCAACAGGTTTTCATCCAGAATGGTCCTGTATTTGGCTGCATCCATCTTCCCCTCAATTTTAACCATCTTCCCTGTCCCTGCTGAAGAAAAGCAGGCCCAAACCATGATGCTGCCACCACCATGTTTGACAGTGGGGATGGTGTGTTGAGGGTGATGAGCTGTGTTGCTTTTACGCCAAACATATCGTTTTGCATTGTGGGCAAAAAGTTTGATTTTGGTTTCATCTTACCAGAGCACCTTCTTCCATATGTTTGGTGTGTCTCCCTGGTGGCTTGTGGCAAACTTTAGACGAGACTTTTTATGGATATCTTTGAGAAATGACTTTCTTCTTGCCACTCTTCCATAAAGGCCAGATTTGTGCAGTGTACGACTGATTGTTGTCCTATGGATAGACTCTCCCACCTCAGCTGTAGTTCTCTGCAGTTCATCCAGAGTGATCATGGGCCTCTTGGCTGCATCTCTGATCAGTCTTCTCCTTGTCTGAGCTGAAAGTTTAAAGGGACGGCCAGGTCTTGGTAGATTTGTAGTGGTCTGATACTCCTTCCATTTCAAAATGATCGCTTGCACAGTGCTCCTTGGGATGTTTAAAGCTTGGGAAATCTTTTTGTATCCAAATCCGGCTTTAAACTTCTCCACAACAGTATTACGGATCTGCCTGGTGTGTTCCTTGGTCTTCATGATGCTCTCTGCGCTTTCAACAGAACCCTGAGACTATCACAGAGCAGGTGCATTTATACAGAGACTTGATTACACACAGGTGGATTCTATTTATCACCATCAGTCATTTAGGACAACATTGGATCATTCAGAGATCCTCGCTGAACTTCTGGAGTGAGTTTGCTGCACTGAAAGTAAAGGGGCCAAATAATTTTGCACGCACCACTTTTCAGTTTTTTATTTGCTAAAAAAGTTTAAAATATCCAATAGATTTCGTTCCACTTCACAATTGTGTCCCACAATTTTAATGTTATATCTTTATGTTTGAAGCCAGAAATGTGGCAAAAGGTTGAAAAGTTCAAGGGGGCCGAATACTTTCGCAAGGCACTGTACATACAAAACTATTCAACAAATTTCGTCACTTCTGAAGTTGCATTCTGTCGTACGAGAATTTTCGTATGGTGAGTATGGTGAGTAACCTCTTCACTTTCAACATGAGACTAGCATGCCACAAAAAACAGATGATCGATCCTCCGAAAATCGGATCGTGTGTACGAGGCTTTAGTCACCTCTTCTCTGCAAAAGCACAGGTTCACATTTAAACTGAAGTTTACTCTGCTGATATTTTGTCCTCTCTAGCTTCTCCCTCCCCCATCACCATCATGTTAATAACATTGTTAAATAAAACCTTTCCACTTTCTATATATTCCTTGTTTTATAATCTGTGACAACATCACTGGATCCAGGGCTGGCGCTACCGCTAGGCGAACTAGGAAGCCGCCTAGGGCGCAGCCACTGGCACTGGCTTTCCTACCCTCCACCAGGGGGGGAGGGATGCCAGGGGGCTTGTCAGTGCCTTGTTCTCTACAGCGGCAATCCACGAGTACCGAGCCCTGATGAAGTCACGTGACGTCACGATACCTGTTGGGCTTGGAGCAATAGGTTTTACCAGGAACTGACGGAACTATATGAGCTTGGCGCTCATGAAGTGCCTAAACCCCCCTTACATCAAGGTTACTAGTGGAGGAATTGGAACATCAAACACCACTAGGATTGGGCAGAAGCATACGAGCTTGGCACTCGTGGATTGTTGGTCATTACATGTAAGAAGTGAGTTAATTTATTATGTTTGCTATAACAAACCCTCCTATATGGGATCATGTTATTTACTTTGGATAACATTTTATCACTGGATCGTCATTTTTTATTCATTTGGATTGTGTTTTCTCACTGCACAACCAGTTGTGCACACTGGACTTGTATTATTTTGTTTCACCTATTTGTCTGATATATGTCACATTTTGGTCAATCATTTATCATTTGTATCTAATATTTGATTTCAGCTAGTCTTGTTAATTATCACGTGTTTTTTTTTAGCCAGTCCCTTCGCACATATTTGCACACCATAGCACAACACTATCACGTATACAAGTCGGGAGCGGGACTGTCAGTGCTGTTTGGACTGAAGTGGACTGAAGAGACCACCTGGCATGAGAGAGACTGCCACAGTGACTTGGAGGGGTCGTGTCGTGTTGGCGAGGTGTTATCATCATCTGTGCTGCTGCACACTGCTGTCAGTGTCACTGTAAGAGTTCGTTTCATGTATGTGTGCCCGCCCATTCTAATTTCTTGTACTCCTGAGTCCTGTCCCTGAGCTACTTACTTACTATATCGAAAATAAAATAAGAAATATTTTAAAGAAATTTTAGTAAAGAAATCCCTGAGTATTGGAAGTTCAAGACATCAACCCAGTGGGAAGCTCAGTGACATCATATACTGCTATGTATACAACATGGACTGGGGGGGACTCTGATGTCTTATAGTGATGAAGGTGGCAGTGGAAGGTGCCCTAATGTCTGTGTTAAGGATGACCATGTGTATGATAGCACTGGTAGCAACAATAAAGACTTGTAGAATTGCCATGTGATAAGGTTGGCAGTAGTGAGTAGCCAAATGTCTTGAAGCATTGCCATGTGTTATAGGTGGCAGTTGTAGATACCCTTATGTATAGTGGCATTGCCATTTTTAAGGATATCAGAGGTAGGTAGCCCAATATCTGACAGCATTGCCATATGTCAAGGATGGCAGCCGTTTGTACTCTGTCATGTAGCATTGCCATGTGCTTTAGATGGCTATGATATGTACCCTTATGTCTGGTGGCATTTCCATGTGATAATGATGGCAGTGGTAGGTACCCTAATGTCTGGTAGCTTTGCCATGTGTTAAGGAGGACCATCTGCATAATGGAAGTGGTAGGTACCTTAAAGACTTATAGCATTGTCATGTGATAAGGATAGCAGTGGTTGGTTGGTAGGGTACTAGGGTACACTGGTGCCCTAGTGTTTTGTGGCATTGCCATATGTCAAGGATGGCAGCTGTGACAGACTCACACGGGACAGAGGATTTGGAGGGGATTGAATGCTGGCCTCTACCTATTATGGGCCCTGGCATTTGGGGGAACGTTGCTCTTTGTGAGCTGTATGCCTGGGGACTCTTGAGGCGGTGTTAATTTAGATACAGGTCCAAGACACACAGACTCTGGGAACTCTATATATGCTATATTAGAAATAGTGACTGATTCATACTGTTGAGACACATACTGTTAGATGCTAATGTCATCAACTCCAGCCACCTATCTGTTGTCTTCTATAATGTAAATGAGTCTAGTCTGGCTTGCCACAGCTTCTAAGAGTCTTTCACCCATTGTTGTTTGTGCCAATTAACCCTGCAATTGTATGAAGGAGTTCTGTGTTGAGATGTTTATGATAATGTGTATTGTATAGTCAGTGAGCTATGAGATGTGAAGTCCACACTAAAAAGGCCATATCTCTGAGTCACCTAGTCTGGGTAAATGATTAGATAACTAGCTCATGTTAATTAGGTTTCTGGGTACAGTTTTATCGTAAGCCTGCTGTATATATTTGTGTATCATCTCAAATAAAAGAGTCCATGTTTAGCAACTAAACAAGCATCGTCTTGTTTTGTGCTTGTGAGCGGTTGGAATATCTGATCTATATATTCAGAGTGGGAGGAAGAGGTATATGACAAAAACACTCAAGAAGAGCGTAGCGATGTTCCGTTACAGCAGCAGTTGGTACTCAGTCGTGTAGCATTGCCATGTAATAAGTGTGGTCATGTGTATGCTGTCGTAGGTATCTTTGCCATGTGGTAAGGATTTTTTTAGATCAACACCTACAGTTAGGCACAATGCTACCTAAGACTCTACTCACCCATAGTGCAGTGACCTATGTTTTGAAATTTTGAAGTTTTTTGTTTCTTTTTGGGGGGGGGGGGGTGGTGTCTGGTCTGGCCTAGGGCTCAAAATAGTCAAGCACCGGCCCTGACTCTATCTCTGTGCTTCTCTATGCAATGCAAAGAGATCATGGCTAATAGGAGGGGCCTGCAGGGCGCTGTATATAGCTTCTGCTTCCTGAGAACAGCCTAGTGTGAGAGATATCATGTTTTTGGTTAAATCAGATATTGAAGGAGCGGTGTTTTTTTTACTGTTTGTTCAGACATCAGCATCAAACCAGATACAACTGAGAGGTTAGCCACATTACCTAAAAAATTGGTGGTTCTCAAAGAAAGCTCTCTCATTGTTGATGGCATCCTCCAGGGAAACTCTGTTCAAGATTTCACTTTGCCCACGGCACTTCACGATAGTGTAGCCTTTCTTAAGCATGTATACCTGGTTTCTCACCACTCCTACAACATCATTTTCCGCTCCCCTGTCCACCAGGTCTGGCTTAGTCAAGATCCCTGCGTAATGAGATAGAGAAAGGTAAATTAGTACACCATCCATATGTGACCTACCTAGGTCAAGCTAAATGGCAATATTATTTTCTAGGTGAGACAGTGCCTTCTGGTAAATCGTCACTGACTTTGAAAGTTAGAGTTACGACTTTAGAGCCTCGTACACATGATCGGAATTTCCGCAAACAAAACCTCTGACTTTTGTTTGAAGGCGTGTGCCTGGATTTTGTCAACGGCAAGGAATTGTCACCCAACAGACACGAACGTAGTGACGTACTACCTGGTTTTTCAGCTCTTTAGCACCACCCTTTGGGCTCCTTCTGCTAATTTTGTGTTAGTAGAAATTTGGTGACATTTGATTCACGCTTTTTCATTTTGCGATATTCATTTAGCGCTTTTCAGTTTGCGCTTTTCATTTCATGCTTTTCAGTTTGTTTCTGAATGGCCGTTTGTCAACCAGACATGTTGTGGAATCGGAGGAGATAAAGTGTTATTTATTATTGGCCTTGGAGTTATTGCTTTAAATCAAGTCCAGTCCAGGAACAGGAGGAGGAGAATTTCTTGGACCAAAAATTGGTTGCTTTATTAATCGTGACCAATTATGTCATATGCCTTTGCTGCAGGAGCTCCAGGAGAATAATCCGGATGATTTTTGGAATTATCTCCGGATGACGGACCCCTGCTTTCACCAACTCTTGGTATTGTTGACCCCCTATATTAAGAAGCAGGACACATGCATGAGGCTTTTATTTTATTCTTTGGTTGAATAATGATTTGATTTGTTATATTTTCTATATTTTTGAATGCATAGAATGCACTCTTTGGCTAAAGAGGGAGTCCACTGGGAAAAAAAATTATTAAAAGCCAGCAGCTATAAATACTACAGCTGCTGACTTTTAATAAATGGGCACTCACCTGTCCCAGGGTCCAGCAATGTAGGCAGCCGAGGCCAATCGATCGCTCAGCTCTCGGCTGCTGCCGCCGCCATTCTCAGTGAGGGAAGTGAAGCGTTGCGGCTTCACTTCCTGGTTCCCTACTGCGCATGTGCGAGTCGCGCAGCGCAATGGGAATGGTCCGCGCTGTCTCTGGGACCCGTGGTTGTCCTAGCAGACAGCACGGCAGGACAGGAAGAGGCATAGACTCCCGTGGGAGTCTATGCCCGGAAGTGGGTGCAAATACCTGTCTTAGACAGGTATCTGCACCCCCTCCCCCCTGAAAGGTGGCAACTGTGACCCCCGGAGGGGGGGGGGGGGGTTCCGATGAGTGGAAGTTCCACTTTAGGGTGGAACTCCGCTTTAAGTTCTATTGGCAGATAGCATGTCTAATTTTATTTGTTTTCTTTTTTAATGCACAATAAAAAAAAATGAAGAATAATACTTGGCTATGTGCTTTACTTCAAATGACAGTTTGGGAGTAGGCAGTTACATTTTAAAAAATACAATGTAAAATTAACAAGGGACACCAACATAGTTGTAACTTTGATCTTAAAAACTACGGGATAGTGGTGTTGTGGTAGCTTTCCCCACCCCCCCCCCAAAAAAAAAGCATAATAATATTAATCTTGTTATCACTAGAAAAAAAAGCCTTTGAAAATGCATTTGCAATAACTCCATCAGTATCACCAGCAAAGCAGCTTCATTATTATCCCATGAAAGCAGGGGCGGATCCAGGGGGGGGGAAACGGGTCAATTGCCCCCTCCGAGAATACCGGCAAAGCCGGTTCCGCGGGTCCAATCGCGGCTGGTTCCGCGGGTACCCGCGGGCCAGTTCCGCGGGTCCAATCGCGGCCGGTTCCGCGGGTCCAATCGCGGCCGGTTCCGCGGGTACCAGCGGGCCGGTTCCGCGGGTCCAATCGCGGCCGGTTCCGCGGGTACCCGCGCTGAGTGGATGGGTGAGGGGGGGGGGCAGCTGGGCAGCTTAGGAGGGCTGCTGGCCAATCAGGCAGCCAGCAGGCAGGGGAGCAGGGAGATGACATCATCTCTCACTGCCCTGCATCCCTCCAGTCCTGCCCTCACTGTGTAGGAAGCTGTGTGCAGCAGAGAGATTGCATCATCTCTCTGCTGCCTATCTTCACTCTGGGACCCAACAAAAGACCACCTTAGCAGAAAAGTGACACAGTAGGTGACAATACGCAATGTGTGGCAGGCTTCGTGGCAAGTGGCAATCCGCAATGTGTGGCAGACTACGTGGCAAGTGGCAATCCACAATGTGTGGCAGACTACGTGACAAGTGGCAATCCACAATGTGTGGCAGACTACGTGGCAAGTGGCAATCCACAATGTGTGGCAGGTGACGTGGCAAGTGGCAATCCGCAATGTGTGGCAGGCAACGTGGCAAGTGACAATCCGCAATGTGTGGCAGGTGACGTGGCAAGTGACAATCCCCAATGTGTGGCAGGTGACGTGGCAAGTGGCAATCCACAATGTGTGTCAGGCAACGTGGCAAGTGACAATCCGCAATGTGTGGCAGGTGACGTGGCAATCCGCAATGTGTGGCAGGCTACGTGGCAATCCGCATCTGGTGGCAGGCGACGTGGCAAGTGACAATCCACAATGTGTGGCAGGCTACGTTGCAAGTGGCAATCCGCAATGTGTGGCAGGCTACGTGGCAAGTGGCAATCCACAATGTGTGGCAGACTACGTGGCAAGTGGCAATCCACAATGTGTGGCAGACTACGTGGCAAGTGGCAATCCACAATGTGTGGCAGACTACGTGGCAAGTGGTAATCCACAATGTGTGGCAGGTGACGTGGCAAGTGGCAATCCGCAATGTGTGGCAGGCAACGTGGCAAGTGACAATCCGCAATGTGTGGCAGGTGACGTGGCAAGTGGCAATCCGCAATGTGTGGCAGGCAACGTGGCAAGTGACAATCCGCAATGTGTGGCAGGTGACGTGGCAAGTGACAATCCCCAATGTGTGGCAGGTGACGTGGCAAGTGGCAATCCACAATGTGTGTCAGGCAACGTGGCAAGTGACAATCCGCAATGTGTGGCAGGTGACGTGGCAATCCGCAATGTGTGGCAGGCTACGTGGCAATCCGCATCTGGTGGCAGGCGACGTGGCAAGTGACAATCCGCAATGTGTGGCAGGTGACGTGGCAAGTGACAATCCGCAATGTGTGGCAGGCTACGTGGCAAGTGACAATCCGCAATGTGTGGCAGGTGACGTGGCAAGTGACAATCCACATTTGGTGGCAGACGACATGGCAAGTGACATCCTCAGGGCTCCCACTGATTCTGCATTATGGTGAGATGAACCATTTAATTTTATATTACAATGTATTAATAGAAATAATGCGCTTCAATCATCCTGACACCATAACAACCATGGTGCCGTAATGATTGAAGTGCCAATACCAGCCATTTCCCATATAAATTGCCCCCAAAAAAACATATTTTATAGCAGTGCCCCTCCCGAGACTAGACTCTGGATCCGCCCCTGCATGAAAGAAGAAGAGAATTGTACGCTGCATTTCGAGATTTCATAATTTGCCGCATCACGAATGTTAATCCTCCATTAGGAACGCTAGTTTACAAGACCGAACGCTTCTGGCTTGTCCTTGCTTCCGAGCATGCGTGTTTGTACTTTGGACTTTTGTCCGATGGACTTGTGTACACACGCTCGGAAAATTCGACAGCACACATTTGTCTGTGGAAAAATGTAAAACTTGCCATCCAACATTTGCCCACGGAAAATCCAACAACAATTGTCCAATGGAGCGGACAAACAGTCAGATTTTCCGCCAACAGCCTGTCATCACACATTTCCTGTTGGAAAATCTGATCGTGTGTACGCGGCTTAAAACTCAGTTTTAACTTTGAAATCCAGAGTTTTGACTTTTAGCCTAGGTTTACATTGGAGCAGGTTAGAAAAGATTTCAACCCGGCAATGCAGTCCGACTTCAGGGGCAATTTGACAGACATACAGTATGGACGGGTTCCTGCACAGATGTCTATACAAATTGCCCCCCAAAGTCACCAAATGTAGTACAGGAACTACTTTTCGAAATTGATTCGGACGGTGCTATTGCCGGCAATAGCCGCAGATTTGGCATGCGATTTGACATGTCAAATCGCATGCCAAATTGTTTCAATAAGAATATGGGTTGAAACTCATAGTTTTGGCTTTTAATCTCAGAGGTCTGACCTTGAAACTCTGAATTGTGTTGAAAAATTTCAAGGATGGCCCAAACTAGTAATTTCGTAATTCTGACCTTCAAACTTAGAATTGTGTTTAAATTTTTTTAGGGTGGCCTCAGAGCTCTTCCATACAATGAAAAGGGTTAGGGCTATGCCAGTTTTACCATAAGGCCTCATGCAGACTGCTCAAAGAAGCTGCTCCTACAGGCTTTTGAGCTCTTATTTTTTCTGCCTGGAAACGCCCCTCCATGTTAGCCAATGCGTCCATACACACTATGGCTTTTTCAGACATATGCTCCTACAGGCAGAAAAAATCCCCACCAAACTTGCGTTTTATGAGAGCAGTTAGTGCCCCAAAGAGCTCAAAAAAGCTCAAAGAAGCTCAAAAATGCACAAAAACGTTTGTTCTAGCTTTTTGATTTGTTTATACATTGGTTAAGAAAATACTATCTAGGAGGGCTTGTGAAAGAAAAAAAAACGCTTCTGCTCAAAAAAGCTCAAAGAAACTCAATACAAATGTGCACAAGAGCACGAAAAAGCACAAGCTTCTTCGGGCTGAAATAAAAGCTCGAATGCCTGTAAAAGCAGTTTTTTATTGTGCTGCAGTATGCATGAACCCTCTTATGCTGGTGTAATTTAAAGGTGATAGCCTTTTATAGCTTCCGCATGCTGAACAGAATAGCAGACCCCAGTCTTAAATCAGCGGATTGTAACCCCATTTAAATCATCAGTACAACACAGTCACATGTCAACCTGAAAACAAGCTATGAAAGTGGTGCAGGATGCATGCAATCATATTAAAAGGGTGCGAGTATGGCCACACATGCATTGGAAATTAGAAATATAGCACCCCATCCATAAGCAGCAGTTTTACACCCCCTAACACGCAACATAATTTGTCTCAGATTGTGGATAGGTCTTACAAGTTAGCTTGCAGCTTTGGGACTCTGATGGGGACCCTGATGTGTGTGTGTGGGGGGAGGGTTCTGATAGGTATCCTGATGTAAGGGGGACTCTGATAGGGACCCAGATGTAAAGGGGGGCTCTGATTGGGATTTTTTAGGCCACAAATAGTTTTAAATTATATGATGTTGCCTTGTACTGAAAAGCTTGGAGACCCCTGATATACAGTGGGTATAGAATAATCACATTTTGTTGCTTTGCAGCCTGAAATCAAGACAGACCCAGTTTTTGTTTTATTCAGCTGTATAACTGTAGCTAACAGCAGGCTGATGTTACCTGCATTCAGGAGACACTGTGCAGCATCGCTGCTGTGAAGCTATTTTCTCTTGGTGTTCAGCCTGGACTCTGTGCTGTAAATTCCTGAATATAGAATGGGCTCCTAGATTAAAGCAAAGCATCTTGGGACATATAGTCCAGGGAGACAAGATTTGCATTCAGCTGGACTGTTTTGAACTACAAATATCAGTTAGCTGAGGAAGAAAATCAGGATACTGGGAAAGGGGATAAAAGGCTTGTGAGTGGGCAGGATCTTCCGCTTGGGACCCTGGCCTAGATCTGAAAGCATGGACTCCGTGTCAGGTGGTGCTGTGGCTGAGTTGCGCGCAAGAGAGGGTCATCACGTGTGCATTCAAGGGGCATCCATTGCCAGCTTCAGTTGGCTGTCTGGCTCCTTCTGCTCTATCCACACCAGATCCAGTTGGGCCACAGCACAGTGTGACACAAGGTCAGACGCCATCCCTTGAGCCAGGTGGGAGTCACTGCAGAGCCTTCACACCTTGTCTTCAACAACACCAGTCGCAGGGATCGGTGAGCGGGCACTTGCCCATCTTCTCTTCATAAGAGACACTGCATGCAGACAATGTTGTGTTTCCTTCTGCCTACACCTGTAGAAATCTGCGCCACACTTATTCCTTGTCAAGCAGTTACAATGTTTATCTTGTGTCAGGATATCACACGCACACTTTGCATTCCCAGGATACACCAGCCTTTCTCTGCTATTCAGTATATCTTCAGGAAAATCACCTAAGAGCTAGCTTAAGACTCCAGGGTTTATTTTCTTGAAAGGGACTGCAACTAACCCCCCCCCCCCACAAGGGATTGATATTTGTAGTGCCAGAAAGACTTGGGACTCTATTCCTTAAATGAGCAGATTAAAGTTTATACAGATTAAGCTGTTTGTGTTGAATTACCTATCGCGCTGGTTCTCGGCTGCAGGGTACTGTACATATCACGCTCGCTGCAATAGGAAAAACACATTTTTCTATTGCAGCAAGTGAGAGAGAGAGGCGACAATGTTCCTTTGGTCTTGTATGGATTTTAAGGGGAACCCCTTACGCAGAAAAAACGACGTGGCGGGTCCCCCCAAGTTCCATACCAGACCCTTATCCGAGCACACAGCCCGGCTGGTCAGGAAAGGGGGTGGGGACGAGCGAGCCTGAACCATACCAGGCTGCATGCCCTCAACATGGGGGGTGGGTGTTTTGGGGAAGGGGGGCGCCCTGTGGGCCCCCCACCTCAAAGCACCTTGTCCCCATGTTGATGAGGACAAGGGCCTCTTCCCAACAACCCTGGCCATTGGTTGTCCGAAGACTGGGAGAGAAGGCCGGAGATCGGGAGAAGAGGCCGGAGAGAGCGGAAGAGTCAGAAGAGACCCCCAAACCGCCCCTAGACCCCCAAAGACAGAAGAGACCCAGAGCTGCCTAATAAACTACTTTAAAAACCTGTCTAGTGTGTTTTTTTATTTACACCTTTTTCCCCTAGGTGAATGGGTAGGGGTACGATGTACCCCATACTTATTCACATAGGGTGGGGAGCTGGGATCTGGGGGCCCCCTTATTAACGGGGGCTCCTGGAGTCCAATAAGCCCCCCGCCCGCAGACCCTGACAACCAACGGCCAGGGTTTTCGGGAAGAGGCCCTTCTCCTCATCAACATGGGGACAAGGTGCTTTGGGGTGGGGGGCCTGCAGAATGCCCCCCTTCCCCAAAGCACCCACCCCCTATGTTGAGGGCATGCGGCCTGGTATGGTTCAGGAGGGGGGGTGCTCGCTCGTCCCCACCTCCTTTCCTGACCGGCTGGGCTGCATGCTTGGATAAGGGTCTGGTAGCGTATTATTATTATTATTATTGTTATCATTTTTATACAGGATTTATATAGCGCCAACAGTTTGCGCAGTGCTTTACAATATGAGGCCAGACAGTACACTTACAGTACAAATCAATACAGGAGGGATCAGAGGGCCCTGCTTGTTAGAGCTTACAATCTAGAAGGGAGGGTCAAGTTGAAACAAAAGGTAATAACTGTGAGGGATGAGCTGATGGAGAAAATGAAAATACAGTTGTTAGGTGTGGGTGGGGTAGGCTTCTCTGGAGAAGGGTTTTCAGGGATCGTCTAAAAGCTAATAAAGTAGGAGATAGGTGGACAGATTGGGGTAGGGCATTCCATGGGATTGGAGAGGCTTTGGAAAAGTCCTGGAGGGGAGTATGGGAGGAGGTGATGAGGAAACTAGAGAGCAGGAGGTCTTGAGAGGAACGAAGAGAACAAGTAGGTTGGTATTTAGAGACTAAGCTAGTGATGTTGCTGGGGGCAGAGTTGTGGATGGCTTTGTACGTAGTTGTTAGTATTTTGAATTTAATTCTTTGGCTGAGCAGAAGCCAGTGGAGGGATTGACAGAGAGGAGTAGCAGACACAGAGCATTTGGTAAGGTGGATGAGTCTGGCAGCAGCATTCATGATGGATTGAAGAGGTGATAGACTATGTAGAGGTAAGCCAATGAGAAGGGAGGGGGTTCCCCTTAAAATCCATACCAGGCGACGGGGCTCACAAAGTGTCGGTGGCGAGAGTGACTTCCTTTTCTAGTCCCATCGTAACTCATCACGTTCAAAATGAATGGACTTTAGTCTGTGTGTGGGCAAGTCCATTCATTTGAGGTGGCTGAAGTACCTGAACGGTGCTATGTGGGGCTAGAAGGATTCCGACACCTCCTCCCTTACGTTCCAATGGATCTGGGGGAGTGAGTCCAAAGAAGACCACCATGGGATAGGGCAGCAGAAGACGCAGTGTCGGATTCGTGGAACCAGGTTTCAGTAATAGCGAGTAGGTTAAATGAGTTGGCGATAAAGATGTCATGGAGAGAGGTGAGTTTGTTGCAGACAGAGCGGGAGTTCCAAAGGGCACAAGAGAAAATTCTAACTTCAGAAACAGACTAGCAAGAGGGCACTAAAGTTAGTCCGGCCATAAGTTTGGGTAAGACAAGAGAGATAATAAAGCATAGTAATGTGGACAGGTCTACAGGCTGTTGAGCAAAAATAACATACCAGCATTTTTAAAGACACACATGAAAAGCAGATAGCAGTGTTTCAGTTCCAATGGACGTAAGGGAGGAGGTGTCGGAATCCTTCTAGCCCCACATAGCACCGTTCAGGTACTTCAGCCACCTCACCTCCTTTTCTAGTCCCATCGTAACTCATCACGAATGGACTTTAGTCTGTGTGTGGGCAAGTCCGTTCATTTGGAAGTCCATCATATCTCCTTCGAAAGTCAATCGAGAAGACCGTCAGACGCAGTCTGCCGCAAAGTCCGGTCATGTGTGGGAAAGTCTGTGCATTCAGAAAATCCGTTGGAACTCCACCGAAAGTCTGTCGGACCTAGCCTGCCGGAAAGTCCGGTCCTTTGTACGTGCCATAATTGTCTTGGTTACTACCAAAATGTCTGAACCCAAAGTGTCAGAGGTGTCGGAGGACTTCCACGGTCGGGACAACCAGTGGGTTGCAGTTTCGTTAGGCTGCCCTGACAGGTGTATGGCTACATAACACCAACATGTCAGAAGAAAAACAAAATCACTGAGTTAGAAAAAGGATCACCCCCATATGTCAGTATTTTATTGAACCACCTTTTGCTTTATTAACAGCCTTTAGTCACATGTAAAGTGGAGTTCCAGGCTTTTTATGTTTATTAAAAGTCAGCAGCTACAAAAAGTGTAGTTGCTGTCTTTTAATAAACAGACACTTACCTGTTCCACGGTCCAGTGATGCGGCCGAACACCGCCGGCACCTCCATTGCCACTCTGGGCACCCAGCCGTGACAGCTTTCGGCTTCACGCCAGGCACGCACAGCGCATGCGCAAGTCGCGCTGCACTCCCGGATTGGTCAGGCGATCTCCTGGGACCTGTCACGTGTCCCAGGAGATCGCTTATGCCGCGTACACACGATCGGACTATCTGGCGGACTTGGACAGGAAGCCCCCCTCCTAATGAAGCCCCCACTCCCCCCCCCCATAAAATTACATGCCAAATGTGGCATGTAAGTGGGCGAGGAGTGCTTAAAGCGGAAGTTCCATTTTTTTAGGTGGAACTCCACTTTAACTGCTCAAGTTCAGTTAAATGTGATCGTTTGAGGACTGCAGTTTGCAAGTCATTCTACAGATTTTCAATGGGGTTTAAGTCTGGGCTCTGACTATTCCATGCAAGGACATTCACCTTTTTTTACTTCAGCCACTGCATGGTCATTTTTGTTGTGTGCTTTGGGTTAGCACACAACAGTAAACCTTCTTCCCAATTGACAACTTTCTGGCAGAGGGCAGCAGATTTTCCTCAAGAATTTGGTGGGGTTTTTTTTGCCCCATCCATTTTTTCTTCTATCCGGACATGTGCTCCAGTCCTTGCTGCAGAGAAACACCCCATAACAGGATATCACCACCTCCATGCTTTACTGTAGGAATGGTGTTATTTGGATGGAGAGCTGTATTGGATTTCCGTCAGACATGTCCTTTGGCGTTGAGAGCAAATAATTCAATTTCAGTTTCCTCTGACCATAACACCATTTTCCATGTGGCCTCGGAATCTTCAAGGTGCGTTTTGGCTAAACTCAGTCGTGACTGCATGTGGCCTTTCTTGAGGAGTGGCTTTTTTCTTGCAACCCTCCCATACAAGCCACATTTGGGGAGAATTTGTAATATTGTTGTCTCATGCACACAATGACCCCTCTGTCATACATTCCTGCAACTGTTTCAAAGTTGCTGTAGGCCTCTTGGTAGCCTCTCTGATCAGTTTCTTCCTGGCTCTTTTATCCAGTTTGGAGCAACGTCCTGATCCAGGGAGGATCTTTGTTGTACCAAACACCTTCCACTTCCTAATAATAGACTTTACTGTGCTTCTAGGCATTGATAAAGCCTTTTTTTTTGTATCCATCTCCTGACTTTTGCCTGTCCACAACTTTATCCAGGAGATCTTTTGACAGTTCCTTGCCACCCATAGTTGATTGTTTACTTCAGTTGCACTACCAGGGACTGAAATACTGAAGGAAAGCTCTTTTCATGCTGAGCTAATCAAAATGACCACAACTGATCACAGTATAAAGACACATGGCTTTGCCTGCCATTGAGAAGGCTACACTTGATTGTGTTTTCAAGTCATTTTTAGGAGGAGGGTGATCCTTTTTCCAACCCAGTGATGTGTTTTTAAAAAAAAAAATGTATTACATTTTGGTGTTATATCTTTCACTTGGATGTTATAAGTTGCACTGCGTAAATACAGCTGGATAAAACAAAAACTGCGTCAGTCTTCATTTCAGGCTGTAAAGCAACAAAATGTGATTATTTTAAAGGGGGTGAGTATTTTCTATAACCACTGTAGACAGCTACGGCTTAAATGTCTCTGTAATTCATGACTGAACAATCAGAAAGGGAAGATCGATGCAACTAAGCAACAGCAACGGCATATCATATCTATGCTTAATTTGTGCAATGGCAGCCTGTAGATAGTGATCAGATGTGTAGAAACAAAACACAGAATTGTCTGGAAGTATTTTAATAATGTAATAAATACATTGTAAACTTTGTAAAACAAATTTTTTTTTTACATACCAACTGTTCGCTCTCCATTGGGATCCACTTGCTTTGCCATTTGCAATGCTTCAGTGGTTGCGATATCCACATTACAGGGGACCACGACAAGATTTATGGTCTCGTGCCGTGTGACATATTTCATGATGATCTCTTTAACCTGTGTTAAAATAAAACAAAAGGCTTGGGATCAGGAGGTCACACTTATAGCTCACTATGCCCCACAGCGCCTCCAACAAAAGTTTTTTCTCCCCTGCTAAAAGTCATTAGTCACCATAGTAAGGGCACTATTATTCTAATGGGCAGTTTCAATATCTCCCTAAACTAATGCTTAGATAGACAGTATTCCCCGGGCTCGATGCCTTTTCATGACCCTGCCCAAGGGCAAATGTACACTCCCCCACAAACACCTGGTCTTGGTGACGTTTGGTAGGAATTACATCCATAAGCCAAAGATTTCACCTTTCAACCCTCATAACAGTTTCTGCAGGATTTATCAGGTATTAATGCTCATTCAACATCTACCATTAGTGCAAATATCTCCATTCCTCCGACACTATGGTCAGACCATGACCCCCTCTTGCTGTCCGCTGCCCTTGCAAACCTTTCACGCCCATCCTTCCAATGACGACAAAACGGATCCCTAATAAACTCCAAGAACTCCTTCCTTCAAATCCAAACTCATCTAGAGTCAATCTTCGTGGAGAACATAGTTTCTGTCTCGTCAACCTCTGGGAGGCCCACAAGGCCACAATTAGAAGCCTAAGACCCAACTAAAATAGTTTGCCTTTTTTGCTGACTTTTTGGAAAATCTCTACAACAAGCCTGCCCTATTCTCCCCTGTGGAAGGTGACCTCTTCTTTCAACATCCATCTCCCTTCTCTTTCTGCGGAGGCACATCAAATCCTCAATGCAGACATCACCGACGCTCAGGTCACCCAAGCAATCAAATCTTTGAAACCCACCAAATGTCCCGGCTCGATGGGTTTCCCTGTCTCTACTAAAAAAAAGTACTCCTTGGTACCCCACCTGACCCAGATGTTCAACTCACTCAAAAAGGGCTTACTCCCCCCTACACCCCAACATCCTTACAAGCCCACATCTCTATGACTGATTCCCAAGAGCCCTGAGATGACCCTAGAGCCACAACAATTTCAAACTGAATGAGGACAATAAACTGCTAAGGAAGGTTCTAAGAGGCTGGATTAACAAATACCTTTGTTTTCTCATTCACAGGGACCAGGTGGGTTTCGTCCCTGGGTGCCAAGCAGGCAATAACATGCACAACGTTTTACATCTTATTCATCTTCTACACCACAGAAAAAGCCCAGGCTTCCTGGTCTCTCTAGACAAATTTAAGGGTTTCAACACCTATTTGTGGGATTACCTTAGATGTTCCGCATAAAAGGGGCTTGGGGGAATCCATCCTTACCTGGATCTTGGCCCTCTATTCATCGCCCACCGCATCTGTTAAATATGCTGGGTGCCTCTACCTTTCGTATAACTTGTGGAGCCAGATAGGGCTGTCCCCTGTCACCCATTCTCTTCATCCTAGATATAGAGCCCCTAACCAGCACCAATAGGAACAATACAGATATCACAGTAAGTTCCAACGTGGGAATACATTACAAAATCAACTTCTTTGCAGACAACGCCCCTCTGGTTCTCACGACCCTTGTCATCACACTTCCAACCCTTCAGCAAACCATCACACAATTCACCACCCTTTCTGGCCTTCAAATTAACCCAATAAAATCCAAAGCACTGAACATTTTCTTACTTCAAGTGGCCATCTCCCAAATCCAAGCCAATTTCCCCTCCCACTGGTCTTCCTGAACCTTAAAGTACTTTGGCATCCACTTGACTCCTACCTACCATTCATTATTTTGGGCCTTTAAATGGTGGACTCAACATGGCTTGACCCACATACTCCATTCTTTACCTGCAACCTACCCACTAGATCCTACCCTTGCACAACCTATCTACATTCCTGTACACCAAGACAGCATTTGAACATATCTTTTTGCACACCCTTGGTGAGCCTAAGTTCATCTCCATCCTTTACGCCATACTTAATCATGGCTCCCCAGAATCTCTTTCGTATTTGACAAACTGGACAGGTGACCTGTCGGCTCCCATCGACTTAGAGGATTGGAACAAAATCTGGTCAAAGATGACCAAATGCTCGACTAACATGAACATAATGGAATCAGCCTATAAAGCTCTTCTTAGATGGTACTGGGTTCCAGCCCAGATAGCCTTAGCAAACTCAAACTACTCTGAAAGGTGTTTCCGAGGTTGTGACTAGCAAGGTGATGCTCTCCTTTTTGTCTAGAATTTTCGGCCTTCTCCATACGTTATTTCATCTCCTCATCCATACGGAGGCTAAATATGCTTTGCTTCACTGCCCTAATCCAAATCTCTATGTTTCTCAATAACGATTGGCCATATTCCTTTTCTTGGCAGCCAAACAGCAATAGTCAAGGCCTGGATGAAGCTCTCAGCATCCATACCTTTTGGTAATCCATGAAAAAAGTCCAGCATCCTCAACAATTCCCAAATCAAGTTCCTTAAAATTTGGGACCCATTGCACCATTAGGCCCTACTTTTCTCTGGACTTAGCCAGCATAATCTTATAACTTGTCTACCTGAAAGAACTCATGAGGTTCCCCCTCATTTCCCCCCTCCCCCACCCCTTTTTTTTATTATATTTCTTCACATCCTCAAATTTCTCAGCTCAGCAATAACTAGGTCACGTAAAATGACAGAGCGGGGTCAGCACAAGAAGAATCTCACAGTGCGCAGAAGTCGCCAACTGTCTGCAGAGTCAATAGCTACAGGCCTCCAAACATCATGTAGCCTTCAGATTAGCACAACAGTGCATAGAGAGCTTCATTGAATGGGTTTCCATGGCCCAGCAGTTTTATCCAAGCCTTACACCACCAAGTGTAATGCAAACCGTCGGATGCAATGGTGTAAAGCAGTGGAGACATGTTCTCTGGAGTGATGAATCACACTTCTCTGTCTGGCAATCCGATGGACATTTTCTGGGTTTTCTGGTTGCCAGAAGAACAGTACTTGCCTGACTGCATTGTGCCAAGTGTAAAGTTTGGTGAAGGGGGGATCATGTTGTTGTTGTTTTTCCAGCAGTTGGGCTTTGCCCCCTAGTTCCAGTGAAGGGAACTCTTAAGGCGTCAGCATACCAAGACATTTTGGACAATTTCATGCTCCCAACTTTGTGGGGACAGTTTGGGGATGGCCCCTTTTTATTCCAATATGACTTCTCACCAGTGGACAAAACAAGGTCCATAAAGACATGGATGAGGGAGTTTGGAGTGAAGGTGTCCTGACCTCAACCTGATAGAACTCCTTTGGGATAAATTTGAGCGGAGACTGCGAGTCAGGCCTTCTCATCCAACATCAGTGCCTGACCTCACAAATGCGCTTCTGGAAGAATGGTCAAACATTCCCATAGACACACGCCTAAACCTTGTGGACAGCCTTCCCAGAAGCGTGAAGCTGTTATACAGTATATCGCAAAAGTGAGTACACCCTTCACATTTTTGTAAATATTTTATTATATCTTTTCATGTGACAACACTGAAGAAATGACCCTTTGCTACAATGTAAAGTAGTGAGTGTACAGCTTGTATAACTGTGTAAATTTGCTGTCCCCTTAAAATAACTCAACACACAGCCATTAACTGCTCACTGCCTGTTGGCCGTCATATGTCGGCCAGGTGGCGTGGCTCTCGTTCTGGGCTGGCCATTATATGACGTCTGTCCATTTAAAGAGCCATGCTGCCTGGCCATTATATGACCATGTCGCTTGCATAAGGGTCTGGATTTTGTATGGATTTTGGGGGGCCATGCTGGGTTTTTTCGGCCATGCTGGTTTTTTATTTAAAATTTGGCGTGGAGTTCCCCCTCAAGATTCATACCAAACACAGTGCCTGGTATTGGCGGGGATCCAAGTCGGACCCCCGTTCATTGAAGTTTGATGTGTCTCTGACTTCAAGTCGCAGGGCAAAGCTGGATCCAAAGTAGGACGAGTGTCGTGCCACACCAGTGTGAACCCGGCCTCAATGGGTTGAAGTAGGATCAAAGTCGGACCAAAGTAATGCACGGGGTATTTTCCAAGTCGGACCGACTTGTGTCAGACCAGTTAAGGCGGCTCTCATAGGGAAACATTGATTTTCACACGTTATGCAACATGAGCTCCCAATGTCGGAGCGTCTCTCGCACCATTGTGAACCCTGCCTAAAGCACAACCATTATGTAGCACTGGAAAGCAAAAAACAGAGGCTGCTTATGTAATGTACAAATTCTGGCTGCCTCTATTTACATACAGTATGTCATCACCAGTATATCATTCCATATGGATCAGGTTAAAAAAAAAAAAAACACGTAGCAAAGTAAATTTCATCAGATTATTTATTTAATATGTATAACTAAAAACGAATGGACTATAATTTCCCTTTAAAGTGGAACACTGGATTGTTTATTTTTTATTTAAATTTATAGGTCCTCCTCTGTAAAACAAAAAAAATGGCAATGTTCACTTACCCCCTCTCCGTTCCAGCGCCATCCCTGACTTCCTCCTCGATTCAGTGCAGAGGTCTTTTTCAAGTTTGAACAACACTTTGTCATTCTGACCAATTCCTGTGAGCCCAGATAGTCATTTGCGCTCCTCCCTTGGGAGCATGTTATTACCAATGCTGCACCCAAGGTACTTTAGCATAGCTCCCAACTCTCCCTGATTTCGAGGGACTGTCCCTGATTTGGAGCAACGTCCCTCTGTCCCTCATTCCACCTCATTTGTCCCTCATTTTGGTCTGATCTATATAAAATGCACTTTTTATCTTTCAAAAAGTGGTTCCCAGTGCTAAATCTTTCATCCACATTTTTTATTGCTGCATTTGTACATTTTAAAAGCCAATATAAAGGAATCGTAATTGTAAAAAAAGCCCTTGTGGATTTCATTAACCTTTTTTGGGCTAATTCTCCTTTAAGGGGATGTGGCAGGGGGCATGCTCTATGCCTACATACATTTGTTAGTAGGTGTCCCTCAAAATGTAGGGAGGCATGACTTCAGGACTGGGTGGCACCCCCCCCCCCCCCCATGACTTCAGGACTGGGTGGCACCCCCCCCCCCCCCCCCCCCCCAGGAAAGAAGTGGAATTCCTGGTGACTTAATTGGACCAGCAAAAAAACTGCAGAAAAAAAAGGTACTGTATGTACAGCGGGTTTAAAAAATAAAGAGAAAATAGGGGGTGAGGGAGGTAGCTGAAAGGTAACAGGTCTGGATTTCCACTTTAAGGCCATAAGACAAACCTGCTTTTCAATATCTGGGGGCTGATCAGGTAGAGCGACTCGTGTAATTCCTGGCAGATCGATCAGCGTCAGGTCCGGAACATACGGTGACACAATTTCCAGGGTGATAAGCTCATCTCTGATGCCTTTCCCTTCTCCTGCTATGCAATTTTGAGCTAGAAACCAAGAGGAATAAAAAATAATTGCAGCCATTTAGATTCATTTATGTGAATGTATACATTACAGAAAAAAAACATGAAAATCAAACTTCGGTTCTTACTGTGGCCAAGAATGCTGTCTGTATATTTAGTGTTTTGTATAGAAAAGTCTAACTATTGGCTTCTCTATGTATGAGCAGCAGCATTTGATCACAGCTTGTCTTTGGAGCACATGCATTAAAATTGGATCAAAGCAAGCAAATTTGCTCATCTGGTTTTAATATGAAGAGTATATAAACGCAAAAATTCGTTTTTTTTTCTACTTACTTGCCTGTAAAATCCATGAATTGGAGTACATCATGGGACTGGGCCACCTATATAGGAGAATGGACATTGGCAGACCAATCAAACAGGAAGTCCTCCCTTATATAACTCCTCCCATACAGGAAGTTCCTCAGTTTTGTAGCAAGCAAGGAACTCCCAGAAAGAGGGGAGGGAACTTTGTGTCCCATAATGTACGCCAAGAAATAGATTTTACAGGTAAGCAAGTAGAAAAAAACGAATTTTCTTTATCGTACATCATGGGACACAGAGCAGGCTATAACCATGACTATTTGGGATTTTTCAAAGCAATACACGTGAGGGGAGAGAGACAGGGCCAAAAAAAAAACAACATCAGTCTTAAGGAATTTACTCTTCTGCTTACAACATGCTGTGCACAAAAGCAGTATCCTCTGCCGCACCCGCATCAACCTGTTAAAACCACATGAATGTACATAGCTGAAGACCAGGATGCAGCCTCGCAGACCTGAGCCACCGACACTTGATGATGAATAGCCCAAGATGCTCCACACACTTGGTAGAGTGTGCTTTTGCCCATAAAAGATGGAGCCTTAGCATTCAAGCCAGAGGCTTGAGTAAATGACTAATGGAACCACTGTGAATAGTTGTTTAGATGCCACCTGACCCATCCTGGGGCTTTCTGGCATAACAAACACAAGTCTGATCTGTGCAGATAACCTTAATAAACTCTGACAGCCCAAACCACATTCAAAGTGTAAAGAGCATTCTCCCCTGGTGACTGTGGCATAGGAAAAAAGGAGAGTAAGACAATAACCTGATTCAAAAGAAAACTTAACACCACTTTTGGCAAAAAAATATGCATTGAGGTCTTAACCACATTCTATCATGGTGAAATATCAAAGACTGGCTCCTAAAACAAAAGGGCTGGCTCTGACACCCTTCTCTCCGAAGTAATTGCAACTGAAAAAACACCTTCCGAGTCAATAAGACTAATGGAGTATCATGAATTGGTTCCAAAGATGGTTTCTGAAAAGCAGCCAGAACCAAACTTAAATCCTAAGGACACAACGATGACCTAACAGGCAGGACCATATGGTTCACTCCATAAACAAAGGTACGAATCTAAGAATGAAAAACAATCGGCTACTGGCAAATAACGGATAGAGCCGATATCTGGCCTTTAACAGTACTCAAATCCAAATTAATCTCTACTCTCATTCGGAGGAAGAACAGTACACATATACTTTTGAGGGTGATATTTCTTGGCTTCACACCAGGACACAAGACTTCCAAGTCCTGTAGTAAATCCCCCTGGTTGCCCGTTTTCTGGCCTTCAGAAGAGTAGAACAAAAAAAAGGCCAAGAGACACACCAGTCTTTCAGCACATGAGCTTCAATAGCAAGGCCGACAACAGAGTGAATGTAAACCAGGGTGGAAGATTAGTCCCTGAGACAGAGTGTCTGGCTGGACCGGAAATGCTCAAGGGCCATCTACTGCTGAGTTCACTATGTCAGTGTACCAAATTCACCTGGGCCAGGCTGGGGCACCACGATATCTATCGGTCCTGGCTCCTGGAACCTGCACAACAGATGTGGAAGGAGTTTAACCCGGGCAAAGGTGTAAACCAGGAAGAACTTCTGCCACATGTGCTGGGTTCTTTTTTATCAACTGCTTAATGCAGCCTTTCAGGCTTTGGCAACCCCAATACCTGCCTCAGTAGGTTACATAGCAGAGCCTGCTAAAGAAATACCTCTTAATGGCTGGACCCCTAAAAACCTTGATGAGTTAAAGTTTATTAGGACAGTACATTTACTGTCAGCAAACTTCAGGTGGGAAAGCAAGACCTGGACAGGCATGCCATGTGCATATCCGCGTGCCTTTGCTTGCAGGCCAGCCTAGCATACAAGAAAAATAAAATAGATCAGCTAAATATAATGCCATTTCATTCAGTACCAATAATGGACAATAGATGTACTTCAGCAAAAAAAGCCAGACCTAACCTTTTTTTTTTTCAAAAGGGACCCCATGTTACTTATCAATCCCACTGCAGGATGCTGTCTACCAACAGACAACCTGCACTCATTACTGCAGGCTTTGTCACCAAGGACTTTGGAGGACTCGGTCCCCATTTCTTTCTGAGTCCACTGCCTTAGCCCTGTATAGCCCCCTGCTGGAGAAAACACCTTGGTCAGTTGGAACTGCACAGGGTTCTGTAACGCAGGACCCAGCACCAAAGGTCTCATTACAGGGAATCCTTGTTGATTCTTCCATCTCCCAAACAGGGCTTGGGTACCATCCATTTTAGCTGGCAGCCATCAAACGGATCCAATTATCTAGTCACTTGATTCCCATTAGAACTGTTCCAAGACCCTGGTAATCGCACAGAGAGCTCAACGTACAGTAAGTGACCATCACCTTCAAGACACTGGTGAAAAAAACGTAGGAACTTCCTGTATGGGAGGGGTTTATAGGGGTGGACTTCCTGTTTGGTTGGTTTGCCAGTGTCCACTCACCTATAGGTGGTGCATAACCCTGATAGTCATGATTACAGCCCACTCTGTGTCCTGTGATGTACAATAAAGAAAAGGAATTTATTATATTGCAGCTTAGCAGTCCTTAGTTGTGGTGGCTGCATTAGAGCTCATACACGTGAGTGCATTTTCCCATGAGGCATAAACAAAAGGGCGTGTTTTAGTGCTCAAGAGCCCTGTTGCTGCATACATTCACCCAAAGACAAGAACAGGTGAAGGCAGCTGTGCACTGCTACCTGTGTAAAATGGTGCATGTGCACAGACGCAATGTCCTGAACTCAGGTATTGTGTGTTCAGAGCATTATGTCTGTGCACATGCACCATTTACACATTTAGCAGCACATCACTGCTTACAGCTGCCTTTACCCATTCATATCTATGGGTGGCTGTATGTAGCACCAGGAACTTCTGGGTACTAAAATATGCCCTTTTGATTAGGCTGCACAGGCAAATGAGCCCTTAGTTTCCTTTATTGCCAGATGTTGGTTTTGCCAGTAACAAATTTTGTGAATGACAAATTGAACAGCTAATAGCTTCAGAAACACAAGGAACAAAAGAACTTCTGGCAACTGTGCTCCAGCGTGCGAGTAGTTTGCAGGATGCACATGGTCACATGAACTTCTTAGAAGACCACAAGCAAATATAAAGTTAAAAGTGGACCTGCATCCCAAAAAAACTAATTATTTGAACCTGGCTCCAGCCCCTTTCTTTCTCCCACAATTGGATAACATTTTCTATCTCTTTTTTAAGTATTTTTGACTTTTTTTGTGGTTTCTCATCTGTGTGAGAATGACATTGCACTCAATTCCACATTGATGTGCTGAATGGCATCTTCCTGGCCTTTTGGACCTGGCAGAGACCTTAGGCACATCTATGCATGCATGGGTAAAGTTAAGGAGGTCCAGAATAACCGTTTGCCTTTGCGTACGTGGGGAAGTGTGTGCTTCTTCACATCAGTGTAGTGGGGTCATGGCACTTTGTTCGAGTACCAAGGTTTGGACAAAGCAGTTGCAGCTCCATCCACCATGGATCTGTGCTAAAAATGTTTATATATATATATATATATATATATATATATATATATAAGATCCACTGATTCCTCTCTAATTCTGGAATTGCTGCATGTTTTCTCTTCTGTCACTAGGTGGCACTGTGGCTGGTGGCATTAGATCGACAAGGGCATAGCGCAAGGTCAGATTATGAATGGATGGCGTGTCTCAGCCAATTGGCAGGGGTTTCTTTAGTCCCTTGGCCTGTTGGAAGAGCCTATTTATTTGGGTGGAGTCAGGTGATCGGTGTTCTGTGCCACCTGAACGGCTGTCTAGGTGGACGTGTGTTATGTCACCCCGGGTTGCTGGTCCCAAAGCCAGAGGCCTATCCCGGGGACACCTGGCTGCTAGGCTGCCTGAGGCCTATCCAGGAGCAAGAGAAGCATCATAGGGCTGGGACTGCAGGATTGGAGTCCAACCGAGTTGTGAAGGTTCCGCCAGGCGGGAAACCAGTTGTGGTCGGAGGTAAAGGGGAAGCAGTCGCCACTAAGGGACAATCCATCTTATTACCAGAAACTACTGTTAGTAAGCTCAAGCAAGTACCAGAGCAGTTTTCTCAGCAATCGAGGAGGGTGAAGAAGTGGGAAAGCTTCAGTGAGTGCCAAGCCAGGGCCCCAGCAAGTTAGCCGAGGTGACGCTTGAGGAGTATACAGCAGGTTAGCTGTGGAAGAGCTCCAGAGATCCGGTGACAACTGGGATCTGGAAGTCTAGTGAGAGACTGGGAGCTCAGTGAGTGAAGACCTACAGTGGGAAACTGTGAGAAAAGAGAAGAACTATTCTGTGTTACCAAGAGTTATTTGCAACTATCTTTAGTGGCTGTTACAAGTTCAGTACCGTAGGACTGGAGACAGCGGTCCTACCTATACAGATATGGCATCCGGCTGGGAGCCTTTCCCTGTCTAGATGTCTACCTATAGCAGTGTTGCCAACCGTCAGTATTTTTACTGGCAGCCAGTAAAAAATGGGCACTTTTCTCCTGATAGTAAATGCCAGTGAGAGGAAAGATTGCCAGTAAAAAATATAGCTCTGGCACTTGGTTCGGAACTATGAATGTGCAGCTCGGGCCTAGAACTGTCCGAGACCATCCTGTCCGAGTGCCTGCTACAGTATGTTTGGGGGTGTCAGCGGGGGGGGGGGGGGCAGGTCTGGTAGAGGCAGTGTCTGAGCATGTAGTGTGATATCATGGCGCAAGGCAGCGGAGTGCCCGGAGCAGATTGTGCAGGTCTGCAGGATGGGATTAAGGCAAGAAAGGAGCGGGACTGTCTGTGCTATTTGCACTGGAGAGGACTGAAGGGACCACCTGGCATGAAGAGAGACTGTCACTGTGACTCAGGAGGGGACGTGTCAGGACGGTGATCTGTGCTGCAGCACACTGCTGTCAGTATCACTGTGAGAGTCAATTTCATGTGCAATATGCTTTTTGCCTTAATATCTACCTTAAATCACCTTGCTAATTGCATATTGTACTTATTTGTAGCCTAAATACTGGAATTAGTACTTAAAACTGTAATTTTGGAACTTCTGGAACTGGCAGTAAAAACATGGTTGTGCCAGTAAATTGTGGGTGTCATGTCAGTAAATTTCAATCTGGTAGGTTGGCAACACTGCCTATGGTGTCTCGGAGCCTGCCAATTAACATTGCATTTACCTAAGGGTGTCCTGGCCCTAACACGCTCTCCCACAGTTCTTGTTAAGAAACAATAAATCTCATGTTTGCATTCAAAAAGTGACTGGCACCCATCATTTCATCTTGCATTACACCCACCATTTCTGTTAACCCACTCTACAAGGAAGCATGTCAGCCCACCCTGACTCTTGAGGTCACCATTAGGCCTCTAGGGGCCATTGCTACTATATATATATATATATATATATATATATATATATATATATATATATAAACACACATACACAGTATATATATCTACTTTTGGACTGGGAGGACACCTGCAGCCGTAGGCATCACCCTGTACCATTTTTCAGAGCTGGCGGTTGGCTCTCTTGTAAAAGCAATCCTAGCGACTAACTAGCCACCGGATTGCTTTTACAAGCAGTGGGATTGGCTTTGATCGGCTCTCAGCTATGGTAACCCAGAAGAGATGACCTGACAACACTTCCTGCTTACCCGGATGTCAAGGGCGTCATTTAAAAAAAATTAAAAGCATTCAAAAACACTGATGTTTGTGTTTTGAATGCTGTTGATGGCAAAGGAGGGATTTGGGGTCTTATAATCCCTAGATCTGCCCATAAAGAGTACCTGTCGCATGTTTATTTCTGTCAAAAGGTTGTTTACATTCCTTTTGAGAGCAAAAAAAGTGATAAAAAAGTGTAAAGCAACAGTGTAAAAATGCAAAGCGCAAAGATGATTGCGCGTGTCAGCCCCGCATGCAAACAGCAATTGCCCCACACATGTGAGGTATCACTGCAAACATCAGATAATAGGCAGTAATTCTAGCACTAGAACTGCTTTGTACATCTGAAGTGGTAACCTTTAAAAAAGAAAGAGTCGCCTATGGATGGTAAAAAATTAGTAATGTATTGTGTTTTTTTGCATTAAAATTTTAAAAAGTGTATTTTTTCCCACAAAATTGTGTTTGAAAAAACGCTTCGCAAATACTGTGTGACATAAATTGCAACCATTTTATTCTCTAGGGCCTGTGCTTTAAAAAATATATAATGTTTGGGGCTCTAAGTAGTTTTCTAGCAAAAAATGCAACCAATTAAAAAAAAACTGTTGATTTTCATTTCCTGCATGCATTGCAATATGTCAAAGGAGGAATGAAGCTCTTCTACAGTAAAATTCTTATGTTTAGTTTGAATTTTACTATTCCCTTACATTACATAAAAGGCTCACTTATTTGATATAGTTTTAATCAGCAGACTTTGTTTATTTTTTTATTTTTTTGTAGAATATATGGGGGCACGCAAATTTGGTAAATGTAGCATAGGGGAAAAAAAAAAAATCTGAAAAATGCTTCCTCTTCAATTTTTGTGGTCAAAAAAGCTCTTCAATTTTTTACTATTTATTCCCAGTGAAAAAAAAAAATATGTATCCAAATCTGCTATCATATTGAAGCCCTATCTGGCACCTAAAAATGATGTATAATATAGTGAGGTAGACTATAAATGTTAAAAGATTAAGGCCCCTTTCACATGGAGGGACTGATTGGGTCTGCCTCTCAGTTTTGACCCAATCGGACCAACGATTGCCCTATATGGAGCAGCGGGTGCCAACTGATATGTCTCCAGTTACATCCGCTGACATCCAATCCCATACGCCAACAACAGACAGATGGGGAATCCGTTCCCTCTCCGTTTGGCAGATTGAATAGCAGTCGAGTGAAAACAGACAGGAGGTCCATTTACATCCGACTGCCCATAGAGGACAGCAGACTGTGTCTGTGTCCACTCTGCATAAGCGGAGTCAGAGTGGACATGGACAAGCCATCCGCCTGCTCAGCAGGGTCAGTGGACAGATTCCCCGCTGGGCAGGCCCATGTGAAAGGGACCATAATGCACAGAACCAAGAGGATTTGGGGAGAAAAGGGCTGGGGGACTCAAGTGGTTAAGATGTTAGAGATATAGATGAGAAGTAGGTTGTGAAGTGTTCTAATTTCAAAGCATTGTAATTGAATTTTATTCTAAAGTTTATGAAAAGCCAACATGTAATGGGGGGCGTGACCGGATGTGCAAGATGGAGTGAATGAGAGATGCGAGACGCCGTGTGTGACTCTCTCCCAGACCCCCATGACGAGAGCGTGGAGCGCTCAGTGCTACGGTCGGACGCAGCGTGCGGTGGGCTGGAGCTGATCATTGAAGCTGGACGGGAGGAGGAGTGAGAGCGCATCACTGTACTATCGTGCCGAGCCCTCGGAGATTCACGCTTACTTCCGGGTCCTGAACCCCAGCGAACACGGCCGAAGAAGCACGAGTACCCCCGACCAAGCCGAACGCTTTTGAACCCTGCCGAGAGACGCCGTACACAGTGGACACCAAGAGGCCCTCCCGCTCTCCAGTAAGCCGCGATAGGAGGAAGGAGGTAAGCGGCAGGATTGCGGGGGGGGGGAAGAAGTCGGAGGTGTGAGGGGCATAGCAGGTGGAGGTCTGGCGGAGCAAGTTGTGGACATAGCGATGCCTGAGAACTGGTAACAAGTAAACAAGTAAACAAGAGGGCGCTGGCCGGGGGTGAGAAGGACTTATAGCTCTTGTTCTCTGGAACTCATTGCTTCGTTTTGTGCTCTAAGACGAACGAATGATAACCCAGGTAGTATAAGCAAAGAAGTACCTGCTGTAAAAACGAACGTCTGTAAGCGACGAACCAGGAAGTCTGTGATATTTGAATTGAATGCTTGTGGACTGACTGGCTATAAGACAAGATCAGTATCGCATTAATTGATTAACTGAGGGATGGTGGCTGTTCTAAAAATCAACTGGTTGAACGGTATTTGAACTAAGTGCGTGCAAATAAATGTCTGCTGTGAAGCATTAAAACAGGAAGTTTTGGTGATACATGAAGTGAATACTGGAGAACTGGTTATAAGATACGGCTAATATTGCACTAAGCGATCAACTGAGCGAGGGGTGGCTGTGTTAAAAAGTTAAAAATATATTAAAATACGATATATCCAGGACTGTTCTGTGGAAAGGGGCGAGAAAAGGAAAGTAAGATGCAGCACCTGCGCTCTGCAAAGGAAAGAGGGGAAAAAAGTTCGCAACAGTCTACCACAGCAGCTAAATTAGAACAATATGCTCATAACCCTGCACAGTCATCGCAGACCCCTCCAAAAAAAGGGCAGACAAAGGGGCAGCATGGAGAAATGTCTGAAAGGAAAAGCATGGGTCAGTCGAACATTAACATTAATACGCAGGCTGGAGCAGTGGCCAAGTGCTCAGTTAATAAAAAAGCGGGTGCAGGGGAACAGAATATGGAGATCACAACGGGTGACTCTCCTCCGTTAGAAAAAGAGCCAACAATTAAGGACGTGTTATTGGCCGTAAACGCATGTAACATCTCACTGAAAGAACTCTGTAATCAAATGAAGGGAGTGAAGGAAGATCTAATGCTGGTAAGGCAAGACCTACAGAAAGTGGTGGAAAGGACGACAGAACTTGAGTTAAGGACTAGCAGATTAGAAGACGATACAACATTCCTAATTAAAGAAATAGAAAGCCTGAAGGAGCAGTTCGGCGGATATAGAACAAGAATGGACGAAATGGAAAATAGGCTCAGGAGGGACAATGTGCGAGTAGTGGGGCTTCCGGAAAAAAGTGAGGGTGTAAACCCTGCTGAATTTATGGAGCATCTTCTGGTTGAACTGTTTGGGAGGGATGTTTTTTCAACAGCGTTCTCAATAGAGAGGGCGCATAGGGTACCCTTTAGAGCACCATTGGAGGGGGGCCGTCCTAGGCCATTATTAATGAAATTACTGAACTATAAAGATAAAGTGGTATTATTACGGAAGGCAAGGGAAATGGGGAATGTATTGTATAAGGGTGTTAGAATTTCATTATATTCTGATTTTTCCCCAGAACTTCAGAGAAAAAGGGTAGAGTTCCTCCAGGTTAAACGCAGGTTACAGAAGCTCAGGGTGCCGTATGCTCTTCTTTACCCTGCAAAGCTACGGATTAATGCACTAGGGCATACTCAGGTTTTTTGTTCCCCAATGGAAGTGGAAAGATGGATAGAAGAAAATAAAGAAAAGTTGTAGTTGTTGGGGTTTCTAGTACTGAGTGGGATGGGAAGATAGAAAGAGAGGGGGGGATGAAGTATGTGTGTTTTTGGTTTTTTTTTTTTTTTGTTTTTTTTTTTGTGTGTGTGCTGTCTGTGTCTGTATGGGAGGGGGGTTGGGAGGGAGGTAATACACGGCGAGCGCACTAGGTGAGGGTGGTAAATAGGTTGTGAAGAGAGTGGTATAAGGTCACTAATAGCCCCTAGGGTAACACCTAGGAAGGTGGGGGAGGGGCGGGAGGGAGGTAGAAAGGGGGGAGAGGGGGTGGGTGTAGTAGGGAAAATAGGGGGGAGGTTGAAGGGGGAAAAAAAATATATGTATGCACTAATAAATGGAGTACAGGAAATAACTCAAAGCAAAAAAGGACACAAACTGGGGGGTGGTAAAACTTGGGGTGGTAAAAAACAAGGAAAATATATTGGTCACAAGGGGGAAAATGGTAATAAACAATTATATAGTATAATCTATATTCAAAGACACATAATATACGAGTTAATGGTGACGCCTAATAAATTTGTTATTATACAAGGGAGTAATATTTGGGGAGTGTGGTATAAGGTAATAAAAGAAGTTAGAGGGGAGTTGGTGGGTACTGGGAGACAAATGGTTCTCAATAGTGTCCTCAGTAGACTGGTTATTTCGCTCTCTCTCTTTCCTACCTTAGGTTTTTCTTTTTTTTTCTTTCTCCTCTTTATTTGTTTATGGCTATGCAGGATGGTAAAATTAAGATAGGCTCCTGGAATGTGAGGGGTCTGGGGACGCGGCTGAAACAAAAAGCTGTGCTATCCTTGTTGGAGGGATGTGGAGTAGAGCTGCTATGCATACAGGAGACCCATTTAAATAGAGATACAATATACCGGTTGCAGAGCAGAAAATATCAATTTCAATATCATTCTGTTTATTCGACATATAGCAGAGGGGTGAGTGTCTTGGTAAAAACGGGGGTGAATTTTGTATGTAAACGGGTTAGCCTGGATGAAAAAGGCAGATACATTTTCTTACAGTGCCTAATTGAAAATAGAGAATGTATGCTGGCAAACATCTACATCCCTCCACCATTTAAAATGGAAGTGCTTTTTAAATTACAGGAATTTTTAGTGGGGATAGATGGTGTTCCTATAATAATAGTAGGGGATTTCAACACGGTATTGGATATTAAAATCGATAGATTCCCAGAAAAAACACTGGCGGAACCAGCTTGGCAGGGGAGGTTGGGACAGTACCTGGAAGAAGTAGGATTACGGGATTTATGGAGAACTGGGAACCCGGGAGCTCGGCAGTATAGTTGTTACTCGTCCACACATGCTACGTTATCCAGGATTGATATGATACTGGGGAATGACCTGGCCTTACAAATGGTGGAAAAGGTTGAATATCAGCCCAGGGGGATTTCAGATCATTCCCCAGTGACAGCAGTATTAAAAATGAGAGAACGTAAGGTACAGAGGTTGTGGAAAGTGAACCCGCTCTGGTTAGAACTGATAAAAAAAGAGACAGAAGAACGCCCTGAGAGAATTCAGTGGGAATTAAAAGAATTTCTAAAAAATAACCGGGGTACAGTAACATCGGGGATCCTGTGGGATACTCTGAAAGCTTTTTTAAGGGGCCTTATGATCCAATCAATAGCAAAAATAAACAGAAAATCTAGGGAACAGGAGGTACAAATAGGGAGAGAAGTGTTAGAGGCTGAAAGAGATTTTATTAGCGACCCCACGCAGGGCAAAGAAAAAATCTGGTTAGATAAACAAGAAGAACTTAGGCTATTAACCCTAAAGAAAGCAGAGATTCAGCATATGTTCCAACGCCAAGCCTCCTTCGCGGAAGGGGAAAGCGTGGGAAAAATGTTGGCACAACTGGTGAAGAATAACTCGGGCCCTTCCTCAATTTCGGCGATTAGGATATCTGAGGGAAAGGTTGTAACAGAAACTGGGAGTATTTGCCAAGCATTTGAAGGATATTATAAAAACCTATATACTGCACAGAAAGTGGGGATGGATGAGCAAATGGAAACATTTTTAGGTCAATTAGAGGTACCATGTTTGAAACAAGAAGAAAGAGAGGAACTGGAAGCCCCAATAACTTTGAAAGAACTTCAGGAAGCAGTTGCGAGTATGCCAAATCAGAAATCGCCTGGGCCGGATGGACTACCGATTGAAATCTATAAAAATTTTGGCGAGATACTGATTCCTGAACTCCTGGAGATGTTAAGAGGAGCATATGGGGAGGGTAAATTGCCTCCATCAATGAAGGAGGCGGTTATAACCCTGTTGTACAAAGAAGGGAAGGACGCCTTAGATGTTGCAGCGTATAGGCCAATCTCTCTCCTGTGTACCGATACAAAGATACTGGCCAAGGTATTAGCGACTAGGCTTAATCGAGTCATAGCAAGATTGGTCCATATGGACCAAACAGGGTTTATAGCCAACAGGTCAACGTGTATAAATATTAGAAGAGCCTTTTTGAACTTGCAGGTCCCAATGGATAACGATACTCTGGGTGCAGTGGTGGCATTGGATGTAAGGAAAGCATTTGATAGCGTAGAATGGGGATATATATGGAAAGTTTTGGAGAAATTTGGCCTGGGTCCTTCCTTTATAGGATGGATTAGGATGCTATATGACAAACCTAGTGCAAGACTAAAAATTAATAATGAGCTATCCGGGAAAATAGAGTTGGGGAGAGGGACGAGGCAGGGGTGCCCATTATCACCCCTGCTCTTTGCATTGGCTATAGAGCCCTTGGCATGTGCAATTAGAGCAAACCGGGATATTGTCGGTTTTGTAAGAAAAACTGGAGAGGAAAAAATCTCACTTTATGCAGACGATATCCTATTGTTCTTAGGGGATATGAGATACTCACTACCAAGGGCAATGGGACTGGTGCAAGGGTTTGGAGGCTTCACAGGGCTGGAGATAAATTGGGAAAAATCGGAATGTCTTCCTTTGGACCCAATTGGTCAGCAAACAGCCCTGGGAACCCCCCAAATGCCAATAGTGGATAAGTTGAAATATCTAGGAGTAACCTTGTCAAGGGATCCTAAGCAATATATAAGTCATAACTTAGTCCCATTATTGGCTAAGTTTAAACAAAAAATTGCTATATGGAAACGAATGCCTCTCTCGGTCGCTGGTAGATGCAATCTGATAAAAATGATATGGATGCCCCAACTTTTATACATATTACATAATGCCCCAATATGGATTAACAGAAGCTGGTTTAATAAAATCGAGATGTTGTTTAGGGAGCTAATATGGAGGGGAGGACAGGCCAAATTGAGATTGCGGATGCTTCAGCTACCGGGAGAGGAAGGAGGATTCGCGGTCCCTTATCCGGAGTGCTATTTTTGGGCGTCCCAATTACAACAGCTAGGGGGGATCGATGAGAAGAACGGAGGAACCCCAAATGGGAGATTAGTATTAACAGGCTCCCCACATAGTACCCTGATTGAGACCCTGGAAGCGGACTCATTCCAGTGTAGATGCCCTACAGTAAAAATGATGTTAAAGTTATGGGGTACAGTTAAAAAAAAAATGGGATATAGTGAAATAACAAAGTATACGCCTCTATGGAACAATAAGAAGCTACAAGAAATATGGCGGGTTGGAAAAATTGCAGATTGGGAAAAATGTGGCATTGTAAGGCTTAGCCATCTATATGGCGGCAGGGGTATTAAATCTTTCGACCAGCTGCAAAGAGAATTTAAGATATCACAAAACTCATTTTATGCCTATATACAAGTGAGGCACGCTTTAAGGACCCAGTTTGGAAACCTGTTATTAACATGGGAGGAACTGCCCTTGTTATACCCAGTAGCACAAGCAGGACCCACTAAAGGATTAATATCTAAATTCTATGCCCAGCTGGGTGAACAGATTAATAGTGAGAGGAAAGGGAGGGTTGAGAAGGAGAAATGGGAGCAAGACCTAGGTAATATAACACGAGTACAGTGGAAAAATATCCTAGCGGCATGCCCAAAGGTCTCGGTCTCTCCTCCTCAGAGGATTTCCCACTTGATGGTAATTAATAGAGCATACTATACTCCCCAGAAATTATTTAAATTTGGTAAGAGAACAGATGACTGTTGCCCCAGGTGTGGGGGGTCAGGGAATTTAATGCACATGCTTTGGAAATGTCCCAAATTATTTAGATACTGGGAAGGAGTGGTAAAGATAATAAGTAGGGCCTTTGGGAGGGTAATAGAATTAAATCCCATAGTGTGTATTTTAGGTTATAGAGAGGAGGAAGTAGAGAGGAAGGGAACAACAACGGCAATCCTAAGATGTTTATTTCAAGCTAGAAGGATGATAGCTAGGAGATGGCAATCAAAGCTAGCAGAAAAAACGATCAAAAACAGCGCATCAAAGGGACTAGTAGATTGATGTGAAAAAGACTTTAAAATGTCATTTATTAAATGTAAAAAATAAACACAGACATCTGATCCCTGCAGGATCTCAAACACATAAAAAACACCAATCATAAAACGGACAGATGTTTGGTAATGAAAAGCTCCTCAGATCTCTCAATTATAACTTTGGAAAGGTCAAAACCAAAGACCAATGTGCACAGCTTTCGAATGCCTAATGAATGCAATCAATCATCTGAAAGAACCCAAAAAGTCAGTGTAAACGAATGGAACAACGTTCCTAGGGACACTCACTTCATAGGTGTTCAATGGGCTGCAGAGCTGATGAGTCCAGTCTGATGACCGAGGGGGAGGTGTTTATTTCAGCTCCATCTGAAGCGTTCGGCTTGGAGGCAGAGGTGTAATGCTGCACGCTAGGTGGTAAAGATCAAGCTTAGTCACCAGATGATATCAGCTGTACACATAGGCAGCTTGGAGAACGCTGCACTGCCTGCAGTGCCGCTTGTCCGAGCGGCTGTGGATCAAAGTCCAGCTTTGACAAAGCGCAGGAGCGCGAAACATGTAAGCAGGAGAGTCGGCATAGCAACCTTCCCCTTCACAGCCTTCCACGTGACAAGCCTCTCATGTGATCCACAGCCGCTCGGACAAGCGGCACTGCAGGCAGTGCAGCGTTCTCCAAGCTGCCTATGTGTACAGCTGATATCATCTGGTGACTAAGCTTGATCTTTACCACCTAGCGTGCAGCATTACACCTCTGCCTCCAAGCCGAACGCTTCAGATGGAGCTGAAATAAACACCTCCCCCTCGGTCATCAGACTGGACTCATCAGCTCTGCAGCCCATTGAACACCTATGAAGTGAGTGTCCCTAGGAACGTTGTTCCATTCGTTTACACTGACTTTTTGGGTTCTTTCAGATGATTGATTGCATTCATTAGGCATTCGAAAGCTGTGCACATTGGTCTTTGGTTTTGACCTTTCCAAAGTTATAATTGAGAGATCTGAGGAGCTTTTCATTACCAAACATCTGTCCGTTTTATGATTGGTGTTTTTTATGTGTTTGAGATCCTGCAGGGATCAGATGTCTGTGTTTATTTTTTACATTTAATAAATGACATTTTAAAGTCTTTTTCACATCAATCTACTAGTCCCTTTGATGCGCTGTTTTTGATCGTTTTTTCTGCTGCATCCATTTTTTGCCAAGTCCATAATGGGTTAACAGCCGCACATTGAGACCATCTACAGGACATTTATTTAAATAAACAAACATCCCACGAGATAGTCAAACGCTCTTAAAGAGACCATTCATTTGTGCGCCAACTTTATCTTGTTTTGTTTTACAATCAAAGCTAGCCCCTACAGTAGAGGATTGGACAAGGGCGGTAAATGATTATCTATGTAAGGAGAGGGCAGTATATGCAAAACGAAATAACCTAAAAGAGTTTAATAGGAACTGGCGAGAGTGGATAGAAGTGATGCATACCCCAGTTTAAACCATGATAGGAAAGGGAAGAGGGGAGGGGGAGGGGGGATGGGTAATGGGAAGGAGTAGGGTAGGGTACATTAAAGGTACGGGAATCATTATAACACAATTATGCTATACTGTAGGATAAAAGCACCAATATATATATAGGAGGGGAGGGGAGGGGGGGTGGGGTTGATAGAAAGGGTGGGAGGGAGGGGTGGGGTTATATCAGTAGGAAAAAATGTAGGAATTGCAAAAATAGTGGTGGTAGGAGATGGGGGGATATGGTATTGTTTAGATAGTGTGCTTTTTTTTTTGCTTGCTAATTATATGTGATGTATGGATGTATCTTCATGTCCCCCTTCCCTTCCTAGAACTCTAAAACTCAGATTTCGGAATGGAAGAAAGATGTATTTGAATCCTGGCAATGTTATTTTAAAATGTGGTCTGTATAAATGTGAAAATTTAATAAAGATTAATAATTAAAAAAAAAAAAAGTTTATGAAAAGCCATTAAAGTATACTCTTTTTTCTTTTTTTAGTTTTGGATAGAGTGGAGAGGGATTGCTGTCTGTGCACCCATTAGGAAGATCCCCCCTCTCTATTTGTCCCATTTACCATTATCATTGAAAGTGAAAGTAAAAAAAAAAATCCAGATATTTGGGTTGTCCCCAGTCCCTTAATTTGCAGGCTATGGGATTGGAAGTGAAGGGAAATCTCCACAATGGGATACTGATGATGAAATAAAAATCTAAAAGGGATTATAACCCTCCCTTGCTCTATCAAAAATAAACTGAACAAAAACGTATTGCCTATAATTCTACTTTAAAGACAATGGCAGAGAGGGGCAGAAGATGAGAATGTTTGGATGGGTAGATGCATCTTGTAGACCTGAGAGCTGGGATAGTAGTATACCAGAGAGGAGGATAAGGTTAAAACAAGAGATCAGGATGGACTAAACAGGGTCTTACCCTTCCTGACTTCCTGCTCAACCTCTGCTGGATTCACGATGTTTGCCATATGGTTCTGGTAGCTTATTTTTCCATACCAATTTGAGCCCTCTGGAGACTTTTTTAACCTAAGTTCCAGGGGACAGCGTGTGACAATGCCTGTGGAGAGAATAAAATGGTATCATAGAGTTATTTAGGGAAAAAAATGGTCATTAGACCCTAATTTAACAGATAAAAGCAGTTTCAGAACATATTCTATAAGTGTTCTGATGAAAAGACACTGTCCCACTGTCCTGAGTAGTGTTAAAGAGTACCGTTTAAAGACAGGCTGCTCATTTATCCCAATACATAGACCGGTTTCCATCTCCAAGTAAAATGATGAGAAATATGTGTAGCGCTGGCTCCTGAAGAGCATGCGCTATGTTTATTTGGTATAATTGACCCTAAAAACCAACTGTGGTTTTATTTAACATTCCTAAAACCACAGTTGGGTTTTAGGGTCAATTATATCAAATTATGTTTTCAGTACCAGGCTAGCTGGATTGCACTGTGTTCTGCTTGGCCACGGGTGGTGCTGTCATTGCTGGCAAGTTTGAGAATGCAGTTTAGCTAGGCGCATTGAGTGCCGTTATTTCTCGGAACCCACCCAGTGGGAGTGTCATCTTGCTGTGTATTCCGGGAGAGGGTACTTAAGGTACTGACATCACGTGCTTCTGGGTTCTGGTCCAGAAGATCTTTCTGTCTGTTTGGTCCTGGTCCTCCTGTCCAGCCCCCAGGGCCCTCATGGCCTGGGATGAGAATCCATCCAATTCCGAGTCTGGGCTGGCTAGCCCGAGGCAAAGTAACTGGAGGGAGGTTGGAGGTGGTCCATTGCCGTCTCATCTGTGGAGAGGCCCAGCAACTGGAGAAGCAACCAGGGGAGGACTCTGCTGGAGAAGGCCAAGCTGAAGGCTGGCTTCTCAGAAAGAGCCTGGAGGCTTAGTTGAAAGACCCCAAGTGAATCTACACTCGTACGGTATCGCCAGGCCAGCTGCAAGATACTGGTACCGTATGAGGGCTCTCTAAATTGGTCTACATCCTTCAGTTACTACAAGTGTTCTATAAAAAGTCTGTGGCAGAGACTTTACTAAAAGTGTTCTACAACAAGTCTGTGGCAGAGACTTTATTCAAACGTTCCATGTGCAAGTCTGTGGCAGAGACTTCGCTTTATCTGAACACTCTATCGGCTGCTAGGCCTAGTGAGAGGCGGTCTAACCGGTAGCTGTGAGACTCCAATTGTGAGTGGCTATTCTCTGGATTTCTGTAGTGAGAGACTTCCTATTTTGACTAGTTCCAAGAGTACCTGGACATTCTACCTAAACCCTCTAACCCTCATTGAGAAACTGTGTTTTGTCTACTCTTTTTTGCAAATAAAAATCCCAAAAGCGGATCCAGTGTCAGTTTCTACAATTCTTTGGGCAATCTACCTCGGGAAACCCCTAGACGCACATGAGGTCAAGAAGGTAACGGTAAGCCCAGCAAATCAGCCACTCCTTTGGGGGTCAGTGCTACATATGTTTGTAAGGGAGCTTGTGAGTGGTCAGGTGTTGGCGCCAAACTATTCAAGTTCTTGCCCAACTTCTTCTTCGATAGGGCAACTACCCAACTGTTACTTATGGATCCTTCTACCATATTGTGTCACACTTCTGGCTTGAGGCCTGCTCTTTGCATCCCTGGCCATAGGCCTTAACTACTTGCCTACTGGGGGGGGGGGGCTCTGTGAGACTCGCTAGGATAACAGCACATACAGCAGCTATTTTGGGCCTCTGAGGACCCCTTGGAGCCGTTCTAGCTTGCTGGATGTTTATTTTGCAGAGACCTGTCAGGGTCCGACAGGATCATCTAAGATGGCGCTGTGTGAGCCCGCCACTCAAGCAGCCTCTCCGATCCACTCTGCACATCTGCCATCACTCATGCTTCCTCCCCCTCCATTCCCTCAGACAGCCAAGATAGATGCTCCGATATGGGAGAAGTGCTTGGGGATAAGGATTTGCGTTCTCATCTTCTCTCCCTCCCTCACTAAAGCTGATCTGGAGCTTTTTGCTACCAGGGTTAAGAAGGCCCTGAGATGGGACATTGAAGCCCTACAGGCAGATACTGCACATATTGGGGGTAGAGCAGAGGCCCTGGAGTCACAATGGGAGGAAGTCAATCCTACCATGGATGCAACTCACTGAGCGCTGTAAGTCACAGGACCAAAGAATTAACTCTTTGCTGGAGCAAATGGACGCTTTTGAAAATAGGAGCCGCAGAGTTAACATCCGCATTAGAGGCCTGCATGAAACCACTGCAGTCCCTACTCTGCAGGGGGTGTTTATCCTAGGCTGTGAGGCACCAGAACACATTGAGATTGATCGTGCCCAATGAGCTATCCGTCCACCTTCTAATGATCGGCATAAACCCTGGGACATTATATGTAAACTTCATAAATACTCCTTAAAGGAACGCATCATGTTCCATGTTAGAGGAATTTGTCACGTGGATTTTGATGGAGCTAAACTGTCCTTCTTCCCAGATCTCTCCAGATGCACCCTGATGCAACGTTGTGCTCTGAAGCCCCTGCTGGAGGCCATACAGGATGCATGGAGGCTATACAGGATGATTTTCAGTCTATTGGTCACCAAAGATGGCTAGCAATTTACCTTGCAGAACAAAGATGACCCACCCCAGTTCCTGGAATACCTTGGCTTGCCTCTTGTGGACATTACAGATTGGAGATTTTCACCAGAAATCCCAATCCCATCTCGTCCACAGCCTTGGCGTCCGGCACGCAGCAGATTCCGCAATGGACCCCGAGGGGGCTCATCCAGCCAGGCCTCGCATTCCTCCTCTCCCCGGGGGGGGGGGGGGACAATCTGATGGTATGAGATGGTCTCTGCTAACTCTGTAGCTTTCCTGGGGGCTTCCCCACCCCCCATTGGTTGTTGTGTAACCCTTTACAATACGTTATGTTTGTGGGGGTCCCCCTTCGGACTCGCACCTGATGCCCAGTAGGTCAACTCTTCTGAGTTATGTCCCCTATTTGGGACCTTACGCTGCTCACTGGTATCTACTGTTTCCTTGATCTGAAGACTGAGTGGAGGCCCCCAACTAGTGATGTTTTTGCACTTTAATGTGCCCTTTGGGCTTTATGCTCTCTTTGTTGTTTTTTTATGTCTTTTATGTATTTTCCATGCTATAACTATTTTATGTTTTATAGGTTCTTAGTCCTGCTTTTTGTTGTCTCAACGCTCCCTGATTCCTGGTTCGGTGTGCTGTGTGTCTCTCTCCTTCTGACGGGGACACGGGTGCTCCCCTGTTTCATCTTTCATCATGGCCTCCCTGAAAATCGTATCGTGCAATGTCCATGGTCTGGGCTTCCCTTCAAATCACAGTAAGTTGTGGCTTGAGATGAAACACCTGGGGGCACATGTACTATTTTTTTACAATAAACGCACTTTTGCACTGACTCGGTCCCTCGCCTCCCTACCCACTTATATAAGTTATGGTGCCTAAGTAACTCACCACATCCCAAATCAGGGGGGGTGGCCATAGCTATTCATAAACAATGCTCTTTTGTCCAGACAGAACATCTGGCTGACCCTAATAGCAGGTATGTGTTCCTTAAAGGCACTATTTTTTAATTTGAAATTCACCTTTGCAGCTGTGTCTACGGCCCTAATTGTAAGCAGCTTACTTTTTTTAGACTCTGTCCTAGAGTCTCTCTCCTCCTTCAGGGAAGACTAGCTGATATTGGGTGGAGATTTTAATGTTAGCCCCGATCCACAATTAGACATGTCCTCGGGCCATTCTGCCCATCTAAAGCATTTCAGAAAAAGTAGGGTCATCGTAATAACCTCATGGGCCCCTGGGCAAATTTATGCACTAGGGTCCTTACCAGGGAGATGTTGACCTGTGGCATTCTATGTGCGTGGCACAGGGAGAGGGTGTGGCTAAATGATGCTACATATTGGGCATGGCTTTTGAGTCTAATTAGAAACAAAAAATACACACAACCAGGGAATTATTTTAATTAAATTCACTCCCTATACACACTGTCCCGCCTTCTCTACACGCTGTCCCCCCACCCCATATACACCGTTCCTCTGCATACACTGACTCTTTTTCCCTGTACACACTGCTCTCACTTCTTTTTGAAACTATCCCCCACCCTGAACACACTGCCCTTTTTCATAAATGCCTCTCCCAGCCTAACAGCAGCCTAGATTTATGTATGACTGTACAGAGTATGGAGGGCAGGAGGGCACAGTACAGGGGGGTTGGAGAACACAGTAAAGGGGAGGTCAGGAGGGTAAAGTACAGGGTGTACAGGGTACCGGTGGTATAGTGGAAGGTTTGGGTAGTATAGGGTGGTATAGTGGCAGATTTGGGTAGTACAGGTGGTATAGTTGCAGGTTTGTGTTGTATAGGTGGTATAGTGGAAGGTTTGGGTAGTATAGGGCGGTATAGTGGCAAGTTTGGATAGTATAGGGTGGTATAGTGCCAAATTTGCATAGTATAGTGTGGTACAGTGGCAGGTTTGAATAGTATAGGGCGGTACAGTGGCAAGTTTGGGTAGTATAGGTGGTATAGTGGCAGACTTGGGTAGTATAGGTGGTATAGTGGAAGGATTAGTTTGTATAGGTGGTATAGTGGAAGGTTTGGCTACTATAGGGTGGTATAGTGGCAGGTTTGGGTAGTATAGTGGCAGGATTTGGGTAGTATAGGTGGTATAGTGGAAGGTTTGGGTAGTTTAGGTGGTATAGTGGAACGTTTGGGTAGTATAGGTGGTGTAGTGGAAGGTTAGGGTAGTATAATGTGGTATAGTGGTAGTAGTTTTTTTTAGTATAGGGTGGTACAGTAAAATATTTGGGTAGTATAGTGTGGTATAGTGGAACGTTTTGGGTAGTATAGGGTGGTATAGTGGCAGATGTGAGTAGTATAGGGAGGTATAGTGGCAGATGTGGGTGGTATAGTGGCAGATGTGAGTAGTATAGGGTGGTATAGTGGCAGATGTGGGTAATATAGGGTGGTATAGTGGCAGATGTGGGCAGTATAGGGTGGTATAGTGGCAGATGTGAGTAGTATAGAGTGGTACAGTGGCAGATGTGAGTAGTATAAGGTGATATAATGACAGATGTGGGTAGTACAGGCTGGTATAGTGGCAGATGTGAGTAGTATATGGTGGTATAGTGGCAGATGTGGGTAGTATAGGGTGGTATAGTGGCAGATGTGAGTAGTATAGGGTGGTATAGTGGCAGATGTGAGTAGTATAGGGTGGTATAGTGGCAGATGTGAGTAGTATAGGGTGGTATAGTGGCAGATGTGGGTAGTATAGTGTGGTATAGTGGCAGATGTGAGTAGTAGTATAGGATGATATAGTGGCAGATGTGAGTAGTAGTATAGGGTGGTATAGTGGCAGGCGTGAGTAGTATAGGGGGGTATAGTGGCAGATGTGGGTAGTATAGGGTGGTATAGTGGCAGATGTGAGTAGTATAGGGTGGCAGTTGTGGGTAGTATAGGGTGGTATAGTGGCAGATGTGAGTAGTATAGGGTGGTATAGTGGCAGATGTGGGTAGTATAGGCAGGGCCGCTGTTATAAATCAGAAATCATGGGGCCCGCTTTGACTCCGCCCCCGACCCCATCCCTGGCTTCTCCCCTTCCCGACTTCCACATGAAACCTGACAGTTGCCTGTACAAATATATATTGAGTGTTTTTTACTGCCGCCCCCTCGAAAGACAAATGTAAAGTAGCAAATATGAAGCAGACACTCTTAGTGCCCGTTCACACAGGGGCGACGCGACATGCAGCGCGACTCACAGACGCGATCTGCACACGACTTCAGCGGCGACTTGCAAAATGACTTCTGTATAGAAGTCAATGCAAGTCGCCTGAAGTCGCCCCGAAAATACTACAGGAACCTTTTTCTAAGTCGGAGCGACTTGAGTCGCTCCTATTAGAACGGTTCCATAGTACAGAACGGAGCGCGACTTGTCAGGCGGCTAAGTCGCCTGACAAGTCGCGGTAGTGTGAACGGGCACTTATGGCCACATCTGTGTAAGGATTTGATAGAACAAAAGAATACAAAAAACAAAAAAAGTAAAGTAAAAAGTAAATTTTTTGCTCTTTGTGTACCACGTATTGTTATAAATAAAATATATAATTTATATCTCCTATTGTCCATTGTGCCTCTAGTCCGACCTTTGGGCTACTGTATGCCCAATATTTTCTTTTGTTATATCAAGTGTAAAGTAGCGTCTCACAGTGCCTTATGATCTTTAGGCCTCATGCACACAGCTGTTTTTTTGACCAGAACAAATTATTATGGCCAGTGAAATGAATTAACGGCCACGTGCTTGATGCCTGTAAAAGCGTTGGACACTTTTACAAGTGTCAGGTGAGGCTACTGCCAACAAGAGGGGCATATTTTAGACATCCTGTGTGCATTCGGTCTTATAGCTTTAGGATAATCATCCACACAGGACAGCAGTTTCTCTATGGCTTTGTCAAAGTGTGTCACATGGCTCTTGGGTGCTGACTTTGTTCATTTGTAGCTGTACTGTGTGTTACAGATTGTACCCCACAGTGCATCCAAAGCAAAGTCAGCAATAGCCATGTGGCATACTTTGACAAAGCCATAGAGCACCTGCTGTCCTGTGTGCATGATTATCCTAAAGCTATAAGATGTTAAAAGGCACTGTGAGGACTTTGGACGATTCTATTAGGATATCACAACGGGTGTGACACCTCACAGCTGTGTGCTGCCCAGTGCCTGCCACGCTACCTGCCGCCACCACCGCTCCACTTATATTAGTTTTACTGCTCCCTCTCTGCCAGCTCTCTCACATCAGTCCCGGCACCCGAAAGAGCAGAGCAGCCGCAGCACTTTACAGATCACTCCGGCAAATCCCCGCAGCTCACCACCCCAATTAGTGACCAACTGGACACCCCTTTTTCGGCGACAGAAATTGCGGCAGTCATTAAAGACCTCCCTAAAGGGAAGAGTCTGGGCCCTGATGGCTTCACCAATGCCTACTATAGTAAGTTTCAATTGCTTTCTGGGCCCATCTGTGCCTATTTCAATGCTTTAGCATTGGGCACAGCAGGGCTCAAGTCCTGCAGGAACGCATGGGAACGGAGTTCCTGTACTTTTTCCACAACAGGAACTCAGTTCCCATTAGCAGCCGTGTCCCCCAAGACTTTGAAGTATGTGAGCTGTGTGGCAGGTGCTACACCAGCAGCCGCCGACACAGATCGCAATAGCAAGTGCCACACACCAGGGGTGGACTGACCATTCATGGATTGCCAGTAGGGGGCCCCATGACAGCTTCCTCTTCGATCTACCTGTCAATCACAGCTAGCTGACAGGTAGATCAGGTCCCTGCTGCTAAGAGATTGTATTTAGTCAGACATCTCGTGATGCGCTCCTCCCCGCCGACTCCTCCTGATTTTCTGTCTCCTCATCTCTCTCCCGCTGAATCCCCCCCTCCTCTATCTTCAGTGCCATATGATGAGGGAACCCAGAGGAGGAGCACAGCTATTCTGCTCACAGGACATGCAGGGAGAGAGGTGAGCTGAGGGAGGAACATCAGTTTGGGGTGGTAAGCTGAACACAATACCTGGCAAAGTTTAATGCCAGGAGGGAAGTTTATGTGGAAATATGTGAAGGGTTGGCATAGCAGCGAGTGTGTGTTGGAGCCCTGCAGAGTTTTCAGCCCCCCAAGCTAACATACATCTCCTAAGCAGGAACACATCACTATCTCCCCAAGCATTCTGTCCAGATAATGTGCACTTCATTTATGACCTTTCCATTTAACCCTGTGTTATCCAAACTCTGTTCAATGAAAAGTGTAAACTCACCACATAAACACTCTATATACAAAATAACATTCCTCAATAAAGATCAGAACACGATGTTCATATTTGCATGGAAGAACAATTGAATGAATGCTGATTATTCAGAGAATTACCGTATTTATGTTTATTGAGGATTTTTTTTTTTTTATGTACTAACAGTTAAGCTTCATACACACAATACAAAAATTGGATGAAAAATACCACTTTTGAAGCGTTCGTGCATATGAGCGTATCATTTTTTTTTTTGGTGGGGGAGTGGATCTTGGGTGGTGATGCCCAAAGAGGCGTTGATGGCCCAAATTATGGTTATCCCCAAAGAGGGGAAGGAGCATACTATTCCTGGTAATTATAGGCCATATTCGCTTTTGAACGCCAACATTAAAATCCTAGCAAAGATTTTAGCCAACCGCATTAAACCAATTCTTCCAACGATCGTCCACCCTGACCAGACGGGGTTCATCGCGTGCGCGGGGGGAAGCGGGGAATAATTCTAATAGAGTGCTACAGCTAATTCATTGGGCCAAGCTGCAGGCTAATCACCCTCCCTGTCTTCTGCTTTCCACAGACACTGAAAAGGCATTTGACAGGGTGGACTTAAGCTACATCCAGACAGTTTTGACTAGGTTTAGGCCCTAATAGGCTTTTGTGGATATCTTCCGTTTGTAGTTCCCCAAAAGCTAAGGTAAAGGGGAATGGGGTCTTTGGGGTCTTATCGGATTCATTCCCCATTAGTAACGGGACACGGCTAGGATTCCCTTTGTTCCCCCTCATCTGTGACATTACCCTCAAACTACTGCTTAACAAAATATGCCTTAACACCACCCATAAGGGCTTAATGGTGGGACTGACGGCGCATAAATGGTCAGCCTATGCAGATGTTGTTTTATTTTATGTTTTGGACCCTTTGATTTCCCTCCCTAATATTATGGCTGCACTAAGAGACTTTAATCTGCTTTCAAATTTTAAGATAAACAATAAAAAGTCAGAGATTCTACCATTGAGCGTGCCTTTGGGATTGCATACACAGCTGCCAGCCTCATTCTCCTTCACCTGGTGTCAGACCTCTTTAAAGTATTTGGGTGTCTATTTACCAGCCTAATGCTCCCAGATGTACACCTGTAATTATGCCAGTTGCTTTCCATTATTAGAGTGCACTGATAGGTACCACTGATAGATGGCACTGATAGGTAGCACTGATGTGCAGCACTGTTGATGAGGCACTGATTGTGGGCACTGATAGGTGGCACTATGGGTACTGATGGGTGGCACTGGTGGGCACAAGTAGGCTTTACTGTTGTGTACTGCTAGGTGGCACTGGAAGGTGGCACAGGTGGGCACTGAGAAGCTGGCTGATGTCCCTCTCACAGCTGCCGGTGATCGCCTTTTTTTTTTCTCCTCACGCTGTCACGCTGGGGCGCATTGAGGACTGAAGTTGAGAAACCCTAACTCCCTAATCTCCAAGCACGTGGCCCCTAAACTACATGCGGGATGGATTTCAAATTAGATTTTTCTTTTTCGAGAAAAGCACATGATTAGAGCCTTAGGCTCTAATTAGGTTAAAACAAGTTGGGGTGCATTGATGAGCACTGATAGGAGGCACTAATGTGCACTGATAGACTGCACTAATGAGCACTCATAGATGGCATTGATGGGCACTGATAGGTGGAACTGTGGGGCATTGATGAGCACTGATAGGCAGAACTCATAGGCTGCACTGATGAGCACTGATGTGACACTGATAGGCAGAACTCATAGGCTGCACTGATGGGCACTGATGTGACACTGATACGCAGAACTCAGGCAGCATTGATGAGCTCTGATAGGTGGCATTGATGAGCACTGATAGACCAAACTCATAGGCAGCCTTGGTGAGCACTGATAGGTGGCACTGGTGGACCTTGAGCACTGATAGATACTGATAGGTGGCATTGATGAGCACTGATAGGTGGCACTGATGGGCACCGATAGGCAGCATTGATGAGCACTGATAGACGCTGATAGGCAGCATTGATGAGCACTGACAGATGGCACTGATGGGCAGCATTGAAGAGCACTGATAGGTGGCACTGATGGATGCTGTTAGGTGGCATTGATGAGCACTGATAGGTGGTGCTGATAGGCAGAATTGATGGGCACTAATAGGCGGCACTGATAAGCACTGATAGGTAACACTTGTAGGCAGAATTTATGGGCACTGATAGGCAGCACTGATAGGCGGTATTGATGGGCAGCATTGATGGGCACTAATAGGTGGCATTGATGAGCACTGATAGGTGTCACAGATGATTGTGGCACTGATTATCAGTGTAATCCATTTAGTGACATTCTTGACAGTTAACGGCAATGTCGCCTATCAGTGCTGCCTATCAGTGGGAGGAAAGGGCTGCGGATTACCGGCAAGTCAGTTTATATGTGATCAGCTGACATCACATGGTAAAGGGCTGCTGTGATTGCACTGGATGCTTGACCCAGGGGGCACGCGGGAACCACGGTTCTGGGTGGATGTCCATGGACACCCTCTCAAAATTGGAAGGGGGGGGGCAGGGGGCCCATCATGGTTTCTTGCACCAGGGTCATGAAGGTTCTAGTTACACCTCTCTTTTTTTACCTTAATGCATAGAATTAGTACATAAAAACTTCTGACTATAAGCATTCAGTACTTCTGGATATGCTGGATGCCTGTCTCTCCTGTTGCATGCTGTGGTTCCTCCTGCCAACTGCTATGTCATGTCTGTGTTCCCACAGAGCTGTAATGAAGTTGAGGCCAGGAGTCGAGCATACAGTGGGAGGACACAGGCATCTGACACACCCAGAAGTATCAAATGCTGAAGATTTTTGGCTGGTGTAGGTCTATAGAGAGCATGGATTTAAGGCAACGTCCGACCAAGTATCCAAGTATGGCCACATCTATATGGCGGAAAACACTCTTGGTCCAGTTTTGGTGGAAGTCAATTAAAGTACTGTATATATAAAGAAAAAACGTTTAATTTCATATTGGATAGAGTAGAGGAGGGTTAAACCCACTATCAGCTCTTTATTTGCCATCTGTGTCCTGCTGAAGGGACTTCCCACATTGTCACGGGAACAAGTGTCCCCAATTGGAAGAATTCCCCTCTATTCACGTTCTGGTGGCAACTCAAACATTTGGATTTAACATAGTTTTACCTACCAATGACTTTGGTGATCGGGACAATTAAAGAGAGTGAATATCTCTAATGGTGGACACAGAGAGCAACAACATATTTACAGTAGTTCTAACCCCTCAGCACTCTTTTCAAATCTTAAAAAAATTTATGTTTTGCCTGTAGTTATACTCTTTTTGCCCGCAGTCATGAGAGTACCCTTCCTCTGCACAATGCTTTATACCGAGGATATATTGCATCCTCCCTTTGACAGCTACCAGCTGACATTTTGCACAGCTGCCAACTGTCAATCTTACTAGCAATCAGTGACCAATCAGAATATTTCCTGATTATGTGATCAATATGCCAGCTATGACAGTGATCAAACTGAACACTTGATTCAGAACAAAATTATTTCAGCTTACAAAGACCTCTGCAGCCTGTTTTTTTTAATACTGTTTAATACTGTAATTATCTGATACAGTTATACTATTAGAAAAATAAGTTTGAAAAATATTACATATGTAATACGTATGTTACATATGTATATATCTATCTATCTATATATATATATCTATATATATATATATATCTATATATATATATCTATCTATATATATATATATATAGAGAGAGAGAGAGAGAGAGAGAGAGAGTGAGAGAGATACAGTATATATAAATACAGATCATGCATTTTTTTGATTAAAATAGTAATATAATACACAAGATAGCCTTACCGTTGCCTCTGGGGAGACACACTCCAGACAAAGCCTCCAATACGGAACTCTTCCCAGAGCTCTGATCACCGATGACAGTGATTGCCGGCAAGTTCAGGTCCTTCTCCACCCCCAGCGCCCGCAGTGAGTCAATGAGATCAATACAGGGGCGAACCTTAATGTCAATCTCCTTTGTCAAACTATGATTTGCCTTGAGAAGTAAAAATGCAAGAAAATTATGAAGATTCCACTCACTTTGTTTGGTGCTGTCAGGTAACTTGTGAAGTCATTCTGACAGTTTTTTGGCCTATGACAGATCGGCATGGCCTCCCTGTACACTCTGCCTGGAGAAAAGATTTAATAATAAGGGGAGCAGGGGGAGTCTGAAATTTACCACCAATGAACTGGACAGCTAATTCCTCAATAGGATTAATAGCCGATAGAGGCCCAGCATCATTCAGCCAGGAAGACTGGGCTCGTTCACATCAGCCATTGTATTGCATCGCTGCAGCTGGTATGGGGTTTTATGTGGTGGAATAACTTCAGTGCAAATGTGCTGCATCATGCTGTTCCCCATCAGATGTCCCCATCAGATGGGGAAATCTGTTGTAAGGGGGCACTCTGATGGGGAACCTGATGTAAAAGGGGGACTCATGAGTACTTCTGATGTAAAGAGGGACTCTGATGTGGACTTCTGATGTAAAGGGAGACTCTGATAGGGACATCTGATATAAGGGGCACACGTTCTGTTTTATCACCCAACTTCTCTTATCTTGTATGCTACTGTAGGTGTAATTCTCCGTATTTGTTCTTATTCTGTATGCATGGACTCTGCACAGTACCACCTCTCTAGTTTTGTATGTTGGGTGTAATTCTCAGTATCTGTTCCTATTTTGTATGTATGGACTCTGCATAGTAACACTTCTCCTATTCTGTAAGTTAGGTGTAATTCTCAGTATCTGTTCCTATTCTGTATGTATGGACTCTGCACAGTAATGCCCCGTACACACAAATGGAATTTCGGACAGAAAAAGTCAGACAGAAGCTTTTCATCGTATATTCTGATCGTGTGTATGCCTCATCTGACTTTTTACGTTGAAAATGCTGGCGGACCTAGAAAAAGAACATGTTCTAAATTTTTTTGACGGAACCAATTCCTATTGGGAAAACCGCTCGTCTGTATGCTGTTCTGACGCACCAAAAACGACGCATGCTCGGAAGCAAGTACCAGACGGAAGCTATTGGCTACCGGCTATTGAACTTCCAATTTCTAGTCCCGTCGTTGTACGCGTTGTACGTCACCACGTTCTTGGCGGTCAGACTTTGGTGTGACCGTGTGTAGGCAAGACAGCTTGAGCGCAGTTCCATCGGAAAAACCTTGAGTTTATTCCGACACGAAAACCAGTCGCTTGTACAGGGCATAACACTTCTCTAGTTTTGTATTCTGGGTGTAATCCTCAGTATCTGTTGCTATTCTGTATGTATGGACTCTGCACAGTAACACTTCTCCTATTCTGTATGTTAGGTGTAATTCTCAGTATCTGTTCTTATTCTGTATGTATGGACTCTGCACAGTAGCACTTAGGGTGCAGTGCCCACGTGTCCTGGATTGCCTGGGATTGTCCCGCAATTCACATTTGTGTCCCATGTCCTGGGCACCTTCATTCCGGGACAATACAGTGTCCCAGAATGAAATGAGGACACATAGCCACCCTAAAAGAAGATTGCCAAACTGGTTGCTCGGGCCACCCTGCCTGGTATCTAGCAAACAGTGACGTCAGATTCGCAGAGTCTCAGAGCAAGGCCAAGGGGAGCAGGGCCCTTACCCAGTGCTGCCCTTAAAAGATGAGCAAATGGAACCTGATTGGAACAGGTCAGGTAACAAGTCAGGGTACTGGGGCTGGGGAGAGTACAGTAATAAGTGAGGGTGACAAGTGGGGGGAGGGTTAAAAAATGAGGTTGACAAGTGGGGGGGGGCAATAAAAAAAATGAGGATGACAAGTGTGGACAATAAAAAATTAAGCTGACAATTGGGGGGCAATAAAAAAACAAGGCTGACAAGTGGGGGGCACTAAAAAATGAAGCTGACAAGTGGGGGGGCAATAAAAAAAATGAGGCTGACAAGTGGGGGCAATAAAAAAATGAAGGTGACAAGTGGGGGGCAACAGAAAATGAAGCTGACAAGTAGGGGGCAATAAAATGAGGCTGACAAGTGGGGGCAATAAAAAAAAATATATGTAGAGAATGTATACCACCTGTCTAAACTGGTGACCACTGTTTGCTTTTGTTTTTCCAAAGATTGGCAAAAAAAAGTATCACAAATCATATTTTTTTAGGCTGGCGAAAGGGCGTGCACGCTGGGGGGGGGGGGGGGGGGGGGCAGTTTGGAAATGTGGTCAACCTAGTAGCACTTCCCTTTACAGCACTTTCTACCTGTATTGTGTTTTTGTCTCTTTTTGAACCGTGGAGTACTTTCACAACTGTATACATTTTTACTTTATAATCCAACGCCTAGCTTAAAAGTAGTTAATTCACTAACAAACACCCCTTATCTACTGAATGTGATAAATATTGTTAAACTACCAAAACATTCTAGTGTGCTTTCATTCACAAAATGATCTCCCTACATGTTACAAATGATTTACATTCCTAAGCTAATGGCAGAATATCTCCACACAAATTCCGATCGTGTGTATTCAATTCCGACGTGCAAAAAAACACGCATGCTCAGATTCAACTATGAGATGGAAGCTATTGGCTACTGGGTATTGAACTTCCTTTTTCTAGTCTCGTTGTACGTCACCACGTTCTTGACGGTCGGAATTTGGTGTGACCGTGTGTATGCAATTTGAGCGAATTCCCATCGGTATTCCGTCAGGAAAACCATCAGAGCATTTTTCAACCAAAATTCCGATCATGTGTATGTGGAATTAAGTGAATTGACCCCTAAATATTTGAAGGCAAAAATATTAATTCCTCTTTTGGAGTCCCCGCCAGTGCTCTTGGCTCCTCCCCCCTTCCAAACACCCCTATAGCAAGCCGCTACGCTCGTGTGCATTTTCTCCGAGTCCATTGAGAGAAAGAGCATGGCACAGCCATGCCCCCTGCTGTCTTCTCACTGGCTGTCATTGACAGCAGCAAGAGCTGCTGCTCTCGTGTACATCTGCTGGATCAAGAGTGGGCACAGGCAAATACAAAAGAGGGGGGAGGGCTGGAGGAGGGGAAGCTGCATACTGAAGTTTTTTTTTACCTTAATGCAGAGAATGTGTTAAAGTAAAAAGCCTTTTTGCCTTTAGAACCAGAGCTTTTTTTCAGCAGGAACTAGGGGGAACTCAGTTCCACCACCTCTGGCTCAGGTCTTCTTCTCCCTGCTCACCACTATCACTTGGTAACACTGAAGTCCAGCTTCTGCATTTACACGTGATAGCTTATCTCCCAGTAGCTCCTATAGGTCAGATTTCCTGCGTAGATCCCACTGAGTGCCGGACGGGGACAAGGGAGATACAGAACAGGTGCCCAGGGTTCAGTGCAGTCATGGGTAGGAGAGGGTGCGTGCTAGGCTGCACCCTAGGTGGTCTCCATTTTTTCCCTGGTGACCAGTTGTTGATGATCCTACTGCATGATCTCCCTTGCAAGTGACTGTAGAATAGTATAGTATGCTGGGAGGTATTACAGCCGGATATGTGCTTCAGCTTAATATTTATTGCAACAAAGGTAAGACATGTGACAGATGGTGGAGCTTTTAAGGAGGGGGGAGAAGATGAGGGCAGTGGACGGAGGGGTTGTATGCAGAGGGAAGAGCTACTAGTTGATGCCATTTGGCAGGTATGTGTGTGTGGCGGGCATGGTTGAGTTCCTGCACCTCTTCTCTGAGAAAAAAAACCCTGTTTAGAACTACTTAAAATTATGCAAAATCTTAAGGCACCTTAGTCTAAAAAGGAAAAACCTCACTGTTACTTATCAATGGGAAACCTGAGCCTGGGCCAATGCAACTCTTTATATTTAAAAAAAAAATTCTACAGAAATGTGTGACCCATGCTAAAAACAGATTTGAAGGTATAAGTTTACTTACCATGGGGGCTTGATAAAGCTCTACTGTTTCGTCTGAGAAACTATCTGGAAAATCAGAAATTTCGCATAGCGGAAAAATATATTAATGGAAACAGATTTGTATGTGAATCAAGTCTTATAGGATGAGCCTCCTAGACAGTGTACTGTATTCTAGAAAGTGTACTAAAGAAGCAGAAAAAGATTTGGCTTAGTGGCACCCCCACTTTTATAGCAGATTATTAACCACTTAAGGACCAGGCCTCTTTTTCAGATTTGGTGTTTACATGTTTAAAACAGTTTTTTTTTTTGCTAGAAAATTACTTAGAACCCCCAAACATTTTATATTGTTTTTTTTTCTAACACCCTTGAGAATAAAATGGCGGTCATTGAAATACTTTTTTTCACACCGTAATTTGCGCAGCGGTCTTACAAGCGCACATTTTTTTGGAAAAAAATCACTTTTTCGAATAAAAAAAATAAGACAACAGTAAAATTAGCCCATTTTTTTTATATTGTGAAAGATAATGGTACGCCGATTAAATTGATACCCAACATGTCACGCTTTAAAATTGCGCCCGCTCGTGGAATGACGTCAAACTTTTAGCCTAAAAAATCTCCATAAGAGACATTTAAAAAATTCTACAGGTTGCATTTTTTGCGTTACAGAGGAGGTCTAGGGCTAGAATTATTGCTCTCACTCTACCGATCGCGGCAATACCTCACATGTGTGGTTTGACCACCGTTTTCATATGCGGGTGCTACTCACGTATGCGCTCGCTTCTGTGCTCAAGCTCGTCGCGACGGGGTGTTTTTAAAAACCTCTTTTTTTTTCTTATTTATTTTAATTTATTTTATTTATTTTTACACTGTTTTAAAAAAAATAAAAATGGATCACTTTTATTCCTATTACAAGGAATGTAAACATCCCTTGTAATAGAAAAAAGCATGACAGGTCCTCTTAAATATGAGATCTGGGGTCAAAAAGTCCTCAGATCTCATATTTGGACTAAAATGCAAAAAAAAAAAAAAAAAAAAAATGACATTAAAAAAAATATACCTTTAAGAGGTATGGGCGGAAGTGACGTTTTGACGTCACTTCCGCCCTCCTATGGTATAGAGACAAGTGGGGGCCATCTTAGCCTCACTCGTCTCCATACCCAGCTAGGAAAGGGACCCGATCGTCTCAGCCGCTACCGACGGCTCCGGTAAGCGGCGGAAGGTGCGGGAGGGCAGCGGGAGGGGGGTGGCACCTCTCCCGCCGCCGATAGCAGTGATCTCGTGGTGAATCCAGCCGCGGAGACCACCGTTATCGTACAGACGACCGGCGCCTGAAAAGATGGATATTTCGGTTGTGGCAGCAGCTGCTGCCGTTACCGAGATATCCCTCTTCAAAAATAGGATGTACATCGGCGTGTGCTGGTCGTTAAGTGGTTAACAGGCCTAAGGAATAGAGGCAGAACAGAATAATTACACATTAACATATAAAAGTACATCCTGTTCTTTACTATATACAGTATCTCACAAAAGTGAGTACACCCCTCACATTTTTGTAAATATTTTATTATATATTTTCATGTGACAACACTGAAGAAATGACACTTTGCTACAATGTAAAGTAGTGAGTGTACAGCTTGTATAACAGTGTAAATTTGCTGCCCCCTCAAAATAACTCAACACACAGCCATTAATGTCTAAACTGCTGGCAAAAAGTGAGTACACCCCTAAGTGAAAATGTCCAAATTGGCCTCAAGTAGTCTTTTTCCCTCCCTGGTGTCTGGTGACTCAGTGTTACAAGGTCTCAGGTGTGAATGGGGAGCAGGTGTGTTAAATTTGGTATTATCGCTCTCACTCTCTCATACTGGTCACTGGAAGTTCAACATGGCACCTCATGGCAAAAAACTCTCTGAGGATCTGAAAAAAAGAATTGTTGCTCTACATAAAGATGGCCTAGGCTATAAGAAGATTTCCAACACCCTGAAACTGAGCTGCAACATGATGGCCAAGACCATACAGCAGTTTAACAGGACAGGTTCCACTCAGAACAGGCCTCGCCATGGTCAACCAAAGAAGTTGAGTGCACATGCTCAGCGTCATATCCAGAGGTTGTCTTTGGGAAATAGATACAGTGGTGTGAAAAAGTGTTTGCCCCCTTCCTCATTTCCTGTTCCTTTGCATGTTTGTCACACTTAAGTGTTTCGGAACATCAAACCAATTTAAACAATAGTCAAAGACAACACAAGTAAACACAAAATGCAATTTGTAAATGAAGGTGTTTATTATTAAAGGTGAAAAAAAATCCAAACCATCATGGCCCTGTGTGAAAAAGTGATTGCCCCCTAAACCTAATAACTGGTTGGGCCACCCTTAGCAGCAACAACTGCAACCAAGCGTTTGCGATAACGTGCAATGAGGCTTTTACAGCGTCCTGGAGGAATTTTGGCCCACTCATCTTTGCAGAATTGTCCTAATTCAGTTACATTAGAGGGTTTTCGAGCATGAACGGCCTTTTTAAGGTCATACCACAACATCTCAATAGGATTCAGGTCAGGACTTTGGCTAGGCCACCCCAAAGTCTTAATTTTGTTTTTCTTCAGCCATTCGGTGGTGGACTTGCTGGTGTGTTTAGGATCATTGTCCTGCTGCAGAACCCAAGTTCGTTTCAGCTTGAGTACACGAACAGATGGTCGGACATTCTCCTTCAGGATCTCTTGGTAGACAGCAGAATTCATAGTTCCTTTTATCACGGCAAGTCTTCCAGGTCCTGAAGCAGCAAAACAGCCCCAGACCATCACACTACCACCACCATATTTTACTGTTGGTATAATGTTCTTTTTATGAAATGCAGTGTTCCTTCTACGCCAGATATACTTGGACACACACCTTCCAAAGAGTTCCACTTTTGTCTCATCGGTCCACAGAATGTTGTCCCAAAAGTCTTGGGGATCATCAAGATGTGTTGTGGAGAAATTGAGACGAGCTTTGATGTTCTTTTTGCTCAGCAGTGGTTTTCTCCTTGGAACTCTGCCATGCAGGCCATTTTTGCCCAGTCTTTTCCTGATGGTGGAGGCATGAACGCTGACCTTAACTGAGGCAAGTGAGGCCTGCAGTTCCTTGGACGTTGTTGTGGGGTCTTTTGTGACCTCTTGGATGAGTCGTCGCTGCGCTCTTGGGGTAATTTTGGGCGGCCGGCCACTCCTGGGAAGGTTCACCACTGTTCCATGTCTTCGCCATTTGTGGATAATGGCTCTCACTGTGGTTCGCTGGATTCCCAAAGCTTTGGAAATGGCTTTATAACCCTTTCCAGACTGATAGATCTCAATTACTTTCTTTCTCAATTGTTCCTGAATTTCTTTGGGTCTCTGCATGATGTGTAGCTTTTAAGGATCTTCTGGTGGACCTTACTGTGTCAAGCAGCTCCTATTTAAGTGATGCCTTGATTGTGAACAGGTGTGGCAATAATCAGGCCTGGGTGTGGCTAGAGAAATTGAACTCAGGTGTGGACAACCACAGTTATAGTATGTTTTAACAAGGGGGGCAATCACTTTTTCACTTTTTCACACAGGGCCATGATGGTTTGGATTTTTTTTCACCTTTAATAATAAACACCTTCATTTACAAATTGCATTTTGTGTTTACTTGTGTTGTCCTTGACTATTGTTTAAATTGGTTTGATGTTCCGAAACACTTGAGTGTGACAAACATGCAAAGGAACAGGAAATGAGGAAGGGGGCAAACACTTTTTCACACCACTGTATATGAGTGCTGCCAGCATTACTGCAGAGGTTGATGGGGTGGGGGATCAGCCTGTCAGTGCTCAGACTATAGGCTGCACACTGCATCAAATTGGTCTGCATGGCTGTCATCCCAGAAGGAAGCCTCTTCTAAAGATGCACAAGAAAGTCTGCAAACAGTTTGCTGAAGACAAGCAGACTAAGGACATGGATTACTGGAACCATGTCCTGTGGTCTGTTGAGACCAAGATACATTTATTTGGTTCAGATGGTGTGGTGGCAACCAGGTGAGGAGTACAATTGTGCCGTGCCTACAGTCACGCATGGCAGGCAGAGTGTCATGGTCTGGAGCTGCACGACTAGGGGGCTACAGTTCTTTGAGGGAACCATGAATGCCAACATGTACTGTGACATACTGAAGCAGAGAATGATCCCCTCCCTTCGGGGACTGGACCGCAGGACAGTATTCCAACATAACGACCCCAAACACACCTCCAAGATGACCACTGCCTTGCTGAAGAAGCTGAGGGCACAGGTGATGGACTGGTCAAGCATGTCTCCAGACCTAAACCCTATTGAGCATCTGTGGGTCCTCCTCAAACGGAAGGTGGAGGAGCGCAAGGTCTCCAACATCCACCAGCTCCATGGTGTAGTCATGGAGGATTGGAAGAGGACTCCAGTGGCAACCTGCAAAGCTCTGGTGAACTCCATGCCCAAGAGGCTTAAGGCAGTGCTGGAAAATAATGGTGGCCACACAAAACATTGACCCTTTGGGCCCAATTTGGACATTTTCACTTAGGGGTTTACTCCCTTTTGTTGCCAGAAGTTTAGATATGAATAGCTGTGTGTTGAGTTATATTGAGGTGACAGCAAATTTACACTGTTATACAAGCTGTACACTCACTATTTTACATTGTAGCAAAGTGTCATTTTTTCTGTGTTGTCACATGAAAAGATATAATAAAATATTTACAAAAATATAAGGGGTGTACTTGATGCACTTGAAATAAATTGTAGACATTGGGCAAGAGGCTTTGGGGTATTGTAAATTCCTTGGATTGATAAAATATTTTAAAAATATAAAGCCTATTCATTTTTCTCTGCCAAGACAGACACACACACAGACAGACACACACACACACACACACACACACACACACACACACACACAGACACACAGACACACAGAGAGACATTCCCAGAGACACATACACACACACCCAGAGACATACACACACATACACTGACACACACACACACACACACACACACACACACACACACACACACACACACACACACACACACAGAAAGACACACACGTAAACACACAAACATGGAGACACACATCTAGAGACACATACACACAGACACAAACACACACATCCAGAGACACACATGCACATATAGACACAGATACACACACATACAGACACATACACGCACACACACACAGACACACACACAGACACACATATAGACAAACACACATACATGGAGAAACACACACCCAGAGACACACACACCCAGAGACACACACACAGATATACACACACAGATATACACACACACACACACACACACACACACACAGAGACACACACACAAAACACCTGTTCATCCCCATGAAAGCTTAGACTTCATTTACACTTGTAGTCAGGGTGTGGTAAAAATAGGCAGCCGAGTCTTGGTTTTCCAGTGTCCTCTCTCCCCGCGACTGAGCACCTTAAAATAACATGGTGGCCAGATAAGAAAAAAATAAACCAATCCATTTAACTAGTAAATTCCACCTCTGAGTAATCACCTAGGCAAGGAAAGTTTCGACTGCTGCCTGCTTGTTCCTGAGATCTGCACAGTAAGTACCAAAGGGGCAAATTTGGCCCTCATGTTGCAGGTTGGGAACTTGGGCAGTGTGGTGTGTGAACATTGTCAGCCTAGGACAGGAAGTGTGCTACTGGCAGAATTGCCACATCTAGGGCTTCCTAAGCTCTAATTACATCTTAGTTCTTGGAATCCTGCAAACGCCCTTCCAAACATACCCCTGATATATGGAATATCTTACCTTCCTCTGTATCTGACGCATCGGTTTTCATTTTGGAGTATGCAGACCTGATAAGAAGAAAATGTGTGAAGATTGAAATAGAATGATTTTGACAGGGCATGATTTAATAATGAGTTGAAAAAGTGTTAAACTGAAGCAAGAGGAGATTTGCCATATATAAAAAGAGGACCTCGCACCTACAGCAAAGTCACAACAATCAATTAAGAAATATATAAACCCAACATTTCATATTCCTGATATGTAAATACACTAAAGGTATATGTGCCTGCTGTACCATGTACTTGTATAAAAAAAAAATATCTTGTTCTATTTGTATTGCTTCCTTTATGTGATTTCCCTGGTGTTCCTGCCAGTCCCTCTGCCTTCCTATTAAAAACTGACCACACTAGGCATGAGGGCACAGTGTGGTCAGATCTCTAGCTATGCTGGGAACTCAGTTTGCTCCCCTCCAATGATCAGACTTGTCCTGACAACCCACCCCCATCCCTTGCACAGCCATTCACTGGGAAGATCAGTGTACTGCTGTTACCCTTCCCCCAGCTCTTATGCAACTGAGAACAGATGGTATGTGATCACTTTAAATAAAGGGAAAAAGGTATTTGTTTTTTAAATCTATACACAAATGTTGCTATGCTATGGGGGGCAAATTTTGCCCCCAGTTACGCCAACCTGACAATGGGCCAATGGAAAAACATGTACATTCTGCACAATAACCCTCATGCTTCCCATTTGGTTTATTATGATCGATATATTGACGATGTGGTCATCATTTGATATGGTCCTGATACACTCATTCCTGCCTCCTTATAACACTGCAATAACAAAAACATGGGACTCTCTTTTACCTCTGTAACCGATAGCAACAAGTTATCATTTTTAGATCTAGAATTATTCCACCAAAACAAAACCAATTGTGTGCAGAATTACACAAAGCCTACTTCAGGAAATTCGTATCTACATTACAATAGCTGCCACCATCCTCGGTGGATAAACAGCATCCCCAAAAGTCAGTTCTGTGGGCTCAAACACAACTGTACGCTGGACCCATAGTGAGTAATGCCGTGTACACACGGCCGGACTTTTCCTCAGCAAAGGTCAGACGGAATAAATCCGTCGGACAATTCGACCGCGTGTGGGCTTCATCTGAATTTTGCTGTCGAAAAAAATCAGACGGACTTTAGATTTAGAGCATGGTTTAAATCTTTAGACGGACTCGAGTCCAGTCGAAAAAACAGTTCATCTGTATGCTCGTCCAACGGACGAAAACAGACTCTAGGGCAGCTATTGGCTACTGGCTATGGACTTCCTTATTCTAGTCCGGTCATACGTCATCACGGTAGAATCCGTCGGACTTTGCTGAGATTGTGTGTAGACAAGTTCGTTTTGGCGGAACTCAGTCAAAGTCCTTCGGAGTTCAGTCCGACGAAACACGGCATAGCTAAAAATAAAGTTTAAAGCGGGAGTCCGCCGGGACTCCGCGTTTTTTTTTTTTTTTAAAGTCAGCAGCTACAAATACTGCAGCTGCTGACTTTTAAAATAGTGACACTTACCTGTCCAGCGCGCCCGCGATGTTGGCACCCGAAGCCGATCTCTAGATCGACACTCGAGTGCTGCCGCCGCCATCTTGGGTATGGGAATCAGGAAATGGAGCCTTTCGGCTTCATTTCCCGGTTCCCTAATGCGCATGCGCGAGCCGCGCTGCGCAATGAGGACGGTCCCTGCTGCCTCTGGGATCTGTGTGTTTCCCAGCAGGCAGCGGGGCACTTGCGGAAGGGGGCGGGCACTTGCGGAAAGGGGCGTAATGTACGCCCCTTTCCGCAGAGAGCTAGCCCGGAAGTGGGTGCATTTACCTGGATTATCCAGGTAACTGCACCCCCCTCCCCCCTGAAAGGTGCCAATTGTGGCGCCGGAGGGGGGGAGGAATCCGATGAGCGGAAGGTCCATTTTAGGGTGGACCTCCGCTTTAAAGAAAAAGACGTAATTATAGAAGGAGCATTCCAACAGTACCTCCATAAAGATGTTAACATTAGATATGGGCGCCATCAATAAATTCGTTTTGTTCTGTTCCATTATGGTTCGTATTAAAATAAATTCGTACTTCGTATTTTGTGTCCGAAATTCCGTTTCAATTCTTACGAAATAAGAATTGTCGTTAGGTTCGTTAACTTGTACGAACGTTCGTTACGATGAATTTAAAGGCAAAAATATACCTCAATATGACAGTCGATGCTGATGGAAGTTTGGTTTTTATCCGAAATACGAAATTCCATTGAAGAATTTCCTATCCGAAATACGAATTTTCGTTAGATGAGGGGCTCCCACCATCCCTGTGCTGTGCTGAACTTCTCCTGGGGATTCGTAAACAAAAGTTCGTATTTCGTACAAAATTCAGACGCATGGCAAATCATATTTCGGATCCTCCCGAACGTACAAATTTAGGGAAATTCGTACAAATTTGAGATTCATACGAACAAAATCGCACGTCTAGTTAACATTCCTAAAGAAGCCATATCCACAGACAATTCTCAAAATATCCAATTTGTCACGCAATTTCACAATAAATTGAAGAAGATGGAAAAGATTTTCCAAAGACATTGGCCAATCTTAAGAGAAGATCCACACCCAAAATCTACAGTCAGTGACCGTCCCCTGACCACCTATAGACATGCCAAAAACATCAAGGCTAAAATAGTGCCAAGCAAGATAAAATCATCCCGTCCCACGACTAGTACATCCTTAACTTTTTTAACACCAAAGGCATGTACCAGTGCAAAAAACCTTTATGTCGAACATGTGCTCATGTAACACATAGACAAAAGGACTTATTTTGCAATGGCAAACAGTATGTAATACCTGATTTTTTCACATGTTCTTCTGAATATGTAATCTACTGTTTGACCTGCCCACGTGGCTTGCTGTACGTCGGTCGTACCGTTAGAACTCTGCGTAAGCGTTTTGGAGAACATCGCAATCTGGTTGAACAAGGAAAACACAAACATAGTGTCCTGAGACACTTCTTAGAATTTCATGACCAATCATCCTTGGAACTACGGGTTTGGATACCGGAGTCCATTCTGAAAACCTTACCCCCTGCTGAACGATACAAAAGAGTATGCGAAAGAGAGAACTATTGGATCTATTCCCTGGACAGTTTATCGCCTGGGGGCCTAAATGAAACTATAGAAATCAATACCTTGTTATGATGACCAGTTAACATATTGTCTTTATTATTTATTTATTTTTTTCACAATCAAACGTTTATTAAAGCTTGATACAATACAAATTAATGAAGGCAGGTATAGTTCAGAATCAAACATTGATGTATGAAAAACATTTTACAATTGAAAAAAAAAGCAAGAATATAAATTCAGGTTGTTGAAAAAGTAACATTTGGGGTCTACGTATGCAGATCATCCATCCCAGAGTAGAAGTGGAGGAAGGGGGGATTAGGGAGAAGAAGGGGTGCGAAAAAAGGGGGGGGGCATAGCGGGTTAAGTCTCAGACAGAATGACAATAGATATTACTGGCTTGGCTTATGAGTTACAGAGCATGGAGTTATGTTAACACTATACAACAGGGATATGCAATTAGCGGATCTCCAGATGTTTACAGAAGTACAATTCCCATGAAGCATAGCAAGACTCTTAGAGCCACAAGCATGACAGCTAGAGGCAGAGGCATGATGGGACTTGTAGTTTGGCAACGGCTGGAGGTCCGCTAATTGCATATCCCTGCTATACAAAGATAAATGAAGTATAACCAGAGTGTGGTCTGTTTTCTTTATCAGGTGTTTCCCCAGAGCCGCATTCTATAACATTTGATAATCTATTCATTAAGTAGCTGGTATTCAGGGGAGTATGTAAATAACAGCCAAGGTTGCCAAGTATTGATAAAGTGAGTGCTGTTCTCTTTTTTTCATGGCAGCAATTTCCTCCATTCTGTAAATGTAGTTTGATTTTAGCCAGGGGATTCTGATAGAGTGCCGAGATCCACGACATCATATTCTCATTTAGTCCAATATGAGAGCAAGTGTTCCATTAATTATTATTTTCTATTAATTTTGGCAATATTCATCATTGACGACTACATTGGACAGATGCATGTGCATAATGCACATTCAATAGAATCATAATATAACATGTGAATTGGAACCATCACAGTATCGTCACGTGTGTGTGCATGTGTAAGTGCGCTACCCTTTAGATACATTCATCAACAGCATAACAATTCTATTCATTTTTTCTGATTTTTTTATATCTCATTATATTATAATACCCTATATTTCCCATACATGACACCAGTGCATATACTAGCTGTCATGAATAGTCATATTTATTTACTTCCACTTTAAGTGTATAACCGCCATTGTCTGATCTGTTCACCTATCAACTTGGCATCCTATTTCGCATTATTTTTGCGATGTACATACCTCAGTTGCTAGAATAGTGATATTAACATTATTACAATTTTTTTTGTAATTTAATTATCCATTGATTTTAATTAATAATTATTATAATTTTTATACATTTGTTGTCCTATAGAGTGATTAACAATATTATATTATTTATATCTAAGACATTTAAAGTATATATACATATTCCTCTCTATATAATATTTTAATAATCCACCATCCACTCCATTATACCACTTGCTGCATTTTCTTAAAGTGGGAGTAAACCCGCAGATTTTTTTTTTTTTTTACACCTATAAGGGTAAAGGCATAATGAGCAAGTATGCACCGCATACTAGCTCATTATGAAATACTTACCTTAGAACAAGGCGCCGGCATCTCACTCGGTCTTCCGGGTATCGCGGCTCCGGCGCTGTGAGCACCTGGAGCCGCGATGTCAAATTTTCTTCCCGGGCAGGGTATGGAGTCTGCCGAACTTTCAGCCGAGAAACCCCGGTGCGCATGTGCCGCTGAAGTCAGCGGCTCATTGCGAGGGGAATATCTACTAAACCGTACAGGTTTAGGAGATATTCTTTTTACCTACAGTTAAGCCTTATTATAGGCTTACCTGTGGGTCAAAGTAAAACATTTGGCTATACAACTGCTAAGTTTAATTTAACTTGTGTCCTTATAACACAGCCCAGCCACATAGACACACGCCATGCTATAACATTAGCGGTAATTTCAAATCTTCACTACATTTACAACACCTCGTTCTTTACTTTAGTTTTCTCTTGTATGTATAATGTTAATGAATCATGTGATTAGGAACTGTTTTGGTATATAATGCCCTAACCAAAGATGGCCGCCACCAAAGCCTGGGGAAGGGACACGCATGTCCCGAACACAAAGCATTGCCCGCTTACCCCGACCTGGAAGTGACGTCCGTCCCTGTGAGCCATGTATGCTGCCGATCACAGTCCTGACTACCAGGAAGGCATTGTGAACCAGCAGTGTGACTGGATGTAGGATAGCACCACGGAGCCACCATCGCATCTATATCGGACTCCCCCCTCTCTCCCCCAGCCGTCGCGGTGGATGGCACTACATGCCCATTTCTATCATACTTTTGTGAGTGGATTTTAAACGTACTACTTTTATTAAAATTATTTGCTTACTGCACTTAGAGGGCACTATTCTACTGTCCTTTGTATACACAAATGTTTTGCCATTCATTTCTGTTTTAAACTGAATGAGTTGTTTTACAAGGTGAAGGTTTACAATCAATTTAAAGAGGAAGTAAACCTTCTGGAAAAAATAAATAAATAAACACCCTGCAAGACAAAGGCATAATGAGCTAGTATGCATAGCATACTAGCTTATTATAAATTACTTACCTGAGATCGAAGCCCCCTGCAGCGGTCCTCGTGACTTCTGGGTAACGGTGCCTGTCTTTTGCAAATATATCCTAAACTGTGGAGGTTTAGGAGATATTTCTTGCACCTACAGGTAAGCCTTAATCTAGGCTTAACTATAGGTAAAAGTGGCCTGTAAGGGTTTACAACCACTTTAAAGAAAATCACACTACTGGGACACACAGTGGCAGCAAACGGCATGTAAAAGTTGTCTAAAAAGCTGAGCTTTCATTCTGCACAACCCAAGCCTCATATACAGGAGAGGCTGAGGAAAGCTGCTCAGCAGAACTCTACATCTCAGGAGGAATACACATCAGGACTTAAATGCCCCATACACACGGTCAGATTTTCCAATGGAAAATGTTCGATTGGAGCCTTTTGTCAGAAATTCCGACCGTGTGTAGGCTCCATCGGACATTGACGGAAATTCCGATCGTGTGTACACAATTCCGACACGCAAAGTTCCGCGCATCCTCGGAATCAAGAGGAAGAGGCACACTGGCTATCGAACTTCATTTTTCTCGGCTTGTCCTACGTATTGTACGTCACTGCGTTCTTGACGTTCGCAATTTCCAACCAACTTTGTGTGGTCATGTGTATGCAAGACAAGTTTGAGCCAACATCCGTCTGAAAAAATCCATGGATTTTGTTGTCGGAATGTCCGATCAATGTCTGATCGTGTGTACGTGGCATAAGTGTTATGCCGCGTACACACGATCGGAATTTCGGCCATCAAAAGATCGATGAGAACTTTTCATCGGAAAATGCAACCGTGTGTATGCTCCATCAGAATTTAGCTGGCTGAATTCCGGTCAGCAAAAATTTGAGAGCATGTTCTCAATTTTTCCGACGGAAAAACTTTCTATCAGAAATTACGATCGTGTGTATGCAATTCCGACGCGCAAAAACTCACGCATGCTCAGATTCAACTACGAGATGGAAGCTATTGGCTACTGGCTATTGAACTTCCTTTTTCTAGTCCCGTCGTAAGTGTTGTACATCACCGCGTTCTTGACGGTCGGAATTTGGTGTGACCGAGTGTACGCAAGACAGCTTGAGCGAAATCCTGTCGGAATTCTGTCAGGAAGACCATCAGAGCTTTTTCCGACCAAAATTCCAATCATGTGTATGCGGCATAACTAAACCCATGAGCCTGCATCCCACAGTAGACAGAACATGGAAATGCAATTATTTTAGTAAATATAAACTGCTAAATACCCTTTCTCATCAGCAGTATATAGCAGTCTTGTGATTTCTATCAGGGTCTGGTTAAATCTCGGAGGAGGAGTTTTCATTCTACTCTGGCTGTCCTATGAGGTTGCATAACCCCTGACCCTCTGCCTGGACAATGACTCCAAAGGCTGTGTACTATCAGGAGATGGTTTGGGGACAGTGGCAGAAGACAGGATCAAACAGCCTTTTTACACAATGCAGAGGATTAACCCCTTAGTTTACACAGTGAGTATAACAAGCATGCTTTACTACATATACAGACTGATTTTACTGTTGTGGGTTTAGTAACACTTTAAGCCTGGAAAGGAATTAGAGCACAGCAAAAGAGGTACAAACAAATATATTACAGAGGTTTAGCATAGGCAAAGTTTTTATAATGGTAGCGTAAGCTCCTGAAGAGCACGCACTATGTGTTTTTTTCTATTTAGAGGTCCTAAAGCCATAGTTGGGTTTTAGGGTTAATTATACCAAATTATGGTTTCAGTACCAGTCTAGCTGGATTGCACTGGGTTCTGCTTGGCCACAGATGTCGCTGTCACCACTGGCAAGAGTGAGAACGCAGTCTAGCTGGGCATATTGAGTGCCATCTTTCTCTGAGCCAGCCCAGTGGGAGTGCCATCTTGCTGTGCATTCTGGGAGAGGGTACTTAAAGGTACTGGGATCACGTGCTTCTGGGTTCCCGTCCAGAAGATTTTCCTGTCTGCTTGGTCCTGGTCCTCCTGACCAGCCCCCATGGCCCTCACGGCCTGGGGTGCGGATCCATCCAATTGCAAGTTTCAGGGCTGGTTAGCCCAAAGCGAAGTAACTGGGAGGAGGATTCAAAAGTGGTCCGGTGCCCTCTCATCTGTGGAGAGGCCCGGCAACTGGAGAAGCAACCAGGGGAGGACTTTTCGGGAGAAGGCCATGCATAAGGCTGGCTTCTCAGAAGGAGCCTGGAGGCACAGTTGAAGGACACCAAGCGAATCTACACTCATACGGTATCGCCGGACCGGCTGCAAGATACTGGTAACGTATGATAGCTCTCTAAGTTTATCTACGTCCCTCAGTTACATTCAAGTCTGTGGCAGAGACTTTTGTTCAAGTGTTCTACATCCAAGTCTGTGGCAGAGACTTTTACTTAAACACTCTATGGGCTGCTAGGCCTAGTGAGCGGAGGTCTATCCGGTAGCTGTGAGAATCCAGTTGTGAATGGTAATTCTCTGGATTTCTATAGTGAGAGACTTCCTGTTTTTTTGGAGTTCCAAAAGTACCTGAATTTCCTACCTAACCCTCTACCCTTCTCTGAGAGACTGTTTTGCCTACTTGTTTTCAAATAAATATCCCAAAAGTGGATCCACAGCTTCTGCAATTCTTTGGGCCATCTACCTCGGGAAACCCCTAGACGCGCACAAGGTCAAGAAGGTAACGGTAAGCCCAATAAAACCAGCCGCTCCTTAGGGGGTCAGTGCGTAATAATTATAATATGTGAAACACTTAGGTCTCATTCACAAGGGGCGCACTAAAACATGTGCCTGTAGAAAGCGTTTGCCCACATAGGGACGCACAGGTCAGGGCTCGATTGGGACAAAAATGTGGCCCTGGACTTCATCCAGACCGGCCAAGGGCACAACACATCAGGGTACAGTACATCAGGGCGCAGCACATCAGGGTACAGAGCCCAGCACCTCAGCATACAGGGCACAACACATCAGGGCACAGTACATCATGGCACAGGACATCAGGGCACATCATGGCACATCAGGGCACAAGGCACATCAGGTCCCGGGGCACATCAGGGCATAGGATATCAGGGCACGTGGCATATCAGGTCATGGGGCCCATCAGGGCATAGGACATCGGGGCACAGCAGGGCACATGGCATATGGCACATCAGGGCACATTATGGCACATCAGGGCACATTATGGTACATCAGGGCACGGGGCACATGGCACATCAGGGCATAGGGCACATAGCACATCAGGGCATGGGGCACATTAGGGCATGGGGCACATTATAAGGCACATCAGGGGATCTTACTATCCAGCATGCAGAGTAGCGCAGGAAGCGTTTTTCTGTAATAAGTTTTCTCTCATATCACACAGCGCTGCTCGCTCCCCAACGGCCCCTCCTCTCTTCTTGTCTATCCCAGATGATGTCACAATTCAATGGGGATAGACAAGAAGAGAGGCGAGGCCGCCGGGAAGCGAGCAGCGCTGCGTGACATGAGAGAAAACCTATTACAGACAAACGCTTCCTGCGCTACTCTGCATGCATCTCGATCTACCCGTCAGGCGCCAGCTGTCAGTGTTTGACGGATAGATCGCAACAGATGCGGCTGAAACCGGCCCACACTGGCCATTGGCCCACCGGGAATTTCTTGGTAGTCCCGATGGCCAGTCCATCCCTGCAGGTGCTCCATGCTTACCCATGTAGGCAGCAGTGTTAATTTTGGCAGAAAATTTCTATTTAGTTTTAGTCTTAAGCCCCATACACACTATCAGTTTTTCATTTTAGTCTTCTAAAACTTAATGGGTGTAATTTGATTGTAATGCAAATAACAATTCTCTACAATTTGCAAACTTATTATATACTGCGGGAATGAAAAATCTAGCATGTTATTTATTATTACATTGAGGCAGAGGCGGCTCTCTAATTAGGCAAATTAGGCGATTGCCTAAGGCCCCGCAGTCTCAAGGGCCTCGCAATCGACTAATTTGCCTGTGATCAATGCGGTGGCAGCAAGTGCGGGGAGCGGGACAGTAGAGTCCTCTAGGTGGCGCAGTGGCTGGATGACAGACGGCATGAGGGCGGCATGTCCATGTGGGACCCTCACCTGAGCTTCTCTCTTGTGCCGCTCACCAGACCTCTCCTCCGCACCTGCCTCCTATTTGGTTCAGGAGTGGGGGGGGTTGCTGAAAAACCACCCAGCTGGATAGTCCCACCATGAGTGTGAAGAGGGAGGAACTCTTATGCTGCCGACCAGAGGAAAGGTGAGTGCCCATGCCGTGCAGCCTTCCCTGTGTGCCTGAATAGGAGGAGCGGTGGGGAGACTGCACATAGATAGTGGAATTGATTTTTCCATATTACTCCATACAGCCGCTGAATGTCTGCAGGGAGGAGAGGTGATCATTCAGCGGTTGCATGGATGAATATGGAAAAATCAATTCCACTATCTATGTGCAGTCTCTCCACCACTCCTATCTAACTTTTTCTGCATCCCCCGTACTCTCCAGCCCCTCTGTGTACTCCCTGGCTCCGCCCCTCTGTGTTCTCCCTGGCTCCGCCCCTCCATGCGCTCCCTGGCCCCGCCCCTCCGTGCGCTCCCTGGCCCCGCCCCTCCGTGCGCTCCCTGGCCCTCCGTGTGCTCACTGGCTGCACCCCTCCTGCTCTCCAGCCCCTCCTTGTGCTCCCTGGCTCCGCCCCTTCTTGTACTCCCTTTCTCCACGCATCCTGCTCTTCACCCCCTCCCTTTGCTCCCTGGCTCCGCCCCTCCTGCTCTCCAGCCCCTCCTTGTGCTCACTGGCTCCGCCCCTTCTTGTGCTCCCTTTCTCCATGCCTCCTGCTCTTCAGCCCCTCCCTTTGCTCCCTGGCTCCTCCCCTCCTGCTCTCCAGCCCATTCTTGTCCTCGCTGGCTCCACCCCCATTTTGCTAGCACCCCCTGCTCTCCAATTCTTTCTGCCTCCCCTCTCAAGCTCCCCCCAGCACTCTTCACCCCCCACCCTTAGCACTATCTGGCCCCCAGCACTCTCCACCCTACACCCCCTGCGACTCTCTCTGGCCCCCAGCACTCTCCACCCCACACCCCCAGCACTCTCCACCCTCCACCCCCAGCACTCTCCGGCCCCCACCCCCCAGCACTCTCTGGCCCCCAGCACTCTCCCCCCCCACCCCCCAGTACTCTCTGGCCCCCAGCACTCTCCCCCCCCACCCCCCAGTACTCTCTGGCCCCCAGCACTCCCTGCCCCCCACCCCCCAGCAATCTCTGGCCCCCACCCCCCAGCACTCTCTGGCCCCCAGCACTCTCTGCCCCCACCCCCAGTAATCTCTGGCCCCCACCCCCAGCACTCTCTGGCCCCCAGCACTCTCCGCCCCCACCCCCCAGTACTCTCTGGCCCCCAGCACTCCCCGCCCCCCACCCCCCAGCAATCTCTGGCCCCCACCCCCAGCACTCTCTGGCCCCCAGCACTCTCTGCCCCCAGCACTCTCTGCCCCCACCCCCAGTAATCTCTGGCCCCCACCCCCAGCACTCTCTGGCCCCCAGCACTCTCTGCCCCCCACCCCCCAGTACTCTCTGGCCCCCAGCACTCTCCGCCGCCCACCCCGAGCATTCTCTGGCCCCCAGCACTCTCCGCCCCCCACCCCAAGCATTCTCTGGCCCCCAGCACTCTCCGCCCCCCACCCCGAGCATTCTTTGGACCCCAGAACTTTCCACCCCCCACCCCGAGCATTCTCTGGCCCCCAGCACTCTCCGCCCCCCACCCCGAGCATTCTCTGGCCCCCAGCACTCTCTGCCCCCCAGCATTCTCTGGCCCCCAGCACCCTCCAGCCCCCACCCCCCAGCACTCTCCGGGCCCCACCCCCCAGCACTCTCCGGTCCCCACCCCCCAGCACTCTCCGGTCCCCACCCCCCAGCACTCTACAGCTTCTCCCTGCTCTTTGCCCCCCCAGGGGCTACAGACAGGGACAGATCTCTAGATCTCTCTCACCCCCTTTCCCTCACCCCCCTCTTTCTCACTTCCCCCTCTCTCTCTTACCCCCTCTCTCCCCCTCTATCTTTCACTCCCTCCCCCCTCTCTCTTACCCCTCTCCCCCTCTCCCTCCCTCCCCCTCTTTCTCTTACCCCCCTCTTCCTCCCCCTCTCTCACCACACTCCTCTCCCTTACCCCTTCCCACCCCTCTCTCTCTCTCCTTTCCCTCCCTCTCTCCCTTCTCTCCCTTCTCTCCCTTCCCTCCCTTCTCTCCCATCCCTCCCTTCTCTCCCATCCCTCGCTCTCTCCCTTCCCTCACTCTCTCCCATCCCTCGCTCTCTCCCTTCCCTCACTCTCTCCCTTCCCTCGCTCTCTCCCCTCCCTCGCTCTCTCCCTTCCCTCACTCTCTCCCTCCCTCGCTCTCTCCCTTCCCTCACTCTCTCCCTTCCCTCACTCTCTCCCCTCCCTCACTCTCTCCCCTCCCTCACTCCCTTCCCTCGCTCTCTCCCCTCCCTCACTCCTTCCCTCGCTCTCTCCCCTCCCTCACTCCCTTCCCTCGCTCTCTCCCCTCCCTCACTCTCTCCCCTCCTTCTCTCCCTTCCCCCCCTCTCTCCCTTCCCTCTATCCCCCCTTCCCTTCCTCCTTCCCTCCCTTCTCTCCCTCCCACTCTCCCTTCCTTCCCTCTCCCCTTGCCTCCCTCTCTCCCTCCGCTTCCCTCCCTCTCTCTCTCCCTCCCCTTCCCTTCCCTCTCTATCTACCTTCCCTCCCTCTCTCCCTTCCTTCCCTCCCTCTCTCCCCTCCCTTCCTTCCCTCCCTCTCTCTCTCCCTTCCTTCCCTCTCTCTCTCCCTTCCTTCCCTCCCTCTCTCTCTCTCTCCCTTCCTTCCTTCTCTCTCTCCCTTCCTTCCCTCCCTCTCTCCCTTCCTTCCCTCCCTCTCTCCCTTCCTTCCCTCCCTCTCTCCCCTCCATTCCTTCCCTCTCTCCCCTCCCTTCCTTCCCTCTCCCCTCCCTTCCTTCCCTCTCTCTGTCCCTTCCCTTCCTTCCCTCTCTCTGTCCCTTCCCTTCCTTCTCTCTGTCCCTCTCTCTGTCCCTTCCCTTCTGTCCCTCTCTCCCTTCCCTTCCTTCCTTCCCTCTCTCCCTCCCCCCTCCCTTCCTCTCTCCCCCCCCCCTCCCTTCCTCTCTCCTCCCTTCCCTCCCTTCCTCTCTCCTCCCTTCCTCTCTCCTCCCTTCCCTCCCTTCCTCTCTCCTACCTTCCCTCCCTCTCTTCCCCCTTCCCTCGCTCTCTCCTTCCCTCTTCCTTCCCTCTCTTCCCCCTCCCTTTCCTCCCTCTCTCCTCCTCCCTTTCCTCCCTCTCTCCTCCCTCCCTTCTCCTCCCTTCCCTCTCTCCTTCCTTCCCTCTCTCCCCCTCCCTCCCTTCCCTCCCCTTCCCTTTCCTTCCCTCCCTCCCTTCCTTCCTTCCTCCCTTCCTTCCTTCCTCCCTTTTCTCCCTTCCTCCCTTCCCTTCCTTCCTCCCTCCCCTCCTTCCCTCTCTCCTCCTCCCCTCCTTCCCTCTCTCCTCCTCCCCTCCTTCTATCCCCCCTTCCCTCCCTCTCCATCCCTCCGTCTCTCCTCCCCACCCTCTCTCCTCCCTTCCCTCCCTCTCTCCTCCCTTCCCTCCCTCCCTCTCTCCTACCTTCCCTCCCTTCCCTCCCTCCCTCTCTCCTCCCTTTCCTCCCTCTCTCCTCCCTTTCCTCCCTCTCTCCTCTCTTCCCTCCCTCTCTCCTCTCTTCCCTCCCTCTCTCCTCTCTTCCCTCCTCCTCTCCTCTCTTCCCTCCCTCCCTCTCTTCCTTCCCTCTTCCCCCTCTTGCCCACCCTTTCTCTCCTTCCCCTCTCTCTCTCTCTCCTTCCTCTCTCTCCCCCTCCCCTCCTCTCCTCTTTCCACCACTCTCTCCCCCTTTTGTGCACCCTTTATCTACCCCTCTCTCACCCCCCTCTCCCCCTCTCACTCACAATGTCTTGCTACCCTCCCCCTCTCTCTCTCTTTCCCACCCCCTATCTCTCACAATCTCTCTCTTCCCCTCCCCTCTCTCTCCTCTCCTCTCTGTCTCCCTTCCCCACTCTTGCTCCCCCTGCACTGTGCTGGGATCCCCCCGCTCTACTTCCTCTGCGGATATGGAATGGCTCAGTGACATCTCCTCCCCATTCTCCCAAGACACAGGAAATTCTTAGAGGGGTTGCCACCTTGGTGAGCCCCAGATGTTTTAATGGCTGCATATGTCTGATGGGTGAGTAGGGTGCCCTGGAAGTGGTGCAGATGAACTGTTTGCTAGATCTGTGCATCTTTTTGCAGCCATTTTTATTGCTTGAATTTTTTTCCCATTATGGGCGTGATTGGGGCCTCATGTGTAAGTTTTGCCTAAGGCCTCACAAATCCTAGAGCCGCCTCTGCATTGAGGTATGAATATGCACTACAGACCAGTGTTAATTTTGAAGTCAAATTCCAATTTAGTTTTAGTCTTAGCACCTGTACACACGGTCGGAGATTTCCATAACCAAATCCGTCGGATTTTGCCCGTCGGATTTTGCCCGTCGGATCTTGTCCGAAACTGTTGCATACACACGGTCGGACAAAGTTGGCGAAAAAATCCGATCTTTCAGAACGTGATGACGTAATTTCGTTATGATGGGACTACATTCAGGCTAGTAGCCAATAGCTTTGATGTAGGAATTTGATCTGAGCATGCGAGGCACTTGGTCCGATCAAAATTCTCTACACATGATCGGAGTATGTCCGATCGGCCCAGTTGGTCAGGAAATATTTCCAACATGTTGGAAAATTGGGTCCGACGGATATTCCGATGGAATCAGTCCGATGCATACCACACACAGTCGGATTATCCGACGACACGGTCCGATAGGACACATTCTGACGGATTCTCCGACCGTGTGTACAAGGGCTTAGTCTTTTGAGTAAAATGGCATTTTAGTTTTGGTCCTATTTTAGTCATTTCAGTTGTTTTAGTTTTAGTCGTATTTTAGCCAACTAAAATAATAATCATTTAGTCAACTAAAATGTTTTAGTAGTTTTAGTCTACGAAATTAACACTGGCAGGCAGTTCCAGTGATGTCAGTTGGGATGCAATAGCTGCACAGACACAGCTGCTGCTTCCAAATCGAAATCTGTGCGGTTTCCGGATGGATGTCCCTAAACTCACTCAGATGTCAAATTGGGAGCAGCGACTGTGTTTGTGCAGCCACTGCGTCCCAATAGACATCATTGAGCCTGCTTGCATGGGGATGCTCAGAACACCAGGCATCCCCATGAGGGTAAATCAAAAAAATGCAATGTTAAAAAATGTGTGTTATGTTATTTATATCTGGGTTAGGTAATAAAAAAGATACTTTAATACCCCTCAAAATTTTGGATAGCGTTGTGAAGGGTTAGAACCTCTGTTAAGATTTGAATGCGGTCTGTGTGCGGACATAATTTATCTGGACTTTACCATTTACACTTATTCTGGCTCACTTTAAGTAGTAGGACAAAGAGGTAAGGCAACCCTTAGCAGCCAATCAGAAAAAAAATCTTTCATTGTTGTGACCACTCTGGACTGACAAGAAGAGAAATGTGATAAATTGGTACGGTACTTTGCAAATCATCATTGATCTCTCCATTGTCCCAATAGATAATATGTCCTCGCTGTCATCATACCAAAGCAACAATGCTAATCACTGGTTGTACATCGGTTGCAGTGCACTGCCTATGAGAGAGTGGTACTCACCACCGAGGACAGCTCCTGAATCCCAGTGCAGAATGAGGATGGACTTCTGACTTGATGTCTTTTATAAGGAGTTTCTCCTACTCCTCCCACTTCTATGCAGTCTCTTTTTTGCTAGAAGCAAAAGTGTAACAAAGTGGAGGGTGGGGGTTTCGAAAGTCTCTGTAACCAATTCCCTGCCACAAAGTTTTTGAAGTTCCAGTTCTCATTTCTTATTTTCTTAAAGCCATACTCCAAGTGTCCACTGGATTTAATTTTTTTTATTGCTACAGGTGGCCTGTAGATGTACTCTTCCATTGCTACAGGTGGCTGGTAGGTATACTCTTCCATTGCTACAGGTGACTAATGAATGTACTCTTTCATTGCTATAAGTGACCTGTAGATGTACTCTTCCATTGCTACTGGGTGGCCTGTAGATGTACTCTTTTATTGCTACAGAAGGCTGGTTGATGTACTCTTCCATTGCTACAGGTGGCTGGTACATGTACTTTTGACATTGCTACAGGTAGCCGGTAGACGTACTCTTCCATTGCTACAGGTGGCTAGTAGACGTACTCTTCCATTGCTACAGGTGGCTGGTAGACATACTCTTCCATTGCTACAGGTGGTCAGTAGACATACTCTCCCATTGCTACAGGTGGTCAGTAGATATACTTTTCCATTGCTACAGGTGGCTGGTAGACATACTCTTCTATTGCTGAAGGTGGTTGGTAGATGTACTCTTCCATTTCTACCGGTGGCCAGCAGATGTACTCTTGCATTTCCATAAGTGTCCTGGAGATGCAGCGGTGTACCTAGGATACCTGGCACCCGGGACTGATAATATTTTGAACACCAACCTCCTACCCCCTTTCCCCACCCAAATGTTCATAAGTAAGCCGATGAGGCTGATAAAGGAAGTGTGGCTCTAACGGTGGACAGCCTGACAGCTTCTCTCTAACCCCTGCTGGAGATACACACTTTGGATGAATATACGAACACTGGACGGACCATCCTGGCTATACAGGGCAGCTCCACGCCGACTCCCTCTGGATGTAGCTTGAGCTGATCTCGCTCGCCCTATACAGCTTGCTTTCTTCCTATAACGGCTAAAGACCATAGCTCCCAGTTCACCCTTGGACTTCCCATCTACTGCGAACTGTCATCATCCCCCACCACACCCGCTTGTGAGTGCCACTGCTGTTTATATCATTTTTTATCTTTTAATAAATTGTGTTACATGATGCCTGCTTGGTGCTTTTTTCCCTTCCCTCTTGCTTTTCAGATTGTAGATTCCCAGCCCACATCTAAAGGCAGCCTTGCAAGCATCTATGCCATTAGCCAGTCTTTTTATTATTGACATTTGTTTCTATACCTCCAGGAATAAGACTTTTTTTTTTTGCCTGTTTATTTTAATGAGTTTCTTCATTATATCCTTTGACCACGGGGTTGGCACAGAGATAGCGCTGTTGAGTATTGTGTTTTGTGTTTAATAAAACCTGAGCCTACTTCTCCCACTATATACAACACACACACAGTGGGGAGAACGAGTATTTAATACACTGCCGATTTTGCAGGTTTTCTACATATAAAGCATGTAGTGGTCTATAATTTTTATCATAGGTACTCTTCAACTGTGAGTGACGGAATCTAAAACAAAAATCCAGAAAATCACATGGTGTGATTTTTTAAATAAATAATTTGCATTTTATTGCATGGCAATAAGTATTGGATCACCTACCAACCAGTAAGAATTCCGGCTCTCACAGACCTGTTATTTTTTCTTTAACCACTACAATACAGGGCACTTTCACCCCCTTCCTTCCCAGCCCAATTTTCAGCTTTCAGCGCTCTAGCGCTTTCAGTGACAATTGCGCGGTCGTGCTACACTGTACCCAAATTAAATTGTTATCATTTTGTTCGCACAAATAGAGCTTTATTTTGGTGTTATTTATTCATGACTCCGTTTTTTTTTTTTTGCGATATAAGCGCAAAAATAGCGGAAATTTGGAAAAAAAACAATATTTTCTTTTTTCTATTTGAAAAGAAATCCAATAAAATCAAATTTTGTCATAAATTTAAGCCAAAATGTATTCTGCTACATGTTTTTGGTAAAAAAAAATCCGTTAAGTGTATAATAATTGGTTTGTGTGATCACGGACATATGTACGCAAATGATCATGTACATATGTGTGCAGGTGATCACGTACATATGTGTGCAGATAATCATTGGGACATGTGATTTTAGTGGGACATATGTGGGGGACATGTTTTTATTATTAGGGACATGTGTTTTTATTATTTGGGGACATGTATGTTTTGGGGACATGTGTGTTTTGGGGACATATGTGGGGACTGTGTTTGTACTGTGTGGTGTGTTGTGTGTTTACACTACACTGATGATCAGTGAGTAAAAAGCTGTAAAAAGCAGCCCATACTCACTGATCATCAGCCGGCTGCAGCGTTCTGCTCTCCTCTCCTCAGCGGTGACTTCCGTGTGAGGAGAGGAGAGCCGATTGCCTAGCAACCGGCTGTTTGTTTACATCACATGACGGCCGTGATTGGACACGACCGTCATGTGATCAGGAGGGCCAATCACAGAGCCCTCCTGCCGATCTGAGATGTGCCGTGTCCGGGTGACACGAGCACATCGGGATCGCGCCGCTGCGCGGGCGCGCGCGCGTGCGATCCCGCTACTCCTGAAGGACGTTCCTGAACGTCCTATCAGGAGTAGACGGCTCCCACTGGCCGTATATATGCATTGGCCGGGTGGGAAGTGGTTAAGAAGCCCTCCTGTTCTCCACTCATTACTTGTATTAACTGCACCTGTCTGAACTCATTATCTGTATAAAGACAACTGTCCACACACACAATCAAAACAGATTCCAACCTCTCCACAATGGCCAAGACCAGAGAGCTGTGTAAGGACATCAGGGATAAAATTGTAGACCTGCACAAGGCTGGGATGGGCTACAGGACAATAGGCAAGCAGCTTGGTGAGAAGGCAACAAATGTTGGTGCAATTATTAGAAAAAGGAAGAAGTTCAAGATGATGGTCAATCTCCCTCAGTCTGAGGCTCCATGCAAGATCTCACCTCATGGGGCATCAATGATCATGAGGAAAGTGAGGGATCAGCCCAGAACTACACGGCAGGACCTGGTCAATGACCTGGAGAGAGCTGGGACCACAGTCCCAAAGAAAACCATTAGTAACACACTATGCCGTCATGGATTAAAATCCTGCAGTGCACACAAGGTCCCCCTGCTCAAGCCAACACATGTCCAGGCCCGTCTGAAGTTTGCCATTGACCATCTGGATGATCCAGAGGAGGACTAGGAGGAGGTCATGTGGTCTGATGAGACAAAAATAGAGGTTTTTGGTCTAAACTCCACTCGCCGTGTTTGGAGGAAGAAGAAGGGTGAGTACAACCCCAAGAACACCATCCCAAAAGTGAAGCATGGATGTAGAAACATCATTCTTTGGGGCTGCTTTTCTGCAAAGGGGACAGGACGACTGCACTGTATTAGGGGAGGATGGATGGGGCCATGTATCCCAAGATCTTTGCCAACAATCTCCTTCCCTCAGTAAGAGCATTGAAGATGGGTCGTGGCTGGGTCTTCCAGCATAACAATGGCCTGAAACACACAGCCAGTGCAACTAAAGAGTGGCTCCGTAAGAAAAATCTCAAGGTCCTGAAGTGGCCTAACCAGTCTCCAGACCTGAACACAATAGAAAATCTTTGGAGGGAGCAGAAAGTCCATGTTGCCCAACGACAGCCCCGAAACCTGAAGGATCTGGAGAAGGTCTATATGGAGGAGTGAGCCAAAATCCCTGCTGCAGTGTGTGCAAACCTGGTCAAGGACTATAAGAAACGTATAATTTCTGTAATTGCAAACAAAGTTCAGCTTTTCTGATGTATCAAATACTTATGTCATGCAATAAAATGCAAATTAATTACTTAAAAATCATACAATGTGACAATGTGATTTTCTGGATTTTTTTTTTATAAATTCCGTCTCTCACAGTTGAAAAGTGCCTATGATAAAAACTACAGACCTCTACATGCTTTGTAAGCAGGAAAACCTACAAAATTGACAGTGTATCAAATACTTGTTCTCCCCACTGTATACCACGGTCCATTTATCCCCCCCCCCAGCCCATATGCCCTATAGTACAGATCTCCCCTAACATCATTAAATCCCCCCTTCCATCTCACCACTTCCCAGTACAGACCTCTCTGTACAGACTGACCCCTCTCACACAGCACATCAGCACCGGCCACAGACCCCTCAATACAGACATCCTACCCCATTACAGACCAATCCCCTTCACAGCACATAAGTACAGATCCCTCCCACCTCCTTAGTATAGATTCCTCATTATAGACATCCCTCCCCAATACAGACCCCTCAGTACAGACATCCACCTCCTCCAAGTACAGTCCCCCCATACCTCCCAACTGTCCCGAATTTGCCAGGACCGTCCCGGGATTTGATGTAAGCCCTGGGGAATCAAGGCTGAGTCCCGGAGTGGAGCCAAGTGCCGGAACAAGTTTCAGCACTTGGTTCCAGGGACTTGCTCGGCGGGGATGTACTAGCATGGGCACTGCTTGCATCTGTCCAGCAGTTTGTGCACACGCAGTGTATGGGGAACTACACACTATGATGCAGTCTTTCTATTGCAGGCGGCATCTCCCCACCAGCTGCCTGTCACAGTAAGTTACTGAGGAAGTGAGGAACTGAGGGATTAAGTATTTTTGTGCTGTATGGGAGTAGTTGGGGGTTAGTGCATTGGTATTGGGGAGGGTTAAATAATAGATATGTGCTGAGGGGGGCTACGAGGGAAGGTGCCTGCAGGACTCCTGGCGATTGTGTCACGGAGCCGCAGAACGGGGAAGTGCCAATGTAAACAAGGCATTTCCCCCTTCTGCCTTGTGGAATGACAGAGATCACTGCTCCCTGTCATCAGGAACAGTGATCGCTCTCATGTCACTTGAAGACCCCCCCTACCGTTAGAATCACTCCCTAGGACACACTTAATCCCTTTATCGCCCCTAGTGGTTAACCCCTTTACTGCCAGTGTCATTTACACAGTAATCAGTGTACTTTTATAGCACTGATCGCTGTATAAATGATAATGGTCCAAAATAGTGTCAAAAGTGTCCGATGTGTCCGCCATAATGTCGCAGATCACCGCCATTACTAATAAAAACGAATTAAAAATAAAAATGCCATAAAACTATCCCCTATTTTGCAGACGCTATAACATTTGCGCAAACCAATCAGTGTACGCTTATTGTCATTTTTTTTTTAACCAAAAATATGTAGAAGAATATGTACTATATCGGCCTAAACTGAGGAAAATAATATATTTTTTTATATATTTTTGGGGATATTTATTATAGCAAAAAGTAACAAATAATGCATTTTTTTTTCAAAATTTACGTACTTTTTTTGTTTATAGCGCAAAAAAAAAACACAGCAGAGGCGATCAAATACCACCAAAAGAAAGCTCTATTTGTGGGGAAAAAAAGGACGTCAATTTTGTTTGGGTGTAACGTCACACAACCGTGCAATTGTCAGTTATAGCAACGCAGTGCCGAATTGCAAAAATCTCTCTGGTCAGGAAGGGGGTAAAATCTTCCAGGGCTGAAGCGGTTAAAATAGTATACCATTTGCCAATAAAAAAAAAAAAAAAAATATGTCCCAGATTTAATGTAAAAAATCTGGTCACCTTAACTTGCATGCATGAATTTGAGTTATGGACATTAGATTGTAAGCTCCCTTGCCAACGTGAATGTACAGCACAAGTGTAAATTGTCTGCATCATATAAATACCTGTAAAAAAGTAAGTTGCCAGCAGTCATACTTTTGCATTGCCACCAGTGTCCAGGAGCTGCGCTCTTGCTGCTCATAAGTGTGGACTTGGTGACCTTGGACAGGATGGAATTTTTACTTGTCATCCTTATGCAAAAAAATTAAAATTTTTGCTGCAGGCAAAACGGTTAAGCATAGGGAGCCCCTGATATCTACTCAGTTGTCAAAATGAGCGATGGATATTTCATATTTTGACACACTAAGCAGCCACACCAAGCTAATTTCACTGATTTGTGTAGGTCACAATTATCTGTTTTTTCTAAGAATATTTGTTACTCAGCGTAAGTCTGTTTATGATCATTCACAGAGTGATCGGAAACTAATGAAAATTACTGCTTTTCATCAAAAGTAGTTTGTTAATTGGATATTGTCTGCTTGCCAATTAATATGTTAAAGTGAACGCCTTGTATAAGACTCATGCTGCGTACACACGGCCGGTTTTTCCATCAGAATAAACTCTGGCGTTTTTTTTTTCCAAGGGAGTTCCGCTGAAACGGACTTGCCTACACACGATCACACCAAAGTCCGATCATTTAGAATGCGGTGACGTACAACACGTACGATGGGACTATCAAAAGGAAATTAAATAGCCAGTAGCCAATAGCTGCCCTTGCGTCGTTTTTCGTCTGTCGGAATAGCACACCAACGAACAGTTTTCCCGATAGGAATCGATTCCATCGGAAAGATTTAAAACGTGTTCTATTTCTAGGTCCGTCAGAATTTTCGAAAGAAAAAGTCAGCTGAACCCCACACCCGATCGGAATATCCGATTAAATGATTCTGTCTGACCTTTTCTGCCCGGAAAGTCCGACTTTGTGTACATGGCATCAGACCTTCCTGCTGAACGTTATGTCTTTGTGTAATGCTGGCATTCTCCCTCCTATATTAGCACATTTTTTGTGTTATTGTCCAACGTGCTGCCAGGAGGGTCCATGTAACCCAGTTCAATGTTACCAGTGCCTGGAATCTCATTGCTGCCATAAGCATCTGGAGTATGTGCCACCTCCCTTTATTGCAACAAATGTTTAGAAATTCATTATACACCCATCACCACAATAGTGGTTTTAAGAAGTTACTTGTAAAGCCTGCCCGGAGGCTCTGTGTAACCATTTCACTGCCACAATCTCCTAGAACATTTGTGTAACTCTTTGGCTAGGGTTGCCACCTGTCTGGGATTCCCCCGAACAGTTCAGGTTTGGAAGCATGCGTCCGGGTTTAAGACCGCCTGAAACCTGGACACATTATTCTAGGCTTTGGCTTCCCAGCAGGGTTGCTGGCTGCATTTGTGTAAGCCGGGAGTGTCTGTTACACACTTTCACGCTGCCCAAAGCCAGAACTAATAATCCCCTCCCAAACACACACAGACAGGAGAGGAGAGAGGGCTCGATCTACTCCTCTTCCGCCCGGCCCCTTCCCCTTTGTTTCTGCCCACACTCCAATCTCCGGTGTTGTGCCTCGGAAAAGGAAAGTGGGGGTCGGAAATTTTAAAGTCCAGCAGCCTCAGATACATCTGGATGAGAGGTGCTGACTGCCAAGGGGTAAGTGAGCTCACCATCCATCCCTGTCTGTGACTGTCTCCCCCTTCTCTCTTCTGCCTCTGGGTACGTACACTAAGGAAAATCAGGGTTCTCAGAGCACCCCTTACATCAGATTTCCCCCCTTACATCAGAGTCCTCTCCATGCATCAGAGTTCTCAGTGTTCCCACTTATATCAGGGTTCCCAGAGCATCCCTTATGTTAGAGGGCCAAGAGTTCTCCCTTACATCAGAGTCCACAGAATCCCCCCTTACAGTGAAAAGGAACTCTGCGAGTTCAGATGTAAAAGGGGAACTCTGCGGATTCAGATGTAAAAAGGAGAACTCTGTGGACTCTGATTAACTTCATATGATTAGAAATGTTATTAAATTGCAAAATATTTGTACAGAATATACTATAAAAAAAAATTGCTGTGCAACGTAATGCTCCTTTCACACTGTCGGACCATTCAGGTCCGCCTGTCAGTTTTGACAGCGGACCAGAGCGGGCGCTCCATGCTGGTCTATGGAGCGACGGATGTCAGCGGTGACATGTCCGCTTACATCTAACCCGCCAAAAGCAGACGGATGGCCCTACGTCCAGATCCGTCACTCGGATTGGGTGAGACCAGCGGTGCTCGACAAGCCCCTCACCGCTCAGTGAGTCATCCGCCGGCTCAGCAGAGATCAACAAAGAGATCTCCCGCTGAGCTGGCAGAAAGAGTCGGACTCCGAGGCAGTGGATCCGCCTCGTGGGAATGAAGCCTAAAGTGTTTGTGTTTGTGTTTGACTTGAAGAAAAGGTGGCAACCCTATCTTTGGCCCCAATCACACTTGCGAATGGGGACATTTGTGATTAGATATGAGAGACTCACCTGCGGGTGGCAAGCCCCTTTTGAAAGCAAAAGGAGGCTGACAGCTCCCAAAGCTAGTCATGGCCACTCACATGTAATCATTCATTTAGACATTATCTGCAAATAATTGGACCTGAACGCAGTTAGTCTGGGGTCCATTTACTTAAACTGGAGAGCGCAAAATCTGGTCCAATCATCTTCTAACTTCTCTTCTAACTTCTCTTCTAACTTCAGCTTGTTCAATTAAACTTTGGCAGAAAAACTGGAAGCTGATTGATTTCTCTGCAGAGATGCACCAGATTTTGCACTCTCCAGTTTTAGTAAATGAACTCCTCGTGTCCAGGGCTGATCATTTGCTGGTATCAATCTATGAGTGGTTCATGCAAGCGGTTGCAAACAGCTGCGAGTGCTGTCAACCTCTCATTAGTTTCAAAGGGCTTTTCCCCGCAGCTAATCTCAGGTAACCCCAGCTGGGTCTCCCGAATCTAATTGCAAATGGCCCCATTCGTAAGCGTGAATGGGGCCTTTAAAGGTCACAAGTCTCTGGAGGGTCTGTGGGCCCACTTCATGGCCAGAAGGGTCTGAAGGTTCTGTGTAGTCACGGCTATAGATACATTTTGATTTTATTATCTGATCATTGTGTGATACTTTCATATCTGCAGACAGACGATTAGACTGGATTCAATCAAACTAAATGTGATCGGCCATGGTAGAAAATGACATACTGTATGGTAGATATAACCTTGTGTAGCACTACTCCCACTAGGCTAGGGCCACTGGTTTTAATTGGTTGTTCTCAAACAAGAGGCTGCCCGTCCACACAAGCACCAGTCCATATACTCCATCTCCAATGAATCAGTCTATTGGAAGTCTTTTTGCAGTTTATTGTTTAAAGAACTTTAACAAGAGAGGGGGTTAGGGCATGGGATACTCCAAAATGATTAGCACAAGACAGTCAGGGGACAATCTCCACCTTGAGTAATAGTGAGTCATAAGGCGCCACAGCTGATGACCATGAGGTAAGTCTTTTAGGCATCTGGTTACCTTGTGCAGTTTCCAAAACACTACATAGTCACAGTGATCAGTTTAGGATCTTTACTCGCAAGTCTGTAAGCAAGTTGAATTGTGTTTAGTTATAGTGACTGACCCAGGCTGGGAAAAGGGTTCAGTGTCTCTAGCTCAGTTCCCGGGGTTTTGGTCCTGGCCAGCCAACCTGTGCTATAAAAAGAGGGATGGTTGGGGTCCAGGAGTTCCAAGTTCTCAGGGTCCGGTGGGTTCCAGATTACCTTTTGAGTAGGATCATTTGATGCTACTCAAATCACAGGTGTTTTCAGATATCAGCCAGCCATGGACAATGCCATAGTGGACTGGACTCTCACCTCCCTGATGTATGCCTGGGCTACTAAACTACTCTAGTTAGATTTAGGGGAAAGACATTGTTCACATGAAACTGTATGTCGCAACTTGTTCAGTAAAGTTACATTAATCATTATGAGCCTGGTCTGAAGTTATTTAAAGGAGTGCATGTGGGTCCTGGTGTATCAAAAGAACTTGGGTCTGTAAAGCACTACAGGTTATGAAGTAACACCACTACAAAAGGTTTACTTGGCAGGACAAGAAGAGAGTAGTTTCTAAGATTAACCAAGTACAAGTTCAAGACACAAAGTAACCAGTCAATAAGCATGGTACCCAGTAAGGTGACAGGTCCTCCGGTAGTGAGGGGGTCGTTGTCTGTCTCCCTCCATAGCAGTTGGTATCCAATAGCAACTGGATCTGAACCCACGTTACAGAGATCTATGGCCTGGCCACAAGGTACGGGAAGGAAGGAGTTAAGTAAGAGCATGCATGAGGTCCACGCTATGTGATCTGTGGGACCCTATCCTGTTAGCGGGAGTGAGGTAACAGAGGTACACTTGACTGGTGGAGTGGGCGCAGATGATGCTGCCCACAAGTCCTGAAGACAGCTGCCACCCTCCAGCTTCCTCCGGACACAGTCCAGTAAGTGAAACTGCACCTCTCTAGACTAGATCCCTTGTGGTGAGGCTCCAATCAAAGTCCATACAGGCCCTCAGCCCTGACACCACTGAGGCCCCTAGAGCAGCTGTACAGTCCATGGCCCCTCTGGCTCTGGGACCACCCAGAAGGAGAAGAAACCTTGCTCTCCAGTGTCTCAGACTATTTATCACCATTCCAGCCCCCTCCTGAACAGTCCTCTGCAGGGATTGAAAAGAGCCTGATAAATATTCAGACTGGTTGTTTTTAATCTCCTGCTCTAAGTTCTGGAAACTTCTCCCAAGGGCAAGAAGAAGCAATCAAGCTCCCAGTCTGTGAAACCCCTGAGCAGACCAGGCCAAACAATTACTGCTCTCTTGATTACAGAAGGACCCAGACTAAATTTACTAAGCATTCGATGGTAGGGGGGTGATACACTTATATGACCATAAGTTTCTGGGAGTTGCATTCCTGTATTGCCACAACTTTATTCGAACATGTACTTTGATACTGCAACTTGAGTTTGGTAGAAATCCAATTGCATTGCCACAAGTGTCCAGTAGATGTATACCAACATTGCCACAAGTTTATGGTAGTTGGACTCCTACATTGCCAAAAGTGCCCAGTTGCTATACACCCACATTGCCACAAGTGTTCGGCGGTTATACTCCTGCATTGCCACAGGTGTATAGTAATTCCATTCCTGCATTGCTATAAGTTGTTCTTCTGTAATGCTGAAATCTTTTTATGAATGGATCATGCCACAAGTGACTTTGTACATTTCTTTGGGTGTTCAGTATGTTTAGGCTGAGTGGGAAAGCAAATCCCCTGTTTCAGACATGAATATGCTTTGATCTAAACCATTTCTTTTGTAGCTCTGGCTGTGTGTTTAGGGTCGTTGTCCTGCTGGAAGGTGAACCTCCGCCCCAGTCTCAAGTCTTTTGCAGACTTGGAAACAGGTTTTCTTCTAAGTTTGCCCTGTATTTCATCAACTCTGACCGGCTTCCCTGTCCCTGCCGAAGAAATGCATCCCAACAACATAATGCTGCCCCTACCATGTTTCACAGTGGGGATGGTGTGTTCAGGGTGATGTGCATTCTTAATATTCTACCTCACATATGATTTTGCTTTTAGGCTAAAAAGTTCAATTTTGGTCTCATCTGACCAGAGCACCTTCTTCCATGTGTTTTCTGTTTCCCCCACATAACTTCTCCCAAACAGCAAATGGGACTTCTTAGGGCTTTCTTTCAACAATGTCTTTCTTCTTGCCACTCTTCCATAAAGGCCAGATTTGTGGACTGCACGACTAATAGTTGTCCTGTGGACAGATTCTCCCACCTGAGCTGTGGATCTCAGCAGCTCCTCCAGAGTTACCATGGGCCTCTTGGCTGCTTCTCTGATGAATGCTCTCCTTGCCCGGCCTGTCAGTTTAGGTGGACGGCCTTGTCTTGGTAGGTTTGCAGTTGTGCCATACTCTTTCTATTTTCAGATGATGGATTGAACAGTGCTCTGTGAGATGTTCAAAGTTTGGGATATTTTTTTTTAACCTAACCCTGCTTTAGGCTGGGTTCACACTGGAGCGATGCGGGAATGCCGCAAATCCATGGCGTTTTCCCGCATCGCATGCCTCCCGCCAGCAGTTCACACTGCCCTATGCGGACTGCTGGGAGTGTCAGTGAAACCTTAATGACACCCCCAGATCAGTTTGCATATCGCACTCCGATCTGCAAACTCGGACAGGAATCGGATCGCATGGTGTGAACACCCATGCGATCTGATTCTGCTGCGGACCAAAAAAAGGGTCCCGTGCGAGTTTGCGGCGGGTGCGATGCGAGTTCAGCCATACTATCTGTATGGCTGAACTCGCATCGCACAGAGATCGGATGTGATTTGCACTGCAGTGCGGTGCGAATCACATCCGGTTCTCGCTGCCGCAGCGGTGTGAACCCAGCCTGTATCTTCTCCACAACTTTATCTCTGACCTGTCTGGTGTGTTCTGTAACAAACCTCTAAGGGCTTCACAGAACAGCTGTATTTATACTGAGATTAAATTGCACACAGGTGGACTCTATTTACTAATGAGTTTGTTTCTGAAGGAATTGGTTCCACTAGATTTTAGTTGGAGGTATCAGAGAAAATTTGGAAAACCATATATCATTTTCCCTCCACTTCACAATTATGGGCCACTTTGTGTTGGTCCATCACATAACATCCCAATAAAATATATTTACGTTTTTGGTTGTAACGTAACAAAATGTGGAACATTTCAAGGGGTATGCATACTTTTTCAAGGCACTGTATATCTGCAAATACGTTTAACACTACCCTCCCCTTAGACTGGCAATACTGCTGTCCGCTGTGCCTCCAGTCCTCATCCCTCCAGAGTTGTGTCTCACTAATACAGGAGGTGTTTTACTAGCCAAATCATCAGGTGAAAACAGAGGTGAAGAAAGCCAAAGAAAAGAAAACGGATGCAGAAACCACGTCTCATGATTGGTAAGCTGCAATATAATACATTTTTGGTTTTGCTTTTAATACCACTTTAAATTATCTGATACTTCTATTTTTTTTCCATTTCACCTCTTTTCTAATATTTTGCCATTTTTGCTAGAAATAAAGCTGAAATATCGTTTTCCAGTAATTACTTCACTGCCTCAGGTGTTTCCCATAATCTAAAAGCATCTGAAAGTGAAAGAATTTCTTAGATACAGGTAAGCCAGGGGTCAAAAACTGTTTCCACATTAGGCATCATGTTCTGTTGTTCTCAAGCATTGCATAATTGGCGTGCCAGTGAACAATAGTGGGTTTTAGTTTTGGTTTTCAGCTTTTGCACTCACAGTTGTACTGCTAATGACAAGATAAATTATTATTTATTGTTAAATAATGAGTTTAACTTGCTATTCAAAAATTGATTAAGGTTGGACTATAGGCAGATATAAAAATGAATGCAAATATTACAAAATTAATAATACATCATTACATTAATTTTTTGTTTTTAAATGCAAGTAGTATAAGTAACTGAATGTGACCTGATATTAGACTCCTGCAGTCTTTGTGTCAGGTCACCTGAGACCAGGTGACAGATGCACTCCGTAGGAGTCGGAAGTGCACCGCTAAGGTAGTGGACCTTAGGACTGACTGCATGCGGATTGTACCCAGGAAGATTCAGGACACAGGTCTACTGGATCACTAACACAGATCCCAGTTGGAGCTCGAGCATAGATTCCCCAGGGCGCAGAGTCTAAGAGCCAGCAGGTGTTCACCAGAGTGGTGAGGATGGACTGCGCTGCAGTCTGACTCCAGGTCACGGCCCCTAGGGTCTCATAGCTCACAGTAGACTACAGGAGAAGGAAACAGCAGGCTGGAACAACAAGGATAGTAAAGGGATAAGGCAGAGGTCAGGGCAACTAGCAGACAGGAACAACAGAGCACACAACAAAGGTTCAGGGTCACAGGCAGACAGGGATAGTCGGGGACACGCCAAAAGGTCAAGGTTACAAGCAGAGAGGAATAGTCAAGAACAAGCCAAGGTCAGTAACAGAGACAAACGTAGAGCACACGGCAAGCAGGAAGCCAAACACACAGTGAATACACAATGGTTGATTAGCACTGCTGGCTTGCCGTGCCCAGGTTAATATAGGGTTCCCGAATAGGGCCTGGGGTGGAGCCATGCTTAGAGGAGAGGTTATAAAAACCACCAGGTGGAAGTGACTGGCCTCTTAGTCTGAACACATGAGGAGAGGTAAGAAGACAGAGGAAGATTACTGCAAAACCATGACACTCTGTACACAAGGACATAATCAGTTTGTTTGCTAACAAGGAGCATGCTGATAGGAGGAGAGAGCCAAGTGACAGAGAGGAAGCGGGTTTATTTGTGTTGGCCATTAGACTGAGGACATCAAGCGGCAGAGAAATTATTGCAATGGAAATCTCTGAATTAAAGGATATTGTGGCAAAAAATAGGATGTTTGAGCTACCTGTAAATCTTTTTCTTGGAGTACATTACAGAACATAAGATCTTAGGCTTAGACCATGGGTTATGCAGCTACCTTAAGGTGATTGGACAATAGCAAACAAACAAACATAACCCATCCCACTCCCAGCAAGCCTCAGTTTGGTAACAAGCAATAACTTTCTGAAGAATAAGAACCGGGAGGGACCTGTGTTTTGTAATGTACTACAAGAGAAGGGTTTTACAGGTAAGTAAAAAATCTTATTTTCTTAACCTCCCTGGCGGTATTCCCGAGTGTGGCTCGGGGTGGATTTTCAGTATCAAAAGCGTTAACCCCGAGCCACACTCGGGATCGCATCACAGGATCCAGGTACAGTTACTTACCAGGCTTCGTTCCCTGCGAGCATTGCGACGCACAGGGACGGAGAACGGCGCCAAATTCAAAAAGTGAAACACACACAATACATACAGTACACTGTAATCTTACAAATTACATTACTGTATCAAATAATTTCACATCCCCTTTGTCCCTAGTGGTTTGTCCAGTGCCCTGCATGCAGTTTTATATTATAAATACTGTTCTTTCTACCTGGAAACTGGAGATTGTCCATAGCAACCAAAACCGTCCCTTTACATGAAAAGTGGTTTTAGACCAGCTAGAAAACAGCTATAATAAATTAGAATCACTTGCAGAATTGAGCGATAATGATTTGTGGGGAAATTCATCATCAAACACTGAACGTAATGACAGCGACAATTCTGCAAATCAGCATATTTCAGTGTTTTTGATTTGATTATATTATTGAATCATTTTTATTATTATTAGATTATTATTTTTATAATTATTTATAGTTATTTATTATAATTTATGGTTTTGTGTTTCAAACTTTATCATACCCAGGCTGTCTACTAGACTCTTGTTTGGACAGTTTTAAGTGTGTTATTCCTAAGAATTAAAGGCCTACAATATGAAACACCAAATTTCCATGCAAAACATTGTACCGCTTTGAGCATCAAAAAGCTGAAATAATCATACCGCTAGGGAGTTTAACATACATTACAGGACACACAATGTTTGTCTTAGAAGACTGGGATGTCCCAAAGCAGTGCAACTGAGGGGCGAGCAACATGGCAACAAATGCTAACAAGCCCACGAACAAACGGGCAAACAGAGGGCTTGAAGATTCAAAGCAGCCTGATGCACCTCATGCCTGAAACTGGCATCAGAAGAGGCTTGAAGACCAACCTGGTAAAACTTTTAAAAAGTGTGAACAGAAGACCAGATGGCAGCCTTACGAAGAAGACCAGGTGGAACTTACAAAGTTCGACTTTGCTAAAGTGAAGGTCATATGAGACATTAGTATTCCAAAACTGTGTTGATGTTGCCTTCCTCAGCTGGGGAGATCTCACCCCTCTACAAGCCAAAATTTGAAGCCACGTACATGTAGAGGTATAATTGTTAAATGTCCCTTATGATCCCCTTCCTAAAATGTGTGTAGTGTAAGGGATCTTCCCGGGGTAGGGTGTGTTTGGACACAGTTCACAGCAGACTTGGGATTTGATAAAGCAGATCTTGGCGTTTATTCGTGGTACAAACAGTCCAGCAAACAAAATATACAGCAACACCGTGCTTTCTAAGTACAACAAAAATAAAAGTCCTAGCCCGGCTGGGCGCTTACTAACAGGTTCTGCTCACCTATCTGACACTTACAAACACAGCGTCTTTCGCCTGGATATCGCAGGGTGAATTTTAGCTCCAGCAGTGGCTGTGCTTGCAGCTTCCTTCAACACACAGATTGTTCATTCCCTGGCTGAGAAGCAATCACCTGCAGACCCTACAGAGCCTTTAGCTTCCCAGGCTAATTAGGATCCAAGCTCACCTGATCCCAAACCCAGAACTGGATCGGGGGATGTGGAATGACAGGTCCCTCTACCAAACCTACCTGCCATTCCATATAAACCCAGGCCCGGCAAAATTAAATAACAACTCAGCAGCATATCGCTGCTGAGAAACTGATCCATCCTGGATTTACCATCTCACACTGTGTAGCAACCTAGGTGAGATGTACACCCCCTCGATCACTTCTCCAGTGACATGTCTACATATCCCCCCCCTCTTTTTCAGACCGGAGGGCTGAGCCTTTTGTCCCCACAGACAACTTACCCTTGACAATGCGTCAGCATTTGCCTGTAATTTCCCTGGCCTGTGTTCCACAGTGAAATTAAAGTTTTGTAGGGAGAGAAACCATCTAGTCACTCTTGCATTTCTCTCCTTGTTTAACTTCATCCATGTTAGGGGGGCATGGTCTGTCACCAACTTGAATTTCCTGCCTAGCAAGTAATACTTTAAAGATTCTAGGGCCCACTTCACTGCCAAACATTCTCGCTCCACAATGGCATAATTTTTCTCGGCCGGGGTTAGTTTTCTACTCAAGTACGTCACCGGATGCTCCTCACCATTCACTACTTGTGAGAGTACTGCACCTAAGCCTGTGCTAGAGGCATCTGTCTGGACCAGAAATTCTCGCCTGAAATCGGGGGTGACTAACACAGGTGGTTGGCACAAGGCAGACTTAAGGCTTTGGAAAGCCTCCTCGGCCTCTGGGGTCCACGTGACCATTGCTGTCTTTCCGCCCTTTGTCAAGTCAGTTAGCGGAGCAGCAACTGAGGCAAAGTTCGGCACAAATCTACGGTAATAACCCGTAATACCCAGGAAAGCTCTAACCTGTTTCCTTGTCAGGGGTCTAGGCCAATTCTGTATTGCCTCAATTTTATTTAGCTGTGGCCTAACCAATCCTCTTCCAACAATGTAGCCCAGATATTTGGCCTCTTCTAGGGCTAGAGCACACTTCTCGGCATTTATGGTCAACCCTGCATCACTTATGGCATCCAACACGGCCTGTACCTTACAGAGGTGACTTTCCCAATCAGGGCTAAAAATGACCACATCATCGAGGTAGGCGGCTGAGTAATCACGATGTGGTCGCAGAATCAAGTCCATCAACCTCTGGAAAGTTGCAGGCGCTCCATGTAACCCGAACGGCATCACTACATACTGGAATAGCCCATCAGGGGTGGAGAAAGCAGTTTTCTCTTTAGCCTCGTCAGAAAGTGGAATCTGCCAATAGCCCTTTGTGAGATCGAGGGTGGTTATGTACCTGGCGTTACCCAACTTCTCAATCAACTCATCTACCCTGGGCATAGGATACGCATCGAACTTGGAGATCTCATTCAACTTTCTGAAATCGTTACAGAACCTCCAAGTTCCATTGGGCTTTGGGATTAGCACAATTGGGCTGGACCATTCACTCTGTGACACCTCAATTACCCCCAGAGCAAGCATACGTTTTACCTCGGCAGATACGGCTTCCCTACGTGCCTCGGGTATCCTATAGGGCTTAAGGTTTACTCTGCTTCTAGGCTCAGTTTCAATGTGATGATGGATGAGGTGTGTACGCCCTGGGAGGTCAGAGAACTTGTTTTTGTTTTTCTGTAAAAATTCCTGAGCCTCCTGTTTCTGTGACACTGATAGAGTATCACCTACCTTGACTGGAGGGATTGGTGGTGACAAATTATTAACAGTATTTGTCGCCACCAAGGATTCCCTGTCTTTCCAGGGCTTGATCAAGTTTATGTGATAAACTTGGAAAGGCTTCCTTCTACCTGGTTGGTGCACCTTGTAGTTCACCTCACTGACCTTTTCAACAATTTCATAGGGACCTTGCCACTTCGCCAAGAATTTACTCTCAACAGTGGGGACTAGTATAAGGACCCTATCGCCTGGGTTGAATGTCCTGATTCTTGCGGACCGGTTGTAAATTCTACTTTGGGCCTCTTGAGCCCTCTGGAGGTGTTCCCTTACCAGGGGCATTACAGTGGCTATACGGTCCTGCATTTGTGCTACATGCTCAATAACACTCTTGTATGGGGTGGACTCATTCTCCCATGTCTCTTTTGCAATGTCTAGTAGACCCCTAGGGTGATGACCATAGACCAACTCGAATGGTGAGAACCCTGTGGACGCTTGGGGCACCTCTCTAATAGCAAACATGAGGTAGGGTAATAAATGATCCCAGTCACGACCATCTTTTGCCACCACTTTCTTCAACATATGTTTCAAAGTTTTATTAAATCTCTCCACCAATCCGTCCGTCTGGGGGTGGTACACAGAGGTACGGATGTGTGAGATTTTAAATAGTTTGCATAATTCCTTCATTACTTTCGACATAAATGGCGTACCTTGGTCAGTTAGGATTTCTTTGGGGATCCCAGTCCTAGAGAACATATAAAACAACTCACGTGCAATTGTTTTAGATGCAGTGTTTCTTAAGGGTACGGCCTCAGGATAGCGGGTCGCATAATCCAGGACTACCAAAATATACTGGTGTCCTCTAGCTGACTTTACAATGGGACCCACTAAATCCATGGCAATACGCTCAAAAGGCACCTCTATAATAGGGAGCGAAACCAACGGACTGCGAAAATGTGACACTGGGGCACTAACCTGACATGTGGGGCACGACTCACAGTATTTTTTAATGTCATCATATATGGCCGGCCAAAAAAACCTCTGGAGAACCCTCTCTCGCGTTTTGTCAGTCCCCAAGTGTCCCCCAAGAACATGGTTATGTGCCATGTCAAGCACCTGACGCCGGTACGGCTTAGGTACCAGAAGCTGTTCCACAATCTCATCTTTAACCTTATTGACTCTATAGAAAAGATCATTAGTCACCGAAAAATGTGGAAATCTTTTTTCAGCATCTGGTTCCTGAGGTACCCCGTTCATAACAGCAACCTGCTCTCTCGCATTTTTGAGAGTGGGGTCCTGTAATTGTGCAGTCCCAAAATTATCGCTAGACACCTCTAAGTCTAGTATATTTTGCTCAGTGGGAGGAGCCTCCTCCTCCCCAGCCAGGACCTGCAAAGGAAAACAATCATTTTCATCCTGTACACTTTTATCATTCACAGTGGACAAGGCAACCACCTTAGAGGTATCCTCACTCCTTTTGGGGATTTTTCTTTTTTCCCAGAGAGCCCAGAATAAAGGAAAATCGCGCCCCAATATTACATTATGCATGAGGTTTTTAACCACACCCACTTCATATTGTACTGTGCCTTGTTCAGTCCCGACTTTAGCCAGCACTATAGGGTACACTTTTGTATCACCATGTATACACACAACGCTCATATGCTTTTTAGACTCTAAGTCCCCAGTCACCAGGCTAGCATGCACCAAGGTTACAAGGCTTCCTGAGTCCATTAACGCTTTAACAGGAAAGTCATTGATTGTGATGTTACAGATTTGCGGTTCAGTCTCTAGTCCAGGAACTGCAGCACAAGATGGTTCCGCAAATAGCGACTGACGCCGGCTAGCGTCACATTCCATGGGTTCAGAGGTAAGAGGGCAATGGGCCGACACGTGTCCCGCCTCATGGCATCTCCAACACTGGATAGGGCCTGGTCTCTTTGGCAAGGAGTCCTTTTCAGAGCCCCTTAGCCACCCGGGACCATCACCAGTCTTTTGTCCCTGAGACACCACTTGAGCCCTTTTCCCCCCCATCAGCACCCCTCCACACTCCCCCAATAGATGGAAGTCTCTTACCAGCTGACGGCACAGATCTGGCGCTCCGGGGAGGTGAAGATGCTGCAGGCACATCACGGAGGTAGTCCTCAGTCGCCTGGAACCTTTCCACAAGGTTGACAAGTTCGTTTGCATTCTTAGGATCACCTTGTCCCACCCAGCGTTGCAGGTCAGTAGGAAGCGCTCGGAGGTAGCGATCCATCACGACCTTCTCTAGGATTTGTGCAGGAGTAGAAGTGTCTGGCTCCAACCACTTTCTTGCCAAATGGATTAGGTCATACATCTGGGACCTCGCTGATTTGTCCAGACTGTAGCTCCAGTTGCGTACCCTCCGGGCACGGACTGCAGTAGTAACTCCTAGTCGGGCAAGTATCTCCTCTTTTAGCCGAGTATAGTCCTTAACCTCTTGCTCACTGAGGTCATAGTAGGCCTTTTGGGGTTCACCTGTTAAATAGGGCGCAATTACTTCTGCCCACTCAGCGGCTGGTAACTTCTCTCGCTCAGCCACGCGCTCAAATACTGTTAGATAGGCCTCAACATCGTCCTCAGCAGTCATCTTTTGCAGCGCTTTCTGCACAGTCCTTCTCCCAGAAAAAATCTCTGGAGCGGCTCCCATCACCACAGGCGCCTCTCGATTTGCTATCAGGTGCTCAATAAGTTGTTGTTGTGCAGCCATGGACTGTTCATGTCGTCTATTGGCCTCTATCTGAGCCTGCTGTTGTGCAGCGATCATCTGCTGTTGTTCAGCCATGGACTGTTCATGTCGTCTATTGGCCTCTGTCTGAGCCTGCTGTTGTTGCAAACTCACTTGCATAAACTGCTTCAGCATCTCCTCCATGTTGCTGGACTGTTTTTGGAGTGTAGTTGCAGCTTTTACCCAGGACATCAGCAGCTGTAGCCAAGTCTGTCCACACCGTTGCCCCTAGCAACCGCGTTGCCCGCTACCTCCACCAATTGTAAGGGATCTTCCCGGGGTAGGGTGTGTTTGGACACAGTTCACAGCAGACTTGGGATTTGATAAAGCAGATCTTGGCGTTTATTCGTGGTACAAACAGTCCAGCAAACAAAATATACAGCAACACCGTGCTTTCTAAGTACAACAAAAATAAAAGTCCTAGCCCGGCTGGGCGCTTACTAACAGGTTCTGCTCACCTATCTGACACTTACAAACACAGCGTCTTTCGCCTGGATATCGCAGGGTGAATTTTAGCTCCAGCAGTGGCTGTGCTTGCAGCTTCCTTCAACACACAGATTGTTCATTCCCTGGCTGAGAAGCAATCACCTGCAGACCCTACAGAGCCTTTAGCTTCCCAGGCTAATTAGGATCCAAGCTCACCTGATCCCAAACCCAGAACTGGATCGGGGGATGTGGAATGACAGGTCCCTCTACCAAACCTACCTGCCATTCCATATAAACCCAGGCCCGGCAAAATTAAATAACAACTCAGCAGCATATCGCTGCTGAGAAACTGATCCATCCTGGATTTACCATCTCACACTGTGTAGCAACCTAGGTGAGATGTACACCCCCTCGATCACTTCTCCAGTGACATGTCTACAGTAGGTACAAACAGCTTATTTCCTCAAGCCCCAAAACACACTTTGTGTCAACATGTGCTATCTCCCATCACGGGATATCAATGTACATGTTTTGGGGGTGCAACCCCTTCCTCCTAACTAAAGTAGGTGAGAGGAAGGGGTTGCTCCCCCGAAAACACATCCATTGATCCCCCATGATGGGAGCTAGCACATGTTGACACACTGGGACTTATTTTAGAAAGGCCAATCCACTCTGCACTACAAGTGCACTTTCAAATGCACTTGTATTGCACTCGTAGTGCAAAGTGGATTTGCCTTTTGGATATAACCCCTAGCGTGTCAACATGTGCTAGCTCACATCATGGGGGATCAATGGATGTGTTTCGGGGGTGCAACCCCTTCCTCTCACCTACTTTAGTTTGGAGGAAGTGGTTGCACTCCCAAAATGCATACATTCATCTCTCGTGATGGCAGATAGCACATGTTGACACACTGTGTGTTTTGGGGCTTTAGCAATATAGATGTAGGGAAAGACACACATTTTAGGCATGAGATCATGAGGGAATTCCGAATTTTGTGGCCCAATTTGTGTACATCTTCAATTTTTGGCTTTGGGATTCTTAAAAACGCATAAAGATTACAATTAAAACATTACTTAGTGCAGTGTTTCACAACTCTCCTTTTCTAGATGCATTTCTAGGTCATGTTTTCTCTATTTTTTGTTTTTGGTACAGGTGATGATGTCATTTTGGAGGTTAGTAATTCACACAGTCGTTTTTAGCCTGCTGAAAATAAAGAAAACAGGGCCTGGTGGTGCACCTAGAGAAGTGGAGTGGCTAAACACTGACCTCAGACATTATAAAGCCTAGGTTCACATTGCAGCAATTTGTCATGGGATTTGATAGATAAAAAAAATCGCATGACAAGTCGCAGCCTATTTGAGGCAATGGCACTGTTCACATTGGTGCGACATTGATTTAGCGGCACCACAACAATTTGCAAAAGTAGTTCCTGCACTACTTTTTCCAATTTCAGGTGCGACTTCAATAGGCATCTGCGCATGAAGCCACACAAATGTCTATCAAGTTGCACTGACCTTGCTACTTGGAAATCGTGCTACTTTAAGTGAAGTAGCGCAATTTCAAAGTAGCATCAATGTGAACCAGGGCTTAAAAGTCATGAAACCATGGGAAATCTTAAAAATGTAAACAGGAGCTAACAAGTGGAAGAAAATTTCATGCCGGAGGAACTTAAAATTTGGCAAGCATGTTCACATAATCACATATTCTTCTCTGTAAAGCAGTGGCCACCTCCTTTATTTTCTCAAGATCAATCAAAGCCTGCATCATATGTGCACTCATATGGCCAATTGTGCATCTTTGAAGTTCATGTCCTTGTAAGAAGAGAAAAAAGTATTGAACAATGGTCAAGTGGCTGAGGCCCTATATAGTGAGTTATGGTCAAGTTACTAGGCAAATTGGGGAAATACCTACCCAGTCTATTGTTGCTTGCAACCTTCTTGCCCTTCACACACCTACACTACTAGGAATGTACACACTGGACGCCAAGATCCTAGCTATTGGCTAACCAACTCAATGGAGTAATACTGTCCCTGGTACATGGAGACCAGACGGGCTTTATGCCAGGAAAGGGTACCGATATCAACCTGAGGTGGCTGTTCACAGTGATTGATCAGGTGGCTGGGGGGTGGGGGGGGCGAGGTGATTGCCTCCCTGGATGCTGAAAAAGCCTTTGACTCGGTGGAGTAAGAGTACCTGTGGTTAGTGCTACAAAAGTTCGGGTTTGGACCAGTCTTTATATCATGGTTAAGACTATTATACTCTAACCCGATAGCTAGGGTCCGTACTAGTGGCATTCTGTCTGCACCCTTCCCACTCCACCGGGGCACTAGACAGTGCTGACCCCTCTCTCCCACCCTCTTCGCCCTGGCCATTGAACCGCTGGCTGCAATAATAAGATCCTCTGACAGAGTGACTGGTATATCGGTCCCAGCCATGGTAGAAAAAATCTCAATGTATGCAGGTGACACCCTTCTGTATCTCAGTGATCCATATGATTCACTGGCAGCGGCTCTGGAGGTCTTTGAGGGGTTTTGCAGGTTCTCGGGCATTAGAATCAATTTGGACAAGTCAGTGCTTTTTTCTTTGAGCCCGATTGCCCCCCACCCAACCTACTGGCCTCCCTCCAATGGGTTGACAAATTAAATATTTAGGCATGTATATTCAGAGGCGCCTGCCAGACTACCTCAGAGATAATGTGCGCCCGATCTTACAGAAATTTCTACAGAAATGCGGTACATGGAAGACTCTACCACTCACACCAGTGGGAAGGATACACTTAGTCAAGATGTCCTTCCTCCCTAAATTCCTATACGCATTTAGGCACACCCCCGTTAGCATCCCTAATTCCTTCTTTAACAAACTGGACCAGGCCATCGGAACATATGTGTGGCAAGGGAAGGTCCCCAGAATAGCTAGATCCACACTCCAGCTCTCGCTGTCGGAGGGAGGGTTGGTCCTACCCAACTTCAAAAAGTATTATTGGACGGCAGTTTTGGTCTCAGTAAGGTGGTGGTTCACGCAAGATTGGTCTATTCCCGCGTTAAATCTTAAGGCTGCTATATTAGGGTCATATGCAGAGCTCAGTAACTTAGTATACCGAGGGCCTCGTTCCAACATACACATTACCACTCCCATGAGAACCACGGTTGGGGTGTGGAGGCAAGTTTCAGGATCTCTGATGAGGCCCCGGGCCTATTCTCCCTATATTCCCCCGTGGGGTAAGCCAGAGCTGCCCCATCTGAGGACTGTGCCTGATCCACAAATATGGGCTAGATACGGAGTAAAAACCCTCCGGGATATAATGCCGGGGGCCGTCTCCTTCCCTTTAGCGAACTGAAGATTTTTCACTCCCTTCGTGGATGTACTTCTGGTTTATTCAACTTTGCCATGCGGTCAGAGCACAGTTTCCAGATCCAGTCACCGTAAACCCACACTCAGTTGATCAACTCCTTACGGCATGCAATATAGACAAAACGCTATCCTCCATATACTTCAGACTCACTTGTGTACGTAGCAACGGGGCTGACAGGGCTTTCACTGCTTGGCAAAGAGACATACCCAGCCTGACAGAGGAGGATTGGTCCAAGAGCCTACAACAATACATCCCCCTCATGATAGCAGCTAAAGACTGTTTCATACAGACAAAATTCCTTCATAGGGTGTACTATATGCCCCAAAGGCTTTCAGTCATATACCGTCATATACCGCACTGCTGATGAAAACTGTCCGTGCTGTAGAGAGGGAATAGGCAATTATATACACAAGGTGTGGGAATGTCCCCTAATACAGATTTTCTGGTGGGAAGTAGCTGCTGACATCAGCTCAATTAATGAGATACCCATCAAACCTGATCCTTTGATCCTTCTGTTAGGAGTAACCGATAATATACCTACTAACACATGTACCAAAACCTTTATCTTTTACTGTGCCTATTACGCCAGGAAAATTATTCTACTTAACTGGAAGGCACCTGAGCCACCCCGGCTTTCTGAATGGAAGGCAGTGGTGAATGCCACCCTCCCATTATACAAACTGACGTACATGGGTCACAACTGCCCTAAAAAGTTCCAGAAAATATGGTCGGCGTGGGTGGAGGCCAGGCACCTCATGGTGTAACCTTGTGACGAGACAAAATATTGGGACTCCTGCCACTCCTCCCCACGCTTTCTCTTCTCTTTCCAGGCTCCTTCCCCCTGGATGTCTGCTGATTTGCACCACATTTAATCACCCCTCCCGCCCCCCCAGGAGAGTGGGCAAATGGGTAATTTTGGTATTGTTATGCTTACATATCCCTGCTTTGGATGCAAAGAGTATATTCTAGGATGGAAAATAGATGCTGATATGTTTCATGTATGCAAGACAATTTAGCTACTACCTGTCAGAAGAAACAACCTATCCTTATGTAATGTTTACAGCTATTCACATGTAACCTGATTATTGTTTTCTAATAAAGATTCCTTCTGTTAAAAAAAAAAAAGGAATGTACAAACTGCAACTACTCTGTAATCTTGACCCTAGTGCCTGGATCTACAAAACTGGGGTACCGAGCAACACTGCCAGCTCCTTTCACCCCTTCCTTCTCCATGCTAATGTTAAAGTGGTTGTAAACCCTTACAAACCACTTTGACCTACAGGTAAGCCTAGATTAAGGCTTACCTGTAGGTCCAAGAAATACAGTGCCTTGCAAAAGTATTCGGCCCCCTTGAACTTTTCAACCTTTTGCCACATTTCAGGCTTCAAACATAAAGATATAAAATTTTTATTTTTTGTGAAGAATCACCAACAAGTGGGACATAATTGTGAAGTAGAACGAAATCTATTGGTTTTTGAAACTTTTTTAACTAATAAAAAAATGAAAAGTGGGGCGTGCAAAATTATTCGGCCCCCTTGCGTTAATACTTTGTAGAGCCACCTTTTGCTGCGATTACAGCTGCAAGTCGCTTGGGGTATGTCTCTATCAGTTTTGCACATCGAGAGACTGAAATTCTTGCCCATTCTTCCTTGCAAAACAGCTCAAGCTCAGTGAGGTTGGATGGAGAGCGTTTGTGAACATCAGTTTTCAGCTCTTTCCACAGATTCTCGATTGGATTCAGGTCTGGACTTTGACTTGGCCATTCTAACACCTGGATACGTTTATTTGTGAACCATTCCTTTGTAGATTTTGCTGTATGTTTGGGATCATTGTCTTGTTGGAAGATAAATCTCTGTCCCAGTTTCAGGTCTTTTGCAGACTCCAACAGGTTTTCATCCAGAATGGTACTGTATTTGGCTGCATCCATCTTCCCCTCAATTTTAACCATCTTCCCTGTCCCTGCTGAAGAAAAGCAGGCCCAAACCATGATGCTGCCACCACCATGTTTGACAGTGGGGATGGTGTGTTGAGGTTGATGAGCTGTGTTGCTTTTACGCCAAACATATCGTTTTGCATTGTGGGCAAAAAGTTCGATTTTGGTTTCATCTGACCAGAGCACCTTCTTCCACATGTTTGGTGTGTCTCCCAGGTGGCTTGTGGCAAACTTTAGACGAGACTTTTTATGCATATCTTTTAGAAATGGCTTTCTTCTTGCCACTCTTCCATAAAGGCCAGATTTGTGCAGTGTACGACTGATTGTTGTCCTATGGACAGACTCTCCCACCTCAGCTGTAGTTCTCTGCAGTTCATCCAGAGTGATCATGGGCCTCTTGGCTGCATCTCTGATCAGTCTTCTCCTTGTCTGAGCTGAAAGTTTAGAGGGACGGCCAGGTCTTGGTAGATTTGCAGTGGTCTGATACTCCTTCCATTTCAAAATGATCGCTTGCACAGTGCTCCTTGGGATGTTTAAAGCTTGGGAAATCTTTTTGTATCCAAATCCGGCTTTAAACTTCTCCACAACAGTATTACGGACCTGCCTGGTGTGTTCCTTGGTCTTCATGATGCTCTCTGCGCTTTCAACAGAACCCTGAGACTATCACAGAGCAGGTGCATTTATACAGAGACTTGATTACACACAGGTGGATTCTATTTATCACCATCAGTCATTTAGGACAACATTGGATGATTCAGAGATCCTCGCTGAACTTCTGGAGTGAGTTTGCTGCACTGAAAGTAAAGGGGCCGAATAATTTTGCACGCACCCCTTTTCAGTTTTTTATTTGCTAAAAAAGTTTAAATTATCCAATAGATTTCGTTCCACTTCACAATTGTGTCCCACTTGTTGGTGATTCTTCACAAAAAATTAAAATTTTATATCTTTATGTTTGAAGCCTGAAATGTGGCAAAAGGTCAAGGGGGCCGAATACTTTCCCAAGGCACTGTATATTGCCTTTACTTCCTCTTTAAGGCACTACATACTTTGCTAATGTGTGGAGTGGGTATTTGTTTTGGACATCTAAACATTTGACATGTATACACATTTGAAGACAGATTCAAATAATACTTACTTGTGCAAACAAGAGGCTCACAAATATTTTCTTCCACTTCTGGGTCTCTTTGGCCCTCTGTTTGACTTGCATCAGGGGATGTTACATCCACAGTAGGAAGGTCTGTACTGGGTCCAGGTGTCATATCCCACGCCTTCAAACCAACATGCTGGTTCATCTGAAAGCACTCAATTTCCTCTTAAAAAAAAATAAAACAACATTCATGTATCCCCCCCAAGTCACATATGATTCTAGCATCTATTTTGCTGCATTAGTTGGCCAACCTTGCACTGGGGACAATGTTTGCTCATGACTAGTGGACTACACCACGCTGCACTGTTTTTTTCCCCTTAAAAATGCATCGAAAAGGGAAGGTGATGTCATTTTACAGAGGGGACAAGTGCCAACATTAAAAAACTCATGCAGTTGCCCCCCACCCTTTTTGTCTCCTATGGGATAGGGGATAAATGAGACTCATTATAGCAGGGGTGCATTAATGGGCACTGATGAGCTAGGCAGCAAACAGAAAGTGTTCTTGACCACTTAAGTTCTGCCCTAAGCCCAGGGCCTTTGGCCCACCTAGAATCACCCCTGTCAGTAGCTAAATGAGTGTGTTTGAAGTTGTCACGATTTTGGGGGGAAGATGGCCTTGAAGTCTCCCCTGTTGAGTCCTGGGTGACAGTAACGTCCCTTTGCCCCTCTGGTGGCTTGTATGTAGCCTCCTTTTTTATGCTTCCCTGTTGAAAGAAGAGTATAAATATATTTAGAATGCAAAAAATGGGAAAAAAGATAATATTTAAATGTTCATATCTGCTTTATATTTAACTTCATGTTAAAAAAAAAAACACAGACAAAGATTAGAGAAAACATTATCTTGTATTTTGAAAACCTACTTTACACATATACATATTGGTTAGATACAAATCTTGCTTCCTTTTTTTTGCTGATGTGATGGATGGACTCCATCTGCTCTTGCTCGCAGTGCTTTAAATCTGCCCATCGCTTTCGGATTTGATCCTTTGTTTCTGATGAATTGGGGAAGCCTCTGTATCCCACGGCAGACATTAATTATTTGAAGGCCAAAATTGGTAGCCTGCGTAGTACATATAATAGGGAGTGCAAGAAGGTCATGGATTCCCAGAGACCGGGAGCAGCAGCAGATGACTTATACGTCCTCAGGCTGTGGTACTACAACAGCCTGCGGTTTATGTCAGGCCAAACAGAACCACGCCCATCACTTTCAATGCTTCCTTCCACATCAGCTCAGGCCACAGCTTCTGAGGTCCTTCAACACATGAAGAAGATGTGGAGGAGCCCAGCTTCACCCAGGTATAGCATTGTTGAACATATTTGGAGACAAAAATTGAATGATGTTAACTAGACGTTAGTGATCCCAAATTTCTGCCTTAACAAAGTGGTTTACATGTCAATAGACAGTAGTGACCAAAAATGATTGGGACAAGAATGAAAAATGCTGGGGTCAGAATGATAGTCTTTTCTATTTGTTAACATTCAATTTGCAACAGTCATGAGCTCAAAATTGTGTGCGATGACCAAAAAACAAAAAATATGTCCCATTTTCATACACAGTCTCAGTCTGGAGGAGCCCCTGCCCAGCAGCCAGACTGAGTCCCAGGTTCCTCCCCTACGCCGTCCAACTAAAAGGGCCAGGAAATCAAGAAATTTGGATGACGCCACGGCTGCCTTCCTCAGGCATGCAACAAGTACCATTAGCACGGCACCAGATGCACAGGAGGTATTTGGATGCATGACGGCAAATAAGCTGAAGGATATGGAGGAGGACCAATGGAGTATGTGCGAGGAGATGATACTGCAGCTCCTCAACAAAGATAGGTGGCACTGATGGGCACTATAAGGCAGCACTGATTGACACTGGTAGGCGTCACTGATAGGCAGCACTGATGATGAGGCACTGATTAGCAGCACTGATAGGTGGTATGGGTGGGCACTGATATGTGCCACTGGTGGGCACTGACAGGTGGCACTGGTGGGTGCTGACAGATGGCACTGATTAACAGCACATGCGGAGGGATCAATGTTTCTCTAACAGAAGCCATGCTGACAGCGTGAAGAAATGATGCCCGGCATGTTTATTTCAGTGATTAGCTTTCATTGGCTGATCACATGGTAAAGAGCCTGTGTGTCTCTTTACCCGATCTATATTCAGCCGAGTCTCACGGACTCAGCGATCACAGAGTGCACCACCCGCATGCCCCAGGGGAAGTGTGAAAACGGTCGGGCGATTATGGACGCCTTCCTGGCAATTTGAGCCCACGCTGTTACCGTCTTTCAGCTATAGCGCGGGTGGCAAGTGGTTAAATCCATCTAGGTGGTGCATATCTCCCCGTACCCTTTTTTGACAATAGCTTGCCTAATAGCCTTGGAAATATCCAGAATTTAGTGTCAAGATTTTCTCCCTCCATAGATGCTAAGTTCAATTCTTGGTTCGTGGATTTCAATCACAATTCAACCAACTTTCTGAAAATAAAATCCAGGCAGATTTGCACAGCCCCAGTCAGGAACAAAAAAGTCTGGTAAATATGCCATTTTACATGTTATTTCATTAGCATTCTTCTTTTAAACCAGCAAATGGAGTTTTGGAATATTTTTCACATTGTACAGGCTTTCAGTTTAAAATGTAAAGCCCCATACACACTATCAGATTGTCTGCTGATTGTTTTCCTTCAGGTTTACCAAAACCATGTAGTACAAGGGCCTGCCTGATTGCATACACATTGAAACTCCTAAGGTTTGACCTCCTATTATATGGTTTTGGTAAATCTGATGGAAAAAATCAGCAGAAAATCTGATAGTGTGTATGGGGCTTAACTCTACTGCTGAGAAACAAAAACATCCTCTTAGTATGAGTGCAAGGATTGTTAACAAACTGGGATGCAGATACCTATCTTTTCTGTCCTAACGAAAATTTTGATTGTTTCACTGTCCTTTTCCAGACTGATTCCTGAATTGGAGAGTACTGTGCAAAAGTTTTAGGCAGGTGTGAATAAAAAAAAGTAAGAATGCTTTAAATAACTTATATTTTAATTGTTTATTTTTATCAGTATACAAAATGCAAAGCGAGTGAACAGAAAAAAAATCCAAATCAAATATTTGGTGTGACTACCCTTTGACTTCAAACCAGCATAAATTCATACACTTGCACACTTTGTAAACTAGTACAAAGTGGGGGATTTTGTAGGATTAGAGTCAGATGTATGATTAACCACTTGCCGCCCGCCCTATTACAAATTGACGGCGGCAAATTGGTTTCATAATCCTGATCGGCCGTCATATGACGTCCTCAGGATTATGAGCCGCTGCGCGCCCCCGGGGGCACGCATTGCAGCGATCGTTGTTGCGGGGTGTCAGTCTGACACCCTGCAACTACGATCTCGGTAAAGAGTCTCCGACAGAGACTCTTTACCACGTGATCAGCCGTGTCCAATCACGGCTGATCACAGTGTAAATTGGAAGAGCCGGTGATCGGCTTTTCCTCACTCGTGTCTGTCAGACGCGAGTAGAGGAGAGCCGATCGGCTGCTCCTCTGACAGGGGGGGGCTGTGCTGATCGATTATCAGCACAGCCCCCCCGAGAATGCCCACACTGGACCACCAGGGACACCACCAGACCACCGGGGATGCCCAGGATAAGGTATGCCACCCTAGACCACCAGGGATTCCAATCAGTGCCCATAATGGATGCCAATCAGTGCCCACAATGGGCATCACTGATTGGCATGCATTATTGTTTGGCACTGATTGGCATCCATTAGTACAGTATATTATAATACAATGCCGCCTATCAGTTCCCATCCGTGCCGCCTATCAGTGCCCATCCATGCCACCTATCAGTGCCTACCCATGCCCACCTGTGCCGCCTACCCATGCCCACCTGTGCCGACTACCCATGTCCACCTGTGCCACCTATCCATGCCCATCCATGCCGCCCACCCATGCCAGCTATCAGTGCCAATTTGTGCCACCTATTAGTGCCCATCCGTGTCGCCCATCAGTGCCACCCATCAGTGCCGCCTATCAGTGCCCATCAGTGCCGCCTATCAGTGCCACATATCAGTGTCCATCAATGCCACCTCATCAGTGCCACTTCATTGGTGACACCTCATCGGTGCCCATCAGTGCCGCCTTATCATTGCCCATCAGTGTATCCCCATCAGTGCCCATCAGTGAAGGAGAAAATTTACTTATTTACAAAGTTTTGAAACTGAAACAAAAAAAAACATTTTTTTTTTCAAAATTTTCGGTATTTTTTTATTTGTTGAGCAAAAAATAAAAACCGCAGAGGTGATCAAATACCACCAAAAGAAAGCTCTATTTGTGGGAAAAAATGATAAAAATTTCATTTGGGTACAGTATAGCATGACCGCGCAATTGTCATTCAAACTGCGACAGCGCTGAAAGCTTAAAATTGGTCTGGGCAGGAAGGTGTTTAAGTGCCCGGTATTGAAGTGGTTAAAGTGGTTGTAAACCCTTACAGACCACTTTGGCCTACAGGTAAGCCTAGATTAAGGCTTACCTTTAGGTCCAAGAAATATCCCCTAAACCTAAACAGTTTAGGAGATATTTGAAAAAAGACAGGCACTGCTGTCTATGGCGCATGCAACGTAGACAGCTGTGTGCAGGTGCACTGAGCATGCTGCTTCTAACGGCGATATGCCATTAGTGGCGGCTCCCATGCGCATGCGTGGGAGTGATGTCATCGCGGCTCCGGCCAATCACAGCGCCGGAGCCACAATACCCGGAAAGAAGATGGACGCTCCGTGTAAGAGGGGACATCGGTTACATCGCTGGCTCCTGTGTCAGGTAAGTGACACATAATGGGCTACTATGTGATGCATAGTAGCCCATTATGGGTTACCTTTGCAGGGAAACAAAGAGGAAGTAAATCCATCAGGGTTTACTTCCTCTTTAACAAATTATACCAAGCAGTTACTAATGATCATCAATTTCATATGTAGGTTGAAACACGGTCATTACCTGAAACAGAAATAGCTGTGTAGGTGGCTGGGTGAGGAACAGCCAAACTCAGCTACTCACAGGTCATACAGCATGGCAAGACTGAGCACAACAACAAGACACAAGGTAGTTATACTGCATCAGCCAGATCACTCGCAGGCAGAGATTTCAAATCAGACTGGGGTTTCAAAATGTACTGTTCAAGTTCTTTTGAAGAAGCACAAAGAAAGGGGCAACATTGAGGACTGTAAACACAAGGAAACTTAATGCAGCAGATGAAATACATATGATGCTTACTTTCAACATCGGAAGATGTCCAGCAGTGCCTTCAGTACATAACTGGCGGAAACCAGTGGGACTCAGGTATACCCATCTACTGTCTGGAGAAATCTGGCCAAAAGTGGTTTTCATGGAAGAGTTCCACCAAAAAGCCATACCTCCAACATGGAAACAAGGCTAAGGGACTATGCATGAAAACATAGAAACTGGGGTGCAGAAAAATGTCAGCAGGTGCTCTGGACTGATGAGTCAAAATATGAAATTCGGCTGTAGCAGGAGGCAGTGTGTTCACGGAAGGGCTGGAGAGCGCTACAATAATGATTACCAGCAGACAACTGTGAAGCATAGTCTAGGTTCCTTGCAAGTTTGGGGCTGCATGTCTGCAAATGGAGTTGGAGATATAGTCAGGATTAATAGTGTCAGTTCAATGCTGAAAAATACAGGCAGATGCTTATCCATCATATCATACCATCGGGGAGGCATGTGATTGGCCCCACATTTATTCTGCAGCAAGACAACGACTCCAATGTCATTAAGAACTATCTTCAGTGAGAAGAACAAGAAGTCCTGGAAGTGATTGTTTGGCCCCTACAGAGCTCTGATCTCATCATCATGGAGTCTGTCTGGAATTAAATGAAGAAACAGAAGGATTTGAGGCAGCCGACATCCACAGAAGATCTGTGCTTGGTACATGACGAGTTCCTTCAAAAACTGTGTGCAAGTGTATCTAGAACTAGAACTGATGCTGGTTTGAAGGCAAAGGGTGGTCACACCAAATAAAGATTTGATAGGGATTTCTCTTCTGTTCATTTACTTTCCTTTTTTTGTTCATTGATAAAAATAAAATATTAACACTTCTACTACTGAAAGCGTTCTTAATTTTCTGCATTTTTTCACACCTGCCTAAAACTTTTGCACAGTACTAAATATACACACACGCGCACGCACGCACTGAATTTGACTTGGTATATCAATCTTGCAAAGCTCTGTAAAGCAGGGCTCAGGCTAAGAGACGGTGGAAGCCGTTACAAGAAAAAGACCAGTTGAATACCAACTGGAACTGGGGGTGAGGAAGATCGCAGGACTATTGGATTATTTGGTGGGGGAATGATGGATTTTAATGATTCTGTATCTGTATGGAGTTGGACTTTAAAGTGATAGTCCTTGCAAAAACGAAAATCCCTGCATCTATAACCACCAGAATTCTAACACTAATCTCTCTATCCCTGTAAAGAAAAAATGAGTATACATACCTTTTTTGAAGCCGCTCCGACCCGATCCCATGCTGAGCTGTCAGCCGTGGCTTGGCTGTGTAGGCAGGTGCGTAGTTGACACAGACAAAAACTGAAGCCCCATAGTAATGCTATGGGTGACGTCACTTCCCATTCATTTCACAGCCGTTGTCGGCCGTGTCCTCTGCAGAGCTTCCGCCGCTGGAGATCGGGTCAGATCAGTAGTGATGGACGAACTTCCGATGGGACGTTTCGCGAATGCGAATGCGGCCAAAAGTTTGCGAACCGCAAAGTTTGTGGCGGACCCCATTGACTTTAATGGCAGGTGAACCTTAAAAACCTACAGGTCATATTTTTAGCCACAAAATACTTACTAGCTGTGCACACATAGTCCCACCACATGGCCACTGACATAACAAAAGTATTAAGTGAATCTGGGATCAACAACGACAAGCATTCTTTTTTTTATCTGTGAAATTTTGCCAATTCAGGAGCGCCATGGAGGAGAGGCAAGGTAAGGGCAGGCTATGAAGAGGGTGCAGTAGATGATCAGTGCCACAGTCAGGGCAGTCCTGTGCCAGTGTCCCAGTGTGCCAACCTGTGCTTTAGCCCCTCCCTCTGCCCGGCCCTTACCTCCACCTATGCAGGGCTCCTTGCAGTGGTCCGGAGGTGCCAGTCCAGTGCTGATCCTCAGCCATGGTGCTGGCACTGCCTACTAATTGACTTCTCTGCTGCTATCTGCCTCACTGACACCAGCACTGAGATAGAACACTGACACCAGCACCGCGATAGAGACTGAGCACTGACACCAGCACCGTGATAGAGAGCACTAACACCAGCACCGAGATAGAGAGCACTGACACCACACCAGCACCATGATAGAGAGTATACAGAATATACTTTGTATCTTTGAAAGAAAGTATATTATACGTGTACAACCCTATATACTGTACACCTATGCCAGTCCTTAAAAGGACCCTTGTGGACATAATAGTAATAGCTAGTGATTAAACTGACTGTCCCTGCTCCACACAGCGTCCTGTCCCTACACTGACAAAAGACAGCTGCAGAATCGGTCAGCAGTGCACTCAGCAATCAACAGCACAGCAGTCAGCAGCAGTGCACTGTACACCTATACCAGTCCTTAAAAGGACTTTTGTGGACCTAATAGCTAGTGATTTGTGTCACTACAGTCTGTCCCTGCTCCACACAGCAACCTCTCCCTACACTGACAAAAGACAGAATGTAAAATGGCCGCCAGATCAGGTCTATTTATAAGGTAGGGGGAATGTCCAATTGTCCATGTGCCTAAATTTTTCAATTGGCTGTCCTGTACCCCATGATGGATGTGTCATCATGGGTCAAAGTTCTTTCATAATGTAAACGCATATGTCAGGCACGTGAACAGCGCCAGAAGTCCGCCGGTTTGGCGAATCGCGAACATGCAACATTCGCTGTGAACCGACTACCGGGCGAACCGCAAGGCCATCTCTACAGATCAGGTTAAAAAAAAGGAGAGGTATACTAATTTTCTCTTTACTGGGCTAGATAGGTTAGTATTAGATCGGGGGTGTCTGTAGATGCAGGGATTTTCGTTTTTGCATGGACTTCCACTTTAGTTGTTTGCTCTTTCTCATATTTTATCAGTTTTCCTAGAAACAAAAATGAAACACGGTCTCATTTCCCTTTTCTCCACCTGCACTACCCATATTGTTTCTGAAAAACCAGTTCTAGAAGAATCTTTAAAACTGAAAAAAAAAAAGAAATAGTTATGAGGGGAATTTGTCAGCTATTTAAATTATGAAAGCCGTTTTACTCTTAAAGTAGAATTCCAGGTTTCCTTTCGCTTTAAATAGTTTGTTTGGGCCAAAGAAAAAATTGTAATTACAGAACAAGGAACACACCAGGCAGGTCCGTAATACTGTTGTGGAGAAGTTTAAAGCCGGATTTGGATACAAAAAGATTTCCCAAGCTTTAAACATCCCAAGGAGCACTGTGCAAGCGTTCATTTTGAAATGAAAGGAGTATCAGACCACTGCAAATCTACTAAGACCTGGCCGTCCCTCTAAACTTTCAGCTCAGACAAGGAGAAGACTGATCAGAGATGCAGCCGAGATGCCCATGATCACTCTGGATGAACTGCAGAGAACTACAGCTGAGGTGGGAGAGTCTGTCCATAGGACAACAATCAGTCGTACACTGCACAAATCTGGCCTTTATGGAAGAGTGGCAAGAAGAAAGCCATTTCTAAAAGATATGCATAAAAAGTCTCGTCTAAAGTTTGCCACAAGCCACCTGGGAGACACACCAAACATGTGGAAGAAGGTGCTCTGGTCAGATGAAACCAAAATCGAACTTTTTGCCCACAATGCAAAACGATATGTTTGGCGTAAAAGCAACACAGCTCATCAACCTCAACACACCATCCCCACTGTCACACATGGTGGTGGCAGCATCATGGTTTGGGCCTGCTTTTCTTCAGCAGGGACAGGGAAGATGGTTAAAATTGAGGGGAAGATGGATGCAGCCAAATACAGGACCATTCTGGATGAAAACCTGTTGGAGTCTGCAAAAGACCTGAAACTGGGACGGAGATTTATCTTCCAACAAGACAATGATCCCAAACATACAGCAAAATCTACAAAGGAATGGTTCACAAATAAACATATCCAGGTGTTAGAATGGCCAAGTCAAAGTCCAGACCTGAATCCAATCGAGAATCTGTGGAAAGAGCTGAAAACTGCTGTTCACAAACGCTCTCCATCCAACCTCACTGAGCTCGAGCTGTTTTGCAAGGAAGAATGGGCAAGAATTTCAGTCTCTCGATGTGCAAAACTGATAGAGACATACCCCAAGCGACTTGCAGCTGTAATCGCAGCAAAAGGTGGCTCTACAAAGTATTAACACAAGGGGGCCGAATAATTTTGCACGCCCCACTTTTCATTTTTTTATTAGTTAAAAAAGTTTCAAAAATCCAATAGATTTAGTTAAACTTCACAATTGTGTCCCACTTGTTGGTGATTCTTCACAAAAAATAAACATTTTATATCTTTATGTTTAAAGCCTGAAATGTGGCAAAAGGTTGAAAAGTTCAAGGGGGCCGAATACTTTCGCAAGGCACTGTACATACAGTAAGTGGTGCTGAGCTCCAGTAGCAGTACAAGTGACTTCCTATCTGCTGCCGGAATTAAATAGAGTAAGGTGCTTATCCACATTTTCATCAATGAATACAAGAATTACTCTGATTGGCCAAGGTGGAGAGTCAGGTCATGATTTCCACCTCAGCCAATCAGAGGAAGCCTTGTATTCATTGATTTAAAAATAAAAGGCTTATCCTGAATAGAGATGGGCCGGACACCTCCCCTTTTCCTGTTCCACTCCATAGACTTCAATTGGATTCGCCGTTCGGGTCAGAACCTTTCCCCTGTTTGGGAGTTCTGCTGCAAACCAAACAGGGGAAAAGTTCTGGCCCTAATGGCGAATCCTATTGAAGTCTATGGAACTGAACAGGAAAAATCAAAAGTGCCAATTTTGAAGGCTTATATGCAAGTAAAAAAATGGGTATGTGGGTCCAGGTACTGCTCCAGGGGACATGTATTGATGCAATTTTTAAAAATAAAAATAAATTTTTTTTTCAGGAGCAGTGATTTTAATGATCTTAAAGAGGAACTGCAGTCTGCTCACATAATTTGTAATAAAAACATCTTTGCCATTCTAAAGCTTCCCTCCAACCACTTTACATATTTTATATATACTGTGATTCTGTACTTGCCAAATATGCTGCAGAAATCCATTTTAACTGTGGGCAGCTGAAGCTGCTGCTTGTTCACTTCCTGGATTTACACCGACACACAGAGTCACACCTCCAGCTCTGCGGCTCTCATTGGCTCTCGTATAACTCACCTCCCTTCCCTTCCTGGCAAACTCTCACAAGAGTGAGAGAGAGAGCTGTGCATGATGAGTCTAGGCTTTTTATCAAACAAGAAACAGAAAGTGGGCTTTATAATGTATTTACTGGCAGAAAGAAAAATGTTTTACTAAAGTTAAAACAAGGGATGAATATTTAATAGACGGAAAGTTGAGAAAAATACTGAAGGTCCACTTTAAAGTGCAATAATAAAAATGAAAAATCCCTTCACATATAGTGCTTAGGGTGGGGGTCCCCATAGCCTGCCTGTAAAGTGGTGCATCTGTAGTATGTATAGAACATGCTGCAGAAAACAATGTAATTTCTAAAGAAAAGAAAAAAAACGAGTCAAATCCCATTTAAATCGATTTGCAATTGCCAGCGTTCTGACGAGAAGTGTCCCCCCCATCGGATAGTGTCCGCCCTGTACTGCGCAGGCGCAGCGCTTGCGCAGTACGGAGGACAAAGGAGACGCAGAAAGTCTTCAAAGATGAACAGAGCCTGCGCACTTAATAGTGTAAAACAGCACTTTGTAACAGGGCCCATCACCACGCTTTGCTCGCCACGCTTTGGGCACTGCCTTGCTTCCCTTGGCATTTTTTTATTCTAACTCTATATCCACCTGGATGGTGGGGCTTGAACCTGGTCTCAGGGGGGGGGGGGGGGGGCGTGGCCAGCGCATGAGCTGAATGGAAGCTCTGTGAGAGAGCTCTGTGACACGAACGGGCATATTAGCGACAATTCACAGCGAATATCGGTAAAAAAGATACGAACAGACAACGGAAGAGTTCCTGATTCCGAAGGTGATGTCAAAAAAGCAGAAAGACGAACGGAAAATGAAAAAACTAACGACATTCTCCTCTCAGTCAGCGGGAGGGAGAAAAAAAGATGGCACAGATCCTCTCACAGCTGCTGTACCAGCAACAGCCTCCTCAGGGAGAGCGCAATACACTGACAGGCCTGATGCTGCTCTAGAAGAATCACCTCAGAAAACACATCTGGAATCTCCTCATGAGGAAGATTACCTCAGCCCTACATGTCGCAGCCCGGCTAAAACTCGTATCAAACTGGATTTCACAGGCCAGGAGGTAAGCTATAAAATACCTCATATTAGTCAAGATAACACAGTCATAACTCCTATAGCTTCACCTATAGCCGCATTCCCCACTAATAACCAGCCTATTCTGGACACCCAATTAAAAGAAATGCTATTAACTTTACATACTTCGCTTCATACGGATATTTTACAACTCACAAATCAATTCTCCAAAGCAGTGAACTCCTTAGGTGAAAGAGTACACACTATTGAGAACTCTATGGGAGACATGACCAATACTATTAATGATTTAATAGATGCTCATGAAGAAAATAAAGCTGAAAAAGAGTGGCTTAAATTTAAAATCGCAGATTTAGAAGACCGCTCAAGGAAGAACAATCTCAAAATCAGGGGTATCCCTGAAAATATACAGCAGTCTGATCTTAAAAAATATGCCACTGACTTATTCTCCAACTTGCTGCCAGCTATACCAGCCTTAGAGCTCACAATTGATCGTATCCATCGGATTCCGAAACCGTCATTTCTCCCTCCACAGATACCACGTGATGTACTACTTAGAGTACACTTCTACCATGTTAAAGAACAAATCCTATATAAAGTGCGACATCTAGGACAACTTCCACAACCATATAATACAATCCAGATTTATGCTGACTTGTCTAAACATACTCTAGATATGAGAAGACAACTTTCCACGATTACAAAAGCTCTGCGTAATCATAAAATTGAATACCGTTGGAAACAACCATCTAAACTACTGATACAGAAGAACGACACCTACCATACAATCACTTCTGTGGAACAAGGCATTAAGTTACTTCACGCATGGGGTATTATCCCCGAACCAACTCCACCTATCGGAGCTAAGAAGAATCTGGAGAAACTTACGCCACAATGGCATTAGCTTTCATTGACTAGATCCAGTCAAAATACAATCCTATCTATAGGAAACCGATCTATCAGCTTGCCCGCCGTGCCGTGCGATACTAAATCTTTGGAACAGCTGACCTTTGAACTAATTCCCCATTCTAATGTTGCAGTATACATTGAAATGTTTACCACTGCAAGTTAAGTTTAATGTTTGGTTATATTTTTGTTTGTGCTTTTACTTTTATTTTTTTCTTCACAGTATCCTATACACAACTCATAGCATTCAAAGGGACAAGTATGTTGTGAACCTACAAAATTTGAATCAAAACTTTTCAGTCACTAAATTTTTGGACATTCATAGTCATTTCAGACTACAGATTGTTCACATGGAAGTAGAATTTAAAGCTATTATCAGGCTAGTATGTACTTACTTTTTCCATCTTATTAATATCCTTTTATGAGTATAAAGTTAATATCTTTAAATACTAATGGTCTTAACCATCCAGCAAAAAGAGCGTCGATGTGGCAAATGGCTAACACCCAGCGATGTCAAATATTGTGTATACAAGAAACCCATTTTAAAACAGGCGCTACTCCCACTTGCACCCATAAGAACTTTCCTCACATATTTACAGCATCAGGCCAACAGAAAAAAAGAGGAGTACTTATTGCCATACATCATTCAGTTAATTTTCAATTGCATGAATCTATTGTAGATACCAATGGACGATACCTCATATTAATATGTACCATTGATAATACACTTACTACATTGGTAAATGTGTATGCGCCTAATAAAAGGCAATCCCATTTTCTGAATGGCCTGATGAGAAAAATAGGTAAATGCCGAAAAGGTGCCTTAATAATTTGTGGAGACTTCAACACAATACATGAACAAGAACTAGACACTTCTAATCCCAAAACCAGAACCAACTGTGCACTTAAATTTTTTTTGAATAAAAGCGATCTCTATGATGTATGGAGATGCCATCATCCTAGAGATCGTGAATACACATATCATTCCCTGGTACATAATACCTATACTCGTATCGATTATATTTTTACGGATAAGTGGTTATTGCAGCGGGTGAGGGAGTCTGACATTGCACCCATCACTTGGACTGATCATGCCCCAATTAGTATGACTATTCTACCTAAACACTCTCAAACGACCCATTTTCTATGGAGAACAAATGCATATCTTATCAAAATGCCTACCTATGCTACAGCTATACAAAACCAGATAACTGAATTCTTTAAATATAATGTGGGATCGGTGTCAGATTCAGCCACCCTATGGGGTGCTCATAAAGCATTTAGTAGGGGAATCCTAATGCAACTGAATGCTCAATTCAGGAAAAATAAAACGAAACTCATTGAGAAACTTACTGCTGACATTAAAACATTAGATTCCCAAAACCAATCTCACCCATCACAACAACTGAAAACTAAACTACAAATATTACGACAGGAACTCAGAACGACTTTATTGGATACATTTGAAAAACATACTAGAAAACTTAAAGCTAAATATTACCATACTAGCAACAAAGCAGGAAAAAACATGGCACTTCGGATCAAAGGCAGATATTCCAAATCAAAGATTCCATATCTATACCACCCTATTACTAGAGAAAAATTGCAAGACCCCCAAGACATAGCGAATGCATTTAGCTGTTATTATAGCTCCCTTTACAATCTTAAAGATGATTCTCAAACTCCCACACCTACCCCAAAGATAATAAGTGATTTCTTAGATACTATTAGTCTCCCATCATTAACTACTGATCAAATCTCTGATCTTAACGTCCCATTTTCAGTGGAAGAAATTGCTAGAACTATAGACTCCCTGCCCAACAATAAATCTCCGGGCCCAGATGGAATGATAGGAGAATACTATAAATTACTTCGAGATATACTGGCTCCCTACTTATGCTCACTTTTTAACGAAGCGGCATCCAAATCAGAATTTCCGGCTGAGATGCTTCAGGCCTTGATCATAACACTGCCGAAACCAGGCAAAGATCCCAATGCTCCCCAAAATTTCAGACAGATTTCATTATTGAACATTGACATCAAAATATACGCCAAAGCAATAGCGAATCGACTGATGAACTACATACCAGACCTCATTCACAAAGATCAATCTGGCTTTACTAAAGGTCGACAATCTTCAGATGCAACACGACATCTGATTGATATTATACACTTCACTGAGAGACATCAAATGCCTTCTCTGCTCCTTTCTTTGGATGCAGAGAAGGCGTTTGATAGGGTCCATTGGGGCTATTTACAGTCAGTACTTTTAAAATTCGGCTTTCATGGAAATATTTTATCGGCAATTTTTGCACTGTATAAGGGCCCCTCAGCGAGAGTATACACAAATGATATGATGTCTAGGCCCTTTGGCATCTCGAATGGAACACGACAAGGTTGCCCCTTATCTCCTTTAATATTTAATTTAGCCATCGAACCTCTAGCAGAACGTATACGATCTGACACAAAACTATCTGGTATAAAAATTGGGCAAATAGATAATAAAATAAGTCTGTTCGCAGATGACATAGTGCTTATAGTGTCTGATCCTATTTCATCTCTCCCGAATCTCCAAAATATACTAACGACATTTGGAGCAGCATCATATTATAAAATCAATGAAACTAAGTCCAATATTTTAGACCTAGGATTAGAGAACACAACCAGGCAGTTATTGTCTAATAAATACCCCTATCACTGGAAAGACGAGGGGATTTCTTACTTAGGAATCACTCTCACTAACAAAACAAAACAGTTATTTAAAACAAACTTTTTACCATTTAAGAAACATTTTGAAACAGATCTGACAACACTTAGTAAATTCGAATTTACATGGGCTGGTCGCCTGGCACCTTTCAAAATGATGACCTTACCAAAATTATTATATCAACTCAGGTCCCTTCCAATATGTATCCCTAAATACTACTTTAAATCCTTACAAAGCAGTTTGGGAAAATATCTATGGAATGGCAAAAAATCCCGTTGCGCATACCATATACTAATTAAACATAGAAATATAGGTGGTGCGACCGTACCTGATCTACAGGATTATTATGACGCAACTCTTTTGACCCAATTGCAAGAATGGTTCTTGCCTACTCCTAAAACTTTATGGGGACAAATTGAGAAAGACATCACACGACAGCCTAATATGCAATTCTGGTTACTTAGTAGGAAAATTAAGTCCACAATTACAGCTCAATACCCACCAACGGTGAAAGCGACGCTACACTCTTGGCAGAGAATCATCACATACAAATGGGATAAAACTCCAATTACGGTGTTAAACCCTCCTCTAACAATTATACCAACATTAATTCCTGGCGTACAAATACACGACTGGAATTTGGGTGGGGATATCAAACTTGGTTCCTTCTTCCAACAGGGCTCATTAAAGTCTTTTTCTCAGTTAAGTAATGAATTACAGCTTCCGAATTCTGAGCGATCTACATATATTCAAATAGAAAAGTGTCTGCTACACAATCCACAACTCAGAGCTTCATTCCCGGTTAAAATATGGTCTTTCCTCAATAACTATGCCACCTCACAGAAAGGAGTAGCTACAATATACCCAATTCTAGGGGAAAAAAACATACCCAGCAAACTACCTTCCTTCCTTAAATGGGAACAAGATTTGGGGCAAGACTTTTCAGTTAAACAATGGATGGCTTCCCTACGAAGCATATATAGGGCCACTGCATGTGTTACACTATGGGAACTGGCACAAAAAATTGTTCAAAGACAATACCTGACTCCACATATCCTAGCAAAATTCAAGGGGAACTCGTCACCTAATTGCTGGAGAAATTGTACCCAATTGGGGACCCTATTTCATATTATGTGGGACTGCCCAAGCTTACATAACTACTGGCAGGCAATCTCCCATTTACTCACTTCCGTAACAGGTATTGTCCTTCAACTTTCACCAGAACTAGCCATTCTGAATATGAATTTACATACGATTCCCAAACAATATCGTAAAGTAGTAACACATATACTTTTAGCTGCGAGACTATGCATAACTAGAAAATGGAAAACTGACTCTCTTCCTACTATGACAGAAGTTATAGAATTAACCCAACTCCACCACTCCTATGAATTGTTATTTCCTAATGACAAATCCCTATATATTAAGGAACAACAACTATGGGAACCTTGGAGTACATGGTACAAAAATTATACTTCCACAATTTAGATAATGCTGATTCTTTAATCATATAGAAGAAAGAACTCCTGTGCGTTTTAATATTTTTTTTTTGGATGGCTTTAAAAATAATTTCATAGCAAAGTGACAAATATATCACATATTTGTTTATCTGAATTGAGCTGCGGAGTAAGAATAGATCTTTATTTTCCTTCATAAAAGATAACTACTGTGTTTGAATTTCCTTTAGGATGTTGGCCTAGGTACTCCAAGACACAGATAGATCCCTGTGAGGGGTGTCTTGGGGTCCAGAAGTGGCCATTATCCATATCGCTATTTATAAATCTTACAATAATTATATTACGGACTTTATTATACAAATTCTAAGAGACTTACTCTTGTTCGAGTCCCTTTATGACTATGAATATTAGATACTTAGGAATACTACTTTATTCTTTATTGTGGATTATTTGTTTCTATGCTATATTATGCTGAGAAAACCCTGTCACTACATTATACTGTGTTATGTTACTTTTATTACTATATATTATTTTTTTTTGTTTTGTAACCCTTGTTGTAACTAACTCTGCTAAAAATCTCAATAAAAACATTTGAAAAGAAAGAACCTGGTCTCAGGGCAGAACGTACTATCAAGTGCCCAGGCGCCATTCATCTTCGCAGACTTTCAGAGTCTTCTTTGTCCTCCGTACTGCACAAGCGCAGTATAGGGCGGACACTATCCGATGGGGGACAGTATTCAACAAGACAACGGCACCCGGTTATTTTTAAAAAAACTAAGAAAAAAGAGGTGTTGGGTCCCCCCCAGTCTCTTCAGGTCTGTTATGGATTTTAAGGGGAACCCCACACCACCAAAATGTAAAGAAATAAACAGCGTGGGTGTGCAGCGTGCAGTGCATTGCAGGGCATTCAGTGGGGCGAACACCCGCTGAACACCCTGCTAATTCGGGTGTTCCCCGAATGGGGCAAACAGCCAATGTTAGGCCCGAACTCGTGCTTGGGCTGAACCGTTTGCCCAACTGTACTCCTGAATGGTGGAGAAGCACCCAGCCTGACTCTCTAATTCCAGTGGCAGACAAGAACTTGCCTGTACTACTGCCAAAAACAGAACCCTTGCCGCCAGCTTCAGACCTTTCCAACATGCAGAGAAACACACTGCCATTTAAAAATGGTGGCAATAATTGTTAATGGCACCCCCAGTGCATCTGCACCATGTGTTTCAATGTGGTGCGTTTTTGGAAAATAGCGTGTGGGACTTTTTTTTTCACATTTCTCATGCATAGGACAGCCTATTGAAATGAATGAGCTGCCCTACACAATGCCTTATATTAAACATGGATGCAACATATAATAAGCTCAAAACAATAAGCATAATATAATAACAATAACCTGTTCGCCAAGAGAAAAAAAAAAAAACACATACATTTCAGCCTACAAGATTACCAAACAATATATACAGTGCCATGATAAAAATATTCCTACCACTTGAAATTTTCAATATTTTCACCAGGTTACAACCAAAAATGTATATGTATTTTCTTGGGATTTTATGAGATAGACCAACACAAAGTGGCAAATAATTGTGAAGTGAAAGGAAAATGATAAATTGTTTTCAAAATCTTTTACAAATAAATATGTGAAAAGTGTGGTGTGCATTTGTATTCATAGCCCTTTACTCTGATACCCCTAACTTAAATCTAGTGAAACCAATTGCCTTCAGAAGTCACCTATTTAGTAATAGAGTCCACCCGTGTGTAATTTAATTTCAGTATAAATACAGCTGTTCTGTGAAGCCCTCAGAGGTTTGTTAGAGAACCTTAATGAATAAACAGCATCATGAAGGCCAAGGAACACACCAGACAGGTCAGGGATAAAGTTGTGGAGATGTTTAAAGCAGGGTTAGGCTATAAAAAATGATCTCAAGAATTGAACATCTCACAGAGAACTGTTCAATCCATCATCCGAAAATGGAGAGAGTATGGCACAACTGCAAACCTACGAAGACATGGCCGTTCACCTAAACTGACATGCCGGGCAAGGAGAACATTCATCAGAGAAGCAGCCAAGAGGTCCATGGTAACTCTGGAGGAGCTGCAGAGATCCACAGCTCAGGTGGGAGAATCTGTCCGCAGGACAACAGTTAGTCGTGCTCTCCACAAATCTGCCCTTTATGGAAGAGTGGCAAGAAGAAAGACTTGGTGAAAGAAAGCCATAAGAATTCCCGTTTGCAGTTTGCGAGAAGCTATGTGGGGGACACAGCAAACCTGTGGAAGAAGGTGCTCTGGTCAGATGAGACCAAAATGTTTCTTGTTGGCCTAAAAGCAAAACTCTATGTGTGGTGGAAAACTAACATGATTTTCTTCAGAAGGGACAGGGAAGCTGGTCGGAGTTGATGGGAAGGTGGATGGATCCAAATACAGGGCAGTTTTATAAGAAAACCTGTTAGGGTCTTCAAAAGACTTGAGACCGGGGCGGAGGTTCACCTTCCTGCAGGACAACGACCCGAAACATACAGCCAGAGCTACAATGGAATGGTTTAGATCAAAGCATATTCATGTGTTAGAATAGCCCAGTCAAAGTCCAGACCTAAATCCAATTGAGAATCTGTGGTAAGACTTGACAATTGCTGTTCACAGACGCTCTTCATCCAATCTGACAGAGCTTGAGCTATTTTGCAAAGAAGAATGGGCAAAAATGTCACTGTGCCAGCTAGATGTGCAAAGCTGGTAGAGACATCCCCAAAAAGACTTGTAGATGTAATTGCAGCGAAAGGAGGTTCTACAAAGTATTGACTCCGGGGGGCGCCATACAAATGCATGTCACAGTTTTCACATATTTATTTGAAAACATTTTTGAAAACCATTTATCATTTTAATTTACCTCCACCATTCCATGCCCGGCTCTCCTCTCTGCATCTGACCTTTTATGTTTTTTTTATCCTAAAGTGCAAGATCATGTAATATGCCGAATGAGTCATTATATGAATACAGTTCTTATTGCTATTACCCCTGAAGAAAGGCATTCAAAGCCAGAAATGCGTTGGATACTTTGGAGTGCACTAAGTATCTGTACATGTATTGTTAATAGTCATCTTTGACATTTACTCTATGTTATTTGTCTTTGCACAGAAAAAATAATGTCATTGTCATGTTTACATTCCTTTTTGTAATAAAATCATTTACAGTATCTCAGAAAAGTGAGTACACCCCTCACATTTTTATAAATATTTTATTATATCTTTTCATGTGACAACACTGAAGAAATGACACTTTGCTACAATATAAAGTAGTGAGTGTACAGCTTGTATAACAGTGTCAATATGCTGTCCCCTCAAAATAACTCAACATACAGCCATTAATGTCTGGCAACAAAAATAAATACATCCCTAGGTGAAAATGTCCAAATTGGACTCAATTAGCCATTTTCCCTCCCTGGTGTCATGTGACTAGTTAATGTTACAAGGTCTCGGGTGTGAATGGGGAGCAGGCGTGTTAAATTTGGTGTTATCGCTCTCACTCTCTCATACTGGTCACTGGAAGTTCAACATGGCACCTCATGGCAAAGAACTCTGAGGATCTGAAAGAAAGAATTGTTGCTCTACATAAAGATGGTCTAGGCTATAAGAAGATTGTCAAGACCCTGAAACTGAGCTGGAGCATGGTGGCCAAGACCATACAGCGGTTTAACAGGACAGGTTCCACTCAGAACAGGCCTTGCCATTGTCAACCAAAGAAGTTGAGTACACATGCTCAGCGTCATATCCAGAGGTTGTCTTTGGGAAATAGACAAATGAGTGCTGCCAGCATTGCTGCAGAGGTTGCAGGGGTGGAGGGGTCAGCTTGTCAGTGCTCAGTCCATATGCCGCACACTGCATCAAATTGGTCTGCATGGCTGTCATCCCAGAAGGAAGCCTCTTCTAAAGATAATGCACAAGAAAGACTGCAAACAGTTTGCTGAAGACAAGCAGACTAAGGACAAGGATTACTGGAACCATGTCCTGTGGTCTGATGTGACCAAGATAAACTGATATGGTTTAGATGGTGTCAAGTGTGTGTGCCAGCAAGTGTGTCTTGCCTACAGTCAAGCATGGTGGTGGGAGTGTCATGGTCTGGGGCTGCATGAGTGCTGCTGGCACTCAGGAGATACAGTTCATTGAGGGAACCATGAATGCCAACATGTACTGTGACATACTGAAGTAGAACACGATCCCCTCCTTTCGGAGACTGGGCCGCAGGGCAGTATTCCAACATGATAAAGACCCCAAACACACCTTCAAGATGACCATTGCCTTGCTAAAGAAGCTGAGGGTAAAGGTGATGGACTGGCCAAGCATGTCTCCAGACCTAAACCCTATTGAGCATCTGTGGGACATCCTCAAATGGAAGATGAAAGAGAGCAAGGTCTCTAAAATCCACCAGCTCTGTGATGTCGTCATGGAGGAGCAGAAGAGGACTCCAGTGGCAACCTGAGAAGCTCTGGTGAACTCCATGCCCAAGAGGGTTAAAGCAGTGCTGGAAAATAATGGTGGCCACAAAATATTGGCACTTTGGGCCCAATTTGGACATTTTCACTTAGGGGTGTACTCACTTTTGCTGCCAGCAGTTTAGACATTAATGGCTGTGTGTTGAGTTATTTTAAGGGGACAGAAAATTTACACTGTTATACAAGCTGTACACTCACTACTTTACATTGTAGCAAAGTGTCATTTCTTCAGTGTTGTCACATGAAAAGATAGAATAAAATATTTACAAAAGATGTGAGAGGTGTACTCAATTTGTTAGATACTCTATACTTTTTTACTATTGGTGTTGATGTTGCATTTACAGTCCCGATCCCAAGAGGGTATTCTTTTTTTGTGATCTGTCACATAAAATCCCATTAAAATACATTTACATCTTTGGTTGTAACATGACAAAATGTGGAAAATGTCAAGGGGTATGAATACTTTTTCAAGGCACTGTATGATGGACCGACTACATCATCTCAGGCTGTGGGGAGGCATCAGAGGGAAACCCCAAAAGGCCCACAAGCAAAAAGACTACCTAAAATGAAATCAAAAAAACATTTGTAAATATGTATCCAGATTATTCAGGAAAATTCTACAGTAAAAAAGTACCAAAAATAACAAATAATAGTGCCAAAATAACAATATAAATGAAAAAAGGACAATACAAAACATAAACCAATATACATTTTTTTGTGCTGCTTATCAAACAAACACACCCAGCCATAAAATGATCAGATCCAATATTATTGAAAAAATTCAAGATATAAATAAAAAAAACTATGAATAACTTACAATAAAAATGATCAAAATACATAGTCATAAATAAATAATAAAATCCAAACAGTTCATGAAAAGTCCAATAAATCTTGAATGTCTTCATTATTAATTTACTTTATGGATCTGTTCATTTTATGAATTGATGCATTTGTTTGGCAGCGCAACACATTTATGCGGGTTTAAGTTTTATATTATCCTGTGTGTCCTGTGTGAGGGTGGTGGCAAGTTTATTGAACTTTTTGGATTTTATTATTTATTTATTATTTTATGTATTTAATCATTTTTATTATAATTTATACATAGTTTTTTTTTTTTTTTTATCTTGATTTTTTTTTTCATTATGAATTCACTTTATGGATCTGTACTTTTTATGAATTTGTGTATTTGTTTGTTTGGCAGTGCAACACATTTATGCTGGTTTTCATTCCATAATATTATATTGATATATTTTTTAAGGAATTCGAATAATAACAGGAAGCAAAATACAGTGAGCGTAATGAAAGATGCCATCATTTCTGTTGGTTTAAATTTTATGATTATAATGAGCTATTTGTAATAAACATTTCTTGTATTTTATTTTTTTATATTACTCTTACATGCCTAGTGGTCATCCTCCCGGTGTTTGTCTATAATATATTTTGGTTGCAGTCATATTATTATATTATATATTATTATTATATATTATATTTCAGTATTTACATCCCCAACACAGTTTCTCTATGCAGAGTTATCGACATATTTTGACACATCTATTTCCCAAAAAATTAGAAAAATTCATGTTTGTACTAAATTTAGTGTATTTTTTACTAAAAAAAAAAAATATAGTCATTTCAGATTTATGTTTTACTATGTGTATGTAACATGCAATCTTTGTTTTATCAATAATAATCAATAAAAACATTGAAACAAAAAAAAAAAAAATATAGTCATGTGAAAAAGTAGGTACTTCCCATTGGAAATTGTTGATTTTTTCAACGTGTTTGAACAGGAAAACATTAGGTCTTCAATCAAACAATGCGCACAGATAACATTTTAAATTAAAACTAGGAAAAATGTGTTTTTCCAATGATTTATTCAACAAAAATATCAAGAAATTTAATAATGTGTTAAGAAAAATTAAGTAAGCCCTTTGTCTTCAGAAGCTGGTATTAGCAGAATTGATCTCGGCTGCTTAGGCACTACTGGGAAGGTGAAACGGAGAATTGGGCTACTATTGGAGGGGAGAAGGGAAGCTGAGCGTCTGCATCACTTCTAGAAGAGGGGATCTAAACTGCTGCCAGGGGGTTGCTGTGCCGAGTCAATGCTGGGAATGGATAGCAAGGGTGGGCTGAGCTGCCGAGTCACTGCTTAGAGCCGGTAGCTGAGAAGATGCTTTATTGCTCAACTCTGGTCACTATCTTATTTTTCTTAAGTTTTGAATAGATTCTCCCTTCTGGTAAGGTTTTCCGTTATTCCCCATCAGGGGCGGCCTGTCCATTAAGGACGCACCCCAAACATAGTCGCCTCCCCTATCCATGCATCCGACTCCTTTTAGGACACCGGTGCATAGATTCCAATGCAGAGGGGCTGTTTTTTTGAAGCACCGATTAGAGCCAGAGGCTAGAGATAGGCTTCAATATAGCATGGGCTTGGGTTGCAGAGAGTGTGCTCTGATCCCACCCAATATTAGCTGTTGTAACACTGATCCTCCTACCGGCCAATCAGGAAGCAGGTTTTGATACAGGTCACCTGATTGGCTGAAAGGACAGGCAATCCTATTGGACTTCTAGGATGAGGAGCCGAACAGCGGAAACCACCGTAATGCAGAGAGGACACAGGAGCCGCTGCCTGCCGCCCATAGGAGTTGGCAACCTTACCGCTGCCTGCCGCCCACAACCCACCTATAGGAGCCCAGAACCCCTATAAGCCTGCAACCCACCCATGGGAATTGGCAACCTGGCTGCTGCCCGCAGGAGCCCGCAACCCACCCATAGGAGCCTGCAACCCACCCATAGAAGCCAGCAACCTGGCTGATGCCCGCAGGAGTCCACAACCCGCCCATAGGAGTTGGCAACCTTACCGCTGCCTGCCGCCCACAACCCACCTATAGGAGCCCAGAACCCCTATAAGCCTGCAACCCACCCATGGGAATTGGCAACCTGGCTGCTGCCCGCAGGAGCCCGCAACCCACCCATAGGAGCCTGCAACCCACCCATAGAAGCCAGCAACCTGGCTGATGCCCGCAAAAGCCCACAACCCGCCCATAGGAGCCCGGCAGCCTGGCCGCTGCCCGTCACCCATAGGAGCCCACAACCCATACGAGCCCACAAGCCACCCATAGTAGCCCGCAACCCGGCCGCTGCCCGTCGCCCATGGGAGCCTGCAACTCGTAGGAGCCCACAACCCAGCCGCTGCCTGCTGCACGAAGGAGCCCGCCTGCCTGCAACCAATGGGATAAATGTCGGGGTGGGGGGGTGCCAACGACCGACCAACCCGGGGGGTGGTTGTTTTCCACCCCTCAACCAAAACAAACACCAGCTGCCACTGCTCCCCATTCATGTAATGCCTGCTATACCGGCTGAGATACACAACCATGAAGGGACAGGCTAACTGTACCCAAGTTGATTGGTTGATCAACTCGGGTATAACCAGTGTTTCAGATTTTACATGCGATTATTGCTAGCGGTAATTATTGTGTTCTTCCAGCAGGGACAGCTTCAATTGCTTGGTAACACAAATTGCTAATCAGCCAATCATATGGCAGCAACTCAATGCATTTAAGCATCTAGACGTGGTGAAGATGACTCGCTAAAGTTCAAACTGAGCATCCGAATGGGGAAGAAAGAGGATTTAAGTGACTTTGGCATGGTTATTGTTGCCAGATGGGCTGGTCTGAGTATTTCAAAAACTGCTTCAAGCACAACCATCTTTCGTGTTTACAGAGAATGGTCCGAAAAAGAGAAAATATCCTATGAGCAGCAGCTGTGTGGATGAAAATGCCTCGTTTGTTCTCAGAGGAGAATGGGCAGACTGGTTGGAGATGATAGAAAGGCAGCAGCAACTCAAATAACCACTTGTTACAACCAAGGTATGCAGAATACCATCTCTGAATGCACAACACATCGAACCTTGAAGTAGATGGGCTACAGCAGCAGAAGCCCATACCAGGTGCCACTCCTGTCAGCGAAGAACAGGAAGCTGAAGCTACTATTCGTACAGGCTCACCAAAATTGGACAATAGAAGATTTGGTCTGAGGAATCTCGATTTCAGCTGTGACATTCAGATGGTCGGGTCAGAATTTAGCGTTAACAACATGAAAGCATGGATCCATCCTGCCTTGTATCAATGGTTCAGGCTGGTGGTGGTGGAGTAATGGTGAGGGGGGGGGGGGGGGGGGGGTTTGGCACACTATGGGCCCCTTAGTACCAATTGACCATCGTTTAAACACCACGGCCTACCTGAGTATTGTTGCTGACCATGTCCATCCCTTTATGACTACAGTGTCCCCATCTTCTGATGGCTCCTTCCAGCAGGATAATGCACCATGTCACAAAGCTCCAATCATCTCACCACCGGACAATGAGGTCACTGTACTCCAATGCCCTCCACACTCACCAGATCTCATCCAATAGAGCACCTTTGGGATGTGGTGGAGCAGGAGATTCTCATCATGGATGTGCAGTAGACAAAGCTGCAGCAACTGCGTGATGCGATCATGTCACTATGGACCAAGGAATGTTTCCAACACCTTGCTGAATCTATGCGATGAAGAATTAAGACAGTTCTGAAGGCAAAAGGGGTCCAACCTGGTACCAGCAAGGTGTACCTAATAAAGTGGCTGGTTTGTGTATATCTGAAAATTGATCAATCCTGATGTACTGACGATCTCATTTCAAAATGCCAGGACAGTACAAATACCCCCAAATGACCCCTTTTTAGTAGTCAGTCCAAGGTATTTAGCAAGAGGCATAGAGGGTTTTTTGCAGTGCTCACATTAGGGCCAGGCTGCAGCGGAGGCAGGAGTGGCTGGCTCAGGATCTTGGTGGAGCACTGAGAGGCAGATCTCAGTCAGGTATTTGGGTGGATCCCAACATTAAAGTTGGGGTCCCTCCAGAGTCTGGACCAGCTGAGTGATTTTAGCCCACCGACGGTTGAATATGGGTCACATGGGTGCAGAACTCTAGTGCACTCCTGTTACCCACATGAGAAATATAGCCAAAAGAGCTTTAGCCCTACTTATCCTTTAAAAAAAATAAAAATCCTTATTATACATGTGCTTTTACCACCCCAAGCCTACTTAGAGCGTGCATATGCATAAAAGTGACAGACAGAAAAGTGGCGAGTCATTCAGGCGGAGAGCCACGGCACTGGCCATTATTCTGGTTATACTTGTGGAGGCACATGGGAGGGCACGCAGTAAAATTGTGGGGGGGGGGGGGTTCGAGGCCCCCTCAGGCTTCCCCAAGTGATGCCACTGCAGCCAATGAGGTTGAGCTTAGTAAATGAGGGAGAGCTCTGCTGACTTCCAACATCCAATCCCATGCAAGCGTGTGATTGGGTGTTCTCTGTAAAGTGAAGCTTTACCTCATTTACAGTGTATCCAGAAATTATTCACAGCGCTTCACTCTGTGGCGGATTCGCCGCAAGATCACTTTTATCGGCGGCGGGAGAGGTGCCCTTCCGCTGCTCCCCGTTGCTTACTGGAGCCATTGGTAGTAGCGGAGAGGATCGGGTCCTTTCCCCTCTGAGGCATGGAGCCAAAGTGAGGGAAAGATGGCCCCCACTGGGCTCCATGCCATTGGATGACGGAAACAACATCAAATGTCACTTCCGCCCAATGGTCTGAAAGTGGAAAAAAAAAATTATTGAAAAAAAAAATATATTTTTTTTTTTTATTTAAATAAATGTTTAATTGCTTTTTAGTGTAAATGTGAAATCTGAGGTCTTTTTGACCCCCAGATGTCACATTATAGTGGTCTTGTCATGCTTTTTTTTTCTATTACAAGGGATGTTTACATTCCTTGTAATGGGAATAAAAGTGACCCAAACTTTTTTTTTTTTTTTTAAAAAGACAGTGTAAAAATAAAAAAAATAAAATAAATGCATAAAAATGCAGAATGTCCTTTATTTTAAAAATATGCCAAGCTGCTGCTCGTAGGCGTAGACTTGGTGACCCAGCAAAAGAATGGAATTTCTACTTACATTTCTCATGTAGTAAAAAGAAAGCATTTTGCTGCAGGCAAAACATTCATGTGTAAATAGCCTTTGAGGTCTACTCAGATATTAGAATCAGTGATGTGTATATTGTGTTGACATACTAAGCAGCCACACCAAGGTAATTTCACTTATTTGTGTAGATCATAAATATCTATTCCTGCTAAGAAAGTTATTTTCTGGAAGTCACGTGTATAGCTTATAGGTTTTCAGAAGATACTTAGGGTGGCAGGCCATAGGTGATGCATGTTTTTTTTCATTCAAATTGTAGGCCATGGCCATTGGCTAGCAGGACCCACTGGTGACTGGCCAGCAGGACCCACAGGTCCACGGCCAGCTCCCAGCACGATTCACAGGCCCGGAGTGTATGGGGGAGGGGATCAATGAGATGATCATGTGGGGGTCAGCTGGGGGAGTCAGGGTCTTTCACCTCAGCTTGCTATGGGCTAATTCAGCAGCTGCCATCTCAGACAGGCTCAGAGCTCAGCAAGGCAGGTCCTCTCCTCCACCTTGCACCAAGGGTTGTTCCAGGTCCTGGGGGGGGGTGGGTGATGTTGCGTCTGTCTCCTAGGGGTCAAGCCCATGTGCATGCACACTACACTGCAGCCACCAGCAGGCAGTGGTGCGCCCAGGCCAGCCTCTGTAAAGGCAGGCAAAAGATCCGACCGCAGCTACTGGGAGTTCGAGCATGAGGGCCGGCTCAGGCTGGCTCCGCTGTTCTCCAGAGATTCGACCCACCGGGAGCAGGGAGCTTGAGCATGCAGCTGCTGCCACGGACGGTGGACTACAACTCCCATAAACAACAGCAGCGGCTGTCACATGACATCACCTAGCCCCGACTTCCTTGAGGCTCAGAGACTGACAGAAAAGTGGTGAGTCATTCAGGCAGACAGCCACGGCGCCGACCATTATTCTGGTTATACTTGTGGAGGCACATAGTAAAATTGGAGGGGTCGAGGCCCCCTCAGACCGCCCCCCTAGTGACGCCACTGCAGCCAATGGGGTTGATTTACTAAAGGCAAATAGAATGTGCACTATTGTAAGTGCAGTTGCTCCAGAGCTTAGTAAATGAGGGAGAGCTCTGCCGACTTCCATCATACAATCCTGTGCAAGCAAAATGCTGTTTTTTTTATTTATTTTCAATGCATGTGATTGGGTGTTCTCTGCAAAGTGAAGCTTTACCTCATTTACAGTGTATTCAGAAAGTATTTACAGCGCTTCACTCTGCGGTGGATTCACCGCAAGATCACTTTTATCGGTGGCGGGAGAGGTGCCCTTCCGCTGCTCCCCGTTGCTTACTGGATCCATTGGTAGTAGCGGAGACGATCGGGTCCTTTCGCCTCTGAGGCATGGAGCCAAAGTGAGGGAAATTTGGCCCCCACTTGGCTCCATGCCATTGGATGACGGAAGCGACGTCAAATGTTACTTCCGCCCAATGGTCTTAAAGTGGAAAAAAAAATATTTTGAAATAAATGTTTTATTGCTTTTTAGTGTAAATGTGAGAACTGAGGTCTTTTTGACCCCCAGATCTCACATTATAGTGGTCTTGTCATGCTTTTTTTTTTTCTATTACAAGGGATGTTTATATTCCTTGTAATGGGAATAAAAGTTTTTTTTTAAAAGGACAGTGTAAAAATAAAAAATAAAAAGTAAAATAAATAAGAAAAAAAAATTGAAAGCACCCCATCTTGCCGAGATCGAGCGCAGAAGCGAACGCATGCGTAAGTCGTGCCCGCATATGAAAACGGTGTTCTAACCACATATCTAAGGTATCACCATGATCATTAGAGCGTGAGCAATAATTCTAGCTCAAGACCTTCTCTGTAACTCAAAACTGGTGACCTGTAGAAATGTTGGAAACGTTGCCTATGGAGATTTTTAAGGGTCAAAATTTGTCGCCAATCCACAAGCAGGCACAATTTTGAAGCATGACATGTCAGGTATCAATTTACTCGGCATAAGACTATCTTTCACAATATAGAAAAAAATTGGGCTAACTTTGCTGATGTCTTATTTTTTCATTCAAAAAAGTATTTTTTTTCCCCAAAAATTGCACTTGTAAGGCCGCTGCGCAAATACGGTGTGACAAAGTCACAGAGGCCCCCACCCCAAAGCACACACCCCTCTATGTTGAGGGCATGGGGCCTTGTATGGTTCAGGAGGGGGAGCTCACCCCCCCCCCCCTTCTTGACCTGCCGGACTGCATACTCAGATAAGGGTCTGGAAGGCCACAAGTCAGATCAGTTAAGGTGATGTGACTCACATTCAAATCAGTGGGCTGAAATCATGCCCAAGTCAGAGCAGAGTAGTGTAGGAAATGATTTTAAAGTCAGACCAACAAAAGTTGGACCAGTTAAGATGGCTCTCATAGGGAACCATTGATTTATACACGTCATGTGATATGTGCTCCCAAAGTTAGAGAGAATGTGGTACCAGTGTGAACCGGGCCTGAAGGATAATCAGTGGAAACAGGATGCACCCGAGCTCAGTTTTGTGCCATGGCAAAGGCTGTGAATACTTATATGCATGGGATTTTTTTCCCGGTTTTTATTTTTAATAAATATGTAAAGATTTCAAACAAACTTTTTTCATGTTGGCATTATGGGGCATGGTTTGTAGAATTTTGAGGTAAATAATAAATGTAATCCATTTTGGAATAAGGCTGCAATATAACAAAATGTGGAAAAAGTGAAGTGCTGTGAATACTTTCCAAATGCACTATACTTGCAAGATTGCACAGTCTTTTTGTCTTTAGTGAACCAACCCCAGAGTGTTTCATGGGGCAGGCTTCCTCCATCAGGGCTTCAGCAGAGGATGTTATTAGAATCAAAGTGTTAAGCAATAGAAGATCTATGTTAGCTTGTGACTGCTCTTCTATCTTAAAGGCACTATGATCTGCCAATGCAGTGATAGTCTTTATTAGACCCTATCATAGGTCTCATATTGCATCTCATCTGATTCTAATAAAATCCATCGCTCAAGCTCTGAGTAAGACCTGCCATACACAGAGAGAATTTCTTTCCAGCAACCACGGATTGTTGGAAAGAAATTCACTCAATTCCCCCATCAAAACACACTGTTGATGTGGAAATCCCTCCTGCCCAGCCATTGTTTTCTCCCAGGGAAGGTAAGGTGGCAAGGTTGGACAGGGAAAGCCATCCCTACCGGGAGAAGACAGTGATTGATCGATCAACTTGGTACATTGAGCCTGCCCACTCACGGTTCCTGCATCTGAACCATGTATGGGCTGCCTAAGGGGAAGTCCTATCTCCCAAAACACATTGGCTGTATTTGATGCTCTCAGCCAATTAATGTTTCAAAAAGACATCTGAACGATATGAACTTTTGTTCTAGGCACTTCTCAATACCCACCCCAGAGCTTATCGTCTGCTGGGCACTCCTTTTGTCGCAATCAGAGAGGAACCAGCCTAGGACCAGAACAAGGTCCTTAACCACTACAATACAGGGCACTTTCGCCCCCTTCCTTCCCAGCCCAATTTTCAGCTTTCATCGCTCTAGCGCTTTCAGTGACAATTGCGCGGTCATGTTACACTGTACCCAAATGACATTTTTATCATTTTGTTCGCACAAATAGAGCTTTATTTTGGTGGTATTTATTCACGACTCAGTATTTTATTTTTTGCAATATAAGAGAAAAAAAGCGGAAATTTGGAAAAAAAAAACTATATTTTCTTTTTTCTATTTTAAAAGAAATCCAATAAAATCAAATTTTGTCATAAATTTAAGCCAAAATGTATTCCGCTACATGTTTTTGGTAAAAAAAATTCCGTTAAGTGTATAATTGGTTTGTGTGATCAGGGACATATGTACGCAAATGATCATGTACATATGTGTGCAGGTGATCACGTACATATGTGTGCAGATAATCATTGGGACATGTGATTTTAGTGGGACATATGTGGGGGACATGTTTTTATTATTAGGGACATGTGTTTTTATTATTTGGGGACATGTATGTTTTGGGGACATATGTGGGGACTGTGTTTATACTGGGTGGTGTGTTGTGTATTACACTAGACTGGTGATCAGTGAGTAAAAAGCTGTAAAAAACAGCTCATACTCACTGATCATCAGCCGGCTGCAGCGATCTGCTCTCCTCTCCTCAGCGATGACTTCTGTGTGAGGAGAGGAGGAGCCGATTGCCTAGCAACCGGCTGTTTGTTTACATCACATGACGGCCGTGATTGGACACGGCCGTCATGTGATCAGGAGGGCCAATTTAGAGAGCCCTCCTGCCGATCTGAGATGCGCCGTGTCCGGGTGACACGGGCGCATCGGGATCGCGCCGCTGCGCGAGCGATCCCGCTCCTTCTGATGGACGTTCCTGAACGTCCTATCAGAAGTAGACGGCTCCCACCCGGCCATATATGTGCATTGGCCGGGTGGGAAGTGGTTAAACACTATAACTTCAATACACAGATAAGCTTCTTTGAAGGACGGGGCATCCTATTAAATATCCATCAGAACCAATCAGAGGTCCACACACATAAGGCACAAACAAGATTAGTGGGCAAATGGATGCTCTTCCATGGAGAGTTGATATATATTACACAGTCCTTACCCTGTGCGTCACCCACACCTGCTTCTCACCTTTAAGCCTAACTTCAGCTAAAATTATTCATTTAAAAAAAAAGATGAATAGCCCAGTAAAAAAAAAAAAAAAACAATATTAGTTAAGCTTGTCCCTTACAGCATTTACTTTCCACCACCAGATGTCCTCCTCCTTCTGGGTTGAATGACAGCCAGCATCATTCAACCCACCTCTTGTGAGCCAAGGCTGTCATGGACCTGTCTGTAGGGGGGGGGGGAGGTGTCACTACTTAGAGGATTACTGCCCTGGACAGCACTCACACCACATTATGTGAATGCCTTTTGTTTTCCCTTAGTAAGGATCAGCCCCCCCAACCCCCCACCAACCCCTGGAGCTGGAGAGAAAGGACTACTAACATCAGAACACTAGTCGGAACATCCTTGAAAAAAAAATGTGCCAAATTCTTTAAAGCAGCTGTGCTTTCAAGTTGGCCTTACCCTATCTATAAATATTCTGGTGGGGCCGTTCAGAATATACCCATGTCTCCCTTGCTAGTACAGAGGCTGGCAGTCACAAGCACAGTCCTATGCACACCAACAATACAGGCTAAGGCCGCGTACACACGGGCGGATTGTCTGTCCAACTTAGTCCGTTGAACCGTGTTTCAGTGGACAATCCGCTCGTGTGTGGGCTTCAGCTGACTTTTTCAGCGGACAGTCTGACGGACTAAGTCTTTCGGAATTTCAAAACTTGGTTTTGTCCGTCCAAACTTGGTTTCAGTGGACAGTCCGCTCGTGTGTAGGCAAGTTGGACGGACTAAGTATGGCGCATGCTCAGAAAGGATTTACACGGCCGAAGGTTGCATTGCAGTGTATTGGACGTCGTTTTTCTAGTCCCGTCGTACGTGCTGTACACGTCATCGTGCACGCTTTCAGCGGACTGTCTGTTCATCGTGTGTGGTCAAGTCCGTTCATTCAAAATTTTGACGGACTGTGTGTCGGATTGTCTGACGAACTTAGTTGGCCAGACAATCCGCCCGTGTGTACGCGGCCTTAGTCTAGGGCAGTGATGGCGAACCTTGGCACCCCAAATGTTTTGGAACTATATTTCCCTTTGATGCTCATGCACTATGCAGTGTAGTGGAGCATCATGGGAAATTTAGTTCCACAACATCCGGGGTGCCAAGGTTCGCCATCACTGGTGTAGGGGATGTCTTTAGAATGTATTGCTGAATAACTTAAAAAGGAGGGAAGGTTTGTGGATCAGGATACTCCAAACGCTAAATCCTCAAAACTGCAGTCACACATGAAAGTCCCAAACTGGATCCTATTCAGTGTCTCAGGAGCTGTTCACCTCTTTGCTTCCACCAGGCGATCCTCAGTGAGGGAGATAAAACATCCTTCTCCAGACCAGGACTTCAGACCGTGCCTCCAGCGTTGATCCTACTCTATGCCAGTCTTCACCAGGCCCTCGGCCCAGCTCCTTCTAAGGCCCAGACCATAACAAATTTTCGCTTTGCATTCTTCTCCAGGCCCTCAGCCTAACTCCTGCTGAGGCCCAGACTGGAATCCTTAATGCAGTAAAGCTGCCTCCAGGGGCAGTACCCAGATAGCAAGCAATTGAGCAGCAAGTTTGAAAAGGATTTGCTAACTATTGCTAGACTTCACAAGTTTGTTGCATAATTGCAGCAAGTCCGAATTGCATGACTCCAGATCAACTTTCTTTGCTAACATTCTCCAAGTCTGCTGCAAATTCTGGTTTGGTTATGTCGTGCAATAGTCATCCCACCACAGGAGGTCACTGTGACTTGCAGAGCTCTTTCTGTAGGCTCACCAATGTAACTTTGCTCTTGCTAGAGTCTTGCTATACAATTTTGCGCAAATGTGAAAAGAGTCAGCTAGAACTTGTGATTCAAGTGCTCTGCAAATGTACAACTTGCCAGTAAAAATGTGCAGCACGTTAACAATACTTACAATTCAACACGGTCACAAATGTGTGGCACGTTATCCTTGCTATCTAGGTAGTCCCAAGAAAACCGGAACCCTCCTGGCAGAGGAAAAACACACTGGCAAGCCTTCCTAGACATCTCCCCAGACACCTTCTGGATGCATCCTTCCAGGGAATGGCTTGGGTTAGACAATATAGTCACACTGGACATTTGATTTTCCCTGCCCCATATTCTGGAAACTTTTTTCCAGAAGCAGGTGAGAAAAATCAAACAACCAGCTAGGAAACCCTGACCAGACAAAAATAATAGATTACTGCTCCACTGACTGCAGTGAAGCCAAAAAATAAATGTAGCCTAACAGCTTAACTAGAGGAGGATGCAACACCAATATAGTAAAAAGAGTAATGCTGTGTACACGCGGCCGGACTTTCTGACAGCGAAGGTCCGACAGAACAAATCCGTTGGACAATTTGACCGTGTGTGGGCTTCATCAGACCTTTGCTGTCGAAAAATCAGATGGACTTTAGATTTAGAACATGTTTCAAATCTTTCCGATGGATTCAAGTCCGGTTGCAAAAATCGGTCTGTATGCTAGTCCGACGGATGAAAACCGACGCTAGGGCAGCTATTGGCTATGGACTTCCTTATTCTAGGCCGGTCGTACGTCCTCACGGTCGAATCTGTCGGACTTTGGTGTGATTGTGTGTGGCCAACTCCATTCGTTCGGAAAGTCAGTCGGAAGTCCACCAAAAGTCTGTCGGGAAGACCGTTGGACCTAGTCTGCTGGAAAGTCCGGTCGTGTGTACGCGGCATTACAACCAGGCTGAGGACCAAACTGTATAGACATTGTATTTATGTTTAAAGACAGGAAACAGATAAAGTGGAAAAATGTAATCTTTAATTCTTAGAAAAAAAGTACACAGAATGACAATGCCGGCATACAGACAGGGCTGCGCATACAACTGTAACTGGAAGGTGGTTTTCAATTATACATTACGGGGGACCTGTCATGAAAAAAACACCAGTGCTTTCCCTCTCCTTTTAAATACTAGTGGACTGTGACAGCCAGCAGTCTGTAGACCGGGAATTATCAGTTCACTAGGACCTAATTGGCTGCATACAATGGTTCAAAAAAAGGGTTGAATCGAAATACAGCCAGGCAACTAGCATTTTCACAAGGTGGTCACCAACAGCATGCTCTGTGCTTTAGGTCATAACAAGCTCCTTCTAAGAAGCATTATATTCTATGACTCAATGCAAATACAGGGTCAACATACAGTACAGAGCTGGAAACGTGTGGAAGAGAGCCCTGATCAAAAGAGCTTACAATCTATAGGGGAGTGACAAAACATGAGCACAATGGAACTATACGTCCCGTTGTAACATGCATCACTTTAGTAACAATTCCTGTCTATAGGCTCAATTCACTAAAAGCTAAATGCTAATGCATGAATATTTGCGCATTTAACTCCGGAACATGCAATTCACAAAAAAAGCAAACTAATACAGCAGGAGATCATTGATTTAAATTTAGTGGTATTTATTGGGTGTTTTTTTTTTTAACACAGACCGGACCTTCCGGCTGCAGCTGGAAGTGAAGCATTTAGCAGTGGTATTCATAGCACTGCTAAACAGGGACAGATCAGCTCAGGGCTGCTGGTTGTTAAGAAGCCAGCACCTACCAGAGTCCAAATAACCAGAATTCATTCCTGCTGGCAGCATAAAGTAACCAAAAGAACAGACAGTGCCATTTTTGTTTTTTTATCCAATTTTTTATCCAATTTGCTCCAGTGGGGGGAAAAAAAAAATCCTTCCTGATCCCCAGAGAGGCAAATTGGATATGCCCCGGATAAACTTTACCTATACTTGTTAGTATTCAGTTTTATTATGTACATTTAAGAAAGAAACCAGGCCTTTTTTAACCACTTCAGGACCGGAAGATTTACCCCCTTCATGAACAGGCCATTTTTTGCGATACGGCACTGCGTTATTTTAACTGACAATTGCGCAGTTGTGCGACATTGTACACAAATAAAATGTAAGCCGCTGTGTCCAGTCACACAAACCTGGAGGTCAACAAGACGTACAGGTACATGTTTTTGCCTGCAGGAGACGCTGCCCCGCAGTACATATAAGTGGGCGGTTGGTAAGCAGTTAAAGCAATCTACTGAGCTGGCCAGAACCACCTCTGCAGGGAGTCTATTCCACATTTTCACAGCTCTTACTATAAAGAAACCTTTTCGTATTTGGAGATTAAATCTCTTTTCCTCCAGACATAAAGAGTGCCTCCTTGTCCTCTGTGATGACCTTAAAGTGAACAACTCAACACCAAATATATGGCCCCTTATATATTTGTACATGGTGATCATATCCCCCCTTAATCTCCTCTTATCAAGAGGGAATACATTCAGTTCCTCTAATCCGGGGTACCCAACCTTTTGAAGCATGAGGGCCACTTAAGCGACTTGGTAACTGGTCACAGGCCACAATCAGCGGAGCGGGCGGATGGCAGGTCCATGTCAGCTTTGCATATGCCGGATTGGAGGTAGGACACAAGTCGGTTTACAACTGCCACTCCTTAGAGGTGAATGGAGGGTCCAATTGGGTCGGACTGACTGTGTGAAAGGGGCCCATGGCTGCTTTCACACTGATGTGCTGCAGTTTACCCGCATCGTGGGTGCAACCCAGTATACTTTTGCCTTTTCTGCCCTTTGCAATAGACTTCTATTATATTCTGCAGGTTTGGTGCACTTTCAGAAAGCTCAAACTTGCAGGTAATAAAAGTGTATGGCTCAGTGCAGGTAGCCCGTGGGTGCACTGCTCTGCGGATTCATTTGAAAGCAGCCCAGTAACCACTGCAGAACAGATATGCCCATATATACACTGGGATTTTAGTGATAAACTGACCCTGAATAACCATATTCTATTCCATCCCAGAGCAGGTCGCGGGCCACATGTGCACCCCCCCCCCCCCCCCCCCGGCCACTGGTTGGGCACCCCTGCTCTAATCTTTCCTCATAGCTGAGCTCCTCCATGCCTGTCATCAGTTTGGTTGCCCTTCTCTGCACTTTCTCCAGTTCCCCGATATCCTTTTTAAGAAATGGTGCCCAAAACTGAACTGCATATTCCAGATGAGGCCTGACTAATGATTTCTGTTCAATATCACTATAACAAGCTCACAGGTGCTGGTATTATGGTGAGATTTGTTTTTTTCATTGTTCTGATTTTAAACCATCCTATAGGGTTGACAGAGTATGGTAGCCACATACAACTACATATAAAAAACATGTAAAAACATCTATAAGAACAAATACAAACACACATATATATACACAAATACATACAAAAACGCACACGTATGGGAAAGACCGGCTGCAGAGCATGGTACTAAAAGGGTAGAGCTGAGAGGAAGCAGAAAAGAAAGGGTAACTGAAGCAAAGTCCAATACCAAAGATGGCAGTGGCGGAGGAGAGGGCCAGGAAGGTATTGTAATACTGGAAAACACTTCCAAGAAAGGGGAAGAGGTACACAGAGGAGGGAAGCAGAGAGGGAAGTGGTACATGGAGCGGTAACTTTACATCACTCTACAGCTTAGTAAAGCGTTATCTATGCCCATCTGGTTGTTGGTTAGCAGTGGTAGTTGCTGAGTTGTTCTTCACCACGTGGCAACGTGTCGTCTGTTCAATTCCTTCATTTAACACTGCATCAGTCATTCAACTTTTTCTGCTATTGCAAATATCTATGGTGCAGAAAATTATACAACCTAACAAAGAAAAAAAAAAAAAGGATTATTAAAACCAGAAACAATCATGTCCTGAATATCACCTATTAACCACTTGCCTATCGGGCACTTTCAGCGCTGTAACACTTTGAATGACAATTGTGCAGTCATGCAACACTACCCAAATTACATTTTATAAAAGTTGCACAGATACCTGTATTGTTATTGCTGCAGATACTAAGCATTTGCACGAGTAACGGTACTCATGCAAATGCTCCGACACTTGAAACTGATACTTTCAGTCTTCTTTCAGATGACAGTGGGATCCCCCCCAATTATCGGTTGTTAAAGCGGAGTTCCACCCAAAAGTGGAATTTCCACTCATTTGTCTCCTCTCCCTCCAGGCTGTGTTCTGGGACATCACTGTGGGGCTCCCTCCTCCTCCTCCCCCTGTCGCCGGGCCAGTAGGAGAGAGGAGCGGGACCTCACTCATGCAGAGTAGTGTTCCCGTCGTGAATTTGTAAGGCTACACTGCCGTCTACCCTTACCCGCAATGCCGGCAGCAGCACCCGACAGCTGATGGAAACATCAGCTGCAGTGCTGACATCACTGGACTCCAGGACAGATAAGTGTCCTATTGTTAAAAGCCAGCAGCTAGCTGCTGGCTTTTAATTTTTTTTTTTTTGGGGGGCAGAACACCGCTTTAAGGAGAGGGGCCGCCGCGTCCTTTACAACAGATGACTCATTCAGCTGTCAGTGGGGTTCCACTATTGACAGCTAAAGTGTAAATTGAAGTCCTGGCAATTGGATGTTTATAAACAACATTGCTCAGCCAAAAGATCAAAAAAGTATGAACTTTGGTCTGCAGATGAAATCAGTTTAACAGTCTTTTTTGTTTCCGAGTCGGCTGGACCTGCCGATTGGCTTCTGCTGTGTTCAATCACAGCGGGAGCGGGTTGCCGGCGTTGGGGCACCGGATGAAGAGGAGGGGCCTGGAGCAAAGGAGGGGGGGCCAGAAGAGGAGAATTGGGTCTGCTCTGTGCAAAACCATTACACAGAGCAGGTAAGTATAACATGTTTGTTATTTTTATTTTAAATTGAAGGGTTACAATCACTTTAATGCTTAAAAGGAAGCCTGTTCTGAGAAAGGTTGACCTCTTCTATTCCACAGCTGATTATTTTTCTACATACTTCCTAATAAATATTTCCTCTGATCAACAGCTCCATCCAGTAACCATAATCTGAATAACTCCACGAATTTTCATAGGAAAGAAATTCTTCTTTCCTATGATCATCAGCTCTATCTAATGGAGATAATGCAATGTTTTCTTTATTCACGCCATTCTTATGAAAAAAGAACATCTGACCTGAAGAGAAAATAGCTCAACATCATTTGATTTTGCTGGCATTCACACAGAACAAATGTACATGGAGTTTCACAGCACAAACAGCTCTGCTAATTTATATAAATACACTCTCAAGCATCCCGGCGAGGGGGCAGCACATAAGCTGCCACAGCAGATGGGACCTTCATCACAGGAAAGCATCCTGACAATCGTTCTGGATGTATTGACAACTATGCAATCAGTATTGCACCAGGATGTAATTCATTATAAGAGAATACCGGTCATTTCACTGCCAATTCTTTCAAGCGAACTCCAGTTTTCTTGGGGAGTAGCCATTTGTTGGGTTCAGCAGGCCATCATTTTCAGGTCTCTTCCCACCAAAATCTTTTTCTGGGGTTTCCTAAAAGAAATAGATAGAGGAAAAGTACAACACAATTATTGGCTTCTACCTTTAGTGTGCTTATGTACTATATGGAACGCCTTACTGCCGTATTACTTTTTTTGATTCTATAGCATGTGTTCACATGGCAATTCTTTCACATATATATAATTCTGGAAGCGTTGTTGCAGGAGGAGGAAGCCATGCCACTGTGTGATAAGGCAGTCTGGGCCAGGTTTTGGAGAAAACAGGCCCACTGATCGCACAGGTGGGTGCTATTCTATTAGCAATATCAAGATGAGAGGTCAGTGCCCCACCCTTTCCGAAGGGGTCACAGTTTGTAAGGGAGGCAAGAGGTACATGTCTGCACCAGGCTGTCTGGGGCGGCACAGGCCAAAAAGCTGAGAGACAGGGTCTCACCCAGGGGTCAGAAGTGCCCCAAGCCAGAGGCCCGAGTCTTGGAGAAAGGAGTGCCACCCGTCCAGGATTCACCCGGACAGTTCGGGTTTTGAATCGTTTGTCCAGGTTTCAGGCCACTTGAGACCCAGACACAATATTCAGAATGGACTGTGGCTCCCCAAGTAACAACATATCACAACCACTGAGTGCATAGGTATGCACACGGGCCCAACCCCCATACACGGACAGGAGAGTAGAAAGGGCTTGATCTGCTCCGCCTCCTCCCACCCCTACACCTCTGTCTGCCCACCCACACTCTATTCCCCAGCGTTCTATGCCTCAGGAAAGCTATGTGTGGGCTGGAAGTTTGAAGTGCAACAGCCAGCAGAAATGAATAAAAGGCTTCAATGCCTGAGCCTCCATCCTCAGGTGTGTGAGTTCACCATCCAATGTCTGTAACTGAAGTCTCCACCCTCCCTTCTCTGTCCTGCCTCCAAGTGAGTGAGTACACTAAGGTGTACTCTGATGTGAGGGGGGGGGGGGCTTTGGGAACCCCAATTTAAGGGTGAATGCTGGGAACTCTGATGTGAGTGGACGGTTTGGTGAGCAGAAACCCCCTTACATTAGAGTCCACAGTGTTCCCTCTTAAAAATAAAATTTTACCTTGTGTGGCTAAAGTGTTTGGGTTTGGCTTGAAGAAAAGGTGGCAACCCTAGAGTCAAGAGACAGGGTCTCACCCGTGCGTCAGAGGTGCCCCAAGCCAGAGGCCTGAGTTGGAGAGAAAGGCTATGAGACAGAACAGCTGGGAGCTGTAAAGGAAAGACACAAAGCTGGAAGAGGTACAGCGTTTGTGTACTAGCACTGGGGATGGGTCCTAGACAGTCTTAGGGGAGCAGTCTCCAACCTTTTTGGCACCAGGAACCAGTTTCACGGCAGCCAATTTCCCCAGGGATGTGGGGGGGGGGTGGGCTATTCACAGAGCCTCTCCTCAGCCCCCCTTTACAGCACAGTCCCCTCTTTACATTGGTGTTCTTAGCTACCCTTCACATCACAGCCCCCCTTTATATTACAGTGCAGTCCCCGTTACATTAATGTAATGGGGACTGCTCTGTAAAGGGGGCACGGTAATGGGGACACTGATATAAAGGGTGTACTCTTTTATATTACAGTGCCCCTAGCAATCACAGCCTCCTCCATCACCGTGCCCCTGCAGTCTGTCCCCCACCCTCCTCCTCTAACATCACACTTCCCATTCCAATCTCTGCCTCCCCTGAACAGGACTCCTACCTTTGGCAGGGATTTGTGACCAGTCTGTTTCCTTTGCAAGCTCCCCCGCCCGCCCATGTCATTCCATCAGGAGAGCAGGGGGCAGCAGGAACTCTCCATTTTAATCTGCAGCTCCTCCCTGCCCTGCTGACTGGATGACATTGTTGGCCAGGTGGGAAGAGGAGCTGGAGAGGACACACAGGCATGGCCGCACAGCAGAAGGTAAACAGCAATCACGGTCTGCGATAGCCCCGTGCGAACCGCAGTCGCCGCTCATCTCCTGCTGTGAGGCGTGGTCAACAGGCCTTGGACTGGTCCAGGGCCCATGGGTTGGGGACCCCTAGTCTAGAGGACCAAGGCATGAGGCCTAAGCCACAGGGCTGTTAAAGAGAAGATTCAAGCCAGGAGGCTTGAATATTGGTTTGTCGTATTGATTGTGAGAACCCCCTACGTGGGAAGATATGCATTTGTTAACTTTTTACTTTCTTTAAATAATAGTGGCCAGCTAAAGTCCTGAAATGTACTTCCAGTGCGGCGTAAACTCACTATATAAAAGAACTCTGCCAGCGTATGTAATTATAAAAGCTTAGATTTAGGTTTTATTATTTTTTGTTAAAACAACATGCAACTCCATTTTTTAGTAGGGATGGTTTACACCTCAGTCTTTTTTTTTCTTCTGCCTTTCCTATCACTCCTTGTCACAAAGACACAATAAGAAATCTCTTCAAAGTTAGGAGAGATCCTCTCAGGTAATTGTCACCAAAAGCGTCCCCACTGAAACATTTCCCCTCACCTCCTGTTCCTTTGCCAAATTCTAAAAATGTTGGATTTGCCAGTCCTCCAACAGAGGCAAAAAATGACAGTCTGCCTATGTAAACAAGGCAGATTGCCGTTCTGACAGGAAAGAAGGCATGGATCCTGGGTCTCTGCAAAGCAGGGACTAAGATCCATGTCTCCCCCTAGTAAAAGCACCTTACACGGTTTAGAAAAACACTGGCTAGGCACACAGTTAACCCTTTGATGGCCCCTGATGTTAACCCCCTCCCAGGCAGTGTCATTAATACAGTGACAAAGCATATTTTTAGCACTGCATTGGTTCCCAAAAAGTGTCAAAAGTTTATTAGTGTCCGAATGTTCACTGCAATAATGCAGTCCTGCTATAAGTCGCTGATCACCGCCATCACTACTAGAATAAAAATCCCATAGTTTGTAGATGCTATAACTTCTGCGCAAACCAATCAATATACGCTTATTGGTATATTTTTTACCAAACATATGTAGCAGAATACATATTGGCCTAAACTGATGAAGAATTTTTTTTTTTTTTTTTATGGATAGGTTTTATAACAGAAAGCAAAAAAATATTGTTTTTTTTTTTTCGAAAGTTGTCGGTATTTTTTGTTTATAGCGCAAAAAAAAAAACCTCAGAGGTGATCAAATACCACCAAAAGAAAGCTGTGTCAGATGCTGAAGAGCTTTCAGCCATTCTAGAAGATAGCTGATACTGGTGGTGCTGGAGGTGGTTTTTGCAATTTAAGAAAGCAACTTTTAATTATTTATCCCTGAAGAGATGCAAAGTGACTGGGGCTGATTTAGGGTCCTTTCACACGGGGCGGATCAGTTCTGATCCGCCCCGTGGATATCCGTTTGCTCAGCGGGGATCACTCTGTCGATCCCCGCTGAGCAGGGAGATGACAGCTCCGTCTCTGCACACTGCGCAGGGACGGACCTGTCACAGCGCCACTCTCCCCTATGGGAGATCGGATGACGACGGACCGCAGTGCCCGTCGTCACCCGATCCGATCCGCAGACGGATGGAAAAATAGCTTTTTCCTCCGTCACACTTTTTCGGATCGGAGCGGGTCGGATGTCAGCGGACATGTCACCGCTGACATCCGACGCTCCATAGAGCTCTATGGAGCACCCGTTCAGGTCCGCCTGAAAAACTGACAGGCGGGCCTGAACGGGACGTCAGTGTGAAAGGGGCCTTACTTAAACTGCAAAATCTGGTGCACCTGTGCATGGTAACCAATCAGCGTCTAACTTGTTTAAGCTTTGACAATAAAACCTGGAAGCCGATTCCTATGCAGAGCTGCACCAGATTTTGCACTCTCCAGTTTTATTTAATCAACCCCAGCAGTCATTATATAAAAATAAAATAAAAAATGACTGTCTGTTTAGCGGCACCAACTACCAGGAACGCAGTTCAAGAAGACTGACAACCAGTAAATAAAATGTATACTACATTGTAGAGCTGCACAATTAATCATCAGTAATCGTTATCACGATCTTGACTAAAGTGTTTCACAATTCTTTCTATGCAAAGAATTTTCTCTGCTCTTCTGAAGCCACAGCCTTCAAAAGAAAGGAAGAGAAAAACGGGGCAGTCAGCCAACAATCACAACATTCTTTATCAGTTGAACTATAAACATTGTAACAATTTGTCAATAGACTTTGTGTGCAAGTGAAAAAAGTTTAAACCACTTAAACACTAAACCTTTTCCTGACATTTGTTGGTTTCAAGTTAAAATAATTTTTATTTGCTAGAAAATTAATTGGAACCCCAAAACACACACACATATACATTATATATATATATATATATGACCCCTGAAGGAGCTGCGTGCGTCTAGGGGTTTCCCGAGGTAGATGGCCCAAAAAATTGTAGAAACTGACACTGAATCCTCTTTTTGGGATATTTATTTGAAAAGACAAGTAACAGAGTTTCTCAATGAAGGGTAGAGGGTTAAGAAGGAAGTTCAGGTACTTTTGTAACTGCAAAAGATAGGAAGTCTGAACCTAGTCACAACTGGATTCTCACAGCTACCAGATAGACCTCCTCTCACTAGTCCTAGCACCCGATAGAGTGTTTAAGTAAAGCAAAGTCTCTGCCACAGACTTGGATGCAGAACACTTGAATAAAGTCTCTGCCACAGACTTGGATGCAGAACACTTGTGAATAAAGTCTCTGCCACAGACTTGATGTAACTGAAGGATGTAGGTAAATTTAGAGAGCCATCATACAGTACCAGTATCTCGCAGCTGTTCCGGCGATACCGTATGAGTGTAGATCCACTTAGTGTCCTTCAACAGCCACCAAGCTCTTTCTGAGAAGCCAGCCTTATGCATGGCCTTCTCCCAAAGAGTCCTCCCCTGGGTGCTTCTCCAGTTGCTGGGCCTCTCCACAGATGAGACGACACCGGACCACCTTTGAATCCTCCTCTCAGTTACTTTGCCTCAGGCTATCCAGCCCTGAGACTCGGAATTGGATGGATCCACACCCCAGGCCATGAGGGCCATGGGGGCTGGTTGGGAGGACCAGGACCAGACAGAAAGATCTTCTGGACCGGAACCCAGAAGCACGTGATGTCAGTACCTTAAATACCCTATCCCAGAATGCACAGCAGGAGAACACTCCCACTGGGTTGGTTCCGAGAAAGAACGGCACTCAATACGCCTAGCCAAACTGCCTTCTCACACTTGCCAGGGGTGACAGCGACACCTGTGGCCAAGGAGAACCCAGCTAGACTGGTACTGAAACCATAATTTGACATAATTAACCCTACCTAACTGTGGTTTTAGGAACATTAAATTGAAAAAAAATAAAATAAAAAAAAACATAGCGCGTGCTCGTCAGGAGACGGCGCCACACACACACACATATATATTTTTTTTAGTAGATACCCTACAGAATAAAAAGGTGGTTGTTGTAATTTTTATGTCACACTGTATTTACGCAGCGGTCTTTCAAATGTATTTATTTTTGGAAAAAATTACTTTATTGAATTAAAAAAGAAAAAACTAACCAGTAAATTTAGCCCATTTTTTTTGTTTGTATAATGTGAGAGATTTTACGTCGTGAGAATCGTGATCTTTTTATTCTAAGCAAAAAGATTGTGATTCTCATTTTGGCCAGAATCGTGCAGCTCTACTACATTGTGATGGTCCCACATTTCCCCCCTAAAAAAAAAATCAGATTAATGGCCACAAACTCACATCTCGGTTTTCGCTAGGCACTTTGATTGGAGTTTCTTCTGTATTTTTCAGCTGGCTTTCATCTTTGCTTGTTTTACCTTTACTGTTTTGAGAGGAAATGAAAAAGGAGAAAAAAAAATAGCAATTATGTATGTTCAACACAAATGCAACCAAAGTACAATTACTGAAGACAAATTAAAGCCTCATTGAACAAATTCATTGTTGCCAGCGGTAATATAAAATGTTCAGATCCAGACAGTAGGCTGCCAAAAGATGCGACTGCAGCAGTAATACCCCACCCCACAGGGTCACACTTGGAGCTGAGCAATCAGCAGGGATTGTAAATGTTACTGAATGGAGAGCTTTGGGCCTTGTTCACATCGGCGTAATTACTTACCTGTCCAGGGATCCAGCGGTGTCTTCACCTGAGCCGATTTTTCAAGCGGCTCTCGGGTGCTGCCGCAGCCATCTCAGGTAAGGGAAACCAGCAGAAGAAAATAAGCCTTAAGTCCGTTGCGCCGGCCGGACGCACACAGACAGACCCGTTCTCCTGGAAACCGTCACAAACACGGGGTGATGTATAGCGTGATGTATGGGCTGAGTGGTACGCTATACATCACCCCGTGTTTGTGACGGTTTCCAGGAGAACGGGTCTGTCTGTGTGCGTCCGGCCGGCGCAACGGACTTAAAGCTTATTTTCTTCTATACATTTGTAAGTGCATTTTAATTTTTTTATTTTGAGAAATAAAAGGGTTTTACACTATTTGGAGCTTTATCTTCCCTTTATGGTTCCGATGTCCCTTCTTTTGAGTCCTTCTTTGGGCCTTTGAGGAATACGCTTGGGAACAGGCCTTCTTCCCAATCCCCACTGGAGCAGTGGAACCAGGAGGAAAGTGAGGATCCCCCTTTGGCCGGAAGTCATTCTTACAAGTCTCGTGTGACCCTCTGTAGTGGAGGGTCATGTTTTTCTGGTAAGCGGCAAATTTTTATCACATGTTGGTGGCGGATTGGACTAAGTGGCTGTTTCTCCATGAATATGGTGGTTTAGTTTTGGACTTTATAATAATTGTTTTTGTGGTTTATGCATACGGACTCACTGTTTAAATACTGGATGTTTTTGTTTTATTTTCTTTTATGCCGATAGAGGCCCACATAATGGAAATTTATGTTGTAAGGGTCAATTTTTATGTTTAACCACTACAGATCCGCGCTATTGCCAAATGACGGCATTAGCGCGGACCTACATTTCCGGGACTACGTCTATTGACGTCGTCCCGGATACGAGCGGCCTGCGCGCCCCCTGAGGGGCGCGCGCGGCGCGCTCTGTGATCGGCGAGTCCGTGAGACTCGCCTGATCACCGATCCGTGCAAGGGGTCGATCCCGACCCCTTATCACGTGATCAGCTGTCAGCCAATGACAGCTGATCATGTGATAGAACGGAGCCGGTAATCGGCTATTATTCCTCCTCGCGCTGACAGCGCCCACAATCTGCCTCAAAGGTGCTGCGACCCAGTGCCGCCCATCAGTGCCCAGCAGTGCCGCCCATCAGTGCCCAGCAGTGCCACCTATCAGAGCCACCTATCAGTGCCACCTATCAGTGCCCATCAGTCCCATCTATCAGTGGTACCTATCAGTGCCCATCCGTGCCACCCATCCATGCCATCTTATCTGTGCCCATCTTTGCCCATCAGTGCCGCCTTATCTGTGCCTATTAGTGCCGCCTTAACTATGCCTATCAGTGCCCACCAGTGCAGCCTATCAGTGCCCACCAATGCAGCCCATCAGTGCCCACCAATGCAGCCCATCAGTGCCCACCAATGCAGCCCATCAGTGCCCACCAATGCAGCCCATCAGTGCCGCTTAATCAGCGCACTTCAATGAAGGAGAAAAATGACCCGTTTGCAAAATTTTATAACAAACTATTAAAACATGATTTATTTATTTTTATTTTTTTGCATCTTTTTTTGTTTGTTGAGCAAAAAATAAAACTCCGAGCTGTAACTAAATACCACCAAAAGAAAGCTCTATTTGTGGGAAAAAAATGATAAAAATTTCATTTGGGTACAGTGTTGTATGCCCGCGCAATTGTCATTCAAAGTGCATCAGCGCTGAAAGCTGAAAATTGGTCTGGGACTGAGGGGGGTTTAAGTGCCCAGTAAGCAAGTGGTTAAAGTTTTTTATATGTGCTTTACACTATGCACACATGTTCACTAATTTATATATGGTTATTATAATGTGTTTTCAATTTTTATTTTTTGTGCACAATCAGTTGTCTGCATAAGTTAAGCGCGGCTTAGTAGTATATTTTTTCAATATGAAAAATTAGTTTATACACAGTGAGCGGGCCTCACTACTCTTACCATTAAAAAAAAAAAAAATCCTATGTTGCATGCATCATGCATCAAATTTAAAAAAATGTCTCAAACAGGTTAATGTGTTAAAACAAAGCTTTTTTTTTTTCTACTCGTTTTCTACTTCCTGGTTTCTTGGGGCACTGATGACATAGCCCTGGACTCACAGATGCTTCCTGGGAAGGCTATGTTGCCAGTTCCTTCCAGGATGATATTATCAGATCTGAAATACCTGTAAAAATCCCTCAAGATACTTTGGTAAAACACTTTGTCCACTCGGGTTTCATGTGACTGGTCAGGCAGATACAGATCCATGTATGAATTATCAAGATCTCTTTAATTTATTAAGTTCTTTCTGTCTCGCACTCATTACTGTGGCACAGACATCCTCAGTGGGCAGGCATGGGGAAAAAGAAAGAAGAAGCTACTCATAGATCATGTTTTTAATGATGGCGGCATGGGAGCTGAATGCAGACAGAACAGATGCATTGATAATGTGGCATATAACAGGAAATGAGGGGTTTATACATAGCGGTGTGCACCGCTATGTATAAACCCCTCATTTTTTTAAACCCCTCAAATTAATCACACCTGAAGTACTGACGGCCTATCTCACTTCTTGAGACCCTAACATGCCAGAAAAGTACAAATACCCCCCAAATTACCCCTTTTTGGAAAGGAGACATTCCAAGGTATTTAGTAAGAACATGGTGACTTTTTTGAAGTTGTCATTTTTTCCCACAATTCTTTGCAATTCAAGAATTTTTTTTCCTTTTTTTTTTTTTTTTCACAAAATTTTCATATTATCAGGTTATTTCTCACACACAGCATATGCATACTACAAAACACATTCTGCCATTACTCCCGAGTATGGCGATACCACATGTGTGAGACTTTTACACAGCCTGGCCACATACAGAGGCCCAACATGCAGGGAGCACCATCAGGCATTCTGAAGCACCCAGGACAATTCTGACATTTCTCTCCTACATGTAAAAATCATCATTTATTTGCTAGAAATTTACATAGAACCGCAAAACATTATATATGGTTTTTTTTTTAGCAAAGACCCTAGAGAATACAATGGTGGTCATTGCAACTTTTTATCTTGCAATTTTTAGAATGCTTTTTTTTGGGAAAAAAAATGTTTTGTGCTTTAAAAAAAACAAAAAAAACAGTAAAGTTTGCCCAATGTTTTTGTATAATGTGAAATATGAAGTTACGCCGAGTAAATAGATACCAAACATGTCACCCTTCAAAATTGCACACGCTCGTGGAATGGCGCCAAACGTCACTACTTAAAAATCCCCATAGGTGACGCTTTAAATTTTTTTGCTGGTTACATCTTTTGAGTTACAGAGGAGGTCCAGGGCCAAAATTATTGCTCTCGCTCTACCGATCACTGCGATACCTCACATGTGTGGTTTGAACACAGTTTTCATATGTGGGCGGGACTTACGTATGCGTTCGCTTCTGCATGCGAGCAAATGGGGACAGGGGCGCTTTAAAAATGTTATTTTATTTTTTATTCATTTTACTTTATTTATTTTACTTTGACACTTTTTTTCCCCAAAAATACATTTTTTGATCACTTTTATTCCTATTACAAGGAATGTAAACATCCCTTGTAATAGGAATAGGCAGGACAGGTCCTCTTGGGGAAGCTTGAAATAAAAAAAAATAAAGATTCTGGCTTTGATCGTATTGGCCAGTCGGTAGAAGCAAAAAAACAAACAAAAAACAAAATAAGCCAAAACCTGTTCCAGCTTCCCTTAACAATATTTATTAAGGTTCAGTTAGATTGTTGTCTGGCCATTCTGCCAGAAAAAGCTTGGACTCTGATAGCCACAATGCTTGTTGTCCAGCATATTCTTATTGGTTATTGAGCCTATCCATCCATGGCGATGGACCAATAGGAATATGTGGGGGTGGATCTTAGCAGCAAGTTCTGACACTTCCTGGGAGTGTCAGAGATTTACCAGTTGAAATGACCTGGTGTCTTTACTCTATGCCTGCAGGAGTTTGCCCCCTTAAAGTGATATTAAAGTATTTTTTTTTTTTTTTATTACAAACATATTTTACTTACCTGCTCTGTGCAAAACCATTCCATTGCACAGAGCAGGCAAGTAAAAAAAATCCTTTATCCACTTAAAGCGGAGTTCCACCCAAAAATTAAACTTTTGGATTCCTCACCCCCTCCGGTGTCACATTTGGCAGCTTTCAGGGGGGAGCAGATACATGTCTAATACCTGTATTTTGCTCCCACTTCCGGGCATAGATACATGAGCCACCCACATATCTATGCCACTACCAGCGCCTTTTCTCCCCCCCCCCCTTCTTTTGATGTCTTCTGGGAGACACACAGATCCCAGAATACAGCAGGGGCCAGTGGGATAGTGCAGCGCAAGTCGCTCATGCGCAGCAGGGAGCCAGGAAGTGAAGTCGCAAGGCTTCACTTCCTGACTCCCCTACCGATGATGGTGACGGCAGCACCCGAGAGCTGAGAGAAAGATCGGCTTCGGGTGCCGACATCGCGGGCGCCCTGGACAGGTGAGTGTCCTTATTTTAAAAGTCAGCAGCTGCAGTATTTGTAGCTGCTGACTTTTTAAAAAAATAAAATAAAATTTGGCGGAACGCTGCTTTAAGGACCGGAAGCATTTGCCCCCTTAATGACCAGGTCATTTTTTGCGATTCTGCACTGCGTCGTTTTAACTGACAATTGCGCGGTCATGGGATATTGTACCCAAACAAAATGTATGTCCTTTTTTTCCCCCACAAATAGAGCTTTATTTTGGTAGTATTTAATCACCACTGTGGTGTTTATTTTTTTGCGTTGGAAAAAAAAAAAAAAAAAAAATCGACAATTTGCAAGGGGGGTACTTGTGTGGGCTCAATTCTGAGCCCCATTGTATGCGTTCTATTGAGGTACGCAGTGTGGCTTGCCCCCGGCCACCCATTACTGGATTTGATTGACAGCAGCAGGGGCCAATGGCTACCGCTGCTCTCACTGAGTCCAGTGAGAAATGAGAATGAGCAGCGCTGCACTGAGATCTGGCTCAGGTAAGTATAAAAAGAAAGGCTGGGGAGGGGGGATAGAGCTGCACCTAAAAGGTTTTTACCTGAATGCAGAGAATAAATTCAGGTAAAAAAAAACTTTTGCTAAAGATATCCTGTCATGTTTAAGTGGTTGTAAAGGTTAAAATTTCTTTATTTATTTTTTTTAAATAGAGCTGAGAAGGACGACGGGACTAAAAATTGGGCCAGTAGCCAATAGCTTTCGTCTCTTAGTTTATTCTGAGCATGCGTGGCACTTTGTCGGAATTGTCTACACACGATCGAGATTTATGCGATCTGATTTTTTGACGGAAAATTTTAGATCCTGCTCTCAAACTTTGTGCGTCGGAAAATCTGACGGAAAAAGTGCGATGGAGCCCATACGCCAGGACTGGACTGGGACAAAAACTTGGCCCTGGACTTCATCCAGACCGGCCCACTTACATTTTGAGTGTCCCATCACCAGCCCCCTTGCAACAGTGTCCCATCACCAGCCCCCTTAGATCAGAGTGGCCCATCACCAGCCCCCTTACATCAGAGTGGCCCATCACCAGCCCCCTTACATCAGAGTGGCCCATCACCAGCCCCCTTACATCAGAGCGGCCCATCACCAGCCCCCTTACATCAGAGTGGCCCATCACCAGCCCCCTTACATCAGAGTGGCCCATCACCAGCCCCCTTACATCAGAGTGGCCCACTGAGCCATTGGCCCACTGGGAAACTCACGGTAGCCAGTACATGCCTGCCACATGCGGTTGGATTTTCCAACAACGAGATTTGATCGCACATTTTCTGTCAGAAAATCCGACCGTGTGTATGGAGCATTAGAGTCTATTGGATTTTTTTTTTTTTTTGCCATCTGTGTCCCGGTGGAGGAGATTTCTCCTTATTTCCTACCAGAAATGTCTCCAAAAGACACAGAGACAGAGGGACATTTTAGAATGCGCTATGTTTTTAACCACTTAAGGACCGCCTCACTCCGATATACGTGAGGCCCTGAGCACCGTGACTGCGCCCGCTAGGGTTGCCACCTGTCCGGGATTCACCCGGACAGTACGGGTTTTGAATAATTTTGAACCATGTGTCCGGTTTTCAGTTTGCCTGGAACCCGGACAGATGATTCTTTCAGATTGGACTGTGGGAGCACTGGGGATCGCAGAAGGAACAGAAGAACTAGTGCTTATCAGGCAGCAGCTGGGGGCTGAGGAAAGAACATAACTAACTAATCCTTAATGGGCAGCAGTGCAGTAAAACTTGTGCATCTGCTCCTGACAATTAATCGAAAGTCCCGGTCCCCTTGGCTATATCAATCCGCCAGGGCATGTAATTGCTGGGAACCACTGTACAATGATTACTCCGCCGGGACTATTTCATCATTTTCGGGCTTGCTGTGGTTCCCGGCAATTCCACGCCCCGGCGGATTGATAGAGAAGTGGAGGAGGTCTTGAGCGCAGCATAAGGATTACTGCTGCCAGATAAGGATTAACTCCTTCTGTTCCTCCCCTGACCAAAATGCTTGTGGCTGATGAAAAGGGTACTCTATTCACATACTGCACTTTATACACAACTAGGGTTGTTCAGGTAGGGTAGGCAGACATTCATTGTTATAGGACATGCTAAATATTTAGAACAGCTCTTGCAATAATCAGGTGGATTATGTACTGAAAAGCAATGAGCACGGGCAATTGAATTCAGCAAATACCGTTGTTTTGTTTGCAGAAATATTCAGGCATGCTGGCCAGTATATGAACAGTCCATTCAGAAACATAATCATATGGCTCAGGACTGGAACTTGCTGCTTTGTAATTGTGGCTTCAGGGCCAGCAAGGGCCAAGAGTAATGATAAAGGTGTAAAAAAATACTGCGCTGTGAAAAGATGTGTTCTACCCAGCTGCCAACACTACTGAATACTACACAGTAACATGCAAAAATTAAAACAAAAAAGTGTGGCGCTTAGGTGGCAACAAACCACATGAACCAGTAAGGCACTAATTCAAGCAAAGAAAATGACATACACTTCAAAAAAAGAAAATATGTGTAAATTCCGTTATATATCAAGAGATCTTACTCCCAGGTGGAAGAGTGCATGAACCTCATGCACACAAAAGGTTAAAGTAAATAAAATGAATTTAACATATACAGTCCATCAAGTGAACGTCTAACAGTCCTTGAAATGTGTAATATCAATCACAATTCCAAACTTGGTGACGTAAAAAAGGTGAAATTCAACTTCTGATGTGTAGAATAATACCACCACCATCGTGATAAAGAAGGGGAGAGGAGGCTTACCAAATGACGTGGACTCAGAGGAAGGCTTACGCCTCTCGAGTCATATGGGCCTGTAGGTTAGCAAACCAGATAATCATACATCTAGTGTGTAATCCCCCGCAAGTCTTCAGGTCAGTTCAACGAAGTTGAAGTTGGGGAGGACGACTGTTTTGTTGAAACGCGTCGGATGGACCCCCTTACAGACATCACTACTTTTTGACTATGTTATTACGATTGAACCAAATGCGAGTGTAATTTTATTATTATTTTTTAATAAATTGGATGTTAAAACGGTATCACGCTATGCTAGTTTTTTACTTCCATGGTCTTTGATACCTGAGCCCCCTATTTTCGTGAGATGAGCCCTATAAGAGGATCGCTACGGATGATTTCATGACCTGAAGACTTGCGGGAGATTACATACTAGATGTATGATTATCTGGTTTGCTAACCTACAGGCCCATATGACTCGAGAGGCGTAAGCCTTCCTCTGAGTCCACGTCATTTGGTAAGCCTCCTCTCCTCTTCTTTATCACGGTGGTGGTGGTATTATTCTACACATCAGAAGTTGAATTTCACCTTTTTTACGTCACCTCAGGTTTGGAATTGTGATTTATATTACACATTTCAAGGACTGTTAGACGTTCACTTGATGGACTGTATATGTTAAAATTCATTTTATTTATTTTAACCTTTTTTGTTTTAATTTTTCCAAGAGTAATGATAACTGTATATTTGTATCCCAGCAGACATTTGTGTAAAGAGTCAATATAATACGTATACTGTATGTTATTTATATTGTACATTCACAACAGTCCCTGCTCTCAAGGAACTTACAATCTAAAGCTGGCTGTACATGGATCGATATTCAATCTGTTTATGGGCAGGTTGATTATACCCAAGTCGATCCATTGATAGACTTGGGTACAACCAGCCTGTCAAATTTTTTACATTAGCTGCTAGCAGTAATCATTGTGTTCTGCCGGCCAGTAAGGCCCCCCTGTCACCCCGCTGACAGAACACAATAGTGATGCGGGAGGCATTACCCCATCAACACTGACTGTGATGATGGGGGATTCAAGTGATTTTCTTTCCTTCCGCCCATGGTGGAAGAAAAGAAAATCAAACCATCTGCTTAAACACCCTACCTCACATGTATTCACACACATATTACAGCCAATTTAAAGTGGAGCTCCACCCAAGTTCTGCTTTAAGGTCTCCTCCCCGGCTCCTTTTTGTAAAACAGAGCTTTTGGGTAGGAGGGGGGGAGAGAGTACTCTACTCCGACAGGTACCCGTCCCTACTTCTGTTCCAGCCACCTAGGCGATCGGAAGTGGAAGTTCTCCTTCCACTCTCCCTCCTGAAAGCGGAGTTCCACCCAAAAGTGGAACTTCCGCTTTAAACACTCCTTGCCCCCTTACATGCCACATTTGGCATGTCATTTTTTGGAGGGGAAGTGGGTACCTCATTTTGTCAGGTAGTTCCTGTCCCACTGCCTTCCTCCGTCGCCTACGCAACTCCTCCTCTCCCCTCCCTCTCTGCAATCTTCTGGGACACATCACAGGTCCCAGAAAATTACCTGGCCATTAAGAGCACAGCACAACTCGCACATGCGCACGCAGCTGTGAAGCCACAAGCTGTCACAGCCGGGTGTCCACACTTGCAATGCCGGTGTACTATCACATAATGTCCCCCATCGGATAATGTCCGATGTGTACTGCGCATTTGCAGTACACAGGACAACCACATTTCAAAAATAGCCGAAGATGAGTCCAGGTTCTAGCCCCACCCTCCAAGTGGACATAGAGTTAGAATAAAAAGAGCCTATCGCAGCGAGGCCGTGCCCGAAGCGTGGCGAGCGAAGCGAGCCCAAGAGGGGCCCTCTAATACGTGCAGCCCTATGTCCACTTGGATGGTGGGGCTTGCACCTAGACTCACGGCGCAGGCGCCGTTCATCTTCGGAGATTTTCCGAATCTCCTTCTGCTCTGTACTGCGCAAGCACTGCGCCTGCGCAGTACAGAGCAGACACTTCTAGATGGCCGGACGCTATATGGCAGAACACCGGCACCGCAGAGGGGAGAGGGAGAGAAGTGAGGCTTTGGGCGGCCGCATCGCTGGACTGTGGGACAGGTGAGTGTCTGTTTATTAAAAGTCAGCAACTGCACGTTATGTAGCTGCTGACTTTTAGTAAACTTACCAATGAGTGAAACTCCGCTTGAAGTCTTCTGGGACACGCGACAGGTCCCAGAAGACTGGGAGAGCAGTCAGAGTGGGCAGCACCGCTTGCACAGGCACAGTGGGCACCCAGCTGTGAAGCGGCAAGCTGCCCATAGCAAAGGTGGCGGCGAGAGGGGACACGGAGAAAACAGCAGGGGTGAGCACACCGCTGGATCGTGGGACAGGTGAGTGGCTCTTTATTAACAGTCAGCAGCTACAGTTTTTGCAGCCGCTGACTTTTACTTTTCACTTACAAGACTGGAGCTCCTGTGCAAAGTGCACAGTCTATTTGCCTTTAGTAAATCAACCCCAGCGTAAAACCCGGTGTTTGGAAAATGCAGCATGTCTGTTTTTTTCCCCTAGTTTTAGTGTGTTGAGAGTAGGGTTGCCACCTGTCCGGTATTCCCCTGGACAGTCCGGGTATTGAATGATATGTCCGAGTTTCCTATTGCCTGAAGCCCGGACACATTATTCAGACGGGACTGCAACCCCCCACCCCCCATCCAATTTAGGTGTGCCTGGGAACACCCTATTCACCCAGTGCGGTACAAAGTCCCCTTGTTGCCTGGGTTGCACACATCTATGCTCCCCATTAACCAAGTACCACAACCACCCAATGCATAGGCCCCCTCCCTCCCTTCTCTGGCCTGCCCCTGAGCAAATGAGTATACTATGGTAAGGGGGACTCAGATGTAAGGGGTGCTCTGTGGACTCTGATGTAAGGGGGAGCTTAGGGAACCCTGATTTAATGGGGAATGCTGGGAATTCTGATGTAAATGGGGGCTTTGGTAAGCAGAAACCCTCTTACATCAGAGTTTCATTTTATACCACAGTCCATAATTTTCCCCCGTAGAAAAACAAATTGCTGTGTGACGCTAAAGTGTTCGGGTTTGGCTTGAAGAAAATGTGGCAACCCTAGCACCCGCAGACCCGATCGCCGCCGGTGTCTAACGATCGGGTCACAGAGCTGAAGAACGGTGAGAGGTAAGTGTAAACAAACCTCTCCCCATGCTTCCTAGTGAGCCTGTCACTGATCGTCTGTACCCTCTCATAGGGAACGATGATCAGTGATGTCACACGCCAAGCCACACCCCCACACAGTAAGAAACACACATTAGTTCACACTTAACCCCTCCCCGCCCCCTAGTGTTAACCCTTTCACTGCCAGTGACATTTTTACAGTAATTGCATTTTTTATCTCACTGATCGCTGTATTAATACCAATGGTCCCAAAAATGTATGAAAATTGTCCGATGTGTCCGCCATAATGTCGCAGTCACAATAAAAATTGCTGATCGCCACCCTTACTAGTAAAAAGAAAAATATTAATAAAAATGCCATAAAACTATCCTCTATTTTGTAGATGCTATAACTTTTGCGTAAGCCAATCAATAAACGCTAATTGCGATTTTTTTTTTAACCAAAAATATGTAGAAAGAATACATATCGGCCTAAATTGATAAAAAAAATAAAAATATGTTTTTTATATTTTTTGGGGATATTTATTATAGTAAAAAATATAGAATTTTTTCAAAACTGTCGCTCTATTTTTGTTTATAGCGCAAAAAATAAAAACCGTACCCCCAAAAGAAAGCTCTATTAGAGAAAAAAAATAAAAAAAGGACGCCAATTTTGTTTGGGAGCCACGTCACATGACCGCACAAATGTTAGTTAAAGCGACGCAGTGCCGAATCGCAAAAAGGGGCCTGGTCCTTTAGCTGCAAAATGGCCCGGGGCTTAAGTGGTTAATGTAAGGTATTCACTGTCAGGAGACAGCGATCACTTAGGGTGTTGGGAGTCCACATGTCTGGCTTCCAGCCCTTTTACTGGGACCATGGCTATTAGTACCCATTTTATTTACCTTTTATGCTTCATCCAAATGTAAAATGCAAATGCCGTCACTACTACTGCAATAGCAAGCGGTGCCCAGTACCATTTTCTAACAGCCTCCATTTTGTCTGGATTGCCTAGAGAGAAAAAAAAAAGGAAAATAAGCAAAACCACAAAGAATGAAAGAATCAGTATCCTAAATTTTTTTTTTTAAAAGTGAAAGTTATTTTTAGTCTAATGCCGGGTTCACACGGGTGAGCTGCGGTTTGGGTATAGCATGATTGTTTGTGAGGTTTACCTGCAGTTTTAGTTGCGCTTCCATTAGCGTCTATTAGACCATGTATTTTCTGAAACCGCATCAAAAATGCGACATGCAGGACTTTGATGCGTTTCCATGAAAATGCATGGCCTAACAGAAGTCAATAGGAGCGCACCTATAACCGCGAGTAAACCGTACATACAATCAAGCTGAGCCCAGTCCGCAGCATTCAAGGAGTGAACCTGCTCTAATGAGAATTGAAAATTACTGTCTTGCGGCTAAGATAAAGATCTTTGTCCTTTTGCTAAAGGCATACATAGTACACCTTTTACAAAAAAAATAAAAATTAATAAATGCATCCACATTAATAAAATAAAAAATATGCATTTATTATATTTTTGCATTAAAGCCTGAAGAGCAACTAGTGCGTCAGTCCTGCATTATTTACATACTGTACCAGCCCTTGGCCTGCACAGAGGTAAGGAGCTTTTGTTGTAGTCCATTGATTACTTCTAACACCCCTATAAGTGCTATTATGTCATCACATCTGTGCCCCATTGAGAGGACCCTTGCTGTGGCAGCAGATGGGACTTGTAGTCTCTCCATTCAGAGATGTGGCTGTGTGGGTGGAGCCATGAACAGACACAGTAAATGCAAAAATCGACAGTACATTTCAGGGAGAAGCAGATAGGACTCAAGGGTGGGAGGTTGGGGAATGCAATGATGTTTCATGATACACCCTAAAAGGTCCCAAAAGGTACAGTGCCTTGAAAAAGTATTCACACCCCTTGAAGTTTTCCACATTTTGTCACGTTAAAACCAAAAACGTAAATGTATTTTATGTGCTAGACCAAGACAAAGTGGCACATAGTTGTGAAGTGAAAGGAAAATAAATGGTTTAAAATTTTTATTTTATTTTTACAAATAAATGTGAAAAGTGTGGGGTACATTTGTATGGCGCCCCCCTGAGTCAATACTTTGTAGAACCGCGTTTCACTGCAATTACAGCTGCAAGTCTTTTTAGGGATGTCTCTACCAGCTTTGCACATCTAGAGAGGGACATTTTTGCCCATTCTTCTTTGTAAAATATCTCAAGCTCTGTCAGATTGGATGGAGAGCATCTGAACAGCAATTTTCAAGTCTTGCCACAGATTCTCAATTGGATTTAGGTCTGGATTTTGACTGGGCCATTCTAACACATGAATATGCTTTGATCTAAACCATTCCATTGTAGCTCTGGCTGTATATTTAGGGTCGTTGTCCTGCTGGAAGGTGAACCTCCACCCCAGTCTCAAGTCTTTTGCAGACTAACAGGTTTTCTTCTAAGATTGCCCTGTATTTGGCTCCATCCATCTTCCCATCAACTCTGACCAGCTTCCTTGCCCCTGTTGAAGAAAAGCATCCCCACAACATGATGCTGCCACTGCCATGTTTCACCACATCACACCATGAAACATGGTGGTGGCAGCATCATGTTGTGGGGATGCTTTTCTTCAACAGGGACAGGGAAGCTGGTCAGAGTTGTTGCAGTGTTTGTTTTTTGCCACACATAGCGTTTTGCTTTTAGGTCAAAAAGACTAAGTTAGACTTACCGGTGACGGTATTTCTAAGAGCCTTTCAGGACAACCCCGGAGAGAGTGTAGCTCCACCTTGTCATTAGGAAACACATGCCCACTTTAAAAACACCTCCTCTTCCTCCATGGCTTCAGTTATTGTGGCCTTCCGACACTGGAAAACAAAGCACAGAAAGCACAACACCATGGTAGAACTCAATACATTTACTAAGCATAACCTAGAGAGGGAAGTAACGGTTGTCCTGAAAGGCTCTTAGAAATACCGTCACCGGTAAGTCTAACTTAGTCTTTCTCAAATCGCCTTTCAGGACAACCCCGGAGAGGATAACCGAGAAACTTACCCTAGGGCGGGACTACTGCCTGCAGCACCTTCCTGCCGAAGGCCTGATCTGCCGCAGACAGTAGAGCTAACCGGTAGTGCCGGAGAAATGTCGAATAACTGGACCAAGTGGCAGCCTTGCAGATTTGTTCAGGCGTTGCAACGGCCCTTTCAGCCCAGGAAACTGCCGTGGATCTAGTAGAGTGAGCAGCAATACCTGAGGGAGGTATTTCTCCTTTTGCTTTATAGGCTTCTGTTATAGCCAGCTTAAGCCACCTACCCAGCGTACTCTTAGAAGCTTTCTCCCCCTTGCGTGATCCAGAAAATATCACAAAAAGGCCGTTTGATTCTAAAATCTTTAGTCATTTTCGGAAACTGCAATAGACACCTTCTCACATCCAATGTGTGAAAAACTTCCTCTCCTGCATTTGCTGGGGTTGCAGAGAATGTAGGTAGCACTATTTCCTGTGATCGATGAAAAGCTGAGGATACTTTCGGTAGGAATGCTGGATCCGTCCTCAGTACCACCCTGTCCTGATAAACTCTAAGGAAGGGTTCTGTAATAGCTAGAGCTTGGAGCTCGCTGACTCTCCTGGTCGAGGTGATGGCCACCAAAAAGATTGTTTTTAAAACCACCTTCTGTAAAGAAGCTTCTTGTAAGGGTTCAAACGGTGCTCCCGAGAGACCCTGTAAAACTGTAGACAAATCCCAACTGGGAAAGTCTTTAAGGGCTACTGGTCTACTTCGAGCAAGAGCCCTAAAAAATCTAGAAATTAAAGTTTCTTTAGATAAAGTCTTTTCAAAGAAAACTGATAAGGCAGCCACCTGAGTCTTCAGGGTACTGGCTGCGAGACCCTTCTCCATTCCTTCATGGAGAAACTCCAAGACGGACACCGTGCGCTTGACCTTGAGCTCTCTAGAACTACACCAGGAGTTGAACTTTTTCCAGACTTTCATGTAAATTGCCTGTGTAACTGCCTTCCTGCTAGATAGCAGGGTCTTTACTACTTTATCTGAGAGACCTTTGGCTTTTAAGAGGTCCTCCTCAGAAACCAGGCGGTTAGCTGTAGAATTTCCACCTCTGGATGATTTACTGTCCCCTGGGATAACAAATCTTTTCTGAGTGGTAACCTCCATGGGGGCTTCGAGGCTAGGTTTCAAAGACGCGCGAACCAAGGCCTTTTTGGCCAAAAAGGAGTGACTAGTATTAAGTCTGTCTCTTCTTCCCTGAATTTCCTCAGCACTAGTGGAATTAGAGGAAAGGGGGGAAAGGCGTAGCACAGCTGGTAGTGCCAGGGGTGAGCAAATGCATCCAACCCTATTGCTGCATCTCCTCGGTGAAGAGAAAAGAATCTGTCCACCTTTGAGTTCTGCTGGCTGGCAAAAAGGTCTACCTGTGGAACCCCCCAAGCCTCGGAGATCATCAGGAACACTTCCTGATTCAGGCTCCATTCTGCCTCTAGCAATTTGCGCCTGCTTAGGAGGTCCGCAAACAAATTCTGAGAGCCCTTCAGATGCACTGCCGATAGTGAGGCTGTGTTCTGCTCTGCCCAGGCTAACAACAGATTGGCCAACTCCATCAAGCTCCTGCTCCTGGTTCCCCCTTGCTTCATAATGTAGGTAACCGCTGTTGTGTTGTCCGTCAACACCTGGACATGGTGACCTCTCAAATTCTGCTGAAAGGCCACCAAACCTAGAAAGATCGCCTTCAACTCCCTCCAGTTGGATGATCTTTGAGCTTCCTGCTTGGACCAGATCCCCTGAGATGTCTGACCATCCAGGTGGGCCCCCCAGCCCCGGGCACTTGCGTCTGTGGTAAGACGCTTGTCCACAGGAAAGGTCCACACCAGGCCCCTTGAGAGGTTTGCCTGGTCTCTCCACCACCAAAGAGCCTCTTTTGTCCTTGACGAAATTTTTAACTGCTTTTCCAAAGGATCCTGATAGGACCAGCTTGACAGAACCTCCCTCTGAAGGGGTCTGGAATGGAACCTGGCCCACTGAACAGCCGGGATTGCTGCCGTAAGCAGGCCCAGAACTGCCATAGCCGTCCTGACTGAGACTGCCTGGTTGCTCTGTATCCGCTGTACAGCTAGCTGCAACTTTTCCTGTTTTTCCAGCGGCAGGAAAACTTTCTGGAGAATCGAGTTTAACGTATACCCCAGAAATTTCATTTCCTGTGAAGGGGTCAGGTTCGACTTCTCTAGATTTAGAAGCCACCCCAGGCCCTCCAGGTGAGACTGGGCCCTCTGGAGATTGACTAGGACCTGCTCCCTGGAGTCCGCAAAAAACAAAAGGTCGTCCAGATAAGGGACGACTGGAATCCCCTTCAACTTCAGGGGCTCCAAAGCCTCTGCCATAATCTTTGTAAAGACCCTGGGAGAGAACGAGAGTCCGAATGGCAGAGCCCTGAATTGGAGGTGCCATACCGAACTCCCCACCTTCAATGCCAGGCGCAGGAACTGCTGCGATGCCTGATGAATGGGTATATGAAGGTAGGCATCCCTTAGATCCAGGGATGCCATGAAGCATTCTGGGGTCAACAACTTTGTGATGGAAAAAATTGTATCCATCCTGAAATGTTTGTACCGAATGAACCTGTTCAGAACTTTCAGATTCAGGATTAAACGGTACTTCCCTGAGGGTTTTTTCACCAGGAAAATATGTGAGTAAAAACCCCTGCCCTGTTGGTTTACTGGGACTTGAATCAGAACCTCTTGCTGTATCAGCTCCTGTAATAAAAGCTTCATTGCAGAGGCCCTCTCCTGATCCCTTGGCAATGTTGTCACATAAAACCTGCTCGGGGGTGGTTCTGAAAATTCCAACCTGTACCCCTGATCGACAATGCTCTTCACAAACAGATTTGGAGACAGCCTGTCCCATTGTTCGTGAAAAGCTGACAGTCTCCCCCCCCACTGGGGAGAGATTGTCACTTGCTCTTGGGGGACTGCTCTGGGGGAGATCTAAAGAGGACTCCACCCCTGCCTTTGCCCTTCTGCGAACCCCATCTGCTCTTGCGATCCTGGTCTTTTTTATGGGACTGCTGAAAAGCACGAAAAATTCTTTTTGGCAACCTGCTTTTTCTTGGCTGGAAAAGCCTTCTTTTTATCGGCTGTCCTATCCAGCACCGACTCTAAATCGGGTCCAAAGAGCAAGTCACCCGAGAAGGGCAGACCACACAGTTTGACCTTAGAGGCTATGTCTCCAGACCATGTTTTCAGCCAAACTGCTCTTCTGACTGAATTTACAAGAGCCGAAGACCTGGCGGCCAGTTTAACTGATTCTGCTGATGCATCCGCCATATATTTGACTGCATTCGGGATCAGTGGAAAGGACTCTAAGAGATCCTTGTGGGGTGTCCCCGCTTCAATATGACTCTTCAGCTTCTCTACCCAACATTCCAGGTTTCTGGCCACTACCGTAGCTGCCATAGCTGGCTTTAGACTGACTGACGCAGCATCCCAAGCCTTTTTAAAGATGGAGTCTGCTTTTTTGTCCATTGGGTCTTTAAGGATCCCCATATCCTCAAAGGCTAGATCCGTTCGTCTGGATACCTGCGAGAAAGCTGCATCGACTGGGTTTTTTGTTCCAAACCTCTGAGTCTTTATCTTCGAAGGGAAACCTTCTCTTGACAGCTGTAATTTTTCTTCTTGAATTTCTAGAGTAGTGTAGATTGCTTTAAGAATGTCATCTACTTCCTCTAGTGATAGCTTGTATTTAGAGCCCCTGCTATCTTCTTCCTCTTCCTCCTCCTCAGAGTCCCTGAAGGAGATGAGAGTACTACCCCCTTCGTCTCCAGAATCCTCGGTCTCCACCTGTCTGGACGACGACGCCCTGGGGCTGGGCGGCAAGTTCTGAGGCTCGGTCTGTGCGGGAGGGTTTTGTATCAGGATGGACCTGACTGAACTCAAGGAGTTTGTCAGCTCTTTAACCGAAGAAAACAAATCCTTATACTGCTGGGATGTTTCCTCTTCCACCAATTCTCTGATACAATTTCTGCACATTGCCTTCTGCCATGAATCTCTGAGGGGGGTCTTGCAAGAAGGACATTTTCCCTGACCTGGTCTAGCTTTTCCTAGTGATTTTTCCTGAAACGACATGCAGGCTTAACTCACTAAAAGCTCTCAACAACCAGTCGCTTAACACCAAGCTAGTGCAGAGACCCACCACCAAACTGACCACTAGTGAGACCCCAGAACTAGGCTGCAAAGGGTCAGAGCGAAGTCACCTCTGACCTGCAGCGACAGGCCCCCAAGAGGGGGGAACAGACAAAGACATAGCCCAACAGTGAAGCAGAGGGTGCCAGTGCACCTTACATACCTGGGCTGGACCGGTGCTAGGGGCGCCTGTCTCCGCCATAGTTGGCTTACATTACTCCATCGCCGAGTAAGGCAGCTATACACAAACAGCTCCGTCATTTTTTTCAATTTTCCCGGCCGCCGCGTCATCAGGGCCAGCCGGAAGTGGAAGCACGCGGTCACCTGACCCGCCCCATGATCCCTGCGTTCCAGGCGCTTGAACCACGGCGCCACGCCCCCTCAGAGTGCCCGCGCATCACCATAAACGACGCTGTCGCCGCCCGGGACCCGACGCCGAAAACGGAGCCACGCCGCTGACCTGCAGCGACCTCCGCCAGCGACAGAGCCCTCCCTGCGCTAATCCAGCGGACACCGGGCACCCGACGCCGGCACTCCGAGGGTCCTTACTCCCATAAGATGGCGAGACCAGGAGCTCCAGGAGTCCTCCCCCACTGGAGATGCTGCTGGGGGTCAAAAGAAACAAACAACCGGTACGTGAGGTAAGCCTTACTCCCCTACAGAGAGTGTAGCTCTCCCCTGGTTCAGGCACATGCTTCCTCCATGGAGGAAACACAATAACTGAAGCCATGGAGGAAGAGGAGGTGTTTTTAAAGTGGGCATGTGTTTCCTAATGACAAGGTGGAGCTACACTCTCTCCGGGGTTGTCCTGAAAGGCGATTTGAGAAAGATACATTTTGGTCTCATCTGACCAGAGCACCTTCTTCCATATGTTTGCTGTGTCCCCCACATGGCTTCTTGCAAACTGCATATGGGACTTCTTATGGATTTAGTTTAACAAAAGAAAGAAAATAAATTATTTGGGACTTTAAATGAGGTAATAGGGGCCGTTCACATCCCCTCCTCCATCCCGATTTGATATTTAAAAAAAAGAAAAGAGCAACGGGTGGGACTTTATATGAGGCACACGGGAGCAGAAGCATAAAATTTGGTAAAAAAACAAGTTTTTAATAAGTACAAGTAATCATATATTTACATGTGATTGCACAATCATAAATTAGTATTTTTCTGTTTCATCATAAATTAGTATTTTCTAATTCACCAATGTATACACATTCCAACAAGGAATAGATTTGGATTTGTTTCAACAATGTCTTTCTTCTTGCCACTCTTCCATAAAGGTCAGATTTGTGGAGAGCACGACTAATAGTTGTCCTGTGGACAGATTCTCCCACCTGAGCTGTGGATCTCTGCAGCTCCTCCAGAGTTCCCATGGACCTCTTGGCTGCTTCTCTGATTAATGATCTCCTTGCCCGGCGTGTCAGTTTAGGTGGACGGCCAGGTCTTGGTAGGTTTGTAGTTGAGCCATAGGCCGCGTACACACGCGGGGACTGTTCGCCCAACTTTGTCCGTCAAACAGTTTCGGCAAACAGTCCGCTCAAAATTAGCATGGACGGACATGCCCACACACGACGAACGAACAGTTTGCTGAAACCGTGCGCGATGACGTGAACGGCACGTACGACGGGACGAAAAATACGACGTCCTATACACTGCATTATAACTTTCGGCGTGTAAATCCTTTCTGAGCATGCGCGGAACTTAGTTTGACGAACAAGCCTACACACGGGCGGACTGTTCGCTCAAACAAGGTTTCAGCGGACAGTTTTACGGAATTTCCGAAAAACCTTGTTCGTCAAACTGTCCGCTGAAACTGTCCGCTGAAAGCCCACACACGAGCGGACTGTCCGCCCAAACACTGTTCAGCGGACAAAGTTGGGCGAACAGTCCGCGCGTGTGTACGCGGCCATACTCTTTCCATTCTCGGATGATGGATTGAACAGTGCTCTGTGAGATATTTAACCAGAGACCCGCGCTATAGCCGAATGACGGCTACAGCGCGGATCTCCTTTGCCGGGACTACGTCTATTGACGTCGTCCCGTGCACGAGCGGCCCGCGCGCCCCCTGAGGGGCGCGCGCGGCGCGCTCGGTGATCGGCGAGTCTATGAGACTCGCCTGATCACCGATCCGTGCAAGGGGTCGATCCCGACCCCTTATCACGTGATCAGTTGTCAGCCAATGACAGCTGATCATGTGATATAACCGAGCCGGTAATCAGCTATTATTCCTCCTCGCGCTGACAGCGCGAGGAGGAAAAAAAAAACCATCACCGGCGGGCGTGATCGGGACATCAGTCCCGATCACGGGCAGCGCTGCCAGTGCCCACCTGCCCCCTGCCAGTGCCCACCTGCCCCCTCATAACTACACATAATAAAAAATTAGTGCCCCCCGTCAGTGCCACCCAGCAGTGCCCACAGTGCCACCCAGCAGTGCCCACAGTGCTACCCAGCAGTGCCACCCAGCAGTGCCCACAGTGCCACCCAGCAGTGCCCACAATCTGCCTCAACAAAGGTGCTGCACCCCAGTGCCACATATCTGTGCCCATCAGTGTCATCTACCAGTGCCCAGCAGTGCCGCCCATCAGTGCCCCCTATCAGTGCCCCCTATCAGAGCCACCTATCAGTGCCACCTATCAGTGCCCATCAGTCCCATCTATCAGTGGTACCTATCAGTGCCCATCCGTGCCACCCATCCGTGCCACCCATCTGTGCCACCCATCTGTGCCACCCATCCGTGCCATCTTATCTGTGCCCATCAGTGCCGCCTTATCTGTGCCCATCGGTGCCGCCTTATCTGTGCCTATTAGTGCCGCCTTATCTGTGCCTATCAGTGCCCACCAATGCAGCCCATCAGTGCCCACCAATGCAGCCCATCAGTGCCCACCAATGCAGCCCATCAGTGCCCACCAATGCAGCCCATCAGTGCCCACCAGTGCAGCCTATCAGTGCCGCCTCATCAGCGAACTTCAATGAAGGAGAAAAATGACCTGTTTGCAAAATTTTATAACAAACTATTAAACATGAGTTATTTTTATTTTATTTTTTGCATCTTTTTTTGTTTGTTTAGCAAAAAATAAAACTCCCAGCTGTGATTAAATACCACCAAAAGAAAGCTCTATTTGTGGGAAAAAAATGATAAAAATTTCATTTGGATACAGTGTTGTATGCCCGCGCAATTGTCATTCAAAGTGCATCAGCGCTGAAAGCTGAAAATTGGTCTGGGCATGAGGGGGGTTTAAGTGCCCAGTAAGCAAGTGGTTAAAGCATAGGATATTTTTTTTTTATAACCTAACCCTGCTTTATCATTTTGCTTCCACTTCACAATTATGTGCCACTTTGTGTTGGTCTGCCACATAAAATCCCAATAAAATAAATTTACATTTTTGGTTGGAGCATGAATACTTTTTCACGGCACTGTAGACTTAGGCCGCGTACACACGGGCGGACTGTCTGCCCAACTTAGTCCGCTGAACAGTGTTTCAGCGGACAATCCGCTCGTGTGTGGGCTTCAGCGGACTTTTTCAGCGGACAGTCTGACGAACAAAGTCTTACGGAATTTCCGTAAGACAGTCCGTTCAAACTTGGTTTTGTCCGTCCAAACTTGGTTTCAGCGGACAGTCCGCTCGTGTGTAGGCAAGTTGGACGGACTAAGTATGGCGCATGCTCAGAAAGGGTTTACACGGCCGAAGGTTGCATTGCAGTGTATAGGACGTCGTTTTTCTAGTCCCGTCGTACGTGCCGTACACGTCATCGCGCACGCTTTCAGCGGACTGTCTGCTCATCGTGTGTGGTCAAGTCCGTTCATGCTAATTTTGAACGGACTGTCTGTCGGATTGTCTGCCGAACTTAGTTGGGCAGACAATCCGCCCGTGTGTACGCGGCCTTAGACTTTAAAGTGGTTGTAAACCCTCCTAAACATGTTTTGCTTTGTAGATAATACTTTTCTCAGGCAGCTGATCGCTGCCTGAGAAAGTGCACTTACTTGTGTCATTTTCGTATAAACCGCCGTTTTGATGTCCATGACGTCAGCCGCACTTGCGCAGTATTGACATGCGAAGGCGGCATATATTGTATTGCCGCCTTTGATCTTCCTGCTTCTCTGCCTTTGTTATTACGAGGCATTCTCCTCATTGCGGCAGAGGAGAAGTCTCGCGTTGTACAGATATCCCTGCTCTTCCTGACACTCCCCCTTGTGACTGAAGACGTCACGCAGGGGAATGAATCATAGCAGAGCAGAGCAGAGCGAGAGAGAGAGAGAGACACACACAGACAGACCCTAAGGCGCATGTGCGAGATTTCCTGAGGGAAATCTAACTAAGGGGCGGAAATGACGTCCGCAAAGGACGTCAAAACCAGACGTTGCAATGGCACGGGCGATACCCGGAAGGGAGAGATTTTTGAAAAGGAGAAAAAAGGTATTTATAGCGCTCGTTTTGAGGAATTATATAGATCGTATGAAGGCTGATGTATAGTAGAATAGAAACAATAGAAAATTAGAATTTTTTCGGTCGGGTTTACTTCCTCTTTAAAGCTTTATAAATTGAGCCTATGAGAACTCAGCCTATAAGAACAGCCACTAGAAAATTTGCATAGTATTATTTTAAGGCTTCTATCTCCCCTGGACTTATCAAAAACTTTAAAGTAAATCTGTGCTTTACCCATGCATGCCAAAGCAAGAGGTTCATTTACCAATACTTACCCACAATTCCACTTTAGAGGAGCCTGTTGCTTTCCCCTGTGCGGGCAAGCAAGGGGTTCACTTACAGTTCTGTAGCCAGAGAAGGGCATTATCAAAAACATCTGTGGCAATAGTACAGAAACATCTTATGCCCCAAATGCTCACTACCGACATACCCCCGACATGCAGACATGAATAAGGTCTCCTGATCTGAAAGCAATAGCAGTAAAGCACATGATTGCTCTGTTGTGGTGTATGAGCATCTTCAACTTCCATTTTTCAGTTTGTTTCCAGAAACAAGAAGGAACCTGCAGCACGACACCAGTCTTCTTTTTTTTTTTTGTGCGGTTTCTCAATCCACTGGAGACTTAACACTTCAGGGTTGGCCGACTACCTGCTCGCTCCATTGCAATCTCTCTTGCTGCTTGTACATTGTCTAGTTATGAATGAACTGCAAGTAAAACGGTGACTCAACCCATTGGTTTTACTGCCCCCTAACCACATATCTGAAGTTTGTTCCTACTACCAACCCTAGGGTGCCCACCCGACCTTCCTCTCATCTCCCCTCCTTGGTCTCATTCTTTGCTTCCTTCCCCTAAGGATTAATATTCACACCTAGGTGAAATGCTATGGAAGGTATTCCTGTGCATGCTTCAATAATGCTGTATGGTTTTGCCTATGCTACCAATTAGAGACATGTTACCACCAGCTGTAACCGTCTTGTAATTATTAAAAATGTTCTCTATTAAAAATATAAAAACGGGGAAAAGAAATCCGATAGAAATAAACAAAAATCGGCAGGAAAATAAGAGCTATGTTGGGAAGGAGAAATAATTAGGGATGATTAGGTAAACCATGGGTTATCAAGGAGTTAAAACCTAACTTCAAGTTTCGTTAAAATCTTTAAATAGTTTCTTTGGACCAAGCACAGCTGTCATTGGGGAATAGGGCCAGTTCACACTGCTGCGGTGCGAATTTTGCGCAGATTTGATCCGATTGTGTTGCAAATGTTTGTTGCAAATTCTTTATGTGTTCTGGTGAATCTACTGCGATTCTATGGCAAATATTGCAAATTGGTTGTCAAATTGGGAAGGGATCACGATTTTATGTCTGGCCAGCCATTTAATAAAAAAAATAAAAAAATTGAATATCGCACTGATGTGAATGTACAATTGCGTTTTCAGTGCAAGTTCAATTGCAGTCTATGGAGCTGAATTCGCATCGTACACGGATCAAACTCGCACAGGACCCTTTTTGTACGCAGCTTAGATTCACAACGGATTGATGTGAACTGCACTAATGGAAAACTATGTTATTTAAATTACTTGCGAATTTGAGCAAACGCAATGGCTCAAATTCGAAATAGAATTCGCAGCAGTGTGAACCGGCCCATAAACTGTATGTGGCGCCAGCTAAATACAGTACATGTTCCATCAGCCATACAGGGATTTCCTCTCCCATTCCAAATCAAGTTCAGTCTTTTACAGAAACCTTTGTATTTTATAACTGAGTACAAGGCTTCCTCTGATTGGCTGAGGTGGAGAGGCGAGTTGATGACCTCACAATCTCCAACTCAGACAGACAATCAAAGGAAGTCTTGTATTCATTCACAGTAATACAAGGCTTGCAGGACATCAGCAGTGCCAAGATGCAAAAAGGTACAAACAAGTCTGACCTTAAAGCGGAGTTCCACCCAAAAATAGAACTTCCGCTTTTCGGATTCCTCCCCTCCTCCGGTGTCACATTTGGCACCTTTCAGGGGGGGAGGGGAGAGCAGATATCTGTCTAATACAGGTATTTTTCTGCCACTTCCGGGCATAGATACCAGCGCCACCTGCGGGCATCTACGCCACCCCTCCCCCCCCCGCTGTCTTCTGGGAGACACACGGGTCCAGTGGGATCGCGCAGTGCGAGTCGCACATGCACAGTAGGGAACCAGGTAGTGAAGCCGCATGGCTTCGCTTTCTGATTCCCTTACCGAAGATGATGGCGGCAGTACCCGAGAGCCGAGGGACAGATCGGCTTCAGGTGCCAACATCGTGGGTGCCCTGGACAGGTAAGTGTCCATATTTTAAAAGTCAGCAGCTGCTGTATTTGTAGCTGCCAACTTAAATAAAAAAAACAAAAAAAATAATAAAAAACGCGGAACTCCGATTTAAAACAAGACAAAACAAACACAAACAAAATAAGGGGGGGTCATTTATAATATATGGGGGATTTACTTTGCTAAATGTTGCAAATTGCTGTCACAGAACTATTGCCTTCCAGGGCAGAATGTGAGGCTAAAAGAACCCATTAAAAAAGCATAGGATTTTCAATGCCAGTCAATGGAACCTGTGCAACTGCAGACTGCTTTCACTACTGAGCACAATCCCACATAGGACTCCGCTCACCTTCATTAAAGTGTAACTAGATGAAAACTCAAATACATTGCAGCTTGCTAGTCCTTGGTGTGGTAGCTGCATTTGTTGTTTTTTTAGGCTTTATTTTCACCCAGTAATCCTGCAAATAGCCACCCAGGGACAGGAAGTGTGTTATGTCACACCTCCATTGTATCTTTGGAGGACGCCATGGATATCACCCTAGGCTTTTCTCCTGATATGGACCTACAAACATGTCTGTATAACTTCATCGCCATTACATGGAGGCAATTGGTAGTTTACAGAAGATAGTTGGGAAGGAAGAAATTTGAGCAGCTCACAGGAAGGGACATGGATACTGAATTTCAGGCAGGGTCAACAGGGGTTTTCTGAAAATTTTCTAAACTTGGAAAACAAAATAAAGAAAATAAAGCACCACATCAAAAAGGACTGTAAGCTGCAATATACTACATTTTTTCTTGGTCTTAGTTCTTTAACTCAGACATCCCCAACCCCCGGGTTGTGTGCCGGTGCATGGCCTGTCGGGAGGCATGGGCAGCAGGCGAGCGAGGCGGCACAACCTGCACTACCACCCTCCAACCGCCAGAGATGAGGAGAAGGAGAGAGGAGAGGCAGGCCAGGGACAGGATCGTAACAAAGCACTGGTGAGACCCATACAGTCTAAAGGCGAGAGACCATGTCCTGGGGGGGGACTTCATACTAAGCTGAAATCAGGTGACAGGCTGCACCAGACCCTCTTCTGTGGAGGGGTTGTCTTCTTCAAGGCCGGGCCATGGTGCCGACTCTCTTTAATAGTCAATGTAGTGATATTAGGAAAGTAGACCTACCTTCTGTGGCATGATTTACGTTGCAAGATACTCTTTGGTCAGGGGTCAGTGAGGACAGAGGGATCTGAAGAGAACTTGTGATGGTGGTAACGTTGCCCTCTATTGTTTTATTAGTTTCTCCAACAGAATTTCCTGGTCTGTTCCAGTTAATTTGAGATATTTCTGTTCCAGTTGCGTTACATTGCAAAACTACCATTTCATCTGATCCTTCCTTTAACGTCTTTTCTCCTGAAAACAAGACCAATAATGGTGTGATATTTTTTATCATCGATAGGGCTTTTGGTATTTTTTTTTCCATTTACCCAATTTAAAAAAAAAACATATTTAAATATAAACACCATGTGGCTCAATTTCAGCTGACACATGACCATATGCGTAAAGTATGACACCCCTCCAAGATATGGAGTTCTGGTGTATAAACAATATTGAACTCAAAAATTAATAAAGTTGCATTTATCCAAAACATCGCCGGTTGTTATATAAATGAATTAAAGTGCCAACGTGCTACGCAAATATAAAAACACCCACATGGAGCAAATCTCAGACCAGACAAACCAGCACACCGATACAGTGACAAAGCTCTCAAGTATAGATTCATAAAGTTCATATAGTTTTAACTCTTTCATGACTAAGCCTATTTTTGACATTTGGTGTTTACAAGTTAAAATCCGTATTTTTTGCTAGAAAATTACTTAGAACCCCCAAACATTATATATATATATATATATATTTTTTTTTATATTATTTTTTTTTTAGCAGAGAATAAAATGGCGATTGCTGCAATATTTTATGTCACACGATATTTGTCCAGCGGTGTTTTAAGCGCAACTTTTTGGGAAAAGGGACACTTTAAAAAAACGAAACAGTAAAGTTAGCCCAAATTTTTTGTATAATGTGAAAGATGATGTTACGCCGAGTAAATAGATACCAAACATGTCACGCTTTATAATTGCACGCACTTGTGGAATGACGACAAATTACGGTACCTAAAAATCTTCATAGGCGACGCTTTCATTTTTTTTTTTTCGGTTAAAAGGTTAGAGTTACAGAGGAGGTCTAGTGCTAGAATTATTGCTCTCGCTCTGACTATCGCGGCGATACCTCACATGTGTGATTTGAACACCGTTTAAATATGCAGGTGCGACTTCCATATGCGCGAGCTTGCGGTGACGGAGTCGCTTTAAAAATATTTATTTTTTTTTTATTTTTTTTTTAATATTAATAAATTGTTTAAAAAAAATAAAATAAATGTTGATCACTTTTTTCCAAATAACAATTTTATTTTTTCGTGGTCGTAAAACAGAGATATCAGTGCAGGCATACAGCAAAAACAGCAAGGCTCCCAAAATCTGGAGGGCCCATTACAGAGATACAGCATATAATAACATGGTATAGGGCGGTATAGCAAAAACAGGCGGTTCGACCAGGGGGTGCAGAGCGGGATGAGAGACACAGAAAGTCAAGCAGCCGCACAATAAAACACGAAGCCGCCCAGGGTCTACTGCTCAGAATGTTGATCACTTTTATTGCTGTCACAAGGAATGTAAACATCATTTGTGACAGTAATAGGTGGTGACAGGTACTCTTTATGGAGGGATTGGGGGTCTATAAGACCTCCACTCCCTCCATTGCACTTCAAAGTATTCAGATCGCCGTTTTCAGTGATTCTGAATACTGTATATATTTTTTAATCCGGCGCCATTGGCAGCTGAGTAAACGGGAAGTGATGTCATGACGTCGCTTCCGTGTTTACAATCAGGAGACTGTAATGAAGCCACTTACGGCTTCATTCCAGTCTGTCCCTAGCCGCCTGAGGCATTGGATTGTTGATCAGCCTCCTGGTGGAACGGGAGGCCCGGTAAGAGCGGCGGTAGGTCCCCTCCCCTTCCTACGGTGTAACTGCCGAGTGGCTTTTAGTCACATCAGTTGTTATCGCTGGAAAGTCGATTGCCGGCGCTAAAACACAGTACCGGGGAGATGCCTGCAGCTGGGGGCATCATCCCGGTATAACCCCTGAAAGCCGAATACGCACATCTACGTTCGCTCGGTGGCAAGGGGTTAAATACCTCCTCTTCATAAGTGTTCAACGGAAAGTGCTCAAACATCCAATCACCAGTAGATCTCCAATATGTGATTCCACCACCTTAATATGGATGTAAGTTTACCAAAAGCTGTGAACCCTCTAAAGAGAAGTCGGATGTTCACATGGCCAAATACCCTGGCCGGGGTAATCACAAGACTCGCCCACCGCTCTGGATTGCAAGTGTAGGCTGTACTCGTTATCTCTTGTATGTATGAATGCGAGTTATGCCGCATACACACGTATCAGACTATCCGGCGGACTTAGTCTGGCGGACAAACCGCCGGACTGTCCGCCGGACTTTCCGAACGAGCTACCTGCCCACACACGGTACTTTTGCGACGGACTTAGTCCGCCGGATTATCCGCCGTACTTTTGAAATGAACAGACTCGCCCCCACACACACAGAGGAAAGTCCGTTCATTTTGAACGCGTCTCCAGGTAGCAGAGGATTCTGGGACTGTGACATCATAATGGGCGGGGACATCATCCTGCGATGTCCCTATATAAGTCTCCGCGCGCCACGTCCCTGTCATTGTGGCCAGAGACAGCAACGAGGCAACAGCTCATGAAGAGAAGAACAGAAGGCGGCGACAGAAGACTGGGACACCGCATGTAAAAGAGCTAGAAGAAGGCATGGAGGCCCAGCAAGAAGAACCGAAGAGGGGGACAAGACTCCCGAAGTCGGAAGAAGAGGGCAGCCGCAAAGAAGAAAGCCAGGCTCCTTCGCTAGTAAAAGAGCTAGCAGAAGATAGCGGAGGAGTCAGACGAGAAGACCCCCGAAGACGGAAGAAGACCCCCGGAGCTGTGCAATAAACTATTTTAACCCTTGTGTGTTGTGTTTTTTTACATTGTACCCCATACTCATTCACATATTAAAGGGGGCTCCCGGATTCCAATAAGCCCCCCGCCCACAGACCCCGACAACCAACAGCCAGGGTTGTCGGGAAGAGGCCCTTGTCCTCATCAACATGGGGACAAGGTGCTTTGGGGTGGGGGGCTGCGCGGCCCCCCCTTCCCCAAAGCACCCCCCCATCTTGAGGACGCGCGGCCTGGTACGGTTCAGGAGCCGCTCGCTCATCCCCACCCCTTTTCCTATCCTGAGCGTGCTCGGATAAGGGTCTGATATGGACCTAGAGGGGGACCCCCACGCCGTTTTTTTCGGTGTAGGGCTTCCCCTTTAACTCCATACCAGGTGACAGGGCCAGCGGCGCCTCCTTCGCTGGTCCCGGCTACCTGGAGCCGCGCTCAAAATGAGTGGACTTTTCTCCGGGTGGGAAAAGTCTGTTCATTTCAAAAGTATGGCGGACTAGCACACACACATGGCGTATTGTCCGCCGAAATGCTAATCCGGCAGACATATTTAGGTGCAAAACTACTTTCTTAGTCCGCCGGACTTTTGGGTAAAAAAAAGTCCGCCGGAGCCCACACACGGGCGGACTGTCCGGCGGACTCGAGTCTGCCTGGCTTTTCCACCCGATTGTTTGATCGCGTGTACGCGGCTTTAGGGACCTTAGAGATTGTAAGCTCCTTGAGGTCAGGGACTAATGTGAATTATAATACAGTATATATGTAAAGCATTGTGTAAATTGATGGCACAATATATTATAAGTGCCTGTAATTATAAGCGCCTATAATAAATGAGAAAACAGGACCTGTCTTTACCATCCTCTACTTTGAGAATGCTAGTTCTAGCTCTGACCTGAGAGAGAGAGAAGACATTTTTCAGACACCCATTTATAGCATGCTTGTCCTGGGTCTACGACAACATTTTTTTCTCAAGTCAGGCATCTAGCATTTTCAAAAAACTTCTTGGACAGTGAATCAGCATCATGGCATCTGCCCAGGGACCAGGCAGCTGATCCACTAAGCAGGGTGGATAAAAATCTGTTTTTTTGTGGGGTTTTTTCCCCAAAAAAAGAAAAGTAAAAACAGATTTTTGGGATTTAAATCTGATTTTTATTTATTTTTATCAAATTTATTTGAATAAAATGCTTTTGGAGTAAAAATCTACCTAAAGATTTGTTTTCTATTTAAGATACATTAATAATTTCATTTATTCAGCATAAAAATGGAGCTTAGTTATGTAGCAGGAGGCTGTATATTTTGCAATATTTACAATTTTGGTAAACTCATTCAATGAATCCAAGCTCTTCAACCTGAGAACATGCACTGCATTGATGCATTTACACAATTTCACAGTAACCATGAGATAAAACAAAGTTCAGGAATATTCCTTTATCCCATTGTTTTGCAAATCTATGTACTATACGATTGAATCGGTTCTGATAATTGTTGTTTTACTAACCTGAGAGCTTATTCTAAAAAGGAAACCTTCATTTGGTTTGCAAATATTAAACGACTAACTACCAACAAGAATGAGTCCTTACAACTAAAGAGCACCTGTCATTTCAGATCCATCATGGCAGCGCCCGTTAGCGAGCGTAACTATAATAAGGTAATTGTGCGCTGCCACCTAGTGGTAAGTGAATAAATGTTAATTAACAAAAAATGTCAAAAATGTGATGTGAAAATGAAGCTGCTGCTATCACCTGGCTGTTCTCACAAAACAATATGGCTAAAAGTGATGGAAATGCGAGAATGTTGCTATAGGCTAAAAGAACAAAAAAAAAAAAAAAAAAAAAACAACCTAAAGCTAATGTTATTAACATATGAATAACTAAGGCAAGTATGTTAGATGAATAATCATAAAAATAATAATAATCATTAAAAAAAAAGTCCATGAAAATAATTCAATGAAAATAAAGAGTCTTCTTATAAATGGTACACTTCAAATTTCAAAGTGAAAAACGTGCTCCACAAATAAAACGTCAATCCGTGACTAGTGCTCCCTTCACCAGGTGCGATGGAAGCCCCCTCCTTCATAGACCCCAATTGGGTCCAACACTCAGAGTGATTCTCATCAGTAAACGGCTCCACATTGATCTCCTGTTAGCAGGGCATCCACTCACCGGTTGCCGCCACGTCCCTCACCTTGTTGTGTCCCTGCCGCATCACCAGCCGTCCCATTAAAGTGAATGGGACTGTCGGTGAGTCAACTATAATTTTTGCACAAACCAATCAGTACACGTTTATTGGGATTTTTGTTTTTAACCAAAAACGTAGCAGAATACATATTGGCCTAAATTTCTGAAGTAATTTGATTTTTTTACATTTAGTTTTATTTGGAAATGTTTTATAACGGAAAGTAAAAATGTTTTTTTCAAAAAAACTAAAACAAAACAAACAAACAAAAGAAAGCTCTATTTTCAGGGAAAAAATAGCATAAGGCTTCATGCACACGAGACGCAGATGCAAACTCTGCTGGACACATTTTTAAAAGCTGAAACCGGCGTTTAGAAACGCGCGTTTTGCCGCGATTTTTAACGCGATTTAGCGGCGTTTTACCGCGTTTGCGTCTAGAAGCCTTTAGTTAAGCTAACATCATAGACCCTCCCCAGCTCAAAAACAGTATTATTAACTATTTCAGCAATTTTGTGAGACCAGAGTGAGTAGCAGCAGCTGTGAGAGCTGCAGTGTACTTGTATTTAGCGTGTCACTTGCCACGGCACCTGCCACAAGTTGTGGATTGTCCACTTGCCACGTGACTTGCCACATCACCTGCCACGTCACCTGCCACAAGTTTTGGATTGTCCACTTGCCACGTCACTTGCCACAAGTTGGGGATTGTCCACTTGCCACATCACCTGCCACAAGTTGTGGATTGTCCACTTGCCACGTCACTTGCCACATCACCTGCCACGTCACTTGCCACGAGATGTGGATTGTCCACTTTCCACGTCACCTGCCATGCCACCTGCCACAAGTTGTGGATTGTCCACTTGCCACGTCACCAGCCACATCACCTGCCACAAGTTGTGGATTGTCCACTTGCCACATCACTTGCCACATCACCTGCCACAAGTTGTGGATTGTCTACTTGCCACGTCACTTGCCACATCACCTGCCACGTCACTTGCCACGTCACCTGCCACAAGTTGTGGATTGTCCACTTGCCACGTCACCTGCCACGTCACTTGCCACAAGTTTTGGATTGTCCACTTGCCACGTCACCTGCCACAAGTTGGGGATTGTCCACTTGCCACATCACCTGCCACAAGTTGGGGATTGTCCACTTGCCACGTCATTTGCCACATCACCTGCCACGTCACTTGCCACAAGATGTGGATTGGTCACTTTCCATGTCACCTGCCATGCCACCTGCCACAAGTTGTGGATTGTCCACTTGCCACGTCACCAGCCACATCACCTGCCACAAGTTGTGGATTTCCACTTGCCACGTGACTTGCCACATCACCTGCCACGTCACTTGCCACGTCACCTGTCACAAGTTGTGGATTGTCCACTTGCCACATCACTTGCCACCTGCCATGTCACTTGCCACAAGTTGTGGATTGTCCACTTGCCACGTCACTTGCCACAAGTTGTGGATTGTCCACTTGCCACAATTTTTGGATTGTCCACTTGCCACGTCACCTGCCACAAGATGTGGATTGTCCACTTGTCACATCACCTGCCACGTCACTTGCCACATCCCCTGACACGTCACTTGCCACAAGATGTGGATTGTCCACTTTCCACGTCACCTGCCATGCCACCTGCCACAAGTTGTGGATTGTCCACTTGCCACGTCACCAGCCACATCACCTGCCACAAGTTGTGGATTGTCCACTTGCCACATCACTTTCCACGTCACCTGCCACGTCACCTGCCACAAGTTGTGGATTGTCCACTTGCCACGTCACCAGCCACAAGTTGTGGATTGTCCACTTGCCACATCACTTTCCACGTCACCTGCCACAAGTTGTGGATTGTCCACTTTCCACGTCACCTGCCACAAGTCAAGTTGTGGATTGTCCACTTGCCCCGTCACTTGCCACGTCCCCTGCAACGTCACCTGCCACAAGTGGATTGTCCACTTGCCACATAACTTGCCACCACATCACCTGCCACAAGTTGTGGATTGTCCACTTTCCACGTCACCTGCCACAAGTTGTGGATTGTCCACTTGCCACGTCACTTGCCACGTCCCCTGCAACGTCACCTGCCACAAGTGGATTGTCCACTTGCCACATAACTTGCCACCACATCACCTGCCACAAGTTGTGGATTGTCCACTTGCCACGTCACATGCCACGTCACCTGACACAAGTTGTGGATTGTCCACTTGCCACGTCCCCTGCCACAAGTGGATTGTCCACTTGCCAGGTCACTTGCCACGTCCCCTGCCACAAGTGGATTGTCCACTTGCCACGTCACCTGCCACAAGTTATGGATTGTCCACTTGCCACGTCACATGCCAGTCACCTGCCACAAGTTGTGGATTTTCCACTTGCCACGTCACCTGCCAGGTCACTTGCCGCATCACCTGCCACAAGTTGTGGATTGTCCACTTTCCACGTCACTTGCCACTTCACCTGCCATGTCACTTGCCACAAGTTGTGGATTGTCCACTTGCCACCTGCCATGTCACTTGCCACAAGTTGTGGATTGTCCACTTGCAATTGCAATTGTTTAAAATATTTTTCTAATGGTTTTTCATCATTTGCAATAATTTTTTAGATTTTTAATTTTTAAAAAAAGGTCACCTTTAAAAACGCTTATAAACGAAAATGCGGCAAAACGCGGTAGCGGCGTTTTGCCGCGTTTTACCGTGTTTTGCGTCTGAAACGTGGAAACTTTTGCGTCTGAACCCATTTTTTTGCTTCTGGAAAAACGAGGTTAAACGCAACTGCATAAAAACGGCAAAAAACGAGACTGTGTGCATGGACACATAGGATAACATTGAATGAGTTCAGGAGCAGTTGAAAAAAGTGTCCAACTGCCTCTGAACACGCGTTTAACTGCGTCTCGTGTGCATGAGGCCTAAATCTTATTTGGGTACAGCGTCGCACGACCATGCAAATGTCAGTTAAAATAACGCAGTTCTGTATCGCAAAAAAATGTTCTGGTCATGAAGGGAAGTAAATATTCTGGAGGTGGTTAAACACTTGCTGACCGCTGCATGCTGATATACGTCGGCACAATGGCAGCAGTAGGCAAATGGGCGACCTGCACGTCCCCTTTAAATCTGCGGGGCTAGTGGGCGCACACGCCCGCTGCGTACAGCGTGACCGCCCGCCCACGGGTCCCGCGGATTCAATGTCTGCTGGGGGCCCGCGATCGTGTCCCGGAGTGGAAGAAGAGGAAGATGCCTATATCAACAAGGCATTTCCCCATTCTGCCTTGTGACATGACAGATCACTGCTCTCTGTCATCGGGAACAGTGATCGCTGTCATTTCATTGGAAGTGCATCCCCCCCCCAGTTAGAATCACCCCCTAGGACACATTTAACCCCTTGATCGCCCCCTAGCATTTAACCCCTTCCCTGCAAGTGTCATTTACACAGTAATCAATTCATTTCTAGAGCACTGATCACTGTATAAATGACAATGGTCCCAAAATAGTGTCAAAAGTGTCCGATGTGTCCGACATAATGTCGCAGTCCTGATAAAAAAAAAAAATAATAAAAATGTCAGAAATCTTTCCCCTATTTTATAGATGCTATAACTTTAGCGCAAACCAATCAATATACGCTTATTATATATATTAATATATTTCTTTAGAGCATTACTTACCCCCTGCTTCCCGTGACACAAATATACAGGAGGCGTTGGCATTTGGGTCACTAAATCTTCCTTTAAGCAGAGAGTTCCCATTAACATCACGCTCAGACTTTTGTGTTTTTATCTCTAGTGGATTCATGGTGATGTTGATGTCCGTCCCGGGGGCTGAACATGCAAGTTCATTTGATAGACCTAGAATGAAAAATAGGATTAGACCAATGGTTGTCAACTTATGAGCTAAAGGGGGCCTCAAATGCAGCCCCCCGACATCACCAAAGGGCTGCACATAATGTTCAATATATGTAACGCTTGAAAGTGTGAACAGGATATATTGTTGGCTGTGCATCCGGAAAGTATTCACAGAGCCTCACTTTTTCCACATTTTGTTATGTTACAGCCTTATTCTAAAGTTCTACAAACAATACCTCATAATGCCAACATGAAAGAATTTTGTTTGAAATTTTTGCAAATTTATTAAAAAGAAAAAAATCCCATGTACATAAGTATTCACAGCCTTTGCTCAAAGCTTTGTTGAAGCACCTTTGGCACCAATTACAGCCTCAAGTCTTTTTGAGTATGATGCTACACACTGGGGCACACATTTTTGGGTAGCTTCTCCCTTGTCAAGCGCCATCAGATTGAATGAGGAGCCTTGGTGCACAGCCATTTTTCAGATCTCTCCAGAGATGTTTAATCAGGTTCAAGCCTGGGCCACTCAAGGACATTCACAGAGTTGTCCCGTAGCCCCTCCTTTATCACCTTGACTGGGTGCTTAGGGTCGTTGTCATGTTGGAAGATGAACCTTCACCCCAGTCTGAGGTCCAGAGTGCTCTGGAGCAGCTTTTCATCAAGGATGTCTCTGTACATTGTTGCATTCATCTTTCCCTTGATCCTGACTAGTCTCCCAAGTTCCTGCCGCTGAAAAACATCCCCATAGTATGATGCTGCCACCACCATGTTTCACTGTAGAGATGGTATTGGCCAGGTGATGAGCGGTGACTGGTTTCCTCCAGACATGGCCCTTGCCATTCAATCCAATGAGTTCAATCTTTGTTTCATCAGACCAGAGAATTTTGTTTCTCATGGTATGAGAGTCCTTCGGGTGCATTTTGACAAACTCCAGGTGGGCCGTCATGTGCTTTTCAATGAGTGGCGGCTTCTGTCTGGCCACTCTACCATGCAGGCCTGATTGGTGGAGTGCTGCAGAGATGGTTGTTCTTCTGGAAGGTTCCCCTCTCTCCACAGAGAAACGCTGGAGCTCTGTCAGAGTGACCATCGGGTTTCTGGTCACCTCCCCGACTAAGGTCCCTCCCCCCCATCACTCAGTTTGGCCAGGCGACCAAGAGCCCTGATGGTTCCAAATTTCTTCCGTTTACGGGTGATGGCGGCCACTGTGCTCATTGGGACCTTCAATGCTGCAGAGAGGTTTCTGTACCCTTACCTAGATCTGTGCCTCCATACAATCCTGTCTCCGAGCTCTACAGACAATTCCTTGGACTTCATGGCTTGGTTTGTGCTCTGACATGTACTGTTGCCTGTGTGACCTTATATAGAGAGGTGTGTGCCTTTCCAAATCATGTCCAATCAATTGAATTCATCACAGGTAGACTCCAATCAAGTTGTAGAAACATCTCAAGGGTTTTTCACATTGTCATTATGGGGTATTATTTGTAGAATTTTGAGGAAAATAATGAATTGAATCCATTTCGGAATAAGGCTGTAACATAATAAAATGTGGAAAAAGTGAAGCGCTGTGAATACTTTCCGGATGCATTGTATGCTGCAGAAGATATTATGAAACTGGGAACATACCGTATTACCAGAGGCTGATAGAGATCAATGCTATTACCCTAATAAGTTTTCCCACTAACTGCTGAGGTCTGAGGACTGCACATCATACACCAGGCATGTCCAAAGTCCGGTCCGGTTTTGAACGGCCCGTCTGGCTATCTAACCAGCCTTTATCAAAAAGTGGGCCGCGGGATCAGGGCTGTCAGATGAGCCGATCCCCAGCACTGTGAGAAGCCCCATCAGCTTCAAAAGTGAAAATAAGTGTAGGGGAGTGTGCTGTGCTCTCTGCTTCCCCCTACAGTGCAGTACCCGGCTAGTTAGATTAGTGTTAAAAGGGCTTTATTCATTGTGTGTGCGTGTGTCTGTATGTATGTGTATGTCTATATATATATATATGTGCATGTATGTGTATGTATTTGTGTGCATGTATGTCTGTGTGTATGCATGTGTATGTATGTATGTATGTATGTGTGTGTGTGTGTGCATGTATGTGTATGCATGTGCGTGCATGTACGGGTCTATATGTATGACTGCATGTATGTGTATGCATGTGTCTGTACGTGTCTAAATGTATGTGTATGCATGTATGTGTATGCATGTGTCTGTATTTATGTATGTATATGCATGTGTTTATGCATGTATGTATGTGTGTGTATTTGTATGCATGTGTCTGTATGTATGTGTTGTGTGTGCGTGCATTTGTCTGTGTGTAGGTTACTTTTAATCCGGACCCCCCCCCCATTCTTGTACCATCAGAACTGCTTTTGTAGGGCTTGTGTGTGATAGCAGCCAGGACTGCTGCTCCTCTGAAAAACAATCCATACACAGATCGCTTTTCAGAGGCATTTGAAAGGCGGTAAAGAGGCATTATGTTGCCTCCTCGTCACCTGTTTTAAGCCCGTAAAATGCAGCATCACTATACCGCAACTGTGCAATCTACACAGTTGTGGGGTAGTTGCAGTGCAGGCCCATTCTCCCTGGGTATACCTCCAGCTGAAGCCACAGCATGTGTACACCCCTAGCTGCTCCCTCTGCAGCTAAAGGGGGAGAAGTTGGGGATGGTAAAAAACAGCTTAACCATGTGGTTTTACTGCCCCTCCAACCAGACATGTGAACAAGCCCTTGGTTCACATCTGTGTGGCTGCGTATAGGGCAGCCTATTCATTTCAATGGGCTTCCCTACCCACAAAAATGCAGAGAAAAGTCCCATAGGTTTTTTTTTTTTTTTATTGCACTGCACCAAAAGCACCCCACGTTTTCCAATGTGTGGGGTACCATTAAGAATAGTACCCCTAAAGAGCAGAGCATTCGTCTGTGTGTCAGGAACGAGCGTGACAAAGGCAAGAGAGTTCTTGCTGGGCATTGTTTGTGCTCAAACAAACACACTCAGACCGAATTTTAATAGTTCAAAGAATGTCAGGCAAAAAATGGTCGGCCCTCATGCATGTTCACTTCATCAAATCTGGCTCACTTTGAAAAAAGTTTGGACACCCCTGTTACCAAAGGGCCAGAACAGAAAATAGGTTTCTCCTATGCCGACATCTGCTGATGAAATCTGGTACTGCAATCTAAGTCGGTTTTCTAAGTGCTCTATCACATTGATCAGTTTTTGATGCGCTTTTGGGGTTTAAAAAGCAGAAGCAGAAATGCATCCCAAGTACTACAGTGAGGAAAGAGACTATTTAATCCCCAGTAGATTTTGTAAATTTGCCCATTTACAAAGAAAAAAAAAAAAGGTCTATAATTTTTTATCATAGGTTTATTTTAAATGATAGTCATCCAGATCAACCAAAAATCCAGAAAAAAACCCCCATGATACAAATGCTATAAAATGAGTTGCAGTTCAGTGAGTAAAATAAGCATTGGATCCCTAAGCAAAACATGACTTAGTACTTGGTGGAGAAACCCTTGTTGGTGAGCACAGAGGTAAGATGTTTCTTGTAGTTGGTGACCAGGTTTGCACACATCGCAGGGGGGATTTTGGTCCACTCTTCTTCTCTACAGATCATCTCTAAATCCTTAAGGTTTCTTCGCTGTCGCTTGGCAACTCGAAGTTTCAGCCCCCTCCACAAATTTTCTATAAGATTAAGGTCTGGAGACTGGCTAGGCCACCATGATTTTATTGTGCTTCTTCTTGAGCCACTCCTTTCTTGTCTCTGCAGTATGTTTTAGGTCATTGTCATGCTGGAAGACCCATCTTTAGTGTTCTGGCTGAGAGAAGAAGGCGCTCAACACAAGATTTTACAACATACAGCCCCGTCCATTGGTCCCTCAATGCAGAAGAGTCATCCTGTACTAGGGTTGTCCCCTATACCACTTTAAGACCGAGCACAAGTACCGATACTTTTTTCCAAGTACTCGCCGATACCGATTACTTTTTTTTTTAATGTCATGTGACAATGGCACTAATATGCAGCACGGATGACGCATGGACTGTCAGTAGTTTTTTACAATTTTCTTTTTTTACAACGCTTTCTTTTTTTTTTGGGGGGGGGGGGGGGTAGCGGACAGTGTCAGTGTGTTTATTACATTTTTATTATTTTTACAATTTCACCTTTTAACCACTTGCCGCCCGCCCTATTACAAATTGACGGCGGCAAAGTGGTTTCATAATCCTAACCGGACGTCATATGACGTGATTAGGATTATGAGCCGCTGCGCGCCCCCGGGGGCGCGCATCGCGGCGATCGTTGTTGCGGGGTGTCAGTCTGACACCCGGCAACTACGATCTCGGTAAAGAGTCTCCGACGGAGACTCTTTACCATGTGATCAGCCGTGTCCAATCACGGCTGATCACAGTGTAAATGGGAAGAGCCGGTGATCGGCTTTTCCCTCACTCGCATCTGTCAGACGCGAGTAGAGGAGAGCCGATCGGCTGCTCCTCTGACAGGGGGGGTCTGTGCTGATCGATTATCAGCACAGCCCCCCCGAGGATGCCCACACTGGACCACCAGGGACACCACTAGACCACCAGGGAAAAGGTAATAAAAATCCATAATCCTCCCTAGACCACCAGGGATGCCAGTCAGCACAATGGGTGCCAATCAGTGCCCATAATGGATGCCAATCAGTGGCCACAATGTGCATCACTGATTGGCATGCATTATTGTTTGGCACTGATTGGCATCCATTACTATAACACCGATGCCGCCTATGAGTGCCCACCTGTGCCGCCTATGAGTGCCCACCTGTGCCGCCTGAGTGCCCACCTGTGCCGCCTATGAGTGCCCACCTGTGCCGCCTATGAGTGCCCACCTGTGCCGCCTATCTATGCCCACCTGTGCCGCCTATCCATGCCCACCTGTGCCGCCTATCCATGCCGCCCATCCGTGCCAGCTATCAGTGCCAATTTGTGCCACCTATCAGTGTCCGTCCGTGTCGCCCATCCGTGTCGCCCATCCGTGTCGCCCATCAGTGCCACTTCATTGGTGCCCATCAGTGCCACCTTATCAGTGCCCATCAGTCTAGCCCCATCAGTGCCCACCAGTGAAGGAGAAAACGTACTTATTTACAAAGTTTTGAAACTGAAACAAAAAAAAACATTGTTTTTTTCAAAATTTTCGGTATTTTTTTATTTGTAGCGCAAAAAATAAAAACCGTAGAGGTGATCAAATACCACCAAAAGAAAGCTCTATTTGTGGGGAAAAAAAATGATAAAAATTTCATTTGGGTACAGTGTAGCATGACCGCGCAATTGTCATTCAAAGTGCGACAGCGCTGAAAGCTCAAAATTGGTCTGGGCAGGAAGGTGTTTAAGTGCCCTGTATTGAAGTGGTTAAATATTAATTACAATTATGTTTTTATTTTATCAGGCCTGTTGGGGGGGCTTTGGTGAGCTATCAAGGTTCTCAACAAACCCCTGACATCTCCCCTTTGAGACAGGGAAAGGGACTGAGGACACAGATTCCCCAGTCTCCTACTCTGTAGCCTCAGCTGCACTGGAGATGAATGGAGAGGAGACAGGGGCTCCTCTCCATTCATAAACAGAAGCATCGTAAACACAGTTTACAATGCTCCGTTATGAATGCACAGACTCAGTGATCACTGACTGTTCATTCGGAAAAGGAAGAAGATGGTAAATTATAGATTTAGGAGTGTGCACTGAGAGGAATAAATTCAAAAGAGTCCGTAGCATTTCAGTGTGCCCCATCATTGGTGTCATTGGGAGGAATTGTGTGCCACCATTTGTATCATTGGGCCCTATTGTTGGTGTAATTGGAAGAAACTGTGCTCCTTTCTCCACTCTCCATCCTGAAAGATTGAGGACAAAGGCAGCAGAGGAGCACGGAGGGGGGACAGGAGCACAGAGGAAGGAGTGGAGCATGGAGGGAGGAGCGGCTCCGTGTGGTGCACGGAGGGAGGAGTGGAGCATGGAGAAGGGACAGGAGCGGGGGGGGGGGGGGTGTCAGTCAGGTGTGATCAGTGTGGTGGTGGGGGGAGTTACAAGCCCTGATCCCATAGATTTCAATATAGCAACTGAACGCTGTGGGGGGGGGCTGTCAGCTGCTATAGTGAAATCTATACAGGGGGGGATCAGTGCTTGTAAGTCCCCCCCCCCCTCCTCACCGTGGCACCGATCATCCCTGACTGCCCGAGTATCTGATCAAGCAATGGGGCATTTTGTCGAGTACAAGTACTCACGCAAATGCTCGTTATTGGTACAGATACTAGTATCATTAAATGGACAAACCTATTCTGTACATTTAGCAGAGAAACAGCCCCAAAGCATAATGTTTCCACCTCCGTGTTTGACTGGTGTTCTTAGTGTCAAAGTCAGCATTTTTCTTCCTCCAAACACGGCGAGTCGAGTGAATGCCAAAGAGATCAATTTTGGTCATCACTTTCTCACAATCCTCTCCGAATCATTTAGATGTTCATCCAGCAAATTTCAGACGGGCCTATACATGTGCCTTCTTGAGGAGGGGGACCTTGCGGGCGCTGCAGGATTTCATTTTATTTTGTGTGTTACCAATGGTTTGTTTGGTGACTGTGGACCCAACTGCTTTGAGATCATTCACATTCCTCCCGTGTAGTTCTTGGCTGATCCTTCACTTTTCTTATGATCATTCTTACCCCAAGGAAATCTTCCATGGCGCTCCAGACCGAGGGCGATTGGTTATTTAGAATTTCTTCCATTTGTGAATAATCGCTCCAACAGTTGTCTTCTTCTCACCAAGCTTCTTGCTGATGATCTTGTAGCCCATTCCAGCCTTGTGCAGGTCCACAATCGTGTCCCTGATGTCCTTTGACAGCTCTTTGGTCTTGCTCATGATGGTGAGGTTTAAATGGAAGAGATTCTTTGGACAGGTGTCTTTTATACACAGAATGAGTTGTCGAAATTAACAGGACTAATCCAATCTGTGTACCACATGAGCACATACTGTAGCAAGTCTGTGGGAGCCAGAATCATTGTTGCTTGGAAGGGGATCAAATACATATTTTACTCACTGAACTGAAACTCAATTTATAACAATTTGTATCATGTGTATTCTTGGTTGATATTCTGTCTCTATTGGGGTGGCAGGGGGTTTGGGGGTGTGAACAGAAGTCGACCTGCATGTACGCTTGAGCTCCTAGATCTCTCATAGCCCACAGCTTCACAGCCTTTTAAGGAGACTTTCTGCACCCGTACATGGGTGGATCCAAGAGAACCCGCTCCTCCAAAGAACAGGGATCATTCCAACCTCCTTCCAGGTTTTCAATGACCTTCCAGGGCTACTTTTCACTGCCTCCCATGCCGCCTGCACAAGATGGTGCTGGCTGCCTCCACCTATTCCACACGGTCTCCACCACAGCCTGCTTCTCAAGCTCCGGCCCCTCAGCAAAGCACACCCAAGTCATGGATGGCACCCGGGATGCAACCATCACACAGGACACAGCCTGCTGCACTGGGCCTAACCCCCGCCTCGTACACACAGTGTACAGACACCTTCTCATGGCTGCTGTGCACAGCATCAGACCCCGGCCTGACCGAAGGGGGTCAAAGCTCTTCTCCTTCAGTGGACTTCCCACCCCTACCAGGGCCTATGTACACGCAGGACTCTGAGTTCTCACAGGCAGAACCCCAGGGAAGACTCACACCACATCAAGCCTACTCCTCTGCTCCTGCCTCCCCCAAAATCACAGAGACAATCCCGCTCCAGGGACCCTGGCACTTCTGGGAGGGGTGCAAGCATATGCGTGTCCCTGTATGCGTTTTGTGTGTTGTTGTCTGTCTCTCTCGAATATGTAATGAAATAATTACTGTTGTGCCTATACAAATATATACCGTATGTAATACTTATACACAATTCTTTGTCTCTGTTTTTAAATATACCAGCATCTACCCAGTACTTGTCCTGAAGTAGCTAATATCTAGTGAAATGCGTAGACCAGCAAGTGTGAAGGGGTTATTGGATCAAATTATTATTACTTTAATACCATATGAGGGGTAACTGGTAATCTGATACGATATGATGGGTAACTAGTAATCTGTGTCCATATGGGGTGTTAAATGTATGTTTTTTTCATGTTTCTTTTATACATGTTGTAATAAAATTATATTTTTTACTAAATTCTTCTCTCATGTGTGCCCACAAAGTCCACTTATTTTTTTGAGTCTCTCAATCCTTTTTCATATATATTTTGAATGTTGGCATGGTGAGGGTCCTCCCTTGTTATCACAGGAAGCACCTCCATGGTTAACAGTGGACAGAATTAAAATTATATTTGGGAAACTTAACATTAATAAATCACCAGGATCAGATGGCTTGCCTCTGAGGGTACTTAGGGAATTCAGGCAAATAATTGCAAGACCATTGTTCCAAGGGCCCAAAATAAATCCCTGGGAATTACAGACCAGTTATGGTTTGAAAACTGTCTACAAGGGCGAGTTCAGAGGGTGGTGATAAATGGGGAGTACTCGGAATGGTCAGGGGTGGGTAGTGGGGTACCCCAGGGTTCTGTGCTGGAACCAATCCTGTTTAGTTTGTTCATAAGTGACCTGGAGGATGGGGTAAACAATTCAATCTCTGAATTTGCGGATGATACTAAGCTAAGCAGAGCAATAACTTCTCTGCAGGATGTGGAAACTTTGCAAAAAGCTGAACAAATGAATGGGGGAGGCAACTACATGACAAATGAGGTTTAATGTAGAACAATTTAAAATAATGCAATTGGGTGGCAAAAACATGAATGCAAACTATACACTGGGGGGGGGGGACCTCTGGAGGAATCTAGGATGCAAAAGGACCTGAGGGTCCTAGTAGATGATAGGCTCAGCAATGGCATCCAAGCTGCTGCTAACAAAGAAAACAGAATATTGGCATTAAAATGGGTATCAACTCCAGAGATAAAACGATAATTCTCCCGTTCTACAAGACTCTGGTCCGGCCACACCTGGAGTATGCTGTCCAGTTCTGGGCACCAGTCCTCATGAAGGATGTACTGGAAATGAAGAGAGTACAAAGAAAAGCAACAAAGGTAATAAAGGGTCTGGAGGATATTAGTTATGAGGAAAGGTTGCGAGCACTGAACTTATTCTCTCTGGAGAAGACGCTTGAGAGGGGATATTGTGGGTGACCCCACAATAAGGATAAAACTTTTTCGCGTAAGGGAGTTTAAACAAAACACGTGGCCACTCATTACAATTAGAAGAAAAGAGGTTTTACCTTAAACTACATAGAGGGTTCGTTACTGTAAGAGCGGCAAGGATGTGGAATTCCCTTCCACAGGAAGGTTGGACTTGATGGACTTGTCTTTTTTCAACCTCACCTACTATGTAACAGGGGGGACTGTTTTGCATTCACTTCCAGACATTATCCTCAGGTCTAATCCCCGCAAACGGGTCGGTGTAGCCATTCTTTTTAAATGTCCATCCCCGTTTACATGTTCTTTCATTGACCCATGAGGACACTAATGGCAGGCGCATATAGTAACTTTTTGCACACTCTATGCCCCGAATGTCCACCAGATTGACTAACAAAAGTGTTTGCGTACCTCTTCCGAACACCCAATGAATTCTTAATAGTAGGTGGGGACTTTAACCTACCCCACTCCTCGGTGCTTGATTGCTACATGGTGAACCCTAGGGATTCACAATCTCGAGCCTCTAGAGACTTGAAACTCTTTCGTCACATCACTGGGCATTATGTCCTATTTGACATCCTGGTGTGCTCTCCATCCCGGGGATCGGGAGTATAAAAGTTTTATTTGCCCCCAACCATATGCATTCACATTTTGACTACCTCTTTGTTAACAATGCTATGCTGCATATCCCCCACGCTGCTCAGATTCTCCCGATCGCCTAATCGGACCATGCCCCCATCCTGCTGACACTGGACCTGCAGACACTGGCAGCTGAATACCTTCCTCCTACAACAGCTCCCCTCCAAAACGGAATTAGAATCCACACTGAAACTCATCCACACTTCGAGAACACCACCCCAGACACATCCTCTTCCACTCTCTGGGAAGCCAATAAGGCAGTTCTTCATGGTCGCTGCATTGTGCTCTCTTAAGCTTTGAAAAAGACGCAAGGGCCACCAAATCGCAAGCTGAGAAGGAACTTCAGGTCCTAGAACATTGACCAAAATCCTCCCCATCCCTACCACTACTCAAAATAAATCTGTCTCCGTATGACTCTTGGAGTCCTGACTAGACTAAAACAACTGTACTATGATAAGGGTAACAAAGCCCACTCGCTATTAGCTCGGAATTTGGCTGAACGCTCTCACACGGCTACCCCACATCAAATTGAACACAGATTGGGCTGCCTACAATCTCATCCCCAGGACATTGCCCACTCCTTTGAGGAGTTCTACACCACTCTATACAACAACCCTGAGATCCCTCATGACTCCCCCCCCCCCCCCCCCCCCCCCCAAACTAACTGACCGCATGAACCACTATCTATAACAGAGTGGAATCTCCTGACTTCAGGTGTCGGACCTCCTTTCCCTCAACACACCCATCACAGAAGAGGAACTCATGTCAACCATGAAAACTCTACCTACGCGTAAATCCCCTGGTCCAGACAGTCTCCCCTACGAGTATTATAAATCCTTTCTTCCCCTACTCCTGCCACATGTGTAAACTCTTTAATGCCTTCCTTCGGCAAACTCCCATTCCCTCGGACATGCAAAGATCATTTCTCACTTTAATACCGAAACCTGATAGGGACCCCTCTTTATATGCTAGCTATATGCTTATAGCACTCTTAATCTCTGACCTGAAAATCTTTACCAAACTTCTCTCAATACGCCTGAACACAATATTACCCTCTTTAATACACAAAGCTCAGATGGGCTGTCCCTCTCTGTCAGGCAGGGGACAACACGAGAAGGGTATTTGACTTAATAGATGTGGCAAGCAGGGACAGCCTGAAATACTTCGTCCTTGGTCTGGATAAGGAAAAGGCCTTCGACCGCTTGGGCTGGCCTTTCCCGTTTGCCACATGGTATTCCAGGGACCCTTTCTCAGGCTGGTTTACACCTCTATACCAACCCTACATCTCAAGTGAAAACTCCTTTTGCTCTGTCTCCCTCGCTCCCGATTGCTAATGGGATCCGCCAGGGGTGTCCATTCTCACCCCTATTGTTTGCTCTGTGTTGAACCCCTGGCAGCATTCATCTGCAGAAACCCAGACATGCGGGGTATCCCAGTCAGAGGGAAGGAGTTTAAACTATCACTATCACTGTTCGCGGATGATGTCATACTCACCCTGACCCAACCTAGGATCTCCCTACCCAACTTGGCTGCTGAACTCGACAATTATAGGTCCCTCTCAGGTTATAAAATAAACGTGACCAAATAGGAGGCACTTCCAATTAACATCCCGGCAGCCGAAGCGCACCACCTGCAGCAGTGCTTCCCCTATAAGACCTCAGCCCTGAAATATATAGGGGTTCATATCACCCTGACCTTTGCCACCTTATACTAAGCAAACTTCCTGCCCATTTCACTCCATAAGAGATCTAATGCAAAAATGGAAGACCCACCACATTTCCCTCCTGGAAGAGTGGCCTCTGAAGATGACCTTTCTCCCTAAACTCCTGTATCTATTCCAGACATTGCCTATCCCTGTCCCTTACATACAACTAAGAAAGCTTCAAGCAGATTTGATTTTGCCTGGAACTACAGGAGGCACAGGATACCCCGTTCGGTCTTGATGGTGTCCCGCTCCGATGATGGGCTGGCGTTCCCTGACCTGGTAAAATATTATCAAGCGACTCAATTGCGCGTCTTGACCTTCTGGTTCCCTCAATGATCCCATAATAAATGGACAGAGATTGAAAAGAGATGGCTCACGCTTATACACCCAAATAGTTTACGCTGGAGTGCGAACGTGGAGGTGGACCCTGGTAGGCTTTTGGTGTTTATGTCTCAACTCAGATCGCTCTGGCGCAAAATGTCCCGCGCATACAAGCTCAGTTTAGAAAAGTCACTGCTAACCTCTTTCCTCTGAAACCCCAAGATGCCTGCTGGTCTCACTCACCAGATGTCGTCACCCTGGGGGAACATGGAACTTATTCCACTTTGGCCACTTGGTAGACCCTAGATCACGTAAATTACTAACGTTCACTGAACTCCAGGAAAAATATGAGTTAACTCGCCAGGTGTTTTATATGCCAATACGCCCCTATGCTCAATCCTTTGCCCCAAATCTCCAATTCTCAGCGCCACCCCCCTTTGAAATCTTAATATTAGAGGGATCCACATGCCAGGGACTGATCTCTGACATATACCGGCTACTTAATTACTACTCTATACTGAATCAGGGTAAACATGCCTACATGCTCCGCAGGGAAAAGATATTGGGAGAAGAAATCCCTGAGATGATGTGGCAGACGATCTGGTCCCAGGCGGCTAAAAGCACCTACAAAGAGAACACTTATAAAAGTCTTTACTTTTGGTATCTGACCCCGGACGTACTCCATGTTATCTACCCCTCTCACTCCGATCAGTGCTGGCGCTGACAGGGAACAAAGGTACCCTCTACCATATTTACTGGAGTTGCCCTATCATAGTGCCCTTCTGGATGGAGACACAGCGCTTGTTGTCCCGCCTCTTTGTGGTACAGGTCCACATGACGCCATCATTTATCCTACCTTGTGTGTCACCATTATAAATTGCCAAACCATCCAAGAAGCTACTTAAACATGTCCTGACAGCTGCGGGATGTCTGGTTGCCCTCAACTGGAAGAACCCAAGAAGCTCTGTACGCCAGAATAAAAGATATGGAGCTAATGGAAAAAAAATTACAGCTAGATTACAGGATAGGTTGGAAATGCACCATAAGATCTGGGAGGAGTGGCATCGCCAAGAGGGCCTGCCCCGAGCCAGTGGTTGAGATACTACCTTAATTACCCATCTCTCCTTAGCTTACTTTTTCAACTCTCTTTATCCCTTCTCTCCTTTCTATCTTTTCTTTTATGTTCTCTCTCACATTCCATAGGCTCTCATCTAGCCTATGGCACATTTCAATTATTATCTAACAGTTCATAGTATGATTTAGCAATGATCCTGCATCAATTACTGCTACAATGTCTGTACTGGCTATATCCCTGTGCCACCTGGAACTTACTGTGTTCGGTCTATGTTCTTTTACCTGCTGAGAGAATAAAACGGTTATTTGAAGGAAAAAATAAATAAATAAAATACACCTATGATAAAAATTATAGACCCTTCATTTCTTTGTAAGTGGGCAAACTTACAAAATCTGAAGGGGATCAAATAACGATTTTCCCCACTGTATGGAACTCTCCACACTGCAGGTACGATGTGCTTTTGAAAAGTCTAAAATCCCAAAGAGCATTGTTAAAGTAATTTCAAAGGCTTCTGTTTTTGCTTTATTTTTTAAATAACAAACATGTCATATTAATCTGCTCTGTGCAGTGGGTTTGCACAGAGCAGTCCCAATCCTCCTCTACTTGGGTCCCCTGCCGGAGCTTCTGGCCCCTCACTCCTGTCGAGTGTCCCATCTCTCTCTCTCCCTGGTTGGCTGTGATTGACATCAGCAGGAGCCAATGGCTCCAGGTGCTGTCTCTGCCAATGAGTGAGAGTCCCCGGAGAGCCAAGGCTCTCGTGCACATTGCTGGATCATGATAGGGATCAGATGAGTATTGGGGGCAGATGAGTATTGGGGGCAGATGAGTATTGGGGGCAGGGGGGTTGCTGCACACAGAAGGTTTTTTACCTTCATGCAGAGAATGTATGAAGGTAAAAAACAAAAACAAAAAAAATTCTGCCTTTAGAACCACTTTAAAGTGAAAAGTCATTCTCCAAAACCTCATCCCCCCTATGCCTATGGTTCTCTACACAATTAGCAAGCTTTTTTTTAGAAAATGTTAGACCCCCCCCCCCCCCCCCCCCGCACTTCATTTGCTTGGGTGAATTAGGTGCACGGTTCTCGCTTTGCAAGCTTTGACATGTGGTGTGCATATCCCAGGAGGCTTTGCCAGAAAAAAAAAAAAAGGTTCTCTCAATTTATATGAAGACTGCTATTGCTATCCTCCCCTTCTGAAAATGCTAGCTGGCTGGCAACCATCCTGATCCAACTGCTTTGACAGTTTTGGCAAAGCAGTTTGTTTGGGACACTGACACGCCTGACATCGCACTTTAATACTCTTGGCACAGCAGTTGTGGCATGCCAAAACGCTTATTACTGCAGCAGGGCACACTGACACTCAATTTTGTCACATGCTTTTATGGGACACCAGCATGCTGTCAGCCTCCCCTCTTTACCAGCACACTACACTGACAGCCAAGAGAACCATGCCAACCCACCACCCTGTGGGCCAATGGTAGTGAGGAGGGAACGGATCCCCAGGAGATGGGGGAGAAGACTTATTGTACTGTAATTCATTGAATGACAGGAGGGAGGCACTACACAGTGAGCGATGCTGAAACCAGAATTGGAGAAAAAGGGGTACAGCCAACTGACAGCAGAGAAGGGTACAGAGGGAAAGGAATGTTGTGAAAGGGAATGTATAAAGTTGACAGAGCGGGCATTAAAAAAGGGAAAGGCTGTGCAGGGGAGGAGTAGGCTGATGGTAGTGATCAAAGGGAAGTAATGTTGAAACAAGGGATGAATTGTTGAAAAGGCAGGCAGTGGAAAGTCCAGAGGACAATGGCTCAGTAACCCAGTCACCCAAGAGGATTTTGGGGGACCAGGAAATGTCCAGCCCTGATCTAAAGTGTCAAGACATGAATAGTTCCAGATCCAGCTTACCAATATCTGTCAGGAAAACTTCACCATAAACACCATTAGCATGCTTTATGCTAAAGTAACATCCATAACAAGCTTCAGCCTTTTTCTCCCACTTCGAAATTTCAATGGTTGATCTGTAGAAATCTTCGTCTGGATCCAACGGAAGGATAGAAATAAATGTTGCAAATTCTGGAGGTATGCGTGGCCCATGTTCTTTGCTACAAGATGCCAATTCTTTAAACGCATTTCCTTTTATCTCACACCATATCACATGAATGGCCTCCACGGGGTGCGGGAGGGTACAAGTAAGAGTGATGTTTCCACCAAGTATGTCTGGCTCCGGCTTCATACATCTTACTGGATCCGTATCCGATGCTGGTGGCAAAAATGAATTGCAGACTAAAAGTCAAGAATAGAAAATAAAATATAAGGTCAGTAGTGTACCTACCTGACTGTATGACTAACAAGTTCATAGGAAATAATCTGGCAACAGGGTAACTTTAATGGTATAGTCCACTTTCCACCATTGTTTTTTTGTTTGTTTTGTTTTTTATCTACAAAAGCTGAACCTGGGGAAATTAAAAATCTTCCCTTGCAGTAGGGCTGGGAGATACTGCACACAGGTTTTTCACCTTCCTGCACAGAGAACAAAAAAAACCCTCATTCCTTTACAGCCAAGTTTATTGCTCATTTATATGTAGGAGGACTGAGAACTTCACTTTTACCTACCCAAGCCTCCCTGCTACAAAACTGGTTGCCACAGCTTCCTCTCTCCTATGGTTTGAAAGCAGAATGCCTCTGACATCAAGACCGATGAAGTTCCGGTGCTAGATGTAAAGAAGCACTTGGAGGTCCATGCAAAAAATAAAATCTCTGCATCTATAGACACCACGTACCCAACACTAACCTCTCCATCCCTGTAAAGATAAATGGAGTATATATACCTTTTTGGAAGCCGATCTGACTCACTCTGACCCAATCTCCAGAGGTGGAAGCTCTGCAGAGGACACACCCAACAACGGCTATGAAATGAATGGGAAGTGGCATCATCCATAGTGTTACTATGGGCCTTCCGTTATCCTCCATCTCCTCTGCACCGGCTTCTACAGTGAAGCCATGGCTGTCGGCTTAGCATGGGATCCAGTCAGAGAGGGTCAGATCGGCTTCCAAAAACTTATATATACTTTTTTTTTCTTTACAGGGATAGAGAGGTTAGTGTTAGATCCATGGTGTCTATAGATGCAGTGATTTTAATTTTTGCATGGACTTCCACTTTAACCCCTGGGTAGCCCCTCTGCAAGGAGTATTTTTACTTTCCCCAGGAGTTGGGCTTTAATATATTTTTTTGCATTGGCACCCACAAAGCATGGCAGCCACAATCAGTGGATCACGGGACAATGCACAGCCTTCTGCAGGCACTCCTTTCAGCTACCTAGCCGTACCGATATACAAACCTTCAGTTACAGGGCTAGAGGGACAATGACAGAAGAGACTTGTAGTTTATTCATTTACAGATCTCTATAAATGAAGGATGCAGCTGTGTGGGCACAGCCATGCCAGATTAAAAGTGTGACAGGAGCTGCTGGTAGAAGAACCCTGCAATCCTTTTAAGAGCGGGTGCAGGGCAGTTTGGAGCCATGTATAAAAAGGTGAATTAGCAATAAAAAAAAAAAAAAAAAAAAAAAAACACACACTATATACAGGGGCCTCTCGAAAAATGAGAAAATCATCAAAAAGTTCATTTGTTTCAGTAATTCAATTCAAAACGTGAAACTGATATTATATAGATTTATTACACACAGAGTGATATATTTCAAGCATTTATTTATTTTAATTTGGATGATTATAGCTTACAGCTAGCGACGACCCAAAATTCATTATCTCAGAAAATTAGATTACACAAGACCAATAAAAATAAAAAAAAGAAGAGGATTTTTAAAACAGAAATGTTGGCTTACTAAAAAGTATGTCCATGTACAGTATAGTATGGACTCAATACTTGGTCGGAGCTCCTTTTGCATGAATTACGGCATCAATGCGGCGTGGCATGGAGTAGATCAGCCGGTGGCACTGTTGAGGTGTTATGGAAGCCCAGGTTACTTTGATAGTGACTAGGGCTGCAACTAACGATTATTTTCTTAATCGATTAGCTGGCCGATTATCGTTTCAATTAATCAGTTAATAACTTTAACCACTTCAGCCCCAGACTATTTTGCTGGCCAAAGACCAGACCACTTTTTGCGAATCGGCACTGCGTTGCTTTAACTGACAATTGCGCGGTCATGCGACGTGGCTCCCAAACAAAATTGATGTCCTTTTTTCCCACAAATAGAACTTTCTTTTGGTGGTATTTGATCACCCCTGCGGTTTTTATTTTTTGCGCTATAAACAAAAATAGAGCGGCAATTTTTGAAAAAAAAAAACAAACGCATTATTTTTTACTTTTTGTTATAATAAATATCCCCCAAAAATGTATAAAAAAGAAAAAAAAAAAAACACATTTTTTGCCCTCCGTTTAGGCCGATACGTATTCTTCTACATATTTTTGGTAAAAATCGCAATAAGCGATTGATTGGTTTGCACAAAAGTTATAGCGTTTACAAAATAGGGGATCGTTTTATGGCATTTTTATTAATAATTTTTGACCAGTCATTTATACAGCAATCACTGCTATACAAATGCAGTGATTCCTGTGTAAATGACACTGGCAGTGAAGGGGTTAACCAGGGGGTGGCAGTGTAGGGGTTAAGTGTTCCTAGGGGTGTGTTACTAACTGTTGGGGGCTGGGCTTTCTTTTAGTGAACACTGATCTCTGCTCCAATCACATGGAGCAGAGATCAGCATCACTTGTTGCTAGGCAGAACGGGGAGATGCTGTTTACAACGGCATCTCCCAGTTCAGCCGCCCCGTGAGACGATCGCGGGTGTCTGCCCTCGGCAATCGAGTCCGCGGGACCCGTGACCGGACTCACGGGGGTCCTGACCAGCACGCGAGCATGCCGGCGCGCTCGCGGTGGCATTTAAGATTGGACGTACCTGTACGCCAATATGCCTGCCCGTGCCATTCTGCCGACGTACACCGGCGTGCGCTGGTCGGGAAGTGGTTAAAAAAAAAAAAGTGGGTCAAATTGACGTTCATTTTCAACCACAGTGACAGGAAAATTTGGAAATAGAAAACTTCTTAGTCAAAGGAATTTTCAGACAGTGTATGTGGTTTTCATTCAGATATTACATTCATTTTAAAAACAAGTGGAAATTTCAAACAAAATTCTTTCATTCAGCGAATGTACATTTGATCCGTTTCTGCAGTGCTTTTTGCTGTACATTTTGATTTTTGCACACGTGATTTTACTGCAATTTGCATTTTTGCATATTTTGGGCAGATTGAAAAACACAAAATTGCTGCAAAAACGCATTGCATGCTTTTCTGCAGCTTCTCCATTGAAGTATATTGAACCAATAGCACCATTTTGCGTTAAAAGTCCCTGACCCTTTCAGATGTGAACGTGTCCCATAGGAAACCATGTAAATGAACTGTAGTGCATTTATGCAAAAAGCACCAACACATAGATGTGAACCAGGTCTAAGACGAGATCTACCGGAAGTGACGCAAATCGAGCTCGGTGCTCGTTTATACACCGTTTTAAATATCTCCTTTGTTTGTGAGTATTCCATTTATTGTTTAAATAAAAACGTTTTATGGTCAAAACTACTACACTATGGGGCATCCTTCCTCCATATCTCTTTAACCCTATATATACACACCAATTGCTGAGGCACCCCCACGCTGAATGCTGCTGAGTTACCATTTAAAGGGACCAATACAGCGCAATAGTCAGGATACTGACGCCAGGATCTGGGGACACCACAGCAGGACCTCAAAAGACAAAGAGCACCAGGGACCCCGAGGATATACATATTACACGCTGTTACCTTACAGCCGTAAGGTAAGGGGATACCCATATCCTGACAACACAGGACCACGAGGGATACCACCCACCATCACCACCAATTGCATTGTTTTTATTAATATTGTGCACATGTTATTATTATTTAAGCACTAGCACTTTATGCGATTTTCTGATATAATCGCCACCGGTTTTGCACAAGTGAAACGGACATTTTCCGATAAATTTTAACCTCTTTTTTCACCGTGGCATTTGCATAGTTTCAATACTGTCTTAGAGGGATTTTGTATTTACTCCCTCCCCCTTTATTTTTGATATAATTGCCACAACTTGCACAGTTGAACGGACATTTTGCTCACTGCTTTACCTACATTGTTTCAGCAATTTTTATGGTGTAGAGGAATCTTGCACGTATTATTATAGTATTGATTAATTTTTATTTTTTTTGCCACTGGCACTTTATGCGATTTTTGATAGTTACAACAAATCGCATTGGGAATCACTTGTTTCAAATATTTTGATTGTGTTTTTTCCGTAATTTTCACCTATATTTGAATATACCTTTGATGTTATAATGTTATAGTGCTTTTGAGGGTTCTCTACTATCCCCCCATAAAAAAACGCACACCGATTTATATATACTTTTTGCCTTATGTGACGACAAATCAGCCGTCTAATATCTCTATATTATTCTAGTGCCTATAGAGCCCACCAGCCTTTAAGGCTGGACTTCCTGTCATAGTACAGCGCACCACTACTTCTGTTTTTCAATTTTTTCCCACTGGGGTTGAGGTACCCCACCTCAGTGTGTGCAGCAGTACAACGCCCCCTGCTTTTCGTTTTACCTTGATTAGGCGCAGGAATACTTTCTTATACTTATGTTGTCCTCGGAGTTCCCTCTGAAAGGCCCTGAGTGCCAGATCTACTGCTCTCAGCTCCCTCCAATTCGAGGATCTCTTTAAATCCCTCCTCTCCCAGGTACCTTGTACCAAACGGGAGTCTAGGTGAGCACCACAGCCTGAGCCGCTCGCATCGGTTGTAACCACCCTGGATACTGGTAAAACCCACTCTATACCTTGCGACAAATTTGCCCCCTTTCTCCACCACCAAAGGGACCTCTTGACCTGAGTTGGAACCAAAACCAGAGAGTCCAAAGACCCCTGGCTGTGGTCCCAAACCCTCAAGATGAATAGTTGCAGAGGACGGAAATGTAACCCCACCCATTGAACTGCTAGGAGTGTGGATGTTAGCAAGCCCAAGGCCGACATGACCTTCCTTACTGAGATCTGACGGCTGCCCTGGAGAAACAACAATGCTTTGTCTACCTTTTGGATTTTCTCTAAGGGAAGGAAGACCTTTTGTTCTGTTGAGTCCAACACATACCCCAGGAAAGTGACCCTTTGGGATGGAATTAAGTTGGACTTCTCCAGGTTCAGAAGCCACCCCAGGCTCACTAACAGGTCTTTTGCTACCTGTAGATCACGAATCAACTGCGCTGGAGAAGGGGCAAACAGGAGAAGATCGTCGAGATACGCGATCACTGAGATTCCCCCGAGACGCAGGAATGCCAGAACTTCTGCCATCACTTTGGTGAAGATATGGGGGGGGGGGGGGGGGGGGAGAAGAGGATAGCCCAAAGGGAAGTGCTTTGAACTAGAGGTGTAGCACCCCTACTGAGGTTTTCACTGCCAACCTGAGGAAACGCTGGTGGCTCTCTGCGATGGGAATATGCAGGTATGCATCTTTTAAATCTATCGATGCCATGAAACAGTTTGGTGGAAGAAGTGCCTTCACCGAGTAAACTGAATCCATCCGAAACCTCCTGTAGGTGACTGAGACATTCAGAGGCTTCAGGTTCAGGATAAGCCTGAACTTTCCCGAAGGCTTGTGAACCACAAAAATGTGAGAATATTAGCCTTTGCCTGTCTCTCCTGCTGGGACCCGTACCACCACCTCCTGTTCCTCTAACTCCTGAAGAGAGGAAAGAAGGGCAGACCATTTTTCTGCACACTTTGGCAACTCGGTGACAAGGAGTCTCAGAGTGGGGGGCTCTGAAAACTCCAATCGGTAACCTCTTCTGATGATCTCCAACACAAACTGATTGGAGGTGATCATCTCCCACCGTGTGAGGAAGGCCCCCAACCTTCCTCCCACCATGACCCTGTCATTGAGACTTTTTGGGCTGTTAAGAAGGGCGAAAAAAAAAAAAAAAAATAAAAAAAAAAAATCGCTTCCCCACGCCCTTTGCCCTTCAGCCCCCAACTTTTCTTCTGCCGATCAGTTCTAGGGGCTTCAAACTTTTTCTGAGGATGAGTCTTTCTTTTTGACTGCTCCCCATACTTCCTCTTAACAGGAAAGGCCTTTTTCTCATCAGCCGTGTGATCTAGCACTGCTTCAAGACCTGGCCCAAACAGCAAGTCCCCTGTAAAAGGGATCCCACAGAGCTTTGTTTTGGACGCACTGTCCCCCTGCCATGTCTTCAGCCATAAGGCCCTCCTGGCTGAGTTGGTCAGGGCCATAGACCTTGCAGACACTCGCACCGATTCAGCCGAAGCATCCGCAATGTATGCTACCCCCTTAAGCAGCATGGGAAAGGAGGATAGAATAGTCTCCTTTGCCGTCCCTGCTTCAATGTGTGCCTTAATCTGGGTAAGCCAATACTCCATATTACGAGCCACCACTGTGGCTGCCATGGCAGGCTTAAGATTTCCCTGTGCTGAATCCCAGGCTTTCTTCAGAAGTGAATCCATCCTTCGATCCATAGGGTCTGAAAGTACCCCCATGTCCTCAAAGGCCAGATCAGTATGTCTGGACACCTGAGAAAAGGCAGCATCTAACCTGGGAGATTTATTCCAGACAAGAGCCTCCTTTTCCGCAAAAGGAAACCTTTGTTTCAACGCACCAGAAAAGAAAGGTTTTCTTTCGGGATCCTGCCATTACTTCTTGATAGCATCGATCAAGACGTCATGAACCGGGAACAACCGCTTTTTCTGTTCCCCCAGGCCCTTGTACATCTGATCATGGAGTGACAATGCCTTCCTTTCCTCTTGTATACCTAAAGTGGTATGAATAGCTCCTAAGAGCTCCTCCACTTCTTCCAGGGAAAGTTTATACTGTGAGGTTCTTTTGGATTCCCCATCCAATTCCTCACCATCAGATTCCCCTTGGGAATCTGAGGTGGCACCGTCAACTTCTTCCTCAACTTCCTCTCTGGAACCCCCTGGATTCTCTCCACTCGCAGGAGCAACATCCACTGGGCTAGGTTGTACACTCTGCTGCGCTGGTGGAGGAGTGCTCTGGGGCTGAGGCCACTGGAAACTAGAAAAGAGCGTTTTGAAGGACTGGAAAGTACTAGAGAGTTCCTTCACAGAAGCCGCTAGGTCTGCACCCTGTTCTGCTGCCTGCTCCCTAACCAACCCCTCAATACACTACTTACAAAGTGCCTTGGTCCAGGAATCCCCCATAGAGGCTCTACACGACTTCTTCTTAGAATCATGGGGGGACTTGCTCGTGGCTTTCCGAAATACAGAAATAAAAGAGAGGGCAGCATAAGTTTAAAAAAAAACAAAAAAACACACCAGCGCTACTTAGAGGACCACTGGGAGTGCCCCCCCTAGGACCAACCACCACCAGGATCCCAGACAAACTCCCCTTCCCCCCCGACCACCAAGGGGGAATAACACCAGTGGAGCTACTGGTTACAGAGTAAGGGAACACCTCCCCAGGGTTCCCCTTACCTTTGAGTGGCTGGTGCTGTTGTCTCCAGGAGCTCTTGAAGCCTCTGCTTCGGACATTCTCCTGTTGAGGAAAAGTGGTACGAACGTGCCTCCGACAGCTGCCTGTACAGCTTAGAGAGAGGGGCTGCACCAGCCAAACACTTGGTCCCCTTTCACGAATCACGTCCAGAACCGGAAGACGCGGATCCAACGAAGATGTCCACCCCCACCGGAACTGACGTCGCTCGTCATCCGGTCCGGCCTCCAGCTCCAAGATGACTGCAAACACAGGGGGACCTAGGACATCCTGCTGCAGCGCCCCACTGGGCGAACGAACGGATGGACCTCCCCAAACTTCTTGCTTTCCCCAAGCGAAGTTTGGAGTGCGCGGAAGACGGTCAGTAGGAAAGTCCAGCTCCCCAGCCGACCAGACTGCCGAATGTAGTCCGATAGGCGATCGGACTGCCGAGCGGAGCCAGAGAGACCACTGTCTCCTCCACTCTAGATAACATAGCCTCAGTCTCGCTGACTGTTTAGCTAAGGTTCCTTAGCGGTGTCTCCCCACTGGAGGAAACACCATAACTGAGGGGACAGAGGGAGGATGAGACTTAAAAATTGTGAAATTGAAGGCAGTGTTTCCTAAGAGGGGAGGAGCCAGGGTCTCTCTACGGTGACTGTCCTGAAAGATGGACTTGAGAAATTAGCCTTTTATAGTCAAAAAAAAAAAAAAAAGCAGATAATCACTACTGGAAGGGGTTCATTTTTTTTTTACTGTAGAACAGTGAGTAATATTTACAGTAGCGATTATTTGCTCTTTTTGTACTATAAAGGGCTCATTTTAGTTTTTTTTTAACCCCATTATGTTACTGGCCGATTAATCGATTAGTTGTTTCAGCCCTAATAGTGACCTTCAGCTCCTCTGCATTGTTGGGTCTGGTGTCTCATCTTCCTCTTGACAATACCCCACAGATTATCTATGGGGTTTAGGTCAGGTGAGTTTGCTGGCCAATCAAGCACAGTGATACCATGATCATTAAACCAGATATTGGTACTCTTGGCAATGTGGACAGGTGCCAAATCCTGCTGGAAAATGAAATCAGCCTCTCCATAAAGCTGGTCAGCAGAGGGAAGCATGAAGTGCTCTAGAATTTTCTGATAGAGGGCTACTCTGACTTTGGACTTGATAAAACCCAGTGGACCAACACCAGCAAATGACATGGCTCCCCAAATCATCACTGACTGTGGAAACTTCACACTGGACCTCATGCTACTTGGATTCTGTGCCTCTCCGCTCTTCCTCCAGACTCTGGGACCTCGATTTCCAAATGAAATGCAAAATTTACTTTCATCCAAAAAGAGGACTTTGGACCACTGAGCATCAGTCCAGTCAAGACACTGCTGACTTTGTCTCTGGTTCAGGAATGGCTTGATACAAGGAATGTGACAATCGTAGCCTGGATACGTCTGTGTCTGTGTGGTGGATTCTTGGATACAGCACTCTGAACAGCCAACTTCTTTAGCAATGGCCTTTTTGTGACTTACCCTTGTTGTGGAAAATTTTAGATGCATTTATTATATGTATTGTCATAAGAGTCCCCCTGTGTTCATTCTCCCCCAGCCCACTCTAAAAGAGCTGACTGGGGCAAACTGACGCTGGTTGAGATCCGTTAGGTAGTGGATAACTTCTTGGGATTGGAAAAAGGTGTTTGCGGAGTGGGGGTATGTCCTCCAGCAAAAGGGCCCCTGTATGCTGTACAGACGATCGTCTGGGGGCATATGCTTGCTCTGCGGGGATTGGTCGTAGCCGGATGTGTGCACATTGTCTCTGCTGTGTCTGATCACCACATGGAGATAGGCAGTGCACATCTGTGGATAACCTTCCATCCACATGGAGGTGTAGAATAATCCAGGTATACATTGTTCTCTGGAACAATGTATATTAAGGATTTCTATCAACGGAATTATAGTCATCGTTCATTGGTTTTGTATGGTTTCCATCATTGAAAGCATTTATTCAGTTTGCGTCACTGACTATTTGAATGTATACATGTCTGTGATTGGTACTTTCTTCTTAATTGTATTGCATTGTATTGTCCTTATATGGGCATTCACATCCTGTGTGAATGCTGTGAGGTCACAACCTTTGTGGGAGGTGTTAAGCTGTTGGAGGCAAACCCTCCAGGGCGTGGCTTCCAGTGAAAAGGTAAATAAAGATTTGGTTGAGGTCCGAGAGGACACACATGCTGACCGTTTGGAGAATGTAAGAATGCTGGTGATGTCTTTATAAAGGGGAACCAGGGGGGCCTGACTGGGGAGCATCCAGGCTGAAATGAGGATGTAGGAATGCGGGTCATGTCTGAATACTTGGTATGAGTGGGTTTGAAGGTAAGCTAAAGTATTATATCATTAAAGCGGAGGTCCACCCTAAAATGGACCTTCCGCTCATCGGAATCCTCCCCCCCTCCGGCGCCACAATTGGCACCTTTCAGGGGGGAGGGGGGTGCAGTCACCTGGATAATCCAGGAAACTGCACCCACTTCCGGGATAGCTCTCTGTGCGCGCCCCCTTCCGCAAGTGCCCCGCTGCCTGCTGGGAAACACACAGATCCCAGAGGCAGCGGGGACCGTCCTTATTGCGCAGTGCGGCTCGCGCAGTAGGGAACCGGGAAATGAAGCCGAAAGGCTCCATTTCCTGATTCCCATACCCAAGATGGCGGCAGCAGCACCCGAGTGATGATCTAGAGATCGGCTTCGGGTGCCGACATCGCGGGCGCGCTGGACAGGTAAGTGTCACTATTTTAAAAGTCAGCAGCTGCAGTATTTGTAGCTGCTGGCTTTAAAAAAAAAAAATAAATAAATAAAAAAAAAAAATAAAAAAAAAAAAAAAACGCGGAGTCCCGGCGGACTCCCGCTTTAAGATGGTAATGGGTGCTTATATGAGACAGCACAGATGTTGCTGTGTGCATAGCATACAGCCAAATTGCTATTACCCCCTTCTTGTGGAGGGTGTCAATCACTGTCTTCTAGACAGCTGTCAATTCAGCAGTCTTCCCCATGATTGTGTAAACTACTGAACCAGACTGAGTGACCATAATGCCGCGTACACACGACCAGACTTAGGTCCAACAGAGTTCCGACAGAGTTCTGACGGACTTTCCGAATGAACGGACTTGGCCACACGCAATCACACCAAAGTCTGACGGATTCGAACGTGATGACGTACAACCAGACTAGAATAAGGAAGTTCATAGCCAGTAGCCAATAGCTGCCCTCGCGTCGGTTTTTGTCCGTCGGACTAGCACACACACGAGCCGATTTCTCGGTAGGAACTGGGTCCGGCGGAGTTCTGGCGTAAAAATTTGAAACATGTTCCATTTCTAAAGTCTGTCAGACTTTTGCAAATCAAAAGTCCGCTGCAGCCCACACACGATCGAATGGTCTGCCGGAATCATTCCGTCGGACTTTTGATGTTGAAAAGTCCGGTCGTGTGTACGCGGCATAAGACAGGTATTTGCACCCACTTCCAGGCATAGACTCCCACAGGAGTCTTATGCCGCGTACACACGACCGGACTTTGAGGGACAAGGTCCAACAGACTTTCGACGGACTTTCCGAATGAACGGACTTGGCCACACACAATCACACCAAAGTCCGACGGATTCGAACGTGATGACGTACGACCGGACTAGAATAAGGAAGTTCATAGCCAGTAGCCAATAGCTGCCCTAGTGTCGGTTTTTGTCCGTCGGACTAGCACACACACGAGCGGATTTCTCGGTAGGAACTGGGTCTGGCGGAAAATTTTAAACATGTTCCATTTCTAAAGTCTGTCGGATTTTTACAAATCTAAAGTCCGCTGCAGCCCACACACGATCGAATGGTCTGCCGGAATTGTTCGGTCGGACCTTTGATGACGAAAAGTCCGCTCGTGTGTACGTGGCATAAGCCTCTTCCCATCCCCCCCACGCTGTCTGTTGGGAAATGCACCTCACCTACTACCAACCCCTGAACTCCGCCTGACTACGACCCCTTAACTCCACCCCACTACGGCCCCTGAAATACTGACAGGTATTTGCACATTTGCACCCACTTCCAGGCATAGACTCCCACAGGAGTCTAAGCCTCTTCCCACCCCCCCCCCCCCCCCCACGCTGTCTGCTGGGAAATGCACCTCACCTACTACCGACCCCTGAACTCCGCCCGACTACGACCCCTGAACTCCACCCCACTTACTACCAACCTCTGAACTCAGCCCCACTTACTACCGACCTCTGAACCAGTGGTGCCAACCTACCAAATTGAAATTTACTGGCACAACACCCAAAATTTACTGGCCCCGTCAAGTTTTTACTGTCATTTCCAAAAGTTACAAAATTACAGTTTAAGTGCAAATGAGAGTATTTGGGCTACAACCAATACAATATGCAATTAGCAATATGATTTAAGGTAGATAATAAGGCAAAAAAACATATTTCTTATTTTATTTTTGATATAGTAAGTGGCTCAGGGACAGGACTCTGGAGTACAAGAAATTAGAATTGGCGACACACACATAACATTGACACTCATAGTGACCCTTACGGCAGTGTGCAGCAGCACAGATAATGAGACCTCACTAACACAACACGTCCCCTCCGAGTCACGGAGATCGTCTCTCTCCAAAGCCGAGTGCTCCCTCCAGTCCGCTCCAGTCTAAATAGCACTGACAATCCCGATCCCAGCTTGCCCTGCTCCCATACCGCAGACCCGCACACAAGGCTCTGGGGCCGCTCTGCTTGCACCATGACATCACACGATATGCTCAACTCCACCCCCCCACTACCGACCTCTCAACTCCACCCCCCCCACTACCGACCTCTCAACTCCACCCCCCCCCCACTACCGACCTCTCAACTCCACCCCCCCCCCACTACCGACCTCTCAACTCCACCCCCCCCCACTACCGACCTCTCAACTCCACCCCCCCCCCCCACTACCGACCTCTCAACTCCACCCCCCCCCCCCACTACCGACCTCTCAACTCCACCCCCCCCCCACTACCGACCTCTCAACTCCACCCCCCCCACTACCGACCTCTCAACTCCACCCCCCCACTACCGACCTCTCAACTCCACCCCCCCCCACTACCGACCTCTCAACTCCACCCCCCCCCACTACCGACCTCTCAACTCCACCCCCCCCCACTACCGACCTCTCAACTCCACCCCCCCCCACTACCGACCTCTCAACTCCACCCCCCCCACTACCGACCTCTCAACTCCACCCCCCCCCCCACTACCGACCTCTCAACTCCACCCCCCCCCCCACTACCGACCTCTCAACTCCACCCCCCCCCACTACCGACCTCTCAACTCCACCCCCCCCCCCCACTACCGACCTCTCAACTCCACCCCCCCCCCACTACCGACCTCTCAACTCCACCCCCCCCACTACGACCTCTCAACTCCACCCCCCCCACTACGACCTCTCAACTCCACCCCCCCCACTACGACCTCTCAACTCCACCCCCCCCCACTACGACCTCTCAACTCCACCCCCCCCCACTACCGACCTCTCAACTCCACCCCCCCCACTACCGACCTCTCAACTCCACCCCCCCCACTACCGACCTCTCAACTCCACCCCCCCCACTACCGACCTCTCAACTCCACCCCCCCCACTACCGACCTCTCAACTCCACCCCCCCCACTACCGACCTCTCAACTCCACCCCCCCCACTACCGACCTATGAACTCCGCCCCACTTACTACCGACCTATGAACTCCGCCCCACTTACTACCGACCTATGAACTCCACCCCACTTACTACCGACCTATGAACTCCACCCCACTTACTACCGACCTATGAACTCCGCCCCACTTACTGCTGACCCCTACAAAGTTGAGAAGTGACACAGAATACAGAGATTAGTAGTGAGATATCTTTCTGAATACATTGTATCGCTTGCCCTTATGTGGCGTTGGCTGGAAGACAATTATATTTAGGTTAAATGGCTTCTTACTGCCTTGACTCCCCGTTTTGAATAGCATGGGCTTTTTTATACTAAGCTGCCTTTCACCTGAAAATAATGAATACCCTGGTTTCCCAGCTTTAATTGCGCGTTTGCGGATTTCTTTAACTCTATGCCGGCTCCAGCCCACTATAATTAATAGTGTTTTCTACATCAAGCCTCTTTCTTGAGTTCTCCTGTGGCTGGAGAAAAATAAAATACATTTGGCTCCCCCCTTTCTGCTGGGATATTGCAGATTTATACTTAAGACCCCTTTCACACTGGGCGTTTTTCAGGCGCTTTAGCGTTAAAAAAAAACACGTGTGAAGTGCTTGAAAGAAGCCTCATCTGCAATCCCAATGTGAAAGCCCGAGTGCTTTAAGAGCCCTTTCACAATGTCAGCGCCCAAAAAACGCTCGTAAAGCGACGCTTAAACTAGCAGCGCTTTGCCAGCATTTTTCGAGTGCTATTGTGGCGCTTTTAACCCCTGCTAGTGGCCAAATGGGTTAAAAGCGCCCACAAAATGCTGCTGCCAATAGCGCTTTTCAGGCTCTTCCCATTGATTTCAATGGGAAGGGGCGCTTTAGGAGCGTGTATTCACCGCTCCAAAAGCGCTGCAAAGAAGCTGCTTGCAGGACTTTTTGGCCATCGCAGCGCCTCAGTGTGAAAGCACTCGGGCTTTTACATTGGGATTGCAGTTGCGGCTTCTTTCAGGTGCTTTACAGGCGCTTTTTTTTTTTTTTTTAAAGCTAAAGAGCCTGAAAAACACCCCAGCGTGAAAGGGGTCTTAGGTGGCAATTTAATACCACCATAAATCTTCTCTATCCTATTGTTACAATTATCATAACTAGCTCCAGAAGCGTGAAAACACGCAAAACGTGTCGAGCATGAGCATAGCACCAGCATCCAATCATCCTCGACGTTCCGCAATTTTGCTCATATACTTTGCTCATATACCATTTCCTGGACTGTTCAATATTCAAGAGAATTTTTTCCTCTTACTAGTAATTACATTATGGCCATAGTATCAGAGCGGTAACATCCCCGGAGATTTGTGATGGTTTATGACTTTTTAAAGATGTCTATGAATTTATTGTTACGTTTGTAAATAAAATCATATCTTTTTAATAATATATATATATTTGTAATTGTGCCTAGAAAGTCCATAGCCCCTCTCTATTTCATTTGCATAAGAGATTAGTAGTAGGGGTTTCTCTGTCTCACACCTATTCCTCTCCCCCCCACCACCACACTACTTAGTACACTCCGGTGTCCTATGATATACTGTCACCCATCGGATAGTTTCCGCTGTGTACTGCGCATGTGCAGTACACAGATTCCGAAAATATCAGAAGATGAACGGCACCTGCGCCGTGAGTCCAGGTTCTATCCCCACCATCCAAGTGGACATAGAGTAGGAATATAAAAGAGCCGAGCCCGAAGCGTGGCGAGCGAAGCTCGCCCGCGAGGGGCCCTCTAATTTTCCCAACCCTGTGTCCGCTTGAATGGTGGGGCTACCACCTCCACTCACGGCGGCATTCATCTCCGGAGATTTTCCGAAGTTTCTTCTGCTCCGTACTGCGCATGCTCGGTACGGGGCGGACACTATATGATGGCCGGACTGAATATGCCAGAACACCGGTGTTCTGGCAGATAGTGTCCGGCCATCATATAGTGTCCACCCCGTACTGCGCAGTACGGAGCAGACGAAGCTTCGGAAAATCTCCGAAGCTGAACGGCGCCTGCACCGTGAGTGGAGGTGGTAGCCCCACCATCCAAGCAGACATAGGGTTGTGAATATTAGAGGGCCCCTCACGGGCGAGCTTCGCTCGCCACGCTTCGGGCTCGGCTCTTTTATATTCCTACTCTATGTCCACTTGAATGGTGGGGATAGAACCTGGACTCACGGCGCAGGCGCCGTTCATCCTCGGCAATTTTTCGGAATCTGTGTTGCTGTGTACTGCGCATGCGCAGTACACAGCGGACACTATCAGATGGGGGACCTTATATAATAGGACACCGGCTCTTTACACCCCCCCAGTCAAGCAGGCATGGCTACATTAAAGGGGTTGTAAAGTAAAATTTTTTATTTTTTTAAAATAACAAACATGTCATACTTACCTCCACTGTGCAGCTCGTTTTGCACAGAGTGGCCCCGAACCTGCTCTTCTGGGGTCCCTCGGCGGCTGTCTCTGCTTCCTCCCGCAGGTGCTTCTCACGTTAATGCGAGCTCCCTCGCATTGGTGAGAAGCACTGCGGGCGCGCTCCCGTGATACAGCCGGCGGCTATAGCCGCTCGCTGTATCACAAGGCCCCGCCCCCCGGCGCGCTGCATCATTGGATGTGATTGACAGCAGCGCGAGCCAATGGCTGCGCTGCTTTCAATCCATCCACTCCAGCCAATCAGCGGCCAGGCTGAGCGGCGAAGAGGACGGCGGGGGCGAGCGCAGGATTTTCGAGGGGTCAGGTAAGTAAAACGGGGGGACTGGGGGCGCCGGCAGTGTGAGATGTTTTTTCACCTTAATGCATAGAATGCATTAAGGTGAAAAAACATTTACCTTTACAACCCCTTTAAGTCAGCCATAGCCCCGCCCACTGGTTCACAGACTAGAAGGGCGATCTGGAGTGTACCAAGAGTGTACAGACTGTGGGGGTGGGGGGAGTAGGGATGCGGGGCTAGGCTGGGAACATATGACTCCGCCCCCTCCCCAGTATAAGCAGACAGAGGTACGGGAAAAGGGGGCGGAGCGTCCATTAGCCGTGTAATAAATGAGGAGACGTCTCCCCCCTGTACACCGCACATGCAATGCTGAGTCGGAGGATGCTGACAGGACTTCCTTCCTCATACACAGTCCATGGCACAGGACGATACTCACCGCTAGCTGATATTACACACCGGATCAGCAACAGGCTGATCCACAACACCTCCATTTGTCCGAGATCATGGCGGAAAAGAACATTTGGTGGGGAAATGGCGCCGTGCGCAAATTCAAATGTCCCGCCTATATACGTGCAACCAATCAGAGACTAGATACCTGTGACGTCTTTATGAGCGAGATGCGCATGCGCGTTAGCTCTTTCCCAGAAACTCTGAATACCAAAAGGGGGTGGGGACAGAACGCTGCATTGTACCAATGAATAGACTGAGGAATGGCAACGTTGTATCCCCGGACTCCTCCCATAGAGGAGGGTGTGTGAGGAGAGTATTAGTATTCATTACACCGAATGTGCAAATCTACAGAATACAGAAAATGGAATTGTCCTCAGATTTATTGTGGTGTACCTCATTAAAAGCCGCTTTTATATATATATATATTTTTTTTTTTTCATTATAATACAGTGCGGGTTATTTACTAATACAGGAGAGTGCAAAATCTGGCGCAGCTCTGCATAGATGACCAATCGGCGTCCAGGTTTTATTATCATAGATTAACCACGTAAGGACCGAGCCTCTTTCTGAGATTTGGTGTTTACACGTTTTTGGGGGGGTTTTTTGCTAGAAAATTACTTTAGAAACCCCCAAACATTATACATTTTTTTTTCTAACACTAGAGAATAAAATGGCGGTCGTTGCAATACTTTCTGTCACATTGTATTTGCGCAGCGGTCTTACAAGCACACTTTTTTTTTGGAAAAAATACACTTTTTTGAATTGAAAAATAAGACAACAGTAAAGTTAGCCCAATTTTGTTGACAGGACCTCTTAACCACTTCAGCTCCGGACCAATAAACACCTTAAGGACCAGAGGTCTTTTTCCAATTTCGCACTGCGCTGCTTTAACTGGTAATTGCGCGGTCATGCAATATTGCACCCAAACGAAATTTGCGTCCTTTTCTTCCCACAAATAGAGCTTTCTTTTGATGGTATTTGATTGCCTCTGCGATTTTTTTTTTTTGCGATATAAATGGAAAAAGAGCGAAAATTTTGAAAAAAAAAGATATTTTCTTCTTTTTGTTATAAGAAAAATCGAATAAACTAAATTTTAGTCATACATTGAGGGCAAAATTTATTCAGCCACATGTCTTTAGTAAAAAAAATGTCAATAAGCGAATATTTTTTGGTTTGCGCAAAAGTTATAGCGTCTACAAACTAGAGTACATTTTCTGGAATTTACACAGCTTTTAATTTATGACTGCCGATCTCATTTCTTGAGGTGCTAAAATGGCAGGGCAGTACAAATCCCCCCCAAATGACCCCATTTTGGAAAGTAGACACCCCAAGGAAATTGCTGATGGGTATGTTGAGCCCATTGAATATTTATTTTTTTTGTCCTAAGGGATTGAATAATGACAAAAAAAAAAAAAAAAAATTTTTTTTACAAAAAGTTGTCACTAAATGATATATTGCTCACACATGCCATGGTTATATGTGGAATTGCACCCCAAAATATATTCCGCTACTTCTCCCGAGTATGGCGATACCACGTGTGTGGGACTTTTTGGGAGTCTAGTCGCGCACGGCACCCCGAAAACCAATCACCACCTTCAGGATTTCTAAGGGTGCAAATTTTTGATTTAACTCCTCACTACCTATCACAGTTTCGAAGGCCATAAAATGCCAAAATAGCACAAAACCCCCCAAAATGACCCCATTTTGGAAAGTAGACACCCCAAGCTATTTACTGAGAGGCATGTTGAGTCCATGGAATATTTTATATTTTGCCACAAGTTGCGGGAATATTACAAACTTTTTTTTTTTTGCACCAAGTTGTCACTAAATGATATATTGCTCACACATGCTATGGGCATATGTGAAATGACACCCCAAAATACATTCTGCTGCTTCTCCCGAGTACGGGGATACCACATGTGTGGGACTTTTTGGGAGTCTAGTCGCGCACGGCACCCCGAAAACCAATCACCACCTTCAGGATTTCTAAGGGTGCAAATTTTTGATTTAACTCCTCACTACCTATCACAGTTTCGAAGGCCATAAAATGCCAAAATAGCACAAAACCCCCCCAAATGACCCCATTTTGGAAAGTAGACACCCCAAGCTATTTACTGAGAGGCATGTTGAGTCCATGGAATATTTTATATTTTGCCAAAAGTTGCGGGAATATTACAAACTTTTTTTTTTTTTGCACAAAGTTGTCACTAAATGATATATTGCTCACACATTCTATGGGCAGAAGTCAAATTACACCCCAAAATAAATTCTGCTGCTTCTCCCGAGTACGGGGATACCACATGTGGGGGACTTTTTGGGAGCCTAGCCACGTACGGGACCCCGAAAACCAAGCACTGCCTTCCGGATTTGAATATAAAATGCTATAAAAAACAAACTAACCAGAGTCACCCGTAACACTTATACGGTGATCAGTGGTGAAAGGGTTAACTAGGGGCAATCAGGGGGTTCAAATTTTTATTAGGTAGTATATGGGGGTCCCTGGCGCTATATAAAAACCTGACGGGGAACCTAAATAACTAACTGGCTAACCAGCGTCACCAGTGACACTTATACTGTGATCGCTGGTGAAAGGGGGTGAAAGGGTTAACTAGCAGCAATCAGGGGGTTAAAACCATTATTGGGTAGTATATCGGGGTACCTAGCGCTATAAAAACCTGCCGGTGAACCTAAAAAAATAACTAGCTACCTAGCGACACTAGCGACACTGATGCAGCGTTCAGAAAAATTATCGCTTAGTGACACTGGCAAAAGGGGGTGAAAGGGTTAACTAGCGGAAATCAGGGGGTTAAAACCATTATTGGGTAGTATATCGGGGTACCTAGCGCTATAAAAACCTGGCGGTGAACCTAAAAAAATAACTAGCGACTGTAGCGACACTAATGCAGCGATCAGAAAAACGATCGCTTAGTGACACTGGCAAAAGGGGGTGAAAGGGTTAACTAGCGGCAATCAGGGGGTTAAAACCATTATTGGGTAGTATATCGGGGTACCTAGCGCTATAAAAACCTGGCGGTGAACCTAAAAAAATAACTAGCTACCTAGCGACTGTAGCGACACTAATGCAGCGATCAGAAAAACGATCGCTTAGTGACACTGGCAAAAGGGGGTGAAAGGGTTAACTAGCGGCAATCAGGGGGTTAAAACCATTATTGGGTAGTATATCGGGGTACCTAGCGATATAAAAACCTGGCGGTGAACCTAAAAAAATAACTAGCTACCTAGCGACACATGCAGCGATCAGAAAAATGATCGCTTAGTGACACTGGCAAAAGGGGGTGAAAGGGTTAACTAGCGGCAATCAGGGGGTTAAAAACATTATTGGGTAGTATATCGGGGTACCTAGCGCTATAAAAACCTGGCGGTGAACCTAAAAAAATAACTAGCTACCTAGCGACTGTAGCGACACTAATGCAGCGATCAGAAAAACGATTGCTTAGTGACACTGGCAAAAGGGGGTGAAAGGGTTAACTAGCGGCAATCAGGGGGTTAAAAACATTATTGGGTAGTATATCGGGGTACCTAGCGATATAAAAACCTGGCGGTGAACCTAAAAAAATAACTAGCTACCTAGCGACACTAGCGACACATGCAGCGATCAGAAAAATGATCGCTTAGTGACACTGGCAAAAGGGGGTGAAAGGGTTAACTCTAGGGGCAATCAGGGGGTTAAATCTTTATTGGGGGGTGATAGGGGGCTACCCTGGACCTAACACTAACTGTCCTGACAGTTTTTACTGTCACAACTGACACTGAATGCATTGATCAGTAAAGAAATGATCAATGCAATCAGTGACACTGTGACTGGGGGGGGAGGGGGGGCGGGGGGGGATCGGGGGGGGTTTGTGTGCCTGTGTGTACCTACATGTCAGTGTAGTGTTGGTGCACACTTACTTTTAGTCTTCTCCTCGTAGTCCGGTCAAAAAGACCGCCCCGAGGAGAATGACATCACTTCCTCCTTCCTGTGTAAACAATACACAGGGGAGGAAGCTTCTCATTGGCCAGGAGCGATCCAGAGGGGGTGGCCGAAAACCAACGGCCATCCCCTCATCACGGAGCGCTCCTGGACCGAATCGGACCGCCGTAAACAGCGGGAGGGGGTCCGATCGGAAGGCAATCACGTAGATGTACGTGATTGTGCCTGCCTGTGCCATTGTGCTGACGTACAATGGCAATACGGCGGTCCTCAAGTGGTTAAATATGAGATATTTGATATATGAGACCCCACATCTCATATTTACACTAAAATGCAAAAAAAATAAAATAAATTAGTAATTAAAAAAAAAATGGCCGTTTAAGAGCTATGGGTGGAAGTGACCTTTTGATGTTGCCTCCGCCCTGCAATGATATGGAGACGGGTGGGGACCATCTTCCCCTCACTCCTCTCCATACCTAGGAAGGATAAGAACCCAATCACCTCCGCCGCTGCCGAAGGCTCTGGTAAGCGACAGAGGACGCCAGAGCGCGGTGGGAAGGGGGGCCCTCACCCCCTTCCCAAAGTGATCTGGCGGTGAATCTGCGGCAGAGACTACTCTAAACGGAAAGCAGACCACCGGCCGAAGAAGAGGGTACTGGGGTTATGGCAGCTAGCTGCTGCCATAACAAAGATATCCCTCTTCAAAGTTAGGACGTATATCGGCGTGCGGCGGTCCGGAAGTGGTTAATAGAACAAGCTGGAGTTAGAAGCTGATTGGCTGACATGCACAGCTGCACTAAAATTAGAGTGCTCCAGTTTTAGTAAATTCCTCCCTGTTGTTTAATTCAACTTAGGCCCAGAGGCTTAAAGTGGAGGGCCACCCTGAAAAACAAAAATACATTAAAATTTAGAAAAAATCTGAAAAAAAAATGTTTTTTTTTTTTACTTACCAGAAATGCCTGTTGCTAGGCACATCATCCTAATCTGCCTCTTCCCCCTCCGCAGTGATCTTCTATCTTCTCTCCTCCGTGCGGCGTCTTCTGAGTCGCGCTGTGTTCTGGGAACTGTGTGTCCCAGAACACAGCGCGCCCCATTCACAAAGCGATGCGCGACTCGCACATACGCAGTAGGAAACGGGCAGTGAAGCCGCAAGGCTCCACTGCTTGTTTCCCTTAGTTGAAATGGCGGCGCCGGTACCCGAGAGCCGAGGGACGGGTCAGCCTCGGGCGCTCCTCCACCGCTGCTGCCCATTGAAATCAATGGGGCAGCGCTGTAATGCCGCCGGCAAAACGCCGCTATTGCGGTGTATTGCCGGCGGTTTTAACCCTTTCGCGGCCGCTAGCGGGGGGTAAAAGCGCCCCGCTAGCAGCCGAAATGTGCCGCAAATCTTTTTACCGCCGACACAAGGTGCGGTGTGGTGTGAAGGGGGTCTTAAACATTTTTTTTTTTAAACTGGCCCTCCTCTTTAGCTAAAACCTTCAGGGCCCTGGTGCAAGTAAGCACAAAGGCCCCCCCCCCCCTTCCATCGGTCCCGGAGCCCTTCCCTCTGAGCCTGGGGCCCTTCCCACTAATCCCAGTGGCATGGCATTATACCCCCCCCCCCCCCCCCCGCTGAACTCGACTAAGTGAATGGTGCTGCATAGCTCTCAACTGTCCCTGATTTGGAGGGACTGTCCCTTATTTGGAGAAATGTCCCTCTGTCCCTCATTCCTCCTCATTTGTCCCTCATTTTGGTCTGATCTCTATAGATGTATATAAAATGCACCTTTTATCTATCAAAAGCTGTTTTCCAGCGCTAAACCTTTCATTTGATTTCTAAATTGCTGTATTTGTAAATTCTAAAAGCCAATATAAAGGAATAATAGTGGTAAAAAAAAAGCACTTGTGGGATTAACCAATCTTGTTTTTTCGTACAATTCTCTTTTAACTGCTTGCCTACTGCCGTCTGTATATATACGTGGCACGGCCGGGCAAAGTAACGTACCCATACGTTACTTTGAATTTCCCGCTGGTGGTGTGCGCACACGCCTGCCACAAGCTCCGTGACAGTGCCCGCGGGACCCACGGACTTGATTTGTCCGCAGGGATACCTGCAATCGTGTCACGGAGCTGAAGAACAGGGAGATGCCGATGTAAACACAGCATCTCCCCATTCTGCCTAGTGACAGGACACTGATTGTCTGCTCCCTGTCATCGCGATCAGTGTCGTGTCACTGCTAGCCCATCCCTCAGACAGTTAGAAACACTCCCCAGGACACACTAAACCCCTCCCTGCCCCTAGTGGTTAAACCCTTCACTGCCAGTGACATTTTTACAGTAATCAATGCAATTGTATAGCATTGATTGCTGTATTAATGCCAATGTTCCCAAAAATGTGTCAAAATTGTCCGATGTGTCCGCCGTAATGTCGCAGTTACCATAAAAATTGCTGATCGCCGCCATTACTAGTAAAAAAATTATTAATAAAAATGTCAGAAATCTATCCCCTATTTTGTAGATGCTATAATTTTTGTGCAAACCAATCAATAAACGCTTATTGCAATTTTATTTATTTTTTTACTAAAAATATGTAGAAGAATACGTATCGGCCTAAACTGAGGGAAAAAAATGTTTTATCTATTTTTTGGGGATATTTATTATAGCAAAAAGTAAAAAATAATGCTTTTTTTTCAAAATTGACGCTTTTTTTCATTTATAGCGCAAAAAATAAAAACCGCAGAGGTGATCAAATACCACCAAAAGAAAGCTCTATTTGTGGGAAAAAAAGGACGTCAATTTTGTTTGGGTACAGCATCGCACGACCGCGCAATTGTCAGTTAAATCAGCGCAGTGCCAAATCGCAAAAAGTGCTCTGGTCAGGAAGGGGATAAATCCTTCCGGGCTGAAGTGGTTAAGGGGGCGTGGCAAGGGGTGTGTCCCTCATGCCTATCTAAAAAAGTTGGGAGGTATGGTGCCGCTCTGCAAGCGCCCCACAACTGCATGCAATGCACATGGCTATGGCATGCTAGTGCAGAGTTGGAGGGGTTAAAGCAGGCAGTGCAGAGGCAATATGACGCCTCTTTACTGTCTGTCAAATGATCTATGAAGAGCAATCTGAATGCTAATTGCACTTCAAAGACCAAAGCAAGTCCTAATTATTTTTTTAAACAGTTTTTATTTGTTGACTTTTTTTTTTACGTGTTAAACAGTTGATTGGCTTTGTTGAAACGTCAGGGCTGTAAACAGACCCTTGATAGCTGACTTTTGAGATAGGAACACCATGTGGCTCCATGTTATTTGTGAAAATGCATGGGTTAGCAAATGTGTTTGGGTGCCATTAACAATTAAAGAAGAGGGCCGTTTAAAAAAAAAAAAAAAATTAAAAGTCAGCAGCTGCCAACACTGCAGCTGCTGACTTAATAAGCCGACATACCTGTCCAGGGCGCCCGCGATGTCGGCCGCCCGAGGCCGCCCCGTCCCTCGGCTCTCGGGTCCCGGCGCCACTATTCGATCTAAAGGAAACAGGCAGTGGAGCCTTGCGGCTTCACTGCCCGTTTCCTACTGCGCATGCGGGAGTCGCGCAGCGCTTTGTGAATGGGATGCGCTGTGTTCTGGGACAAACAGTTCCCAGAACACAGCGCCCCATTACCCAGAAGACAAAGCAACGAGGAGAGAAGAAATAAAATCTCCGCAGAGGAGGAAGAGGCAGATTAGGATTATGTGCCTAGCAACAGGCATTTCTGGTAAGTAAAAAAAAATAATTTTTTTTCATTTTTTTTTTAAAGATTTTTTTCTAATTTTTAATGTATTTTTTTTTCAGGGTGGCCCTCCACTTTAATGGCACTTCTGTGTGTCTATTAAAGGACAGTGTGTTTGTATGTCAGCAAAGTGACAATTTTGTCCACATTCCTGTGATGCAAAAGGTACGATCCCAGCCTCATAGTGGGCTCACATCAGGGCGCTGCAATTTGGCCACAGTGTGATTGTATGTGCAACTTTACATGTGGTTTTAGGTGCGCTCCTATTGAATTCTATTAGGCAGTGTGTTTTCTGAAAGCACAAATATGTAGCATGCAGGAATTCAATGTACTTTCATGAAAACGCATGTCCTAAAATAATTCATTAGTAGCGTACCATAAATCCGCCCACCCATAGAGGAGAACAGGTTGTGTCTGTGTATGCTCTGCATAAGTGGAGTGGAGTGGAGATGGACCGGCCATCTTTCTGCTCAGCAGGGATCAATGGACAGATTCTTTACTGAGCAGGCAGACTCCTGGCAGAGCCCAACCTGTGAAAAGGGGGCCTTAGGTATAAGAAAGGAGTGAATAGATGGGGGTCTAGGTAGTAAGAGTACATAAAGCATACCTCCCAACAGTCCCGGATTCTGCGGGACAGCCCCGGATTGGTACTTAAGTCGCGCTCAGCTGAGCTATTTGCTGCATTTCCTCCACTGCCACTCACTCTTGTAGAGTGCAGGCAGTTTTCAAAGCTTGTGAGCAGCTCCTAGATTGACCAATCATTAAATAACATTTGCCGGGGCCCCGTCCCTCCATCAGTGGGGTCCCAGGAGGCAGTAGCAGAGAGGGATTTTTTTTTTTTTAATGTAGGGGTGGAGGCAGCTAGTGCTGCATTTGTCAACAGTTAGTTTAAAGTTCCGGCCCCCAGCCTGTCTGTCCCTGGCGGAGTGATATGGAGGGAATGCCTGTCTGCCTCGTTTCCTCAGGAAGTGTTGAGGGCACAAGATGGGGCTGCAGCCAGTGGTGACTGTAGGGGCCGTAGCCGTCCATCAGGAAGGTACGAGGGTGTATAGGCTGTTCGGGGATCATCATCCAGGTAGCAGTGGGGGTGGCAGGGGCACAGAGCAGGGCCAAGGGGGAAGCATAAGAGTGACGGTAACATGTGACCTGGGGGCGCCAGGAGAAGCATTTCTGCCATTACAAGGCTGACAGGAGTAGTGACAGCAGCATCACTACTCCTGTCAGATTAATGCTGGATGAGAAAAGTCAAATCAGCAGAGCAAGAGAGGGAGGAGGTGCGGGCTGTGTTCTTATTTCTCTCCAGCTTCACGCTGTCACTGTATCGCTCCTGAATGGGCACTATCACATCAGAACTTTCCACTTTGCTTACCCACCCCCATCTCCTCCCAGCAATGGAAATGGAAACTGTGCCCCCATTCTCAATCCATGCAGCCGGTCTCTTGTCAATCAGAACACCCCGATCCAGCCATACAATATAACCCCGCCTCCACATTTGTCCATCAGTATGTCACACCCAGTAATTTTCAATTCTTGGAGCCAACATCCGTCATGCTGGGTCTCTGACATCTGACAGGTAGGCGATCTCTCTGCTCCCCCTGCACCTACACACCTTCTCCTCCCTGCAAGCTCTCCTCTCAGTCCAGCTCATCTGCTTTTCTCCTATCCTTCCCCACCTCTGACAGCTCCAGCTCCACTACTCCTCTCCCTGCAATCAGTGATTTAAGTCCCCTAGCTCTGATTTCAGCTCTTCTCCCCCACCAGCATCTCTGATCCTAATACACATCGCCACTTCCCTGTCATCAGTCACTCCTGTCCCTACACAGCAGACCTCCATTCTCTCTTCACTAAATGCCTGCACCCTTTCCCTGCCACAAGTTCCCGATAGACTCTTCCATTCCCCGGATACTTCTCGCATCCACAGCCCAACTCCCTCCACTTCACACTGTAATCCAGCCCGCATTATATCCCTCTTCGCCATCTGCATCCTAGGCTTAGGATCCCTGTCTTTTTCATTTATATCCCTGGATCACCACTCCTAACACTCCCCCCCCCTCCCCCCGTGCTTTATATGAAGGGAAGACTGCTGATGTAAAGGGGGACTACCAATGTTAAAGGGAGACTCTGATGGGAAAGTCATTTTATCATATCCTCCACAAAATCCAGCTCCGATCTGCCCTTGGGCCCCACAGCCACACTCCACTACTGGGCTACTACTTTGCCTTCCACGGTCCACACCCCTCTGTTACGATTGGCTGGGGAGAAACTGTGAGCCATTTCCTGAATGGAGAGAGGAGCTTGAGGTGAGAACAGCCCAGGATGGGGAAGTGTCTGTGCTTTGTGCTGGCAACATGGAGTGGTAACCAAGCTCAGTGAGGCAAGAGGAGGAGAGTGCCGTCCTGTAGCCACAATGGGACCGACGTCACTGGTGAGGTATGACACTGCTCAGTGTCTCCTAGTCACCAGCTGGGATTCTCTGTACCCCCCCCCCCTACCCACCCAGGGATGTCTACTTACCCCACTTCCCTGACAACTGGGGAGAAGACACACACCTCCGGGAGGTGACCTTCCCCCAACACCTGCCAACACTGACAAATAAACCTTCAGAAATTGCTAAAACAAACCCCTAAAACCCCCTCGGGAGGCCCCTGAAGGACTGCAGGCTCCAGATTTTGTGTCACATGGCTTTGTCCTCCCAGATCTAAGTTGCCCCCCCCCCCCAAAGCCCCCTGACCACCCCCTCCACCCTGCATACTATGTCCAGCTGCTGAGCTCCTTTCCCATTATAGCACTCTATACTGCTCCTCCTCTGCAGGGCTGAAATCACATTCCTTTACAACACAGCCAGTCAGCCATGATCTGCACAGGGTGTATCCGCCTACTGCAACTACACTGCCGTTCTGACCAGAGAATTTCACAGGTCAGAAGGGCAACATAAAAGCCAGATACACCCTGTGAAGGCTGACAGACTGTGTGTAAAGGAATGTGATTCCAGCCCTGTGTAGTGGGGGGAGCTGTATACAGTGCTGGGATGGAAAAGGAGCTCTGCCAAGTGACCTGCCAGGGGTCCCTGTCCTCTGGTTCTCCGGGGGTGATCCCTGTCCTCTGATTCTCCAGCTGTGATCTCTGTCCTCTGATTCTCCAGCTGTGATCTCTGTCCTCTGATTCTCCAGCTGTGACCCCTGTCCTCTGATTCTCCAGCTGTGATCCCTGTCCTCTGATTCTCCAGCTGTGATCCCTGTCCTCTGATTCTCCGGGGGTGATCCCTGTCCTCTGATTCTCCGGGGGTGATCCCTGTCCTCTGACTCTCTGGGGGTGATCCCTGTCCTCTGATTCTCCGGGGGTGATTCCCGTCCTCTGATTCTCCGGGAGTGATTCCCGTCCTCTGATTCTCCGGGAGTGATTCCCGTCCTCTGATTCTCCGGGAGTGATTCCCGTCCTCTGATTCTCCGGGAGTGATTCCCGTCCTCTGATTCTCCGGGAGTGATCCCTGTCCTCTGATTCTCCGGGGGTGATCCCTGTCCTCTGATTCTCGGGGGGGTGATCCCTGTCCTCTAATTCTCCGGGGGTGATCCCTGTCCTCTGATTCTCCGGGGATGATCCCTGTCCTCTGATTCTCCAGCTGTGATCCCTGTCCTCTGATTCTCCGGGGGTGATCCCTGTCCTCTGATTCTCCGGGGGTGATCCCTGTCCTCTGATTCTCCGGGGGTGATCCCTGTCCTCTGATTCTCCAGCAGTGATCCCCATCCTCTGATTCTCCAGGAATGATCCCCGTCCTCTGATTCTCCGGGAGTGATCCCTGTCCTCTGATTCTCCAGCAGTGATCCCCGTCCTCTGATTCTCTGGGGGTGATCCCCGTCCTTTGATTCTCCAGGAATGATCCCCGTCCTCTGATTCTCCGGGAGTGATCCCTGTCCTCTGATTCTCGGGGGGTGATCCCTGTCCTCTGACTCTCTGGGGGTGATCCCTGTCCTCTGATTCTCCGGGGGTGATTCCCGTCCTCTGATTCCCCGGGAGTGATTCCCGTCCTCTGATTCTCCGGGAGTGATTCCCGTCCTCTGATTCTCCGGGAGTGATTCCCGTCCTCTGATTCTCCGGGAGTGATCCCTGTCCTCTGATTCTCTGGGGGTGATCCCTGTCCTCTGATTCTCGGGGGGGTGATCCCTGTCCTCTAATTCTCCGGGGGTGATCCCTGTCCTCTAATTCTCCGGGGGTGATCCCTGTCCTCTGATTCTCCGGGGATGATCCCTGTCCTCTGATTCTCCAGCTGTGATCCCTGTCCTCTGATTCTCCGGGGGTGATCCCTGTCCTCTGATTCTCCGGGGGTGATCCCTGTCCTCTGATTCTCCGGGGGTGATCCCTGTCCTCTGATTCTCCAGCAGTGATCCCCATCCTCTGATTCTCCAGGAATGATCCCCGTCCTCTGATTCTCCGGGAGTGATCCCTGTCCTCTGATTCTCCAGCAGTGATCCCCGTCCTCTGATTCTCTGGGGGTGATCCCCGTCCTTTGATTCTCCAGGAATGATCCCCGTCCTCTGATTCTCCGGGAGTGATCCCTGTCCTCTGATTCTCGGGGGGTGATCCCTGTCCTCTGATTCTCGGGGGGTGATCCCTGTCCTCTAATTCTCCAGGGTGATCCCTGTCCTCTGATACTCTGGGGGTGATCCCTGTCCTCTGATTCTCTGGGGGTGATCCCTGTCCTCTGATTCTCCGGGGGTGATCCCTGTCCTCTGATTCTCCGGGGGTGATCCCTGTCCTCTGATTCTCCAGCAGTGATCCCCATCCTCTGATTCTCCAGGAATGATCCCTGTCCTCTGATTCTCCAGCAGTGATCCCCGTCCTCTGATTCTCTGGGGGTGATCCCAGTCCTTTGATTCTCCAGGAATGATCCCCGTCCTCTGATTCTCCGGGAGTGATCCCTGTCCTCTGATTCTCGGGGGGTGGTCCCTGTCCTCTGATTCTCCGGGGGTTATCCCTGTCCTCTGATTCTCCAGGAGTGATCCCTGTCTGATTCTCCGGGAGTGATCTCTGTCCTCTGATTCTCCAGGGTTGATCCCTGTCCTCTGATTCTCCAGCGGTGATCCCTGTCCTCTGATGTAAAGAGGAACTCTGGGGACTTAAAACTCTTAAGCCACTTTGAGTATCTTTGCGTGTGGTGGATGTATCTTCATGCACATTGGAAGTAGTGGGGGGGGGGGGGGGGGGGGGCAGGTCAACTTTTGCATCGAGGCCCACAAGCTTCAAGCTACGCCTCTGTATAAGGGCCTGATTTAAAGGGCCACTGCTGATGTGAAGAGAGGACTCCTGCTGTAAAAGGGGACTCTGATGTGAAAGGGTGGCTCTTAATGTAAGGGGGTCTTCTGATGTAAAGGTGAACTACTGATGTGAAGAAGGGGACTCATGGTGTGAAAAAGGGGACTTTAACCACTTGCTGACCAGTCGTCGTCATTATACTGCAGCAGGTGGGCACGATCCCGCAAACCGTCATAGCTATAAGTCGGATCTTTTAAGCGGGATAGCAGGTGCGCCCGCGGCAGGAGTGCCGATGCTCGTGGCCGGCTCGTTGCGTGCAAGGGAAGCAGAACAGGGATGTGTGTGTGTGTATAACCACACAAATCCCTGTTCTGAGGAGAGGAGATGCAGCTCATGAGTTCCTAATAGCTAGGAACCACGATCTTTCATCTCCTATAGTCAGTCCCCTCCACCTACAGTTAGAACACACAGTCAGGGAACACAGTTAACCCCTTGATCGCCCCCTAGTGTTAACCCCTTCCCTGCCAGTGACATTTACACAGTAATCAGTGCATTTTTATAGCACTGATCGCTGTATAATTGTCAATGGTTTCAAAAATGTGTCAAGTGTCCGATGTGTTATAAATATATTCCAACATGATAATGATCCCAAACACACCTCCAAGATGACCACTACCTTGCTAAAGAAACTGAGGGTAAAGGTGGTGGACTGACCAAGCATGTCTCCAGACCTAAACCTTATTGAGCATTCATGGGGCATCCTCAAATGGAAGGTGGAGGATCGCAAGATCTCTAACATCTACCAGCTCCGTGATGTTTTCATTGGAGGAGTGGAAGAGGCAACCTGTGAAGCTCTGGTGAACTCCATGCCCAAGAAGGTTAAGGCAGTGCTGGAAAATAATGGTAGCCACACAAAATATTGACACTTTGGGCCCAATTTGGACAATTTCACTTAGGGGTGTACTCACTTTTGTTGCAAGCGGTTTAGACATTAATGGCTGTGTGGGAGAGTGGGGAGAACCAGGTCGGGCAGAAATTTAGTGGCGCACCTCATCCCAATTGTATCAAATGTGGAGAGAGAGAGAAGAACGGGTGGGATTATTGCGGTGCTATACGGATAAGAAAATTGTATAGTATAAAGGTAAAAAAATAAATTTTATTAAATATAGTAAAAATTAACCACAGTACTGGGCTATATTCCAAAAAAAAATTTTTTTATTTTTTTTTGACATTACAGACATCAAAGATTAATGGCTGTTTGAGTTATTTTGAGGGGACAGCAAATTTATACTGTTATACAAGCTGTACACAAGTGTCATTTCTTCAGTGTTGTCACATGAAAAGATATAATAAAATATTTACAAAAATGTGAGGGGTGTACTCACTTTTGTGAGATACTGTATATATCGGACAAATGTTGTGGATGTTAGACATAGAAAACCACTGGAGTTTTTTTTATAACCTGGTCTAAAAAACAGAAAGCCCTTGTACACGCGGTCGGACATTCCGACAACAAAATCCGTTGGATTTTGTCCGAAACTGGTGTTGCATATACACGGTCAGGCAAAGTTGTCGGAAAATACAATCGTTCGTAGCGTGATGACGTTATTTAGTTACGACGGGGCTACGTTCAGGCTAGTAGCCAATAGCTTTGGTCTAGGAATTTGATCTGCGCATGCTTGGCACTTTGTCCGATCGGAATTCTCTACAAACGAGATCATGTTGTCGGAAAATTTATATATCCAGCTCTCAAACTTTGTTGGTTAGACATTCCAACGGAAATAGTCAGATGAAGCCCACACACGGTCGGATTATCTGACAACACAGTCCGATCGGACATTTTCCGTCGGAATGTCCAACCGTCTGTACAAGGGCTTACAGTTGCCTCAATACAAATACAATAATTCTAAATATATGTATCTTTATGATATCTAAATGATTGGTTAAATTAGTAGGTTTTCTCCCTTACTATAAAGGAAATATGTCATCCAAACATGTACCCCTTATTGGTGGAAAATAATTAACAACACCCATCTCATCCTGTGTACTTAAAATGAAACATAAGCCAAAATAAACAAGTCTCTGCTCTTCAGTTCAGTGTCTGTGTCTGATTAGTCGAGACTTCCAGGGCTCTGAGTCAAGGTAAGAGGGAGACCAACGGCAGAATTGAACCCCTATACCTGGGTGTCCCCAAGGAATTTCCTTGATTTACAGGGAATTCCTCTCACTTTCTGTTTGGCTATGGAACAGGAAGTGAAGGGAAAAGTTTTGTCTATAGTTCTACTTTAACCCTTTTGCTGCCAGGCCCGATGCTCCATCTTTACACTCAGATGGCCAGACCATTACCATTTTTGCAATTTGTCCTTTTGGTTTTTATTTTTCACTTATAGCTTTCAGAGTTTGTAAAAGACCACCCCCCCACCATATATTTTCTGAAAGCACATGACCAGTAGAATAAAAAAAGAAGGTGCTAAAGATTTTTAAGGTCTCACGATATTTGCGCAAATGTGTATCAAAACAGTATTTCTGCAAAAAATCCACTAAAATCATGATTAGCAGATAAACACACAGCAAATTTTGTCAAAATTCCTACTAAATATAAAAGCTAAACCTGTATTGAGTTAATAAATAACAAATATTTGTAACTTTTAAATTGTGCCTTTTTTGCGAAATTGTCAAAATTGAACAGAAGCAAAAGTGTAAATATCCAAATTTCTCTAAAAGGTTTTCATTTTTCCTTTACAGCTTTCAGAATTTGTGAAATTTGTGAAAGACCCCCTGAAAATATATTTTCTGAAAGCATATGACCTCTAGAATAAAGATTTTTTTGACTCAGTGGTATTTGCACAAAATGTTTATCAAACCTATATATTCGCAAAAAATGCACTAAACCATTATTAGCAGACAAAAAACACAGCTAATTTGACTAAATTCCTACTAAATACATACTAAATATCAAAGCTTAAGCACTTATGGACTGCCGCATGCCGATTTTAAGCTTGAAGAGGAATATCGTTGTTATGGCAGCAGCTAGCTCCAGGAGCACACATGCAGGCTGTAAACTGTCTCTTCGGATGGGAAGGCACAGGTGCTGGCTATTACCACTAGCAACAGACAAAAAACAAGCTCTGGACTGCCATACTCTTTAGAAGACCACTTTCTTTTATTGGGAAATCACATCACAGCTCAAACACAGCGAACAAGGAAAAATTGCTGATGTATCGCACTAGCTGTAGTGCTGTTTCGCACTAGCACTACAGCTAGTGCGAAATGTCAGCAATTTTTCCTTGTTCGCTGTGTTTGAGCTGTGATGTGATTTCCCAATAAAAGAAAGTGGTCTTCTGAAGAGTGTGGCAGTCCAGAGCTTGTTTTTCTTCTGTAAGGCCGCGTACACACGGGCGGACTGTTCGCCCAATTTTGTTCGTCAAACAGTTTGACAAACAGTCCGCTCAAAATTTGCATGAGCGGACTTGACTACACACGATGAACGAACAGTCCGCTGAAACCGTGCGCGATGACGTGAACGGCACGTGCGACGGGACTAGAAAAACTACGTCCTATACACTACAATGCAACCTTCGGCGTGTAAATTCTTTCTGAGCATGCGCGAGACTTAGTTTGACGAACAAGCCTACACACGAGCGGACTGTTCGCTGAAACAAGGTTTCAGCGGACAGTTTTTCGGAAATTCCGAAAAACCTTGTTCGTCAAACTGTCCGCTGAAACTGTCCGCTGAAAGCCCACACACGAGCGGACTGTCCGCCCAAACACTGTTCAGCGGACAAAGATGGGCGAACAGTCCGCCCGTGTGTACGCGGCCTAAGAGTGGTCTCTGAGGCGGATTCGCTGCAAGGTCACTCTTATCGGCGGCAGAAGAGGAGTCCCCCCTCCCACCACGCTTCGGTGCCCTTGGCATGCCATGAGTGAGGGAAAGATGGCCCCCACCCATCTCCATAACATTGCAGGGCGGGAGTGATGTCAAAACGTCACTTCCGCCCATAGCTCTTAAAGGGCCATTTTTTTGATTATTTTTTTAAATAACTTTTTTTTTTATTTTTTTTTGCATTTTAGTGTAAATATGAGATCTGAAGTCTTTTTGACCCCAGAATCCATATTTAAGAGGTCCTGTCATGCTTTTTTTCTATTAAAAGGGATGTTTACATTCCTTGTAACAGGAATAAAAGTGACACAATTAAAAGAAAAAAAAACTGTGTAAAAATAAAAGGTAAAATAAATAAGAAAAAATAAATAAATTTTTTAAATGCTTCCCGTCCTGCCGAGTTCACGTGCAGAAGCGAACGCATACGTGAGTAGCGCCCACATATAAAAACAGTGTTCAAACCACATATGTGAGGTATCGCCGCGATCAGTAGAGCGAGAGCAATAATTCTAGCCCTAGATCTACTCTGTAGCTCAACCTGTAGAATTTATTTAAATGTCGCCTATGGAGATTTTTAAGGGTAAAATTTTGTCGCCATTCCAATGGGCGCAATTTTAAAGCGTGACATGTTTGGTATCAATTTACTCGGCGTAACATTATCTTTAACAATATAAAAAAAAATTGGGCTAACTTTACTGGTGTCTTATTTTTTAATTAAAAAAAAAAAGTGTATTTTTTCCCCAAAAAAAGTGCTCTTGTAAGACCGCTGCGCAAATATGATGTGACAGAAAGTATTGTAATGACTGCCCTTTTATTCTCTAGGGTGTTAGAAACAAAATGTATAATGTTTACCCACAGACATTTTTCTGTTAATTTAAAATTATTATATGAGTGATTCATAGACGTGCCTTTATGTTATGTGCCTTCAGCTATACAGGAATGCATAGCTCCCAACTGTCCCTGATTTCTACGGACTGTCCTTGATTTGGATCAATGTCCCTCTGTCCCTCATTCCTCCTCATTTGTCCCTCATTTTGGTCTGATCTCTATAGATGTATAGAAAATGCACTTTTTATCTATCAAAAAGCGTTTTCCATTTCTAAACCTTTCATCTGATTTCTAAATTGCTGCATTTGTAAATTCCGAAAGCCAATATAATGGAATAGTAGTGGTAAAAAAAAGTACTTGTGGGTTTAACCAATCTTGTTTTTTTGTACAATTCTCCTTTAAGGGGGCGTGACAAGGGGTGTGTCCTATGCCTGCATACTTTTGCTGATAGGTGTCCCTCATTTCCATCCTAAAAAGTTCAGAGGTATGCTGAATGGTAGAGAGCTTTTTATAAACTTAACCACTTAAGGACCAGGCCTCTTTTTCGGACTTGGTGTTTCCATGTTTAAAACGTTTTTTTTTGCTAGAAAATTACTTAGAACCCCCAAACATTTTATATTGTTTTTTTTCTAACACCCTAGAGAATAAAATGGCGGTCATTGAAATACTTTTTTCCTGACAGACTCCATGGCAGCAACGTGTGGGTTAAGTCCCGCCTCCACTACCCTATAGGACACTACTCCCATAAATCTTTGCTCCCTGCCCATGGCCGTGTTCTTTTTTTGTCCTCCTCCGTAGGACCAGACGTATGGTCTTTCTACCTGAAGATTGCTCCCACACGGTTCCGTCATTGGTTTGGCCGAAAAGCGACTGTGGACGAAGTTGTCGCATATCTCCGTTAAGCCCTAGCTACTAGCGGGGTATGGAGTGGGCAGTTGGATATAAGCGCTGGAGGAAAGCCAGGAGCCTAGCCACTGGCAGGCAGGCTGCGCATTTGGTCGGATAGCCCAGCTAAATAGCAGGTGACCTATTGTGCCCTAAGAAGTCCGGTATGTATTGTGCTTACCTTCGGCCTGGAGACGTTCGTGTGGGAGCGGTAAGATTGTTCCTCTTTTTTCATGGCAGCAGTTTGTGTTTGTTCTTTGCCTTCTTCCCTTCTTTTCTGTTCGTTTTTTCCTGTGTATAGGTATATGGTTTAGACATTGCGGTCGGATTAGCCTGCGTTCCAGCCGTCGCTCACTTCCTGGTTTTCGTTAATACGTTCGTTCTGCGCATGCGCGAGTACGACTCAGGATCGAGGCTTGGTTCGCGCATGCGCGATAGCGGCAAAGTGACGCTATTCGCGCATGCGCGGTAGCGGCGCACGGGACGCGGTGATGACGTCATTAAGGCGCCTTATTTAAACATGGGATATAGCCTGCATGCCTTGGGAATGCTTGCAGGTTATTTCGTGACTTCCCCTTGTCCAGGTTCTCTGCTGTGGAGGTAGGTGGCCTTCTGGGAAGATGGGGGTGGGCATGTGTGTGTGTTTATAGCATCCTCAGCCTTACTTATATGTCTTTGCAGCAGTTATGGAGACCCTTAGAGATACGGATTCACCTCCGCCTGTATGTGGCCAGCCCTCTCATAATAGGTACTGTCTGGGGGGGAAGTAAGGGGGGGGGAGGGGTCCGGTATTAGTCAGTCTGTTATCTTTCCTTATCTGTATGTCTCTTCTATCTCTGTCTTAGCCCATCTAGATCAGAACAGCAACGCAGCTCAACGCACAGAGGAAGCGATTCTTCTAAATCTTACCACCGGCACTCATATTCCAAGTCTAAGCATCACGGCTCACCCTCTAGATCTGGGCGCCGTAGCGAGGATCGATCTCGCTCCTCCAGGGCTCATTCCAGCCACTCAGTTATCAACTCTTGCTGGGGATGCAGATCACAAGTTCCCATTGGAAAATCCCTGTGTGACCTCTGCTTTTCCAAAGCCTCTAGTGAGAGAGGGGGTACGGACCAGCAACTAAGATCCCTTGTGGAAAAACTGGTGAAGGAGTCCCTCAAGGGGATCAGGGCCAATCAGACCCCTGTGCCTCAATCAGAGTCACCTCAGTCACCAGTCAGGGAGTCGCATGCTCAAGAGCTCTGGGAATCCTCTTTAACCAGCCATCATTCAGCTGCTGCTTCAGACAGTGAATCTGAGGAAGATAGTCCCTGTGTGGGTTTTGATTTTGCTTTACTTTCCCCCTTGGTGAAGGCCATCAGAGAGGCTTTGAACTGGGAAGATGAGGTGGCTAATCCTTCCAAGCAAAGGAAGTATTTTAAGCAACTTAAAAGGGAGCGTCTTAACTTTCCATTTCTGTCTGAACTTGGTGAGGTCATCACGGATGAATGGAGTAAAGTGGAGAAAAAGAATAGTATGCTCTCAAAAGTCCTAAGGTTATATCCCATTAAGGAGGATGAGGTCAAGCATCTGGAATCGGCTCCTCTTGTGGATGCAGCGGTGATGAGACTAGTAAAACACGTGACCCTTCCTTTGGAGGATACAGTTTCATTTAAGGATGCTTTAGATAGACGGATTGATTCCGATTTAAAGAGAGTCTACCTCACTGCCGGTATGGCATGCAAGCCAGCATTGGCTTTAGCGGCAATGTCCAAAGCCATGGAAGTCTGGACGGACGGTGTGGATGATACCCTCAGAAACATTTCGGAGGAAGTCGCTAAAAGTTCTCCTATTCAGGAGTTACGGCTTGCTTCGGCTTTTCTGGGGGAGGCTTCGATTGACATCATCCGCCTAGTGTCCCGGGTTATGCTTTCGGCTGTAACCGCAAAGCGGGCCCTATGGCTCCGTCCCTGGCTGGCTGATCCAGCTTCAAAACAGGTGTGGTGCCGTATCCCTTTTGAAGGTTCTTCCCTTTTTGGGAATAAATTGGATAGCGCCATATCCCGGGCCACTGGTGGTAAATCGGGGTTTCTTCCTCAGGACAGACGTCTAAAAAGCCAGAAGAGATTTTTTCCTAAAAAACAGTATCAGGAGCAAGCCAGGGAGGCCCGTAGCTATAGACCGGGTCGGGAATATTCTAGATCATGGAAATCAAGGCAGTCATCCTTCAAGAAATCTGCCAAGAGCAGTGCGACAGGAGAGAGGGAACCAACCAAATCTTTTTGAGATTGGGCCCGCTCAGATAGGCCAGGTGGGGGCTCGTCTTCTACATTTTCGGCATGTCTGGGCGGCCTCAATCAAGGACTTCTGGACCGTCAGAACGGTCTCTTCAGGCCATTCTTGGACCTTCAGCAGGTCCCCAAGACTAAAGTTTGTTCCCACCTCCCTTCCAGCCTCAGAAGAAAAAAGGCAGATCTTGTTGGCCTACGTGAAATCTTTATTGGCTCAAGGCGCTGCCGTACCCGTGCCAGACGATCAACGAGGGAGAGGAATTTATTCTCCTCTTTTTATGGTCCAAAAGAAAAACGGTTCTTGGAGACCAGTCATAGACCTTACACATCTGAATCATTTTATCAGAAAGGAAAGGTTCAAGATGGAAACCTTGTCGACAATACAACAGTCAGTCCAGTCAGGCGACTGGATGATTTCAATAGATCTAAAGGACGCGTACTTTCATGTCCCTGTGGCAGAAGATTTTCAGCAGTTTCTGCGATTTTCAGTAGGAAAACTACATCTCCAGTTCGTTTGTCTCCCGTTCGGACTTTCAACATCCCCCCGAGTGTTTTCAAAAGTGTTGTTGGCCGTAGTGGCTCTATTGAGAACCAAGGGAATTCGTCTTCACCACTATTTAGACGATCTTCTGCTGCTAGCCCAGGACAGAGACCGTCTGTTAGTGCACAAGGAGCAGGTCATCTCCACTCTTCAAGAATTCGGTTGGATCCTGAATCTAGAAAAGAGTCAGTTAATTCCTTCCCAGTCTCTGGTATTCCTAGGCGCACTCTTCAACACAGTGAGGGGTACCATCTCATTACCCGAGGAGAAAGTAGTGGTAATTCGGGACAGAATCCGTCCGGCCCTCTCAGCCTCCCATCTTCCGGCTCTTCAGTGCTTGAGAATTATTGGCACCATGGTGGCAACGATTCCGATGGTGAAGTGGGCCCAATGGAAGATGAGACCGTTTCAAAAAGGTTTTCTTCACCAATGGCTAGGCGACAAGACTCAACCTATCCGGATCACATCTTCAATGAGAATCTCTCTGCCCTGGTGGCTTCAGAAGGTGAACCTATTCAATTGTCATTCCATTCTCCCCATCTCGTGGATAACAATAACTTTGGATGCCAGCAACAGGGGCTGGGGCGCCCACTGTTTGTCGGAAGTAGCACAAGGCACCTGGGACTTCCCTTCCAGGGGGACGGTGTCGAATATTCTAGAATTGAGGGCAGCCTTTCAGGCACTCCTGGCCTTTCGTCATCTGGTCTCAGGAACCTCGGTCCTACTCAGACTAGACAACACAACAGCAGTGGCATATATAAGGAGACAAGGAGGTACTCGGAGTCTCTCCCTTCTTCAGGAGGTAGAGCCAATCATGTCTTGGGCTCAGAAGAACCTGGTCAACATTACAGCAACTTATGTTCCAGGAACACAGAATGTCCAGGCGGACTTTGTCTCGAGTCAGTCTGGACAACAACGAATGGTCCCTTCACGTAGAAGTTTTCAGGTGGATTCTAACATTGTGGTTCGTCCCAGAGGTCGACCTATTTGCCTCCCCTTGCAACAAGAAACTGGCAAGATACTATTCCAGGTTTCGGGATCCTCAGGCCTACGGAGTGGATGCTCTGACGGATCGATGGTGGTTCAACAAAGCCTACGCCTTTCCTCCAACTCCTATTATTCTACAGTTCCTGCGGAGACTCAAATCAGAAGCAGTAGAGGTGATAGCTGTAATACCTTATTGGCCCAACAGGCCATGGTTTCCGCTTCTAATGCTCCTCAGTGTCAGGGATCCGATTCCCTTACCTCTCAGATCCGATCTTCTGTCCCAGGGCTCGAAGCTCCATCCCTGCCCGGCCCATCTATGTCTGAGGGTCTGGTTTTTGAGAGGGGAAGGTTAGAGGCTCTGGGTTGTCCAAAGGAGGCCATCCCTACTCTCATGAGTGCTAGAAGGAAAAGTACCAACCAGGTGTATGAGAGGATTTGGTCTAGATTCACAAATCACTTATCTTCCAGGTCTTGCTCCGATGGTAATTTGACGGTTCAGGATGTTCTGAGTTTCTTACAGTCCGGACTAGACATTCCCCTATCTGTCAGCGCTCTTCGTGTGCAAGTCTCGGCAATTTCAGCCTTTTCTGGAATATCTTGGGCTAAACATCCTTTGGTTCAGCAATTTTTTAAAGGAGCAATTAGACTTAGACCACAGAGGAAACCCAGATTCCCCAAGTGGGATTTACCCTTAGTTCTCGACTTCTTCTCTCAACTGGACAGATCACTTTCAGTCAAAGAATTGTCCCTAATGACATCTTTTTTGGTAGCCATATCCTCAGCGAAGAGAGTCTCTGAGATTCAGTCTTTAGGATCAAAGGAACCTTTCCTCACATTCTTCCCTGACAGAGTGGTCCTAGTGCCAATGCTGGGTTCAAACCCAAAGGTTACCTCGGTCTTCCACGAAAATCAGGACATTACTCTTCCTACCTTTAATTCTGCTGGGAGTCAGGATCTTCATCCTCTCGACATGGGAATTATTCTGAAACGGTACCTGGAGGCGACAGCTTCTTTCCGGCAATCGGATTACCTTTTTGTTCTTTTTCATGGCAAAAACAAAGGCCTTAGGGCTTCGGTCAGATCCATCTCCATGTGGGTGGTTCAGGCGATCCAGTGGGCTTATAAAGAGAAGGGCTTGGCTCCTCCTGAGGCGGTTACGGCACATTCCACGAGAAGTCTCTCTACTTCTTGGGCAGCTTCACGTCATGTGGCTCCTGAGGTTATCTGCAAGGCTGCCTCTTGGTCGTCCATTCATACATTTATGGCTCACTATTGTGTCGAACCTGCCAGTTTATCTTCTGTTGATTTTGGTTTAAAGGTGCTGTCAGTGGACAGTGTTAAATAAATCTTGGTTCAGCATTTTTGCCCACCCGAGTGTGTTTGGCGAGTTATTTCCCACACGTTGCTGCCATGGAGTCTGTCAGGAAAACGGAAAATTCCTATCAAAATACTTACCGTAATTTTCCTTTCCTGATGGACTCCATGGCAGCAGGAGTTCCCTCCCAAAATGGCTGGAGTAGGCTAGTTATCGAACACGGCCATGGGCAGGGAGCAAAGATTTATGGGAGTAGTGTCCTATAGGGTAGTGGAGGCGGGACTTAACCCACACGTTGCTGCCATGGAGTCCATCAGGAAAGGAAAATTACGGTAAGTATTTTGATAGGAATTTTCCGTTTTTCACACCGTATTTGCGCAGCGGTCTTAGAAGCGCACTTTTTTTGGAAAAAATTCACTTTTTTGAATAAAAAAATAAGACAACAGTAAAATTAGCCCAATTTTTTTTTATACTGTGAAAGATAATGGTATGCCGAGTAAATTGATACCCAACATGTCACGCTTCAAAATTGCGCCCGCTCGTGGAATGGCGTCAAACTTTTAGCCTCAAAAATCTCCATAAGCGACATTTAAAAAATTCTACAGGTTGCATTTTTTGCGTTACAGAGGAGGTCTAGGGCTAGAATTATTGCTCTCGCTCTACCGATCGCGGCAATACCTCACATATGTGGTTTGACCACCGTTTTCATATGCGGGCGCTACTCACGTATGCGCAAGCTCGTCGTAACGGGGTGTTTTTAAAAAAAAAAATTTTTCTTATTTATTTTAATTTATTTTATTTATTTTTTCACTTTAAAAAAAAAAAAAAAAATGGATCACTTTTATTCCTATTACAAGGAATGTAAACATCCCTTGTAATAGAAAAAAGCATGACAGGTCCTCTTAAATATGAGATCTGGGGTCAAAAGGTCCTCAGATCTCATATTTGGGCTAAAATGCAAAAAAAGAAAAAAGAAAATCTGACATTTAAAAAAAAAATATACCTTTAAGTGGTATGGGCGGAAGTGACGTTTTGACGTCGCTTCCGCCCTCCTATGGTATAGAGACGAGTGGGGGCCATCTTAGCCTCACTTGTCTCTATGCCCAGCAGACGGAAGGACCCGATCGCCTCCGCCGCTACCGACGGCTCCGGTAAGCGGCGGAAGGTGCGGGAGGGCGGCGGGAGGGGGGGTGGCACCTCTCCCGCCGCCGATAGCGGTGATCTCGCGGCGAATCCGCCGCGGAGACCACCGTTATCGTACAGCCGACCGCCACCTGAAGAGATGGATATCTCGGTTGTGGCAGCAGCTGCTGCCGTTACCGAGATATCCCTCTTCAAAAAATGGACGTACATCGTCGTGCGGCGGTCGGCAAGTGGTTAAAGAGGAAGTAAACCCTGATAGGGTTTACTTCCTCTTTGTTTCCCTGCAAAGGTAAAGCAAAATGGACTACCATGCATCGCATAGTAGTCCATTATGTGTCACTTACCTGACACAGGAGCCAGCGAAGTCACCGCTGTCCCCTTGTGAATGGAGCATCCATCTTCTTGGTGGGTCTCGCTGCTCCGGCGCTGTCATTCGACGGAGCTGCGATGACGTCACTCCCGCGCATGCGCACGGGAGCCGAAACTTGCGGCATATCGCCGTTAACTGTGGCACGCTCAGTGCGCCGTAGACAGCGGTGCCTGTCTTTCAGCAAATATCTCCTAAACTGTGTAGATTTAGGAGATATTTCTTGGACCTAAAGGTAAGCCTCAATCTAGGCTTACCTGTAGGTCAAAGTGGTTTGTAAGGGTTAACAGGTACAATAACGCATGAGGGCAGAGGGAAGACAACAGCACCTAAAAACTCAGATCATGACTTTAAAGCATACCTGCCACTAATCTGTGAACATCTAGCATTTACTACTAGAGCTTTACAGCTACAAAACATGCTCTTCATACACAAATGTTTTATCTTTACTGTACAGGTATACTATAAAGGTCAAAGATATGTGGACACCTGACCATTACACCCCATTATATGTACAAAAGCATATGGGAACCCCTACAGGATTACCCAATGCAGCTTTTTTCAGCAAAACATATCATTAAAGAAGAACTATATGCAATTTTTTTTTTCATTTTGGATAGGGTTATAACTTCTGTTTTATTTTATTTTGCCATCTGTGTCCCATTTTGGAGATTTCCCTTCACTTCCTGTCACATAGCCGAACAGGAAGTGAGAGGAAATCCCTGCAGGAATCTTTTGGGTACCTCCAGCTCACAAAAATTGGTGTCCCCATAGGAAGATTTTCCCTCTATTACCTTTCTGGGGACAACCCAAAATGTGTGATTTTCTTTTATTTTCAATGATAATGGTAATGGTAAGGAGAACAACTAGAGAGGTTGCATCTGCTTTTACGGAGACAGACAACAATAAAAACTGACAGGTGTTCTAATCCCTCTCCACTCTACCCAAAACTAAAACAAAACGTTTTGCCTTTAGTTATACTTTAACGCTGCATACATTTTAGACAGTTATGCACTTCCAACCTTGTAGCAAAATTTTGGGACAAACCCTTTTCTGTTTCAGCATGACTGTGCCCCTGTACACAATACCTGCTCCATAAAAAAAAAACATGTTTTCTTGAATTTGGTGTGGAAGAACTCATATGGCCTACACACAGCCCCATAGCTCCAAACTGCCTGATTTGGAGGAACTGTCCCTGATTTGGAGCATTGTCCCTCTGTCCCTCTTTCCCCCTCATTTGTTCCTCATTTTGGTCTGATCTATAAAGTTTTATATAAAATGCACCTTTTATTTTTCAAAAAGTGTTTCCCAGTGCTAAACCTTCCATCCGATTTCTAAATTGCTGCATTTTTACATTTTAAAAAACAATATGAAGGAATAGTAGTAATAAAAAAAAGCCCTTGTAGATTTAATTAACCTTTTTTTGGGTTAATTCACCTTTAAGGAGGTGTGGCAGGGGGCGTGTCCTTTGCCTACATACGTTTGATAGTAGGTGTCCCTCATTCCCATCTCAAAATGTTGAAAAAATGGGAGGTATGCAGCCCCGACCCCAACCCCAGTGAACACCTTCAGGTTGTTTTGCAGCAGGACTTCATTACTTCTTATTTTAACTTTGAGGATGAATTGTTTCACTCTGCCTGCAGCTGCAAAGGACAGCAATGGCTTGTTTTAAAGCAACTTTTTTCTAAGATAATGAATTAAAGTGAATGAAAAAAGAAGTAGCTGAAAAAACAGCGACTAGTAAACTCCGCGCCACTAAAAACTAAAAGATTTTACCAATACTCAGTGAATCAAATAAAATAAAACACTGATAGCTGCTCCCTAAAAAAAGAAAAACAACTTATCATGCTAAGAATATACTGATGGTAGGGGCGCTTAAGCAAATATAAGTATCAATCAAAAAATGTGAAACTTGGTGATCATATAACATCTAAAGTGATAAACACCATATCACAGCACTACAATAAACAAAAAATTACAACCAAAATATATACCGTATTTTTCGGACGATAAGGCGCACCGGATTATAAGGCGCACTAGCAACGACCGGCTAATATAATGGATATTTCCATATATAAGGCGCATCGGACTATAAGGCGCACTGGATTATAAGGCGCATTTAATGAAACACAACTCGGATGCGGTACTGTAAGTCAAATTTTATTCAACTCTTTAGCAATAACCATAAAATGGTCTATAACAATAACTCTTAACACTGTTCAATTAAATACAAAACCAGACAATTATTTTTTCACTTTATTCTTCAATAACTATTAACACTGTTCAGTTACCGGTGAATACCGTACAAAACCAGACACTCACTTTTTCACTTTATTCTTCTCCCGCAAATCCATCAAATTCTTCATCTTCAGTGTCTGAGTTTAACAATTGGGCGATTTCGGCATCAAGCACGCCCGTATCCCTCTCATCATTCTCATCAGTATCCGAGTCAGGCTCGTTGCTGTCATCGGTACCGGTACTTAGCTGTTCAGTGATAATTCCGGACTTCTTGAAAGCTCGGATTACACTGGTGACTGATACCTTCGCCCAGGCATCCACGATCCACTGGCAGATAGTGGCGTAACTCGCCCGGCGTTGCCTCCCTGTGTTGGTGAATGTGTGTTCGCCTTCTGTCATCCAATGCTCCCACGCAGCTCGCAGTTTAACTTTAAACGACCTGTTGACACCTATATCTAGTGGCTGCAGTTCTTTGGTTAATCCACCTGGAATGATGGCAAGCACCGAATTAGTTTTCTTCACTTGGGCTTTGACAGTATCTGTCAGATGGGCGCGCATGGAGTCACAGACCAATAGGGATGGAGATTCGTGGAAAAAGCCGCCCGGTCTCTTGACGTAAACCTCTCTCAGCCACTCACTCATCTTCTCCTCGTCCATCCAGCCCTTCGGGTTAGCCTTGATGATGATGCCAACCGGAAACTTTTCTTTTGGCAGAGTCTTCCTCTTGAAAATTACCATGGGTGGTAGTTTCTGGCCATTAGCCTGGCAACCGAGAACTACAGTGAAGGATGACTTTTCGTTTCCTGTAGTGCGTATAGATACCGTACTGGTCCCTGTTCTCTCGACAGTACGGTTTACAGGGATATCAAAGGTAAGGGGGACCTCGTCCATGTTGGTGATGTGCTCTGGTCGGATTTTCTGTTCATTGATCTTGTTCTTGCAGTAGGTATGGAAAATGGCCATCTTTTCTTCGTAATCCTTTGGCAGTTGCTGTGACATAGTGGTTCTTGTGCGGATAGAGAGATTCCGCCTTTTCATGAAACGGAAGCACCAAGAGGGACCTCCTCGAAAGTCGTTGATCTCCATGTCGCGTGCGATCGCTGTTGCTTTGAGTCGAATAGAGACAGTAGAGACGCTTCTACCTGCGGTTCTCTGTTCAATAACCCACTGTTCAATTTTGTCCTCCAACCGTGGCCATCTTGCTTTGTTTCCTCGGAAACTCAGTTTGGTCTTCTTTACCTGGCGCAGGGCATCTTCTTGCTTCCTCCACTTTCGTACCATTGATTCATTAATGTTGAATTCTCTCGCAGCTACTCTATTTCCATGCTCTACTGCATGACTGATAGCCTTCAGTTTGAAATCCGCTTCGTAAGCATGTCTCTTAACAGGAGCCATTTTTGGGGCAGCGGGTATACCGTAGAAAATGAACGAATGAATGCGCACACCTCCTGACTAAGATGGCCGTAATGCTCACGAAGCTGCACTGCTTGGATTGGGCATTACGGCCATCTTAGTCAGGAGGTGTGCGCATTCATTCGTTCATTTTCTACGGTATACCCGCTGCCCCAAAAATGGCTCCTGTTAAGAGACATGCTTACGAAGCGGATTTCAAACTCATCGCTATCAGTCACGCAGTAGAACAACCTAAGAGAGGTTTACGGTACGTCAGTTTACGGTAAGAGACCGGGTGGCTTTTTCCACGAAGGTCATATATAAGGCGCACCGGATTATAAGGCGCACGGTCGATTTTATGAGAAAATTTAGGCTTTTACGTGCGCCTTATAGTCCGAAAAATACGGTATTAAGAACAGTAATAAATGAATAAAGTGCCCAATTGGATGGTGACACCCAAAAGAAAACAAAAAAAAACTTATATAAATATAAATCCAAAGTCCAAAGCAGTGATTTTTTCAGTGAAAAACTCCTTCTGAATCCATAAATCAGAAAAAAACTGGAATCTTCTATAACGTACTGACACGTCCCTTCACCAAAAACTTATGGACATAGCAAAAAAACACCCCACTTGTGAAGATAAAGATGTCTTCTTACCAGATGCTGTTGACTACTTTAATTAAAAAGATAGTCAAATAGGCTTATGCAGGTTGATTCCCTGCTCACATGGAATAGAGTGGACCTCGTATGGACAGAAGCTTCTCCTCATAGACTCAGATAGGTCATACAAAAAAAGCCAAACAAAAATCCATAGCGTGACACCGTTTAATAATAAATTTAAAAAAAAAACATAAGGCCAAATGGCTGCTTACATATGCCGGTGCCCGACCTGGCACTGGGGCTGCTTGCTTGAAACAAACTTTTCGTAATGGATACGTAGTTCCTCGTGGTGTAGGGCGTGCGTTCCACCAAGGAGCAGCCGATGACCAAGGACGACCGGAACTAAACGTAAACGAACGTGACTGGATACCGCCTCGACGTACGTTTCGTTTGACATGTCATCAGGAAGCGTACCCAGTCACAAAGTCAGCGTTCTTTATGGTGTCTCGATCAATCCATAGACCAATCGAGAGACACTTAATTTAATGCGCAGCCTCAGTCCCACTTAAAGGGGTTGTAAAGGTAAATGTTTTTTCACCTTAATGCATTCTATGCATTAAGGTGAAAAAACATCTCACACTGCCGGCGCCCCCAGTCCCCCCGTTTTACTTACCTGACCCCTCGAAAATCCCGCGCTCGCCCCCGCCGTCCTCTTCGCCGCTCAGCCTGGCCGCTGATTGGCTGGAGTGGATGGATTGAAAGCAGCGCAGCCATTGGCTCGCGCTGCTGTCAATCACATCCAATGACGCAGCGCGCCGGGGGGCGGGGCCTTGTGATACAGCGAGCGGCTATAGCCGCCGGCTGTATCACGGGAGCGCGCCCGCAGTGCTTCTCACCAATGCGAGGGAGCTCGCATTAACGTGAGAAGCACCTGCGGGAGGAAGCAGAGACAGCCGCCGAGGGACCCCAGAAGAGCAGGTTCGGGGCCACTCTGTGCAAAACGAGCTGCACAGTGGAGGTAAGTATGACATGTTTGTTATTTTAAAAAAATAAAATTTTTTACTTTACAACCCCTTTAAGGCTAACAACAATACATGGTGCATTAAAACATAACTAGCAAATAAACATTAAAACATAATTATCCCAAAAACGAAGGGATGAATTATACATACTGAAATTAGATAATAAAAAGAAAAATTTAAAAAAATATATATATAATGATCCGATGAGTTTGTCCATTGGAAAAAAACAAGAGGAGATGAGTTACTTGTAATTTCCAAAATAACCTCTAGATGTCAGTATGTAATATAAGAATTTTTCTACCACTGATTAAACAAAAGAAAGAGGGATTTTTTTCCTTGACTGGTTAATAGTAATTGTCTTATAAAAAAAAATATATATATATCTATCCTTAATACATTAATGCCATTATCCAAAAAAAGGAGAAGATATCCCAGCAATAGCTCTGGCTCCAGATGTGAGGAAAAAGACAAAAAGCCCACATCAGAGGCCAGAAAAAAACGCCAAATAAATTCACAAAATGGCAGGAAAAAAGCCTAAATCAAGAAATGGACTTTGGATTTATATTTATATAAGTTTTTTTTGTTTTCTTTTGGGTGTCACCACCCAATTGGGCACTTTATTCATTTATTACTGTTCTTAATATATATTTTGGTTGTAATTTTTTGTTTATTGTAGTGCTGTGATATGGTGTTTATCACTTTAGATGTTATATGATCACCAAGTTTCACATTTTTTGATTGATACTTATATTTGCTTAAGCGCCCCTACCATCAATGAATTAAAGTGCCAATGTAAAAAAAAAAAAATACAAAAACACAGGAATCCACACCCTTTCTACTGCTTGCACCACAAATTCTAAGTACATGTTTTCTTTTTTGAAGGGGATCATTTAGTTTTATTATTTACAGGAAAGAATCACTTAAAAAAAAAAAAAGCAACAAATGAGCTCTAAAGAGTATTCACATAACTGACTGCCCACAGCCTTGCAAATAGACAAAGTGGCAGTTTCTATCAGAGGGTTCCTGCACAGGTTTTAATTTGTGACAAGTTCCCCTTAGCCCTGGTTCACATTGCCGTGTTTTGACATGTCAAATCGGCAGCAATTGACGGCAATGGCACCATCCTAATCGGTGCGACACTGCATTTGCGGCACCGCACCGATTTCAAAAAGTAGTTTCTGTGCTGCTTTTTGCGATTTCAGGGTGCAAGTTTCCATTGACATCTGTGCAGAAACCCACACAGATGTCTGTGAAATCGCCAGCGAATTCGGGACTGACATGCGGGAATGAAATTGTGCGAGTTTAGCTAAACTCGCAGGGCTTCATTCCCGCAGCTTAGTGTGAACCTGGGCTTAAAGCTAAACTCCAGGAAACTCCCCCACACTGCAAAGGTCAACTGCTCATTTAGGTCCAGGGGGCATGGAAAAGTAGATTTACTTGCCTGATTCTCCACCTAGGCACTATGGTATCATGTGAGGTGGGGGAGCTTCACAAGGAGGTTGGAGGGAGGGGATTTGTGGTGGAAGGGGGAATTTGGGGGGCTGCAGAGGAAAAGTATTGTTCAAGGAGAGGGATTTGGGGGGGTGCAATGAGTGGTGATTTAGGGGCATTTGTGCTGGGAGGGGAATGAGGGGAAAAAGATTTGTGCTACGAGGAATTGGGGTCAATTTGTACTGGTAGGGGAGGATTTGAAATTGGGGGATATTTGTACTAGGATGGGACATTTTAGGGGTAAAGGATTTGTGCTAGGAGGGGTGAATTTTCTTGGGCGGGAGGATTTGCGCTGAGAAGGGGGTCTTCAGCATGGGGCAGATTTTTGCTAACACATAATGCTCAAATATCTTGGGGGGTGGGAAGTGCAGTTTAGCTTGTTCGCCCTGGCTCTAGATGTCCCGGTACTGGTACTGACATCACCAAGAATGATTCAAGGACAATAGCCCTGCATTGGACACTGAGGGACAGTCCACTGGGGTAGCAAGAGGGAGCGTTGTCTGCCGGGGGCAGAGAGAATCGGTAGGTAAACTGACTTTTGACACACTGTAGACTAAATGAAAATTTTTAAGGGAGAATTTTGAGGTTACCTGGAGTTTAGCTTTGAAAAGGATAAAGTGGAAGAAACAGCAAAGTATAGAAGTAGCACACTCCTCTCTCGTTATCTATCCTTAATTTGTTATCTTGCTCTTCAATAAAATATTGCACAGTACACTCTTCTCCTCCATCCCTAGAGGCGATTCAGTTTGCATTGTGCGCTATACAAGTATTTCATCCCCAGTTTCTCATGCTGCCCTTTATTATAATTTGGTTTGACACACTACCCTCACCTATCCCCAATTTGTTATGATGTTGGCCTTTACCATAACATGGTATGGTAAAGTAATATTCTGGTTATGACAGATTGTATCCTAACGGGGAGAGACGTGCATTAGAAAAAAATATATAAATCCAGAAAAAAGATTTAGTTATAGAAATAAATGAATGGCACTGAAATATATTATGGAAAGAAAGTTTATCTTCAAGTTTTAAGGAAATATGGAGATAAACTATTTGTATATTCTGTACCTATTTTTTATTTTTTTTTCAATACAAAAATGAATACCAAACAACACCCAAAAAACACTTAAAACTTTAAACCGTGCAAATGGCTGTTCAGTGGTCGATAAGTCTAGCAATAAAACGCGGGTCTAAGTAAAAGACTCTCACTGCAAAAAAACTAAGCTTGTGGGTTCTAAAAACCTCGGAAAATGCAATTAGTTAGCGCAATCAGATGTCCCCTGCCCCATTTCGAGGCACATGTTGGCATCTGTGCTGATAATGCTTTAATATAACAAGTGCAAGTCAAACATGTACAGTTTGTAGTCACATTCATAATTTCTCTTTCTGTAGAAAAATAGAAGTATATTCCCTGAATTTCAACATTTAGAAAAGTAAGTCGATTTTTTGCTTTTCATTGTAAGAACTGCCTGGCCCTTTCTCTGGTCAGACTCCTCACAGAGGTAGTTCTACTCCATCTGTTATTCAAGTTTTATTCACTCTGAGATGCGTTCTCCTCATCGTCATATCGCACGCTCCTTTTGCCCTGGTTCCGTGTATAGATCTTACTGCGACGTGTTAACTTTTTGCGGCTTACAGTGCCCAGATCTTCCCAATTGTCATTGCTGCTGCTCCTCACCTGCTTTCTCTTTTGATCAGTTGCTTTAGGTCTCTGTGAAGAATTCCTCTTGTTCATTCTGTGTTTGATGACACTTTTGTTGTCTGAGAGAGAGGACCCTGAATCAGAGAATTGGGCTCCGTTCTTTTTAGACAATGAACTCTCTCCAGAGCTGGAGAAGTTACAGTTGTTATATTCACTTTCTGAATTGGAGGTGTCTTCGGAGTCGCTTAATTCTTTTGTTTTTTTAGCAGGAGGAGATACTACAAAGGATACGTCACTCTTTCGCTTTTTGCTGACCAAAGTTTCAAATGCTGAATCAGATTCACTGCCAGAGCTTCTGGGTTGATGAGCAGTCCGGGGCACTGGTCTGTCTAGACAAGGACTCATTAAGTATGCATTAGCCTTAGCTACACAATTGGTCAGGACTACCCTACATTCCTTTACTTGTCTACAGCTGAAAGTGTTCTGGGCTCCCTTTAATACTGTTACAACACTTTCTGGGGAGGACGATGAGTCAGATTCCACAATGCACCTATGAGAATTGGTGGCCAGGCGAGGGCATGAAGAGACCAAGCTCTTATCCTTACTTTGGTTGCCACCATTGATATGATGGCTGGAGAACTTACAGTTATTATATTCAATTCCTGAATTGGAGTTGTCTTCGGAGTCGCTTAATTCTTTTGTTTTTCTAGCAGGAGGAGATACTACTAAGGATACGTCACTCTTTAGCTTTTTGCTGACCAAAGTTTCAAATGTTAAATCGGAATCACTGTCACAGTTTCTTTGTTGATGTGCAGTCCGGGGCAATGGTCTGTCTGGACAGGGACTCCGTAAGTATGCATTAACCTCAGCTACACAATTGGTCAGGACTATCCTACATTCCTTTAGTTGTCTATGGCTGAAAGTGTTCTGGCCTCCCTTTAATACTTTTACAACACTTTCTGGGGAGGACGATGAGTCTGAGTCAGATTCCACAACGCACCTACAAGAATTGGTGGCCAGGCGAATGCATGGAGAGTTCAAGCTCTCATCCTTACTTTGGTTGCCCCTATTGACATGATGGCTGGAGAACTTACAGTTGTTATATTCAGTTCCTAATTTGGAGGTGTCCTCTGAGTCATTTAATGGTTTTGTTTTTCTAGCAGGAGATGCTACCGAGGAAGCGTCACGTTTTCGTTTTTTGCTGACCAAAGTTTCAAATGCTGAATCAGAATCACTGTCAGAGCTTCTTGGTTGATGTACAGTCTGGGGCAATGGTCTGTCTAGACAGGGACTCCGTAAGTATACATTAGCCTCTGCTACACAATTGGTCAGGACTACCCTACATTCCTGGAGCTGTCTATGGCTGAGATTGTTCTGGGCTTCCTTTGATACTGTCACAACACTTTCTGAGTCTGAGTCAGATTCCACAATGCACCTACGAAACCTTAAACAAGTTCTTTTTGGGGTCTTAGAGGCTCTCCTCCTTCTGTGCTCTTGATCACTCTCACTCCCAGTCTCTTCCTCACTGCTATCTAAGAGCAGTTTCATGGCCCTTGCCGCAGCTGCCCGTGGTGGCATTGTTCTGCTGTTTTTGCTTACACTACAGTCACTATCTGAAGTGGAGGCACTGTCTTCCACGTCAGTCATACACTTTATCTTATTGGCCGCCATGGCAGCGGTCTTGCGGAGAGTTTTCTTCCTTATTCCCTGATGAGAGTTTTCCTCAGATGCAGAGTCTGAATCATCAGAATAACTTCCAATTTTCTGTTTGACAGATGCAGTTCTCCTTTGGTTATTACACTGAGATGCTAAACCAAAAAAGAAAAACAAGTTATATTTCTCAAAAGACCAAAAAAAATGAGGTATGGGCAGAGTATTTGTACACAGACCTCTTGCTTCAAGGGAATGTTTGAGGGGATAAATATGAGCTGCTATTTCTGCCTTTTTTATTTTAACCACTTTCCACCCAGCCTATTGTCAGATGATCACTGGGAGGGACATTCGTCATTCAGGGCGGATGTCATATGATGTCCTCCCCAAACACGCCTCATTCCAGCGCAATCTGTCACCAGCTGTGTCCACTATATGACTGATCAGTGTACCAACCTGCTGTCGGTACCATGTGATCACTGTGACCAATCACAGCAGATCACATGACAATTGTAAACAAGGAATGACTTTAATTAATACAATTTCTTATGTACAATTGTGTTGCTAGCTGTGATTGGTCACAGGGATCACATGTTACAGACAGGGTCAATCACAGCCCATCTGTACTGTTGTGAATTCATGAAGAAATACATTTAATATGCACTGGCAGAGATGAGAGATTTCAGTAGGCCTCAAAAAGTGGATGAACTATAATTTTGATATTATTGAACTCTTACCCTTTTGGAGACCTTTAAAGCAAAATACATGATCTCACACTTTTTGTTTTTCCAAATGTGCAGGGGATTAGTTATCTGTAACTTTTACAAACCCTGTGTTGAAACAAGAGACTGGAACAATGGTAGCTTTTGTCACCAAACAAAAAGATGTGTACTTACCGTATTTATCGGCATATAACACGCACTTTTTCCCCCTTAAAATCGGGGGAAAGTCGTGGGTGCGTGTTATACGCCGATCCCCACTGTCTGCGATCAAAAAAAAACGAGCACGGCCGAAAAATACAGAGCACCGCCGAAAAATACCGAGCTGATTGCTCGGCTCCGCTCGTAGTCCCGCCTCCCTGCTGTTTCTCTAGCGAGCGCTGCCGAAAAAGACCGAGCCGTCTGTACTGTGTACTCGGCTCGGCTTGGCTTGAAGTCCCGCCCATACTGGGCGGGACTGCGAGCGGAGCCCAGCCGAATGCACAGTACAGACGGCTCGGTCTTTTTCGGCAGCGCTCGCTAGAGAAACAGCAGGGAGGCGGGACTACGAGCGGAGCCGAGCAAGTCGGCTCTGTATTTTTCGGCGGCGCTCTGTATTTTTCGGCCGTGCTCGTTTTTTTTTGATCGCAGACAGTGGGGATCGGCGTATAACACGCACCCACGACTTTCCCCCGATTTTAAGGGGGAAAAAGTGCGTGTTATACGCCGATAAATACAGTAAATATACAACCATGAAGACAAAATTTAATAGCTGACACCTTGTCCAACAAAACCTATTGTGTGAATTTTTATGGACTGGTGGACACAGCTAAGCTATCTAATCAAATTATATGTGATATTTGTAGGTCATAAAAGAGATATTATAATTTTAGTATCTAATGATCTAAAGAACTTTGTCATAAAGAAATTATATATGAAAGTGTGATCATAAGTAGAAGTGTTTTAGCAACGAATTAGTATTATGAAAAATATATAATCATGATTATAACTGTCTAAGAATTTAACCTATGTCTAGATAAACAAATATTATTTGGATATATCAGAATTATCCAGTTATCCAGATAAATAATTTTATGTGATATTGATTGATATATGGACTAAAGATTTAATAGATATACATTGATATACATATATATATATATATATATATATATATATATATAAAACCATTTTATACAATGGGGATTATTCAAAATTATGTTAAGCGTATTTTCTATTATATCGGTTACTATCATTCCTGAACACTAGAGATATATTCGTTAGAACATATATAAAAAACGAATGCATAATATAAAAATAAAAATATTAACCTAAAGAGATAAACACCAAACATATTCGAGACACCTGGTGGTTGAAGGTGCTATTACCTTAAAATCATTAGACTCTTGGGAAAGGTAACCATTACATGTTGCCTGCCAATGAGGAGGGAACACATACCTTTTGGGCAGAACTTAGTATAATTTTATGATCTTATTGTTTAAGAGGATATTTAAGAAGCAAGAAAGATGACAAAAAAGGGGAGCTCAGGGACACACCCTGGGGGGACACTGGAAGACTCCCAGACAAACTGATACTCATGCACCATGCATGAATACACATTTTTACATTCACGAAAATCCCTGCTCCTTGGAACTCGGAGGTCACACAAAGTAATTCCTCTGTAAGAGAATCCACGTTGAAAGCCACGGCAGCCATCTTAAAAATCCTGGTAACCAACAATCCAGACTAATAGCCATTTTGGAATGGGTAAATATGCCATGTCGATTATATATTGCATGTTCTCTTAAATATTGTATTGAATATTCTATTATTGAAAATTGTTCTCCCGAATCAATAACCGCCTTTAAGATTTTTCTCTACATTCAATTTTTCATTATACATTTCTTTTTGCATAGATGCCACTTTCATTGACACAGAAACGTCTAAATTATTTCACATTGTTAACCACTTATTTACCTGCAGTATAGTAACGGTTGGACGTGTGAAATACAGACGTTCTGTTCAATTGTCAATTATTAAAAGGTAATTGATTCTACTGAGAAGTGATCATGGTGATATTAAGTCCAAAGTACTACACTCCCATTTTGTGGGTGTTTCCATTAATTGTAAAGGTGTTCATGTGACGCAATCGATATTTTAATTTCATGTAAATATTTGTTTTTTGTCAACCAATAAATTTAACTATTTTGTATGATCACTTGTCTCCATGAATAAGTTTAACATGTATAGACTGTGTCATATAGATTGATTTTGTATCTTAAAAATATCGTCATTAAAATTTACTTAATAAATACTGTGCTGGAAACTGTCCTTAAAAAGCACAACCGTACCATGTGATTAGCTGTGGGCAATCACAGCTAACCACAATAGAAAACATGGAATGAATCAGTTTCACTCAGTAAAACGGGTTGCTTATACCAGTGAAATTCACTGGTATAAGCAATCATAATGTGTAAAAAAAAAATCCTGATTACTTCCCCAGAAAGGGAAACTTTTTTGGTCTTTTTTCCTTTTTATAGTAAAAAACAAACAAACACAGCTATTGAATACCACAAAAAAAGACCTATACAGTGCCTTGAAAAAGTATTCATACCCCTTGAAATTTTCCATATTTTGTCATGTTACACAGAAACCACTTTTATCTGAAAAAAACATTGAACTAAAGGCCCGTAATGTAACAAAATAGGTAAAAAGCGAAGGGGGTGAATACTTTTGCAAGGCACTGTAAGCTCACTCAGATGGTGTCATAACTGCTTTTTAAGATATACGTAGCTTGCTCGACTAGTTTTGCGCCAATAAATGTGCTTCTTCTGGAGCTAGATCAATACATATTAGAACAACATTCTTGCTGTCAAGGAGGCAGAACACCCTAATGGACACAGATGGAGCAGCAGGGCAATACAGAAATAGACCTAGATCAAGGTCTCTAGAGGTATAACTGTATACATGAGGCAAGTGTCTCTACAGAAAAGGCTTAAGGCAAAAAATGCCAGGGTCATCAACTGATCAAATCTGAATGTAAAATACATGGGAGTTCGTAAAGGTCCAAATAGTATCTCAAAATAGATGCCGGAACCAGAATATGGTATTTTTCACAAGAAATCACAGGGCCAAACACACACAAGGCTCTTAGATAAGGTAAGATATATGTTCACATGCCATCCTGGAACATCAAGTGGGTGTATCCTGCTTCACTAAAAGCTTTGAACATCTCACGGAGCACTGTTCAATCCATCATCTGAAAATGGAAAGAGTATGGCACAACTGCAAATCTACTAAGACATGGCCATCCGCCTAAACTGAGAGACTGGGCAAGGAGAACGTTAATCAGAAAAGCAGCCAAGAGGCCCATGGTAACTCTGGAGGAGCTGCAGAGATCCACAGCTCAGGTGGGAGAATCTGTCCACAGGACAACTATTAATTGTGCCCTCCACAAATCTGGCCTGTATGGAAGAGTGGCAAGAAGAAAGCCATAAGAAGTCTCATTTGCAGTTTGCGAGAAGCCATGTGGGGAACACAGCAAACATGTGGAAGAAGGTGCTCTGGGCAGATGAGACCAAATGGTAACTTTTTGGCCTAAAAGCAAAACACTATGTGTGGTGGAAAACTAACACTACACATCACCCTGAACACACCATCCCCACTGTGAAACATGGTGGTGGCAGCATCATGTTGTGGGGATGTTTTTCTTCAGCAGGGACAGGGAAGCTGGTCAGAGTTGATGGGAAGACGGATGGAGCCAAATACAGGGCAATCTTAGAAGAAAACCTGTTAGACTGGCGTGGAGGTTCACCTTCCAGCAGGACAACAACCCTACACACACAGCCAGAGCTACAATGGAATGGTTTAGAACAAAGCATATTCATGTGTTAGAATGGCCCAATCAAAGCCCAGACCTAAATCTAATTGAGAATCTGTAACAAGACTTGAAAATTGCTGTTCATAGACGGTCTCCATCTAATCTGACAGAACTTGAGCTATTTTACAAAGAAGAATGGGCAAAAATGTCACTCTCTAGATGTGCAAAGTTGGTAGAGACATCCCCAAAAAGACCTGCAGCTGTAATTGCAGCAAAAGGTGGTTCTACAAATTATTGACTCAAGTGGGCGCTATACAAGCGTACCCCACACTTTTCACATATTTATTTGTAAAAAATTTAGTTGACATGATGACTGAAGAACTTACAATTGTTATATTCAGTTCCTGAATTGGAGGTGTCCTCGGAGTCGTTTAATAGTTTTGTTTTTCTAGCAAAAGGAGAGGCTACCGAGGATGCGTCGCGTTTTCGCTTTTTGCTGACCAAAGTTTCAAATGCTGAATCAGAATCACTGTCGGAGCTTCTTGGTTGATGTACAGTCCGGGGCAATGGTCTGTCTAGACAGGGACTCCGTAAATATGCATTAGCCTCTGCTACACAATTGGTCAGGACTACCCTACATTCCCGGAGCTGTCTATGGCTGAGATTGTTCTGGGCTTCCTTTGATACTGTCACAACACTTTCTGAGTCTGAGTCAGATTCCACAATGCACCTACGAAACTTTAAACAAGTCCTTTTTGGGGTCTTAGAGGCTCTCCTCCTTCTGTGCTCTTGATCGCTCTCACTCCCGGTCTCTTCCTCACTGCTATCTAAGAGCGGTTTCATGGCCCTTGCCGCAGCTGCCCGTGGTGGCAGTTTTCTGCTGTTTTTGCTTACGCTACAGTCACTATCTGAAGTGGAGGCACTGTCTTCCACGTCAGTCATTCACTTTATCTTATTGGCCGACACGGCAGCGGTCTTGCGGAGAGTTTTCTTCCTTATTCCCTGATGAGAGTTTTCCTCAGATGCAGAGTCTGAATCATCAGAATAACTTCCAATTTTCTGTTTGACAGATGCAGTTCTCCTTTGGTTATTACACTGAGATGCTAAACCAAAAAAGAAAAACAAGTTATATTTCTCAAAAGACCAAAAAAATTGAGGCATGGGCAGAGTATGTGTACACAGACCTCTTACTTCAAGGAAATGTTTGAGGGGATAAATATGAGCTGCTATTTCTGCCGTTTTTATTTTAACCACTTTCCATCCAGCCTATTGTCAGATGATCACTGGTGGGACATTCGTCATTCAGGGCGGATGTCATATGACGTCCTCCCCAAACACGCTGCATTCCAGCACAATCTGTCACCAGCCGTGTCCACTATATAACTGATCAGTGTACCAAACTGCTGTCGGTACCAAGTGATCGCTGTGACCAATTACAGCAGATCACATGACAATTGTAAACAAGGAATGGCTTTAATTCATACAATTTCTTGTGTACAATTGTGTTGCTAGCTGTGATTGGTCACAGGGATCACATGTTACAGACAGGGTCAATCACAACCCATCTGTACCATGTGATTAAGCTGTGGGCAATCACAGCTAACCACAATAGTAAACACCAAATGAATCAGTTTCACTATGTAAAAATGGTTGCTTATTCCAGTGAAATTTACTGGTATAAGCAATCAATGTGTAAAAAAAAAATCCTGATCACTTCCCCAGACAGGGAAACTTTTTTTTCTTTAAAATTTTTGGTCTTTTTTCCTTTTTATAGTAAAAAACAAAAACAAAAAAAAAACAGTAGTTATTAAATACCACCAAAAGAGAGCCCTATACAGTGCCTTGAAAAAGTATTCATACCCCTTGAGATTTTACACATTTTGTCATGTTACAACCAAAAACGTAAATATATTTTATTGGAATTTTATGTGATGGATCAACACAAAGTGGCCCATAATTGTGAAGTGAAAGGAAAATGATAAATGGTTTTCAAATATTTTTACAAATAAGTATGTGAAAAGTGTGGCGTGCATTTGTATTCAGCCCCTTTACTTTGATACCCCTAACTAAAATCTAGTGAAACCAATTGCCTTCAGAAGTCACCTAATTAGTAAATAGAGTCCACCTGTGTGCAATTTAATCTTAGTATAAATGCAGCTTTTCTGTGAAGCCCTCAGAGGGTTTTTAGAAAACAGTAAACAAACAGCATCATAAAGGCCAAAGAACACACAAGACAGGTCAGGGATTAAAAGGGTTGTAAAGGTTCGTTTTTTATTTTCTACATAGGTTCCTTTAAGCTAGTGCATTGTTGGTTCACTTACCTTTTCCTTCGATTTCCCTTCTAAATGTTTTTTTTCTTTGTCTGAATATCTCACTTCCTGTTTCTCCTCAGTAAACTTCTCACCATCATCCGAGCGGTGGTTAGTCAGCCAGAACAGCTTACTGAGGAGGAACAGGAAGTGAGAAATTCAGACAAAGAAAACAAAGAAAAAAAAACATTTAGAAGGGAAATCGAAGGAAAAGATAAGTGAACCAACAATGCACTAGCTTAAAGGAACCTATTTAGAAAATAAAAAAGGAACCTTTACAACCGCTTTAAGTTGTGGAGAAGTTTAAAGCAAGGTTAGGTAATAAAAAAGTATCCCAAGCTTTGAACATCTAACAGAGTTCTGTTCAATCCATCAACCGAAAATGGAAAGAGTATGGCACAGCTGAAAACCTGATAACATTTCAGGGCTTTGCAAGAATGGACTTTATAGGCATACTTAAAAATGTATAACAAAATACTTTATTAGTGTAGTGATGACACTTCGGACAAAGTGTCTGTCATGTACAAATTTAGTTTTTGCCTCAGAACAGTAAAGGGGTTCTGAGGGTTAATTGGGTAGGTTTAACTTTGACCTCAGTTTGGCTGGGCTGTGTTAGAGTTCTGCCTGGTCATGTGTACAGTGAGGTGCACATGACAGGCTCAGAACCAGGCCTGGTTGGACGTTTTAGGTATCAGCTTTCCCGGAGCCAGTCAGTGGGTGCGCCCGGCCAACGCTGAGGAGTCTGGGGAAGGGTACTTAAGATGTGGAAGTCACGTGTTCTGGGTTCGTTCGTGAGGCCTTAGCGGTCTGTTCCCGATTCTGGAGTGGGGTAGCCCCACGAGGGGTCACGGTCACAGGAGCGTTCGTCGCTCCACAACATGCTTCAGTTGGCTAACCCCAATAGACCCGCCTGGTCTGGTGTAGGGATCCGTCTGTTCCTGAGTCTCGGAACCGGCTGGTCCAAGGCACAGTAACAGGGAGGATTCAAGGCGTCCAGGTGTGCTCTCGGCTTGGAGGGGCACCGCAGCTCCTGTAAGTGACCAGGGGAGGACTCTTCGGAGGAGGGCCAACAAGCTGGCATCCTGGGAAGTGCCTGATTGCTGAGCTGTAGAGGACACTGACGAATTCACGCTTTTTCCAGTACTGCCAAGGAGACAGAGAACGTTCCAGGTACTGAGGAAAAAGGTTCCTGTTCACTTATGTTACCAGTTACTCAAGGTCAAAGATTTCACAAGTTCTGGATCAAAGTGCTGACTGCCATAATCTCTGGATAGAGATTTGTTCAGCCTTGAAGCGCCCAGCTGCGAGTGGCTACTCTCTGGGTGGTATTAGAGACTTTCTGATATCAGCAGTTCAAGGTGCCTGAGTTTGTTGGATGTTACCCCTGCAAATAAAAACTTTTATGGTGTCAGCGTCCAAAGTTGTTGGGTACTAACTCTGGGAACCCCTAGACGTGGAAGAACCAGCCAAGCGGATGGTAACCAGTAAGCCCAAAAGTTAAGGCCGCTACATTCGAATTCTAACAACAAGCTGCATCGTTATTGGGAGGCGGTGACCAATACCATAAACTCCGTATTCCACATTGTAGTCCCCCTTGAACCCACCAAATGTCTCCTAGGCATCTTGGATGATCTACAGCTAATAGAACCACAGCAAATAGCAGTCAATAGAGCCCTATTCCAGGCTTGTAAACTCATTCTGCCATTGTGGAAATTGGAAAGAGTACCCACCCACAAAGAATGGGTATGTAATATGGGTCATACTCTCAAACTGGAGAAAATTATCTTCCAGCATAGAGGGAGTCCCAGCAAATTTGACAGACTATGGGGTGACTGGTTGGCAGTCCAGGGACTTGCTCCCATGGAGCTGGTAATGGAAAGGATCTTTGGTTAATTTACTTTCCGGTGTATTGTACAAGTAGTCCATACTCTGCTTATAATGACTCATTATCCTCTGCTACTGATCTATAAAAGTATCTATTGTACAAGATTACGCTTTGACTGTGCCCGCTATAATGTACCATAGTATGTGCTTGTCTGACCTGGAATTTGACTGTCGACAATATGCTTTATGGTTGTAATCGTGATGTATATTTGCTTCAGTTTAATAAATGCTATTTCTGATTTAAACACTTAAGGACCGAGCCTCTTTCTGAGATATGTTGTTTACAAGTTAAAATCATTTTTTTTCGCTAGAAAATTACTTAGAACCCCAAACAATATATATTGTTTTTTTCTAACACCCTAGAGCAGTGATGGCGAACCTTGGAACCCCAGATGTTTTGGAACTACATTTCCCATGATGCTCCACTACACTTTGTAGTGGAGCATCATGGGAAATGTAGTTCCAAAACATCTGGAGTGCCAAGGTTCGCCATCACTGCCCTAGAGAATAAAACGGCAGTCTCATATTTACACTAAAATGCAATAATAATAAAAAAAAAAGTGCAGGGTGCAGAGAATGGAGCCAGTGCACATGTATGTGTGGCAGCAGCGGAGCGGATTGCACAGGGGTCCTGTGCGTCTTTGGCTCTGTTTCAGGTCTGAATTCAGGCAATAATTGGGGCCCGATTCATCCCTGAAACTGAGAACACTACTGTGAGCCACATTCTTATTAGGTGTGAACCCACCCTAAAGTGTTACTAAACCCAGGACTAAGGATGGCCGAACTGTTCACCCGGCGGTCGGTTTGCGGCGAATTTTGCGTGTGTTTGCGATTCGCCCGATCGGCGGACTATTGCTGCTGTTTGCCCGGTGGACATATGTGTTTACAGTGTGAAAGAGCTTTGACCCATGATGACACATCCATCATGGGGTACAGGACAGCAAATTGAGACATTTCAGCACATGGACAATTGGACATTCCCCCTACCTTATAAATAGACCAGATCTGGCGGCCATTTTACATTCTGTCTTATTACAGTTTAGGGACAGGACGCTGTGTGGAGCAGGGAGAGACTGTAGTGACACAAATCGCTAGCTATTAGGTCCACAAAAGTCCTTTTAAGGACTGGTATAGGTGTAGTACAGTATATAGGGTTCAGTGCACTGCTATTCTGGTGATTGCAGCAGCCTGTCTTTTGTCAGTGTAGGGACAAGACGCTGTGTGCAGCAAGGACAGTCAGTTTAATCACTAGCTAGCTATTACTATTAGGTCCACAAAGGTCCTTTTAAGGACTGGTATAGGTGTACAATATATAGGGTGCTGGTGCAGGGCTGTGCTGCAAATTATTGCCCTATTCTGCAGCAGTCCTTTATCAGTGTAGGGACTGAGGTACAGTCTGCAAATCACTAGCTACTAGGTCCACAAAGGTCCTTGTAAGGACTGGTATAGGTGTACAATATATAGGGTTGTGGTGCACTGCTGGGCCACCACATGGAAAATAACGCCACCTCACTGAACTCCGTTGGATCACCATAATTATCACTTATTGTTTTTGATAACATCAGCACTTTATTTAAACTTAAAAAGCTTACTCAGATTGTATGCGATTTTTGGATATAATCGCATTGACAGTCTACTTAGTCTTATGCGATTCCTAGACATATTCGCTGCACTATTTCTTAGCACCTTATGCGATTTTGTATAGTCACCACTTTACTGCACCTTTGCACTTCTACATGTACATCGGCAATTGATATTTATCCGTCTGCTTAGACGACTATATAGTTATATAAAATTGTTATTTTTACTTGGACTCTGTCCATAGCACTACTGCACTTTTTTGCTTATCTTTTAAATATTTTTTCACTGGTTACTACAGTTTTATTTTACACTTACCCGTATCACTACAAAGTGTCACTACTATTTTTATTATTATTATTTTTATTTTATTTTTTTATTATCACTTTTATTTACCTGTTTTGCTGTTTATATCAATTTATTGACTCAAGAAGATCATATGATAATTATTACAATACATTATACTATTGTTATATAGCTGGTATATATATATACGTGTTGGTAGCTGTTATGGACTTACAGTGGTGTGAAAAAGTGTTTGCCCCCTTCCTCATTTCCTGTTCCTTTGCATGTTTGTCACACTTAAGTGTTTCGGAACATCAAACCAATTTAAACAATAGTCAAGGACAACACAAGTAAACACAAAATGCAATTTGTAAATGAAGGTGTTTATTATTAAAGGTGAAAAAAAATCCAAACCATCATGGCCCTGTGTGAAAAAGTGATTGCCCCCTAAACCTAATAACTGGTTGGGCCACCCTTAGCAGCAACAACTGCAACCAAGCGTTTGCGATAACGTGCAATGAAGCTTTTACAGCGTCCTGGAGGAATTTTGGCCCACTCATCTTTGCAGAATTGTCCTAATTCAGTTACATTAGAGGGTTTTCGAGCATGAACGGCCTTTTTAAGGTCATACCACAACATCTCAATAGGATTCAGGTCAGGACTTTGGCTAGGCCACTCCAAAGTCTTCATTTTGTTTTTCTTCAGCCATTCGGTGGTGGACTTGCTGCTGTGTTTAGGATCATTGTCCTGCTGCAGAACCCAAGTTCGTTTCAGCTTGAGTACACGAACAGATGGTCGGACATTCTCCTTCAGGATCTCTTGGTAGACAGCAGAATTCATAGTTCCTTTTATCACGGCAAGTCTACCAGGTCCTAAAGCAGCAAAACAGCCCCAGACCATCACACTACCACCACCATATTTTACTGTTGGTATAATGTTCTTTTTATGAAATGCAGTGTTCCTTCTACGCCAGATATACTTGGACACACACCTTCCAAAGAGTTCCACTTTTGTCTCATCGGTCCACAGAATGTCGTCCCAAAAGTCTTGGGGATCATCAAGATGTGTTGTGGAGAAATTGAGACGAGCTTTGATGTTCTTTTTGCTCAGCAGTGGTTTTCTCCTTGGAACTCTGCCATGCAGGCCATTTTTGCCCAGTCTTTTCCTGATGGTGGAGGCATGAACGCTGACCTTAACTGAGGCAAGTGAGGCCTGCAGTTCCTTGGACGTTGTTGTGGGGTCTTTTGTGACCTCTTGGATGAGTCGTCGCTGCGCTCTTGGGGTAATTTTGGGCAGCCGGCCACTCCTGGGAAGGTTCACCACTGTTCCATGTCTTCGCCATTTGTGGATAATGGCTCTCACTGTGGTTCGCTGGATTCCCAAAGCTTTGGAAAAGGCTTTATAACCCTTTCCAGACTGATAGATCTCAATTACTTTCTTTCTCAATTGTTCCTGAATTTCTTTGGGTCTCGGCATGATGTGTAGCTTTTAAGGATCTTCTGGTGGACCTTACTGTGTGAAGCAGCTCCTATTTAAGTGATGCCTTGATTGTGAACAGGTGTGGCAATAATCAGGCCTGGGTGTGGCTAGAGAAATTGAACTCAGGTGTGGACAACCACAGTTATAGTATGTTTTAACAAGGGGGGCAATCACTTTTTCACACAGGGCCATGATGGTTTGGATTTTTTTTCACCTTTAATAATAAACACCTTCATTTACAAATTGCATTTTGTGTTTACTTGTGTTGTCCTTGACTATTGTTTAAATTGGTTTGATGTTCCGAAACACTTAAGTGTGACAAACATGCAAAGGAACAGGAAATGAGGAAGGGGGCAAACACTTTTTCACACCACTGTACCTTTATACTATATATTCCATTTGTTTTGGCCATTTTTACTGGCTTTATTGTAATTTAATTTCTTAATTCCCAAGCACACCACGACTGGTAGTTTACATATTTCTTAGTATAGCGCACCACTACTCTCATACCACTTTCTCCTGGGTTCAGACATTTCCCGTCAGTAAGTGCAGTAGTACTCTAGCCTATTAATATAATATCCCTTCCCATCTTGGCGCAGGAATATATTTTCTTTGACTATTTCTGGGATCCCTGTTGTTGTGCGTGGATGGGGAGAGGAGAACGAGGAGGATGACATTATCTTGGATGATGAGCAGGAGCCAGGCCACCACACCGCTTCCAGTTTAGTGCAAATGGGGGCTTTCATGCTCCAGTGTTTTAACAGGGACCCCCGTATAAAAAGCATAAGGGTCAAGGACCAGTACTGGGTGGCAACGTACTTAGACCCCCGGTACAAACACAAAATGGCGGAAATGTTACCGCCGTCACAGAGGGCTGTCAGAATGGAGCACTTCCAGGCCTTGCTTCGAGAAATGCTGCATTCTGCTTTTGCGTGCGCTGGCAGAGGAGCAATTCCCACTCCCAGAGAAGGAGTTGCGGGTACCAATCCAACAGCGCCTGCAAGAAGAGGCCGGTTTGAAGATGTGTTGGTGACTTCTGATATGAGGTTATTCTTTCAGCTGACCCATCGACAGGTGTCATCCGGATCCAGCATCAGGGAACGGTTAAGACCGTCAGGTGTCCGACTACATTTGGTTAACGGCCAATGTGGATGCTCTGAGAAGTGATGAACTCCTGGACTACTGGGTGGGCAGGCTTGACCTCTGGCAAGAGCTTTTCCCAATTTGCAATGGAACTTTTGGCTTGCCCCTCATCCAGAGTCCCGTCCGAAAGGACGTTCAGCGCAGCAGGGGGGATCGTGACCGATAAGCGCACTCGCCTAGCTCACGACAGTGTTGACTACCTCACATTTATAAAAATGAATGAGGCATGGATCTCGGAGGAATTTAACACATGTGACCAGTAGACCATGTTTATCTCTATAAACGATTTATTTATTCGAGCACACATACCTTTTTTCTACATTTGGCTCACTTCCTTGTACAAAAAAGGCACACCGTACTATATGCCCGTACCCTCCTGTTTGAAGAGGTTGAGCGGTGTCATATTTTTGGGGCCCAGCAGCGAGTTGCTGGTATCAGCGCTGCTGTCAGTGCTCTCTATCTCAGTGCTGGTGTCAGTGCACTCTATCACGGTGCTGGTGTCAGTGCTCTCTATCACGGTGCTGGTGTCAGTGCTCTCTATCACGGTGCTGGTGTCAGTGCTCTCTATCACGGTGCTGGTGTCAGTGCTCTCTATCACGGTGCTGGTGTCAGTGCTCTCTATCACGGTGCTGGTGTCAGTGCACTCTATCACGGTGCTGGTGTCAGTGCTCTCTATCACGGTGCTGGTGTCAGTGCTCTATATAACGGTGCTGGTTATCATCTCCTGCACCCTCTTCATAGCCTAACCTGACCTTTCCTCTCCTCCATTGCCTTCATGCCCTCCTAAGTCCTGAATTGTCAAAATTTCACAGATAAAAAAAGAATGCTTGTAGTTGTCGATCCCAGATTCACTTCATACATGTGTTATGTCAGTGGCCATGTGGTGGGACTATGTGTGCACAGCTAGTAAGTATTTTGTGGCTGAAAATATGACCTGTAGGTTTTTAAAGTTCGCCTGCCATTGAAGTCAATGGGGTCCGCCGCAAACTTTGCGGTTCGCAAACTTTTGGCTGTGTTTGCGTTACATCTCGTTGGAAGTTCATCCATCTATACCCAGGACCCTGCATTCACTATATCTGATCTCTCGCAGTACACCGAACATGGAAATGCAATCGTTTTAGTAAACTCAAACTGCTATATACCTTTTCTCATCAGCAGTATATAGCAGTCTTGTGACCTCTATCAGTGTCTGGTTAAAGCTTGTAGAAGGAGTTTTCATTCTCCTCTGATTGTTCTATGAGGCTGCATGGCCCCTGACCCTCTGTCTGGACAGTGCTGATTGGCCCTGTGCTGATCACATTCACTCTCCAAAGAAATTAAAAAAACCTCCCTAGCACTACACACCAAACTGAGCATGTGCAACTTGTCGCTTGGCTTCTGTTCTATCAGCAGATAGATTGGGGATGATGGAAGAAGGGGAGGATCAGAGAAGACAGAATCAAACAGCCTTTTTACGCAATGCAGAGGATTAACCCCTTGGGGTCCGCAGTGAGTATAACAAACACGCTTTACTGCATATACAGACTGATTTTATCATTGTGGGTTTAGTAATAGTTGTTACCGGCCACTCTGGTAAGAAGAGAAATGTGATTAATTGCTATGGCACTTTGCAAATCATCATTGCTCTCTCCACTGTCCCAATAGATAATATGTCCTCGCTGTCATCATACCAAAGCAACAATGCTAATCACTGGTTGTACATCGGTTGCAGTGCACTGCCTAGGAGAGAGTGGTACTCACCGCCGAGGACAGCTCCTGAATCCCAGGGCAGAATAAGGACTGACTTCTGACCTGATGACTCCTTTTATAAGGAGTTTCTCCTACTCCTCCCACAGCTACGCAGTTTATTTTCCTAGAAACGAAAGTGAAACAAAGTAACGTTCTCCTGGGGGCGGTCTCAAAAGTCTCTGTCGCCACTTCACTGCCGCAAAGTTTTTGACGTTCTATTTAACCCTTTCGCTGCTAGGAAGGTCTTTACAAAAGCGTCCATGCAGCCCCTTTCACTGATACCAGTGTCTAAAAATTCACTTTTACTCTTCTACTGCCACAAGTATCTCTAGAGATTCTGTTTAAAGGAGAAGTACAGCCAAAGCTCATGTGTCTTGTTTTCAGCAGACATCGGGCTGACGGCTAACATCTCAAAGCCCGGGCTAGGCTCGGGAAAGATCATGACCATATGGTCGCAATTCCACCCACATGCCTGGACTGGCACTCGGCGCAGCCTCTCATCGAGCCCCTGAGAGCCTGAGCTGGTCTTTCCCTGCACCCCTCCACTGCCCAGCACTCCAGTAAACGAGGGGGGGAGGAGCATTTGGCAGAGCAGAGGGCTGGTGACTAAGCCCTTGTACACAGTCGTCAGATAATCCGACTGTGTGTGGTATGCATCGGACTGATTCCGTCCAAATCTCCGTCCGACCCAATTTTCCAACATGTTGGAAATATTTCCCGACCAACTGGGCCGGACGGACCTAATCCGATCATGTGTAGAGCATTTTCATCGGACCAAGTGCCACGCATGCTCAGATCAAATTCCTACATCAAAGCTATTGGCTACTAGCCTGAATGTAGTCCCATCGTAACGAAATTACGTCATCACGTTCTGAAAGATCGGATTTTTTGCCAACTTGGCCCGACCGTGTGTATGCAACAGTTTCGGACACAATCCGTCGGACTAAATCCGACGGGCAAAATCCGACGGATTTGGTTGGCAAAATCTCCGACCGTGTGTACGTGGGCTAACAGTCACCAGCTCTCTGCTCATGGGACTGTAAGAAACAAGCGATTTTCTGTGTTTGATCGCTCAGTTCCCAGTGTTACAGCTGGCGGGGGCTAGATGTTGTTACATAAGTAGGGATCAAAGTAACTATAAATCCATAAATGTATTTCATTATTTATAGCCATACTCCAAATGTCTATTAGATGTACTCTTTAACTGCTACAGGTGCCTGGTATCTGTACTCCTGCATTTACACAATCGGCTAGTAATTGCATTCTGTAACACCAGCTGCAATGAGCCTCTTTCGCTCTAGTGCTCCGCCTAGACAATTTGTCATCATCTCCTGAATGCACAGCAAGCAGAGACTACAGCTGAGAGCAAGGGACCGTGGGATATGTGGTCTGAAGGGCCAGGATTTGCATTGGAGCCAGATTGCTTCAGACTACAAGTTCTTAGTACCCCCGAACATTTTATATATATATATATATATATATATATATATATATATTTTATGAGAGGCCCTAGAGAATAAAATGGCGATCATTGCAATATTTTATGTCACATTTGTGCAGCGGTCTTTCAAATGCAATTTCTTTTGAAAAACTCTTTTGAATATACAAATACCGTACTGGTGACCCCACAATAAGTATAAAACTTTTTCGCGGAAGGGAGTTTAGCAAGACTCGTGGCCACAGGCGGTGGTCTCAGCAGGGGGCATTGATAGTTTCAAGAAACTATTAGATAAGCACCTGAACGACCACAACATACAGGGATATACAATGTAATACTGACATATAATAACACACATAGGTTGGACTTGATGAACTTGTGTCTTTTTCAACCTCGCCTACTATGTAACTATGAATTTAAATAAAACTAAACAGTGAAGTTATCCCAATTTTTTAAGTATAATGTGAAGCATGATGTTATGCCGACTAAATAGATACCCAACATGTCATGCTTTAAACGCATGCTCGTGGAATGGTGACAAACTACGGTACGTAAAAGTCTCCATGGGCAATGCTTTAAAAATGTTTACAGGTTACCTGTTTAGAATTACAGAGAAGGTCTAGTGCTAGAATTATTGCTTTCACTCAAACGATTGTGGCGATACCTCACATGTGTGGTTTGAACATCATTTACATATGTGGGCACGATTTACATATGTGTTCCCTTCTGTAAGTGAGCACGGAGGGACAGGGCGCTTTCATTTTTTTTTTTTTTCTTATTTATTTTACTTTTAATTTTTACATTGTCCCTTTAATATTTTCTTTTGATCACTTTTATTCCCATTACAAGGAATGTAAACATCCCTTGTAATAGGAATAAGCATAACACAATTTTTTTTCCTGTCCCTTTAAGGCTGAAAGGCAGAAGTAACGTTGGAAGTCGCTTCCTTCCTCCAAGAACATAGAGACAAGTGGGGGCTACCTTACTCTCACTCGGCTTCCTGCTCAGGCACCCGACAGCTCAGATCGGCACGACTGGCACCCCCATGTGTACACATAAACAGAGAGGAGGAGGAGGTGGCTTCAATCTGCTCAGCTGTGCCTGTGTGACATCCGGGACTGCTCAGAAAACCCGTGGCCATGAGAGAAGGGGATGGTTGGTGGAGTGGTGTCACCCCGCTCCCCCTTGCAACACAACTACCTCTCCCTGCTCTTACCTGCCTGTCACCGTACCGCTGCCTAAACCCGCCCCATGCGGCGCTGTCACCGTTTCAGTCATGGACGGTTGTGCAGGGCTGACACCCCCCAGTGTGTGGCACGCGGGGCAGCCCACCCTCCCTGCCCCCCACTTGGTACGCAACTGGATCATGGGATATGTGGTTTGAGGAGCCAGGATTTGCATTGGAGCCAGACTGCTGTAGACCAGAAGCTCCAGCCAGCTGGGAGAGAGAGGAATGCTGGGAGAGGACATAAGTAGCCTGGTCCGGAGAGGAGTCTTACTCTTGGGACCACAGCCGCCAGTTGAGAGTGGGGAGCTGGCCAGACCGAGGAGATGCAAGCAGGTGCTGTAGCCTAGAGGGCGTGCTAAGTGTTCAGCGAGTGAGCCAGCAGATCCACCATTGCATGCTCCCTATTGGCCAAGTGACTGTCAGAGGTCAATCTCATTGTCACCAGTACAGTTACAGCACAATCCCAGCATCACCAGGTGCACGGGCAGGCATCCTTTACTGTTTGCAGATTCTTCAAGAGCCTGTTTCAGGGACATCCTATTCCCTTGAGCCTTGGTATAATCAGGTTTGGTGAGCGGGCAGAAGCCCACCTTCTGTGCAACCTACAAAGACACTGCATGCAGACAACTTTATTCCAACTCTTTATATGAATGCCTCAAAAAAGGCAAAAAATTTGCGCATGCTATTTTCTGTTGCTGGTCACCATTGCACAGCAATCCTTCTGGGCCCCTGATGAGCTACAGTAGCTGAAGACACTGAACATCTATATCACAAGGACTTTTCCACTTTTCTCCCCCTACTTAACTCGCTCTGTGCGCAATATCTGCACACTTTAAGAGGAATTCTACTCAGAGATTAAGTATTGCATTTCTACTAACTTTTTTTTTAGAATTGTACCACAAAGTTTGTTGGTCCCAGATTTGAAGGAAGCAGTCTGACATAAAAGGTCATTCTCCTCCCTTTTATACCTGAGCTCATAAGTTCTTTTAGGGCCTACTGGTTACTGCTGTCTGACTTATTGTGATTTTCTTTGCATTGCATACCCTTTGCATACCCTTTGCATACTTACCAAGAGTTATGCCCTGTACACACGGTTGGAATTTCCGACAGAAAATGTGCGATCGGATCGTGTTGTTGCAAAATCCGATCGTATGTGGGCTCCAGTGAACTTTTTCCATTGAAATTTCCGACAAATAAAGTTTGAGAGCAGGATCTTAAAATTTCCGACAACAAAATCCGATCGTTTAAATTCCGATCGTGTGTAGACCATTCTGACGGACTAAGTGCCACGCATGCTCAGAATAAATTAAGAGACCACAGCTATTGGCTACTGGCCTGTTTATAGTCCTGACGTACGTGTTACACGTCACCTCGATAGGGATGATTGGATTTTCTGACAACTTTGTCCGACTGTTTGTATGCAAGACAAGTTTGGCACAAAATCCATCTGAAAAAAATCCAATGGATTTTGTTGTCGGAATGTCCGACCGTGTGTACAGGGCATAAGAGTTTAACCATGAAAGTTATTCTTGTTCTTATCTGCTTCAAGAATATTAAGTAAAATACTTGTTTACTTTGCTACAGTGTGTTGTCTGTGTAATTGCATTATCACTTTGAAATACACTATTTTGCCAAAAGTTTTGAGACATCCGCCTTTACACACACATGGACTTTAATGGCATCCCAGTCTTAGTCCATAGGGTTCAATATTGAGTTGACCCACCCTGAGCAGCTATAACAGCTTCAACTCTTCTGGGAAGGCTGTCCACAAGGTTTAGGAGTGTGTCTATGGGAATGTTTGACCATTCTTCTAGAAGTGCATTTGTGAGGTCAGGCACTGATGTTGGACAAGAAAGTCTCCACTCTAATTCACCGCGAAGGTGTTCTATCGAGTTGAGGTCAGGGCTTTGTGCACTGATGTGCAGTCATGTTGGAACAGGAAGGGGGCCATCCCTAAACCGTTCCCAAGTTGGGAGCATGATATTGTCCAAAATGTCTTGGAATGCTGAGGCCTTAAAAGTTCCCTTCACTGGAACGAAGGGGCCAAGCCCAACCCCTCACTATAACCCCCCCTCCACCAAACTTTACATTTGGCACAATGCAGTCAGGCAAATACCGTTCTGGCAAATGATAAAAAATCCAGACGCGTCTATCGGTTTTCCAGACAGAGAAGCATGATTCGCCACTCCAGAGAACACATCTCCACTGATCTAGAGTCCAGTGGCGGCGTGCTTTACACCACTACATCTGAAGCTTTGCTTTGCCCTTTGTGATGGAAGGCTTGGATGCAGTTTCTTGGCCATGGAAAAATCATTTCATGAAGCTCTCTATGCACTGTTTTGCTAATCTGAAGGTCACAGTAAGTTTGGAGACAAAAAGGGAGAGGCACCTTTGTGTTTAGAAGAATAACAGATTTATTGAGCACAAGCAGTAATCAATTCATGTTTAGGACGTTTAAAAAAGGCATCTGGTAAATCTCAACAGAGTGAGAGGGGAAGGTTCCATCAGTCCGGTCCTGCATGGGGAGCACTGCTTTCCTCTTCTGCCATTAGCTTCTGCACCATAGATGTAAACAGCTAACAGAGGAGGAGAAGGGCTCAAATCAGGGCTTGGAACGCTGGTGTTACTGAGGCGAGGACAGACGACATCACTGGCATGCAACGCGTTTCCTGAGCATGCGCACTGCAAATGACACGGCAGCTGTGCTCCTTTCTCAAGCTGGAGCTATGGTCTGTGGATATTTTCCTTTACACCATATTGGACATCTATATTGTATATCTCCTGTGCCTGCCCTTTCCCAAATGCAGGGCCGGATTCCCCATAAGGCCACTGAGGCCAGGCCTCGGGGCGGCAGTGGTACAGGGGCGGTGCCGCTTTTGCGGCTTCTTCTCAGCTTTCACGGGAAACTCCCGTCTGCTAGTCAGCTAGTTTCGTCTGCACTGCTGCTTATTTCACGGGGGCTCATCGCGGCCGTTTACCACGTGATCGCTCCGTCAAATGACAGAGCAATCACTTGTAAACAAACCGGCCTCATGTTAGGACGCCGGTTCCTCCCTCCCCTCTCTGTACTGATCGGTAGAGTGAGAGGGGAGAAATTGGTGTCAGCAGCGCTGTGGGCTAGATCTGCAGTGCCCACAGTGCTGCTCACCGACAATTAACCCCGCAATGCCCTGCCAATACTCTGCAATGCCCTACCAATACTCTGCAATGCCCAGAAATGCCCTGCCAATACTCTGCGATGCCCTGACAATACTCTGAGATGCCCTGACAATACTCTGTAATACCCAGCAATGCCCTGCCAATACTCTGCAATACTCTGTAATAGCCTGCAATACCCTGCCAATACTCTGCCATACATTGCCATACCCAGCAATACTCAGTGATACTCTGCAATACCAAGCCATACTCGGTGATACCCTGCAATACCCAGCCATACTTGGTGATACCCTGCAATACCCAGCCATACTCTGCGATACCCAGCCATACTCTGCGATACCCAGCCATACTCTGCGATACCCAGCCATACTTGGCGATACCCAGCCATACTCGGTGATACCCAGCCATACTCGGTGATACCCTGCAATACCCAGCCATACTCTGCGATACCCAGCCATACTCTGCGATACCCAGCCATACTCGGCGATACCCTGCAATACCCAGCCATACTCGGTGATACCCTGCAATACCCAGCCATACTCTGCAATGCCCTGCCATACTCGGTGATACCCTGCAATACCCAGCCATAGTCGGTAATACCCAGCCATACCCCATGCTTGGCTGTACTCAGCCTCTGTATGTGGCCAGGCTGTGGAAGTCTCACACATGTGGTATTGCCGTACTCAGGAGGAGTAGGAGAATCTATTTTGGGGTGTCATTTTTGGTATGTACATGCTATGTGTTAGAAATATTGTATAAATGGACAACTTTGTGTTAAAAAAAATGCATTTTAACCACTTCCCGCCCGCCATCCGTCATATGACGTCCTTGACTTTGTGTGGGGATATCTGAATGATGGGTGTAGCTACAGGCATCATTCAGATATCAGCTTTTTCAGCCAGCGATTCCCTACACCATAAGAATGATCATAGCGGCTGTTCTGCTGCTTGATCATTCTTACAGGAGGCGAGAGGGGCCTTCCCAACCCTCTGGTGCTTCTACCGACTCGCCAATACAATCAAAGCCAGAATATTTTTTTTTATTTTTTTATTTCAGGCTTCCCAGCCTAGAGGTGAGATGTGCGGTCTTATTGACCCCATATCTCACTGTAAAGAGGACCTGTCATGCCATATTCCTATTACAAGGGATTTTTACATTCCTTGTAATAGGAATAAAAGTGATCAAAACATTTATTTTTGGTGGAAAAAGTGTCAAACTAAAATAAATAAAGTAAAACGAACAATAAAAAAAAAAGCGCGCCCCTGTCCCCATGTGCTCGCATACGTAAGTCCCGCCCACATATGAAAATGGTGCTCAAACCACACGTGAGGTATCGCTGCGATCGGTAGAGCGAGATTCTCTAGGGTCTTTGCTAAAAAAAACATATATAATGTTTTGGGGTTCTATGTAATTTTCTAGCAAATAAATGATGATTTTTACATGTAGAAGAGAAATGTCAGAATTGGCCTGGATGCTCCAGAATGCCTGATGGCGCTCCCTTCATATTGGGCCTCTGTATGTGGCCACACTGTGTAAAAGTCTCACACATGTGGTATCGCCGTACTTGGGAGTAATAGCAGAATGTGTTTTGGAGTGTAATTTGTGGTATGCATATGCTGTGTGTAAGAAATAACCTGATAATATGACAATTTTGTGAAAAAAAAAAGGAAAACAAAAATCTTGATTTTGCAAAGAATTGTGGAAAAAAAATTACAACTTCAAAAAACTCACCATGCCTCTTACTTACCTTGGAATGTCTTCTTTCCAAAAAGGGGTAATTTGGGGGGTATTTGTACTTTTCTGGCATGTTAGGGTCTCAAGAAATGAGATAGGCCGTCAGTACTTCAGGTGTGATCAATTTTTAGATATTGGCACCATAGCTTGCGGACTCTATAACTTTCACAAAGACAAAATAATATCCACCAATTTGTACTTATTTTTACCAAAGATATGTAGTAGTATAAATTTTGGCCAAAATTTATGAAGAAAAACTACTAATCTGCTAAATTTTATAACAGAATAAGTAATTGTGAGAGCACCGAAAGCTGAAAATTGGTCTGGTTATTAAGGGTGTTTAAGTGCCCAGTGGGCAAGTGGTTAATTGATCTATTATAGCAGTCATCGATAAAGGACAAGAATGGTGGTGTGTGTATGGTGGTGGGTGTCATTGAAGGACCCGGCCTTGGGGCGGCAAAGGGAGTAAATCCGGGCCTGCCCACATGTCCCTGTAATTGCCCCTGTTTTATATCTATCAAGACATGAGGGAAATTTGGAGGTCTGTAGCTATTGACTCTGTCATTTTACATGGCCTACCACTGCGTTGCTCAGTTTCTGTGGTTTCCAGTTGCTTACACTTTGTTATAATAATACTAACAGTTGGCCATGGGACATTTAGTAGCAAGAAAATTTAACAGATGGACTTATTGCGCAGGTGGCAACCTATCACTACACCACGCTTGATTTCACTGAGCAGAGCGACCCATTCTTTCACAAATGTTTGTAGAAGCAGTCTGCATGCCTAGGTTCTTGATTTTATACACCTGTATCCAATGATTTGGAGGGGTGTCCCAATACTTTTGGCAATATAGTGTATGTCCGAACCCAGGGTGTTAAATGTGTCGGGAGGCATGCAAGGTCATGGTAACTTTTGAGGTCAGTCATCTTCCAACAGCCCTCGGAGGGGGTGACACTACACATGTAATGATAGTACTATGTATATTATTTCCTCTTTTTAAATTTCACTGGCTTTTTTTAATCCATGTCTGCATGCACACCCAAATTTTAGTGCTGTTCTTTGCAGAAATCCTTTTCTCCAATAGATGGCGCTGCTCTTCCAGGTTGAATGACAAGCAGCATCATTCAGTCCACTTCCTTTGAGCCCAGGTAACCTAAAGTGTTACTAAACCCAGGAGCCTGCATTCACTATATTTGGCTCCCGCAGTACATGGAACAGAAATGCAATTATTTTGCTAAATATCTTTTCTCATCTCAGCAGTATGGCAGTCTTGTGCCTTCTATCAGTGTCTGGTTAAAGCTTATAGCAGTTTTCATTCTACTCTGACTGTCCTATGAGGCTGCAGGACCCTGAACCTCTGTCTGGGCAGTGATGGAGAGGACAGTGAAGAAGGGCAGAATCAGAGAAGACAAGATCAAACATCCTTTTTGCACAATGTGGAGGATTAACCCCTTAGGTTCCACAGTGAGTACAATAGGCATGCTTTACTACATACACAGACTGTTTTTTTTTACCTTTGTAGGTTTAGTAACACTTTAAAGCTTTGTGTATGTAATGAAAAAAAAATATCTATCTTAATCATACAGAGCAGGACTCAGGAATTGATTCTTATGAGATATTTGTGGTTACCATTAGGTGATTGGACACTCCTTTGCTTTACTGCCAGTGTATCTATACAGCCCTGTTCACTCTATAAAGCTCTAGTTTTTGGCTGTGTTCTGATGTGATGGACCACATCTCCCCATTGGAGAAGATATTTAATATTTTTCATCAGTTTTCCTTTTCTTCAACAGACACTTCAAAATCTGACTGCTTATTGCCTAATGGCTCACTATCAGTTTCTGTACACAGACCAGTGGGGCTAGCCTGTAATGTTTTCCCCTGGCACTAAAGCCTGTGTTTGGCGCTCACCTTGGCACAACAGTGAGTTAACCGAAGGGTGCTATTCAGGTCCAGGGCCGTGGTCCATTCTTATGACACCCAGACCCTGAAGACCCCTTTGAAGGTATGCTCAGCATGACAGGCGAAGCCTGGACTCTGGACGGGACCAGAGGCATAAACAAGTGAAGACATGATTTACCTGTACCTTTACATAGTGCTTTTTTTCACACTTGACCTCCGGAAGGTTTTACCCTCTTCATGGCAAGGCCAGCTTTTGCTATTCAGCGCTGCACTACTTTAAATAGTAATTGCATAGTCATGCAACACTGTGCACAAATTAAATTTATATAATTTTATCACCTGTTTTTTTTCCTATGTAAACAAAAAAATATTTGGTCAGTGAATTACAGAGAAAAAGATTTTACGGTGAGTACAGAAAATCCTATTTTCTCTTATATTCACCGACCGACACAGCTCCTCTCTAACTAAATGGGACGTCCCCAAGCAGTGCCAAATGAGGGGTGGGAAAAAGCATTAAAAACTTCATCCACCATGGCAAGTGGGAACTAGTGAAACTAAACCCACAAAAAAACAGCAACGTGTGGAAACTCCACCACAAAACCGGGCATCCTCAACAGGAGCGATCCCCCCAGACCGCAGCATTGCGGAAGTAATGCAACAGTGCATTAACGAAACAGTACTGTGCTTTTATCGAAAAAAAAAAAAACAGGAAAAAACTCAATAGCAACTACATGGCCAATGCACTGACGTCTACCTTGTAAAACTTGGTAAACGTATGGACAGACGACCAGGTCGCCGCCTTACACACCTGAGCGACAGACGCTTGGTGTCGGAAGGCCCAAGACGTTCCGATTGCTCTTGTACAGTGGGCCGTGACTGGAAAGGGAGGCACCTGCCCCTTCAAGGCGTAGGCATGGACTACAATCTGTCTGATCCACCTAGAAATGGTGGCCGACGAGACCGCCATGCCCTTCTTAGGGCCAGCCACCGAAACAAACAGTGAGTCTGACTTCCGAAAGGAAGCTGTGACAGACAAGTACACCTTCAGAGCCCTAACCCCATCGAGCGCGTGAAAGGCCACCTCTCTGGGGTGCTTCGGTTTAGGACACAACAATGGTAATACAATGTCCTCATTGATATGAAAGGCCGAGACCACCTTCGGTAGAAAAGACGGTTGCGGACGCAACACCACCTTATCCCTGTGGATGACCAGATAAGGCGACTTGCAGGACAAGGCCACCAGTTCCAAAACCCTCCTGGGCGATGTGATGGCCACTAAAAAGACCACCTTCTGTGAAAGGGTCAACAGAGGAATCTCCCTGATATTCTCAAACGGCGGCTTCTGAAGTGTCGACAACACCAGGTTCAAATCCCACGGAGGCAACAGAGGACGCACCGGAGGGACTACATGGCGCACCCCCTGAACAAAGGTACTCACCAATGAGTGAGACGCTAGGGGTCGCTGAAAAAAAAGACAGCCAAAGAAGAAATTTGCCCCTTGATGGTGCTCAACACCAACCTCTGATCTACACTTTGCTGCAGAAACAGCAGGATCCTGGATATAGAGAAGGAGTGCAGATGCCGCCCTTTCTCCTCACACATGGAGATATAGGCCTTCCAAGTACAATGGTATATCTTCCTGGAAGAAGATTTCCGCGCTCTCAGCATAGTCGGAATCACAGAGTCCGACAGACCCCGGTTCCCATTAAAGCCAGCGATGGTAAAGCAGGGTGAAAGATTGGACCTTGAGATAGGGGGTCCTCTCGCAATGGCAGTCGCCAGGGAGAGTCTGCCACCAGGCGCACCAGGCCCGCTGAGGCCAATCTGAGGCAATCAGGATTACTGGAATCCCCTCGGCTTCCACTCTGCGAAGCAGACGTGGCAACAGCTTCAGTGGAGGAAAGGCGTAGATCAGCTGGTACTGATCCCATGGAGCCACCAGCGTGTCTGACGCGTCTGCCCACGGATCTCTTGTCCTGGACACGAATCTCGGGACCTCCCGATTGAGCCGGGAGGCCAATAGATCCACCTCTGGTGTGCCCCATTTCAGGCACAGCAGCCTGAATATCTCCGGATGCAATGTCCATTCTCCTGGGTCCAGCATCTGTCGACTCAGATAGTCCGCCTGACAATTTTCCACCCCCGGGATGTAAATGGCCGACAGGGCCGGAATGTGTCACTCTGCCCACCGAAGTATGTGAGCGACCTCCCGAGCAGCAGCGGAGCTTCTCATTCCCCCTTGGTGATTTATGTATGACACAGCCGTGGCGTTGTCTGACTGTATTCTGATCGGACGCCCTTGAAGACTCATCGACCATGTGTGGAGGCACAGCCTGATCGCTCAATTCAAGCAGATTGATTGGCAAGTTGGATTCCTCCCTCGACCAGAGGCCCTGAGCCGACTGAATCCCCATCATTCAACCCCAGCCGGCCAGACTGGCGTCCGTAGCGACCACCGTCCATTTCAGAGGAAGGAACGATTTGCCGGCCTGAATCACCGGGGACCTCAACCACCAGATCAGGGAATCCCTGACTGGTTGGCTCACCTGGATCTGCCGATCCAGGGACAATGGAGATTTGGCCCATTTTGTCAAGATCTCCTTCTACAGGACTCTGGTGTGGAACTGGGCATAAGGTACTGCCTCGAAAGAGGCTACCATGAGCCCCAGCACTCGCATGCAAAAGCAGAGTGATGACCACTGCAGTTCATCAGTAGTTTTACCGCAGATCTGAGAGTCTGCAATTTGTCTGAGGGGAGAAAGACCCTCGCTTTACTGGAATCCAGCAGTAAACCCAGGTACTCCAGACGCTGTGTCGGCACAACCACCAACTTCTTTAGGTTCAACAGCCACCCAAATTCTTGCAGGGTCTGCATGGTGATCGCCACATCCTCCTCTAATTCTGAGGCGGAAGAAGCTCTCAGGAGATCGTCTAGGTAACCCACGATCGCGATCCCGCGTTGTCGCAGCAACGCCAATACTGGAGCCAGTACTGTGGTAAAGACTTGCTGATGCCAGGCCAAAGGGAAGAGCCACAAACTGGTAATGGGCTTCCCCGATTGCCAAAACGCAGAAACTTTTGATGCCGAAAGCATATGGGTATGTGCAGGTAGGCATCCTGAATGTCCAAGGATGCCAAGAAGTTCCCTTGATGGAGTGCAGCGACTAATGAGCGAACTGATTCCATTCTGAACCTCTGCACTCTTACAAAGTGATTGAGGGCTTTCAAGTCCAAGATTGGACGTACGCCTTCCTTCTTGGGAACCACAAACAGATTTGAGTAGAACCCCTGGAAGCGTTCCGAGTCCAGAACTGGTACAATCACCCCCTGATTCAGCAAGCCCCTTACTGCCCCTAGCAGGGCCTCCTGGCGAACCGGGGACATGGGTATGCTGGAGGGGAAGAATCTGTTTGGCGGCCAAGAGAGAAATTCTATCTTGTAACCTGCGGAAATCAGATCGCAGACCCATTGGTCTGATAATCGGGTCCAAACGGGCTGCAAACTCCCGAAGATGACCCCCCCACCTGGGACAAGGGTGGGGGCAAACCTTCATGCGGTAGCACTTTTGTTCGCAGGCTTGTTAGCCTTGCGGTTCCAGGGACGCTTCTGACCGTCCATGGGCGTCCTGTTGGGCTGGGGTCATTTTGCTGAAGCACCGGGCGGAAGAAAAAGCCAATTGTGAGCGGAAAAGGAGGGCCCTTGCCTGCGGCGTGGCTCTTTAGCCTTCCTGGCCTGTGGGAGTAGTGTACTCTTACCACCATTGGCATTTTTAATTATGTCATCCAACGAGGCTCCAAAGAGCCATTCGCCAAGGAAGGGAAGATCCGTCAGGGCTTTCTTGGATGCCTGGTCAGCGGACCAGCATTTCAGCCATATAAGGCGCCTCAGCACCATGGCTGACACTGAGGCCCTGGATAGCAGAGGGAGAGTATCCAGGGCCGCGTCACAAACATACTTAAGGCCATGCACTAGTTGGTTTGCTAGCTCCACGCAGACAGGGGAGGCATTCTGCTCTCCCAATTCGCGGTGCAAAAGTTTAGCCCACTGAGTCAGTGTCTGCGACACCAGTGCGGATGCCAGTGGAGGTTGCACAGCTGACCCCACAACCGTAAACAAAGAACGAGCCACTGCTTCGGCCTTCCTGTGCGTGGGATCCTTGAATGCAGGAGTCCCCTCAACCGGGATCATGGTTACTTTACTTAACCTAGATACTGGGGCCGGAGGAGCCAACCACATTTTGGGAAGGCTTTCCTCAAAGGGGTAACGTTTTTGTGGGACCGAAAAAGTCAGTTTCGGGCGACCCCATTCCCTATAGATGAATTTGTCAAAATAAGTCAAATACGGGAACACCTTAGGTGAACGTGCTGGCTTGTGGGACCCAAAAGGGACCGGTACATCAGCAGAGGAATCCGCTGGCTCCTGAATCTTCAGGGTATCACGCACAGCTGTGATAAGTACTCCAACAAGCGCCTTGTCGCACCTGGACCCGGACGGGGTTATCATCCTCACTGTCCGAATGGTCCTGGTCAGCCACGTCTGATAGGTCAGAGCAGGGGTCTCCAGCCACAGCAGGGCCTGAGTCTGCATCAGAGCTCTCCCCAGAGGTCAGGGGGCAGGGGCCTCTTACGTGCACCTTTCCTGCCACGTGCCGCCTCTATCTTAGCAACATAGGAGTCCAGGGACGCCGTCAGGGTGTCCATGCGCACCCCACTAATTGCAGGTGACCCGGTTGCTATAGCCTGGATTTTGGGGGAAGAAACACCAGTTTCTGAAGCCATGCTGACCCTATCCTGTCTGCCACCTGCAAGGGGACTTAGGACAGTGAAGGTCCCACCCTCCTGCTGCCACCGCGTGGGGGGGTACTTAGCGCTAGACTCACCACCCTGGGGCGTTCTGTGCATGCCAACAATAGTGCTTGTAGTCCCTAGGAGGTTCCCAGATGCAGAGAGGAGAAAAAACTGTCAGCAGCAGCAGCTCTAACAGCGGTGCAACGATCTGAACAGCTTCAGCGTTCAGCACAGAGCCATCCAGTGTCCTTCACACACAGGGGATACAAGAAGTAACAAGAGAAAACACATTGCATGCTGTCACAAGAGGCCAGCGGTGAAGAAAGCATTCAGGCTTTCACCAAATGGCTGCCAATGTAAATCAATAAGAATCCTAGGGAAAATGGCTGCTGAAGTTCCCCAGGGGAATCTATAGCTTTCCCAAATCCAAGATGGCTGCCGAAACTGCACCATGCGGTGAACAGAGCAAAAATAAAAACGAGCTGCCTGCTGACAGACAGACAACCTCCACAAAAACTGCTTTTTTTGGGACCCCCAGACCTGGACCAGGACTGAACAGGAACCGCACAGAGCCCCCACAGGTGAAAAACAGCAACCCACACACACCACCCGTAGCGCATGCAGACATCCCCCTCAGGGAGGGGTGATAGGGACTTGGGAGAGAAGATAAGGAGGTGAGGTGGCCCCCGAATCGAACCCCCCAGGGAAAGCCCAGCTGCTCCCCCCACCGAAGCAGGAAGAGCTGTACTTACCAGTCCTGAAGAGCTGGGAGACATTCCATCACAGACCTACGCCTGCGCAGTTACAGGGTAGCTGCTGGCCTGGTATACTGTGATCCAGACATCAGTAGCCCGGTTATATGTATACCCCGGAGCATTGAAGCTCACTGACCACCTCTGGAGCATGAGGTATGTCGTGGCCTGCCGAGCCGTAGCAGCGGCCTGCTCACGATCGATGGCCGGACTACAAGGATTTCATTAACCAGCCTGTCACCCAGCTGGCAGTTCATAGAAGATCTCAGGATCTCTCATCTTGCGCGAAAAGCAGCAAACCTGCAGTAAAAATATGGACTGAGAGGCCCGCAGGGTTTCCTAGGTCATTCTCCTTGCTAGGCAAAATAAAAACTGAAGCGGCTAGCAGCAGGAGGGTTGATAGCACGGGGCCTGCCCCCCTGGGGTGGGATTAAAGTTCTGTGTATTGTGTAACAATCTTGCCTAGTTTCTCCTAATGGCAGGCTATACAACCCATTTAGTTACAGAGGAGCTGTGTCGATCGGTGAATATAAGAGAAAAAAATATTTTTTTGTGTGTTTCACAACTTTTTCTTTACATACTGTCACCAGTGTAGTACAGCGTCATAATATGACTGGTATAGCAGTGATCAGGGATACTGATTGGTGACAGTATGTAAAAAAGAAAAAGAAAAAAGAAGAAAATGTTATATTCAATATTTAAAAAAAAAATTCTTACATACTTTCATAGTTCAGTGTCACCATATTTACACTGTACTCCTCTGGGAGGTTGATCAGGGCATATATACACGTGGCGGCTGCAGGCTAACTGGTGAAGTTGCCTAATTCCAGGTTTAGGGTGGGCGCATGCGCTCCCCATTTGCACTCAGTGCCAGCCAATGATTCATGGCCAGGACCTGCTGGTCAGCGTGACATTCAACACAGTGCACTGTAAACAGGGAACGATCTCTGTGTTTCTGATCCCTGCAAAGCAGGGCTGGATTTCATCATAGGCACTGTAGTCATGTGCCTACAGGTGCCCTTCCTAGAAGGGCACTCGTCCAGGGGTGGACTGGACCTTCGCCTGGAGGTTTCTGATTGGTAAAGTCTTCACCAATCAGATTTTCTGATTGGTAAAGACTTGAGATTCCACCGATGAAGTGATCAGGGCGAGCCTCCTCACGTCACAATGGTTTTCAGAGGAAGAAACTTTGTAGAGTATAACTGTTCCTTGGTGGACTGCGCTGTGTTGTTGTGGCAGCAGCTGTGCATGCTGAGCTCAGGAATCCCCATCCCGACTGTCCCTCCACTCACCAGGCTGTAATGTAAGTGGTGCCAGTGTCAAGTTTTTGTTGTCATCCGATGTGCTCACCAGGCTGTAATGTAAGTGGTGCCAGTGTCAAGTTTTTGTTGTCATCCGATGTGCAGCCATGATGGGGTCAGTCCGGGAAACCGCTCTGAAGACTCTTCTGATACTTTACACACAGGAGGACCCTGCTTCGTGCTCATCTCACCCTCCAGCCAGAGAAGGCTCACCACTGGAGAGGACGACTGTCCTCTGTGTTATTATGGTCTACACTAGGGGTCTCAAACTGGCGGTTCTCCAGCTGTTGGGAAACTACAAGTCCCATGAGGCATTGCAAGGCCGACAGTTACAAGCATGACTGCCTCAGGCAGAGGTAAGATGGGACTTGTAGTTCCACAACAGCTGGAGGGGCACCAGTTTGAGACCCCTGGTCTACACTGACAAAGACTTGAGGGGACAGCACAGGAGGGGTGCGAGTCATCCTCAGCACTAGAGCTGACCAGTCACATGGCTCGGATTTATTCCATGATCCTGTGTCCTCTGTTGCTGCGTGCCGGTTTACAGGGAACTTTCCAAAATAATTTTTCTATTCTTAACTAAGATGCATTTACAGGTATTTGCAGATGTTTTTGGGCATTTGTGTTGCAGGAAAATGCAGTAATCTTTATATAACGCCCATGGATGCACTGCGATGGTGTAAACTGGGCACACTGGGGTACAAGCAATTTTCCTTCCCCCTCTGACTTTTCCCTCACCCATCCTCTCCTCCATTTCCCTCTCCACCTCCCCCCCTTGGGCAAATTCATACTTTTTTTGTCCAAGCTTTATTTGAAGTGTACAAAACTTACATTTCATTCACCACAATGTCAGGCAGTGCAAATTGCCCTGTGATTCTGGCATGTGTGCTGCAATAAAATGCAGCATGTCTGCATTTTAACGCAGGGCTGCTTTGCAGTTTGAATGGGACATATAGGAAAGAATTGTCCATGCAGTAAAACATCTGTCACCACCTATAGTGTGAATTGGGCCTGAGGTTGGCAATAGAGGTTTCTGTAAAATTTCAGGTTATCAAGAAAAAAAAAATGCATTCTGTTAGGGGAGAGAGAGAGAGACATTCAAAATTCTTTGCCTATAAGCTCCTGAGATGTAAATCCAGCCCTGGGTACCAGTGTTAATTTAGTCAACAGTGTTTTTACAGTGATGAAAACTAAATGAAAAGTACAGCACGTTTTCGTCAACTGACAGAAATCCGATCTGATGAGACGAAAATGGCAAGGAGGGACATTTATCAACTTCCGTTTTTTTTAAGGTGCTCCACCTACTTCCGCAATCTGCGCCCAGAAAGCACCGTACCGACTGAGAAAGCCAGTCGGCCAGATAGCGCGAGAGATGAGCCTCCTGAGTCCTGATGCTGTGCCAGCTGCCCAGGGCAAAGCAGACTGTGTGGGTGCAGACTAGTGCAGTATTTTGCAGTACAATAATACAGGCACAGCAGGCCTGAGGCCTCCCCTCCCCTCAGACGACCACCGTCCATCCAGAGCACACTGTGCAACAGTGCAAGAGCCACCGTGCAGTGTGCAGGCCTCCTCTGACAGGCTCAGCCTGGCAGTGGCATCCAGGCCTCTTTGTTGGATTATAAGCCATCCCTCAGTCCACCCATCCAGGCTCCAGCACTTTGTGTGCTGCATGCCATTTATTTCCAAATTTTACAGGCCTACTCAGACCACTGTCATGAGCACTGTGCACACTGCACTGCAGCATACAGGCTTCCAGTTCCTCCCCACCGTCCATCCACGACTCCAAACTATAAAATGTGACTGTCACTGGTAGAAAGAGAAGAGATCTATGGATGTATTTTACATTTGATGTTAAAGCGGGAGTCCACCGGGACTCCGCGTTCTTTTTTTTTAAAAGCCAGCAGCTACAAATACTGCAGCTGCTGACTTTTAAAATAGTGACACTTACCTGTCCAGCGCGCCCGCGATGTCGGCACCCGAAGCCGATCTGTAGATCGTCTCTCGAGTGCTGCCGCCGCCATCTTGGGTATGGGAATCAGGAAATGGAGCCTTTCGGCTTCATTTCCCGGTTCCCTACTGCACTTAGTTATCACTTCTGCCTTAGGATAAGGAGCTCCATCATGCTAGAAAAGGCATTGTTTTTCATCACCAAATTGCTCTTAGATGGTTAGAAGTTGTTCTCGGAGTCTGAGGCCGTTTTTGTACCATTTATTCATGGCTGTGTTCTTAGCTGAGAAGCCGCCAACCGCACACATGAATGGTCTCAGGATGTTTACTGTTGGCATTAGTCACTGAAAGTTATTTTATTTTTTGTGTGACAAAAACGGTTTTACTTAACGAAAGACGTTACATAACAACTAAACCTGTGGCTGTAGTGCATGTTGAAAATTAATAACATTTTATTATTTTTTCACTCCAGCAGCAGTATATAATGGGTTTGGAAACTGAAGAGAAAAGATTAAATAAATGCATAACAATTTAACTACACTCCTTAGGTTTTAGTCGACTAGAACGTACTGGAGCTTTAGTCAACTAAAACATTTGCAGAAGACTAAAATAGGACTAAAACTAAAATGCCATTTTAGTCCTAAGACTAAAACGAAATCAAAATTTGCTGCTAAAATTAACATGGCTGGGTACACAGACTGTAAAAGGTTTCTTTATGGACCTGACTGGTTAGAAGCTTTTTTTAGTGGTTGCTCAGGCAGCTGGTTACATCGCCTTAGATCTGCAGGACAAGCAAGCACAGAATACATTTTAGAAGAGGAAACCAGCAATAAGTCTACGGTGCTCTGGCTTTATCTTAAAAAAAAAATAAAAAAAAATTGCAATTAATTGAACTACATACATTTGTTTTTTTTACTATCTGTCAAGGGTTCAACATAAAGGGGAAACAAATAAGACACAACACCTGAAATTGCACATAACTTTAATCTGTAGCAGAAAACACTTTTCAATATGAATCAAATAGCCATTAAGAATACCTCCATTCACACTCACAGTGTACATCCATACTGAGGTGACCCAAACAGCAAACAGTGCAAATTGACATTTGTTTAGGGCTGTTAATTCAAAGAAAAACACTGTATACGCATGCCTTTCAGTTTAACATGTGGCAAAGGGACTCCAATGAGCAAACTTCCAACAGAAACAGTCTAGATGCTCCTGCCGCTGCCATATTAGCGCAGCACTGGAGGCAATAGAGTCCAGTATCCAGGCCAGGGGTCAGAGTGGCAACTTCTGAGGGACAAGAGAAGCCAGGTTTCCCAGGAGCATTCATGACGAGATCTTTTAAATCGGGTGGAGGGATCACACACACACCAGCCCTTTAAAACGAGGGCAACAATGGCATGGTGTAGACTACATGCTTATTCCTGTTTAAACTTTCTTTGTAAAACTAGACTACCGGCTTTTTAGAATTAAATCAGAATATTTTAATAAATCTGTGAAGGTAAACTGAAAATGACATGACATCCCCAAAATAAAGGTTTTTGTCATGCGTAATGGAAATATATTACCCAACGCAAATTGCTGTTGGTTTATTTAACACAAATGTATTTTGTTGAAAGCAATGGAACATCAAAAAGAAAAATGTTGACTCATTTAGGTAATTAACAATACTATTGATGGTTGTCCCACGCCTTTGATAAATGTTACGTTGGAGGGATAAGGCAAGTGTTTTACCTCTACCCCACAAAGCCAGGCTATGCAGCCAGTGCGGTAGGTTGTCCATGAAGAGACCTTACTAGCAAATAAAGACAAGGAAATGGAGGCTACACCCCATGGCTGAGGGGTTAAGAGAATGAGATGTGGAGGCGAAAAACAGTCTTCATGTGTCAAACTTTGTTGTCCATTCAATTCATCTGCACTGACATGAAGAGCTTTTTGGAAAAGTCTCATAGCTAGCTGTAAAATATTTTTTTTCCCTTTTCTACAAAGCACAGGTTTTTATCACCCAGTTCAAAGTTCAATTTCTCTGTGAAGAAACAATCCAATTACAGCTAGTAGTCAGTTGTGTTCAAGCAGTACTTGTTTTGTAATTGTGAAGACTTTTTTTCTTTCCCTTCTTATCCAAACAACTTTCGTAGCCTTCAGCATTACAGAAAACAAGTCCAGGTGAATGTGACCAACTACTACCAGCTACACCATGACCTGGATAAAGGAAAACCTTCTCAGACACCATTTCTCATCATGTTCAAAGATTTCCTCAAAAGGAGCAGACAGTTAAAATATTCATTTGTTAACCACAATGAGAAATGCTTCTTGTGTGTCTTGTATGGGATAGATGGAAGCTATATACTTTCATAAAATACACACTAAGGATTTGTTGGGGGGCAGCGCTTCACCCAGTAGAAAGGCCAGGAACAGTCACCTAGTTTGACAGAACAGGTTAGGGGTAGATTTATATTAATGATTAAGGGTTTTGTTATTTTTTTTTTGAGTTTAAAGGTTAAATAATAAATCTAGTAGGTAAGGGGTTTAAGTAGAGGAGGCTTAATGGGATAATTTAGGTTTTTTTTTTTTACTGCAAAATCTGGTGCAGCTCTGCATGGTATCCAATAAGCTTTTAGCTTCAGCTTGTTCACTTAGGCAAAAAAAAAACAAAAAAAACACCATGAGAGCAGATTGTGCACTATCTAGTTTTAGTAAATCAACCCAATTGTACAGCTTTGCAATTTCACTTGTTCTAAGTGCTGAAAGGTCCACATAAACTAACATTGCCAGGCTTCCAGTACTGAGCGCTAATCATTTGATATGTATTTGTTGTGGAATATAGGCTGCCCTGGCAGGTGATGGGTTGAGCAAGTGCAATTATAAAACATTATATCCACAGGCCATTTTCTGTTAATTGAAAATTATCTGCGTGCTTCATAGATGTGCCTTTATGTTATGTGCCTTCAGCTATACCTGAATGTCAGAGTGATTTATATAAACTTAACAGGTACAATAACGCATGGGGGGCAGAGGGAAGACAACAGCACCCAAAAACTCAGATCATGACTTTAAAGCATACCTGCCACTAATCTGTGAACATCTAGCATTTACTACTAGAGCTTTACAGCTACAAAACATGCTCTTCATACACAAATGTTTTATCTTTACTGTACAGGTATACTATAAAGGTCAAAAGGTATGCAGACACCTGACCATTACACCACATTATATGTTCAAAAGCATATGGAAGCCCCACCAGTATTACCCAATTCAGCATTATTCAGTGAAGGGTATCATCAACGCTGCATACATTTTAGACAGTTATGCATTTCTAACCTTGTAGTAATATGTTGGAACAGACCCTTTTCTGTTTCAGTATGACTGTGCCCCTGTACACAATACCTGCTCCATAAAAAAAACAAAAAAAAAAACAACATGTTTTCTTGAATTTGGTGCGGAAGAACTCGAATGGCCTACACACAGCCCTGACCCCAACTCTAGTGAACACCTTCCGGTTATTTTGCAGCAGGACTTCATTAATTGCTCCACTCTTCCTGCAGCTCCAAAGGTCAGCAAATGCTTGTTTTAAAGCAACTTTTTTGATAAAACAATTAAAGCGCCAATGTAAAAAACAAAAAAAAAGGAATGCACACCTCTTCCACTGCCTGCTCCACAAAGTCTATGTATGTGTTTTATTTGACAGGGGGTCATTCATTTTAAATATATTCAGGAAAGTCACTTTAAAGCTCTTTTTTTTTTTTAAAGAATATTCGCAAAACTGACTTCCACAGGTTTTCAAGTAGACAAAGTGGCAGTTTCTATCAGAGGGTTCCTGCACAGGTTTTAATTCGTGACAAGTTCCTCTTAAAAAGTTAAACTCCAGGAAACTCGAATTTTCACCCTAGCAGCGGAGCCCACACTGCAAAGGTAAAACTGCTCATTTAGGATCCAGGGGTATAGAAAAGTAGATTTACTTGCCCGATTCTCAACTCTTCACGGCTCTTCAGTGCTGCTACACCGGTTCCCACAACCTCTTCTCCCCAATGCTCCGGTGGTCTAAGGGCCTGACATCATCAAGAATGATTCAGGGACAATAGCCGATGCTGAGGGACAGTCCACTGACGGAGCAAGGGAGAGCGTTGTCTGATGGAGGTACAGAGAATCGGGTAAGTTAAATTGCTTTTGCCAAACTCTAGCCTAAATTAACATTTTCCAGGGAAAATTTTGAAGTTTCCTGGAGTTTAGCTTTCAACAAGACAAAGTGGAAGAAACAGCAGAGCATATAAAGCAGCGCACACTTCTATACTTATCTAGCCTCAATTTCTTATGGTGCCCTTTAATTAAATATTGTACAGTACACTCTTCTATTCCATCCCCAGTTTCTGATGCCGCCCTCTATTATAACTTGGTATGGCACACTATCCTCATCTATCCTTGATTTGTTATGTTGGCCTTTACCATAAAATTGTATGGTAAAGTAATACTCTGGGTTATGACAGAATGTATCCTGAAGGGGAGAACGTTCAATAGGAAATAAAAAAATTATTCCAGAAAGATTTAGCTTTCCGAGACTAAAAATAAATTAATGGCACTGATCTGTATGATGGGAAGAAAGGTTATCTTCAAGTTTTAAGGAAAATAAAGCTAAACTATTTGTGTATTCTGCACCTGTTTTTTTTTTTCTTCAATAACAATAAAAAACAAAAAATACAAAACAAAGCCCAAAAAACACTTGTAAACTTAAACTGTGCAAATTAGAGATCAATGGCTGAGAAGTCTAGCAATAAAACGAGGGTCTAAGTAACAGACTCTCACTGCAAAAAAACTAAGCTTGTGGGTTCTAAAAACCTTGGAAAACACCATTAGTTAGCGCAATCAGATGTCCCCTGCCCCATTTTGAGGCACATGTTGGCATCTGTGCTGATAATGCTTTAATATAACAAGTGCAAGTCAAACATGTACAGTTTGTAGTCACATTCATAATTTCTCTTTCTGTAGAAAAATAGAAGTATATTCCCTGAATTTCAACATTTAGAAAAGTCAGTCATTTTTTTTGCTTTGTTGGTTATCGCAAGAACTTCCTGGCCCTGTCTCTGGGGGTCAGTCTCCTCACAGAGGTATCGCTACTCTGCCTGCCATTCAAGTTTTCGTCACTCTGAGCTGCGTTCTCGTCATCGTCATATCGCACGGTCCTTTTGCCCTGGTTCCGTGTACGGATCTTAGTGCTACGAGTTAACTTTTTTCTGCGGCTTCCAGTGTCCCGATGCTCCCAATCGTCATCACAGCTGCTCTTTGCCCGTTTCCTCTTTTGATCAGTTGTTTTAGGTCTCACTGAAGGACTCTTGTTCGTTGTGTGTTTGACGACGCTTGTGTTGTCTGAGAGAGAGGACCCTGAATCAGAGAATTGGGCTCCATTCTTTTTAGGTAAAGAACTTTCTCCAGAGCTGGAGAACTTACAGTTGTTATATTCACTTCCTGAATTGGAGGTGTCCTCAGAGTCGCTTAATACTTTTGTTTTTCTAGCAGGAGGAGATGCTACCGAGGGTGCGTCACTCTTTCGCTTTTTGCTGACCAAAGTTTCAAATGCTGAATCAGAATCACTGTCAGAGCTTATTGGTTGATGTGCAGTCCGGGGCAATGGTCTGTCTAGACAGGGACTCCGTAAGTATGCATTAGCCCCAGCTAAACAAACATTGGTTAGGACTACCCTACATTCCTGTGGTGGTCTATGGCTGAGATTGATCTGGGCTTCCTTTAATACTGTCACAACACTTTCTGGGGAGGACGAGGAGTCAGATTCTGAGTCAGATTCCACAACGCACCTACGAGAATTGGTGGCCAGACGAGGGCATGGAGAGTCCAAGCTCTCATCCCTACTTTGGTTGCCACCATTGATATGATGGCCTTCCCTGTCATCACTTGCAGAATGTTTTGGAGGTGGGGACTTTATACTGTTATCTGAACTGTAGATGCTGGAGTCAGTGTTTAACTTCCGAGGGACTCGGGGGGGCTTTGAACATATCCTTGGTGGGGTCTTAGAGGCTCTCCTCCTTCCACGCTCCTGATCGCTCTCACTTCTTAAAGCAGTCTCTTCCTCACTGCCATCTAGGAGCAGTTTCATGGCCCTTGCCGCAGCTGTCCGGGGTGGCAGTGTTCTGCTGTTTTTGCTTGCGCTACAGTCACTATCTGAATTGGAGGCACTGTCTTCCACGTCAGTCATACACTTGATCTTATTAGCTGCCATGGCAGCGCTCCTGCGGAGAGTTTTCTTTCTTGTTCCCTGATGAGAGTTTCCCTCAGATGCAGAGTCTGAATCATCAGAATAGCTTGGAATTTTCCTTTTAACAGATACAGTTCTCCTTTGGTTATTGCCCTGAGATGCTAAAACAAAAAAATAAGCAAGTTATATTTCTCAAAATCACCAAAACAATTGGGGCATGGGCAGAGTATGTGTACATAGACCTCTTACCTTAGGGGAATGTTTGAGGAGATAAATATGAGCTGCTATTTGTCTTTATTATTTTAATCAAACCTGGTTCATGAGAAAGGCAGAAGCAGATATTGTGGATTCTATTCTAAAAAAAAAAATAGTTTCTCTTATACTGACCCTCTGACTTTGTCTCACTGACCCGGAACAAGTAAGCAGATCAAGAAAGTCAGAGAAAAGTTAAGTCCTTAGTGTACGTATTTTGGATCAATGACACAAAACTGAAGCAATGTGACAGTCTGGGAGCAAGACATTTTGAGAAGAGGATCGGCAATGGCAGCCCTCAAGCTTACAAACATGATTGCAAATGCTTTTGTCCTGTAGATACTGATGCAGGTCACTGCGCAAACTCTCAGATTGCAGAGAGGGAATATCTGCCTACTATATTCACATGGCTTGGTCCTAGTGTAAAAAGAAAGCAGGGCCATTTGAGATTAGACTTCCAACAGCTTAGGAATTATAAGAATGAGGGCATAAAGAGGAGTTCCAGTCTGGGGGAAACAAAAAAAAAAATAATTAAAAGTCAGCAGCTACAAATACTGTAGCTGCTGACTTTTAATATAAGGACACTTACCTGTCCAGGGAGCCGCAATGTCAGCACCTCAAGCCGGTCGATCCATCGGCTTCGGGTGCAGGCATTCCTAAGGGAAACAGGAAGTGAAGCCTTAGGGCTTCACAACCTGTTTCCTACTGCGCATGTGCGAGTCGCGCTATGCTTTCTGAATGGTCTCGCTGTCTTCTGGGACCTGGGTGTCTCCGAGAAGGCATCAGGGGGAGGAAGGAGAAGGGGTAGAAAGTTTTGTAGATTGCTGCACAACAACTGTGGCGATCTTACCTGTAAGTGGGAGTGGGTACCTGGTTTTGACCCCCCCACCAAAAAGGTGCCAAATGTGACAGCGAAAGGGGAGGAAGTAAACAAACAGAGCTTCCCCTTTTGCTGGAGCTCCGCTTTAACCATTTCCCTACTACTGTGTGTCTATCAACAACGGTTTGGCGGCCCTTTATTTTCCCAGTGTATGGCACAGGATAAACAGACCTTGGGTGGCCGATCCACCAGATGATTGCTGTGTACTCAGAAACCCAGCCGGTACCATGCAGTCACAGTGATTGGCAATCACAGAGATCACAGGGTATTGTTTACCGTGATGATCTCTCCCCTTCCCTTTACTACAGGGAAAGGAGAGAGCTCAGTCCTTCTCAATGGGCACAGAATGAGTTGATCAGCGGCTGCAGCTTTCATTCATTCTGTTGCAGTGAATTATTTTTTCCTCACCTCCCTTACCCTGCCCATCTGAGCATTAATCCCTTCAGCTCCATCCTCCCAGTGTATGTGACCAGTACATTAATTCCTTCACTGCCTTCTTCCTCTGTATTATCTGTACAATGCATGCATTTAGTACACCTTTATCCACTTCCATACCCGGCCAATTCTGGCACTCCCTCACACATGTGAACATTTTTTTGCTCGAAAATTATTCAAAACCTCCAAACATTATATATTTTATTTAGCAGAGACCTTAGGGAATAAAATGGCATGCGCTGCAATTTTCTATGCCACACGGTATTTGTGCAGGAATTTTTCAAACACGATTTTTTGGGGGAAAAAGAAAAAAACACCTTCATGAATTAAAAAATAAAAACCCACTAAAGATTATTTTGTATAATGTGAAAGATGTTATGCTGAGTAAATAGATACCCAACATGCTTTAAAACTGCGCACACATGTAACGGCGCCAAACTTGGGTACTTAAAAATCTCCATAGGCAACGTTTTAATTTTTTTACAGGTTAATAGTTTAGAGTTACAGAGGTGGTCTTGTAATTAGAATTAGTGCTCTCGCTCCAACGTTCACAGCAATACCACACGTGTGGCTTGAACGCGTTTGCTTCTGCGCGCTTTACATTTTTTCTACATTTTATTAGTTTTTTTTACACTTTCCGTTTTTTCTTCTTTTATAGATCACTTTTATTCCTATTACAAGTAATGTAAACATCCCTTGTAATAGGGAAAGGTCATGATAGCTTCTCTCTACAACAAGATCTGGGATCTATAAGTCCCAAGATATCTCCTCTAGGCTGGAAATCCTGAGATAAATAAAAAAGAAAACAAAAAAAAAAAAAAAAAGGATTACTGGCTTTCCAGCAAAAAACCCGGCAGTGTATACATCTACCAGCACCGGAAGCAGTCATGACCTCACTTCCGGCCTTCGAGGGTCATAGACCTGGCCGGGGACCATCTGGTCTGCGGTCAGCTCTAAGGTAAACCGCCACCCACTGGCGGTTTTATTCTCCGGCTCATCGATGGCGATCTAGGAGAAGCACCGACGGGTGGTGGTGGTGGTGGGGGGGGGGGGGATGGGGGACATCCCCTTCCTCCGTCTGTAAAAGCAATCAAGCGGCTAAACAGGCATCTTTCAGGTATCATAACATGAAACCCTATTGGCTGGAAATGGTTAACGGGCTCTAAGTTTAACCCCCCAGTACTGGCATGTTCCTTTAATTCCAAAAAAATTTGGCAAAAAATTAGATCTACTTTCAGAAGAAAAAGGATAATTGCAGAAAGAGAATATTTTTTCTTTAACTTTTTTTTCTTCCCCTTTTTACAGTAAAAAAAAATTAAAAACCCAGCAGTTATTAAATACTACCAAAAGAAAGCCCGGTCTCAAAATAATGGTATAAAACAAATTTGGGTACAGCGCTGCATGATGGAGTAATTGTGAGACTATCATAGCGCTAAAAACTGAAATTAGCTAGTAATGAAGGGGTATTACAGGCTATTACTCAAATGGTTAACCGCAATCTAAATCCTCAAAACTTTTCATACTTCTGGAAACATTTCAGTTACGTAGTTGGAAAAGTTGAAGACACTAACCCATCCGGTTCAACTTCAATTTTCATACAACTCTTTCAGATAAAAATAATATATTTTTTTGACAGACCTACCCAACACAACTGGAATTAAAGACATTGGTGTATCTGACATTGTAACACCTGATCTCTGTGCCTGCTATTCGTGGTTCTGCCTTTGCATTATCTTTTTATGTAAGGAATCAGTTTTGTCATGGGACTTACCGCCAGAGCTAGAAGATGACGTATGGGAGGAATGTGCCGAAGCAGAGGTAGAAGAGGATGAAGAGGAGTCTGTGTCACTCTCTATAAAAGGATATACACAAAACATGTTACTAACACAAAGCAACACTAAAATAATTTTACATTACAGGTTATGTGTACCAGGTGGCTAAATCCATTGTGTACATAATATACACCTAGGAGAATAATATTTCTACTCTTTATATACCCTCAACCAATTCTGCAGTGCTTTACAAAGCACACCACCGTATTCATAAAAATTCCTGCCCAAAAAGCAGCTAACACTCAGAAGTCTCTACTGCAGTTACAAAACATACATGCAATGGAGTCAACTTGTGTGAAAGCCAGTTAACCTAGCAGTATATTCTTGGAATTGAGTAGGAAAACAGAGCTTTCAGAGCAATCCATGAAGGGAGATCATTGGAGCAGATAGATACAGATAGCTCATGGGAATGTAGAGGTATAGCTGCTAGGACTTGGTTTGACATACAAAGACTAGCAGCCCTTCCAGCACTGATCAGCTGAATCAAGTATTTCACCAAAATTTATTAAAACGTAAATAAAGATAAATACATTAGGAACAGCACATGTCTATTTACCAAAGAGCTGCTATTTAACCCTCAATTATCACTAACCAGCCAAATCAATATAAAAACCACTATCCATGTGACACAGAAACCTGGTTTCCCTGACCCTGACCCCTTCAACACACCCGGCATCAGCTATTACTATAGAGCAGTGATGGCGAACCTTGGCACCCCAGATGTTTTGGAACTACATTTCCCATGATGCTCATGCACTCTGCAGTGTAGTGGAGCATCTTGGGAAATGTAGTTACAAAACATCTGGGGTGCCAAGGTTCGCCATCACTGCTATAGAGGCTCATAGTGCACAAAAGAGGAGACAGTGATAAAGTTCCACTTGGAGCATGCTGGCAAGGCTAAGGACTGCCTGCCACCTGCAGGAACTTGCACTTAGAAGATGACTGGTGAATACCCTACTCCCTGTATCCCCCAGTTCCTCGTCTCAGTCAGGCTGTTATGCTAGCAGGCTACGTCCATCTTGAGTTATACTGGCTATGGGGAAGAAAGGACCAACCTAAAAGGGTGCCACAAACTGATCACATGAAAACCACCATGAGGTCCCATGGCAGTACCATCTGATAGATGCTGCTCTTAGAAGGATTTGGTCTTGCCTTAAATCTATTAATCGATTTCCTGTTACTAGCTGATAGTCCCAGCTGTGCGGTCATGGGGCATAGGGAAAAAAAAAATAGGATTTTTATAACGGCTTACCTGTAAAATCCTTTTCTTGGAATACATCATGGGACACAGACCCTTAAGCAATTACTTAATGGGTTATGGCTCCAATCCAGGAAGTTCAGTCCCTATATAATCCCTCCTCCTCCCAGGAGCACATTGGTTTTTGTAGCAAAGCAATACACTTAAATCCCAAAAAAGGGGAGGGACCTCTGTGTCTCATGATGTACTCCAAGAAAAGGATTTTTTTTTTTTTTTTTTTACAGGTAAGCTGTTAAATCCTTTTCTCTGTAATTCACCGACTGACACTCTGCTCCTCTCTGTAACTAAATGGGTTTGTTAGCCTGCCATTAGGAGAACTAGGCAAAAATTGTAACAAAATACACAGAACTTTAGCCCCGCCCCGGGGGGCGGACCCTGTGCTAACAACCCTCCCGGCTCCCAGGCAGTACGTCAACAAGCAATATAACGTAGAGAAAAGGAGGGGTGGGTGCTGTGTCGGTCGGTGAATTACAGAGAAAAGGATTTTATGGTGAGTACAAAAATTCTATTTTCTCTTATATTCACAGACGACACAGCTCCTCTCTGTAACTAAATGGGACGTCCCCAAGCAGTGCCAAACGAGGGGTGGGAAAAACACAGCATTAAAACTTCATCCACCATGGTAAGAGGGAACTAATGAAACTAAACCCACAAAAAAAAAAAAAAAAAAAAAAAAAAAAAAAAACAGCAGTGTACGGAAAAACACACCGCCATATAACCGGGCATTCTCAACAGGAGAGATCCCCAACACTGCAACCTTTTTGCGGAAGTAATGCAACAGTGCATTAACAGTACTGCGTTTTTATCGAAAAACCAGGAAAAAATCTCAATTGCAATTACACGGCTACCTGCAAAACTTTGTGGCCAAAACAGACATCAGCCAATGCACAGACGTCTACCTTGTAGAACTGGGAAAACGTATGGACAGATGACCAGGTCGCCGCCTTACACACCTGAGCGACAGACGCTTGGTGTCGGAAGGCCCAAGACATTCCGATTGCTCTTGTAAAGTGGGCAGTGACTGGAAAGGGGGGCACCTGCCCCTTTAAGGCGTAGGCTTGGACTACAATCTGTCTAATCCACCTGGAAATGGTGGCAGACGAGACAGCCATACCCTTCTTCGGACCAGCCACCGAAACAAACAGTGAGTCTGACTTCCGAAAGGGAGCCGTGGCAGACAAGTACACCTTCAGAGCCCTAACCACATCGAGAGCGTGAAGGGCCCCTGTTTGGGGTGCTTCGGCTTATGACACAACGATGGTAATACAGTCTCCTCATTGATATGAAAGGCCGAGACCACCTTCAGTAGAAAGGACGGTTGCGGACGGTTGCGGACCCAACACCACCTTATCCCCGTGGATGACCAGATAAAGCGAGTTGCATGACAAGGCTGCCAATTCCGAAACCCTCCTGGCCGATGTGATGGCCACTAGAAAGACCACCTTCTGTGATAGGGTCAGGGAATCTCCCTGATATTCTCAAATGGCGGCTTCTGAAGCGCCGACAACACCAGGTTCAAATCCCATGGGGGTAATGGTGGACGCACCGGAAGGACTACATGTCGTACCCCCTGAACAAAGGTACTCACTAATGAGTGAGACGCCAGGGGACGCTGAATAAGGACAGCTAGGGCTGAAATTTGCCCCTTAATGGTGCTCAACGCCAATTTCTGGTCTACTCCTTGCTGAAGAAAGCAGGTGAAAGATTAGACCTTGAGATAGGAGGTCCTCCAGCAGCAGCAGTTGCCAGGGAGCGTCTGCCACCAGACGCACCAGGTCTGCGTACCAGGGCCGCTGAGGCCAATCTGGGGCAACCAGGATTACTGAAATCCCCTCGGCTTCCACTCTGCGAAGCAGACGTGGCAACAGTTTTAGTGGAGGAAAAATATAGATCAGCTGGTACTGATTCCACGGAGCCACCAACGCGTCTGCCCACAGATCTCTTGTCCTGGACACGAATCTCGGCACCTTCCAATTGAGACGGGAGGCCAATAGATCCGCATCTGGTGTGCCCCATTTCAGGCACAGCAGCTTGAATATCTCCGGATGCAATGCCCATTCTCCTGGGTCCAGCATCTGACGACTCAAATAGTCCGCCTGACAATTTTCCACCCCAGGGATGTAAATGGCTGACAGGGCCAGAACGTGTCGCTCTGCCCACCGAAGTATGTGAGCGACCTTCCAAGCAGCGGCTGAGCTGCTTGTTCCCCCTTGGTGATTTATACGCCACAGCCGTGGCGTTGTCTGACTGTATCCTGGTCGGACGGCCTTGAAGACACGTCGACCATGTGTGGAGGCACAGCCTGATTGCCCTCAATTCGAGCAGATTGATTGGTCACCGTCCATTTTAGATGAAGGAACGATTTTCCAGACTGAATCACTGGGGACCTCAACCACCAGATCAGAGAGGGTCCCTGACTGGCTGGCTCACCTGGATCTGACGTTTCAGGGACAACAGAGATTTGTCCCATTTTGTCAAGATCTCCTTCTGCAGGACTCTGTTGTGGAACTGAGCATAAGCTTGTGCCTCGAAAGAGGCTACCATGAGTCCCAGTAGTGGTTAGCACTCTCACCTAGCAGTAAGAAGGGTCACTGGTTCGTATCCCAACCACGACACTACCTGCCTGGAGTTTGCATGTTCTCCCTGTGCCTGCTTGGGTTTCCTCCCACAATCCAAAGACATGTGGGTAGGTTAATTGGCTTCTGTCCAAAATTGGCCCTTAACTATGAAACTAATTCTGAGGCGGAAGATGCTCTCAGGAGGAGATCGTCTAGGTAACCCACGATCGCGATCCCGCGTTGTCGCAGCAACGCCAATACTGGAGCCAGTACCTTGGTAAAGACTGGGGGGGCTGATGCCAGGCCAAAGGGAAGAGCCACAAACTGGTAATGGGCTTTCCTGACTGCCAAACGCAGAAATTTTTGATGCCAAAGGCATATGGGTATGTGCAGGTACGTATCCTGGATGTCCAAAGACGCCAGGGAGTCCCCTTGATGGCGTGCAGTGACTACTGAGCGAACTGATTCCATTCTGAAACTGCACTTTTACAAAAGTGATTGAAGGCTTTTAAGTCCAAGATTGGACGTACCCCTTCCTTCTTGGGAACCACAAACAGATTTGAGTAGAACCCCTGGAAGCGTTCCGATTACGGAACTGGTACAATCACCCCCTGATTCAGCAAGTCCCTTACTGCTCCTAGCAGGGCCTCCTGGCGAACCAGGGACACGGGTATGCTGGAGGGGAAGAATCTGTTTGGCAGCCAAGAGAGAAACTATCTTGTAGCCTGTTGAAATCAGGTCGCAGACCCATTGGTCGGATAACCGTGCTGCAAACCTTCATGCGGTAGCACTTTTGTTCACAGTTTTGCAGTTCCAGGGATGCTTTTGACCGTCCGTGGACATCCTGTCGGGCTGGGAACGTTTTGTCGAAGCACCGGGCGGACGAAAAAGCCGCTTGCGAGCGTAAAAGGAGGGCCCTTGCCTGCGGCGTGGCTCCTTAGCCTTCCTGGCCTGTGGGAGTAGTGTACTCTTACCACCTGTGGCATTTTTAATAATGTCAGCCAACGAAGCTCCAAAGAGCCGGTCGCCAAGGAAGGGAAGATCAGTCAGGGCTTTTTTGGATGCCTGGTCAGCAGACCAGCATTTAAGCCAAATCAGGCGCCTCAGCACCACAGCTGACACTGAAGCCCTGGATAACAGAGGGAGAGTATCCAGGGCCGCGTCACAAACGTACTTAAGGCCTTGCACTAGTTGGTCTCCTAGTTCCACACAGACAGGGGAGGCATTTTGCTCTCCCAATTCGCAGTGCAAAAGTTTTACTCACTCAGCCAGTTTATGCGACAGCAGTGCGGATGCCAGTACTGGTCGCGCGGCCGACCCCACAACCGTAAACAAGGAACGAGCCACTGCCTCGGCCTTTGTCTGTGGGATCCTTGAATGCAGGAGGCCCCTCTACCGGGATCGTGGTTACTTTATTTAACCTGGATACTGGGGGGTCCACGACCGGAGGAGCCTACCATTTTTCGAGAAGGCTTTCCTCAAAGGGGTAAGGCACCGCCATGTTTTTGGGGACCGAAAAAGGTTCTTTGCGGTCGACCCCATTCCCCGTAGATGAACTTGTCAAAATAAGTCAAATACGGGAACATTTTAGGTGAACGTGCTGGCTTGCGGGACCCAAAAGGGACCGGTACATCAGCAGAGGGATCCGCTGGCTCCTGTATCTTCAGGGTATCACGCACAGCTGTGATAAGTGCTCCAACAAGCGATTTGTCGCGCCCGGGGAATCATCCTCACTGTCCTGGTCAGCCTCGTCTGACAGGTCAGAGCAGGGGTCACCAGCCGCAGCAGGGCCCGAGTCTGCATCAGAGATCTCCCCAGAGGACGGGGGGGGGGGGGGGGGGCCTTTTACGCGCACCTTTGCTTCCACGCACCACCTCTATTTTAGCAGCAAAAGAGTTAAAGACCGCCGTCAGAGTGTCCATGGGCACAGCGCTATCCGCAGGTGACCCGGTTGCAATAGCCTGGATTTCAGGGGAAGAAACCCGTTTCTGAAGCCATGCTGACCCTAGCCTGTCTGCCACCTTCAAGGGGACTTAGGACAGTGAAGGTCCCACCCTCCTGCTGTGGCGTGGGGGGGGGGGTAGGGGTACTTAGCGCCAGACTCACCACCCTGGGGCGTTCTGTGGATGTTACTAGCCATGCCTGTAGTCCCTAGGAGGTTACCCAGTTGCAGAGTGAAGAAACTGTCGGCAGCAGCTGTATAGAACAGCGGTGAAACGTTCTGCAGAGCTTGCACCCGCGTTCAGGGAAGAGCCATCAAGCGTCCTGTACACACAGTGGACACAGAAAACAGCCTGTGAGAGCACATGTAAAGCTGCCACAGGAGAACTGCGGTGAAAAGAGCGCTTGGGCTTCAAAAAATGGCCGCCAATGCAACTAATAGAAAAATCCTATAGAAGATGGCTGCTGAGGCATACAAGGGGAACCTGCTTTTCCCACAGTCAAGATGGCCGCCGGACAGCGCCATGCGGTGACAGGAAAAAATCACAGAACAGTGCTGCCTGCCATCAGCCAGAACGCCTCCACAGACACCTATTGGGACCCCCCCAGACTGGAACCAGGACCAACGCCTGCCGCACAGAGCCCCCTATAGGTGAGAAACCCAGCAAACCCCACACACATCGCCCGCAGCACGTGCAGCCACCCCCCCCCCCCAGGGAAGAAGGAGGGGAGATAGGGACGTGGGAGAGAAGAGAAGGTGGTGAGGTGGCCCCCGAATCGACCTCCCAGGGAATGCCCAGCTGCTCACACCACCAAGGCAGGGAGAGCTGTACTTACCAGTCCTGAAGAGCTGGGAGACATTCCATCACAGACCTACTCCTGCGCAGTTACAGGGTAGCTGCTGGCCTGGTATACTGTGATCCAGACATCAGTGGCCAGGTCATTTGTAAATCCCGGAGCATTGAAGCTCACCGACCACCTCTGGAGCTGAGGCATGTCGTGGCCTGCCGAGCTCTAGCTGCGGTCTACACATGCTCGATGGCCGGACTGGGGAGACTACAAGGATAACTTAACCAGCCTGTCACCCAGCCAGCAGTTGATAGAAGATAGAAGGCAGTTGATAGAAACGCAAAAAACATCAAACCTGCATCAAAAAAAAGGACCAAAGGGCCCGCAGGGTTCCTAGGTCTTTCTCCTTCGCTAGGCAAAATAAAACTGAGTTCTGCCTGGGAGCAGGGAGGGTTGTTAGCACAGGGTCCGCCCCCCGAGGCGGGACTAAAGTTCTGTGTATTGGGTTACAATTTTTGCCTAGTTCTCCTAATGGCAGGCTAACAAACCCATTTAGTTACAGAGAGGAGCTGTGTCGGTCGGTGAATATAAGAGAAAATACCATTTTATTTATTGTACATTATGGGACACAGAGCCTTAAGTAATGACTTAATGGCACGTCCCATAGCAATGCTACTTGAGGGGAGGGAGACATAACCCGGAGGGTACTCCCAGAATTGAGAACCTATACTCCTGCCTGCAGCACACTGCCCCGAAGGGGATATCCTTATACCTCCTTACATCCACCTGATAAAATTTTGTGAATGTATGCACTGAAGACCAAGTTGCGGCCTTACAAATCTGAGCCATGGAGGCCAGATGATGCACTGCCCAAGAGGCACTAACTGCACTGCACTCTTCATATATTTTATTTCTATACACTCTTATTCCCATACACTATTTCTCATTATCACGTAATTCTTTGTATATTTATTTTTTCACCCCACACACTTACAATCTCTTTTATTTCATTACATTTCTTTTACATGCTCACTTAACGTTCATGTACATACTTTGTTTTAGATACGCCTATTTGATGATCCATATACCAGCACTGTTAGCACATGGAACTCATCTTCATACCCAGGCACCTGTTCACTATATCCGTCGCCCAAATATGCCGCCTCAGCTCCCGGGGGGGGGGGGCGATCTGCGCCTCCGACGCACCACGGACCAGTTACCGTTTGCTGTGTTCGCTGCCGGGGATGGTAGATATGCTTAGTTAATCTCTTTTGAAAGCACTCTATGTACTGTACCTATTCCCCTCTATACAGAGTGTGGTTTACCATATCCATATATTTTACAGGTATCTGTCGCATCTGCTCCTGATGAGTGGAGAATACATCCACGAAACGCGTAGAGCTACATTTGATGCTACAGTGATATTTACTACGTCCCGACGTTACTTTTAATATTAATTCAGTACATTTATGTTTACATTATGTGATTACAAACATAGGTACCGGATATGTCGCCCTGAGGCATTTTTAGGCTATGCTGTTGCTCCACATACTATTTATTGTTTATATATGTTTTTTGACTTTATGTGTCTTTACATACACCTTGATGTCTTCATATAACACATTTTGTGCCCAACAATGGCACATGTATGTATGTATATATATGAATTTACTTTGTATCATATATTATGAATTCAATTAAATTACCTTTTTCTGACCCTCACACTTCAGCCGCTTCATTTTAAAGTCCCACTTTTTCCCTCCTTATTGTGCTAAATACCGGGATGGAGGCGCTAACCCGTGCCTCATTTAAAGTCCCAAACTGCTCTGCCTACTAACTGCACTGGTAAAGTGCGCCTTAACTTGAAAAGGGGGAATCTTGCCCTTTAAATCATAACTTTGAATTATAACTTGATGAATGCACTTAGCGACAGTGGATGTCAACGCTGCCTGTCCTTTCTTAGGACCCTTTGGCAGAATAAATAAGACATTAGTCTTAAGAATCTGAGCAGTTGCCTTTAAATAGATTTTCACTGCTCTCACCACATCAAGACAATGTAGTGACTTTTCTTCCCTGGAACATGGTTTTGGAAAAAACAATGGCAGGACAATATCTTGGTTCAGGTGAAAACCTGAAACCACTTTTGGCAAAAAGTCTGGACTAGGGCGTAACACCACTCTGTCCTCATGAAAAATCAAATATGGTTCTTTACAAGAAAGAGCAACCAATTCCAAAAGCCTCCTTGCTGAGGATATAGCAACCAAAAATACCAACTTCCTTGTCAGAAGGACTAGGAATATGTTGCATCGGTTCAAATGGTTGTTTTTGTAACACAGACAAAACTATGTTCAAGTCCCAAGGGAGGTTTGACTGGCGGATTAAGCCGCATCACCCCTTGCATAAAACCCCGGACTAAAGAATGTGTGGCAAGTGGTTTTTGAAATAAGACCGATAAAGCTGAGACTTGGTCTTTAATAGTACTCAAGGCCAATTTAATTTCTACCCCTAATTGTAGAAAGGCAACAATTCTGCCTATGATATATCTCCGAGGTTGCCAACCCTTGGATCCACACCAGGAAACATAAGACCCCCAGATCCTATGACATATAGTTCTGGAACCTGGCTTCCTTCCATTAATCAGGGTAGATATAACTGACCCGGAAAGCCCACGTTTTTTCAAAACGTGGGTTTCCATAGCCAAGCCGGTAAATTTAGAGACCGTAATGTTTTGAGCCTGGTCTGACCCTGAGGTTATCCTATGGAGTCTGATGGCAGAGTCCATTGCCACTGCCTAGCGGCGGAAGCCCCTGGTGCAGGGGAAAGCTTGTTTAAATGAAGGGAATTTATCATTTCTTTTGACTGGCAAAAGAGTCCTTTATCACTAGAAATTGTTTGGATATATTTTTCCAAATCTTCTCCATGAAAAGGGAACCCAGTTAGGTTTTTACATGGTGCTTTGGCTGACCAATTTTTTAACCACAGGATTCTACGCATATGTACAAGCATAAGCGTAAGGCTTGGCGAATAGAATCTTTATCTTCATAATCGTAAGGCCTGGTGAATAGAATCTTTAATGGCATCTATGGCAAAGCAAAATGCTTTTGGTAGTTCAACCAATTCCCAGGCTTGTTGTGCAGGAATCTCTTTAAGGGCCTGTCTAAATTGGTCCTTTAGGGATTGACAAGGCGCCTATTGCAGCGACTGCAGGCCGAGTAATGGCACCTGCCAAGGAAAAAGTAGATTTTAATAGGGATTCCAACTTCTTATCTGTTGGATCCTTAAGCATTTGTGCATTGTCTACAGGACAAGTTAGGCTTTTATTCACACTACAAATCGCAGCGTCAACTGCTTGTACTTTCCATTTTTGGTGAATTTCTCCTCCATGGGAAACAGAACTGAAAATCTCTTAGAAGGGAGAAAATGCTTATCCGGGTGATCCCATTTAGCAGAAATAAGCTGTTCTAGTAATGCATGCACAGGAAACCCATGCAAAGCTGAGAAGGTTTAAAGGAACCCAAGGAAGAAAGAGCTTTTAGGAGACTCAGTTAGGGGTAGCATGAAAGTGGAACAAACCATCTCCGTAAGAGTTTGTATCAGCAATTTCTCAAACTGAGGCTGAAAAAGGTTCATCTAACATTTCCTCCGCAGAGGAATCATTGGTTTGTTTTACCTCCTGATCACCTAAGGGTAACACCTCATCCTGTGCCCACTGTTCCCCTTGCAAAGGTTCTGAAGTGGGGGAGGGGGATCTAGCATGCTTCCTAGCCATTTGAATGGAGAATGCTATTAAAGTCGCTAATCTTCCTTCCAGACCCTACGGAGGAAAGGACATCTTCAGTCACGTATACAGGGCTGAGATGTGAGAAGCAGTTGCACCATCAAGTTGTTCCAATGGCTCACCCTGGCTTGCCATAATTGGTAATTTAGGTGAGGATGACAGCGTGGAAATGCAGCTCGAGATCCTAGCGCCTTGGGGTGAAACCTTTAGTACCTTTTTGGTCTTTGTGGTGTTTTTTTAAGCAGGCATAGTCCTAAGCACAAAAACAGAGGCACTATACAATTGCACTTAACCACTTTCAGACCGGACCATTTTGCTGGTAAATGACCAGAGGTCTTTTTACACTTTGGCACTGCGCTGCTTTAACTGGTAATTGCGCGGTCATGCAATGTTGTACCCAAACAAAATTTGCGTCCTTTTCTTCCCACAAATAGAGCTTTCTTTTGATGGTATTTGATTGCCTCTGCGATTTTTATTTTTTGCGATATAAACGTAAAAAGACCGCAAATTTTGAAAAAAAATGATATTTTCTACTTTTTGTTATTAGAAAAATCCAATAAACTCAATTTTAGTCATACATTTAGGCCAAAATGTATTCAGCCACATGTCTTTGGTAAAAAAAAAGTCAATAATTGTATATTTATTGGTTTGCGCAAAAGTTGTCACATCTACAAACTAAGGTACGTTTTCTGGAATTTACGCAGCTTTTAGTTTACGACTGCCTATCTCATTTCTTGAGGTGCTAAAATGGCAGGGCAGTACAAAACCCCCCCAAATGACCCCATTTTGGAAAGTAGACCCCCTAAGGAAATTGATAAGAGGCATGTTGAGCCCATTGAATATTTTATTTTTTTGCCTCAAGCGATTGAATAATGACAAAAAAAAAAATTTTTTTTTTTTTTTTACACAAAGTTGTCACTAAATGATATATTGCTCACACATGCTATGGGCGTATGTGAAATGACACCCCAAAATAAATTCTGCTGCTTCTCCTGAGTATGGGGATACCACATATGTGGGACTTTTTGGGAGCCTAGCCGCGTACGGGGCCCCGAAAACCAAGCACCGCCTTCAGGCTTTCTAAGGGCGTAAATTTTTGAGTTCACTTCTCACTACCTATTACAGTTTTGAAGGCCATAAAATGCCAAGATGGCACAAAACCCCCACAAATGACCCCATTTTAGAAAGTAGACACCCCAAGCTATTTGCTGAGAGGCATGTTGAGTTCATGGAATATTTTATATTTTGCCACAAGTTGCGGGAAAATTACAAACTTTTTTTTTTTTTTTTTTTTTTTAACAAAGTTGTCACTAAATGATATATTGCTCATGCATGCCATGGGCATATGTGAAATGACACCCCAAAATAAATTCTGCTGCTTCTCCTGAGTACGGGGATACCACATATGTGGGACTTTTTGGGAGCCTAGCCGCGTACGGGGCCCCGAAAACCAAGCACCGCCTTCAGGCTTTCTAAGGGCGTAATTTTTTGATTTCACTCCTCACTACCTATTACAGTTTTGAAGGCCATAAAATGCCAAGATGGCACAAAACCCCCACAAATGACCCCATTTTAGAAAGTAGACACCCCAAGCTATTTGCTGAGAGGCATGTTGAGTCCATGGAATATTTTATATTTTGCCACAAGTTGCGGGAAAATTACAAACTTTTTTTTTTTTTTTTTTTTTTCACAAAGTTGTCACTAAATGATATATTGCTCACGCATGCCATGGGCATATGTGAAATGACACCCCAAAATAAATTCTGCTGCTTCTCCTGAGTATGGGGATACCACATATGTGGGACTTTTTGGGAGCCTAGCCGCGTACGGGGCCCCGAAAACCAAGCACCGCCTTCAGGCTTTCTAAGGGCGTTACAGTTTTGAAGGCCATAAAATGCCAAGATGGCACAAACCCCCCCCCAAATGACCCCATTTTGGAAAGTAGACACCCCTAAATTTAGGGGTACACTAGTGAGACTAGGTAATAAATGGCGGGTGCCCTAAAACTATAAAAAAATAACTAACCAACCAGCGTCACCTGTAACAGTTATATGGTGATCACTGGTGAAAGGGTTAACTAGGGGGCAATTAGGGGGCTTTATGCGGTAGTATATGGGGGTCCCTGGCGCTATAAAAAGCTGCAGCGAACCTAAATACCTACCTGCCTAACTAGCGTCACCTGTGACACTAATACGGCGATCAGAAAAACGATCGCTTATTAGGCTGGGTTCACACTGGAGCGATGCGGGAACGCCACGAATGCGCGGCGGGTTCCCGCATCGCATGCCTCCCGGCGGCAGTTCACACTGCCCTATGCGAACTGCTGGGAGTGTCAGTGAAATGTTACTGACACCCCCAGATCAGTTCGCATATCGCAGTGCGATCTGCAAACTCGGATCGCATGGTGTGAACACCCATGCGATCCGATTCTGCTGCGGGCCAAAAAAAGGGTCCCGTGCGAATTTGCGGCGGGTGCGGCGAATGGCTGAACTCGAATCGCACAGAGATCGGATGTGATTTGCACTGCAGTGCGGTGCGAATCACATCCGTTCTCATAAACCGCTGCAATGTGAACCCAGCCTTAGTGACACTGGCGACGGGGGGTGATCACGGGGTTAAACCTTTATTGGGGGGGTTAGGGGGGTACCTTAGAACTAAAGGGGGCTAACCCTAACTGCCCTAACAGTTATTAGTCACAAATGACACCCGCCGGGTGATCAGGGGGTTAAACCTTTATTAGGTAATCAATGGCGGGTGCCCTGAAACTATAAAAAAATAACTAACCAACCAGCGTCACCTGTAACAGTTATATGGTGATCACTGGTGAAAGGGTTAACTAGGGGGCAATCAGGGGGCTTTATGCGGTAGTATATGGGGGTCCCTGGCGCTATAAAAAGCTGCGGCGAACCTAAATACCTACCTGCCTAACTAGCGTCACCTGTGACACTAATACGGCGATCAGAAAAATGATCGCTTATTAGGCTGGGTTCACACTGGAGCGATGCGGAAACGCCGCGAATCCGCGGCGGGTTCCCGCATCGCATGCCTCCCGGCGGCAGTTCACACTGCCCTATGCGAACTGCTGGGAGTGTCAGTGAAATGTTACTGACACCCCCAGATCAGTTCGCATATCGCAGTGCGATCTGCAAACTCGGATCGCATGGTGTGAACACCCATGCGATCCGATTCTGCTGCGGGCCAAAAAAAGGGTCCCGTGCGAATTTGCGGCGGGTGCGGCGGGTGTGGCGGGTGCGGCGAATGGCTGAACTCGAATCGCACAGAGATCGGATGTGATTTGCACTGCAGTGCGGTGCGAATCACATTCGTTCTCATAAACCGCTGCAATGTGAACCCAGCCTTAGTGACACTGGCGACGGGGGGTGATCACGGGGTTAAACCTTTATTGGGGGGGTTAGGGGGGTACATTAGAACTAAAGGGGGCTAACTCTAACTGCCCTAACAGTTATTACAGTCACAAATGACACCAATGCAAAAAAAAAAAAAAAATGACATTGGTGTCACTGTGACTGGGGGGCAGGGGTAATTGGGGGGGGTGATCGGGGGGTAAAGGGGGGGTGTGAGTGTGCCTGGCATGTTCTACTGTGTGTGTGAGTGTTGGTGCAACTTACTGATCCGCTCTCCTCCGTGTCGGAACGAAAAATACCGACACGGAGGAGAGAATACATCACTTCCTCTCCTGTGTTTACATTACAGGAGAGGAAGTGATGTCACCGGGGATTTCTATTCGTCGGGAGCGATCGCGAGGGGGTGGCCATGAATGAATGGCCGTCCCCTCGTCCGGGATCGCTCCCGTACGAATACCGACCGCCGCAGGCACCGGGCGGGGGCCCGATCGGGCCCCCGACCCGCGGGAGGCAAGGGACGTACATGTATGTCCTTATGCCTGCCCGTGCCATTGTACCGACGTACATCGGCGTGCGGCGGTCGGCAACTGGTTAAACTCTGAATATAGTCATGACAATAAAGCCGCTATAAAGTTCAGCCTAGTGCTGGGAAAAAAAGTGTCTTTCCTGTATCAGGAATGCAAGTTTGCAACCCTCACGTGGCCCACAGCTCCTGTGTCTCTGTGTGCAGACTGCTTGCTTTGTGGTGTCTTTCCTCCTCATCAGCCAAGGAGAGACTGTCCCAACTGCAGTTTTATTGTCTTTGCCAGCTATGTGTCCTCGTGGACGTTCTTAGCGCTGCGCTTTGGTCCCACCCCTGTTTTATTTTTTAAATGTTCCCGTGAGCAGCGGCTTTCGGGTCTACAAACCCAAAACAAGGGGGGGGGTTTGGAGGAGGCAGAGACCCGTCAGCAGCAGGCAAACAAACAGTAGTAGCAGTAACAGCGAGAACGCCGTAAGACCTAAACCCTGGGTCCAGCCCTACAAAGAGAGGCATTACAGGCAAAACCTCGTGCTTTGGAATATGAGGCCCCAGGTACCATCCACTTAGGCCTCAATGGCACTTTGGATGGATCTGGTCTAGAGAGGCTATTTAAATCCAGCATGGATCCCTCCTGCAGCTCCTCAGAACACATCTTCACTCGTGACTAAGACCTTAGACACTGGCGAAAAAACTGATGTGCTCCTGGAACAAGGAGGGGTTATATAGGGAGTGACCTTCCTGGATCGGGTATACAAGTGTCCATCACCTGAAGGTGGCCTATAACCCATTACTTAAGACTCTGTGTCCCATGATGTACGATAAAGAAACAAACATTTGCCTTTTTAATCCACTAAAACAAGACAGCATTTAATAGCTTCTATGGTGTCTGCAGTTTATTACTGCTGTGGAGGCGACAGGATCAAGTTACTATACTCACCTGAAGATGAAGAGCAGCTTGCTGTGTTATGTCTCACTCTGTTGACTGTGTAAGATTTAGCAGAAGGTCCTGAGGCACTGTCAGGTGATTGTCCACGCGTGCGTCTAACAGAGGAACTACCTATGCTGGTCTGGGTGGTAGTAGGTGGTGTTCCGCTTGAGGTAGGTCGCGATGACGTTTTTTGCAGGGAGCCATTCAGTCGCTGACTCGGAGATGTTCTTCTTTGTCTGACATTTTTACGGTAGACGTCACTGCAAAACAAGCAAATACTGAATGCATAAACTGAAAACAAGAATGTTTTTGTGAATTTCCAGCCGCAGCAGTGGCTCCAGACTGAAGTATACAAATGACAATCTTTCCTAAGTTAAGGGAATATTTTAAATGTTGATGCTTTCCAAGAATCATGTTTATTCTGTACAAATGTCAGTCTCATCTCAATCCAGTGATGTGCATAAGCGCAACGGCTCTCCCAGGTCTCTCTCTCCACATTGGTTCACACAACAGTGGGAGCCATTGACTGTCAATCACAGCCAGTGAGCCAATGAGGAGAGAGAGCAGGGTGGGGCAGAGCAGCGCTCTGTGTGTGGACAATTTTTAGGGTTTGGCGGGAGTTTAAATAATAAATCTAGCAGGTTAAGGGGTTTAAGTAGGGGAGGCTTAATAGGATCATTTGAAATTTAGGGATATTTTGAGGTTGATTTGCTAAAACTGGAGTGCAAAAATCTGTTGCAGCTCTGCATGGTAGCCAATCAGCTTTTAACTGTTCGATTAGGCTTTGGAGGGGAAAAAAACAACAAACAAAAAGAAAACCTGGGAGCCAATTGGTTTCTACGCAGAGCTGCATTGGAATTTTCACATTCCAGTTTTAGTAAATAACCCCATTAGGTACCCAGAATACCACAACTTACCTGAGGGGTTTTCTGGTATATTGCCCTTCCTTGGCTCCAGCTCTCTTCATGTTGCCCGATTCTCCAGACCTGCTTTTGGACCTTTGAGCATGTTTATAATCTGACAAAATAACTTTCAACTTCTCTTCCACAAGTGCAGAAAGCCTTAATACCATACTGTAGATCTAAATGAAAATAAAACATATTCAAATACTTTTAAAGCATGGGGTCAGAGAGGTCGACTCTTTCAATTATGCAATACAACTGCAAAGGTATCCATAGACACTAGGAAATAACCTGATCACCCAACTATACTTCAATTGCTGGCAAGAAATATAAATAGAACACTGTATATAGTTGTGTATTCTGCAGAGGCTACCGCTCTCATCTCTGCATATTGCCCTACTACAGGCTACAGATAAAGGTCTGTAGGCCTACTTAAAAATGTGGCTGGATTGTAAATACAAAGAAAGCACTGTCAAAAAAACAGATTTAAAAAAGTTCACCTTTTGAATAAGGTTACTCCCACATTTAGGCCCCATTCATACCTGAGCATAGCGTTTTCAGGCAGAAAATCAGCAGCGTATTTACCACGTTTTGCCACAATGTAAAAAGAGAAATGCCCAAATGTGCCCGATTCGAGTGACAAAAAAGGGTCCAGAACTTGTTTGAGCTTCAGGCGTTCGGCTACAGGCAACTTGGAATGGAGATGTGAACCATCTCTATTGGGAGTAGATTTTTTTTTTCCCCTCCAGTTCAGGCTTCAAGCTATAAAACGCTCAGGTGTGAATGGGGCCTTAGGGTGTAACATGTTCCAGCACCTCCCAGCTTAACCTCCGATTGCCCTTAACCCCCCGACAGTGGGCAGAGGTTTCTCTCCATCCCTGTCATTCAAAATCGGTGTCGCTGAACAGGGCTCTGTTCCCACAGCCATGTTTCCTTCATTCACAGAGCTCTGTGGATAAATTACAAGTCCTAACTTTTACTGTGGCGGATGGCTTGTGGTTCTCAATGAACTACACATGCACCGAGAAGCACCCTCATAGTTCACTGACACTTCCTCCAGCTTACGGAACAAAAAACCTCAGCACAAACAGTGCCGTACTCAAAAATATATCTATTCTTTTAATGTTTTAACTATTTCTACTACTGCCCACATTATATATATGTTCCCACATACAATTAAATATATACCATACTGAAACAGTGCCGCGCACACGGTTTCACTTCCTCCAATCGCCTAACAGAAAGCCTGCACAGAGGAACAGGCAAGAAAGCTGGAGAATGTGTCTGCAGGAGCCTGACATTGCACTTGTGATCCACTGTTCGTGGGTGAAAGGCTTCGCAGGCGCCTGGGAAAGAAAATGGATGTACATTTTTTTTTCCTGCAAAAATATGTGGATTGATATATTCCCCCCCCCCCCCCTAAGGTGAACTTATGTGTGTTGTGGTTAACTCCACCAACTGTGCCGAGCGTTGTGGTATGTTAAAGCAGTATTAAACCGAAAAGCAAACATATTACAACCCCTCTTTAGTCTCTTTTTCTTATCTGGTGATCCAGCCAGTAAGTCTATTTAAAAAAAAAAAAAAAAAAAGAAAAAGAAAGAAGAACAGGCCCTCTTATAGTTATAGGGATGAAACAAACCATTTACCATGGACAGGGGTGCCTACAATGATCGGTTTTATATATTGTCTCAAAAAGGAAAAAAAAAAAACTGTTCTCTGCAATGGATTCCAAAGTAATAGCTAGCGTTTGGCTTCAATTTGTTTAGATTTGTTAATTAAAATTTGCTAGTAGTCTACCTCTACCCATCTTCCCAGACTGACAATGCTGCTGTCCAAAGGTGTTCCCTGCGCTGATTTATCCAGAGTGGGGGCGTTCTAATACAGGTGGTGTTACTGGCCAGATCACCAAGTGAAAACAGTGGGGGGGAAAAAGCCTTAAAAAAAAGGAAATTAATGCAGTCACTACATCTAATGATTTGTAAGTTGAAACAGGTTACATGAAGAATTCCAAGCATCATCATGTTATATGTAGTTGCTCTGGTACACCTTGAACCAATGTAGCTACACCTGGCTGATGCCCCTGGAAGCTTGAAATCACTGAAGACACCACTACTCAGGTGATCGTCACTTGCTTCTGGGTCTGCTCTCCAGCCATTTGAATATTGAAGGCTGGCCGTTCAGAGAATTTTTTACATTTTCGGAACTGCAAAGGGTTCTTCGACTGGACGAGGTAGAGAGATGAGGCAGTAGCTTTCTGCTCTCCACCTCATTCAACCAAAGGCAGCTTTGCATTAATTCAGAGAATGCTAATCAATGTCTTAACAGCACCCAATCTCCGATGTTCACAATGCATCAAGCTGGCCGTTCAGTATGGCACCTAAAAGCAAGCAGAGATCACTGAAGTAGCAAAGTGATTAGGATTGATCAGACATCAATTGGTCCAAGCTGGACCAATGTAACCATGTGTAACATGCCGGAATGGAATTAGTCTTTAAGGTAAAATCTATGCAACTGTAGCTTATTTATGTGAAGCCAACCTAAAAGTTTGTCTAACAAAACTGGAAACCTTGATTTGCTCAAAGCACATTAAACAAAGTAAAAAGTTAATAAAAACACAATAAAAAGCTTGTGAAGGGCAAATAAATATTTTAAATCTGCAGCTCTCACCCTAGAGCGCTTGTTGGGTGTGTACAACCTGGCATTGCAGAATACCAATCTCATATCTTTACATAACTCCAATGGACTGCTGTAATTCCCGGCTGCCAGTTTTTCCTTTATGGTCCCAAAATCCATAGGGGTCTTTACGACATCATAGTAATCCTACAGACAGAAAGAAAATTATTCATCGGCATTTTTTATTTTTTTGGTTTTGTAAAGGATAAGCAAGAATTAGATACCAATTCAGGTTATAACTGTAGCATGTGTCTGTTGAAGGAAATGTCCCTTTATTTCCTGTTCCAGCGACACAGTCATTAAAACAAGGGCACAAAAAACACCCCAAAAAGTCAAGTTCACACTCTTACACAATTTTTCCCCAAAACAAACAAAAATAAGATTTCTGCACCCAGCATAAAATCCTTTTCTTGAGCTGCATTTAGGGACACAGTCGTTATCCTTCTGGTTATACTGCTGCCTACAGGAGGATTGAAAGCCAACCAAGAGCATGATCATTAGCACAGAGTGAGGGGACCTGTGCCCCTCAACGAAATCCAGGAAAAGACTTTACCAGCAGCGTTGAGTACAAAAACTGAACCCCCCCCCCCCCCCCTTAAAAGGGACACAAAGTCTAATCTCTGGAATGACCAAAAGCAATTCAACTGTGTAATGGGCAACAAATGCTAACAGGCCAGTGAAAAAAAAAATAAAAAAAAAATAAAATAAAAAAAGACTGTGGGCGGTCTGAAGATCAAAAAGCAGGCTGAAAGACAATACGTTTGAAGTTGGCATCAGATGGGGCAGAAACATCCACCTGGTAGAACTTGGAGAACATGTGAACAGAAGACCAGGTTGGAGCTGTACAATTTTGAGAAACTATTTCCTGATGTTGAAAAGCCAAGGAAGAATTCATGGAATTGAAGTAGCCCTAACACATGCAGATAATGGAGAAAAATTTATTTTTGGTGAACTAGTGCTGGACAGAGATAGATGGACGGACATTTTACTGGTTGAAGTTGAAGGCAAAAATTACCTTAGGTAATCAGGTAGTCCTGAGCCGCAGTACCACCTTGTCCCTATGTAAATCCAGAAAGGATTCTTTGTAGGATACAGCTGTAGAGGTGTGTCTAATGGATTCAAAGACAGAGGACCAGATTCTCCAAGTCACTGCTGACAAGACTGGAACAAAGGTCTGCACAGGAAAGGATCCCATCTACCTCACTTGCACAGCAAGACATCTAGATCTTGTAGGAAGATTGATGCACGTGCCATGTCTCCCTGAATCAGATGATCCTCAAAGCAGGATGGTCCAACAGTGCAGAGACAGCAACTTTTTCCAAAGCTCCAGGATGCCGTAAGGACACGAGACTACTCCTACGACCAAGTCCCTTACATCAATAAGGTGCCTTCACAGCCCACATAGAATGCCATTTGTCACAAAGAACCTTCTAAAATAGGGAGAAAGAAAGCAAGGCATATCAGGACACCAGGACCTGAATTCTGATCCACCAATCCAAAGATAAATTTAGGCCAATGCGAAAAATACATTTGTCTAGAGATTGGATTGTCCCACAGAATGTTGCACTGCGGAGGTCATAGTAAAAGTGGGCAAAAGAAACAGCTTCAAAAAGGAGATTACAATCAAGCCAGGGACTCTTGTGCAAAAACAGTCAAATAGCTCTTTAAGCAAACAGTTCCCTTGTGGAAGCAACCCTTTGCCCTGTGCTGTATCAAGGACTAGACTCAGAAAAGCCACATGACAAGTCTGTTTATGAAAGGGCTGCTGAAGGTTTAAGATCCATCCAAACTGCGATAAAGTCTGGACAATCAAAGCCACGTCCAACAGAGCCTACGCAAGCGGCTTCCTCAGCAGGAGGATTTGCAAGTATCCCACAATAAGGATGCTGTGAGAGCAGTGAGGCTACTACTGTGGCCAGCACCTTTGTGAAAAAAAACAAAAAACAGAGGTTCAGACTGGAGGCTGAAGAGCAGGGCCATGAACCGGTAGTTTAAGGACTCCATAGCTAAGCATAATAATCGGTATTTTGGAAAGATATGGACATGTAAGAATCTTTTGATGTCCACAGAACGTTTTGAGATCCAGAACGGGTATAAGCCCCCTTGGGGCTGGGAAACCGTGAAGAGATAGGAGTAAAAACCCTGGAGCTGTTCTGCCACAGGAACTGAGACAGTGAAACCTTGATCCAAAAGACCCGAGTGTGTTCAATAGATATCTGTGTGGTGAACCTGAGAAGAGGGCAGGCAGTGAAACTCCAGTTCGTTGCCAAATCAAAGGAAACATTGCTCTTAAGTGCACACATTCTCCCTGCAGGGATAAATCTAAATGCTGGGTGCCTGCCCACAAGCGAATCATAGCTCCATCCACAGAACACTTCAAAGATGGGCAGGCTTCACTCCATTAGCATCACGGCAGTAGAAAATGTATTGAAAATCTTGCAAGTTGTCAAGACATCTGCTGCAAACACTGCTCTGCTCAGTCTGCGCTAGACCACCACCCAATGGATGCCATCAAAGAGCAAAACTAGAGAATAAACTAGGGAACTATGCAAATGAATTAGTCTGCAATGCTCAGCCCTGGAAAGCTCCCCATGCGGAACCCCCGTGCCCAAATGTCACATCCATTATATCACCGGAATGTCCTGTCGGGTTCATTCACGGTACTCCAAAAGCCAGGATGCTAAACACATCAAACAGCTGCAATCGAAATCACAAAGCTCTTACAGTAATGTAGAAAAATAGTCTTAATTGAAGCTAAAAGATGTCCATCCTCCTAGAACACTAGTAAACTCTGAAGTGGTTAACCTGGGCCAGCCTACAGTTTGTGTGCTTGCCAATGTCCAATCCTTCTGTAGGCAGCAGTCCAACCCAAAAATGAAAGACTTCCTCTAAATCTAAGAGGAAAAAAAAAAAAAATTTAGGTCTGTATGGTCTCAAACTACCTCGCGGAGGTCAATGCTTCATGCGTAAGTGTACATTTGACTGCGGAAAAGCGAATCTGCTGTCCTCAGTAAGACGGCATATTCTATGATGCGCAACGATAAACATTGTCAGAAACTGTAAAAACGACAGAGTCCCAGTGTTTTCTACAGCATTCCTGAAGCAGCAATCTAACAAAGGGATAGCTGATACTCCCGTCCAATCCTACCAAAATCATAGGCCTCAATTATTTTATAATTTACATTTACAAGCTTGCTCATATAAAGCACCTGCTCACACTTACAGGGTACCGCTCCAGGTCTACAGGCTGTCTGAATGGTTCAGAATCTTCACATACTATAATGAATTCAACCAGGTCCATGCAGCACTTCTTCCAGCTATTCACGCTTTTTAATCTCTGCAGCAAAAAAAAAATTACAGTTTAATGGGGAGTAATCAAATGCAATCGATTAGAATATTCCAACACTCCTCTCCTACATGCATCTGCATGCGTGCACGTGGGGATAGGGGCACTTTAAAAAAAACATCCCTTGAAATAGGAATAGGGCATGACAGGTCCGCTTTATGGAGAGGTGTAGGGTTTATAAGACCCCCACCATCTTTCCGGCGCTGGAGAAACTCGGAAATACTCAGAGACCACTCGGAAACACTTGGGAACTGAATGTTTCCGAGTGCATCCGAGCAGCTCCCAACGGCTCCGAGTGTCACCAGCAACCTCACACCTCTGGTCAAATATGACACTGCACACCACAGAGGCTTGAATCCTGCTAGTTTTGCGAGACAACACACATAAACCGAGTCAGGATTTAAAAAAAAAATTCTGCCGTTAAAGATTCTGGATCTACAAAACTTACCGTGTTTCCTGATGATCTAGGTTGATCAACTGTATTTTCCTGAAAAATATACAAGAAACAACAAGATAGTGAGCTGCAATGTATACATATAACCAAAAGACAAACTTACCAAACTGCTTAAAGAATGTTACTCCAACATTCCATATTCCTGAATTGTCCCTGCTGAACCATGTACTTGTATTAAAAAAAGTATCCCATTCTCTTTGTATGGCTTCCTTTCTGTGAAATCTCTTTTTCGTGTCAGTCCCTCTACTTTCCAATTTCAAATTGGCCCTGCTAGGCAGGAGAGCACCTTCATTCCAGCATGATCAGTTTTCTGGCTTTGCTTGTGCTGCCACTCCACCGCCCCTGCACGGCCATTCACTGGGAAATTATATATATATATATATATATATATATATATATATATATATATATATATATATATATATATATATATATATATATATATATATATATATATATATATATGTGTACAGTGGGGACAGAAAGTATTCAGACCCCCTTCAATTTTTCACTCTGTTATATGCAGCCATTTGCTAAAATAATTTAAGTGAATTTTTTTTCCTCATGTGTACACACAGCACCCCATGTTGACAGAAAAACACATAATTGTTGACATTTTTGCAGATTAACCACTTGAGACCCGCGCTATAGCCGAATGACGGCTACAGCGCGGATCTCCTTTGCCGGGACTACGTCTATTGACGTCGTCCCGTGCACGAGCGGCCTGCGCGCCCCCTGAGGGGCGCGCGGCGCTCTCTGTGATCGGCGAGTCTACGAGACTCGCCTGATCACCCATCCGTGGAAGGGGTCGATCCCGACCCCTTATCACGTGATCAGCTGTCAGCCAATTACAGCTTATCATGTGATATAACGGAGCCGGTAAACGGCTATTATTCCTCCTCGCGCTGATAGCGCGAGGAGAAAAAAAAAAAGCCATTCACCGGCGGCCGTGATCGGGACATCAGTCCCGATCACGGCCAGCCCTGCCAGTGCCCACCTGCCCCCTGCTTTGCCACATTAATAAAAAATGTGTCCCCCCTGTCAGTGCCACCCAGCAGTGCCCACAGTGCCACCCAGCAGTGCCCACAGTGCCACCCAGCAGTGCCCACAATCTGCCTCAACAAAGGTGCTGCACCCCAGTGCCACATATCCGTGCCCAGCAGTGCCGCCCACCAGTGCCGCCTATCAGTGCCCACCAGTGCCGCCCACCAGTGCAGCCTATCAGTGACCACCAGTGCAGCCTATCAGTGACCACCAGTGCAGCCTATCAGTGCCGCCTCATCAGCGCACTTCAATGAAGGAGAAAAATGACCTGTTTGCAAAATTTTATAACAAACTATTAAACATGATTTTTTATTTTTTTGCATCTTTTTTTGTTTGTTTAGCAAAAATTAAAACTCCCAGCTGTAATTAAATACCACCAAATGAAAGCTCTATTTGTGGGGAAAAAAATGATAAAAATTTCATTTGGGTACAGTGTTGTATGCCCGCGCAATTGTCATTCAAAGTGCATCAGCGCTGAAAGCTGAAAATTGGTCTGGGACTGAGGGGGGTTTAAGTGCCCAGTAAGCAAGTGGTTAAAAAAGAAAAACTGAAATATCACATGGTCCTGAGCATTTAGACCCTTTGCTGCGACACGCATATTTAAATCAGGTGCTGTCCATTTCTTCTGATCATCCTTGAGGTGGTTCTCCATCTTCATTTGAGTCCAGCTGTGTTTGATTATACTGATTGGACTTGATTAGGAAAGCCACACCTGTCTATACAAGACCTTACAGCTCACAGTGCATGTCAGAGCAGAGCTTAGTATTTTTGTAATCCTTGGTGTTCTGTAGAATGAAGTCACTGAGCATGCCCAGATCTCCCCTGATTTAAGGCACACTATGTGCTTATCTATCTGTGATCAGGACTTCCTATAGCACAACACTGAACTCTGCTAATCACTCAAAGCTTCCTCCTACACACCATGTGACCATACATACAGTCTAAACTTGGCCATTACTGCAGTCTTATCAGCTAAAGCTGATAAGTCTGACAAAGGGAAACAGACATTGGCACAAATAAATACTATGAAATAATCAAGTAAGCTATGAACAGGGAAGCAGGGTTGCCACAGAAACGTTGGATTGAGGAGGCTGCTTAGTTAACAGTACAGGAAGTGCTCAATGTAAGGGCGGAAATACACTCCACTGTGGACTCAGAAAACAATACTTAAGATGGTGCTGCCTAACCCCTGGAAACAAGTTTTTTTAAACTTGGATTACAGTGGCTATAGTCTGATAATGATTTATTATAATGGACTAAATGAAAAGTAGCATCAGAGTGGGAGAGTTTACTTCCTCTTTAAGGTTCCTATGAGCCCAGTGGCCTCCATAATCCTTAAATGGAAGACATTTGGGATGACCAGAACCCTTCCTAGAGCTGGCCGTCAGGCCAAACTGAGCTATTGGGGGAGAAGAACCTTGGTGAGAGAGGTAAAGAAGAACCCAAAGATCACTGTAGCTGAGCTCCAGAGATGCAGTCGGGAGATGGGAGAAAGTTGTAGAAAGTCAACCATCACTGCAGCCCTCCACCAGTCTGGGCTTTATGGCAGAGTGGCCCGACGGTAGCCTCTCCTCAGTGCAAGACACATGAAAGCCCGCATGGAGTTTGATTAAAAAAAAAAAAAAAAAAAAAAAAAAAAAACATCTGAGGGACTCCAAGATGGTGAGAAATAAGACTCTTTGGTCTGATGAGACCGAGATAGAACTTTTTGGCCTTAATTCTAAGCGGTATGTGTGAAGAAAACCAGGCACTGCTCATCACCTGTCCAATATAGTCCCAACAGTGAAGCATGGTGGTGGCAGCATCATGCTGTGTTGGTGTTTTTTAGCTGCAGGGATGGGACGACTGGTTGCAATCGAGGGAAAATTGAATCGGGCCCCAGTACAGGGAACATCCTGGTCGAAAACCTTCTCCAGAGTGCTCAGGACCTCAGAGTGGGCCAAAGAGTTACCTTCCAACATGACAATGACCCTAAGCACACAGCTAAAATAAGGAAGGAGTGGCTTCACAACAACTCCGTGACTGTTCTTGAATGGCCCAGCCAGAGCACCGACTTAAACCCAATTGAGCATCTCTGGGGAGACCTAAAAAATGACCGTCCACCAACGTTTACCATCCAACCTGACAGAACTGGAGAGGATCTGCAAGGAGGAATGGCAGAGGATCCCCAAATCCAGGTGTGAAAAACTTGTTGCATCTTTCCCAAACAGACTCATGGTTGTATTAGATCAAAAGGGCGCTTCTACTAAATACTGAGCAAAGGGTCTGAATACTGAGGACCAAGTGATATTTCAGTTTTTCTTTTTTAATAAAAATGTCAACAATGCTGTGTTTTTCTGACAATATGGGATGCTGTGTGTACATTGAGGGAAAAAAATGAACCTAAATGATTTTAGCAAATGGCTGCAATATAACAGAGTGAATTTAAGGGGGCCTGAACACTTTCCGTCCTCTGTGTGTGTGTACATAAAATAAATATATATATAAAAAAAAAAAATATATATATATATATATATATATATATATATATATATATATATATATATATATATATATATATATATATATATATATATATATATACACATATATACATACACACATACACCCTTTATTTCTATTTTAAAGGGAATAGGTTGTTTTACGAGGTAAGGGTTCACATATACTTTAAACGGAAAAACTGAAATCTCCACTATGGGATCGATAAACAAAAACTGTAATTCTCTTAGAACAGATCATTAACCATGTGCCGACTGTAGTTTTACTTCTGTGTATAATATATATATATATATATATATATATATATATATACATATACACGATTCAGTATTTCCGGGTAGGTCCAGCACATGCCCATCAGCGGTTCACGGCCAATGATTTATGGCCAGGACCCACCAATCATTCCCTTTGCAGGGAAATGAAAACCGGCACATCGCTGCTGTCAGAAGAGAGTTTTGTATTTATTTACATTGCTAAGTAAAATCAGCACACACTAACATTTTTTAGGAACACAGTTGATTGTCTCAGATGTTAACCCGCTCCCAGCCAGTGTCATTAGTACAGTGTCAGTGTATATCATTCATCAGCAGCAGATTCATCATCAGCACTGATCACTGTATTAGTGTCACTGGAGTGGTCAGTGGCAGTTAGCCTGTTCCCACAAAATGGCAGCTATGGCCTGTACATACGACCTGAAAATCGTACCACAGACCGTCAGTTTTTTTTTTTTTTTTTGCATGCTAGTCGTATATCAAAAACAGAGGATACTTAAGTTGCGAAAAATTCTCATACGACAGAATTAAAAAAAATCGGAAGTGATGTCATGTGTTGTAGTGTATTTTTATTGTATTTTCGGACAACTGTACTGATTAAACAAAAATCATACAATCTGGTATCATACGAGAAAAATTTTCATTTGTCCCATCAGAAGATATCGGATAAAATGTCGTGACCGGCTCTTAAAAAAAGATCTGCGCTAACAATCCGATTATCATACGATCGCTTAGAAAGATATTTTTTATAGTGCAAAAAAAAAAGAAAAAAAGATAAACCCAGTGGTGATAAAATAACACCAAAAGAAAGCTCTATTTGGGTAACAAAGTAAAGCCAATATAATTTTTTTTTTGCGTACAGCATTGCAAGACCATGCAACCGCCAGTTAGCATAGCACAGTGTTAAATAGCAAAAAAATTGCCTGGTCATGAAGGGGTTAAAATCTTCCAGGGCTGAAGTGATTAAGCACCTGCCCTATCTGTGAATGCAACACTGGGCCCGTGGAAGTGCCATTCCATTATTCAGCAGATGAGTGAATATAAAAACTTGGTATTAGCTGGTGCTCACCTGCAAGATCTGCACAGGGAAAGTCTGTATTGCCCAATGGTGAACAGTCACAAGTAATGCTTGAATTATGCCTCGTACACACGTTCCGATTATCGTACGACAGATTGTTCACATTTTGTTGCATACAACTAAGATCGAATACAACAGTGCAAAATGTGTGTAAGATTTTTGTCGTACAATTCTGGAAAAATCTTCCGTTGTGCGTAGCTACGTATTTTAAATGATGTCAAATACGTGTGACCCGTGTGTGCTTCTGGTTTATTTTTGTGTTTGTGATCATGTGTGGTGTTTATTGAACTACTTTTATCGGATGCATACTGTACTGACTACACGATTGTCGTACGATGGGCTGTCATCCGACCAAAGTTTTCCTGTTTGTCCCTTCGGAATTGGTTGGACGGACTGTCGTGATCGGCTGTCGAAAGCTGCGTACTAACAATCAGATTATCGAACGATCTGTCCGAAAGCGACTTTTGTGGTCCGATAATCGGAACGTGTGTACGGGGCATTAGGTGTAAAATTAAAGAAGATATCAATGTGATTGTAGAACCTGTGTGCAGTACAGGGCAACCACAACCTCAGTACAGTGAAATCTTGGATTACGAGCATAATTCGTTCCAGAAGAATGCTTGTAATCCAAAGCACTCATATCAAAGCAAGTTTCCCCATAGAAGTCAATGGAAACAAAGATAATTAGTTTCGTATTGACTTCTATTACACGCAATACCGCATGTTGCCAGGTGGGGGGGGGGGGGGGGGGGGCGACTCAAGGACAGCATGGCTGAACTCGGAAAGCTTCGGGAACTGAGTATTTCCGAGTCATTCTGAACGGCCCCGAACTGTTCCAAGTGTCCCCTGCGCCCCCCGCACCTCTGGCCAAATTCAGTACTGCAACGCCCATTAGCTTGAATTCTGCTCATTTTGCGAAACACCACTAGAAAACTGAGTCATAATTCAAAAAAATAAATAAAGTTGCTCGTCTTTCAAAAGGTTCGTTAACCGCGTTACCTGTAAACCAAGGTTCCACTGTACACCCTTTGGTACAATCAGGCACCTACTGATGTCTTGTTAAGCAGGGAATGCATGTTATTTTATTTGAAAAAGCATAAAAAGTTTACTTCACGGTTATAACAACTCTCTTTGACCAGTTCCTTCAGCTTACATGCATAGGACAAATTGAGCTCCCTCAAGATACAAGAACAGAACTGAGGCGTTATTAAAAAAACAAGAAAAAAAACAGCCAATATAAATATTAAAAATCAGGCTTGGCTATTAAAGATGAAGTAATATTATATAGTTAAGTCACACATGGCATAGTCCAGCTCATAGGGCTTTGCTCACACCATGTTGATTGAGCTGCAGTTTTCTGCACACCACAGCACATGCACGGTGTGATCAGGACATGTGCGGTAGCGATATACAGAAAAACGCAGCTCAAAAAAACGGACATGTGTGAACCAACCCCTACTCTTCTACCACTGGCTAACAGATCATCAGTGTTATTGGGATGAGCAGCTACTTTTCCTTTCTATTTAGTTTTTTACAGAAGTAACAATGATTGTGACAATACACAAAGTCTGTGACGTCATCGCACACAACAGGGAAGAGTACTTGTGGCTGTTTGAGTGATCTAGGGGAATCTCGCCCCAATCACACAAGCGTACTACCTGTGTGCACCAGAGATAGTACATCTGTAAATGCTGTATTTATACATCTATTTCTGTATTTTAATAATAGTGTTTTATACAGTTAAACACTATGAGGGTTATTTACTAAAGGAAAATCCACTTTGCACTACAATGAAGTAAAATCGCTGTGGATCTGAGGGGGATAGGCAAGGAAAATAAAAAACAGCATTTTAGCTTGCACAATATTGGATGATAAAATCAGCAGAGCTTCCACTTGTTTCAGATCTACTCCTTAGATTTAGAGCGGCTCCACTTCCAAGTGCACTTGCAGTGCAAAGTGGATTTGCCTTTTGTAAATAACCCCCATGTCAGCTTCTTCCTTGCCCTTACGATACATACCTATGAGGATTGCCATATAAGGGACTAAAAGTCCAGGCATCGACAGTGGAACGGCAGACTGCTGGATTTATACCCCCTAAGGGGAAGGCATCACAGGACCCTATGGTGGATCTGCCTGGGAGGTGAGCTCATAGTGTGACTGGTGGAGGGCACTTTGGTGTGCACAGCAGTAATCATCACTACTGGATTTTACACACTGGATACTTGGACACTAGCACAGTGCATGTGGATAAGAGCATTTAGTTTATGGACTGGGTGAATAATTTCATTAATCCTATCATTACCGTCAACTTTTAGTTTAATTTGTGGACATTTTACTATATGTTTAGATTTGCATTTTAATACACAGAGTAATACTGAGCCTGTTAGGGGCTGGTCATATGATTTATATTGGTGTTCTAGATTGTATATACAATGGTACCTTGGATTACAAGCATAATGCATTCCAGAAGAATGCTTGTAATCCAAAGCATTCGTATATCAAAGTGAGTTTTCCCATAGGAGTCAATGGGAACTCAGACAATTTGTTCCACAGTGACTGCTATTGTATGCAGTACCGCATGTGGCCAGAGATGGGGGGGGGTGGTGCCGGAGACACGGGAAGAGGCTTGGAGACCCTCGGGAACTGGAGCAGTGCATAAGTCTAGATTGTAAGCTCTAACGAGCAGGGCCCTCTATTTCCTCCTGTATTGATTTGTATTGTAAGTGTACTGTCTGCCCTCATGTTGTAAAGCGCTGCGCAAACTGTTGGCGCTATATAAATCCTGGAATATAAAAATACATAAAAAATTGAAACTTAAAAAAAGTCCACTTTTTCATATATAGCAGCGCATGCACACTTTTTTTTTTTAAAAGTGAGTTAATTAAAATTCTGATCAGTGTCCAGAAAAAAAGGTGCTTGTTCTATCCGTTCTTTATTGTGATTAAGATGCAGCTTCCAACCCCAAATGCAGAGATCTTTATGAACAGTATGCGCAATGTTGGGGTTGGTCTGTACAGATCACAGCTGCTCTAAATATGGATTATTTTGTGGGCAGAATCAGTGATTGGTGCAGCGCCCCGTACATCATGCAGTGATGGATATTGATTGGTCCGTGACGTAGATAAAAGAACACTTCCGGTATTGTAGGTTACGCCCTCAGATGAAGTCGGATATGACGAAACGCGTCAGTGCGTAACCATACCGGAAGTGACGAGTACACAGCGAAAACGTTTGTTTCTCCTCGAGCGTAACTGAACCAGTGAGATAAGGCACAGTACTTTTTCAATACTTGAACATCTTTTTATTTGGTACGCATGTATATGTTGGGTTTTCTTATATAATAAATAGTGTTAAACAATATCACGCTATGTTTGGACATTTTTGCTCTTTTATATGAGAAAACCGAATTCCAATAAGGGAGACATCTAGTGGCCAAAGGAGGATTGTGGAATGGCAGTTTAAAGGCTTTTTGATCTCGGTTGTTCGGTGAGTGCATCCCCAAAGGGGATCGTTTGTCCCACAAGTGGTGAACTACATGGTGGAAGCTGCATCTTAATCACAATAAAGAACGGATAGAACAAGCACCTTCTTTTCTGGACACTGATCAGAATTTTAATTAACTCACTTTTTAAAAAAAAAAGTGTGCATGCGCTGCTATATATGAAAAAGTGGACTTTTTTTAAGTTTCAATTTTTTATGTATTTTTATATTTCTGTGTTTTTTTTAAAAAAAGCAGCAGCTTTAAAGTGGGTATTTCACGCAAGTGGAGTACCACATAAATACCGCATTCATATTTGCATATTGGTTTCCAAGAGCGCAGAGTGGTGTACTATTTGGGCAGGCATTTATAATTTTTTAGTACATTCTTATACACTACATTGCTATATAAATCCTGTATAATAATAATAAGCCCCCAGGGCTTTCACACTGGAGCAGTGCGCTGGCAGGATGCAAAAAAAAAAAAAAAGTCCTGCTAGCAGCATCTTTGGAGCCGTGTATACACCACTCCCGCCCACTGAAATCAATGGGGCAGCGCAGCTATACCGCTGGCATAGCACAACTGCAGCAGCACTTTATGGTGGTTTTAACCCTTTCGTGGCAGTTTTTTTTAACCCTTTCTAAAAGCGCCCCACTAGTGGCCGAATAGCTCTGCGAAATTGGCGGCAAACTACCAATGCACCCACTGCCCCAGTGTAAAAAGGGGCCTTACTATTTCAGAGTCACTATTGAATCACAGTACAAGGGTCTAGTGCTTCAGGTCCTGGGTGAGGTAGCGCATCACAATTTATTTAAATGAACGCACAAAGTTACCTGCCCATCACAGGAGTCCTGCTCTTCAGTAGTATTACACAGGTCTTCAATGCGTGTACAGCTGCTGTCCCTGCAAAACAAAGCCTTTCATCAGGTTTTCAATTTGTTTTAGGGCTCCTAATGTAGATCTGTGTGAATAGGGGCCAAACTATTAATACACATACAAAAACACAAATGGATCATCCGAGATATGCAGGGCTATTCAAAATACAGTCCCATTAGGAGTCTGCCCTGAGTTCATACAGCAACTGTACAACATCACTACTGCAATGACCAACTGTATAACTCTAATGCAGGGACAAAAAGCAGTTTACATGAAGAGACGGGACCAGCTCTCCCCAGTAATAAAATAAAAATAAAAGGCTGAACAGGGAGAAAATGTCATGTATGAAGACAGAGACAGAACAGACAATGAGCTGAATGCATATTCAATGCAATACAGTTCATCCGGAAAATATTCACAGCTCTTTACTTACCCGAGCCCTGCATTTCCCTCAGCGGAGACACGCTCTCCCTATCTCCACGGGGTCCACACATTAATAGCAGCACAGTCATTAAAATCCAATGACCAGGGCACCACCCTCCCCCCCTTGGGGCTGCGTTAATAAAAAAAAAGGTGCATGCCTGGTTTTTGGTGGCATGAATAGTCCTCGTTTAAGGATAATACATACTACAACATACTGCAATAGGATGGGTGGATGTGAAAGGGTACTTAAAATGGCTGTAAAGGATACCATTTTTTTTTTTTTTTTTTAATTAAAATAATATGCATTTTATGCTTACCTATCATTGCACAGAGCGGCCCCAAACCTCTTCTGGTGTCCCTCGCCGGAACTCTCGGCTCTTCCTCCTGTGTGTGCACCCCTGCTTGCTATTGAGGCATACTTGCAGGCTTGCTCCCAAGCTGGGCTGTGTGCGTCCATAGACAGACACACAGAGTGGCTCAGCACCACCCCCAAAGGGTTTGATTGACATGCTGCCTCTGTGAGCAGAAGAACAGAGATCAGCACTGCTGCAGACAGGTACAGCGCTGGATCGAGATAGGAGGTATATATATATATATATATATATATATATATATATATATATATATATATATATATATATATATGTGTGTATAAATAGATTAGGATATCCCCGCGCTATCAAAAACAAAATTACCGCTAAAAAAAAAAAGGTTGCAGCAAACCACTGACAGAGGTACAAACCCTACCACCGAAAATTGTTTATAAAAATCAAATAAATGGTGTTGCGCTACCTCAAAGGTTGAAACTAAAGTGCCTAGTGCATAGGTGTCCAGTGTAACTACTCCAACTGTATTGCAAAATAACATAACTCCTATAGTAAACAGATACAGCAAAAATTCCCTATCAAAATTATAAAGTGTATAATAATAATAATAATAATAAAGAATCACGCAGTTCTAGCAAAGAAATTGAGTCTATATGCAAACAATGACTGATTTAGTGCTTCTCCAGGTGAGAGGTCATCAGACAGTAAGTAACCCTCTTGTGCCTCTTCAGTGCTCACAGCACACCTGTGTATTTACCTGCTTGGCTGGAGTTGGAGTGCTTTAACCAGTTCAATACCGGGCCTATTCTGGCACTCCTCTCCTACATGTAAAAATATTTTTTGATAGAAAATTACTCAGAACCCCCAAACTTTATATATTTTTTTAGCAGACACCATAGGGAATAAAAAGGTGGTCATGGCAATTTTTATTTTTATCTCGCACAGTATTTGCGCAACACTTTTTCATTTTTTTTTTCAGGAAAAAAAATAAAGTTTCAGGACTTAAAAAAAAAAAAAAAACAGTAAAGTTAGCCCCATTTTTTTTGAACAATGTGAAAGATGATGTTATGCCGAGTAAATAGATACCCAACATGTCATTCTTTAAAATAGCGCCAAACTGATACTTAAAAATCTCCATAGGCGAAGCTTTAAGATTTTTTACAGGTTGCCAGTTTAGAGTTACAGAGGAGGTCTAATGCTAGAATTGTTGCTCTCGCTCTAACGCACGTGGCGATACCTCACGTGTGTGGTTTGAATGGCGTGTACATATGTAGGTGGAACTTAGGTGTGTATTCACTTCTGAGTCGGGGACAGGGCCATTTAAAAAAAATAAACATGTTTACACTTTTTTCTAAATGTAATTTTTTTTTATCACGTTTATTCCCATTACAAGGAATGTAAACATCCCTTGTAATAGGACTCTATTGTGACAGGTTCTCTTTATGGAGAGATGCCACATCTCTCCTCCAGGCTGTAAAGCATGAGATTGGAAAAAAAATTTTTTACCGATCTCAAGCTGACATCCACAATCGCCTTCCGGGCCTCCGATGGTTATAGAGAAATCTCTGTAGTCTGCGAGACCTCAGAGAAGCACTGGATGGCGGTGGGAGGGGGAGTCCCCTCCCGTCGCCTATCAGAACGATCATTCGGCAGAACTGCTGCTACGATCGTTATCGTGCACAGAATAGCCACCTGCAAATGAAATCTGAATGATGCCTGTAGCTGCAGGCATTCAAATATCCCCGCACAAAGTCAAGGACGTCATATGACGAGGTATTGAAGTGGTTAAGTAGCAGAGAGAAGAGCGAATATATGCACTACATGAACAACACTAATAAGTGTTTACAGCCACTCAGCAGCACCTACAGATGACCAAATTTCCTAGTGGTGCTGCAGAAAAAACAAACAAAAAAAACTAAAAGCAGGTATGCTTAAAATATTAGAATGTCAGACTAAAATACAAAAAAAAAAAAAATAAAAAAAAAAAACTTGAGATATTCCGTCTATTCCCCATAGAGCTACCAAAAAAAAAAAAACCCACAAAGTTTAAAAGGCAAAAAATGTTTTTTTTTTTTAACATTGGATAGTGTGGATAGGTGCTAGAACCATTATTTTTATTGCAGTCTGTGTCCCTGTTGGTGAGTCACTTTAAAGTGGAGTTCCGCCAAAAAAAGAAAAAATTAAAGTCAGCAAACTCACCTATCCTGTGGTCCAGCGATGTGGGAGTATGAAGGCCCGTTCCTCTGTGAGGCGCTGGAATCACTACTGAGGGCACCTGGCTGAGATTGGCCAGGCAATCTTCTGGGACCTGTGACATGTGGGGAGAGGTGAACTTCCTTCCGTTGCCGTGGAGCCCCGGGAGGAAGTGGGAGCTGGATGGCTCTAAAAAAATGACATGCCAAATGTGGAATGTCAGGCGGTCACGTCACTTAAAGCGGAAGTTCAATTTTTGGGTGGAACTGTGCTTTAAGGTTCCATTCGCACCTAAACAATTTGAAACAAGCGTGGAATTGCCACAATTATGCCTGCAATTGCACAATCACTGCAAATCGCGGGATGTGTTTGCAATGCCATTATTTCTCAATGGCACCACAAATGTGGAGTGATTTTCCTGCGATTTCATGGGACACGTGCCGCCCAAAAGCAGCTCTGGAACTTTTTGGGTGACATGCGTCCTGCAATATTTGTTTGCACAAGATCGCTCTGCGATTCTGGTGCCATTGATAAATAATGGCATCGCAAATCTGTCTCGCTTTTTGGCGTGATTTTGGAATCGCAGGGATTTCGCCCACAGTTCAAATCGCCTAGGTGTGAATGGAGGCCAATTGTTCTGATCACCAATGCCATGGGAAATGAAAGCGACTGGTAAATCCAAAATTTTGAGTCGCCAACAGAACACGAATAGAGGAGAAATATTCCAATGGGGGCTCTTGTTTGCATGCCAACTAAGTTGGGATTTTCCACAGATGGAAAAGATATTGGGTCACTGTTTTCTGTGGAAAGAAAATATCCCTGAGATACAGAAAGCAAAAAAAAAAAAAAAGAAAAGAAAAACACACAACATATTGGCTTTAGACTTTAAAAACTCAAAACGCAAAACACCATATAACAGCCAATCCTTACATGATGAATCTTTGTAGTAGGTCTGAGATTTTCTTGGCCAATTTAACAATGTTGCTGTCAGGTTCATTGAAGGTTCTGGCATTGTGCTCAATATATCTCACTTCCCAGATTAGTGCAGACAACCTCCTATAAGAAAGAGACTAAAATTAGAAAGGATCATCTTAAAGTTCTCATGACTACGGCAGTGAGATCTCCTCATACAAGACTTCAGGGTTTACATTAGGAGGGGGGAGTCTAAGCCAAGACATAGATTATGCAGTTTGGTTTCCTTCTACCACAGTTGGAAGGAAAGAAAATTGCTGGATTCCCACACAATCAGTGTTGATGGGGAAATCTCTCCCACGTCAAAATTGTATTCTGCCGGCAGGAAACTCGGGAAGCTATAGTCGGTGGCACTAGTTTAAGAAAAACCCGACAGGCTGGTTGTACACAAGTCAAAAGATCAACTTGTGTACAATAAAAATGGCCAAACATGGATCGAATTTCAGCTGGTGCCTGCTGAACTGGCCAAATTTCAATCCAGGTATTACTCAAAATACTTTATAGAACAGTTCGCCAACAATCACAAATTTGATAATTTCAAGCAATCTTATGCCTAAAGAATGATCATTTGATAATTGGTTAGATTTCAATTAGAACTAAAGGGAGCTGGTAGAAGTAGGAAGAGCTAGCCCGGCCGCCACACACTGTGGTGGCTTGTGAGCCGTCGATCGCGGGGGCGGGGCTGCAGACAGATCCTCATACACACCCCCCCCCCAATTGCTCAGGCTGCCACCACACACCATACCCACACTTCCCCTCCCAGCTCACCCTCTGCACTTAGCCCAAGCAGGTCATGGCTACAGCAGCGGCTTCCCCAGCTCCGTGCCCCGGCTGTTGCATCTCCTCCCGCCCAATGGGGTCTTGGGACCCGCTTCCTGATTGGCTGGGAGGAGTAAGAAGAAGACATTAGCGAATATTAATTTGCTAATGTCACACGACAGGGTGGGCGCAGTGCCTCCAGCTCTAATACTGTGCTTCAAAAAAAAAAAAAAACAGGAAGGGGGGGAAGAGGAGGAAGAGGCAGCTCATTGGAATCCATGCATCCAATGCCCTGCATGGAGATTAGGGGAAGGGCACATGGATTACGGGGGCGGCTGCCACTACTCGCACAGGTTAGCAGATAAAAGCAGCTCAATTCATGCAAAGCCATGCTCCCAATATGTTTTGCCCCACCCCCGATGCTCCCTCACTAGTGCCGACATTTTCTTCTGTGTGCCAGGTTTTGGCCATCTTCATCTAAAGCCCATCTCCAGCCAAAACATTTATTGGTCTGAGTGGGGAAATGGGGTTTTTGGTTTACCTGTAAAATCCTTTTCTTGGAGTATAATACAGGACATCTTCATATCAATACAATAAGGTTAATGCAACTACATTCAGGTGACTGGACATTATAAAAAAAAAAAAAAACCCAGGACATTTTTTAGTAAGCCATAAAACTAAAAGGAAGAAGGGTGGGATCCGTGTCCCCTGATGTACTCCAAAAAAAAGGTTTGATAGCTAAACCAAAAATTCCATTTTCTTTATTGTACATCTCAGGACACGAGGCATCTTCATATCCTTTACTATAGGGATGTCCCTAAGAACTTAATATGAGGGGAGGGTAACAAACCCTAAACAACCAAAACAAAACAGGCCAGATCCTCACGTAGCAGTATGCAAGATTCGCCGACAAAAAGCCGCTCCAACATCCACTTGGTTAAGAGCTTGTAAGAGTATGAACTGAAGATCAAGTAGCAGTCTTACAAACTTGGGCTACGAGGTCCGATATCCAACAGCCCAGCAAGTACCAATACTCCTGGCAGAATAAGGGGTCACTGCAAGCAGTAAAATGTTGCCCTTTAGAATGTAAGCTTGAGCAATAAGCTGATAGATCCATTGAGAAATGCAAGGTTTGGAAAATGCATGGCCCTTCCTTGTGTGGCCAAAGCATGAGAAAGGGAACCAGATTAATGGCTTCTAGCAGTAGACTTCAGGTCTTGACAGCGCAAACCACATCCAAGGTATGAAGGGCCCTATCCCGTGTCATTTGAGGCTAAGAAAAGAAATAAGGTAACAATGTTAGTAAAGATGGATTGAAGACAACTTGGGTAATAAGGATGGTCGAGGCCATAAAACCACCTTTTCACAGTGAAACACCAGGAAAGGTTCTTTTAAGGCTGGGTTCACACTCATTTGGGTTTAGGAATGCATATCAAATCACAGGCATAACATGTGGCTCTTTGTTAATGGCACCCCACGCATCTGAAAACTCATTACTTTTTAGGTGCATAGAACCACAATGTAAAAGCCCCATGCTGTTTCCCTGCTGCGGCAGTTATGAAAAGGCGCAGGGATCATTTCCCTGCATTTCCTGTAGCTACAGCAGCCACATTTAAATTAATGGGCTGCTGTACCCGTGCAAATGCGACACACAATGCAAAGAGGTCAACCCTAGGCTCAGAAGAGCAAACAATTCTGAGACTCTACAAGCCAAAGTGATGGAAACTGGAAAATGAACCTTCCATATCAGAAGGACCAAGTTGCTGTCCTGAATAGGCTCAAATGGGGATTTCTTTAATACAGAAAATACCAAGTTGAGGTCCGACAGAGTTTGACCAGTGGGACAATACACATGGCCCCTGGTACAAAGGCACACAATCAAGAAATGCAAAGCAACAGGCCTCTGAAAGAGGACTGCCAAGGCCGAAATCAAAGCCTTGATTGTATTCAAGGCCTGTCTCAGATTGCAGAAACGCCAGGGGATGTGGTCTGCAACATACTACTTTCTTGAACCTAACCTCCTAGCTAGGGATGAGCCGAACACCCCCCTGTTCGGTTCGCACCAGAACCTGCAAACAGACCTAAACTTCGTGTGAACTTTAGAACCCTATTAAAGTCTATGGGACTCGAACGTTCACAATCTAAAGTGCTCATTTTAAAGGGTAATATGCAGGTTACTATCCTAAAAAGTGTTTGGGGACCCGGGTCCTGCCCCAGGGGACATGGATCAATGCAAAAAAAAGTTTTAAAAACGGCCGTTTTTTTCAGGAGCAGTGATTTTAATAATGATTAAAGTGAAACAATAAAAGTGTAATATTCCTTTAAATTTCGTAGCTGGGGGGTATCTATAGTATGCCTGTGAAGGGGCGCATGTTTCTGGTGCTTAGAACTGTTCCTGCACAAAGTGTCATTTGTGCAGGAAAAAAAGTCTTTTAAAATCACTTGCGTCTAAATTGTCGGGTCTCCGTAATACAGAGAACACTCAATGAGTGTTCTCTGTATTAGCCGACAATTAATTCATTCATTCATTGATTAAAAAAAAAAAAAAAAGTGGGGGGGGTTCCCCTAAATTCAATTACCAGGCCCTTCAGGTCTGACATGGATATTAAGGGGAACCCCGTGTCAAATTAAAAAAAAAATTGACGTGGGGGTCCCCCTAAAAATCCATATCAGACCCTTTATCCAAGCACGCAACCTGGCAGGCCGCAGGAAAAGAGGGGGGGGGACGAGAGAGCGCCCCCCCTCCCTCCTGAACCGTACCAGGCCACATACCCTCAACATTGGGAGGATGCTTTGGGGGTCTGTGACCCCTCAAAGCACCTTGTCCCCATGTTGATAAGGACAAGGGCCTCATCCTCACAACCCTGGCCGTTGGTTGTGAGGGTCTGCGGGCGGGGGGCTTATCAGAATCTGGAAGCCCCCTTTAACAAGGGGACCCCCAGATCCCGCCCCCCCCCTGTTTGAAATGGTAAGGGGGTACAAAAGTACCCCTACCATTTCACAAAGAAAGTGTCAAAATGGTTAAATAAGACAAACACACTTTTGAAAAATTCCTTTATTAAAAATGAAAAAAAAAAAAAAAAAAAAAAAAAAGATTCCAGCGGTGCTAATCCACTCTTGCTATCCAGCGACGGGTCTCCAGGGTCCAGCGATGGATGATCATATCCAACGACGGGGGATCTCTCAGTCCAGCGCTGTCCATACATCCTTCTGTCTCCTCTCCGGAGACACTGCAGAGAGGCCAGCGCTGACGTTTCTTATATTAGGAGGGCGGGGCCACCCGTCACCTGACCCCGCCCCTCTGACGCTGGAGAGGGAAGCCAGGGGTTCCCCAGTGACGTGTGGGTGACCCCGCCCCCTCTGATGTAACGCAGGTCTCCGTTACATCAGAGGGGGCGGGGTCACCCACACGTCACTGGGGAACCCCTGGCTCCCTTCACCAGCGTCAGAGGGGGCGGGGTCAGGTGACGGGTGGCCCCGCCCTCCTAATATAAGAAACGTCAGCGCTGGCCTCTCTGCAGTGTCTCCGGAGTGGAAACAGAAGAAGGATGTATGGACAGCGCTGGACTGAGAGATCCCCCGTCGCTGGATATGATCATCCATCGCTGGACCCCGGAGATCCGTCGCTGGATAGCAAGAATGGATTAGCACCGCTGGAATCTTTTTTTTATTTTTTTCATTTTTAATAAAGGAATTTTTCAAAAGTGTGTTTGTCTTATTTAACCATTTTGACACTTTCTTTGTGAAATGGTAGGGGTACTTTTGTACCCCCTTACCATTTCAAACAGGGGGGGGCCGGGATCTGGGGGTCCCCTTGTTAAAGGGGGCTTCCAGATTCTGATAAGCCCCCCGCCCGCAGACCCTCACAACCAACGGCCAGGGTTGTGAGGATGAGGCCCTTGTCCTTATCAACATGGGGACAAGGTGCTTTGAGGGGTCACAGACCCCCAAAGCATCCTCCCAATGTTGAGGGTATGTGGCCTGGTATGGTTCAGGAGGCCGCTCTCTCGTCCCCCCCTCTTTTCCTGCGGCCTGCCAGGTTGCGTGCTCGGATAAAGGGTCTGATATGGATTTTTAGGGGGACCCCCACGTCAATTTTTTTTTTTTAATTTGACACGGGGTTCCCCTTAATATCCATGTCAGACCTGAAGGGCCTGGTAATTGAATTTAGGGGAACCCCCCCCACTTTTTTTTTTTTTTTTTAACCAATGAATGAATGAATTGTCGGCTAATACAGAGCACACTCATTGAGTGTTCTCTGTATTACGGAGACCCGACAATTTAGCCGCAAGTGATTTTAAAAGACTTTTTTTCCTGCACAAATTACACTTTGTGCAGGAACAGTTCTAAGCACCAGAAACATGCGCCCCTTCACAGGCATACTATAGATACCCCCCAGCTACGAAATTTAAAGGAATATTACACTTTTATTGTTTTACTTTAATCATTATTAAAATCACTGCTCCCGAAAAAACGTCCGTTTTTAAAACTTTTTTTTGCATTGATCCATGTCCCCTGGGGCAGGACCCGGGTCCGCAAACACTTTAGGACAGTAACCTGCATATCACCCTTTAACCACTTCCCACCCGGCCAATGCACATATACGGCCGGGTGGGAGCCGCCTACTCCTGATATGACGTTCAGGAACGTCATTCAGGAGTAGCGGGATCGCGCCCGCGCAGCGGCGCGATCCCGATGCGCCCGTGTCACCCGGACACGGCGCATCTCAGATCGGCAGGAGGGCTCTGTGATTGGCCCTCCTGATCACATGACGGCCGTGTCCAATCACGGCCGTCATGTGATGTAAACAAACAGCCGGTTGCTAGGCAATCGGCTCCTCCTCTCCTCACACAGAAGTCATCGCTGTGGAGAGGAGAGCAGATCGCTGCAGCCGGCTGCTGATCAGTGAGTATGAGCTGCTTTTTACAGCTTTTTACTCACTGATCACCAGTCTAGTGTACACAGTAAACACACCACACAGTAAACACATCACACAGTATAAACACAATGTCCCCACACATGTCCCCAAAACATACATGTCCCCAAATAATAAAAACACATGTCCCTAATAATAAAAACATGTCCCCCACATATGTCCCACTAAAATCACATGTCCCAATGATTATCTGCACACATATGTACGTGATCACCTGCACACATATGTACATGATCATTTGCGTACATATGTCCATGATCACACAAACCAATTATTATACACTTAACGGATTTTTTTTTACCAAAAACATGTAGCAGAATACATTTTGGCTTAAATTTATGACAAAATTTGATTTTATTGGATTTTTATTGAAGTAGAAAAAAGAAAATCGTTTTTTTTTTTCCAAATTTCCGCTTTTTTGCGCTTATATCGCAAAAAATAAAAAACGGAGTCGTGAATAAATACCACCAAAATAAAGCTCTATTTGTGCGAACAAAATGATAAAAATTTCATTTGGGTACAGTGTAGCATGACCACGCAATTGTCACTGAAAGCGCTAGAGCGCTGAAAGCTGAAAATTGGGCTGGGAAGGAAGGGGGCGAAAGTGCCCTGTATTGAAGTGGTTAAAATGAGCACTTTAGATTTCTCCCATAGACTTGTATAGGGTGTTCCGGCTTTTCGAATTTGCTGCGAACAGCCCAAATTGTTCACTGTTCGCTGAACAGGCGAACAGGCAATGTTCGAGTAAAACATGAGTTCGACTCGAACTCGAAGCTCATCCCTACTCCTAGCTTTCAGCAATGTAAGAATGGTCAAATTAGGGATTCCTCCGTCTCGAAGGACCCCGACTTTACAGCCATGCCATTATAGCCAGCAATTGTAAAGGAGGATAGAGCATAAGACCTTGTAACAGGAGATCAGGTCAATATATGAGAGGATCCAACTTTCATCCACCAGCAAATTTACGATTTCAGAGTACCACCTTCTTTTGGGCCAGGTTGGGCATTCAGAATTACTGGAAAGCCTTCTACCTGGATCCTGTGTCCAACAAAGCAGACAAGATAGTAGCTGTAGCAGTGGAAAAACAGATTAGGGATAACTGATCCCACAAGGTAATCAGAGCACTCACTGCAGACGTTCATATGTACATGGTTCTGTATATAGATCTGTCCAGCTTTGCATTGAACATGATGCCAGAAGAACCAGCATTTCTCATCAATCGGCATTGATCTTTGAACACCTCTGGGTGAAGAGCCCATTCCCCCAAAGTCAGCAACTGACAGCTGAGGAAATCTGCCTGCCTATTTTCTTTTACAAAGTACTTATTGAAGATTTTTCTTTTTTGTGCAGAGAAATACACATAGACTGCATGCAAAAGGCAGTTAAGCGTATGAAATGACAAACAATCGCATAGTAAAAACAGTCACAAAACAAGGTACTGTTTAGTAGCAAAAGTCTAAACAAATAACCAAAATGAGACTCCACGAGCTGAGCAAGATAGGGCTGTAAAAAGTTCTGAAGCATTATTCTAAATAAGGGAGAGTTTTCTCTTGGTTGGCTAGGCTAATGGGCTCACTGAGTAACTAAAAGGAAAGCAGATGTGCAACTAAAAGGCAAGGAGGGGAAAAAGGGAGGGGTGGGACTATGAAGGAAAAGTACTTGCCTGGGAAAAAGAATCCAAGAAAGCAGAGAGGAGGGAGAAAAGGCGAAAAAGGAAAAAAAAAAAAAAAAAGGGAAAAAAACCCGAGGTCCAACCATTAGGCCTCAGCAACCTCTACTAAGGCAAGCTATAAAGGTAGTAGAATATGGTCAATGTTTTCCTGATGCATTATAGTCTATCCAGGGGCTCCACACCTTAAGGTATTAGGCATGTGTGTCTTCCATGGAAAAACAGTTGTCTGCCTGCCTATTTTCAACGCCAGGAATTCAGGTGGCAGAGAGCAAGACCCCATAAACACTTTACAACTTTTGTTGTGGTATTTCCTTTAGAGTTACCAAAATCATGTAGTGCAAGGGCCTGCCTGATTGCATACAAACTCTTAAGGTTTGACCTCCTATTATATGGTTTTGGTAAATCTGAAGGAAAAAGGGCACAGAAAATTGTATAGCGTGCATCCAAGCTTAACATGAAGCTCAGCCTTAGACAGGATAACATACGCAGAATTCTGAGCAGCCCCATTTCTTGTCTCACCCTGATGATTTATGTACACCATCCAGTGCAGCAGGACAAGATTAATTCCTTAATTCCAGGATGCTCCACCTATTAGAACTGTAGCAGTGTCAAGGAGGCGTTTCAGAGCTCTTTACTCGGCTCCATGCTACAGAGAGAGTAGCCGCAGCAGGGACAGAAGTTGCCTCCAGATTTATCACAGGCAGCTGTGGTGCCGCGACCCAGGGCACTCATCACTGCTAGAGGGTAGGAGCCCCGGGTGCCCAGTGCTAGTACAAAAAAAGCCATTAGAGGAGGTGAGCTGTGTAGAAAAAACTTCCTCTACCAGCTTTTCTGTTAGTTGACAAACAGAAGAGAGAGGGTGGCCGACGGAAAAAAAGCCCTGGTCTTACAGGACAATGACCCAATTCAAATGCCAAAAAGCACCCAGAATTGGTTTAGGACAAACCCCTTGGCACCAGACTCATTTGCACGAGTCTGGTGCCAAGGGGATTAATATAGGGGCCACCCCATCAAATTATTCCTCCTATTACCTTTTGTACCACCACCTCCTCCCTTTAGAATTTATTATCTCTATGAGCCGGGCCCTCCTGTCCCTTCTGTATTGAACTGTACTGTAATTGTGCTGTCCCTCCCTCTACATTGTAAATCGCTGCGTAAACTGTTGGCGTTATATAAATCGTGTGTAATACTATCAAGATCGTACCAGATAAAATGGGACATGTGTGCATCTCACCTGTAAAAACGGTTGACAAGTCTCATACGTATAGTGCTAAGGTCTGTAGGGTATGACACCACCATGCAATATTCCGGATAGACGTTTAAATCCACAGGTGCAGCAAAAGATGTAGCGATATCTGTCAAAAAATGTACCATTTGAGCAAATAAGGCTATTAAAGGTGATATCTAAATATAACAATCAAGGGAAGTGGGCATTTAGCTTTACATTCACCCAATTACTAACCCATATTAAAAAGTTGATCGATGCCACAAATAATTCTTTCACACTGTGTGTGTTGGTCACTTTCCCCCCATTCACCCTCCTGGGGTCGATAGAGCAAAGCATCCATCTCTTCAATTGTTATTGAGACGCTGGTTCCTGGCTCTTCTGGTGAAACCACTAAAAATATATAAAAATAAATAAATGAACTGCAATAAGCAACATAACAAATGGAAAATGGACTGGCAAATCCATAAATTCCCTCATGCATGGTTACTGTCACTGTGTAGACAAGTCTTTCTGGGAACTGCAGGTTTAAGTCATCAACTGTTTACATTAACCTGGGATTTAGATTACACTTCATACACCCAAAACAGTAAGTCCTAAAGTTGAACTGTATTCAGCAGTAAAAATTACTATGCAGCTGCCCCTTGGTTCAGGCACTTCCTGTTATAGAGTAACATTGCTCTGAAGAGTCTCCCAACTGTTCTTTGCACAGTCACACAAGTTTCCGTGGAGACTAGAAATTTCAATAACTGAAAACAAGCTAATTGAGTACAAAATTTTAGTTAAAAAAAAAAAAAAAAAGAAAAGAATGAAAAAAAGTTGGCAGTTTATGATGAAAGGTCATGTTATTAAGGCCCCTTTCACACTGAGGTGGGAGCTATGCCGGCGGTAAAACAGCGCTATTTTTAGCGCCGCTTTACCATCGTTACTCGGCCGCTAGTGGGGCAGTTTTACCCCCCTGCTAGCAGCCGTGAAAGGGTTAAAACCACTGCAAAGCGCTGCTTCGTCACTTTGCCAGCGGTATAGATGTGCTGCCCAATTGATTTCAAAGGGCAGGAGCGGTGTATGCTCCTTCACTGCTCCAAAGATGCTGCTAGCAGGACTTTTTTTTACCATTCCGCTAGCGCACTGCTCAAGTGTGAAAGCCCTCGGGGCTTTCACTGGAGACACAGCAGCGGTTGTTTCAGGACGGTTTGCAGGCGCTATTGTTAGTGGATGTAAACCCTCACATACAGTGGTGTGAAAAAGCGTTTGCCCCCTTCCTCATTTCCTGTTCCTTTGCATGTTTGTCACACTTAAGTGTTTCGGAACATCAAACCAATTTAAACAATAGTCAAGGACAACACAAGTAAACACAAAATGCAATTTGTAAATGAAGGTGTTTATTATTAAAGGTGAAAAAAAATCCAAACCATCATGGCCCTGTGTGAAAAAGTGATTGCCCCCCTTGTTAAAACATACTATAACTGTGGTTGTTCACACCTGAGTTCAATTTCTCTTGCCACACCCAGGCCTGATTATTGCCACACCTGTTCACAATCAAGGCATCACTTAAATAGGAGCTGCTTGACACAGTAAGGTCCACCAGAAGATCCTTAAAAGCTACACATCATGCCGAGACCCAAAGAAATTCAGGAACAATTGAGAAAGAAAGTAATTGAGATCTATCAGTCTGGAAAGGGTTATAAAGCCATTTCCAAAGCTTTGGGAATCCAGCGAACCACAGTGAGAGCCATTATCCACAAATGGCGAAGACATGGAACAGTGGTGAATCTTCCCAGGAGTGGCCGGCCGCCCAAAATTACCCCAAGAGAGCAGCGACGACTCATCCAAGAGGTCACAAAAGACCCCACAACAACGTCCAAGGAACTGCAGGCCTCACTTGCCTCAGTTAAGGTCAGCGTTCATGCCTCCACCATCAGGAAAAGACTGGGCAAAAATGGCCTGCATGGCAGAGTTCCAAGGAGAAAACCACTGCTGAGCAAAAAGAACATCAAAGCTCGTCTCAATTTCTCCACAACACATCTTGATGATCCCCAAGACTTTTGGGACAACATTCTGTGGACCGATGAGACAAAAGTGGAACTCTTTGGAAGGTGTGTGTCCAATTATATCTGGCGTAGAAGGAACACTGCATTTCATAAAAAGAACATTATACCAACAGTAAAATATGGTGGTGGTAGTGTGATGGTCTGGGGCTGTTTTGCTGCTTCAGGACCTGGAAGACTTGCCGTGATAAAAGGAACTATGAATTCTGCTGTCTACCAAGAGATCCTGAAGGAGAATGTCCGACCATCTGTTCGTGTACTCAAGCTGAAACGAACTTGGGTTCTGCAGCAGGACAATGATCCTAAACACACCAGCGAGTCCACCACCGAATGGCTGAAGAAAAACAAAATGAAGACTTTGGAGTGGCCTAGCCAAAGTCCTGACCTGAATCCTATTGAGATGTTGTGGTATGACCTTAAAAAGGCCGTTCATGCTCGAAAACCCTCTAATGTAACTGAATTAGGACAATTCTGCAACGATGAGTGGGCCAAAATTCTTCCAGGACGCTGTAAAAGCCTCATTGCACGTTATCGCAAACGCTTGGTTGCAGTTGTTGCTGCTAAGGGTGGCCCAACCAGTTATTAGGTTTAGGGGGCAATCACTTTTTCACACAGGGCCATGATGGTTTGGATTTTTTTTCACCTTTAATAATAAACACCTTCATTTACAAATTGCATTTTGTGTTTACTTGTGTTGTCCTTGACTATTGTTTAAATTGGTTTGATGTTCCGAAACACTTAAGTGTGACAAACATGCAATGGAACAGGAAATTAGGAAGGGGGCAAACACTTTTTCACACCACTGTATACCCACTGAAGTGAATAGCTTCAGATGATACACCGATGAAACATTTCCCTGCATAAGTTTTACGTCTGCTGTCTTCACCTTTACATACCATTTAGAAAGTGTACGTCCTGTTCGATTTTACTTATTCATCTGTAGGAGTGGATTATTGCTAGACATTGGGATAGTTGATTGGAGGAAAGGCACACACCCCCCTCTCCACACATGCAGAGGTTGCCTGTTAATAGTTTAGCAGTCTGCTATTTACAGCAACCTCCCCGAACGCACACTTCAGGCTCCCGTCTCGGAGAGCTTTTCATTACTTGTCAGGCTGACAGAATAATAAAGCAGGACAAAGCTACGGAACATAGGGCTTTGAAGAGCAATAAAAAAACACTGCAGATATATGTGTCCAGCTAAAATTTCATGAATCGAGTTTACATCCACTTTAAGTTCCATTGCTGATAAAAAAAAAAAAAGGAAATTTGGCTTGCCTTTAGATTCTACATCTCAGAATACAGTACAGAACACAGGCTGAATATTCATAGACCCTGGGTTACAGGCAGATACCTCCATGTGAAGGGCCACTGAAAAAAGCTTTTGAGAGCACCTCTTCTATAACTCTCTCCTCGAGCCCCCAGTTTTGTAGCAAGCAATGCAGAGGAACCAAGGAAGAGAAGGGGGGATGGCCTGTGTCCTGTACTTCAATATATGTTATTTACAGGTCAGTCAAAATTCCTCCCATGTTAATCATACAGTATTCTTAGACCCTGGAATGTCCCAAAGTAATGAATGAGAGGGGTAGGCAACAACTAGGCAAACCAAAGTGTGCCAATAGGCCCTACCACAACAAGGGTCAGACACAACTTGAGTGAATCTACAAGAACCCTGCAGCCCAAAGATGCATCTGCAGAAGACTGGTCGTCTACCTGGTAGAGCTTTGAACAGAAAACCAGATGGTGGACTGCTACAGAGGCCTGGTGCCAGAACACCCAGGAAACTCACACTAGCCTGTTGGAGTGGTCATATAAAAGCACAGGAAAAATTTGACCTTAAGAGTGTAAGCTGTAGCCATCAGATAACTTTTCCATTGAGAGATGGTGGACTTTGAAGGAGCATGTCCTTTGCAAGGCACTGAGGATAGGACAAATAGGGAATTTATCTTTCTGGTTGAAGCTGTTGCACTTTGAGGGTGACTCTTATGTCTCTGAATACATTCAAGTGATAAAGAACAATTTCCTTTGGTTGCTTTGGAGCAAGACATAAGGATGGCAGGACTATGTCTTTACTAAGGTGAAACACTGATACTACCTTGGGAAGGAAGGATGGTTTTGGAAGTGGAACTACCTTTTCATTGTGAAAAGAGCTGGTAGCCAAAACATCTGCCAATAAGTGAACAAAAAGGTAATTTTTGCACAAGAGGTCATCTAAGAATATCCCTGATGGGCTCAAAAGGTGGTTTCTGCAGGGTAGAGAGAACCAAGTTGAGGTCCAAATGAAGCACAGGGCACTGCAAGCAGGGTCTGATATGAAATACACCTTGAATAAGGGTTTAGGCATGTCAGAGGTTTTTAAAAAAAAAAAAAAAATGTAGAAGGACTGAAATTTGTCCTTTCAAAATGCATAAGGCTAAATTCTGGTCAAATCCTGATTGTAGGAAGGCTGGAATGCGAGGCACAGAGTAAACATTGGGATAAGTACATGTGAAAAAAAGGATTTCCAGGTACAATAATGGATCTTTGTGGAGCGGCTTTTCTTGCTCTCAGCAAGGTAGGAATGAGAGACTCAGAGAACCCTCTCTCAGCAGCAGGTCTGACATGTTGGGAAGAGGTGGTCAATTTAGTAATCCGAGTAGGTGTATACCACAATTTTCTGGCTCAGTCTACTGCAATGAAAATCGCCAGCTCTTTCTCACTTCATTTCGCTTACCAGTTGTGCACTCCTGGGATATGGACCACACACAGGGAGTCTCTGCTCGTGGGATTTTCTGGCTTGCTTCCTTCAAGGCTGCACGACTCCCGGTGTACCCTTGGTGGCTGATGTAGGTTGTAGCCTTGGCATGGTCTGGCTGCACCCTGACTGGGTGTCCTTGCAGAAGGGATGTCCAGTGTTGCAGAGTTATGCTCTGAGCTCCAGGATGTTGATGGGGAGCGTGACTTCCACTGATGTCTACTTCCTGAACCATGAAGGGCTGGAACACGCCTCCACAGCCTAAAGGACTAGCATCTGTTTTCAATTTCCAGTGATAAGGAAGGAAAGACTTCCCTATTGTTAAGGCTGGGCTGGAGATACACCAAATTAGGAAATTTCTTGTTTGGACAAGAGTATGGGTAGGTTGGGAGAAGCAGTATGCTTGTTCCAAGTCAACAAGATGTGCTGGAGAGGTCTCAAATAAAACTGGGCAAATGGCACAGCCTCCAAGGAGGATACCAAGAGGCCTAGATTTCCCATGGAGAATCTCACTTTGGGATGGCTCTGACTGCAACTCTTCAGCGTGAGATCAGCGATGGCATTTTCTTTCTGGAGGAAAAAACCTTTGTTTGGAGTAGGTCTAGGACTAGGCCCAAAAACTTAGTGAATATGCTGGGAGCAGGGGATAGGTCAAAGAGAGGTATGTCAACCTGAAAATGAGTGTCTGCTATGGCAAAGTGCAGAAAAAAAACGGATTAAGTGGCTAAATGGGAATAGGCAGATAGACATCTTGAATGTCTATGGATGGGCAGGTATTACCTTTGTCTCAAAGAGACAATCCCTGGCCTAGCAGATTCCATGCAAAATTTTGAAAATTGAAGGTATCTGTCGAGGGATTTTAGGTCCTGAACAGGATAAATACTGCCATTGGGCTTCAGTACTGTGAACAGGTTTAAATAAAATACTTTGAACCCGTCTTGTTGAGGTACTGGCATAACTAGTTACTGGGACAAGAGATAGTTCAATACATTCTGCAAATCTAAATGCAGCAATAAACCCAATAACTTCCCTCACCATATAGCCAATTTAGAAGTATACAACTTATTACAAACCTACTCATTTATCCCTGTGCAATTACTTCAACGAAACCAAGTGCCGTGCTAAAGTGCCAAATACATACCAGTGAAAATTGTATAAGTTAAAGCATACCATCTTAAAAATGTATGAATATCAGGCCACAAAAAATCCACCGTATCTAAAACATCACACTGTGGTCTGTGTCAGTACCAGTGAGCTTCAATACCTCCCTCAGGTGCAACCACTCTAGTACCCTGCAGTGAATGCACTCACCAGATGTTGAGACCATTATTTACACAGTGGGTCCAAGACTGACTACCCCTGGGCAATTTTTGGTTGATTTTAGAGAAGAAAGTAGGGGTAGAGCTTTGAACTCTATTTTGCACCCCTTTGAAACCACCGATTGAACCCACAAGTCTGGGACATCTGGGACCCAGAAGGTGGCTAGTTATACCAGATGTCCCCCTACTCTTGAGAGTGATGGTGCCCCTATATTGTGAAAGGGCTTTGGGGAAGATTTGTGAGCTTTGTAGACCAAGTTTTATGCTGAAGAGAAGGGCTCAACTTAGGTTTTGAAGTTGGAGCCTGGGTAGAACAATTGTGTTTTGAAAAGATGGAGGCTCCGGGGGGCTCCAAGTAGAACCTTGCCTCCTGTGACATCTTTAATGAATTTGTGCCTCCTCAAAAAGACATCCACCTTTAAGAAAGCATACATGATGGCCACATTTTACAGGCAGCTTCAACTGCCAAGCCTTTGAAACACAAGATTCTGCATATGAATGGGGATTAGGGCTATTGTGGATTTTTTTTTTTTCATCACATGTTCTAGCAGAATCAATACAAAATAGCAGAGTAGAAGGTAACTGCTGTAAATTGCTCAGTTAAAGCAAAGTGTGAAAAACAGAATTATGTTGGTTATTGCACTAGTCCAGTCAGCTGCTATTTGACAGAAATCGTGGGAACAGCTGGTCCTGCAAGTGTAAAAAGAGCACTTTAGAAACTTCTGAAACTACAGAATCTTTGAATGAAGGAGCATCTTCATTGGTATAGTGAGATGTTTAAGAGTGGAGCTGATCATATATCAGCAAACTTCCACTGGGTAGAGTTTGCCAATCATTTTTAAAGGAGTAAAAATCTTTTCTGGGGTGACCCACTCATCAAAATGCCCATTCTATTCATGAACATGGAAGAGTTTGCAGGTATTTTTGTACCCAGAGGCATGACAGGGAAGAATTAAGTGCGACAATGCTAAGGATTTTGTGCACAGTAGAAAAATGCCCACATTAGTATGTTGCAAGAAGCTGCAGCTTCAGGAGTATAGGAAGCTGGGGTAGGGATGCAACGTTACATCGGCCACCGAAATCTTTTGGGAAAAAATAGGGTTATCAGCGATTTTCCTATAAAAAAAAATAAAATAAAATAATAAAAATATAAAACAAACAATCACATGAATTCAATATAAATTTTTTTTTTTTTTTTTTAAACGGTTCATTTCGGTTTTCAGTTTACTGGAAAGTTTCATGTGACAGAAGAGTAACATTAAAAAGACATACTATTATCAGGAATGATGTCCATATCCCAAGGGCTCAGCCTCTCAATTTCTGTATTATCCCACCTATTAAGAAGAAATGCATGTAAAATGTGACTTATTAAAATGTTAATCATAATGAAAAGACACAGGGGAAAGACAAACTTACTTCACAGTATAACACTGGAAAAGGCTATCTGGATATTCGGGCCGGTATGGCTCTTGACTCAACACTGTTCCAAACCACCAAGCATCATCTATTATAGAACGGAATCTGTCACCTAAAGAAGAACAAAAAACAAAACAAACAAAAAAACAAAAAAAAACAGAAGAGGTAAAATGTTAGGAAAGTCATCATCATTTTCAAACAATGGTTTCCAAACTTCCATTAAAAAAAATAAAAAATAAATAAAAAGAGTTTTAGGACCTTTCTCAAGTGAACATGCCACTTACTACTTAAAAAGGGAGTGTATGGTGGTTTGGAACATACACTGATCAGCCATAACATTATGACTACTGACAGGCAAAGTGAATAACCTTAATTAAATTGTGACAAAGGCACAGGAAAGCGGGTGGGATATATTAGACATCAAGTGAACATGTTGTCCCTGAAGTTGATCTCTTGACAGCAGAATAAAGTGGGGAAGTGCAAGGACTTGAGCAGCTCTGACAAGGGACAAATTGCAACAGCTAGACAACTGGGTCACAGGAACTCCAAAATTGCAGCTCTTGTGATAAGTTCCCAGTCTGCAGTGGTTAGTACCTATCAATGTGGTCCAAAGAAGGAAAATCAGTGAAAGGGTCATTGGGTGACCAAGGCTCATTGATGCACATGGAGAGCAAAGGCTGGTCTATGTAGTCCAATCCAATAGAGGAGCTATTGTAGTTATAAGTGCTGAAAAAGGTGTTGCTGGTTCCAAAAGAAGAGTCTGAGTAGTCGCAGACCAGTCAGGGTGCCCATGCTGACCCGTGTCCAGAAGCAAAAGCGCCTATATTGGGCACGAGAGCATCATAACTGGACCCTGTAGCAATGAAGAAGGTGGACAGACAAGTCTGATGAATCACGTTTTCTTTTATGTCATGTGGATGTCCATGTGTGATTACCTGGGGAAAAGATGGCAACAGGATACACTATGGGAAAAAGGCAGTGATCTGCTACTGATGGTGGCAGGTACTACAGCATACCCTCCCTCAGAGGTCTAGTGGAGTCTATGCCTCCGTTTGCCTCCGGGCTGTTTTGGTGGCAAAATGGGACCTACTCAATATTAGGTGGGTGGTCATAATGGCATGGCTGATCGGTGTATTTATATAATTTGGACTGAAAGAGTTTTTTTTTTTTAAAGAGTACATATTTTTTCCCATCCCAATAGTACCATTCCTCATAGGTCACCAATCATCCAATGCATTATTGTGAATCAAGAGCTACTGACGCCACAATTTTATAATTCACGGTTAATGCACTTTTTCAATGTTTCTATCAACCACAAAAATGTGGTGATGAGTTATCTAGCCTGATCCTCTGTACAATTATAGATAATTTATTAGCTTTACATCAGTTGTGGTGCACTGGCTACCTGGTCTGCAGTAGTCACGGAGTGCACTTTTTTCCCTTGCTTGCCAAAGTTTCATTAAATCACAGGAAAGGCTACAATCGTGTTCATCAGAGCTGCTGTAAAAAGGGGCAGATGGAAGCAATGGAAACAAGAAATAATCCATGGAGCATGAAAGGAAATGAAATCACTGTGCAGGTAATCAGTCATTTGGACTGGGTCTCTCACCATATTCATAATACCTTGGGGGGGAGGGGGGGGGGGGGGGGAATGCTGTGACTCCATCTGTAAGATTACACCAGTGGGGATACAGATAGCAAAAAAAGAAAGAAAAGATTGTTTAACCAAACCATCTTTAACCTCTTATGGCCCGGCCCACGCAGATATATACTTGCATGAAATCACATACCTGTACCTGATTTTGTGCACTGGATCTGGGGTGCGCTCCCCCGATCCGCTCACAATGTGATTGGACAGAGCGGGAGCCAATCAGCACGTCTGACGGATCATTCTTAAGAGAGGCAGAATTGATGGATTCTCTGAGAGGGGAAGATGGAGATCTCGTGTTTCTACTAAGCAGAAACCCGGACCTCTGTCTTCCCCCAGTCAAAATTCACTCCCTAGAAGCACATTTAACCCTTTGATCACCCCGTCAACCCCTGCCAGTGTCATTAGTACAGTGACCATGCGTTGTTGTTTTTTTAGTATTGGTGTCACTGGTCTCCAAGAAGTGTCTGTTAGGTGTCCGATTTGTCCGTCGCAATGTTCCATTCCCACTAAAACTCACAGATGGCAGCCATTACTAATAAAAAATAAATACAATTTCAATAAATATATCCCATAGTTTGGATTGCGCAAATTTTATAGCTTCAACAATCAATATACGCTTATTGGGAATCTTTTTTACCAAAAATATGTAGCAGAATACATATTGGTCTAAATTGATGAATAAATTCGATTTTTTACATTTTTTATTGGGTATATTTTATAGCATAAAGTAAAAAATAAAGTTTTTTTTCAAAATTGTCAATCTTTGTTTTGTTTATAGCGCAAAAAATAGAAACCGCAGAGGTGATCAAATACCACCAAAAGAAAACACTATTTGTGGGAAAAAAAGGACATCAGTTTTATTTGGGTACAGCTTCGCAATTGCTGACAATTGCAATTGTCAGTTAATCAGTTCCCGATCAACTCACGCAGATATACTTCGACAGAATGGCTCCCCTGAGTGAAATCCCATACGGGTACTTCCTTCCCTTTAGCAGCCACCAGAGGGGGCACGCTCGTGCCCGCTGTGTGGCGGGGGGACCTGATGAGTGTCTTCCCTGTGTAGGAAAACCGATATGTCTCCTCCCCTAGTCAAGCCTATCCCCATACTGTTAGAACACACTGAGGGAACAATTAACCCCTTGCTCCTAGTGTTAACCCCTTCCCTGCCAGTGACATTTACATAGTAATCAGTGCATTTTTATAGCACTGATCGCTGTATAAATGGCAATGGTCTCAAAAAAGTTTCACAAGTCTCTGATCTGTCCATCGCAATAGCGCTAAAAAAAAAAAACGCAGATTACCTCCATTACTAGTAAAATTAATTTAAAAAATGTCATAAAAATGCCATAAATCTTTCCCATAGTTTAACTATAACTATACTATAACTTTTGCGCAAACCAATCAATATATGCTTATTGCGATTTTTTTTTAACCAAGAATATGTAGAATATATATTGGACTAAATTGATGAAGAAATTTGTTTTTTTTTGTTTATAGCGCAAAAAATAAAGACCGCTGAGGTGATCAAATATCACCAAAAGAAAGCTATTTGCGGGGGAAATTTTTTAAAAAAAAATACACAAATTTTGTTTGGGTACAGCGAACGACCACGCAATTGTCAGTTAAAGCGACCCAGTGCCAAATTGTAAAAAATGCAATCGTCAGGAAGGGGGTAAAATCTTCCGGGATGAAGTGGTTAAAGTAATGCAGTGCCATATTGCAAGCAAAAAAAAAAAGATCTGGTCATGAAGGGGGGTAAACCTTCCGGGGCTGAAGTGGTAAATAAAAAATAAAATAAAAAAAAAAAAAAAAAACACTCTACAAATTCCAAAACTTTGACTGAAACCTATAGATTCTGAAAATAGTTGCTAGTTACCATCACCCACAGAGTGAGGGGGGGGGACAAAGAACAAAAACACACCTTACCAAAAAGGGCAATAAAGTCAGGAAAAGAAAACCCACACAAAAAAGGCGATATGATGTTTTTTACAATTTTATTAAAAATTGCGTCCTCTCTGTTCCTCCCCCCCTCTTTTTTTTTTCAAGGGAGAAGGTAGGGAACCGTTGAGGGGAATTGATACTGTATTGATATCGTACAGATATTGTTTTTGTTTATAAAAATGGCAAGATATGGTTATTAGAAAGTTTCTTATATATAATTATTATTAATAACCCATGTACTGTATTGTTCTTGCAAAGAAATAAAAAAAAATTGCGTCCTTGATTTCAGATGCTACTTTACCTGCTTTATACCGAAGGAAAAAAAATGCAATTGCTTGGAGGTTAATCAAGCAGCAATGCATGATACAAGTCAGCTTGGAACACCATTAAACAAACAGCAATAATACTTCTAGCTGACATAGGAATGTCCCCATTAAAACAACCATGATAATAATACAGCCGTTTGATTCAGTCAACGAACCAGACAAAACTTACCAGCCTGCCAGTTTGTACTCCGAGCATGATCATAGAACTGTCTTAATACAAGGAAGTCGATCACATCTGGCATGTCATGATATCTACAGAAAAAAAAAACGTGATCAACATTTAAACTCTCAGTAGACAGCCCCCAAGGCTTCAGCTGACCTGCAGATATGGCTAATCTGCAGGAGGCGGGAGCTACATTTTAATCAAGTAGTGTGTGAAATATGCTAAAATATTTCTGCATCATCAGAGAATGTACCACATAAATTTAGGCAAAAGCAGCAAAAAAAAAAAAAAAACTAACTTTAGTGCGAAAAATATGATGTTAGGGATACAAATTACGTAAAGGACACATGGGTAGAAGGAGCTCAACCTTTTTTAAAATTACTAAACATTTATGAAGCTCACTAGCATTGGGTGTACACCACACAATTGTCAATGACCCAACCAATTCACGCATTTGTATGTTGAGACCAGTCACAGTGGGCTGGCTTAGGGATACGCATCCATCCTAACTTTTTAGCAAGGTGTAATATATCTGCTACCAAGGAATCAATCGAGAAGCTGAGGTGGACACGGGCATAGACAACAAATCTATATCTATTAGGGCTTCCATCACCTTAGAAACTTGAGAAAATAAATGAGTGTTTAACTGGTATAAATAGCGATTAGGTTATAAATAATCAAAGCAAAAGCAAAACATACTTGAGAGAGAAGAATTGTCCCATGAGCTTTCCACTAACATGGTCTATCAGGGCAAGTTTAAGACAGCACAAAGTGGGAGGTCCAATGTCATATCGGATCCCAACAATTTTCACCAACTCCTGGTCCTGGTCAAAAACATAACACGTAAAAGAACTCAAGACCGAGAAGAGAATGTCTACACAAAGATGTCTAGGTACAACATTTTTTTCTGGCACACTATAGGATACCCTTTGAACCAGAAATTGAGAACTTACCCTAAGTTCACATTTTTTCCATGGCTCTTTCATTAAGTTTAAGATACTGAGGTTCCTTCTCCTGACTGCATTAATATACGCTTCATGACCTTGTCGGAAGTAAACTACCTGTTAACATATCAATGCAAAAAAAACACACAGCCATAGGTTAACAAAATTTACTGCAAATGTTATAGTGAACCTGTATTTAACCAATTCCTTACCGGGCCTATTCTGGCACTCTTCTCCTACATTTAAAAATAATAATTTTTTTCTAGAAAATTACTGAGCAACTCCAAACATAATAGGATTTTTTTTTTGTCATACTTACTGGTAAAACCCTTTTTTTGCGTACATCATGGGACACAGTCAGACTAATATTCATTACCTACTGGGTTATACTCCACCTCCAGGTGAATGACACTGGTAGACCAAAGGTCTTCAGACAGGAAATGATCCCCTATATAACCCCTCCCACACAGGAAGCACTTCAGTTGTGTAGCACTGAATCCTCAAAAAACAGGGACGGGATCTCTGTGTCCCATGATGTACTCAAAGAAAAGGATTTTACAGGTATGACGAAAAAAAATCCTATTTTCTTTTTTCATACATCATGGGACACAGAGTCATGCTAATATTCATTACCTACTGGGACATCCCAGAGCAATAGCTTTGAAGGGAGGGAGACACCCTGCCAAACAATAACCATCAATGGCAGCCCGCAGTATACGGTGGCTGAAAGCCAAATCCTCAGCTGCTCGAACATCCACTTGATAAAATTTTGTGAACATATGCACTGAAGACCAGGTAGCAGCCTTACAAATCGAAGCCACAAGTACCTGATGACGAAAAGCCCAGGGGGTTCCTATACCCCTGGTAAAATGAGCTCTCACCCCAAAGAAAGGCGCTTTACGTAGGCCTGAATGATCCATTGCCAATTGGGTCCGTCAATTGAAGCCTTGGAAGCTGCCTTTCCTCGAATCTCTGCATATCTAGACAAATCTTGACTGGCCAGACAACGTCCAATGAGTGCAGTCATCTCTCTACCACCGTGCGAGGCTGAGAGAAAAAAAGGTGGCAAAATAATGTTCCGATTTAAATGAAAGGCGGACACTCCTTTTGGCAAAAAGGATGGAACAGGTCGTAACATGACCATGTCATGGTGAAGGATCAAGTACGGTTCTCTGCATGAAAGGGCCGCAAACTCCGACACCCTTCCAGCTGAGGCAATAGCAAACAGGAATGCTAGCCTGCATGACAGCAAATCTAATGGAATTTCCTTGATAGGTTCAAATAGTTTCTGTAACACAGACAGCACCAAGTTCAAGCCCCAAGGACACATAGGTGACCTAATGGGGAGAAGCAAGTTGCCCCATGTATAAAAATTCGGACCAGTGAATGGGAGGCTAAAGGACTTTGGAGAATACTGATAGGGACGAAACTTGACCTCTGATTGTACTCAAAGCCAATTTGATTTCCACAGCTGACTGTAGAAAAGAGAATTTTCCCAATCACGTATTTCTGAGGATGGTTTTTTTCTGGCTTCACACCAAGAAATAAAAGTCTTCCAGAGCTGCTGATACATTTTCCTAGTGACAGCTTTTCTAGCATTCACTAGGGTAGACACTACTGATCCAGAGATGCCACAGTCCTTTAACACCCTGGCTTCAATAGCTATGCCGTAAAATTTAGAGACTGTAAATTAGGGTGGAATATAGGACCTTGAGACAGTAGATTGGGGCGACGTGGAAGCGTCCATGGCCCGTCCATTGTCAGTCTCACAATTTCCAGGAACCAGGGCCTTCTGGGCCAGGCTGGTGCCACCAGAATCACTGGAATCCCCTCTCCGAATCCTGCACAATGTGGAAGGAGAGGGATCGGAGGGAAAGCATAAACCAGGGAGAACTGGCTCCATGGAACTACCAGAGCATCTGCTCCAATTGCCAGAGGATCTCTTGTTTGAGATGCAAACTGCTGTAGCTTGTTGTTGAACTTGGATGCCAGTAGGTTGACCCCTGGTCACCCCCAATGTTGGTAAATTTCCTGGAACACCCCTGGGTATAGGGACCATTCCCCCTGGCCAGATCTGCTGGCGGCTGAGATGATCTGTCTTGCGGTTATCTACTCCCGGGATGTGGACTGCCAATATAATAGGCACATGTCCCTCTGTCCAGGCTAGTATGTGGTTCACCTCTTTCAGAGCTGAACGACTCCTGGTACTGCCTTGGTGGTTTATATAGGCCACTGTAGTGGCATTGTCGGACTGAATCCTGATAGAGCAGCCCTGAATCTTCACCGTTCATGACCATAGGGCCAGATGCACTGCCCATAATTCCAGGTCGTCAATGGGCAAGATCTGTTCTGTCCCTGACCATTTCCCCTGAGCTGTGAGCCCCTCTAGGGTCACTCCCCAGCCTGAGAGACTGGCATCTGTAGTCCGTACTTTCCAAGTTACCGGGAGAAAGGATTTCCCCTTTAGCAGGTTATGATCGGCATACACCGCCTGTTCCAACAGGGGGTATAGGGGGAAAGCCTGTGTAGCCTGAAGAGGTCTCAGGGATCCCAACGAGGACCAGGGGGGGCTGTCACCTCTGCAAGAGGCAACTTAAAGGCAGAACGAACCATTTTGGTCAGAGTCAGGATCAAAAGACTCTGCGAATGAGAGGCAGACATCAGCTGGATATCTTCTGGTCTAGATTGCTCGGAAGGCGACTCATCTGCCAGGCCCTCCACAGAGTTCTGAGCTTTAAGCTCTTCCCCATCTTCAACCCATTTCTGCTCCAGTCCAGGAGGCTCCATGGAGAGGGATCTGTCACGCTTCCTGCTACCCTGCAGGATGGAGGCAATCACGCCAGCAATCCTGTGCTTTAAGCCGGCTAGGGCCAAGGACAGTTCATCCTAAGTGATAAAGTGTGAAGCAGTAGCATTGACTGTAGGCACAATACCAAATAGGCGCAACAGCTCAGATTGCCCGGAAGCCTCTGGTCTTTCAGAGGATACGATTAGGCTCATCAGGAACTACCGACGACATTGTGTGCCCTTCCCTGTAGTCCCGCTCCTCTTTTTTTAAAGAAATTTACTAGCCACAAAAAGAGTACTTGGATGTAGTATTAAAACACCTCAGAAGGGAGACCCTTTAACCGGTTCCCGAACGGCTCACGCAGATGTACTGCAGCAAAATGGCTCTCCTGGGCAAAATCCCGTTTATATATGGCTTTGCTCAGGAGCTCCGCCAGAGGCGCATGCCCACTGCACGGCGGGGGACCCGATACGTGTGGCCAGCCACGCGTGTTCGCATGCACGAGAGCCAGCAAGGGGATGTGTGTGTGTAAACACACAAATCCCTGTGCTGTCAGAGGAGAGAATACAGATTGTGTGTTCCTACAAAGTAAGGAAAGCAATCTGTCATCTCTCCTAGTTAATCACATCCCCTAACTTTTTCTGCTAATCAATCAGTTATATGACCATTTTGTCCCCCCCTTTCATTTGGAATACAATGTTCACTTGCATTTACATAATATTCTTTTCCTTCATCATTCTTACACTATGGAATGGTCTCGCCACTATAAGTGAATTATCATCCGAAGGATCGAATTTAACTGAGTGCGCAGATGGGAGTTCGCTGCTATCAGTGACATTCTAACCATCCAGTTCATCTCATGTAAATTGACATCCATGTATTTAAACAGAGTATGTTGTTGGTTTTGCCCTTTTCTCTGTGCATCTTTGTGTTTGTATCTTGTTTGGGGTCCCGCTGTGGTTGTTGATGCCGCCCGCTGTCTTGCGACACTGTGTGGGTTGATTCCTAGGCATCCCCTATTCATTTCATTCATGGTTAGGGCATCTACCTAACTAAAGATGGCCGCGTGGCAGCCGTTGACGCGATCAGCGTCGGCCACACATGCGCAGTAAGATATGGAAGCTAGATTTGATGACAAGTTTAAGTGTTTCCTCTTTTGTGGAGCTTTGCGTTTGCACCTTGTTAGGGGTCTCGCTGTGGTTGCTGATGACGCCCGCTGTCTTATGACACTGTGTGGGTTGATTCTCAGGCATCCCCTATTCAATTCATTCACAGGTAGGGCATTGACCAAACTAAAGATGGAAGCTAGATGTGATGACAAGTGAAAGCGTTTCCTTTTTTGAATCCGCCCACAGCCTGGCGGTGATGTCAGACGCCGCCCGGCTGGAGAGGACATATAATCTCATCCCCCAGTCAGTTGCCTCTTGGCAATTGGAGGATGAACTGCTGAACAGGCTACTCCACAACAGGTGTCTCTGTACACATACTGATCGGTATGTAGGCTTTAACCTATACACTTTATTTTCCTATAACTATCCTTGATGAATTTATCATTGCCTTTTCCTGTCTATTACATTCATTTTATCCAGCTGACTATATCCACCTTTCTCAACTGATAGTATTCATTTTACCTGTTTATTACAGCGTTTATTTCAATAAGTCATCTGGCAACATTGCTGGCATTTCCCTATACTGGTCATTTGTAACCAGTCTGCAATCCTATTGATTCAACCATCCAGGTAACATTATGCTGAGATCTCTTTTTTTTTTTTTTTTTTTTTATTACTTTTTCCTCTGTATATTCATTCTGCAAAAATGTGCGTTTTGTAAATGCTTACTATATTTTGTGATATACTTTTCATGAATTTCATATATGTTGTTTTGCTTACTCTATTAGCTATGATCTGCTGCTGCGCCAATTCCTGATGAAGCTCAAGTTACGTGCGAAACGCGTTGAATAATCGCAGCGTAGCGTTTTTGTTTTTATGCATCAATGTGGGGTAATTTTGGAGATGATCTAAACCTAATCCAGCCTCACCATTGATTTTTACGACTGTATATTGTTTGTTTCGCACATCTTTGATGGATGTTGACTGAATAATAATAAAAAATATTTTTGCAATAGTTGATTGCATACTCTGTTGATCTGACACCGTTAAAAATCCTGGGGTTGGCGTTTTCCAACCCATTTTTGCCTTTTCTTTTGTCCTCTATATAGAATTCTGGGATGTGGTATCCTCCTCTCTTCAATCCTTTCTTCTTAATTTTTTTTCGTGTATCCCATCCCCACACAGTTAGAACACAGTGAGGGAACATAGTTAACCCCTTCCCTGCCAGTTACATTTATACAGTAATCAGTGCATATTTATAACACTGATCGCTCTATAAATGTCAATGGCCCCAAAAATGTGTCAAAAGTCTCCGGTGTCCGTCACAATGTCGCAATACTGCTAAAAATCGCAGATAACTGCCGTTAAAAAAAATAAGGCATAAATCTTTCCCATAGATTGTAGACGCTATAACTTTTGTGCAAACCAATCAATAAATGCTTATTGTAATTTTTTACCAAAAATATGTAGAATACATATTGACCTAAACTGATGAATACATTTGTTTAAAAAGAATTTGGGGGATATTTGTCATAGCAAAAAGTGAAGACTATTTTTTTTCCCCAAAATTGTCACTGTTTATAGCGCAAAAAATAAACAGCAGAGGTGATCAAATACAAACAAAATAAAGCTCAATTTGTGGGGGGAAAGTACGCAAATTTTGTTTGGGTACAACACTGCATGACCACGCAATTGTAAGTTAAGGTGACGCAGCACCAAATTGTGAAAAGTGCTCTGGTCAGGAAGGGGGTAAAATCTTCTGGGGCTGAAGTGGTTAATCGGGCTCGCCAAGGGGGTTTCACTTAGCCATCCAGGAGCAGGGCAGCTTAGAAACGAAGAGCCCAAACTTCACCCTTCACGGCGGGTTCCTGTCACTTGAGGACCTTCAAGGACTGGGTACCCTTTGCAAGTTTAGAGTCTACTCCTTGGACCTGTACAGCACCCTGCAGGAATACCTAGCGCTGTGTTGTCCAGAATTCCACTTCGCAGGGTCCAGCACCCAGAGGCCGCATTACAGACAAACCTCACAGGATCTTGAGTCTTCTTTGCGAGGCTCAGGTACCATTTATTTAAGCATAAAAAGCCTGTGTAAAATGTATCTGATCGGTCAATTTAAGAACCGCTTGTGGGACTAGGAACCTGGAGTTCAGAGAGCTCAAACAAACCCTGCCATGCACCTTGCAGACACTGGTAAAAAACTGAAGTGCTTCCTGTGTGGGAGGGGTTATATAGGGGATCACTTCCTGTCTGAAAACCTTTGGTCTACCACTGTCCATTCACCTGGAGATAGAGTATAACCCAGTAGGTAATGATTATTAGCTTGTGTCCCACGATGTATGAAAAATAAATATTTTTTTTAGCAGACACCCTAGGGAATATAAGGAATTACGAGTGTCGCCTCTGATAGGAATAAAAATATATCAAGTACCATCACACGAACAAAACAAAAAAATAATAATAAATATATATAAAGTTAGCGTGAACGGCTACTCCAATACCCCCACACCAAACCCCTTGAACCCTAGGGAATATGACGACGTCATGGCAACTTTTTATGTCACACGTTATTTGTGCAACAATTTTTCAAACGTGTTTTTTTGGGGGGGGGGGGGAGTTTAATGAATTAAAAAAATTATAAAAAAAACAGTAAAGTTAGCCCAAATTTTGTATAATGTGAAAGATGATGTTACGCCGGATACCCAAAATGTCACTCTTTAAAATTGGGCACACCTGTGGAATGGTGCCAAACTTTGGTACTTAAAAATCTCCATAAACAACGCTTTAAATTTTTTTACAGGTTACATGTTTAGAGTTACAGAGGAGGTCTAGTGATAGAATTGTTGCTCTTGCTCCAACGCACACGGCGATACCTCACGTGTGGTTTGAACGGCGTTTACATATGTGGGCAGGACATGCGTATGCCTGAGCACACAGGGTTTTTTTATTCCACTTATCCAATTTCTGCTAATGCATAAAATGTAAGTCCAAAAAGTTCTGCCAGACACGACCAGCAAAATACCCAACTGGAAAAATGTGCAATGGTAAAAATGTATTCTATAAATACCCTGGTATACATGAGTGTTACCATATAAAAGCATATTATTCAAAAGTGTGAACATGCATATAAATTATTATTGTGTGTGTATATATTTTACACACACACAGTTGTGCTCATAAGTTTACATACCCTAGCAGAATTTATGATTTCTTGGTAATTTTTCAGAGACTATGAATGATAACACAAAAACATTTCTTTCACTCATTGTTAAATGGCTTCAGCCAAACACTATCAACTGTGTTTACCCTTTAAATCCTAATGGAAACAGAAACTACCCAAATGACCCTGATCAAAAGTTTACATACCTCAGTTCCCAATACAGCGTATTGCCCCCTTTAACATCAATGACAGCTTGAAGTCTTTTTGGTATTTGTGGATGAGGCTCTTTATCTTCGCAGATGGTAAAGCTGCCCATTTCTCTTGGTAAAAAGCCTCCATTTCCTGTCTTGCATGAACTTGAGATCTCCCCAGAGCGGCTCAATGATATTGAGGTCAGGAGACTGAGATGGCCACTCCAGAACCTTCACTTTATTCTGCTGTAGCCAACGACAGGTTGACTTGGTCTTGTGTTTTGGATCATTGCCATTTTGGAATGTCCAAGTACGTAGCTTCCTGGACGATGAATGCAAATGTTCCTCCAGTATTTTTTGGTAACATACTGCATTCATCTTGCCAACAATTTTGACCAAATTTCCTGTGCCTTTGTAACTCACACATCCCCAAAACATCAGCTATCCACCTCCGTACCTTTCATCATAGGCCTTGACTGCTCTCCAAATGTAGCGTTTATGGTTGTGGCCAGAAGGCTCGATTTTGGTCTAATCACTCCAAATGACTTTGTGCCAGAAGGTTTGAGGCTTGTCTCTGTGCTGTTTGGCGTATTGTAAGCGGGATACTTTGGGGCATTTGCATAGTAATGGCTTTCTTCTGGTGACTCAACCATGCAGCCCATCTTTCCTCGAGTGCTTCCTTATTGCATCTTGAAACAGCCAGCCCACTTTTTCCAAGAGTCCTATATTTCCCCTGAAGTTATTTGTGGGCTTTTCTTTGCATCCCGAACAATTTTCCTGGCAGTTGTGGCTGAACTCCTAGGTCAGGGGTCTCAAACTGGGGCCCCTTCAGCTGTTGCGAAACTACAAGTCCCATCATGCCTCTGCCTGTGGGAGTCATGCTTGTAACTGTCAGCCTTGCAATGCCTCATGGGACTTGTAGTTTCGCCACAGCTGGAGGGCCGCCGGTTTGAGACCCCTGTTCTAGGTGGTCTACCTGACTGTGGTTTGGTTTCAACAGAATCCCTTGTTTTCCACTTCTTGATTAGAGTTTGAACACTGCTGATTGGCATTCTCAATTCCTTGGATATCTTTATATCCCTTTCCTGTTTTATACAGTTCAACTACCTTTTCCCGCAGATCCCAAGATAATTCTTTTGCTTTCCCCACTGGATGAAAGATGCAAGGGTCTGTCAAGAGTCCAGAAACTCATTGAACTTATATATATATATACACACACACACACTAATTACAAGCAAACCTCACAGGTGAGGATGGTTACCTTTAATAGCTATTCAAACCCCTTTGTCTCAACTTGTGTGCATGTTATCAGGCCAAATTTACCAGGATATGTAAACTTTTGATCAGGGTCATTTGGGTAGTTTCTGTTGTGAGTAAAAGTTTGTGCTATACTTATTTTCTGAAAAATGGCCAAGAAATAATAAATTATGCCAGGGTATGTAAACTTATGAGCACAACTGTGTGTGTGTATATATATATTTCAATACATTTAAATATTCATCAGCACATGGTAAATGCAGCCATACTGGAAAATACTAGGTTGATGCTTGAATAATGCTTACTATATGTAACCAAACCACCTGACATGTCAGGTTATAAAAGCCTGAGAACGTGAACACTAGAAATTAACAAAAGGTCTCGCTCATCTATTAACTCACTTCATCTCCCATTTGTGGCACAAAAGGGGATCTTCGAGGATTTGTATCTGTAATCCATACTGAAGGATGCCATTCATTTGAGAGCTCTCTGCTTACAGGAGGCCTCTGAACACCTTCTGCAGACTAGAAAACAAATGTAAATGTCAGATTTAAAATGGGGCAACACTAACCGATTAAAAAGGATGTTCAGCACACAGCATACCTCATTCTCATTTCTGGGTTCTGGTGATCTCTTTCTTGGCGTTGAAGCCTTCACTGGGGATTTCTCCTCTGCAGAGCTCTCATCCTCAGAACTGCTGATAAACTTTTTAGCTCTTTGCCTTGCAGAAACTCTGCTAGGAGGATGCAGGTTATTTCCAGCATTTGCCGTCCAATCAGAATACTCGCTGGAAGAGTCACTACAACACAGGAAAGGTAAAGACATAGCTTAAAAAGAGGGAAGCTTTTTCCAAAGGCTGAGGTTTTCCACACTACTGTTCACCCATGCTTTGTTCCACATTGTGTTAGGACATTTTCATAAGGAACTGGGGCTTTGCTTTCTTATGTCAAAGTTGCCCCACCTTCTCCCATAATTGGTAGGATAATGATCAAGAATCAGAGAAGGGTTGGAGAAAGAAGGGATTCACAGAACGAAGCAGGAGCTGGGAGATTTTTGCACTGCTGGTCCTCTTTAGCAACGATTACACCGACACAGTAGTACCATGATCAAATCTACAAAACAGGAGTGCCTAAACAGAAAGTGCTTTGCGATTTTTCAGGTAGAACTCAAAAACAAAAAAATCTTTCAGGGTACTGCTTTGGCACAATTACCATTTCTAAATGTTTCCGATAAGATAACAAATCTTTAGGTTTTGGGACTAGGTATGCAAAATTTCAAATAAGCAGCTCATGCTAAAAATCTGAAGATTGCTCCATATAGTAGCTATTTATTATAGGCCAGACTGGGTGTGTCCTTACAGGCTCTAGCTTGCTTTCCAATTGCGATATTCAATACTTCGGACCCCCCCCCCCAAAGCTATCTTATGCTGTACACTCTCCCGTTGCATAAATGTATGGGGAATTAACTGTTCAAGATGGCCCCTGCACTCTCCCCATACACCTGTGGCTTCCCTTTTCAACAATCCCCTCTTTCCACCTGGTAAGCAATAAGGTTTGGTTGGTAGTTGAATAAGGGACTCTACCATATAGGGGATTTTCTTTATCATCAAGGGATACATCCTTAGTCGTAATTTATTCATAGCTTGGAGATGCCTTCCTCCAAAAACTTCCATCTGCAGCAAAATTTTAATTTTTTGAACACTATACGGAAATACAGTCCCGATTAGCAGTATGCACCATGTTTGAAAACCGATTTATGCAAGAGTCCACTGCAGGGGTGCATTTCTACGTTATACAAACTGTTCATCACTCCACCTGATAAACTTTCTTACCAGGTGGCATGTTAAAAAGATCTGGGAATAGCTCCCGAGGTGGAGGACTGGAGTTTTTGGAGTACCTGTATCCACAAAGGCATGCTAAATACTGCTTTGAAGCAGGGTATAAAGTTTATGCCAGGTGGTACTTGGCAACAGAAGAACTGTCGAAGATGTTCCCATGCTCGTCAGCTTCCTGCTTCAGGGGTTGTGGTCAGTTGGGCACAATTTTGCTCATATGGTGGACTTGCCCTAAAGTTCTCCGATTTTGGATGACCCCTTATATACTCAGTTACTAAGGTGAATATTAGTAAAGATGCAGGCATTGCCATGTTAGACAAACCAGTTTAGAATGTCCCGAGACGCACACTTTGATTTACTTTGTTTTTAGCAGCCAAAATCATTATTGCAACTGCATGCAAAAGTCTAGGAATAGATATAGCCCCAGTAAAATGTAAGCTTACCTGGATCAGCATGAAATGAAGATTGTGAGTGTCTTGCAAGATAAACAATCATGGTTTGAAAAAAAAAGAGCCGCTGAGTCTGACACTGTCAGCTAACGTAACTGTATGCAGAGAGAGATCAGCTGTCACCACTCAGCGGTGATGTTGGGAGTGGGCGGGACCAAATAGCTATCAAACACCAGCCAATGGGATGGGGTCTGGGTGGGCAGCTACATATATGTGGCTCTGCCCCTTTCTTAAAAAGCCAGATGATTGGCTGGTGTTTAATAGCTTCTCAGTCCCACAGCTCGACAGCTGATCCCTCTCCCTCAATGCAGTTACATTAGCTGACAGTTTTTACGCAGAGGGGCTTTGGCAAGCCTTATGATCTGCTCAATGTGAAAACTACCCCTCTCCTCTGTGCCAATCAGTGCCAGGGTGGGGAGATGAACTCTGCAGCCAGGCACATTGTCCATGGGGGGGGGGGGGGGGCAGCCTGGTGGGGCACAATATTATCACCGGTCTCTGTGATATGCAACTTCACATCTAATTCAAACTGAGAACAAGACATAGCTAATGAAACTTTGCAGGCATGGTGGAAACCCCTCTACAGATAATTGCAATACAAAAAAACTTCAAGCGCAACAACATTTCAGTTGGGAGGTTCACACCATTATAGCACCTTGGAATTTTTATTTTTTAGATTGTTACACTTAATTTTATTTGTTTTAGTCACTATAATGTGAATTATTGCACTTGAAGTTACATTTTCCACCACCCCTGCTAAGTCCATGTCTTTATGGACCTTGCTTTGTGCACTGGTGCGCAGTCATGTTGGAATAGGAAGGGGCCATCCCCAAACTGTTCCCACAAAGTTGGGTGCATGAAACTGGAACTAAGGGGCCAACCCCAACCCCTGAACCCCTACCCCCCTCCAAATAATTTGGACCAGTGCACAAAGCAAGGTCCATAAAGACTTAGGTGACCGAGTTCGGGGTGGAGGAACCTGACTGGCCTGCAGAAAGTCCTGACCTCAACCCAATAAAGCACCTTTGAGATGCGTGAGAGCCAGGCTTTCTCATCCAACATCAGTGCCTCATAAATGCGCTTCTGGAAGAATGGTCAAACATTCCCATACACACTCTCCTAAATCTTGTGGACAGCCTTCGCAGAAGAGTTGAAGCTGTTATAGCTGCAAAGAGTGGGCCAAATCAATATTGAACCCTACGGACTAGGATTGGACATTCAGACGACAAAATCCGTCAGATTTTTTCAGACATATTTTGACCCAAACTTGTCTTGCATACACAAGTTGTTGGAAAATCTGATCGTTCAGAACGAGGTGACATAAACCACGTACGACGGGACTATAAAGAGGGCAGTAGCCAATAGCTTTCATCTCGTAATTTATTCTGAGCATGTGTGGCACTTTGTCCGTCGAAATTGTCTACATACGATCAGAATTTAAACGATCGGATTTTGTTGTCGGAAAATTTTAGATTCGGCTCTCAAACTCTGGGTGTCGGAAATTCAGACAGAAAAAGTCAGACGGAGCCCACACACGATCTGATCGCACATTTTCCGTTGGAAAGTCCGACCGTGTGTACAGGGCATAAGACTGGGATGCCGTTAAAGTTCGTGTGTAAAGGCAGGCGTCCCAATATAGTGTGTGTGTGCGCATATATATATATATATACATATATATATATATATACATATACATATATATACATATACATATACATATATATACATATACATATACATATACATATATATACACACACACACATATATATATATACATACACACACATATACATACATATACACACACGTGTGTTTGAGCTTAGAGGTAAACATCCTAATGCAACAGGGCTGCAGACGCCTATGATCCTCACCCTGTCCATTTTGCCACCAGTGAGCTCCCCATAGAAGCATTGTCTGCAGGAGTCTGAATCAAAACTAAGTACAAACACACATCACAAGTTGTATGAGACATGAGAGCCTCTTCAGCCCCGGAAGGATTTGCCCCCGGTAATGACCAGGCCATTTTTTCTGTTACGGCATTGCGTTGCTTTAACTGACGATTGCACGCTCGTGCGACGTTGTACCCAAACAAAATTTACGTCTTTTTTTTTCCTACAAAGAGCTATCTTTTGGTGGTATTTGATCACCTCTGCGGGTTTTATTTTTTGTGCTATAAACAAAAAAGGTTTGGATATGAACATAATGGTTTGCGATATATAAGACGCACTCCCCCCAAAAATGGGGGGAAAATGTCTCTGCGTCTTATGGAGCGAATACTGTCCAGGCAAAGCCGCCGCCGAGCAGTATGGGCGCATAGATCCAGAGGAATCTGTTTCAACATCACAACCCAGGACCTCTCCAGCAGCAACCCAATTAGCCTCCTGGTGTGCTCATACCCTGCTGACCGTCCAGACATGTGGAGATGCTGCAAAGACCTGCGGCCGGTGAAATAACTATCGCTTTCTACCCGACCATGCAGGGCGGGCTTCACCAAAATGGCGGGGGGAGTCACAATGCACTGCCAGCTGCTGGACCTCTAGAGCCTTCCTATTCGGCTCGAGCAGCAAGGCTTCAACCATGCCCTGGAGATTAACCCCTTATCTCCCTCCACAAGTCCAGTGAAATCAAGAGCCTGCATAGATTCTGGGGAGCCAGTTGTATCTTCTCCTCTTATGGATGTGGCAGACCCCTCTCCTTCAAAGCACCCTCCTGCCACTCCCAGACCCCATGCACAGTTTCCAACTACAGGCCAGCCAAGCTAAGATGTGTCACTATAAAAGACATGCCCATGTCACTGAGGGCCTCTATACATGCATACGGCAGTGGAATGCACCCCATCCTGCCAGGGCGAGCCAGGTGGCCCCATCATATCCTCAGTCTACAATTTTAGTACACCAACATTTTAGAACACAATTTAGTTAAGAATATTTTTTTTCTTGTTTTCCTCCTCTAAAACCTAGGTGCTTCTTATGGAGCCAAAAATACGGTAATTTTGCATATGGACAAGGTGCTGTTGCATGTAAATCAGATTTTCTGATAAATTTAATATTAGTTTTAATTATTATGATATAAAATAATGAATGTGGGGGCTTTTTGGTGGATGTAATTTTTTTATGGGGGGGGGGGCAGCATTTCATTCTTGGGCCCAGGCAGCACAATGTCCCAATGCCGGGTCTGCACACAAGCATGCCTGTTATACGCACCATAACACATGCCGGCTGGTCTGAAGGGGCCCCTAGTGTGATGGTGCACTAATACATGTAATGTGCATGATCCCAATTTGTGTATGGCACATATAGAATGTACATGTGTATTCATGTATACTATCCCTACAATGCCTACAATGAGCATGTGGGCGTCAGAACTGGACCACAAAGCAATGGAAGGTGGTGGCCCAGTCTGATAAATAACATTTTCTTTTGAATCATGTGGATGGCCAGGTGTGTGTGTACATCGCTGACCTGGGGTATAGATTAGGGGTGCACCGAATGGTTTTTTTGGTGCCGAAACCGATACCGAAAATGAAAAATACACTAGGCCGAAAACCAAAACCGATACCGAAACAGCACCGATACCGAAAATGACTGTTTTTAAAAAATATTTTCATACAGCAGGTGGTCAGAGACTGCAGGCATGGTGCAGGAGGTGGTCAGAGACTGCAGGCATGGTGCAGGAGGTGGTCAGAGACTGCAGGCATGGTGCAGGAGGTGGTCAGAGACTGCAGGCATGGTGCAGGAGGTGGTCAGAGACTGCAGGCATGGTGCAGGAGGTGGTCAGAGACTGCAGGCATGGTGCAGGAGGTGGTCAGAGACTGCAGGCATGGTGCAGGAGGTGGTCAGAGACTGCAGGCATGGTGCAGGAGGTGGTCAGAGACTGCAGGCATGATGCAGGAGGTGGTCAGAGACTGCAGGCATGGTGCAGGAGGTGGTCAGAGACTGCAGGCATGGTGCAGGAGGTGGTCAGAGACTGCAGGCATGGTGCAGGAGGTGGTCAGAGACTGCAGGCATGGTGCAGGAGGTGGTCAGAGACTGCAGGCATGGTGCAGGAGGTGGTCAGAGACTGCAGGCATGGTGCAGGAGGTGGTCAGAGACTGCAGGCATGGTGCAGGAGGTGGTCAGAGACTGCAGGCATGGTGCAGGAGGTGGTCAGAGACTGCAGGCATGGTGCAGGAGGTGGTCAGAGACTGCAGGCATGGTGCAGGAGGTGGTCAGAGACTGCAGGCATGGTGCAGGAGGTGGTCAGAGACTGCAGGCATGGTGCAGGAGGTGGTCAGAGACTGCAGGCATGGTGCAGGAGGTGGTCAGAGACTGCAGGCATGGTGCAGGAGGTGGTCAGAGACTGCAGGCATGGTGCAGAAGATGGCCAGAGACTGCAGGCATGGTACAGGAGATCAAAGCAGCCTCACCGGTTCCCCTCAGATGCAGCCTGCCTGATAAAAATACATGCAGTGTTTTCCATGTATTCCAATGGCTGTAGTTCACACCATGCAGTCAGTTTCCGGTGCGGAAACTGACTGCATGGTGTGAACTAGAGCCATTGGAATACATGGAAAACACTGTGCATGCATTTTGTGCAAAAAAAAAAAAAAACACACGGAACTGCATCTGGTGTGAACTGTCCCCAAGCAAGCTACCTGGTTCCGTTCCAACAGACTTCTATTGGGAATGCTCATAGCGTTACCTCTACTAGCAATAACTTAACCCTTCCCCATTCTATCACATGGAGATAAAAACCTAGCTGGGTCAAAATCAAGATTATTATTTTTTTTTTATATGGTCAATAAAGTGAGTACAGCCTTTGTCCTGTGACCTGGTGTTATATAGCATGGCTACATTCACACAAGTAGCCAGAGGTAGATAGTTTCAGAGGCAAACAAATAACTTTTGGATGCAGCAGCACTGTGGGCACAAAAAAACGTGCGATTTAGCTGCGGACAAAACTCTGCAATGCTTGCCCTGGGCACACTCTTAACCCCTCATGCAGCTTGCCAGTGTCTAAATGCAGCCTTACCCATGCCCGGATCAGAGCGGTGATCTCCGTGTGTCATGGAGCTGTGCATTGAATTGCCCGGGCGGCTGCAGTAACAATGTCCCGCCTCCTGTAATCACGTCACGCTGATTCAATGTCCCGCCATTGGATCAGTGTACCGTCTGTCACAGGAGGCGGGACATTGTTACTGCAGCCGCCCGGGCAATTCAATGCACAGCTCCGTGACACACAGAGATCACCGCACTGTCGGGCGGGGCGAAAGGAGGACAGAGGACTGGGGACGGACAAGGAAAACGCCCGTGCAATGGGCGGCACCAGGGGGCGGAGCCCCGCCCCCATTTCCGGCCCCATTATCGGCAAGATTTTCCTTTTCGGCATTTTGCCGAAAACACAATTTTCGGCGGATATGTTTCGGCGCATCCCTAGATGGCTTCCGGATGCAGTATGTGATGCTTTGGGCAATGTCCTGCTGTGAAACCTTGGGTCTAGACACTCATCTGGATGTTACTTGACATGCATTACCTTGCTAAACATTGTTGGTGACCAAGTATACCCCTTCATGGAGTTGCCTGATGGCAGTGGCCAATTTCAGCAGGATAATGTGCCCTGTCACACTGCAAAAATGGTTTAAGCAAGTTCTAAGTGTTGACTTGGCCTCCAAATTCTCCAGATCTCAATCAATCAAGCATCTGTAGAATGTGCTGGAAAAACAGGTCTGATCTATGGAGGTCCCACCTCACAATTTACAGGACTTAAAGAATCCGCTACTTGTGGCTTGGTACCAGATACCACAGCATACCTTCAGAGGTCTAGTGGTTTTCATGCGGTTTTGGCAGCAAAAGCCGGGGGCCTATTCAATGTTAGGTGGGTCTATCAGTTACCCTTCTACACCTTAGAAACCCTACAGGCTTTTTAGTGTATTTTAATAACACAACATTCAAAGTGTTTTCTTCATGCTACTTATAAATTTGTATCATTCCTCTGGAGTACGTGATGAGTAATAGTATGCAAGGGGGATCAGTTTTTCGACGATAAGGCCTCTTTTTAGGTCACTCACACAGGTAGGTGCTCCTTTAGGCTCACATAGGTCTATAGTGAATACTGTACCTTGTATTTCCCCATTCCTCCTCCTCCTCATCACTGGGAGCATCCGATGAATTTTCTGCTTGATTCTCTGTCTATGGGAGAAAAACCATTAAGTGTTAAGAAAAAAGCTGGACATCAACATGTACTACCAATCGGGCAATAAAAAGTAGCAAGGGCATGCAATACTCCAGCTCCACCCAAAACAAAAAGTTCACTTAAATTTAAATACCAGCAGTTTGAACACACCGCCCCTTTACAGTGAATGTGGAAATGTTAATGAATCTTTGAAGGGACGTGACATTTTTACATGCTTTCTGCTGGCTTCTTTTTTTTTTTTAATGATGTCTTCTGATGTGCTTTCTGGTGGCTGGCTACCTGTATACAAAGTAATGCAGCAAGCATTCCTGCTCAGTAACAACTGAAATAAAAATAAATTAGCCACAAAAAAAGTATGGATTCAACCGAGCAGCTGACAAAACTGCACTGAGGGAGAGGAGCATTAAAGAGGAAGTAAACCCTAATGGGTTTACTTCCTTTCATTCCCTACAAAGCATAATGGACTACTATGCATCGCATAGTAGTCCATTATGTGTCACTTACCTGACACAGGAGCCAGCGAAGTCTCCGCTGTCCCCTGTAGCCCCGCGCATCCATCTTCTCGTGGGGTCTCGCAGCTGCGCCGCTGTCATTCGGTAAAGCCGCGATGACGTCACTCCCGCACATGCGCACGGGAGCCGACACGCACAGCATCTTCGTCGCGGATGATGCCGAGCTCAGTGCAGTGCCCGTGTAGGTTTAGGAGATATTTCTTGGACCTACAGGTAAGCCTTAATCTAGGCTTACCTGTAGGTCAAAGTGTGTTGTAAGGGTTTACAACCACTTTAAAGAGGAAGTAAACTCTACCACTGAATTCGACCTATAGGTAAGCCTGCGCTCCGAAGGAACGGCTGCCCGTGCTATTTATTCAGAGCCCTATGCTGTGTCCGGCAACTCCCCCCGTGCATTCTCAGAAGTGACATTATCGTGGCCTTTGTCTTACTTTTTTTTTTTGTTTTTTTGTTTTTTTTCACAAGAGAGTTTACAAACTCTTTAAAGCAAAATTCAGTGTCCTGCACTAAACAAAGCACAGTGCATACCATCATAAATATGGCTTTACCCAGAAACAAGGATTTAATTAGAAGCTGAATGAGTTAATGTCTTACAGCGCTGAGTTTAAGATCATTCCATCGCCTTTATTTTAACTGTGCTTAACCAATAGACGCATACATGGGCAAGGAAGGATAATCTGAATCGGGGCATTCAGGAAGCAAAGCACATGTAGTCGCTTCTTTACATTTGCTTCTAACTCCTTATTTTATCCCTAAATTGTTTAAAAACAATACCTTAAAGTGGACCAAGTAGAAGATACATTTTTGATATTGAACTGAACCCGTAAGCAGCCATCACTCACCCTCTTTGCCTACAGGCATCTGGAGCAATTCATCCAGAAACTTCATCATAGGTTTTACTTTAAGGCTACATTCACGCCTGAGCATTTCATTTTCAGGCAGAAAGTCACGCGTTTTTGCCGCAATTTAATACAGGCCAAAAGGTCACCAATGTAAAAAGCAGAAAACCGCCTGTAGTCAGACCAAAAAGAAGCTCATGTACTTTCAGCTTCAGGTGACTCAGATGGGAACAGGTGGGATTGAAATGAATGGGGTTTTGCTTGTTGGGCATTTTACAAGTTGAAAATGCTCAGGTGTGAATGCAGCCTAATTGCAGTCTTGCTAAGTGTAGGCCTCACATTTACATGCATTACTTCTCACAGATCACAGTACTCTCCCTCCAGTGTCAGCACCTACTTTATGGTGCGAGATGCCAGCTCAGAGATGAAACAATTCTGTGAACCTTGTTGCCTGTGCAGTTCTTAGTTGCTGCAGCCTCTCACAATGCAGCTTGCAACAAAAGACCCATTGTTGCAACCACTTAAAAGAGAAGTATGGGAATCCAGTTTTTCTCATAATCATACTGACCTAGGTGGATACTGCATCTGTCCCCCAGCATCTCTGCACTGAGCACCGAGCCACCAAACGCTGCCGATGGATCAGTTCTCTCAGCTCCTTGAGCAAAGAGCTGCTATCAATAAGCAGCTCTCCTCTCTGCTCCTCCACGCTCACTGGAGCACTGAGCTGTGGAGGGGTGGGGAGCTGCCGTCTCAGCGACTCACTGAGATGGCTATCAGTCCAGGCACCTAAAAGCATAAGGTTTTTTCCTTCTGTGTGCAGCAGCCCCGCTAATACTTACCTGAGGCTCCTCTCGGTCCAGCAACGTTGCAAGTGAGACTGAGCTGTCCGGGACTCTCCCTCCTGATTGGCTGAGACACACAATGGGCACCATTGGCTCTCGCTGCTGTCAAAGTCAGTGAGCCAATGAGGATAGAGGGGGTGGGGCAGAGCCAGGGCTGTGTGTCTGAATGGACACACAGAGCAATGGCTCGGCTCCAGTGGCCCCCCACAGCAAGCTACTGAGCAGGAGGGAGGACCCAAGCAGAGGACCTGAGAAGAGGAGGATCTGGGCTGCTCTGTGCAAAACCATTACACAGAGCAGGTAAGTATTCTTTTTTTTTGTGTGCGTCAAAACAAACAAGACTTTGGTATCACTTTAAGCACAATGATAAGGTTACAACTGCAGTTCACTTACTTCTTCCTCATCCACAGAAGACATGGTTTCTTCTTTCTCCTCAGCAGAAAATTCTATAAAATCTTCCACATCAGGCCGTGGTGGTTTTCTGCGACGCAATATCTTCTTTCGCAGATCACGGACACAGACGTCACTCTGAATAACATCAATATGGTTGACATATAAAGAGGGCTATTCATAAAAGCCATAGAAAAGAAAACTGCGGCCAGTGTGTCAGTACAACTTCCAAGCTTCTTTTTTTCAGAAGACATCAGCAATGGTCAACCCACTCATAATGGGCTTAGTGCAACCCTACCTAAGGTATGTTTATAAACATCCTGGTATGCATGGGGTTAAAACAAGCTCATGGCTGCTTCAGTCATAAATTTGCAGTGGATTTTTTCAGCCCCAATTGGCTTTCAAGTAAAAGTTATGGAGCCAGCTCTAAAGTCTTCATAAAGTGCAACTGTCATCTGCTATGCTATCAACATGGGGGGCTTTTGTTAGCCCTCTTGTGATAGCAGTGAAGCAAAATAAATAATGTAAAAATAGACCCGTGCACAAATGCAAACATTAACTGCACCACACGCAAGATGTCAATGGGAACGTTGCCGTCACAATAGCCCTGTGGCCAGAATTCACAGTGAACACTAAACTGATAACTTGCAAAGGCTTTTAAAGTGTAATCTGTGGAAAATTTGGGGTGCCATAGTTTCCTGGGAGCACACAATTTTAAGACTTGCCATGTTTGGTATCCATTTACTCAATGGAACTCCATCTTTTATAATGTTCTAAAAAATGGGTATTATATTGTGTTTGCATTCATTAGAGTATTTTTTCCTGAAATTATGCATTTGATTAACAAATATGGTGCAACATTGAAAATTGCAATTACAACAATTTTATTCTAAAGAGCCTTTGCTTTTTGAGAGGTCATGAGCACGGTGGTTGGATGTTTTCCGGGGCTTGCGCCGATGGATTTGACCATGGATAGGCTGCTTAGGCTCAATGCTGACTAGTTTGGTTTATTCTATGCAGGGTATAATGATAGCATATTCGAGAGGGGACACAGCTATGTTTTTATGAATGGTCCAAAAATAAATTGGTTTCTTTTTTATGCAAATTGCCTTTGGTAATGTATTATTGTGTAATAGTTTTCTGGATTTGATCTCAGTGTGTTTCCGCTGTAACTTACACAAAAAAAAAGCCTTTGTTTTTAGAAAGTATATACAGTAATTGTTGGGTGATTTAAAGTAATTTATAGCACAAAATTCAGATTTTAACGTGTGTAAACAATTAAACTGCTCAGGTAGCAAAGTGTTTTAAAGTGAACCAGTGGGTGTTTTAACATGTAAAAGTGCTGCCTAAGAGCACACATAAAATTATTACTAATTTTGGTTTATTATCCAGAAATGGTATTCTGCATTCCTTTGCCATTCAGATTCACCCTGCAACTTGGTGCTTGACTTCCATCATCTTTCCAGTGCCCAATGAGACTGCCTCAGTGGCCAGTAAAGATTCTGACTGGGCAGTGAAAAAGCCATTAACTTTAAAAAGGGCCAGTTAGCTGAGTGGAGTTGCCCTTTAACATGGACCTGCCACATCACATCAAGTCTCCCATGTACAAAGGCTCTCCTAGTATAATGTACAAACTGGGTTTGATGGATGAATTAGCAGAATAGAGGACTGCAAGCATCACGCATTGGTTGTTTTTTTTATTCAGTATGCACAGAAAAAGTATTTCTCACCTCCTGAGACGAGTCTCGGAACTTCCTTTTGTGCTTTGCAAAAACAAGTTTTTCCTGCCCACCTCTAGCAATTCTGTAATCTTCTTCCAATCTGCAACACAGGTTATAAAAAACAGACCGCAAGGAGTGAAACCGAGTGCCAGGAGAAGAAGCACAGGATGTTAAAACAAACCTGCCCAACAACAAAATATCAGTCACAGAAGCCCCTAATGCTGTTATTGGCTGTATACCAAATACAGGGCAGCAACTTCTATGAAGATGAAATAATTCAGCTTTACTGACCTGGAATAGCCGCTTCCATCACAGGTGGTTTGAACAAGCTTTGGGTCAGATTCCATTAAATATGGAAGTTTAGACCGCTCATGTGGTGCCTTCCCCGCTTCCTTCTAACCCCCCTTCATCAACATGCTAATGATTTTTTTTTTAATAAAATATTTGCAATTTTATTACATATTTTATTTTAACTTGGCCGTACATGGATCAAAAATTGGACAGTTCAGCAGAACAGGCTGAATTTCGATCTCTGTATGGCGGTTCCCAAGCAGTTGATCTATTGACTTATGTATGACAAGCCTTAGACACACTGTTGTCTTCACAGAGTCACTGTGCTTCTCTATGAAATGCCAGCAGGAACTGTGAAGTGGAGATGTCATGTAGTAGCCGGACAGTCTGCTACTGGAGTCTCCTGCTGTTGTGTGTGTTTATACTTATGATAATGTGTATTGTACCTTCTGAGCTTGAAGTCGGCAAGTCTGACCTGCAATGAGACCTCTGAGTTATCCAGGTGGATAATTAACGTAATGTTTACAGTATATGTCGTTGCTTGTAATTAGGTTTCTGGTTACAGTTTTTATTAGGGTAATACGATCAGGAGGGGATGTCCTCCTGTGGGATATAAAAGTATGTGTGTTTCTAATAAAGTGTGTTCCAGTTTTGTAACTGAGCTAGTCTCACCAGGTTCTTAGTTGCAATATCTGGCAGTAATATCGGATATCTATATTCAGACTGGAGGAAGCGGTATATGACGGAAATAAATCAAGTGGCATGTGGGAAGGGGTTCCATGACAGGTTGCAAAAACATTTGGTGCACACAAAGGGATTTGTATCCCTTGTGGCTATTGAGAGATTTATCTAAATCAGGGGTATGCAATTACCGGACCTCCAGCTGTTGCAAAACTACAATTCCCATAATGCCTCTGCCTCTGGGTGTCATGCTTGTGGCTGTCAGAGTCTTGCTATGCCTCATGGGAGTTGTAGTTCTGCAACAGCTGGAGGTCCGCTAATTGCATATCCCTGATCTAAACTAAACGGTTTGTGTCTGGAGTTCAGTTTAGAGAAGAACTAAATATTTAGAAAAAACGCAGACAGACTTTTTATGATAGAAGAGACTCTAATGTCACTTCTGCAATTAATACTTCTCGGCCAGTCGACTTTTTTTTTAAATGCGTCGCATACAGCCTCAAGATTTCATACTGGGATGAAGCAGCTCCCATGCAGTCTACAACGGGGGTCAGCAACCTGCAGATTGTGGTCTGGGATTGCTGACCCGCATAAGGAATCCTTGTACGGGGAATTGTAAATATCTCCTAAACCATGTAGGTTTAGGAAATATTTGCAGCACCTACAGGTAAGCCTTAATCTAGGCTTACCTGTAGGTTAAAGTGTGTTGTAAGGGTTTACAACCACTTTAAATCCTACATCTCTTTAGTTCTTACCACTCACAAAATGCTCTCAAGAGATTGTTAATGTGAGGATTGTTCCACCAACATACCTGAAGATGCTACTTGGTATCTCTGGAACTAGCACTCTCCTCTTCCAAGCTAACAGATCTCTCTCAGTGGCGATTTGACTACGGGGTGAATTGTGATGCATCTGACGGACGCCCTCCACTTGCCCACTGCGTCTCAGACCAATATTCGGAGGAGATATGATGTCTGGATAAAAGAAAAATCATATTACAAGCTAAGAAAGGCTTATTACGGGTCAGTGAATCCTATGTATAGTAAACAGCAAATTAAAAGAACCTTCATCTAATTACCTGTCAGGGAAACAAAGGCTGCTGTTGTAGTCTTCGTTCTGAAAATGTTAGCTGACTGTTCTGCTAAAGCTCGCTATAACTGAAGTTTTTTTATTTTTGTTCAACCAGTAGATAGAGTAAAAAAAAAAAAAAAAAAACACACACACACACACACACACACACACAAGCGATGTAGATGCAAGGATCTCCCCTGCTGTGATATTGTGCTCTGACAGCGGGGGCTCCCCCTGTCAGAATTAGAGGTCGACCAATATGGGTTTTTCTCTGGCCGATGCCGATATTTAGAAATCATGGTGGCCGATGGCCGATATATAATGCCAATTTTTTTGGCCCGATAGGTTAGGCTGATTTTTTTTATCCCCCTTCATCTCATAAAACCTAATGACACCTTTCCCACTGGGGCGTTTTTTTTAGGCGCTTTTGGGCTAAAAATAGCGCCCGTAAAGTGCCTGCAAAACTGCTCCCCTGCAGTCTGTGTGAAAGAGAGTGCTTTCACAGTGAGGCGATGCGCTGGCAGGATGGTCAAAAAAAGTCCTACAAGCAGCACGTTTGGAGTGGTGTATACCGCTCCTCCACCACTCCTGCCCATTGATATTAATGGGCACCACTGCCAAAGCGCATGCAATGCGATTTGGCAGCGGTACTTCACGGGCGCATTTAACCTCTTCTTCGGCCGCTAGCTGGATTATATGCGCCCCACTAGCAGCCGAATAGCACCGCTAAAATGATGGTAAAGCGCTGCTAAAACAAGCAGCATTTTACCATCAACGCCTGCCCGCTCCAGTGTGAAAGCAGCCTATAAAATAAAAACAGGTAGTCAAAACTTTTGGCCAAAAAAAATAAATAAATAAATAAAAAAAAATGGGCTAACTTTACAGTACAGGTATCTGCACCCACTTCCGGCATAGATATCCGCAGAATCTGCGGATATTTACGCCACTTCCTGCGGGTCCCCCACTGTCTGCTGGGAAACATACGGATCTCAGAGACAGCGGGGACAGTCCGTATTACGCAGCGCGACTCGCGCATGCGCAGTAGGGAACTGGGAAATGAAGCCGCAAGGCTCCACTTCCTGATTCCCATACCCAAGATGGCGGCGGCAGCACCCAAGAGACGATCGAGAGATCGGCTTTGGGTGCCGACATCGCGGGCACGCTGGGCGGGTAAGTGTCATTATTTTAAAAGTCAGCAGCTGCAGTATTTGTAGCTGCTGACTTTAAAAAAATAAATAAATAAATAAACCAGCGGAACTCCCGCTTCAAATGGTTAAACTGAGAACTCTACACACAGAGTTGAGTTCATTCATTCAAGTGTAAATATTGTATCTTTTTGCTCTTTTCTTGGCAGACTGCCCAGAGAGGAAACAAGTGCTTCTATGAAGACTCAGGCAACTTGCATTGACTTCTATTACAGAAGTCATTTCCAAGTCGCGCTGTAGTTCTAAATCTGCCTTTTTATCAACTCAATCGGCCAATGCCGATTAATTAAAAAACGGCAAATATCGGCCGATATATCGGTCGACCTCTAGTCAGAATACATTAATCAGCGCTGTAGCCACTGGCAACAGCTGTTGATCCAATGCTGGTTTTCCAGCAGGACTGGTCGACAGAAGCCAAACGCTCAGTTTCTGTTGAACAGGACTACACATGGATCGAAATTCAGCTGGTTTCTACTGAACTGGCCACATTTCTATAGTGTATATCCAGTCTAAACCTATTGCTTTAGTAGTGTAAATCACTAACCAGAAAACTCTAAGCAGACTTTTCCCTTCTTAACCAGCTAAGAAGCAATATTTTATTTTATTTTTGTTGAATACATGTACAAAGCTTAATTTTTGGCAACAAAACTACTTAAACCCCCAGAACATTATATATTTTCGGAAAGCAGAGGCCCTGTAGAATAAAAAGGTGATTGATGCAATTTTTTGTTTTACGTGATATTTGTTGATTAAAAACACAAGTTTTCCTGAAAAAAATAAAATTTTAGTGCAAACACCAACTCCATATAATACCAATTTTTGATTAAAATATAAAAGATGAGATTGCACTGAATAAATACCCAACATTCCAGGTCTTAAAATTGTGTTTGCTCTCACGATATCGCTAAAAATGATTGTGCCCAAAAATCCCCACAAATGTCTTTACAGCTCATCGATTTACAGTTCACTAGAAGCTCTTGTGCTAGAATTATTGTGCTCACTCTGACATTCGTGGCAATATGTCACATGTGTGGTGTGAGAGCGGTTTACATACGCGTGCACACCCTGGGCTTGTGCGGGGCAACGGGGGTTTTGGCAATTTTTTTTATTTTCTCATTTTATATTTTTACCTTAATTGTATTTATTTGAACTTGATTGATAACACAATGGGTAATAAATCCCTATGTATTAGCACTGGGCAGGTGACGTATACTCTTTATGGAGACATTAGGGGTCCAATAGACACCAATGTCTCCCCTGCCCTTCACACCATCGAAACGAGCACAGATCGGCTCGGCTCAGTTAAATGAAAAGGGTGCATTTGAAACCGCAAATTACTTCACTTGCAGTTTCATTGTTTGCATGCAAGATCAAGGCATTTACTTCAGGCTCACAGCAATCTCTCTGCCCGCGTGGGCGGTTACGTTTCTGGGCATCAGTAAGCGTTGGACAGCCCGGAAACCATATTGGGGGAGGGGGGGTACACTAAACAACCATCAGCTTGTGATTAAAGGTTCACTCTTTGGACGTACATAGTACTCCCAAAGAGCTGAACTGGTAAAGTTCAAATTAATTGGTTATAAAAAGGTTAAAACGTGATGAAAAAATCAAACTGACCTCTTCTTCCAGGATCTGCCAAGAGAGCCTGTCTGCTGGAGCCAGGCTCTTGTTCGAGGACACGTCTCTGATCCTGCTGGAGTTGTAGCCGTCTGATCATCCCATCCAGGACACTCCGCTCTTGGTTTTGCTGATCATAGTTTGTCCGCTGGCTGATTACTTGTTCCACAACTTCACCATCACCTGTTAAACACAGAAGCAGGCCACAATTTTAAGATGTTTCAAGCAGGATGCACTTGGTTTCGTTTAAAGTCATTGATCAGTTTTAGTCCAAAAAACTGGGCCATGCACATGGCACTTTCAACTACTTGCAAACTAATGCTGGCCATACATGGATCAAAATTCAGCAAGGACCTACTGAAATTCGAGTCGATCGATCAACTTCTGTACAACCAGCCAGGTTTTTCCAGAACTATCAGTGCCCCCGGCTAAAGCCAGCAGCACTGATCATTGCATTCTGATGGCAGGGAAGTCTCACTGCTGTCAGAATACAGTACTCAGTGGGAGGGATTCCCACATCCACATCAAAGGTCTGGATGGGGGAAATCAAAGCATTTTCTTGCATCCAACCCACTAGTTGAATGAAAAAAAAAATGATTAATAATTTGGGCTTCCTAAATGAATGCTCCCAGTGTCTTTCATCTAACAATCTAAAATGCATCATTCATCGGGATAAACAGTATTCAAAAGGAAAAATCCTAAAAATGCAGCACAACTGAAAAACAAGAACGTATAAATGTACAAATGTATAAATCACAACTTTTTTTTTTTTTTTTTTAAAGGGAAAAGCCTTACTAGTCTCCATGTATCCCAGTTGAGGAATCAGGTGCTCATCTGCACAATTTTCCCTCCCGGGTACCAGACGCTGATACTTTTTTGGATGTGGGTTTCCATCAACATCTACCAGAAATGGTGGTGGCATGAGGTGAGGAGCTTGTTGGGTTTGTTCATCAAGGACAAAATGATTTGCATCACGACAAAGAGGTCTGTAGTCTGTGTGGAAGAACATTTGATCTGGAATCTGAAAAAGATGAAATCTACTACTCAAAAATGTACCTCAATTTATATTTTACATTAGGGTTGGCAAGGCTCTGACTCCATTGCCCAGAGATTGAGCAGAGCTGATCAAATTCTGACACAACCAGGAGCATAAGTGAAACTTTGCAGCTCTACCTGGAATGCAAATGTATGTTCAAAAATATACATTGTAGATATTTAGATTAAGGGTGATACTACAAATTGGCCAACCTAAAAGATTGCAGTGCAAGCCACCAAAGAACTCTAGCTGCTGTTTTAAGAGAAATGTGAACCGCAAGAAAAAGGCATTTTATGCATAAAACTATTGGGAACGTACCTCAATTCAAATCTTACTAAGGATTGGCAAGGCTCTGACTCCATTGCCCAGAGGTGAAGCAGAGCTGATGAAATTTTACTTAAGTGCGGGAGCTGGAACATAAGTGGAGGTGAGATTTGACATGATGTATGTTCAAAAATATACAGTGTAGACATTTAGATTTAGGGTGATACTACTTACTGGCCAACTAAAAAGATCGAAGTGCAATCCATTGAAGCACTTTAGCTTCTTCTTTAAAGGAGAAGTAGGGCCAAAGCTTTTTTGGCCCTACTTATCCTGTAGGTCACAAGTGTGCACTTAGTTCTGCACTACTGTGACCCGTATTCAGCTGACAGCAGGCTAAAGTCCACTGGTGTCACTCAGCCAGCCTAAACATTGGAAGGATCCTGACTTTAATGTCGGGATCCCCAAGATGCCTGAGAGCAGGCTGCCATAGCCTCTCAGCAAGCTGCTAAGAGCCTGAGCCAGTCGCTCCCGACCCCTTCACAGCCTGACACTCCAATGAGCACTGGAGGGACAGTGACTGACGGTCACCCCTCTATGCTCACTGAAGACTGAGAACTAAGCGATCAGTAGTCAAGTGATCGCTCAGTTCTTGCTCCTAGATGCACTGGGGGTGGAGATGCAGCATCAGGCCGACCACCTAGGCGAGCATACATTTTTTATTTTTTATTTTTTATTCCCATACTTCTCTTTTAGGCAATATGAACAGTGAGGAAAATGCATTTTATGCATGAAACAAAAAGTAAAACCTATTAATTAGAAACATGAGTGGCATTGGTTGCAAATATTTTAGGACCTACAGATAGGCATCAGTGTCTGAGATAGAGGAACAGTCCCGTCACACTTCACACCTGCGAAGCTGAGATGGTGTGAGCCTTTATAAGGTATGTAAAGATGTGCCCACGATGATTGTTCACAGAAAAATTACATACTTATGAATTTATGTTCCCACTACAATCGCTCTTTTGGCAATGTAAAACTTCCCTTCAGCATTGTAACACAAAGGTCATTTAGACTGTGGTGTCTCCTGAAGAAATGAACCACTACTGGGAGCTCAGCTTTGTTGTGATCTATAGTTAATCTGTGCAGATAAAAAATTTTTTAATGTAACTTTTTCCCACATTCACCAAAAGAGACCTGTAGGACATTTTGCACATTTGACCTTGTATACCAAAATTGAGATTTGCTTGTATTCTGTATCGATTCTGTAAACCTGGTATTTGTACACGGCCAGTGACATTTACATGGTGTGCAGGTTTCACACATTTTCTGCCTGAATGGGGATGTGATGTTTTGTTCTGGTGTGTTCAGTGAGCTTCCGATAAGTTGTTTTAGGTTTGGAGGATGTCAGCACTAGCAGAGGGAGCTTAGGAAATATTTATTTAAAATCTATGATCCCTATGAAGGAAGGGCTGCAGTTATTTTGTTGCTCCACTCCTTTTCATATCTGAATGTTAGTTCTTGCAGGATTGTATCCTTGTTTTAGTTCATTACTCCTGAGGTGTTCTAAGTAATGGTCTCTATGCACAGTCTTGGGTCAGATACAGTTGTAACTTGAGGCCTGCATGCTTCAAAAGTTTCAATCTATTTAGTCAATAGACATCCTAAATCCAAACTTCTGCTTTTGTCATGGCCAGCACAATACAGCACTCTGCAGTTGTTATAATATCCATAGATATAAGATATAGACACCTTCTAGGAATTATTTTCCAGTCACAAATTATATTTGCATTTGTTAAAAGCACAATTCCAGCAAAGCTTGTTTTTCAATGCCTGCATCTTCCTGGTCCAGGGACAACCTCTCCACCACCCTATTTCAGAAATGGTGACTCCCTGGATTTTGCCTAGGGACTGCAGGTTAAAAATATTACCAGAACGTCAGGCTACTTCCTGCAGTTTCAACTTCACCACTGACCAGTGCAGTAATGTCCGGGCCACTACCCCGGGCACACAGCAGCAAGTTGCTCTTTGCAGGGAGCCCAGGCTGTGCTGTTTTTTTCCTCCACTTAGATGTGTGTGGACAGAGGGAGAAGGAAGTTACAGCCTATTCTTGGGACTGATGGCCTGAAACAAAGAGCAGCGAATGAGAGATTAACCACTTCAGCCCCAAAAGGATTTGCCCCCTTAATGACCAGGCCATTTTTTTGCGATATGGCACTGTGTTGCTTTAATTGAATTGCGCAGTCGTGCGATGTTGTACCCAAAAAAATGTATGTCCTTTATTTCCCACAAACAGAGCTTTAGTTTGGTGGTATTTGATCACCTCTGTGTTTTTAACTTTTTGCACTATAAACAAAAGAATTTTGAAAAAAAAAAAAATTTTTACTTTTTGCTAAAAATAATCGCAATAAAAATAAATGTTTTACTAGTAATGGTGGCAAGCTGCAATTTTTATCGGGACTGCGAACGACATTGTGGCGGACAGATCAGACACTTTTCACACATTTTTGGGACCATTGACATTTATACAGCGATCAGTGCTTTAAAAATGCACTGTTTATTGTATAAATATCACTGGCAGGGAAGGGGTTAACACTAGGGGGCGATCAAGGGGTTAACTGTGTTCCCTGACTGTGTGTTCTAACTGTAGGGGGAGGGGACTGACTATAGGAGATGACAGATCGTGGTTCCTAGCTATTAGGAACTCATGAGCTGCATCTCCTCTCCTCAGAACAGGGATGAAGGGGTTAAATGTGTTCTCTCTGTGTGTGTTCTAACTGTTGGGGGGATTGAACTGACTTGGGGGGGGGGGGGGGGGGGACCGATTGTTGTTCCTATATACTAGGAACAGATCAGTCTACTCACCCCTGACAGAACAGGGATTTATGTGTTTACACACACAAATCCCCTATCTCGCTCTGTCAGGAGAGATCACAGGTGCCCCCCAGACGAGGCCACCGGGCACATGCATTGGTCCTTGGGGACGCGGCTGATGTGCGCACCCCCTATACTCCTTAAAAGCGCCTGCCGTACAGCTGCTGCGATTTGCGCAGGAGTGCCATTCTGCCACCATGAATCGAAGGCAGCAGTCGGCAAGTGGTTAATGAGAGTCTTTCTGTTAACCCCGGTTAAAGTGTTACTAAACCCAAAAACAGTAAAATCAGTCTATATATGCAGTAAAGCATGCTTGTTATACTAACTGTGGAATCTAAGGGGTTAATCTTCTGCTTGTGAAAAGAGACTGTTTGATCCTGTATGAACAAAAGATCTTCTTCCACGGACTCCAGAACATGGCCGGATAAGACAGAGCCTTTGAAGTCAGGCTGCACATGCTCAGTTTGGTGTGTATTGCTAGAGGTTTTTTTTCCTTTCTTGGCAGAGTGCATGTGATCAACACAAGTCCAATCAGCACTAACCAGAGGGTCAGGGATCCTGGATCCTAATTGGACAGGGCTCAGTGCAGTATGAAAACTCCTCCTACAAGCTTTAACAGGAACTGACAGAAGCCACAAGACCGCTATATACTGCTGATGAGAAAAGGTATTTAGCAATTTACATTTCCTGGGTTTAGTAACACTTTAAAGCGGAGGTCCACCCTAAAATGGACCTTCCGCTCATCGGAATCCCCCCCCCCTCCGGCGCCACAATTGGCACCTTTCAGGGGGGAGGGGGGTGCAGGTACCTGGATAATCCATAACTGCACCCACTTCCGGGATAGCTCTCTGCGGAAAGGGGCGTAGATTACGCCCCTTTCAGCAAGTGCCCGCCCCCTTCCGCAAGTGCCCCGCTGCCTGCTGGGAAACACGCAGATCCCAGAGGCAGCGGGGACCGTCCTTATTGCGCATGCGCAGTAGGGAACCGGGAAATGAAGCCGAAAGGCTCCATTTCCTGATTCCCACACCCAAGATGGCGGCGGCAGCACCCGAGTGACGATCTAGAGATCGGCTTCGGGTGCCGACATCGCGGGCGCGCTGAACAGGTAAGTGTCACTATTTTAAAAGTCAGCAGCTGCAGTATTTGTAGCTGCTGGCTTTAAAAAAAAAAAAAAGTCCCGGCGGACTCCCGCGTTAATGTTGTAAAAATAGTCCATTTGTTAACCATTTTTTTGCTTTCGTCAGTGGCATATAAAATGCTCTCAGGGTGGGCAAGTTAGCCGTGTGTACCTAGTGTGAGGTCTTTATGCTCATTTTCCAATTCTTCCTACTGCAGATTGACTTTAGATTAATCAGACCTACCTTATCGTATGCTTTACTGCTGCCAAAGCCAAAAATCAGTAGATGTCCATGGGAATCTGTACCCGCCATGTGCTGCCCATTGCTGGACAGTTTGCAGTCCAAAATGGCACCGTGACCTTGACCTTCAATCTTGGATTGAAAAATACAGAAGAGAGTCATTATTTCCTAAGGATGGTTATAATAATACCCATTTAAACAGCAGTACTTGTCAATTATGCTAAAGCCAGAGTTAAAATCTAAGAAACAATTTAACACTGAATGCTTCCACAACTGTTCAGTATATAAGCATTCTGTGCTTACCCCTTCATGATGGAAGGTAAAACAAAAAACAACCTAAACAATTTTTACGAAACTACTTAGTGTGTCCAGGTGTATCAGGACAAATTGGGCTCTCATTTGGTGGCAAATGGTAATGAATATTTCCTGTCCCCCCCCCCCCCCCCCCAAAGGAAAACTGGCCCAAAATAGCAAAAATAAAAAGTATTATTCTTGAAAAGTATTTGTATTTTTCTTGCTACCAACAAAACCTACCAAAAAAAACTCAAAATAAAATGTTCAGACTCCGGATGATCTCAGTGATAATAAATGTTATTTTTGCTTGTACCCATAGTAGGACTCAAACACAATTGCACAATTTGCTTTTTAAACCTACCTAAAACACACTGACACAAATCTCAAAATGATTATTATTTTTTTATTTTTATTTTTTATTTTTTATTTTTTTTTAAATCCTACCTAAAATATACTGACCCAGACCCAATCTCTAACTTTGACCTACATTAGATCAAAGCATGGCCTAGTTATTTTTTTCTTCATTTACTTTTACACGCCAACATAGACTTTTGTTTATTTACAAGGAGAGAAAAATAGGATTTTTAAAACAGCTTACCTGTAAAATACTTTTCTTTGAGGTACATCATGGGACACATACCCATAATACTTATGTGATTTTAATAGGCCACCTTCAGGTGCTAGACACTGGCAAGCCCTAAATTAAAACATGCCCTCCCTATATAACCCCTCCCACTGGTGGGAGTACCTCAGTTTTGTAGCAAAGCAATACATGTGTATACCAAAGAAGGGAGGGACCTCTGTGTCCCGTGATGTACCTAAAAAAAAAGGATTTTACAGATAAGCCGTTTTAAAAATCCTATTTTCTTATCGTACATCATGGGACACAGAGCCATAGTACTTACTATGTGGGATGTCCCATAGCAATGCCAATGGGAGGGAGACAACAAAAGTAGGGCACCAAGAGACAAAGGAACTCATATTGTAGCCTGCAGCACACTGCGCCCAAAGGCGCTATCCTCATGACCGCTCACATCTACTTGATAGAATTTGGTAAATGTGTGGACTGAAGACCAAGTTGTGGCCTTGCAGATCTGAGCCATGGATGCTTGGTGATGCACTGCCCAAGAAGCACTAACAGCCCTGGTGGAGTACACTTTAATATGAAAAGGGGAAATTTTCCTCTTTAAACCATAAGCTTGAACAATCACTTGATGAATCCCTTTAGAAATAGTAGATTTCGACGCTGCCTGTCCTCTTTTAGGACCGTCTGGCAACAAACAAAACATCTGTTCTACGAATCTGAGCAGTCACTTTCAAATAGACCTTGACTGCCCTCACCACATAAAGAGAATGTAGTGATTTTTCCTTCACAGAACGAGGCTCTAGAAAAAAAAAAAAAAGGCAGAAGAATATCTTGGTTTAAATGAAATACTGATACCACCTTCGGTAGGAATTTAGGATGAGGTCGCAATACAACCTTATCCTTATGCAGAACCAAATATGGCTCTTTACAAGAAAGAGCAGCCAACTCTGATACTCTTCTAGCAAAAGATATGGCAACCAAGAAAACCATTTTCCTTGTCAAAAAGGATCAAGGGGATATCTTTAATAGGCTCAAAAGGCTGCATTTGTAAAGCTGATAGGACTAGATTTAAGTCCCAAGGGTTCAAGGGGGATCTAACTGGGGATTAATCCATGTAACCCACTGAATAAAGTTACGAACCAGAGAATGTGAAGCAAGTGGTCGTTGAAAAAAACACAGATAAGGCCGACACCTGGCCTTTGATAGTATTCAAGGCCAGCTTCATCTCTAATCCCGTTTGTAATAATTCAAGGATCCTACCTATGACATTTTCTGGTGTGCCAACCCCTGGATTCACACGCCTTCCAAAAAGGCATAAAAAAAAAACAGAATTCCAACTTTTTATCTGTTGGATCCTTCAACATCTGAGCATTGTCAACTGGACAAGTCAGGTTTTTATTTACTGAAGATATAGGTTTTTCATGCACAGAGGATATAGCAGCGTCAATTGCTGGAATTCCCCATTTTTTTAATAAAAGTCTTCCTCCATACGATAAAGCATAGAAAACGTTTTTGGAGGGAAAAATTGTTTATCTGGATACTCCCATTCAGAATACATTAGCTTCCTTAGCCAAGAATGGATAGGAAAAAGAATGATCAGATTGGGGAGGCTTTAGTGAACCCAAACCAGATGTGGGCTCATCAACTGACTGCGCTGCTGGCAGTGAAAAAGTAAAGCGGACAAACCCAGCAAGAGATTGTACCAACAATCTTCCCTGCAGACCTGATATTTCTGTATCAGGTTCCTCAGACGCAGAGACGTTAGCCTCTTCCTGGTCCTTAGAAGGCAAATCATCTTCTCTTGCGCCTCAGAATCAGGGCCCTGAGCAATGCACAGGGACCTGCTGCGCTTAGCCCCAGTCTGGAATGCAAATAAAAGTATCAATTTTTTGCTCCAAGCTTGAAATGTTTGAAGAAAAAAACCTCCTGAGTAATATACATAGGGTCTGCAGTGTCAAGAGCAGCTGCAACACTCGCCCCTCCTGATGGCTCACTCTGATCAGCCATATTACTCTCAAGGGATGAAGACATCTTTTTTTAGATGTTTCTAGTCTTCCGGGTGACTGCAGTAGTCTTACTAGAGGCCCCCTTTTGAGGTGTTTTTTTTTACCTCCCTTCCGCTCATAGCCCGATGCACAAAGCAGAGGTACTACCAGAAGGAGTGCATCAACTGAATGAAAAATAGTCCAGCTTAATTAGTGCTATTAATGTTCAGCCTGATGCTGTCAATTGGAATTCCTGTGTCACCAAACCTTTTAAAAACCACCTCTGCTCCTGTATAACTCCAACAGCACGAACAGACAAAATGCAATGGTGTCTTTTTAAAAGCCTCCCTTCCCGCGATGGACGTTGGACGCCAACACATCGCTAAGCCCTGCCGTCTCCTGGACATCTCACGTTTTGTTTTTCTTAAATTCGCTTTTTCCCCGCACAGCTGACCCTATGGAGGATCCCAGGCAGAGGCAGGCATGGCGAGGGGGAGCTGGAAGCGGCATCCATTCGTGCAATTTTTTTTTAAATGGTGCTCCCCGCCCCCCCAGTAAAGGGGGAGAGAAAGACTGCATTTTTTTTTAATGGTGCTTCACCTCTGCGGTTTTTATTTTTTGCGCTATAAACAAAAAGCGACAATTTTGAAAGAAAAACGCATTATTTTTTACTTTTTGCTATAATATATATCCACCAAAAAATATAAAAACACAAATTTTTCCTTAGTTTAGGCCGATAATGTATTCTTCGACATATTTTAGGTAAAAAAAAAAAAAAAAAAAAACGCAATAAGCATTTATTGATTAAAGGATTAAAGCTATAAAATTGTATTGATTACTGTAAAATGTCACTAGGGGGCTAGGGAGGGGTTAAGTGTGTCCTGGGGCGTGTTTAACCATCTGGGGGATGGATGATCAGTGCCTTGCCACTAGGCAGAATGGGGGGATGCTGTTTACATCGACATCTCCCCGTTCTTCAGCTCCGTGACACGATCGCAGGTATCCCCGCGGACTCTCGCGGACACTGTGCCCGTGGTGGGAAATTCAAAGTAACGCGACATATATATACAGGCGGCAAGTGGTTAAAATGTTCAGGTCGGGATATGCTCAGATGCTGTAACTCTGCCTTAACCTTAAAGCCATCAGCTATAACCTCCAGCATTTCCCGGGCTTATCGTTCAAACTGCCAAGCCCGAGGAACGATCTGACTAGATCATTTTTGATCAGGTCTATGGCTTTGGAGGACCAGAGTGACTCCATGTCGTCACTTCTGGTCTAGGGTGGAAGTAAAAACAATTTTTTTGATCTTTTGCTTTTAAAAAGGTAAGGGAGAGATCTGGGGTCATAAAGAGGATCTGATATCCTTATTTCTATTACAAGCAATGTTTACATCACTTGTAATAGGCATAGAAGTGACTATTAAAAAAAAATTATTAAAAAAAGGGACAGTGTAGAAAAGTAAAAAAAAAAAAAATGTAAAAGCGCCCCCATCCCTCCGTACTTCGCGCGCAGTAGCAAACGCATACGCAAGTCGGGCATGCATATGTAAACCGTATTGGAACCACACATGAGGTATCGCCATGAACATTAGCACGAGAGCAACAATTGTAGCACTAGACCTCCAACTCAAAAAATAAATACAATTTGCCTATGGAGATTTTTAAGTATCAGTTTGTTGCCATTCCACGAACATGCGCAATTTTAAAAGAGTGACATGTTAGGTATCCATTTACAAATGTAAAAAAGGGAACGCTGCGCTATACCCAAATAGAACAATATAATACCATATAAAGCAGCTAGCACTCAGACAAACAAAGTCCAAATGGCATGTAGAAAAATATGTGCAGCACTCACAATTGTATTCAGAAATATAGAACCAAGGTAAAATTGATAAGTGAATAATCTAATCCAAATAATAACATGAATCACGGGATAATATAAAGAAAAACATGCGAATGTGAACACAAGAAAACAAATGACGTGGATGGTGCTAATGAAACACAGTGAATTATAGGACTAAGTCCATATATAGGCACCAACAATACACAGGAAACGTTCTTTATAATTCCGCTCCCAGATGTATTTAACTGGTCATATCCTTTCGGGATTGTCCATCACCATACTCCTTCAGACTAACAAGCCTGTTAGACTCACTACCGTAAGGTACGTGCGTCCACCCAAGTTGGTAAGAGTAACTTATGGTGTTTTTTCTTGGGAAGAGTCCACCAGTACACCAATCACTCCAGTTAAATACATCTGGGAGCGGAATTATAAAGAACGTTTCCTGTGTATTGTTGGTGCCTATATATGGACTTAGTCCTATAATTCACTGTGTTTCATTAGCACCATCAACATCATTTGTTTTCTTGTGTTCACGTTCACATGTTTTTCTTTATATTATCACATGATTCATGTTATTATTTGGATTAGATTATTCACTAATCAATTTCACCTTGGTTCTATATTTCTGAATCCATTTACAAAACTCCTGTGCAAATACCGTGTGACATAAAAAGCTGCAACAATCACACCATTTTATTCCCTAGGGTTTCTGCTTAAAAAAAAAAGATAGTGTTTTGGGGTTATAAGTAATTTTCTAGCCAAAATACAGATTTAAATTTGTAAAGAAAAAGCTATTTATTAATCTTTAAAGTGGTTGTTAAGCCACTGTAACCTGTATACATCATCAGCACTGCTTCCTATTGTAGTATCCCCCTTTGCTACTTATAAAAAGAAATGCTGCAAATACTCAATTTCACTGCTGAGATTGCGATCACATGACCAGCCAGCTTTCTCCTTTTCTCCTTTGAGAGACGCAGTAAGCGGGTCTGAGAGTCCTCTGCTGGAGGGGAGGAGAGAGCTGGCTGGTCATGTGATCGCAATATCAGCTCTTAAATGAGGTATTTACAGCATTTATATATATCATTCACAGAGGTGGACACTGCAATAGGAGGCACACAGAGAGGGGAGGGGGGAGGAGGACACGAGAGCAGAGCAGATAGCAAGCTGCTGACGACAACGCCACGTAAACTGACCACGGTGTCTGGTCCCAGCAGCCATGATACACCAGGCTCAGTTTACAGAGAGCTGGGGAGAAACTGGCAGGATCAGCCAGGTTTTTTTTTTTTAGGCATTACAGGGGGCCAAATGACACAGGACAAGCACTGTGTCATATAACATGCTTTAAAGGAGCAGGATCCATTTTTTTGGGGGTTGTCGGTCACAATGTACAACAATGGCGTCTATGTTTGAATACAAATGCACACCACACTTTATATTTGTAAAAAGTTTTAAAAAACATTTTCCTTCCACTTCACAATTATGTGATACTTTGTGTTGGTCTATCACATAAAATCCCAATAAAATACATTTACGTTTTGGTAACTTGACAAAATGTGGAAAATTTCAAGGAGTAAGAATACTTTTTCAAAGCACTGTACATAAGCCTTCAGTCATCTAGATAAGAATACATGAGAAGGGATGACATGTGAACAGTCTAAAAGAACTAACATCCAGAAATGAGTACATCAGTTTACATCTTTAAAAATTAAACTCATACCATCAACACAAGCCCACCAATGCAGACCCTGTCACAAGTTCTCTTCTGTCCAAAGTTTTTTTAAAATAAATTTTCATAAAGAACTTACCGCATTGAAGCTATGCGTTACTTGAACACCATTAATAATGTCCCATAAGTAGAGGTTTCCATCATACCCTGCAGATAACATCACCCTGTGATCAAATGGATGAGGCTCCAAGACAAAAATGTCATTTTCATGACCCTGTATGTAAACAATAACAGATGAAACTATTACAATTTTATTAATACGAGTTCAAGCCGCAGTGGTCAACCCAGCTTTCAGCCCACAAAGAAATTCCCAAAGGGTGTTCCAAATTACATCAGTAAGATTTACAGTTTGCACGATTTGCTTGTCTCCACAATTAAGCCCTTTGTGAGGTGAAACATGTCAGGAGGTGGAGGACGACAGGGGAGACTATATGTTGAGATTCCTCCATTTAATATATTAAAGATGGTTTTACACTGTAGATGGCATCAGCGTGCCACCAATTAACTTCTACTTCACTATTGCCAATGCTTTTATGTAGTAAAAAAGGTGCAATTGGGTAAACGTGCTTCAGAGAATGTGGTTTTAATGAGACATTGGGCACTGGCCCATGTTAAAGTGGGCAGCAGAACACACCTTTATTTATAAAACAAATAACCTAGTACACCATATTCAAAAGATTACAGCAACATAAAAAAGGTAGGAGAGAAGCATTTCAATTCTGCAAGGCATTCCCCAAGGCCCACACAATGCGATTGATTTACTGGAGAGTGAAAAATCTGGTGATGTGCATGCTAGTCAGGTACCCAGTAATCTTACAAATGTGTGCAGCTCAGGGAGAAACCATTTTGAAGCAGAGTAGCTCACCTTTCACATGGACCTGGCCAGGCAGAGGTATAAGAATGTCAATAACAGCTTCTGCACAGATAGTTATCCCTATTCAACATATTCAACATGTTTTATAAAGCAAACTTCAAGCGTTTGACTGGGTCCCCACACTGTAAATGTTAACTGCACCAGTAAAGTTCAAAAAACAGCTTCAGCTTAGTCTCCTCCTGTAGTACACAATCATTCCGCCCCCCCCAAGGTATTTCATCTGTTTATCATAGAGGAGGTCTACGACTAAGGATACCAAAAAAAAAAAAAAAAAAAAACACCACATGCTCCCATCTATAGCTGGCTATCGCAGTAAAAAGCATTGGAAGGCTAACGGGTACAAACAAGGCCAAGGATAAATCCAAGGGAAAAGCCAAGCTTAACTTACAGAGCAGCCCGCAGACAACCACATGACCTAGCAGTATGCGTTAAATGCAGGGAATTAAAGAGGAAGTAAACCCTGATGAGTTTACTTCCTCTTTGATTCCCTGCAAAGGTAAAGCATAATGGACTACTCAGCGAAGTCACTGCTGTCCCCTGTAGTTCCGAGCGTAGATCTTCTTGGTGGGTCTCGCTGCTCCGGCTCTGATTCGCCGGAGCAGCGATGACGTCACTCCCATGCATGCGCACGGGAGCCGACACTCGCGCCATATTGCCGTGTGTGGCTTACCCTGTGTGCCTACGCACTACCGTTTACGGTGCATGCGCCGTAGACAGCAGTGGCTGTCTTCAGGTAAATATCTCCTAAACTGTATAGGTTTAGGAGATATTTCTTGGACCTACAGATAAGCCTTAATCTAGGCTTACCTGCAGGTCAAATTAAGAGTTTACAACCACTTTATTCTGCACACATTTGCAAATGCGTAAGCCACAGAGCCTCGTCAAAGCATTCCATAGATACCAGGGTGCCCTGACGAGGCTCTGGGCCTTACGCATGCATTTGCCAATGTGTGCAGACTAAACCCACTGCTTTAAACGCAAACCGTTACACAGGTTATTTGGTTGTCGGCGGGCTGGTTGATAAGTTAAGCTTGCTTTTTCCCTTGGATTTATCCTTGGCCTTGTTTGAACCTCTACAACTAAGCCCTATCCAGGTGAAACACATCCAGGGGGGTGCACTATGGGAGGAGACTACATTTTCTTTTACGTTACTGCTGTAGTTAACATTTACAGTGTGTGGCTCAAACACATGGAGGATTATGAAGGGTGAGATGGGCTCACAGGAAGGGCCAGCATCTGATCATTCATACAAAGGGATTGGAGCGGTGCTATTTTACACTAGATTGCGTTTGAAGAGTAGCTCCTGTTGGGGGGGAAAAAAAATTCCCCTCAGGGATTTTAACAAACTTTGATGCAGATTCCCACCTTTTGTTATTCTGGAGAAATAGCGGTTTGTCTGTGTCCATGCTAAATCTGTATGGGAGTGGTTATATAATGGTCAGCTGCTGCACCCGCAGGGCTCTAGTAAGGAAAGTGTCAGGGTCTGCCTCCCTTTAGACATGATTTCCCTTTGGAGTTATCTCATCAAAGATAGCATTTTTTGCTGCAGAGAATGCTCAAAATCTGACTTTTACCTTAGTGCAGACTTCCAGGAAAATCAGTAAGCCAAATCACACAAGCAGTAAATGACATATCTAGGGGGTTCTGTACACCACGTGTGTACAGAAAGCAACCATATTGCATTTTACAGACAAAACAGCACTGCAGATTAAAAACTAAAGGTAATTTTAAATATCAATTACAATATGGCCTGTGTCATAATTGTATGTGTTATATTCTTTATTTGCTTTTTTTTTTTCCCCACAAAAGTGGAATTACCCTTTAAAGCAAACTGCCAATGTTAGCTACAAAGTGTGCTTTAGTGAAGGTCGTTAAAACAAATACAAACCATTTCTGAGTGTGATGGCCTGAAACTCACCTTCAGAACATGCAGCAGGCTGCCAGTATGAGAATCCCAGACCTTTAGCAGGTGGGAGCTACACGCAGTCACCAAAAAGTTATCGGTGAGATCCCAAGCAATCATAAGGACTTTTGGCTTCGAATATTGTGGAATATCGCTGCATTGGTATCTAAAAATAAAAATAGGTTTGAACAAAATAGTAACAATTCAAAAAAGCAAAAGTAGTTTCATTCAGACAAAAGCTTCCTTCTGGGCAAATCACAGGTTATTAAAGAGAAAGCCAACTGTCAGAAGGAAAAGGGTGTCAATAGTAGAGCTTTCGGGGGGTTAATTTTCCACCAGGAACACGAGCTGCATGTTCTTTTTGTTCGGAATGGATTTTTGCAAGTGTTCTGGTTTCTCTTAGTTCGAGAAAAAAAAAAAAAAAAAACCACTCAGGGGCTAACTGGCTAAGCGTATCTGCATAATAGATTAAAGTGATTCAAAAGAAGACTGACCAGAGCAAGCAGTCCCATCCAGTACTCTGCACTGGTTGAACCCCTCCTTACCCCATTTCTATATGCCGTCCAAACCGGGAGCATGAACCAAATACAACAAAGTACATTTCTCAAGTGGTAACAGATGCTTCATTGAAACCCCTCACACACCTATCATCTGACTTTAATTGGTTGTAAACCCTTACAAACCACTTTGACCTACAGGTAAGCCTAGATTAAGGCTTCTCTGTAGGTCCAAGAAATATCTCCTAAACCTACACGGTTTAGGAGATATTTGCCAAAAGACAGGCACCGCTGTCTACGGCGCATGCGCCGTAGACATCGGCACGCAGGCGCACTGAGCACGGCGCAGTTAACGGTGATATGAGAGTGGCGGCACCCGTGCGCATGCGCGGGAGTGCTGTCATCGCGGCTCCGATGAATGACAGCGCCGGAGCAGCGAGACCCACAAAGAAGATGGAGGCTCCGGACTACAGGGGACAGCGGTGACTTTGCTGGCTCCTGTGTCAGGTAAGTGACACATAATGGACTACTATGCGATCTAGTCAAATTTTAAGATGCACCTGTAAATGTATCTTTTGAAAGTCCACACTTCTGACTTGAGAATTATGTATATACAGTGGGGATGGATAGTATTCAGACCCCCTTAAATTTTTCACTTTGTTATATTGCAGCCATTTGCTAAAATCACTTAAGTTCATTTTTTTTTTCCTCATTAATGTACACACAGCACCCCATATTGACAGAAAAACATATAATTGACGACATTTTTGCAGATTAAAAAAGAAAAACTGATATAAATCACATGGTTTTAAGTATTCAGACCCTTTGTTCAGTATTTAGTAGAACCCCCCTTTTGATCTATTACAGCCATGAGTCTTTTTGGGAAAGATGGAACAAGTTTTTCACACCTGGATTTGGGGATCCTCTGCCATTCCCTCCTTGCAGATCCTCTCCAGTTCTGTCAGGTTGGATGGTAAACGTTGGTGGACGGCCATTTTTAGGTCTCTCCAGAGATGCTCAATTGGGTTTAAGTCAGGACTCTGGCTGGGCCATTCCAGAACAGTCACGGGAGTTGTTGTGAAGCCACTCCGTTATTTTAGCTGTGTGCTTAGGGTCATTGTCTTGTTGGAAGGTAACCCTTCGGGCCAGTATGAGGTCCTGAGCACTGTGGAGAAGGTTTTCGTGAAGGATATCCCTGTACTTTTCCCGCATTCATCTTTCCCTCAATTGCAACCAGTCGTCCTGCCCCTGCAGCTGAAAAATACCCCCACAGCATGACGCTGCTGCCACAACCATGCTTCCCTGTTGGGACTATATTGGACAGATGATGAGCAGTGCCTGGTTTTCTCCACAGATGCCGCTTAGAATTAAGGCCAAAAAGTTCTATCTTGGTCTCATCAGACCAAAGAATCTTATTTCTCACCATCTTGGAGTCCTTCAGGTGTTTTTTTTTTTTGTTTTTTTTGTTTTTTTTTTTTAGCAAACACCATGCGGGCTTTCATGTGTCTTGCACTGAGGAGAGGCTTCCGTCGGGCCACTCTGCCATAAAGCCCCACATGGTGGAGGGCTGCAGTGATGGTTGACTTTCTACAACTTTCTCCAATCTCCCGACTGCATCTCTGGAGCTCAGCCACAGTGATCTTTGGGTTCTTCTTTACCTCTCTCACCAAGGCTCTTCTCCCCCGGATAGCTCAGTTTGGCCGGACGGCCAGCTCTAGGAAGGGTTCTGGTCATCCCAAATGTCTTCCATTTAAGGATTATGGAGGCCACTGTGCTCTTAGGAATCTTAAGTGCAGCAGAATTTTTTTTGTAAAAATGGCCAGATCTGTCCCTTGCCACAATTCTATCTGAGCTCTTCAGGCAGTTCCTTTGACCTCACGATTCTCATTTGCTCTGACATGCACTGTGAGCTGTAAGGTCTTGTATAGACAGGTGTGTGACTTTCCTAATCAAGTCCAATCAGTACAATAAAACACAGCTGGACTCAAATGAAGGTGTAGAACCACCTCAAGGATGAGCAGAAGAAATGGACAGCACCTGAGTTAAATATATGAGTGTCACAGCAAAAGGTCTGAATACTTAGGACCATGTGATATTTCAGTATTTCTTTTTTAATAAATCTGCAAAAATGTCAATACACACACACACACACACATATATATATATATATACACACATATACACATATACACACACACAGAGCACAGCAGGTTCTGAGGGACTGGAGGGGCCACACAACAATGACGACTGTGGGCCATATGGGTAATTGATTCAGTAGGATTGATGAGATCACAGGAATAATTATTTATGTTACCTCAGAAGCCAATTTGCCTCAACCTTGATTGCATACCTGTCATCCACATTTACACTCATATCAAGCGTAATACTGTGCCATTCCTGTTGTTTCAAGCTCCATATCTGAGCTGTTCCATCTTTGCTTCCACTGACGAACCTAAAAAAAATACAAAAAAAAAAAACCCCTATCAGATTATCACACAAAAAAAAAGCATAAAAATTTGTGGAAGTGGCTCATCCAAGTTTCAGCATTTTCAGATCATCCTTATCATAAAGCACCAAACTGCTCCTTCCCTGGGTGAAGAGAAGGCTCAATTTCTCAGTGTTAAAGTATAACAAAGCAAAACTTGTTATTTTTTTTGATAGAATGGAGATGGATTAGAACACTGTCAATCTTTATTGTGACCTGTGCCCTCTATTTGTTCCGTTTCACCATTAAATAAAAATCTAACATTTTTGGTTGTCCCCAGAAACGTAATAGAGGGGAATTGTCCAATGGGGACACTAGCTCTGGTGACCTGGGGGTCCCCAAGGGATTCCCTTAATCTGCACTAATTTCCTCTCAGTTCCTGTTTGGTTATAAGGAAAATCTCTGAGATGGAACAGAGATGGCCAGAAAAAACTAAAAATAAAACTAAAAGATTGCTGCATCCACACAAGCAATGTAGGTGCAGAAATCCCCACCCCCACAGTATGTATTCTGACAGTGGGGACTCTCCATTATCAGAATACAAATTCCCATACTTCTCTTTTAATAGGGAATGTGTCAAACAGACGCTGGGAGATTACACTGAAAGTGGCATTTCTCTGCAGCCCGAAGAAAGGAGTTTTAGACCAAAGCAGGGGCTCCATTATAAAGATAGAAATAAACATAAAATTGAGGCAGCCTCAAGTGAAATTTTTTTGCCAAAACTAACTGGGCTAAAAACGTTTACATTAGGCGAATTTTCATACAATTTCACGAGCTTCTTATTCCATGTATTTACAGTGATATTTAAGTGCCTTAGGTTTATAAACAAGTACAGACTGGAGTTCAATGAACATCTAATTTGAAGGTGGCTTCATTTGAGATCGCAGTCTGTCCTAGTTGTTACAACCTGAAATATAAGTGGGAATTTCCCATTTAACACAACAGAAAAATGGCCTCATTCTTTTCAGATGACCATTCTGAAAGAAAAGCTGAAAGTGGTTGTAAACCCTTACAACACACTTTGACCTACAGGTAAGCCTAGATTAAGGCTTACCTGTAGGTCCAAGAAATATCTCCTAAACCTACACGGTTTAGGAGATATTTAGGAGATATTTGCTGAAAGACAGGCACCGCTGTCTACGGCGCACTGATCGCGGCACACGTCAACGGCGATATACCGCGTGTGGCGGCTCCCGTGCGCATGCGCGGGAGTGACGTAATCGCGGCTTCGCCGAATGACAGCAGCGGAGCAGCGAGACCCACAGAGAAGATGGAGGCTCCGGACTACAGGGGACAGCGGTGACATCTCTGGCTCCTGTGTCAGGTAAGTGACACATAATGGACTACTATGCGATGCATAGTAGTCCATTATGCTTTACCTTTGCAGGGAATGAAAGAGGGAGTAAACTCATCAGGGTTTACTTCCTCTTTAAATGGATTTCAAATTGGAGGCTTTTCTAAAAAATCAATGCAGCCCAATTTATTCTTGGCTCTTTTTTTACACATTTGAATGTTCCTATTGTATTGGTTCAGACCCCCTCAACTGATGTGCCAAACAGAACCACACTAGACTGCATGCATAAGGCAGCTTATAAAGCTACCATCCTATTGTAAATTTACTAAGTGGGACCTTAATCACTTCAGCCCCAGAACGATTTGCCCCCTTAATGACCAGGCCATTTTTTGTGATACGGCACTGCGTTGTTTTAGCTGACAATTGCGTGGTCGCGTGACGTTGTAGCCAAATAAAAAATGGTTTCCCCCACAAATAGAGCTTTCTTTTGATGGTATTTGATCACCTATGCAGTTTTTATTTTTTGCGCTATAACTACTTAAGGACCGCCTCATGTAAATATACATCGTTTTTTTGAAGAGGGATATCTCGGTAACGGCAGCAGCTGCTGCCACAACCGAGATATCCCTCTTTACAGGAGGCAGTCCTGTGTACGATAAAGGTGGTCTCCGCAGCAGGTTTGCAGCGAGATCACAGTTATCGGCAGGGGGAGAGGTGCCAACCGCCCTCCCGCCGCTCTCCCGCGCCCTCCGCCACTTACCGGAGCAGCCGGTAGCGGCGGAGGCGATCGGGTCCTCTTCCTAGCTGGATATGGAGACGAGTGAGGCTAAGATGGCCCCCACTCGTCTCTATACCATAGGAGGGCGGAAGTGATGTCTTGACGTCTTAAAAAGGTATATTTTTTTCAATGTCATTTTTTAAAATGACTTTTTTTTTCATTTATTTTTTTATTGCATTTAAGTCCAAATATGAGATGAGGACTTTTTGACCCCAGATCTCATATTTAAGAGGACCTGTCATGCTTTTTTCTATTACAAGGGATGTTTACAATAAAAGTGATCCATCCATTCTTTTTTTTTTTTTAAGTGTAAAAATAAAATCAAGTAAAATAAATAAGAAAAGACAAACATTTTTAAACCCTCCCGTCCCGACGAGTTCGCGCACAGAAGCGAGCGCATACGTGAGCAGTGCCCGCATATGAAAATGGCGGGCAAACCACACATGTGAGGTATCGCTGCGATCAGTAGAGCGAGAACAATAATTCAAGCCCTAGACCTCCTCTGTAACGCAAAACATGCAACCTGTAGAATTTTTTAAATGTCGCTTATGGAGATTTATGAGGGTTCCAAGTAATTTTCTAACAAAAAAAAAACAGTTTTAAACATGTAAACGCCAAATCTGAAAAAAGAGGCCTGGTCCTTAAGTGGATATACAGAAAAAAAGAGAAAATTTGGAGAAAAAAATTAAAACAAACTATTTTCTGCTATAAAACACACCCCATTTAAAAAAAAAAATTCATTACTTTACGCCATTTTGTATTCTGCTACATAATTTTTGGTAAAAAAAAAACCCAATAAGCTTATATTGATTGTTTTTTTTTTCCTTTTTTATTACTAGTAATGGTGGCGATCGGTGATTTTTAGCAGGATTGTGACATTGCGGTGAACAGATCAGACACCTGACATTTCTGACACTTTTTTGAAAACCAGTGACATTATTAAAGTGAACAGTGCTAAAAATATGCACCGACACTGTGCTAATTGCATTTACTGGGAAGGGGTCATCAGTGGCGATCAAGGAGTTAACTATGTTCCCTCAGAGTGTTTCTAACTGTGTGGGGGGATGGGCTGCCTGGGAAAACACATAGATCCAGCTCCTGTCTTTCTGCTATGCAGGAAGATATGGGTGATCCTCTGTCCGAACGGAGATCTGCCTTGTTTACTATGGCAGATCCCGGTTCTGTCCCTGTGGGGAACGATCGGAGGCTCGATGTTCATTGGACCCGCTGATTGTCTCCCACAGATCGCTGTGTACAAGCCCGATGTACACCTATGGCGATTCACGCAGTCAAGCCAACCTGCCGCACTATAACTGTGCCGGCTGATCGGCAAGCGGTTAAGCTGGCCATAGATTATGTAATTTTCTTTTGCTTGATTCCCCATCAGAGTCAGTGTTGATAGGGTAATGCCTCCCACAGAGCGGTTGCGTTCTCCCAGTGGGGAGGTGCACAGGGGAGCCATCCCTGCCACGGGAACATAGTGGGGTAGACTTCCTAAAACTGCAAAATCTGGTGCAGCTGTGCATCGTAGCCAATAAGCTTCTAACTTAAGCTTGTTCAATTAAGACCCCTTTCACACTGGATGCGTTTTTTAGGTGCTGTAGCTCTAAAAATAGCGCCTGAAAAAAGCCTCAGCTGCAATCCCAGTGTGAAAGCCGAGTGCTTTCACATTGGGGCACTGCGCTGGCAGGGCATCACAAAATCCTGCAAGAAGCTTCTTTGCAGCGCTGTATGAGCTGTGAATACACCGCTCTTGAAGCGCCCCTGCCCATCGAAATCAATAGGCAGCGCCGCTGAACCACGGGCAAAGTGCCGCTACAGCAGCGTTTTGCGTGTGGTTTAACCTTTTCGCCTGCTAGCGGAAGTTAAAACTGCCCTGCTAGCACTAAAATGATGGTAAAGCGGCACTTTACCGCTGACGCCCGGGCGCTTTCAGTTTGAAAGGGCTCTAGAGGAGAAGTGCAGCCTGAGCTTTTTAGGCTGGGCTTCTCCTCTGGGTCTTAGGAGTGCAATTCGTTTTGCACTCCTGTGACACGTTTTCAGCAGAGAGCAGTCTGTAGTCCGTTCTCTCCGCTGACGTCACTGCCATCGGTCGAGGCAGTGCATCATCCTGACATAAGATGTCTGGATCCGCCAGCTGCCTTGACTGATGGCCGTCTCAGCGGCACTCCCTTCCCCTCCACAGCGCATCGCTCCAATGAGCGTGGAGGAGCTGAGCAGGAGAGATGCTGACTGGCAGTCAGCAGCTCACCGCTCAGGGAGGTGGGAGAACCGAGCCATTGTGGATGTTCAGTGGCTCGGTTCTCAATGCAGAGATGCCGGGTGACAGCTGCAGCATCGGTCTGATGCTACATCCACCTAGGTAAGTATGAATATCCAAAAAAAAAAAAAAAAAAAAAAAAAAAAAAAACACAACACACTTAAGCTTTGACAACAAAACCTGGAAGCTGATTGGTTTCTATGCTGGAGCTGCACCAGATTTTGCACTCTCTGGGTATAGTAAATCAACCCTAATAAATCAACTCACTGGCAATAATCGCATGAAAAATCTGACAGACTGAATGCACCAAAGTCATTCAACAAAATCGATCTGGGTACAGTCTGCCCCTGCTGAACCAGATGAGATTTGAACCATTTATGGCCAGCTTTAGACTGACAACAGGGACTGAAGTGAATGTAAAATACTGTATATAATGTAAAGTGCTGCATAAATTGACGGTGCTATAATAACGTGATTATTCTTAAGCTAGCCATTCACAGTATAGGCCTAGTGCCGTGCAGGTGCTTTGTCACTGTACTTTATAAAATGTGTTTTGAGGAAAGCACATCAAAAGATACAGCAGGCACTTTTCTTTTTTCCCACACTGCCCCTACAGTGCTCGTAAAAGTATTAACAAGGCCCTAGGTTTTTCAGTCAGCCTGCAGACTGAACAAGAGAAAAATCGATAGCTTCCCCCATACATGCAAAATAGCATGGATGGAGGAATCTCCCCTGCCAGTGGCCTGAATAGCTAAAACAGCGACTACATCTGATTGGACACAGACACTGTTCAGACAAGGATTTTCCATCCGGCTTCATTGTCTTCTGTCAGCAGTGTAAAAATGAAGGGAAACAATGAGCCACATCTACTCAAATTGCCTGCAATTTTTCTAACATTTTGTCTCAGTTTCATTTATCCATGTCTAAGGATAAGAAATTCCTTTCACAGCAACTTCAATGAAAAGGAATGGAGTCATTTGGAGGTGAATTTCTTTATAGGCAAAATCTATTTCACTGAAATTTTGCTGCTCATACCTGCTTTTTAGCATGTCACAAACCTCAGCTTTTGCAGCAGAACAGACTCCGTATAACGTTCACTTAAAGCGGAGGTCCACCCTAAAGTGGACCTTCCGCTCATTGGAATCCTCCCCCCCTCCGGCGCCACAATTGGCACCTTTCAGGGGGGAGGGGGGTGCAGGTACCTGTACAGTATAGGTATCTGCACCCACTTCCGGGATAGCTCTCTGCGGAAAGGGGCGTAGATTACGCCCCTTTCCAAAAGTCCCCCGCTGCCTGCTGGGAAACACACAGGTCCCAGAGGCAGCAGGTCCATCCTTATTGCACAGCGCGACTCGCGCATGCGCAGTAGGGAACCGGGAAATGAAGCCGAAAGGCTCCACTTCCTGATTCCCATACCCAAGATGGCGGCGGCAGCACCCGAGAGACGATCGAGAGATAGGCTTCGGGTGCCGACATCGCGGGCGCGCTGGACAGGTAAGTGTCACTATTTTAAAAGTCAGCAGCTGCAGTGTTTGTAGCTGCTGGCTTAAAAAAAAAAAAAAAAAAAAACCCGGACTCCCGGCGGACTCCCGCTTTAATCAAAACAATGTGAAAGATGTGACGGCACAAGCAATAAAAGTTTCTGGATGCCTGGTTTAGGACAGAAACTTTTTTTGCTTGTTAGCATTCCTCCCAGTTTAAGAGAGAAGCATTGGATTGAGTAGTAAAAAAAAAAAATAATAATCATACTTACCTAGGTGGATGCAGCAATAATCCGATGCTGCATCTGTGTCCCACGCTAGCTCCAAGGCGGAGAACTGACCGATCAAACACAGTTGAACGCTCAATTCTCTTCACTGCTCCGCCACTGACTGTCAGTCACCGCTGTCTGCTCTGCTCCCCTAGGGCTCGCTGGACCACTGGGCTGAGGAGGGGGCTGGCTCAGTCTGCCAGTGGCTTGCCAAGAGGCTGAGCCAGGTGCCGGTCCAGACTCCTGGGTGGATCCTGACCATATGGTCGCTGAATGTCGGCTGGTTCAACATAAACCAGCTGACCTCATTCGCCCAGTGTTTACAGCAACCTGTCCAGCTTCTGTCAAACGGGCATTCTGAAAAAAAACAGCACCTGATCAGCACTGGCAGGCAATGGATGCCAGCGCTGACCGGTGTGTTTTGTCACTGGTCAGCGATCTAAAATTATCATGTAAAGAAAAATACGTTTAAAGTGGAGTTGCCCCCCAAAAAATAAAACTACTTAAAATTCTTAAAAAAAATCAAAAAAAAATAATTGGCAAAAAAAAAAATTTTTTACTCACCTCTAAATACCGGTTGCTAGGGGGTCCCTCGTAGTCTGCCTTCTTCATTGCCCGGGCTGGTGACATCACTTCCCCTCGCGCCGCACATTCACCTGGGACCTGTCACGTGTCCCAGGTGACTGTACGGCGTATCACGGCGCCCTGCGCCGCTCGCGCATGCGCAGTGGGTGCCCGGCTGTGAAGCCACAGCCGGGTGCCCACAGTATGCATGACGGCGCCGCGAGCGGAGCGGGGAGCGAGGGGGGGGCTTCGTTCCCCCGCATCGCTGGAACCCGGGACAGGTAAGTGTCCGATTATTAAAAGCCAGCAGCTGCAGTATTTGTAGCTGCTGACTTTTAATTTTTTTTTTTTTTAGGGGGTACCCCACTTTAAATACAATTTTTCATGCATACAATTACAGCTACAAATCCACTTTCAATGTGTCAGTAAGGAAATAAAAAAAAACATACCTTTCACTGTTGAATGAGAAGAGGATACTGTCAATTATATCCTGCATCAAAAAAGAAAAAACTTTTTCAGACAGTAGGAGATGCAAACCGCACACTAGCCAACAGAAAAGAAAAAAAAAAAAAAGAGAAAGGCTGTGGGCTATATTTGGAGTGTATGTAAAACAGACAACGTAAAAAATAAAAAAATAACACCACACCCTTAAGCTAGCCGCGGGCTAAACAGAAAATAAACCACAATTGATTCCCCAATCCATGCTAAACGATAGAATGGATGGTGTAATCTCCCCTGCAAGATCCTCTATTCAGACATCGGCAACACTCCCAGCTGTCTGAACAACCAAACAGTGACCGAATCACTACAGTGCAGTTACCGTTCGGCTGATAATTTTCCACCTATCTGATTTATCAAAACTGTGCTGAAAAGGGCAACTCACAGCATGAAACTTGCCCGATTCAGCAAGAATGGACATAAATTTAAGCTCTTTATGGCCAGCTTTAGTGTGCAGTTGATATAGGCTGCCTTTGTACCAATGAACAGATTATAGGACGATTGCTCCGAATTATTATTTTTTTTAGTCCTATTTTCTCATCATGTGTAGTAAGACATTACAAAGAATAAACTGGCTGTGTCCTCTAGCTGCAGACAAGTGGGTGTGGTCAGACTCAACCCAACTATTGTTCTCTACAAGGCAGCCGTCTCCCACTTGGCTCCAGCTTGCAGACAGGGACATGCACTATTCATAGGAGCAGCGGCTTGGGAGAATCTAAACATGGTGTGCAGTACAATTCCTACTCTGGGGTGACAAAAACACACATTTATTGCTTGAAAGGAAGCCAATATCTGCTTTTTTTAAGCTATCAATCAAATGGAAATAAGACGCTAAGTAAAATGCATTTGACTGATGTTTATAGAAGAGATACATTTTAAGTAGCAGAAACATCTCCTGTAACTAAATATTGGTTCAAAGTATTTTTCACACACATTTTCTCTGCTACAAATAATGTTCAGTCATGAGTACATGTATCAACTTTCACCCAGCCCCAGACCCATTTTCAGGCTGGGGCAGCTAACAGTTTTGTAAGTATTCAAGCCCAGATCGATTCTGAGGTGCTCTCCGCACTACAAAGTATTAAATTGGGCTGCACTGGGCAGCCTTTCACAACCCCCGAAACAAATAGTACTGCTGCCCATTCCTGGAATCTTCACTCCGTTCTAGAGCTGGCCTCCAGCATAATCTTCAAAACAGACAGGCTTCCAGATGACCCACCACACATTCAGGTTCTATCTACTGCCCCTAGATAGTTTGTGTTTCTTGCAGCAATACAGGAGCCACATGGCACACGGAGGGACACTCCCAGAAGGGGGTTCCATGTGAAGACTATGCTGGAGAATTTATCAAGATCTTTATTAAGATTTGAGAAACAGCAGATGGACAGGAATATAAAAAAAAAAAAAAAAAAACACAACACACCTCAGGGTTGCTTTAAGGTCCAGGAGCAATTGCCACTGAGCAAGCAACTCAAAATTCAGCTTTTATTTTTTGCATTTCCAATAAAACTGATAACGTGTGATCAGTACTCACTGTGTGGCCCTCCAGCTCTGACAATTTCTCTGGTGTTTCATTGCCAAAATAATATATTCTGATAGCATGGTCACTGCCACCAACAGCCATAAACATTCCACCTATAATACAAAACACTGTTTGCCACAAGAACGTATGCAGTGCAAGTACAAGGAGTGAAGAATGACCATCATAAAAACACAATAAAACAAAAACCCTACTATGTTCTCACATGTTTTATCTTTTGTTTGACTTGGCATGAAATACAAAAAGGAAAGAAAATTCTCCTGCCTGTCAGTGACCATGCTTTAGTCTTGTCTCCCCGCTTTCTACCTTAAAAGATCAGTTTACCTGAAACAGATATTGGTGTTTTTTGTAGATGCTATAGAGAGTTAACAAAAACAGTTTCTTCCTTCATTGCCAAGATCCATGTGCTCGAGACTGCACAGCTACAATGGCCATTAGAGATTCCCACCATACCTATTGGGATTTCATTTTTTTTTGTTTTCTTTTTTTACTGTTATGCATAATGCAACAGGAAGAGTTTGAAAACACAAAGGTGGGAGGGGACAACCAAAAAACTCCCAAGTGGCCAAGAACAGAGTCTAGAATTATGGCAGGAAGATCTCACTGCTGAGGTATCTATAGATACAGATGGCTATAGCTGGCCATACATGTGTAACATCCCATTTCTCCTCGAAGAGGAGCTGGGATTTTTACTATGCCGTCACTTAAAAACTTCAACCCTGCTATGTATATATTGTTTAGCAATAAAGTGCAATTTAAAAATAAAAATTAAGGTGACGCATGTAGAAAAAAAAAAAGGGGGGGGGGGGTGTGTGTAAACACATACAATATAAACATAGGGTCAGGTGTACCTACATATGAAAACGAAATAAAACAAGGGAAAAAGAAGACGAAGAAGGGGAAGACACAAAAAAACCTCAAAAAAATTGTTGGTTGTGTTGGACTTTTTAGGCATACTACTGTGATTGAATATATAGCATAAAAAATAATAGAGAAAAATTATATATGTATTAAGCGTAAAAAAATATATTTATTTAAAAAAATAATTATAAAATACATTGAGTACTGTTTTTATATAACCTGTCCATCTTCATACAATTTTACATCATATCCATTTCCATCAGATATATATACCCAGAGGGTAAACAGATGTACATTAATACTTAATATACAGAAAAGGGGGTACAGTGGACAGGGTATTAATTACAGAACCGATCTTAGATATACTCTGGCGCGCTACATGTTTCGCGTTATTACCAACGCTTCCTCAGCAGCTTTATTAAAAAAAAAAAATTTCTTGAATGGGAAAAAGAAAACCCAAAAAACAGTTGTGCAAGGGGACAGAAACAACAAGTAAGGAAGGATTTATCTAGGCAGATAGGGCGATTTTCATATCGACATCACACTATATATATATATATATATATATATATATATATATATATATATATATATATATATATATATATATATATATATATATATATATATATATATATATATATATATATATATATAGGAGCCTGCGGCGGTTCCATTTCCCAACTGGAGGAAGACACTTGAGGGGCTAGATGGTCCCCCTCCCTTAAACCATCGAGATAAGTTGATTTACTCCCCGTTCTAGACAGGTTATATAAAAACAGTACTTAATGTATTTTATAATTTTAAATTTTTTTAAATAAATATTTTTTTTTTACGCTTAATACATATATAATTTTTCTTTATTATTTTTATGCTATATATTCAATCACAGTAGTATGCCTAAAAAGTCCAACACAACCAACAATTTTTTTGAGGTTTTTTGTGTCTTCCCCTTCTTAGTTTCCTTTTTTCCTTGTTTTATTTCAAATTATTGAAAGGACGTGGCATTTGGAATTTTTATTTTGCAGTGTATCCACAGAACCACCCTGTGTTAGATACACACTATATATTTTTTATTGTTACATATGAAAACTGCTGCTGCATTATACATTTAGGTATTGCCTCAAACACAGACAGAGCAAGAATTCTAGGGGTATTATTCTCTGAACTGATGACCTGTAATGGCTTTTAAAGTGATCACCTATGAACAAATAAGTGTGCTCATTTTTAAATATAGTTGATATTTTACCAAAAATTTGTTATATATGTTGATTGTGTGAACTAAAAATTAACTTTTTAATCAGAAAAAATGGGTTTGATAAATGTGCACTTGCCTTAACAGAAAGGCTGTAAAACTGGGTACACAAGATCAATTTGTTTGTTTTTTGTTTTTTTTGTAATTCAGCTAAGGGGCTGAACAAAAGAAAAAAAATCCTGCAACTGCGCAAGCAATGTGGATGCAGAAATCCCCCACTGGGACATTGTATTCTGACAGGGGGCTTCTCCACTGTTAGAAAAAAAAAATCCTGCCACTGACATCAATGATGGGGCACTATTACACCAACAGACGCCATTGATGGGGCACTACTCCTCCCACAGAGACCATTGATGGGGCACTACTCCTCCCACAGAGACCATTGATGGGGCACTACTCCTCCCACAGAGACCATTGATGGGGCACTACTCCTCCCACAGAGACCATTGATGGGGCACTACTCCTCCCAGACAGTCTGAAGGGCAGTAGACTGGCCCTTTATTTACAAAAGTTTGGAGACTCCTGCTTTAGGCTTGAAACATGACTTGTCTAATCCCCTTAGTAATGATGGGGCATGAAACAGGGGTCCCCCTTCTGGAACCTTCAGGAAGGACAAAGAGGCAATCGGATAGCAGAAAGGAAACTGTAGACAAGTCGTAGACTATCAGTGAGCACCACATCGGTAGTAAAGAGAAAATTTCCTTGGGATGATTCAGAACAGGAGAGAAGAAAATGGTTATGGGTTAAGAGGAAGGAGGAAGCCTTCTTGGGGAGAATAGAAGTCATAGGCCTCAGAATAACTTAAACCTTGTGTAACACTAAGAATCTTTACAAAATAGGACCACCAACTCAAATCTGCCATGCAGAGGTGATAGCACTGAGAAAAGCCACCTTGTGACTGAGATCAAACAAGAAAACATCACTAATGGGTTAGAAGGGTGGCTTCTGAAGGGCCAAAAGTAGTAGGTTCAAACCCCACATGGTGTCACAGGGGGACACTCTTGGGAAGCAATGTTCACAACACCCTGCACAAAAGGTCTTAACTAGAAAACAGGAGGCCTACAGTCTGACAGAATGGCCAGGACAGAGATTTCCACTTGCTTGCTACTCAAGGCCAGATGCTGGTCCAGACCAGACTGACAAAAGGGCTAAATGCATCCCACTGAGTACTTCCTAGGAAGGATTTTTTTTAGCATCACAGCACACAAAGCAGGCCTTCTAAGTGCGATGGCATACTTTGCAAGAAGTTGACTTGGTAGCCTATCAAAGCAGAGGGATACTATATTTTCTCAGAACCTGGGCTTCAACAGCCATGCCATTAAAGCCTACAACCAAGAAGCAGGTTCCTGGGGCAGAAGGTCCCGATGATCTGGAAGGGACCAGAGACAGTCTGCTGAGAGTCTAAATATGTCCAAATATGAGGCCTTACTGGGCCAGTTTGGTGCAGTGAGGATCTTTCTCCAGAATGCTCCCCATCTTAATCCTGCGGAGCAGGCAAGGGAGCAGTAATAGAGAGGGAAAGGCAAAGATTAGGTTGAACTGATCCTACAGATCACCAATGCAAAACACGAAGGGATCATGGATCAGAAACTGGTCTAGTTTGCTGTTCAACCTAGAAAGCCAGAAGATCCATCGTCTGATGTCTATCACTTGCTCCAAAAACGACTTATAAGACCTCCAGGTGGAGAGAATTCCCCAGGATCCAAATGTTAACAACTGAGGAAATCTGCCTTCCAATTGCATGGGATGTGGATGGCAGACAGGACTGGAAAATACCAGACAGAACCAGGTTTGCTTCCTATTGCGTGACACGATTTCTGGTGCCTTTCTGATGGTAGACCTACCACCCTGGCATTGTCTGAATGGATTCTGGTCAAGTGACTGCCATCATAGAAAATACAACCAAACTGCTAAGTTACAGGATGGTGTGGATGGGAAGTCAAGCTTTCGGAAAGGGATCCAAGGCCCCTCCCCAGCCTGAAATGATGGCTTCTATGGATGGGGGGGAAATTTCCTTCCCAGCTCTAGACTCCAGAGCTGGGAAGGAAATATCTGACCTTGCAGGCACCACCTGGAAGAGAAATGTCACAAGGCCTGGAGAAAAATTAATTTCTTTACACAAGAAAGGTGAAAGCTACAGGAAGATCACAAAGCTTTACTTATCAGTCAGAATACTGTAGCAAAAGTGATGCAAAAATGTAACAGTGGTGGAACTGCAACTATCTCACAGAGATGTCCAGGCCATCCTCGGAAGTTAACACATCAACAGAAGCGTCTACTGATAGGAAGGGCTGAAGAAAAAACGCCATTGCACTTTCAACTGAGTTAGCTAAAGTAGAAAGCCAAACTGGGGTGATGGTTTCCCATAATACAATATGATGTGCACTGCAGAGGAATGGCATGCATGGGTGTCGTCCACGAAAGAAGCCTTTCCTAAAGCACATGCACAAAAAAGCACACCTAGAATTTGCCAGGGCCAATGTTAAAAAAGAAGACGACTAATGGGACTCTGTACTTTGAAGTAGTGAGATCAAAATCATTGTTTTTGGAACTGACAGCTTCAAAACTGCATGGCGTCACAAAGGTAAGGAGTACAAAGAAAAATGCACGATGCCTACAGTGAAACATGGTGGTGGCAGTGTCCTTCTGTGGGGCTGCATGCATGCTGCTTGTGTCGGGGAGCTGCATTTTATTGATGGTATCATGAATTCACAGATGTACTGCTCAATATTGAAAGAGAAGATGCTACCATCTCTCTGTGCCCATGGTGGTCGTGCTTTTTTTCCAACATGACTATGATCCAAATGCACACATATAAGGCCACTGTTGCATTTCAGAAGGAGGACAGGGTGAAAGTGATTTAGTGGCCAAGTATGTCTCCTGATCTGAACCCAATGGAACACCTATGGGTAATTCTGAAGAGACAAGTTGAGAATCTCTCCATCCAGCCTCTAAAAGAGGTCCATCAAGAATGGAAGATAGATAGATGTTACATTGTCACCAACTTGTTCATTCAATGCCTAGAAGACTTGGTGCTGGTCGTTGCATATCATGGAGGTCATACAAGATACTAGATGTAGTAGTTTTTGTTGTGGGGTGTATTCATTTTTTAATGAACTAATTTGAGTAAAACTGAAGATTTTGTAATCCAAGTTATATTAACCTTACTTTCATATAAGGCGCTAAACAAATGTTCTAGAAAATTCAGTTTTGTCAAAATTTTGGAAGTGGTTCTCGTGTTCATTGATATTGATTAAAATCGTACTTTTCAAAAAGGTCTGTACTCATTTATGCTGAGCACTGTATATATTGGTGGTTGGATCTGGGACTAAAGAGTTTGAGAATGCGTGCCAAGGAGAGGAGTTTGTTTCCGGGCAGTCCCAGACATTACAAGCGAGGAGTTGGGTCCCAGCGATAGCTTCTGGAGATTGATGTCTTGCTTAGACTTATCCTTTAACCACTTTCCAAATGCCTGTTGTACATATACTGCGGCAAGGCGGCTCGATTATGCAAAATCGCGTACCTGTGCGTGATTTTGTCGATAGCCACTAAAGGGCCCGAGAACACCACTGGAGCCGCAAATGCATGCCGATTGGCTCCCCTGTGGCCAATCAGTGGGCCCGGCTGACACTGCGTCCCGCGATCGCTCCCCGGAGACAAAACGCCGGTCTGCCAATGTAAACAAGCATACCACCATGCATGGACACTCTGATCTAGTGTTCCTGCTAATCAGGAACACGAATCAGAGTGTCCAGTGAGCCCACCCCCCCCCCCCCAGTTAGCTAACCCTTTGATTGCCCCTGATGCTAACCCCTTCCTTGCCAGTGTCATTTATACAGTGTCAATGTACATTTTTAGCACTGATCAGTGTAATAATGTCACTGGTTCCCAAAAAAACGTCCGCTAAGTGTCCGATCTTTTTGCCGTAATGTCAGAGCCCCGCTAAAAATCGCTGTTCACCGCCATTACGAATTTAAAAAAAAATTTAATATATATAGTATACCATATGTGTTATAGCAGAAAATATTGTTTTTATTTCAAAATATTTTTTTGTTTATAGAGCAAAAAATAAAATCCGCAGAAGAGATAAAATATCAACAAAATAAAGCTCCATTTTTGGAGGAGACAATCTTATTTGGGTACAGCATCGCACGACCCTGCAATTGTCAGTTAACCGCTTGCCGACCAGCCGTTATACTGCAGCAGGTCCGCTCTATTGCACGAATCGCCGTAGGTGCATGTCGCTGCATGTCCACCATGTCCGCCGTCCACCCACGATTGCTCCACAGAGGGCCAGAACGGGGATCTGACAACGTAAATAAATAGATTCCCGTTCTGTCAGGGGAGTACCTAATGATTAGGAACAGCAATCTCTCTACTCCCAGTCAGTCCCCTCCCTCCCCCCAGTTAGAAACACCTCCCTGGGAACACATTTAACCCCTTGATCGCCCCCTAGTGTTAACCCATGCCCTGCAAGTGTCATTTATACATTGATCAGTGCATTTTCATAGCACTAATCGCTGTATAAATATCACGGGTACCAAGAAAATAAAAATGCCATAAACCTACCCCTATTTTGTAGACGCTATAACTTTTGTGCAAACCAATCAATATATGCTTATTGCAATTTTATTTACCAAAAATATGTAGTAGAATACATACTGGCCTAAACTGATAGAGTTTTTTTTTGGGGGGGGGGGATATTATAGCAAAAAAGTAAAAAAAAAATGTTATTTTTTTTAATTGTTGGTCTTTTATTGCCTATAGCGCGCAAAAATAAACACCGTAGAAGTGATCAAATGCCACCAAAAGAAAGCTCTATTTGTGGGGAAAAAAAGGACATAAATTGTTTGGGTACAATGTCGCATGATCACGCAATTGTCAGTGAAAGCGACGCAGTACCATATTACAAAAAAATGGCCTGGTCATGAAGGTAATCCTTCCAGGGCTGAAGTGGTTAACAGCCGATCATTTAGTTATCTCACAGCATAGATACCGACAGCTAGGACCCAGGCTAGTACCTTGGTACAGATCCAGGACGCAGTGGACAGCCCAAAAGGAAGGGCAAAAAAAGTTGGTAATGTTTGACCACAGCAAAACACAGATAGCGCTGATGAAGTGAAAAGATGGGGATGCATAAATAAGCATTCCTGATGCCATGGAGGCCAGACGGTTCCCCCTGAAGATGGGAGGCAACAAGCTACCCGACACATTCCATGTGGACATTTTCAACACAGGAGCAAGTGGAAAGTCTTAAGATTCAGAATGAAACGAGTCCCTCCCATTGCTTGGGGACAGTGAACCCTGGAATCATCTTCCACAGGAACCATCAAGGTCTTGTTAAGCTAACAATTGGCTGGGTCAGTCATAGGGACGGTGTATTTCTTACCCAATAATTCTAGTACTAGACCTCCTCTAACTCTAAACAGGTAACCCGTAAAAAATATTAAAGTGTCGTCTATGGGAATTTTTATGTACCCAAGTTTGGCATTATTCCACGAGTGTGCGCAATTTTAAAGCGTGACATATTAGGTATTTACTCGGCTTAACATCTTTTACATTATGCAAAAAAAATTGGACTAAATTTAGTGTTTTGTTTTATTTTTAAGGCACAAAACTTTTTTTACCAAAAGAAATGGCGTTTGAAAAACGGCTGCACAAATACCTTGCGAGTTAAAAAGTATTCCCTATGGTCTCTGCTAAAAAAACATATATAATGTGTGGGGGTTCTGAGTAATTTTGAAGCAGAAAAAAAATAATGATTTTTACATGTAGAAGAGTGTCAGAATTGGCACGGGAGGCAAGTGTTTAAAAGATTTTTAAATTTTTCTTTTGCCATATTTATACTTACCTAGGTGGATGCAGCATCGGTCCAATGCTGCTTCTGTCCCGCGGCAACTCTTCACTGAGAACCGAGCCATTGAACACCGCCGATGGCTCGGTTCTCAACTCCCTGGGAGGAGAGCCGATGACTGTCAATCAGCAGCTCTGCTCCTCCACGCTCACTGGGCCGCTGAGCTGTGAAGGGGCGGGGAGCGGCCTTCTTAGCCGTCTCAATGTACAGCTGAGAGCCTATCAGTCCAGGCACCTGGCGGATCCAGACTTCATTGTCATGACGACGCGGTGCCTGGACTGGTCCCAGTGACATCAGCAGAAAGAGGACTTCAGACTGCTCTCTGCTGAAAACGGGTCACAGGAGTGCAAAAGTAATTTGACCCATAGGAGAAGTCCAGCCAAACGAGCTTAGGATGGATTTCTCCTTTAAGGAAACTTTCCTCAGAGTATTGCTGAGAAAAAATACTTCAGAAAGTTTTGCCGGACGAGACCATTCACTGTACAAGACAGGCTCTAAGAGAAAGTGAACTGGGAAAATCTTTATAAAACACAAAACTGACGTTGAGGTGATAAGACAAGTAAATAAATGATAATGAATAAATTGTTGCAGCTGATGCAAAAAAGTTCTATAACTTTAAATACAATAACCATATGAAAGTGTGAAAAATGTAAATTAAGTGAAATTCCTAAAATTAATAACCAAAAGTCATTTGTAGATCCAAAATTCTTATAGTGCAAAAAAGTGTAAAACATGGGGGATACACTTTTCCGCATTTTTTACACTATAAGAATTTTGGATCTACAAATGACTTTTGGTTATTAATAATTTTAGGAATTTCGCTTAATAAAAATTTTTGATATTCAGGTCACATATTCACACATGCTGCGTTTCATTTTCTATTTGCTAGCGTGGTTTTCATATGTTTATTGGGAAAATCTTTGAGAGTTTGGGCATTTTTTGGGGGGAATCTAGGCTGGAGACCCTAAATGCATAGTTTCAGGCTACTTCAAACGTCAGGCACAAGCATATCCCATCAAAAAGGGTAGTAATGGTAACTATATTTCAGAGAGATTTCAGCAGCAAACCTCTCATCCCAATAGCAGAGGACGGATCTTCCTATTCCACGTCCTCTTCAGATCTTCAGCATCCACGAGAGAAAACTCAGACTGACTTGCACACTGAGCTTCTCAAAAGCGTATACTTAAAGCTACAGCAACTCCGTCACACAAGTCAGACATTTCTCCTGGCTGGAGGACAATCGGCATCATCTAGCTCTTTTCTCCCCAGCCTGACCGTCTTTGGCCTTCCCCTTATATTTATTTGATTGCATTGTTTTCATTTATGAAGGGTCAGCACCACATGAGGGCATTACCATAGCAGTGTCCTGCCTGCCCCCTCCCTTGAACCATTATATCGCTGATCGCTGTATTGCACAGAGAAGCACAGAGATCCAATGAGTAATACAACGGAAAGATTTTAGTAAAAAAAAATTGTAACTGGGGGGGGTTGGGTTGAGAGAAAGCGGGGGGGTTGGGTTGAGAGAAAGCAGGAAAGGCTAATAGCTACCATCACTTACCAACACTGCAGGAACAACAAAGCATCTGAACTCCAGGTCCAGATTTTTCTATAAATTTCAAAGGTCGATCACTGGTTAGCAAGAGAAAAAAAATATATAAGTTTATCTGCAATCACATGATACGCAAATATTTAATACTTGGCGATCCTAAACATCTAGAAACCAATAAAAAAAACATTTTAAAAAGGGTACATACTATAAAAGAATTGAACCAGCTGTGTGATGGTTTCCTTGTAAAACAGTGCCTTCCTAATCTGGGAACCAATTGAATAGAAACATGGTCCACATTATTTTTCCCTTTGCATAACAGCACTGTAGCTACCCTCAGATATAATTGTCCTGAAGGATTTGGTGTTTGTATGGTTATCCCAGAGATATTGATCTAGGCCAGTGTTTCTCAACCTTTTTTTTCAGTCAAGGCACCCTTTAAAATTATGGAAAAGTCTAAAGGCGCCCCATTCTAAAAAGTAAAAAACTATTCTAATAGCTTTACATAATGCAGTAACATCCACACGTAGGACACCCAACATTAGAGGTGATTTATTCTTCCAAAGGAAATACACTTTTGCACACTGATACTGACTAGTACTCCTAGGTTTCTCTTCTCCCTCAATTTCTCTCCGTCAGTCAGCTGTCACCCCAGTGCTGAGGGAGAGGGGCACAGGAGAGTCAAACAAGGATGTTATGGAGGCAACAGACTTATTAACTGATGTTGTCATTGGTTGGTAGAACGCCAGTGTCTAGAAAGTCCTAATGCTGCATAATGAAAACTCATGGCTTTGTGTAACTAAAAAGGCAGGCTCATCAATCTGCTGGCTTGTATACAATTTTTGATAACTTTTTAGGCATTTTGCCAAGGCACCCTAGTTGAAAAAGGCTGATCTAGGCAGCTGGAAAGCTTATGGTCATTTTTTTTCCATATCTGTCTTTTTGCTTGTTTACTTTCACATCTCCAAATGCTACAATTATACATATACTTTTTTTTTTTTTTTACCAATTGCCATCATATTAAATTGCAGATATGAAAGCCGACAGTTGGCTTGTGAAGTGTGCACGCATTTCTGGCTGCTGTACCGAACCTGAATTAAAATCCAAAAACTACACAGAACCCCCCAATTTTAGATTTACAAAAATACCTTCATTTAGTGTAACATTTGCCAGTTTAGAGAAGCAAAAATGGTATCTAATAAGCTACTCACTTGAACTGCAGGGTGTCCACATTCCATTGCCACAGGCAGACAGTTGCATCTCCTCCTGTAGACACCAAGTAGCGCACAGAACCTTTGACCAGTGGGCTGAACTACAAAAACAGGGACCTCATAAGATTTAACATAAAACTACAGAAAATAAGATATCAAAAACCTGGATAATTGGAGAAACATTCTACATAGACCTCATGCACACTGGGCGTTACAGTGCATGAGCCTCTGGCCTTTAGATGCAGCTGGATGGAACAAATGCATCATACAGCCCCACTGTTGGCAGCATGTCAAAATCTGACAGTATAAAAGCAGATGCGGCTGGACCGTGCCCCTAGCGTATGTACGTTTGGGGCAGTATGCACCCAGGGACAAATGCCAAGGAAGTAATGACATTTCAGGCATTGGACCCTGGATGCATACTGCCTTAAAGGAAAGTACTGTTGCAGTGCACTTGTGCCCACCAGCTAAACAGCAAAGCCTCCAGCACCGGAGCTAAATGCTCAGTGTGAATGAGGCTTTAGGCAAAGTCAAGAAATCAGCTGACTTATCCTATAGTTAAGCAACTCTTCAGGAATGATTATACAGCCTGATGTACACACAGCTACTAAGAAGAGGAATCTACAAAGCATGTAAAGAACTCTCAATACTTTTGGTACAAAATCATTTGGATTGATGAGGCTAAAATTAAATTTTATGGTCACAAGCATAAACACTGGAGAGGAGTCAGCAAGGCCCATTAGATTCCCTTCACACTGGGGTGCTTTGCAGGCGCTATAATGCTAAAAAGAGCGCCTGCAAAGCGCCCTGAAAGAGCTGCTGCCGTCTCTCCAATGTGAAAGCCACCCAGGTAAAAGCACTCGGCTAGCAGCCGAATAGCGCCGTGAAATTGACGGGAAAGGGCCGCTAAAAAGATTGCTGCTTTACTGCCGCTGCACCCACCACCCCAGTGTGAAAGGGGCTTTAGGAAAAAACAAACCATCCCTTCCGTGACAGGAAGGAGGCAGAGTGCTGGGTTGTGGGGAGGACCAGTGGAACGACCCAATGGAAAACATTTACAGAAGCAAAAATTATTATTTGATCCTCTTGCCGATTTTGTATGTTGGCCCACTTACAAAGAAATGAAGGGTCTATAACTATCACAGGTGTATTTTAAATGATAGAGACAGAATATCAAAACAAAAATCCAGAAAAAAAAAAAACATGATACAAATGTTATACATTGAGTAAAAAAACTATTTGATCCCCTACCAACCAACAATAAAATTCTGGCTCCCACAGACTGGCTACAGTAGGTGCTCATGTGGTACACAGATTAGTCCTGTCAATTTAAGAAGGTGTTCCCAACGACAACTAGTTATATGTACAAAAGACACCAGTCCACAAAATCTTTCTTCCATTCAAACCTCACCAACATGGGCAAGACCAAAGAGCTGTCAAAGGACGTCAAGGACCACATTGCAAACCTGCACAAGGTTGGAATGGGCTACAAGACAATCAGCAAGAACCTTGGTGAGAAGGAGACAACTGTTGGAGCGATTCATTGCAAAAGGAAGAAATACAAAAAAAAAAAAAAAAAAAAAAAATCAATCGTCCTTGGTCTAGAGCTCCATGCATGTTTAACCCTAATGGGGTAAGGATGATCACGAGAAAAGTGAGGAATCAGCCCAGAACTACACAGGAGCTCAAGGCAGTTGGGGCCACACAAACCATTGGTAACACATTACCCCACCATGCATTGAAATTCTGCAGCTCCCGCATAGCCCCTTCCTCAAGAAGGTACATGTACCGGCCTGTCTGAAGTTTGCCAGTGAACATCTAAATGATTCAGAGAAGGATTGGGAGAAAGTGCTGTGGTTAGATGAGACCAAAATATAGCTCTTTGGCATTAACTCGACGTTCCGTCTTTGGAGGAAGAAAAAAAAAAAAGCTGACTATGACCAAGGACACCATTCCCTACAGTCAAGCACCAAGGTGGAAACATTATGCTTTGGGGCTGTTTCTCTGCTAAAGAAACAGGCTGACTTTGAGGGGCCAAAGAAAAGACCATGTATTGTAAAATCTTGGGTGAGAACCTTCTTCTCTCAGCCATAACACTGAAGATGGGTCGTGGATGGGTCTTTCAGCATGACAATGACCCAAAACATATGAAGGAAAAAAAAAAATGGCTCAAAAAGAAGCACATTAAGGTGATGGAGTGGCGTAGCTTTGTCTCCAGACCTTAATCCTAGAGGGAGCTGAAACTTCGAGTTGCCAAGCGACAGCCAAGAAACCTTAAAGGGGTTGTAAAGGTTTGTTTTTTATTTTCTAAATAGGTTCCTATAAGCTAGTGCATTGTTGGTTCACTTACCTTTTCCTTCGATTTCCCTTATAAATGTTTTTTTTCTTTGTTTTCTTTGTCTGAATTTCTCACTTCCTGTTCCTCCTCAGTAAGCTGTTCTGGCTGACTAACCACCAGCTCAGATGATGGTGAGAAGTTTACTGAGGAGAAACAGGAAGTGAGATATTCAGACAAATAAAAAAAACATTTAGAAGGGAAATCGAAGGAAAAGGTAAGTGAACCAACATTGCACTAGCTTAGAGGAACCTATTTAGAAAATAAAAAACGAACCTTTACAACCCCTTTAAGGATTTAGAAAAGATCGCTAAAGAGAAGTACCAAAATCTCTCCTGAAATGTGTACAAACCTGTTCAACTAAAAGAAGCGTCTTAGCTCTGTGCTTGTCAACGTGGGTTTCCCCAAGTAAGAAGTAATGTTTTTCTTGGGGTCTTTAATACTTATTTTACTCACTGAACTGCAACATTTGTATCATCACTGTAGCATATTTTGAGATTATTGATTATTATTATAGTGGCTACTTGTGTTGTTTTAAAACATCATTTGATTTCATGAGTGCTGGGGAGGGGGGGTTCAACCATTTGTTTATTTCTCCTTGATTAAACACTTGTAGTGTGTGTTTTTTCTGGATTTTTGGTTGATATTCTGTCTCCATCCTTTAAAAAATACACCTATGATAAAAATTATAGACAGAAGTTGTGGGAGGTTGGAGAAGGCTACAAATTGGGATGTATGTGCTCACATGACAAGTGCTGAGAAAATGCACATGGTTCTTAATTGCTTTCTAAAAGAAACACGGCAGGACCCAATATCAGCATGAAGGGCAGAGATGGAATACACTGTCACCAATGCAGTAATGACGCTTCCTGGTGATTATTAAAAGCTGAACTCAAGGCCAATAGACCATAATACATGAACAGGCTTACCTGACAAAATAATTCTATTGACAGCTGATAAGGTCATTTATACACTACCTCCACACTGCACCACCAGCAGGTGACATACCTATTACTCAGCAGTGCAGATTCCTGTGTCACCTCAAGCAACCTCACTGGACAAAGAATGAGTCTCATCGACTCTGACCAATGAGAAGAGAGAAGCTGAAACATGAAAGAGCAGCCTTTCTCAACTCCAGTCCTCAAGGCGCCCCAACAGGTCATGCTTTCAGGCTTTCCCTCAGATGAAACGACTGTGGTAATAACTAAGGCAGTGAAACTGATCAAAATAATGGAAAGCCTGAAAATATGACCTTTGATGCCGCGTACACACGCGCGACATTCCGGCAGAAAAGGTCTGACGGTCTTCCCAATAGAGTTCCAATGGACTTTCGAAGGAACTTCCGACCAAACGGACTTGCCCACACACTAATGGACCAAAGTCTGTTAGTTTTGAACGTGATGGCATACAACGGGACTAGAAAAGAAGTTCAATGGCCAGTAGCTGCCCTAGCGTAGTATTTGGTCCGTCGAACCAGCATACAGACGAACGGTTTTCCTGATAGAAATTGATTCCGTCGGACAGATCTGAAACATGTTCTATTTCTAGGTCCGCCTGAATTTTTGAAGAAAAAAAAGTCAGATGAAGCCCACACACGATCGTAATATCAGACAGAATGATTCCATCTGACCCTTTCTGTCGGAAAGTTTGGTCGTGTGTACACAGCATTAGGGCGCCTTGAGGATTGGAGTTGAGAAAAACACTGAAATAGAGTAATGTCCTTGGCTGTGAGTTGTGGCAGAAGCATGTGAATCATAAGACTGGCAAAACAAAATTATAAGTTATTAGGAGGAAAAAAATAAAAACATACTTAGCTGACTGCTGAGAGTGTAATTATAAAACTTAAAATATAGTTTTTATAGCATTATTAAACCCAAACATTTATTATATTGCAGCTTACCAATTCTTACATGTGCTGAATATATATTATTTCCTTTTTTAGGCCTTCCTCTATTTTCATCTTGTGATCCAGCCAGTAAGTCTGTTTAACAGGAAGGCTCTCTTACAGTCATAGGGATGAGAGAGACCATTTAATACCGATGATCAGATTTTATTTATATAGAAATCTTTATCCCAAAAGGAAAAAAAACAGTTTGCTGTACCTGCTTATAAAGTATTAGCTAGAGTTCAGCTTCATTTTGCTACTGTATTTAAATCTGCAAGTAGTTCTAACACATACACACACACCCTCCCTCAGACGGACAACGCTGCTGTCCAAATCTGTCCCTTGTGCTTCTTCATCCAAAGTGGGGGCATTCTAACACAGGAGGTGTTACTGGGCAGATCATCGTGGTAAAACAGAGGAAAAAAAAAAAGAAAACAAATGCAGCCACTGTGTCTAATGATAGGTAAACTGCAATATAATACATTTTGGGTTTAATACTGCTTTAAACAAAGTTTAGGTGCATGTATTCATTTAATGCCAAGATCCCACTGTGCCATTTGTAACCATGTTTCTTTTAAATATCTTCAAATGATTACAGAAGGGAAAATATGATGTTTTTCTCACATTGCTGAAGATACTCAAACACAAAACATCAAGCTTGATAATTCATAGAATGCCTGAAATGTGTCTCCTTAAACCTTGGCAATCATTTTTGCCATTACCAACATATAGTTGCAAAAAAGAGGAAAAAAGAGGGAAGAACAAAAAAAAAAAAAAAAAAACTTTTAAATGGTTAAAGAATAGAGTTTACATGCAGTGCTATCAAAGGTGGCACAAATACTACCCGAGGTAGAAATTTATTACTGTAGGTACTTTGAGAAATGGGGGCATACAAAGCAGGATAGCTGTTTTATTCATGTGGTCACTACAGCACTGTACAAGTACTGTATGTGAATATATTATGGCTGGGGGTGATTTAGTATGGGTCTTGTAGTGGACTAGTCCTTATGGGGGGACACAGCAGCTTTATGGCACACACATGTGCCTTCCAGATTAGTGGTGAGACAAGTTGAGTGGTTTCAGTCTAGTTATATTCCACTTTTGCAGTTGTTGTGTGGCTGGTCGGGGGCCTCTGCTTTCCTCCCAGGGTGGTCCCACTCCCATTGTGCCACCCCCCTGTCCTTCGTTGGCGGAGGTCGGTTGGTGCGTTATTTGGGTTGTCCCCTTGGATGGCAGCCAATTACGCAAGTTTGGCTAAAAAGTCTAGACTTCATTATTACACGTAAGGCGATACCCGTATGTACAATGTAAAAAAATTGTATTTTTAAACAATTTTTTCCGTTGTCTACGTGGTTAGCCTGATGAAGCAACAATGGTCTGCGAAACACGTTGGAATAAACCACTTTATACTATGGGCAACTACTTTTAATTGTCCAATGCCTGTTTATTTTATGATGACTGCATTTTATGGTTGAAAATTTGTAATGGTCATTTCTGACCCATGAGCTCTTTTAATGCATATTTGCAATAAACTTTCTTTTAAATGTCATTGTGTTACCTCAGTCTCAATTACACTGCCCTAAAAGTCCCATATTAAGTATCAAGGTTTTTTTTTTTCTACGTATGTGAATATAGTAAAGGCATATACCACCCAAATCCAAGAAATTTATTCTACTCTGGGCAATCTAACAAGTTTGATAATGCACAATCTTGTTTCTTTACAAAAATATTAAACAGGAGTAAATGTTATTTATAACTAAAGAGCTTTTCCTGTGGGGATTTCCTACTCCCAGATTATCGCTCTCTATTCAGAAGTTACCCATCACCATGGGGGGGACTGGCAATGTCATATTAAGGCCCTGTTTACACTTGTGTGCCCTGAAAGTCATGCAATTTGACACGACTTGAAGCAATGCCTGTGTAATCTTGAGGTCTATGGACATCAAGTCACATCAAAGAAGGACCAAAGTAGTGCAAGGACTGCTTTGAAGTCGCACAGATATGAATGGTACATTTGAAATCATGGGGTATGACTTGTCATTGGGGGGGCTGGTAAGGAAAGCTGCAGATGAGGGAGGCAGGTAAACTGACGACAATGTCGGGGCTCAGCAGCCATGATAAAAAGTGGTCAGTTTAGAGGGTGGAGGGCAGAACCGGGCAGGATCAGCCTTGTATTTTATACGATACAAGGGACCAAATTACACAGGACAAGCACTATGTGATAACACACTTTAAGGGAACAGAATCTTTTTTTTCCCCTTTATGATACACGCTTAAATATGCTGTAAAGGGTTGGGATTTTGGGGAGAGGGGGGTGCAGTTTAGTCTCTCACAGGGAAGATTTTTTTCGTATATGCTCCCAGGGACTGGGTGGTGGCCCCCTTGTCTGTGTCCCCTTACAATCCTAACCCATACCTATGGGCCCGTTATTGGATAAACTATGCGCATCACATATCGTGATGGGCAATTTTGCACTTTTGAGCACCTTTGTAGGAATTTTAGGGTACCTAGGACTAGGGATGGGCTGGACGAACCCCTGTTCAGTTCGCACCAGAACTTACGATCACCGCAAAAGTTCTGACCCGAATAACGAACCCCATTAAAGTCAATGGGACCCGAACGTCAAAAATCTAGTGTCCCTGGGGTACATGTATAAAAATAAAAAAGTTTGTGAAAAACAATTTCTAAATGAGAAGCGATTAGATTTTTAAAGAGAAAGCATAAAAATTAAAAATTCCATCCAATATAGTGCATGGAGGGTCCCCTTAGTCTACCTGTAAAGTGGCAGATCTGTACCATGCCTAGAATCTGCTGCAGCAATAACTGCATTCATAAAGCCAAAAAAATAAAATATTTTCCCTGCAAGCTTATTTTGCTCTGCAACAGCTGGGGAGTCAGTGTGTATGAGGAGGCGACAATGTAGTGCACTATGAACAAAATTAGAGATTTTTTGGATACATTCTGGTGTCACTGACTTTGGATAGAAGTAACAGATGCGTAAAAATTGGTCTTTGAGTCGGTGGCGCCTTCCCACCACAACCCTATATATTGATGAAAGCAAGAATTGGCCTTGCTGTAAAAAATTGCAATGATATGCAGTAACACACACAGAAGTAAATGGCGTTAAACTGGCAATAAAGCAGTCAAATAGACGGTCAACCCTCCCTACACTGACACTAGCTGAACTGTTCCTACTCTAGCTATACACTAATGTAAAGATTACTGACGACATGGTCTCACTACACTACATTGAAACTATCTGAATTGTCCCTACTCTACACTAATGTATGACTACACAATGGTGGTCCTCCTCACTACACTCACACTAGCCGTAGACTGACACTAAACTAATATTCTACACTGACAATTGAAGCAAAATAGCACAGTATAAAACACACCAATAGCACTGAACAGAGCCCTGTTTTATCGCTTTCCACGCCGAAATCACACTGAAAATGGCTGCCATTGAAAGACTGCTTTTATAATCTGGGGCAGGAATGAGCCATGATTGGATAAAGTCATGATGACAGTGTCCAATCATGACTCTGACAGTGCTCTGTGCCCTGATAGGCTGAATCTTTCACTGCTTCAGCCAGTCAGGGCTTGCAATGCACTGTTCAGCGCTGCAATGCATTGCAGTCGGTTCGGGGGGGGGGGGGGGGGGGGGTTCGAACAAACTGGCCAAACTTATGCTCGGGCCGAGCCGTTTGCCCATCCCTACCTAGGACTGGATTCCTGTCAAGCATGCCTCTAGATATTAAGCAGCCTTGGGTTTCGGGTACTCTAAAATTGATGGGCAGAGCTAGGGCCTGTTGGGTCATAATTGTACCGCAGTTATCGAACAAGCAGTGGACTGAGGTGCTGGATACATACATCACCACAGTTATTGTCTCTATGGATATGGTGATCCAACTACGATTCTTACATCAGATACACTATACCCAGGTTTGTCTGTTTAAAAAGCATGAGAGGTCTTCCATACTATGTCATATGTCAGTTAAGTGAGGTTACTTTCCTTCATATGGTGTGGGAATGCCCTAAAGTACGGCCCTGGTGGTCTATGGTGACCAAATTCATTGCTGATAAGTTTTGGTCTCCCCAATATATGCAGCCCCTTGCCATGTTTATTGGGAGTTATTGAAGAAAAGGAGATGGATTCAGCTACAAAATTGTTTCTCAGACTGCTTTTCTTTTATGTACGCAAGCTCATAGCGAGGAGGTGGATATATGCCAAGAACTTGACTTTGGGGATGTTGTTGAAACGAGTTCATTCTGCTCTTCTGAATGATGTATAAGGCACAAGGTGATGCTCCTAAAAAATTTAGGAAGGTTTGGTTCTGTTGGGTGGACTCTGATACACTAGAAGGGAAGGTGGATATCTGAATGTCTTTGTGCGGAGACTAGATGGGATGCTAATTTTCTGCAATGCTCCAGAGATAGATGCAGTTTTAAAATACTTGCTGGACCTGAGGGGGTTAATTTTGTTTACTTGTCCACCTTTGTTTAGGGTTTATGTTAAATAATCTGTTGTTGTGGCTGGTAGCAGCCCTTTTATTTATTTTTAAGGGGACCAGCCAAAATTAACGTTCCTGAAGTCAGACTAACTAAAGATTGGCTTGTATAGGTTGCACACTATGCAAACAGCACATTGCGCTTTTTCTGAATAAAGTGGTTTGTCAGCCAGGTATGGTGGCAATTCCCTAAGGTAAAGCATTACTGGATTAAGGTGTATAATTTAAATTTACACACTCTCACCAAGTAAACCTTGTCAAATACCAGAGACAGGTGCTGCTGGGCTGTAAGGTGGAAACAGCGTTGAAATCCCAGAGATGTATCATAGCATTTATATGGGCAAAAATTCTCAAAATCTTGGAAATCGGCTGTCTTGCCATTCGAACAGCTCAAGTAGAAACTTTCCTGGATTATGATTAACGAGCACATGACAGCGATTTTGAATGATAAAATGCAGGTGTTCGAGAAAGTGAGATCCATGGGTCAAGTATGTGACTGGGGATCCTCCATCTATACCTGATGAGAGCAGTTTCACTATGGTTTTCCCTTCTACCTTTCTTTCCTCCTTTTTTTTGGTCTTTGCCGTAGTCTTACAAGGGTCTTCTTGCCTATTCCCTATAAACCCTGAACAGTGTTTATTCCCTTAGTGTGAAATCTGGTTTCAAGGTGACAAGGGATGTGGTTTTCTTTTCAAGGTGTTGACCCCTTTCACTAATGTATACAGTAGATATTAAGCACACCTGAAATCTACTAAGAATTATGAGCTGACTGTTAATTTGAAATTGCAATATGTAGAAGCTCTATCGAACTGTATATGGGGAGAGATGCATTTTGTTAATGTTACATTTGGAGTACTAAATGAGTTTTGGGGCTATCCCATAAAGACACTGATAGTAAAATCTATATCGACAGTAAAGATCGATATTTGAAAGAACACACATTTTAGGTGTATTTTCAAGCTTAAAAAAAAATGTATAGATATTCACCTATTTAGTATGCATTTTATACTGTATGCCTGCTTTGTAAACATGTATAATCTTTTGAAAAACAAAAAAACAAAAAACTTTAAGGCTGCTTTCACACTGGAACGGGCAGGCACTGATAAAACGCTGCTAGTTTTAGTGGCGCTTTACTGTCATTTTAGCAGCACTATTCAGCCGCTTTTAGCCCCCCCCCCCCCCGCTATCGGCTGATGAAGGGGGTTAAATGCCCCGCGTAGCGCAGCTGGCGAACCGCTGTGCAGGCGCTTCAGCAACGGTTCTTATTAATTTCAATGGCGCAGAAGTGGTGGAGGAGCAGTGCTGTTTGCAGGACTTTAATGTCCTGACAGCGCATCACCTCAGTGTTAAAGCACTCGGGCTTTCACAGACTGCAGGGGAGGCATTTTTCAGGCACTTTACAGATGTTATTTTTAGCCCAAAAGTGCCTGAATAACACCCCAGTGTGAAAGGGCAAAACATTGGAACAGAAAGTGGTTTGTCGGTGCATGTGGGCACAAGACTTTCTAGGTGATTCACAAACATTTAGATACTTACAAGTAAAGAGGTTACAGACACAGAGTGACCTTGCAGCACAGCAATGGGGGCACAAGTTCTTAGTGACCAAACTCTGATAATCTTTTCACAGCTTGCAGCAGCAATTAGAGTGTTTTCATAGTTCACAGTAAGTTCAGAGATCTCAGCTGAGTGACCTCTTAGTGTAGCTAGCAGCCGGCCATCAAGTGCTGACCAGATCTTCACCAAGCAGTCATCTGAGCCCTAAAAAGACAAAGATGACAAAACAGTAATCAAAAACTGTATTTAGAGATCTTTACAACATAAGTTTGTGGGAGAAACAAAGCCACTATCAATTCCTCTGCAAAGGGTACTGCCAGCTTTATTCTACATGAGTACTAGCTATGAAAAAAAAAAAAAAAAAACAGACAACTTGTCATTTATAACCCATCTGCAAAAGGTAGTGCTAACCTATTTAAGACAACACAACCAACTAAACAGGACAAGTCTACCTGCAGTGCACCTAACTGGATGCAGATCAAGTACAGTAGCGTTTTTACAGTTTGGGGTAGGACTCACATTTTAAAATGCAACCGAGAACACTAAAACATGTTTTAAATTTAGTGGTGCAAATAACAGCCTCCTGCAGTCACTGTGCAGCAGAGCTCAAACTAGGAGAGTTAGCACAAAGAGCCAATCAACTGTGTGGAGTGCGCATATGCCAACAAGGCACGCGTTCGCACCCCTTTTAGTGAAACCCATCTCCTGGGTGGGTACCATGGGAGGGCATAGCCTCTCCCTTTATAATCTGGGTCTGGAAGAACAGCCCAAAATGAAGAACGCCTGTCAAGGTATGCCAAGCATAGGTCCCATCAGAGAGACCATCTAAGGGAACTGAAGTGCTAGTCGGCATCCTTGTGTCAAATAAATTGCACCCCATCTCTTCCATGATCGTTGCTGGTGGCAAAATTGGGGCCCTGCCAACACTTGGTGTAGTCCACAGGGTAGGGTGCATCTCCACCTTGGGAGGATGTGTCAGCCTTACTTGTTCGATCCATGCCACAAGGAGTTTAAAAAAAGGAGTGAACAATACATGATAGCTGGAAAGTACAACAGTTGATCAGTCATGTGAAGAGAGTGAAGAGATGTTTTTTTTTCCCCCCCATTTTCAATGGAAGGAGGCCTATGAGCTTCAAAAACTAATCTGAGGGCAAGGAAGTCAGAACACAAATGTCTGTGCTGATGATTATATCCAGCGGCACCGATCGATAAGGAAAAACCCAATAGGCTGGATGAATAAAAGTCAATTGGTAGATACCTGTACTTTAACCACTTCAAAACTTTCACCCCCTTCCTGCCCAGGCCAATTTTCAGCACTGTCACACTTTGAATGACAACTGCGCGGTCATGAAACACTGTACCCATGTTCATTTTTGTTGCCTTTTTTGAGACAGATAGAGCTTTCTTTTGGTGGATTTAATCACCACTGGGTTTTTTTATTGCTTGCTAAACAAACGAAAAAAGAGAGGGGGGAAAAAAAAAAAGAAGAAGAATTAGAATTTTTGTTGTAAAATTTAGCAAATAAGTAATTTGTCTTCTTCACTGATGAGAAGGCACCGATAAGCTGCACTGATGGGCTGCACAGATGATCAGTGCCCTGATTATCAGTGTAAACAATGTACTGAAAGACATGCCCATTATTGGCAAGCTTTTCCTCACACAGACACAGCAAGCGAGGAAAGGACTATCATGTCAGTGCCAGCAAAAGGGTTAAAAAGCTGAAGCTCTGGCATAAGAAAAATTTCTCTAAGTACAAGAGGCATGTGTATTCTTACTTGAATCTAGGTGTGTTTTTTGCATTTCTAGATTTGTGGAGTAATCCAGTGTAAACGTTACCTCTGCACAAGAGCTTCCTGTAATTAAGACCACTGACTGCTGCCCTCTTCCCTTGTGTCAGGTAACTGGGCTTTATGTGCCTACTGTAGATTTCTGCAGGGGGCCTGCTAGGTCCCACCCACTCCACTCTCTGCACTGGCCATCTACAGAACTGTGATTATGTCACTGCAGCTTTTACAAAGGCATTTGGTTCACACAAAGTGCATTTATATGCTTTGAGGCTATAAAGGAAAACATTTAAATGAACTTTGAGCCCAGTGTTTAGCATTAAAAAGGAAATATTTGGAGACCTCCTGCCTGTACCACTAGGGCCGGTTCACACCATAGAAATAGAGTCTGGATGCGTTCCAGATGCTTTTCTGCATGCGCGTTTATAATGCGTTCCAGTGCATTTTTCCCTCTTTTTTTCTTAAACCTTAATAAGAACATGTGTGATCCAGCAAGTTTTTGGTGCATTCTAGTGCATCGTTAATGCATTTTACAGCGCTCCAGTACAGTCCAGTGCAGGAAAAATGCAGCATGATCAACTTTTTTTCTGGAACTGCAAGCACCAGTGTGAACTATGCTATTGAAAACTATATAACCTACTTTCCATGCGTTTTTGATGCAGGAAATAAAATACACTGGACTGCATATGGTATGAACTGGCCCTAAAAGGTGAAAGTTTGCCATTTAAACACTTGCCGACCGCTGCACGACGATATACAAATCGACAGAATGGCGCTGGCCGGCGTATCTGTACGTCCCCGCCTCCCAGCGGGCTTCTTCCTCCGTCTGTGAACTGTAACACAGGTCAGAGGAAGTGATGTCATCTCTCCTCGCGCTGCCTTTTTCATTCAGGAACCTTGGAGAGAGGGCATGAAAAGTGAGTTGCACCAACAGCACACTAACCCCAGTACACAGACACACAATCACCTCTCAATCACCCCCTGCACCTCCAGTCACAGTGTCACCGATTGCAGTGCTCAGTTTTTTTTACTGATCACTGCATTTGGTGTCATTTGCAACTGTAAAAATTGTTAGGGCAGTTAGTGGTAGGCCCCTTTAGGTCTAGGGTACCCCCCTACCCTCCTCTAATATTGGTTTAACCCCTTGATTCCCCCCCCCCCCCAGTTAACCCTTTCACCCCCGTCGCCAATGTCACTAAGCAATCTTTTTTCTGGTCGTTGTATTAGTTTCACAGGTGACACTAGGTAGCCACTTAGTTATTTAGGTTCACCGTCAGCTTTTTATAGCGTCAGGTACCCCCATAGATTACGTAATAAAGGTTTTAACCCCCGATTGCCCCCTAGTTAACTCATTCACCCCATCACCAGTGATCACCGTATAAGTGTTACAGGTGATGTTGGTTAGTTTGTTTTTTTATAGGATCGGGGCACCCAGCGTTTATTACCCAATAAAGGTTTAACCCCCCTGATCGCCCGGCGGGTGATAACAGGTTTTAGGGTCAGTCAGGGTCTGCGTAACCCCAGGCATTATCTGATTAGTGCCAGTAGGGCCAATATTCACACACGCAGCATACACCTACACCCCTACTGGTATAGTATCTGAACGGATCAATATCTGATCAGATCTATACTAGCATCCCCAAAAATGCAGTTAGCGGGATCAGCCCAGATACCTGCTAGCACCTGCATTTACCCCTCTGCCCAGCCCACCCAAGTGCAGTATCGATCGATCACCGTCACTTACAAAACACATAACTGCAGCATTCGCAGAGTTTGATACAGTTGCTGACAGCCTAGGAGCTTTTTTCCTGCGAGTCTCACTAGTGTACCAGTAAATTTGGAGCCCAAAATGGCAAATCGAAGGTACACTAGTGAAGAGGCCTACACGTTTCTGAGCATGACAGATATTGAAGAGGAAGTCACTCATCTGACAGATTCAGGCTCAGAATAGGATCCTATAGATGACAGCGGCTCCATGACAGATGCTCTGACAAGGGAGTTGTGGTCCCTGCCATGGTCAAGCGTACCCGACCCCATCGTTCTGCTGCTGTTGAGGTGCAAGAACCGCAGGACTCTTGTATGGAGCAGAGTACTAGTGCTGCTCATCCTTCCAGTAAACTGGCAAGCACCAGAGGCCTAGTACACCCTGGTCGTACATCCAGCACTGCAGTATCACATGGAGAGTCCCATAAGTGAAGTTCAAACTGGCGAGGTGGCAAGCACAAATAGTGTCCCGCTGCCAAGAAGATAAAGACAGGTCCGTCGTGCCCACAGTATCCTTCCTGCAGAATTCACCAATTATTGGCAATCCACCACTTCTCCAGCACCCGTATTTCCCCCATTCACTAGCCAACCCGGAATTCAGGTGGAAACAGTTGCTTTTACGTCACTTGATTTTTATTCACCGAAGATCTAGATCTCTAGATCTTTTTGTGGACCAAAGCAATTTGTATGCTGGTCAATTCTTCCCCACTAATCCCCAGTCCTCCCTTGCCAGAGACTGGAAACAAATGATGGTTTCCGAACTTAAGACCTTTCTGGGCATATCCCTCGATATGGGCATAGTTAAAATGAGTATGTTGCGGTCATATTGGTCCATTGACCCAATTTACCATATGCCCCTGTTCTCTGCCTCCATGGCCAGGGCACAATACGAGCAGATCTTACGGTTCCATGCACTTCAACGACAATGAACTCTGTTGTCCTCGTGGAGACCCTGGATACTATCGGCTCTACAAAATTCAGCCCCTTGTAAACCACTTCATAGAACGTTTTGCAGCCATGTTTACTCCCCATCAAGTTGTCTGCGTTGATGAGTCCCCGATTACATTTTCTTCCCAGCAAGCGTGCCAGTCAATATGTATAAGCTCTGTGACAGGGCCACAGGCTATACATATAGTTTTATGGTTTACAAAGGTATAGATAGTCATAGTAGTCACGTAGAGCCGGAGAACTGCCCAGATTACATAAGGAGTGCTGGCAAGATTGTGTGGGACTTGGTGTCACCCTTATTGGGAAAGGGGTACCATTTGTATGTGGACAATTATAAAATGAACGTGCCAATTTTTAGTCACTTGTTTGATCATCAGATTGGAGCATGTGGCACCGTGTGACCTAATTGTCGTGGCTTACCCCAGAGGCTTGTAGATTCCCATCTTAGGCTGGGGGAGAGAGCCTGCTTCCAGTGTAATAATTAGTTTGCTGTGAAGTGGAGGGATAATAAGAATGTTTTCGTTCTTCTCGTGTGCTAAGCAGATGAGGGCGGATATAGTGGTTTTGCTTGAAACTCACATGACGGGTCAGCTACAGTTATCCCTCAAAAGGCCGTGGGTGGGGTGGGCATACCATACTTCATACACGAGCAACTCTAGGGGGGTGGCTGTCCTGGTGGCCAAGGGTACTCAGTTTAAACTACACAGCCTGCAATCGGATAGACATGGGAGATACTTATTTTTGCATGTCACGGTGGGGGGGTTGGAGTTGCTCCTGCTTGCTTTTTACATACCCCCCCCCTTTCATTTTGGGGTACTCCAAGAGGGGGTTCATTATATGTTGCAACACCCTGCGTTGCCTGCTATATGGGCAGGTGATTTTAATGCGGTGATTGATCCGGCCCTTGATAGAGTCACTCACTCTGCTGGTCACTCGTCCCGTCCATCACTCACTAGATTTGGTAAGTTTCTCTCTGAGCTCGCGTTGACGGACACATGGAGGTATAGGCACCCTACTGATAGGGCGTATTCCTGCTTTTCACCAGCGCACAATGCCATGTCCCGTATAGATATGGTCCTGCTCTCCCCTGCCCTGCTCCCGCAGTTGCGGGAGGTGGGTTTTGGAGATAGGGCCCTGTCAGACCACTCGCCCTATTGGGTCCGTATTGGAGTGCCATCTGGCTCCGCTGTTCGCCTGTGGAGGATGAGCCCATTTTGGTTAACGGTCCTCCCGGATCTGGAAGAGATTCAGCGGGAGTGGGACTACTATTTTCAAACCAACGTGGGTTCAGCCTCGTTTGGCTCAGTTTGGGAGGCCTTTAAATTGCATGCCCGTACAATTTTGTCTGCCCGTATTAACCGGCATAAGGCCTCCTCGCGTCTGGTGTTGGGACAGGCAGAGGAGACACTGAGGGAGCTTGAAGAGGAGTTTGTGGCGAATCCTACGCCCACGAACTCTGCCAGGTTGCGCCTGCAGTCCAGGCTTACAGCTCAACTTCACTACGAAAAATCGGACAGGTCCATATTCTATAGTAAACAAAAAACCTATGAGTATGGGGAGAGAGCGGGGAAGATATTGGCCTATCTGGCTCGAATGGACCATAGCCCCCCAGTAGTCGTACAGTTGACTTCGGCTGCGGGGGAACTATTGTCTGATCCCGTGGAGGTGGCGGGTGCATTCCGTCGCTTTTACATGGATCTTTATGCCTCGGGAGCTGACGGCTCTCGAGAGCAGTTGGATACCTTGTTGAATGAGATAGATTTCCCTGTTCTTACGGACTCGCAGGTTGAGCTCCTGGATGCCCCCATCACTGAAGAATGTATTGCGGAGGCCGTGGCGTGCTTGGCGCCGGCCAAGGCTCCGGGCTCCGATGGCCTCCCTCGGGAGTTTTATTCCCAGTTCCAGGAGGTATTGATTCCCAGGCTCCAAGCGCTTTATTCCCATGTGTTTGCGACCGGCTCCCTCCCCCGCTCCATGAGTGAGGCCCTGATTATTCTTATCCCGAAGCCCGACAAAGACCCCCTTCTACCCCGAATCGTATAGACCGATTTCCCTATTGCAATTGGATATTAAAATATTAGCCAAAATTTTAGCCCTTAGACTTAATAAAGTAATTCTCCATCTTATCCATACAGACCAAACTGGCTTTATGCCTACGAAAAACACGGCGTTTAACCTGCGGAGGCTCTTCATGAATCTACAGGCTCCTCATGACAATGCCGGTGCCAGGGTGGTGGTTAGCCTGGATGCCGCAAAGGCGTTTGATTCTGTGGAATGGGAGTATTTGTGGGAGTGCCTCCGCAGGTTCGGATTCGGCCCTAAATTTGTTCGCTGGATTCAGCTTCTTTATCAGGCCCCTACAGCTCGTATTTTGGTTAATGGACAGATGTCCGACTCCTTCCCGTTATCCCGCGGCACGCGCCAGGGTTGCCCTATCTCGCCTATGTTGTACGCGCTGGCTGTGGAGCCTCTGGCTATCGCCATCAGAGCTCACCCTGACATCCGGGGTCTCTGTAGGGGGCGGGTGTCAGAGGTTCTCAGCCTTTACGCTGACGATATGCTGCTGTACCTGGAGGATGCTGGCCCCTCATTGGCGGCAGCATTGGAGTTGATTCAGAGATTCGGCAACTTTTCGGGCTTACGTATAAATTGGTCTAAATCCCAAATCCTCCCCATAGATATGACTGCCCCCACGTCGGTGCAGGCGGCGCTTCCCCTGGTGCGGACGGACCGGATTAAATACTTGGGAATACAGTGCTCCCGCTCCATTGCGGACTATCTCCGTTTGAATATACAGCCACTCTTCCTCATCCTTAAACATAAGACTCAGGTTTGGTCTAGATTGCCGCTTGGGGTTATGGGAAGGGTGGGGCTTGTGAAAATGATCCTCCTCCCTAAATTACTTTATGTCTTCTGGCATGCTCCAGTATCTATCCCGGCCCATGTTTTCCGTGATATGGAATCTATTTTAAACTCCTTTATTTGGGGGTCTTCCAGGCGCAAGTTGGCTTGGCAGACTCTCAAATGTCCTGTTCATCTAGGTGGGGTGGCGCTTCCGGACCTGGCGGCTTATTACATGGCTTCTCAATTGTCCCACCTTTTCTATATTAACACTTATGATAGACTTCGTTACTCTACCCTGGTATGTACGCCGGTAACGGACGTGGTTGCGCACCCCTTTCAGATTCTATTTTGTAGACATCGGGGGCTTTCCCGCTCGGGGTCGGGACAGCTCATGCTTTCACACCATAGTAGAATTTGGAGTGGGGCCCAGAAGGCGACTGCGGCTCCCACCCTACATGCCCACACACCTCTCTGGGAGAACCCTTCTCTGCCCGAGATGCTGAGGGTGCCGGATTATAAGCTGTGGATATGCAGAGGGATAGTGTATTTGTCCCAGTTGTACGGGGCTCAGGGCATTAAGACTTTTCAGCAGCTAAAGGAGGAGTATGACCTTCCGAACTTTATGTTGTTTCGCTACCTGCAGGTCCGTCATGCGGCTCAGACCCAATTTGGGCGCTCCTCTCCACCACTGGAATCCACAGCCTTGGCGGATTTAGTGTTTGGGGACGACTCGAGGAAATTGATTTCCTGTTTCTACCAGATTCTCATTACCCCCCAGGCCACGGCTAGAGCATACAGGTTGAAAACACGTTGGGAGGTTGATGTTGGGGCCTTGGAGGATGACCAGTGGAGTGACGTCCTGAATGTATCTAAGGTGGTGTCTCCGAGACTGTCAGATAGGCTCACGCATCTATACATGCTTCATCGCACGTATCTTACCCCTGGCCGCATATCCAGGTTCAGGCCAGACTTTGACCCTGCTTGCCCCCGCTGTGGGGACACCAACAGTTCTTTCTACCACCTCATTTGGGCTTGCCCGCTTGTCCAGGGTTTCTGGGAGCAAGTAATTAAGTTCCTGCATGACCACATGGGCTCCCCCGTTGCCCTATGCCCACGGCAATGTATCCTGGGTCTTCTTCCTCTTCCTGAGGAGGACAAATACTTTAGGACATTTTTGCAGGAGGTCCTCTTCACTGCTCGTATGCAGATAGCCTGCTTGTGGCTTAGGCCTACTCCCCCTACGATACAGCAGTGGAGGGGGGCAGTGAACAGTGTCTTACCGTTTAAAAAAGTAATGTATGCCAACCGGGGGTGCCCAGACAAATTTGGTAAAGTGTGGGATAGTTGGATGGAGAATGCAGATAGCTGCTCTGGTTGAAGAACACCTACCATGCCATTGCGGGGCCCGTTCCTTCCCTCTACTCCCCTACGCTACCATGGCCTCTAGGGGCACTTGTTCCTGATCACATCGGTTTAAAATGCTTGTATGTGCAGCAGTCAAGATGTTTCACTTTTGTATGTCAGACGTAAGATGTTTATGTTATTGGGTACTATGCATATTGGTGCTTGTTGCACCAGGGCTTATATATATGTATGATGACATTTTTTATTGCTATGCTCAATAAACTTGATTTTGGTTAAAAAAAAAAAAAAAAAAAAAAAGAACGTTTTCGTTCTGTCCTCCCTTCAAATTCCTACGGCGACTGTTACCTAGATGCCCATAAGGCCAGATGCTGGTACAAAAAAAGTGTCTGTATACAATGATATATTGCTCAAACATGCCATGGGCATATGTGAAATTACACCCCAAAATACATTCTATTGCTTCTCCTGAGTACGGGGATACCACGTGTGAGACTTTTTGGGAGTCTAGCCACGTATGGGACCACAAAAACTAAGCACCGCCTTCAGGCTTTCTATGGGTGTAAATTTTTAATTTCACCCCACACTGCCTATCACAGTTTCGGAGGCCATGGAATGCCCAGATGGCACAAACCCCCCAAATTACCCAATTTTGGAAAGCAGATACCCCAAGCTATTTGCTGAGAGGTATGGTGTGTATTTTGCAGATCTCGCTTTTTGTCAAAGTTTTGAAATTTGAAAAAAGAAAAAAAAAATACATTTTACTTTTCTTAATTTTCAAAAACCAATGAGAGCTGCAAATACTCACCATGCCTCTCAGCAAACGGCTTGGGGTGTCTACTTTCCAAAATGGGGTCATTTGGGGGGGGGGGGTTTGTGCTATCTTGGCATTTTATGGTCTTCAAAACTGATAGACAGTGAGGAGTGAAATCAAAATTTTACGCCATTAGAAATTCTGAAGGTGGTGCTTGGTTTTCAGGGCCCGTACGAGGCTAGGTGCCCAAAAAGTCCCACATATGTGGTATCCCCGTACTCAGGAAAGCAGCAAAATGTATTCAATCACTTGGGCCAAAAAATTCAATGGGCTCAACAAGCCTCTCAGCAATTTCCTTGGGTGTCTACTTTCCAAGATGGGGTCATTTGAGGGGTTTTGTACTGCCCTGCCATTTTAGCGCCTCAAGAAAACGAGATAGGCAGTCAAACTAAAAGCTGTGTAAATTCCAGAAAATGTACACTAGTTTGAAGACGCTATAACTTTTGTGCAAACCAATAAATAGACATTTTTTTTACCAAAGACATGTCGCTGAATACATTTTGGCCTAAATGTAGGACTAAAATTGAGTTTATTGGGTTTTTCTTAGAAAATATCTTTTTTTTTCCCTAAATTTTCAGTCATTTTCCGTTTATATCGCAAAAAAAAAAAATGAAAATAGCAGAGGTGATCAAATACCATAAAAAAAAAGCTCTATTTGTGAGAAAAAAGGACACAAATTTTGTTTAGGTTCAACATTGCATGACCACGCAATTATCAGTTAAAGCAGCACAGTGCCAAACTGTAAAAAGTCCTCTGGTCTTTAGGCTTAAGTGGTTATAAAAAAAAAAAGTGCATTTTTTTTTTCTCTTTCAGGAACTTGCAAACCATTTGCACTGAGGTACAATGTCAGGCTCCTGCAAACACCAGTACAACTGTCTGCTTGTATGTCCTGTATGAGCAGGCAGTTATTGAAGTGCAGGAAGGGTATAGATCTAAAGAATGGCACGCCTCAGCGCCCTCAATTCATTGAGAGCTACAAGCCGTCTATCACAGTGGCGGGCAGAACTTGTAGTTCATTTATTCACAGAAATCTGTGGGGGAGTAAGGTGCACAGTAGCTCGTTACAGGTTACACTTTAAATACAGGTGTAACATGTTACTAAAAGATGAACTAAGCCCTGGTTCACACTGATTCAGCTTTGAAATCGCGCAACTTCAAAGCCGCACGTCGGTGCAATTTGCACAGTCGCTTTCATTGCAGCTTGTGACTAAAAATTTAAGAGAAGTCTATGTAAGTTGCAATGAAATTGTTAAAAAGTAGTGCACAAACCTTTTTCGGAATCGCTGCAACATGAGTTGCGGTGATATGAAATTACATTGCTGGCAAAGGAGTGCAACTTTTCATGCGATTTGGAACTATCAAACCTTGTGCTTTTAATTACCGTATTTACTGGAGTATAACACTACACACTTTCCCCCCTGAAAATAGAGGGAAAATTATGTGTGCACATTATACGCCAATGTTTTACCTGGACTGTCGTAGAGGGGGAAGGGGAGGGAACAGCGACGCCGGATTACAGAGCAGGGATCTCCTGTTTACTTGACAGTCGCTGTAATACAAAGTCCCGCCTCCTGGATCGGCTATGATAGAAATCACATGTCCCGGCATTGGACCAGTGTTCTGTCCATCATAGGAGCCAGTCCAGGAGGCGGGACTTTGTATTACAGTGGCCGAGTAAACGGGAGCTCCCCGCTCTGTGTAATCCAGCGTCTCTAATCTCCGTGCACTGATCGGGCTGCATTGATGGGCACTGACCCTTATTTTGCTTCAAAGTTCTTTATTTAAAATTTAAGGTTTTTTCCTGAAACTTCCTTCTTAAAATACGGTATGTCCTTTGTTCTAGGTATGACTTTTAGAACGATGTAATAAAAAATAAAATAAAAAAAAAATACTGATATTTTACATTTTGTGTGATTTCTCAGTGGCACATATAAAAGTCCCAATTACTTGGTTTTGGGTGTGAAGGGTTTTACATATTTTTTTAAACATTGTTCATTTATGGATTTAGAATTAACCAACTCACAGTAAAAATTCTTTGACCCGTTCGGTCAAATGCAACACAGTAGACAGAAGAGAGATGACCCAGAATCCTCCTCTGCATCTTTATCTGCTGGTACATGGTAACAGGAAATGCAGAAGCGAACTGCATGGCCCCGGTAAGATGTTTCCCCTGATGCACATCCACTAAAACACACAAAAAAAAAAAATATGTAGTGAGTGATTAGTGGGCGTTATCAGATGCAGCATACATACGGAGAGGATTTTGTCATACCAACAAATGGTGGATTCCTCCTGGTAATAGGCACTTCTGGTGGTCTCCCACGCTGAAGAGTGGCAAATGACTTCTGACTCCACTGAGCATTTCTGTGACCTGAAGACATGTAAAAACAATGCGGTATGAAAAAAATACGGGCATATGAAAAAGTGTCTAGAAAATAATCAAGTGTATGTAAATACTAGCAACTAATCTCTCTTGTTTGCGCCCCTTTTCGTTTGCTAAATATACTGCTGTTATTTTTTAAAAGTACAAAAAACACCTTTTGGTTTTGCCAGAAATAGTGAGAGTTGATAACTTTCTAGGCTTACATTTATTTTGGAATTGATAGCCAATATACACTGTGTTGTCACGCAAAAGAGGAAGGAAAGATCCCGCTTATTTCGGGCACATCAGTTATTTTTCTGTATTTGCAGTGTGATGAAAGGGCTAAAACATGGGGAAATATGCATGTATAAAAATAAATTCCAGGGATGCACAACCCTTTTTTGAAAAGTTTTGCCTTGACATATGCTTTACAGGAATGCCATTATAAGAAACTTAAAGCCTACTGGAAGAACAGCCCAAGTGAAGAATACCGTTCAAGATAGGCCTGGCAAAGGCCCCATCAGACAGTCCATCTATGACATTGGTTCTCAACTCCTGCCCTCAGGAACCACTAATGGACCAGGTTTACACGATAACGAAAATACATCACAGGTTATATCCATTTGCTACTCCGCGATTGCAGTATTTTAGTCTGCATCTCCCCCAAGGTAACTCTTTAAACCTGCCATGTAGTGGGTCCTGAGGACAGGAGTTGAGAACCACTGATATAAGGATAGCTACAGGGAGGGAACTGTAGTGCTAGTTGGCTTCCTTTTGTCAAATAAATGGTAAACCATCTCATCCTATGGGTGGAAGGAAAGAAAATAATTCAATTGTCCCCATTAACACGGACATAATCCCTCCCACAGCACCATTGTGTTCTGCTGGCAGGGAGCCTCCCAGAGGCACTAATCATTCAGGAAAACCCCAACAGGCTTGGTTGGTGTGATCGGGCGTTTTGCTTCGCTTGCTTAGCAACATATTACACCCTAAATACAGGTGTAACATGCTGCTAAAGGTTAAGTTGGCCTTTACAGCTGCTGACACCGATTGAAAAGGTGTCCAACATTTGGGCACGGAAGTTACCAAAAATATGAAGAAGAATACATATCGGCCTAAACTAAGGATATTTATTTTTTATTTGGGATATCTATTATAGCAAAAAGTTAAAAAGATGGTGTTTTTTTTTTATTTTTTTTTAAATTGTAGTTTTTTCGTTTATAGCGCAAAAAATTAAAAAACCACAGAGGGGATCAAGTACCATCAAAAGAACGCTTTATTTATGGAAAAATGTATGGGAGTGTTTTTATAATAATCAGCTGCTTCCCCTGCAAGGCTCTAATGAGGGAAATTGCAGGGTCTGCATTTCATTAGACGCCATTTCCCTTTGAGAGTTTTCCACAAAAAATGCAATTTTTGTTGCAGGGGATGTTCAAAATCTAATTTGCATCTTAGTGCAGACTTCTGGGAAATAAAGTAAGCCAAATCACACAAGCAGGAAATGACATACCTGGGGGTAGCAATATTGCCTTTTACAGAATTGAAAGGAAAAATTTAATTTTTAACAACATTTGGAGTCCTTTAACACCAAGGCGCTTCTAAACTGCTCATGAAACGCGGAGGACTTTTGCAGCACTTTTGAGGCGTTTGCGATGCACTTTTTAAATAACACTTGCCTCAAACGCTTTTGAAGCACTTTTCAGGCACTTCCTTTCCTTTCAATGGACTGGGGATTTTTTTTTAGCTGCTTTTTTTAGCTTTTAAAACATGCCCCAAAGATGCTGCATGACAGATTTTTGTTCAGCGCACTGCCCAGTGTGAAAGCGTTCATTGATTTTAATGGGAAGCAGTTTGTGAGCTTTTCAGGTGTATTTTTTTTTTAATGCCAAAAAAAAAAAAAAACTCCTCAGGGTGAAAAGGCTCTTAATTGCAATAGGACTTGTGTTGCAATTGTATACAATATTTTTTTTATTTGGCAATTTTCCTTTTTCCCCATGAAAGTGTAGTTACCCTTTAAATACAGGTTTGTCCATGCAGGGTTTAGCTTTGGCTTAACCCTGACAAATTCTACAAGTAGATGAAACCGGTTTGTGTACGTTCCTCCTTTGTGAGCACATTGGACCCACAGCCCAGCAGGACTCTGGACAGATGACGAGAATCATCCGTGGTGTTCAGCTCTATTTGATAACCGAGGTGAACTACGGTATCATATGTGTGATTTATATACAACTTAACACCGTGACGGTTTATCTTAGCATGTCAGCAGAAGCCTTGGGAAAAGTTGATTATTGCTGTGCGTTTCACTTTACTTACCTGCTGGCTTGTGTTCATCTATCCTGCCATTGCTGTCTCAAAGCAAACTAATGAGCATTTAAACAGGCACACTGTGTAGATGTGCTGTTTATCTGAGAGTTTCCAAGTACAGTAATGACTTGATACACAGTAAAACTGCATTCATTGTTGACAGGTTGTTTGTAAAGTAAGAGGACTGCTGTGCACATCATTGGATACATGTGTGTCTTGTAGGCTGTATATGCACTTTATTCAGCCTTTAAGCAGCATTGTATCAACTTGGTTTCACTCAAGAGTTTGGTTTTCCTTTATATAGAGATGTTCAAGTGTTACTAAACCCAGGACCCTGCATTCACTACATCTGGTGTCACACAGTACACAAAACATGGAAATGCTATTATTTTAGCAAATATAAACTGCTAAAATACCTTTTCTCATCAGCAGTATATAGCAGTCTTGTGACTTCTATAAGTGTCTGGTTTAAAAAAAAGCCTGTAGGAGGAGTTTTCATTCTACTCCGATTGTCCTATGAGACTGCAGGGCCCATGACCCTCTGTCTGGATAGTGCCGATTGGCCTTGTGCTGATCACATGCACCCTCCCCAAGAGGAAAAAACAAACCCTCTCTAGTAACACACCAAACTGAGCATGTGCAACTTGCCCCCAAGGCTCTGTTTTATTAGGAGATGGATTGGGGACAGTGGAAGAAGGGGAAGATCAGAGAAGACAGGATCAAACTGCCTTTTTACACAATGCTGGGGATTAACTCCTTAGGTTCCACAGTATTACAAGCATGCTTTGCTGCATATTCAGACTGATTTTAATGTTGTGGGTTTAGTAAATGTCAGGAATTCAGCCACTTAGTAAAAAGTGAAGGCACACCAAGTTAAAGTTATTAAATCCACAACATTAAAATCAGTCTGTATATGCAGGAAAGCATTCTTGTTATACTCACTGTGGAACCTAAGGGGGTTAATCCTCTGCACTGTGTAAAAAGTCTGTTGATCCTGTCTTCTGTGATCCTTCCCTTCTCCCACTATCCCTAATCCATCTCCTGATGAGACAGAGCCTTTGGAAGCACTCTGCACAGACTCAATTTGGTGTGTATTGCTAGAGAGTTTTTTTTTTTCTTGGGAGGGTGCATGTGATTAGCACAGGGCCCATCAGCACTGTACAGAGGGTCAGGGGTCCTGCAGCCTCATAGGACAGTAAGAGGAGAATGAAAACTCCTCTTACAAGTGTTAACCACACACTGATATAAGCCAGAAGACTGCTATATACAGTACTTCTGATAAGAAAAGGCATTTAGCAGTTTATATTTACTAAAAATAGGATGTTTAAAAGAGCTTACCCGTAAAAATCCTTTTCTTTGAAGTGCATCACAGGGACACAGTCATAGTAGTTACTATGTGGGTTACAGGCCACCTTCAGGTGATGGACATTGGTACGCCCTAAATTAAAAAGTGCACTCCCTATATAACCCCTCCCATTGGTGGGAGTATCTCAGTTTTGTAGCAAAGCAATACACGCATATACCAAATAAGGGAGGGATCTCTGTGTCCCCTGATGTACTTCAACAAAAAGGATTTTACAGGTAAGCCATTATAAAAATCCCATTTTCTTATCATACATCACGGGACACAGAGCCATAGTAGTTACTATGTGGGATGTCCCATAGCAATGCCAACTGAAGGGAGGGAGACACGATAAAAGTAAGGCACCAAGAGACCAGAGAACTCATACTGCAGCCTGCAGTACACTGTGCCCAAGGGCAATATCCTCATGATCTTTTACATCTACTTAATAGAATCTGGCGAATGTATGGACTGAAGACCAAGTTGTGGCCTTGCAGATCTGAGCGATGGAGGCTTGGTGATGCACTGCCCAAGAAGCACTAACAGCCCTGGAGAAGTGCGCTTTCATATGAACAATCACTTGATGAATCCAGTAGATTTTGACACTGTCCTCTTTTAGGACTGTCTGGCAACACAAACATCTGTTTTATGATTCTGAGGGGGCACTTGTAACAGACTTTGACTGCTCGCACCACATCAAGAGAATGTAGTGATTTTTCTTCCACAGAACAATGTTCTGGAAAAAATTAAGGCAGAATATCCTGGTTTAAACGAAAAACCAATACGACCTTCGGTAGGAATTCAGAATGAGGCCGCAAAACAACCTCATCCTCATGAATAAACCAATATGGCTCTTTAGAAGAAAGAACAGGCAACTGATACTCTTCCCGCAGAAGATATGGCAACCAAGAAAATAATTTTTCCTCGTCAAGAGGACCAAGGGAATATCTTGTATTGGCTCAAAAGGCTGCTTCTGTAAAGCTGAAGGGACTAAATTTAAGTTCCAAGGGTTCAGGCGTGATCTGACCGGAGGATTAATCCACGTTACCCCCTGAATAAAGTTATGAACCAGACAGTGTGAAGCAAGAGGTTGTTGGGGAAAAAAAAAAAAACAACACATAAAGCCGACATCTGGCCTTGATAGGATTAGGAATGAAGCTGGCCTTGAGTACTATCTGTAGGAATCCTATCCATGACATATTTCCTGGGGTGCCAACCCCTGGATTCACACAGGAGAAAAAATGCCTTCCAGATTCTGTAGTATATCACTCCGGAGGCCGGATTCCTATTATTAACCAAGTAGAAACTACTGACGCCAACAGCCCACGATCTTTCAGAATGTGGGTCTCGATAGCCAAACCGCAAAATTCTGGAATACCGGACCATGCAAGAGAAGGTCTGGCCATAGCAGTAGGGTCCAAGGGTTCCCTACCGCCATTTTTAAGGTCTCGGCAAACCAAGATCTCCTGGGCCACAAGAATCACCTCTTCCCTTCTTGCTTGATCCTGCGAGAAGGCACGGAAGCAGAAGAGGAGGGAACGCATAGATCAGTGAAAAACTGATCCCACGGAAAAACCAAGGCATCTGTTCCATATGCCATCAGATCCCTTGTCCTCGACACAAAGTTGTCGGTCTTGTTGAACCTGGACGCAAACAGATCCTCGTCCAGAAATACCCATTTTTGGCATAATGACAGAAAGATGTCGAGGTGAAGGGACCATTCTCCCGGGAAAAATTGTTGGTGACTCAAGTAGTTCACCTGCCAATTCCCTATCCCTGGAATGAAAATTGCTGATTGGCAAATCATTTTTTCCCAAGATAGAATATGATTCACCTCTCTCTAGGCTGCACGACTTATCGTGCCCCCTTTGTGATTGATATAGACCACAGCTGTGGTATTGTCAGATTGGATCCTGACAGGACAATTCCGTAGTCTGAGCGTTCAGGGCTCCAGGGCCTGAATCTCTAGAATATTGATGGGCAAGGTCATCATTTACCTTGGACAGATGCTTCTTCCAGGACTGCTCCCCAGCCAAGAAGGCTGGCATCTGTTGTTACCACCTTCCAGGTAACTAGTAGAAAGGATTTTCCTTTTTGAAGATTCTTGGATATCAACCACCAATTGAGGCTCTGACACACTGAGGGATAAACGCATTGGGAAGTCCAGAGCTTGGACTTTCTTGTTCCAAGTTGACAGGATACTGTTTTGCAGCAGTCTTGAATGAAACTGCGCATGAGAAACGGCCTTGAAAGAAGCCACCCTCTTTCCCAACAATTTCATGCATAGTCGAATAGAATGATTCTTCTTTGTTTTGATCAACTGAATCAGTTCCCTTACGGAACTGATCCTTCTGAGCTTTTCTGAGCTGTATCTATGATCAGCCTTAAGTACTGCAGTCTCCTTGATGTTTTTAAGGATGATTTTTCTAGGTTGAGAATCCAACCTAGGTTATTCCTGGTAGCTGACTGGGGCGACCAAACTTTGGTTTTAAGCGGGCTACTGATTGATCTATCAAGAGTAGATTGTCTAAGTAGGCTAGTATCGTTATACCTTGAGCCCCCAACCTGGTTAAATGAGGAGCCAGGACCTTAACCTGTAAACACTCGAGGTGCAATAGCTAGTCTGAAGGCAGAGCTACAAACCGGAAAGATTTTCTACCTCAAAGCATAGAAATTTCTTGTGAGCGGGGGAAATCAGCACATGGAGAAAGGCATCCTTGATGTCGATGGACGCCAGAAGTTCTCCCCCTTGTAGGATGGAGACTACTGATCGGATTGACTCCATGCGAAAAGAGCGGTATTCAAAAACCAGTTTAGATCTTTGAGATCTAAAATGGGTCTGACATCCCCGTTAGGTTTTGGAATCGTGAAAAGGTTTGAATAAAAACCCTAATCCTTGCTCTTACAAGGGGACCACTGATATCACACTGAGACAAGGGATGATCCAAAGCTATAGAGAGAGACTTCTTTTTCATTGGATCTCTGGGAACATTTGATCTGAGAAAACGAGGAGATGGGAACCATCGAAACTCTAGTTTGTAACCTAGAAAAATTGAGGAATCCACCAATCTGTCTTGACATTGCTCCTGCCAGACCCTGTAGAATCCTTCCGCCCACTCGAGTGAGCAGGGGTGCCCCTTCATAAAGAGGTTTTAGTATTTTGTTTTGTGGGTTTCCTCCCCCAGGTCCTCTTTTGGCCCTGGGACTAACCCTGAGGTTTACCTCTTGAAGCTGACGGTGAAGGCCATCATGACTGCCTGGAGGCCGATGCCCCTGGCACCAGAGAAGAACCACGTTTTAAAAGAAAAAAAATGCTTAAACTTGTTTTTAACCAGTAAAAGGGAATGTTTCCTATTAGAATTTTTTGGGATATACCTATCCAGATTGTCTCCAAATAACCATTCGCCATGAAATGGGAATCTGGCCAAGAGCTTTTGCCGACCAATTTTTCAACCATAGGATTCTATGCACATGTACCAGCCCTAGCATGAGCCATGAGGCCTGGAGAATAGAATATTTCATAGTGTCTACTGTAAAACACAACGCTTCTATATTCCGGCCAAATCTTGGGCCTGCTGATCAGGAATAATCTTGAGTACCTCCATAAACTGGTCCGTTAAGATACTCTGATCGCTGCCAGCGCAGGCTGAACCTGCAAGCGAAATATAGCTATTAAAAAGGAATTCAAACTTCTTATCTGTTGGATCCTTTAGCATATGAGCATTGTCCACTGGACAAGTCTGGTACAGAGGACACAGCAGCTACAACTGCTGGAAATCCCCATTTCTTATAGAACTTTTCCTCCATAGGATAAAGTACTGAAAACTTTTTTGGAGGAAAAAACTAACTGGGTGCTCCCACTCAGAATACACAAGCTTTTTTTTAGCCATGAATGGATAGGAAAATCATGAGCAGATTGAGGAGGCTTTAGTGAACCCAAACCAGAAGTGGGCTCATCAATTGACTGCGCTTATTGGCAGTTAAAATGTGGAGTGGACCAATTCAGTGAGAGACTGTACCAACCACCTTTCCTGCGAACCTGATCCTTTCATATTAGGTTCTTCGGACATCAGCCTCTTCCTGGTCCCTTGAGAGAAATTCGCCATCTCTAACCCCTTGTTCCTCAGCATGAGAGTCCTAAGCAATGGATGGGGACCTGTTATACTTAGTCCCACTCTGGGATGCGATTAAAGCATCACTTTTTTTGCTCCAAACTTAGAATGGTTGGAGAAAAAACCTCCTTAGTCATATATACAGGGGCTGTAATGCTAAAAACAGCTGCAATCCTTGCTTCTTCTGATGGCTCATTTGAAAATTTTAGAAAAACTTTATTTACCTTTCCCACCGCAGGGTTTTCTGTGGTAAACCAACAGACCCAATCTTCACCCTTCACGGTGGGTTCCGTTAAACCTTCAGGAGCTGGGGAGCCTTGAGGAAACCCACAATCCCGGACCTGTAATAGCACCTCCGCCAGTAAAACTATGGCCTTAATACCAAAAAGTACTGGATCCCAGGGTCCAGCTCTCTAAAAAGAGAAGCGTTACAGGCAAGGTCTTGTTTCTTCAGATAAGAGGCCTGGGTAATATTCAATTCGGCCAAAAAGACACTTTGAATGGATCCGGCTGCATGGCTAGCCCCAGCAAGGATTGCTCCAGTGGAGCTCAGCACAGCACATCTTTACTCGTGACCAATACCTTAGACACTGACGAAAAAACTGAGGTACTCCCACCAGTAGGATGGGTTATATAGGGAGTGCACTTTTTAATTTAGGGTGTGTCAGTGTCCATCACCTGAAGCTGGCCTATAACCCACATAGTAACTATTATGGCTCTGTGCCCTGTGATGTACGATAAGAAAATAGCATTTCCATGTTCTGTGTACTGTGGGACACCAGATATAGTGAATGCAGGGTCCTGGGTTTAGCAACACTAAGTCTAGGAAGCTGGCATCGGTGTGGAAGGAGTTAAAAGGTTGGAACTCCTGCTTGTCTCTGAGTTGGTGCAGCTTGCTATGGAGGCACTCAGTAAGGGGGAAGGGCCCAGAGCTCCTGGGGGGAACTGAGGTGGATTGGGGCTGCTCTGCACAAAGGAACAAGCACAGCTTCGCTGTGTCAAACGCATCTACCCGTTTGCCTGTCCTGTGGCGTTATTCATGTTACAGATTTTACAATAGAGATTCATCACTACCCTCAGTGTGCAGCCATTCATTTCTTTTATCTATATTGCACAGCCAGTGAGCTGAGGCTAGCACCCCTGGGAGGAATCCATTCCCCGGCCTACCTGGCTCCATCACTCACCTGGAGTGGCATTTTCTTTTCCTATTTCCTGCTCTGTGAAAAACAATTGCACAGAGCAGGTAAATATAATATTCCTTTACAAATCACTTCAATATCCCTGTGTTGTACAGGATGATGCTGAAGATACACACACAGACCCCCCCCCCCCCCCCCCACACACACACACACACACACACACACACACACACACACACACACACACACAGACCAGAGCTTCAAGACAGAGGAGGAGAGGGCCATTGCAGGGTAGAAGGTAAGCGATACATCCTGTTCTGAAATCCCCTAGACATAAAAGGCAATTAATCCTTGCAGTGCAGTTTAGCCACACTGCAAGGTGGATTTTTTTTTTTTCCCCATCGAGTTGGGTTTTAAAGCAGCCACAGTCCAACCAAAGGGAATCTCTGAACCATGGTCTAGAAAGTAAGTTTACATATTTCGATTAACAGAGGTTCCTTTAAACAGATAGAAAGAATTCATCAAGGAGTAATATACCTTTTTCTGTACGCAATGTTGACTGTTTGACAAGGCCAAGCAGCGAACTTGCTCTGGATAGGTTTGCTGGAGAGTGGTTATCAAGAAGCGTTGTTAAACTCTGACATAATTTCAACAAATGGTCTGGCGCTACACACTTGTTAGCCGATACCTGCAAGCAGAAAAAAAATAAAAGAAATATATCACATTATCTGAAAAGGTTCTCCTAATCCAAGTCATGGTATATGTCAGCCTCTCTCAACCTTTTCAACAGAGGAACCCTTGAAATAACTTTCTAGTCTCAGGGAACCCCCCTGCTAGGCTTATCTACTCTACTTTTTTTTTTATCTACTCTACCTTTAAAACAGATATGGTTAGGCCCTAAAAACTTAACCCAAAAAAATAACTGTTAGTGAAAACAAATCAGACAGTATTCAATTGTGTTTTTGCAAGTGTGCCATTACAACTACAATTCTAATTTCCAAATCCAGAGAAACCAGTGTAGAAGACACTGCTTTAAACCTGCACTTGCTCAGCGATTTACATGCCTTTACCCATGCCTAAATTTAGAAAGCAGGCTACGGGGTGCACACAGGTCCTCAGGATCAATATCCAGTCTGAATGAGTTCAGTTGCCAGAAGAGTAATATGAGAATCCAAGACTGCTTGGAATGACAAAAACTGATTGAGTGAAACACTTACATGTGAGGGAAGACAGGCAGAAAAGAACGACTTATCAGAGGGCAACAAAATTAATTAGAACATGTTCATGTGCTATAGTTCCTTCAAATTAAGACCCCTTTCACACTGTGCCGCCCATATCGTCGGTGGTAAAACGCAGCTATTGTTATCAGCATTTTACTGTTGGATTTGCGGCGCATTTCAGCTGCTAGCGGGATGCTTTTTACCCCCGCTAGCGGTCAAGAAAGGTTTAAAACCACCTGCAATAGCGGCGTTTTGCCAGCAGTATAGCCGCGCTGCCCCACTGATCTCAATGGGCAGGGGCGTTGGAGGAGCGGTAAACACACCGCTCCTTCACCACTCCAAAGAAGCTGCTGGCAGGACTTTTCCTGACACCCTGCCAGCGCACCGCTCCAGTGCAAAATCCCTCGGGGCTTTCACACTGGAGACAATTGAGCGGCAGATTGCAGGCGCTATTTTTAATGCTATAGTGCCTGCAAAACACCCTCAGTGTAAAAGGGGTCTTAAAGTGGAAGTAAACTCCCCTATCGTTATCAGCCAAGGAAGCTGCCATCTTTTCCTCCGTTTAATCTTTAACTGCTATGGTGCTGCACATGCGATTCGTTATGACACCAGCCATTGGATGGTTTGATAGTTTGGCTGAGAGCACAGCCAATGTGCAGTTAGCATTCCCAGCATGCCTTTTTTTTTTTTTAACTGTTTAAATCAATGGGTTTACTTCCACTTTAACCACTTCAGGACCGCCGTATTGCCAATGTACGTCAACACAATGGCACAGGCAGGCATAATCACGTAAATGTACGTGAATGCCTTCTAGCGGGTGGGGGGTCCGATCGGACCCCCTCCCGCTAGATACGGCGGTCCCTTTCGGTGCCGGAGCGATCGGCGATGAGGGGATGGCCGTTGGTTTCCGCCCATCCCCTCTCGATCGCTCCTGGCCAGTGACGAACTTCCTCCCCTGTGAAAATGTAAACACAGGAGGAGGAAGTGATGTCACACTCCTCGTGGCGGTCTTTTTGAACCGGACAGCGAGGAGTGAAGACGCAAGTAAGTGCACCAACAGTCCACTGACACATAGGTACACACAGGCACACATTTCACCCCAGTCACCCCCCGATCGGCCCCCCGCCCCCCCCCCCAGTCACAGTGTCACTAATGCAGTGTTCATTTATTTATTGATCACTACATTTAGTGTCAGTTGTGACTGTAAAAAGTGTCAGGGCAGCTAGTGTTAGGCCCCTTTAGGTCCAGGGTAGCCCCCTACCCCCCCCAATAAAGGTTTAACCCCTTGATTGCCCTCCCAGTTAACCCTTTCACTCTCTTTTACCAGTGTCACTAAGCGATCGTTTTTCTGATCGCTGCAATAGTGTCACTGGTCCCGCTAGGAAGCTAGTTTTTTTTTAGGTTCAACGCCAGGTTTTTATACCGTTAGGTACCCCGATATATAACCTAATAAAGGTTTTAACCCTTTGATTGCCCCTAGAGTTAACCCTTTCACCAGCGATCGCTGCATAAGTGTCACTGGTGACGCTGGTTAGCCAGTTAGTTATTTAGTTATTTAGGTTCCCCGTCAGCTTTTTATAAAGCTTCAGGTACCCCCATATAAATACCCAATAAAGGTTTTAACCCCTGATTGCCCTTAGTTAACCCTTTCACCAGTGATCACCGTATAAGTGTTACGGGTGACGCTGGTTTGGTAGTTCGCTTTTTATAGCATCAGGGCACCCGCCATTTATTACCCAATAAAGGTTTAACCCCCTGATCACCCGGCGGGTGATATAAATTTGGTTTTAGGGTCAGAAAGGGTCTGCGTCGCCCCAGGCAGTGCTAGGTTAGTGCCAGAACCGCTAACACCCACGCGCAAAGCATACACCTCCCTTAGTGGTATAGTATCCGAACAGATCAATATCTGATCTGATCAGATCTATACTAGCGTGCCCAGCAATTTAGGGTTCTAAAAAAATGCATTGTTAGCAGGATCAGCCCAGATACCTGCTAGCACCTGCGTTTTGCCCCTCTGCCCAGCCCAGCCCAGCCCACCCAAGTGCAGTATCGATCGATCACTGTCACTTACAAAACACAACACACATAACTGCAGCGTTCGCAAAGTCAGGCCTGATCCCTGCGATCGCTAACAGTTTTTTTTGGTAGCGTTTTATACAGTCGCTGACAGGCTAGGTGCTTTTTTACCTGCGAGTCTCACTACTGTACCCCTAAATTTAGAGCCCAAAATGGCAAAGCGAAGGTACACTAGTGAAGAGGCCTACACGTTTCTGAGCATGACAGATAGTGAAGAGGAAGACACTGATCTGTCAGAATCAGGCTCAGAATACGAACCTGTAGAGGACAGCGCCTCCATGTCAGATAGCTCTGACGACGAAGAAGAGGTCCCTGCTATTGTCAGGCGTACCCGACCCCGATTTTCTGATGTTGTTGAGGTGCAGGAACCGCAAGTCCCTCGTATGGAGTATAGAGCCAGTACTAGCGCCGCTCATCCTTTTGGTGAACTGGCAAGCACCAGCGGCCTAGTACACCCTGGACGTACATCCAGCACTGCAGTATCACGTGGTGACGTGGCGAGTCCCATAAGTGCAGTTCAAGCTGGCGAGGTGGCAAGCACAAGTAGTGTCCCGCTGCCACCAAGAAGAAGAAGACAAAGACAGGCCCGTCGTACCCATAGTGCCCTTCCTGCAGAATTCGCCTATCCCAATTGGGTGCCCACCACTTCTGCAGAGCCCGTACTTCCCCCATTCACTGCCCAACCCGGTATTCAGGTGGATACAGATGATTTTACGCCACTCGATTTTTATTCTCTGTATCTCACGGAAGATCTCTATAGATCTATTGTGGACCAAACCAATTTATATGCTGGTCAACGCATCGCCGCTAATCCCCAGTTGCCGTCTCTTGCCAGAGATTGGAAACCAGTTACGGTTTCCGAATTTAAGACGTTTTTGGGCCTTTCCCTCAACATGGGCACACACAAATTTATGCGGATGCGGGCTTATTGGTCCACGCATCCGGCTGACCACATGCCCCTGTTCTCTAACTCCATGCCCAGGGCACGATACGAGCAGATCTTGCGGTTCTTGCACTTCAGTGACAATGAACTTTGTCATCCACGTGGAGACCCTGAATACGATCGGCTCTACAAAATTCGGCCCCTCATAAACCACTTCAACCAACGTTTTGCAGACTTGTTTACTCCCCAAAAAGTTGTCTGCGTTGATGAGTCCCTGGTTAAGTTTACTGGTCGCTTGTCATTCAAACAGTACATTCCCAACAAGCGTACCAGGTACGGGGTCAAGCTCTATAAGTGCTGTGACAGGGCCACAGGCTATGCATGGAGCTTTATGGTTTATGAGGGTAAAGATAGTTACGTAGAGCCGGAGAACTGCCCTGATTACATAGGAAGCGCTGGCAAGATAGTGTGGAAATTGGTGTCACCCTTATTCGGAAAGGGGTACCACTTGTACGTGGACAACTATTACACCAGCGTGCCACTGTTTAGTCATTTATTTGATAATCAGATTGGAGCATGTGGCACCGTGCGACCTAATCGCCGGGGCTTTCCCCAGCGGCTTGTAGATTCCCGTCTTAGGCTGGGGGAGAGAGCCTGCTATCGGTGTAATAATTTGCTCGCTATGAAGTGGAGGCATAATAAGAATGTTTTCGTTCTTACCTCCCTTCATGCAGACACGACGGTCCAAATTTCTACGGCGACTGGTATTGTGGAGAAACCCCTCTGTGTCCACGAATATAACAAAAATATGGGAGGGGTGGACCTCAATGACCAGATGTTAGCGCCGTATCTAACTTCCCGTAAGACCAGACGCTGGTACAAAAAAGTGTCTGCTTACTTATTTCAATTGGCTTTGCTGAATGCTTTTGTGCTATACAAAGCTTCAGGCGGAACTTTAACCTTTCTTTTCTTCCAAAGAGAGGTTGTCACAGAGCTTCTGTTTCCAGACGGTTCTGTACCTCACCATTCCCAACCAAATGCAGTAAGCCGGCTGTATGAGAGGCATTATTCTTATGTCCTCCCGAGTACCCCTACCCAACGAGCCCCCCCAAAAAAGATGTCGTGTCTGTAGCAAGCGCGGATATAGGCGTGACACCCGTTCTTATTGTCCACGCTGTCCTGGCAATCCTGGTCTTTGTCAGGGTGAGTGTTTTGAACGCTACCATTCACTAGTGAAGTATTAGCGTAGGGTACAGCATTTCACAGGCTAGGCACACTTACACAGGGTCTCCCAAGATGCCATCGCATTTTGAGAGACCCGAACCGTTACAGTTACAGTTTACAGTTCAAAAAAAAAGTGTATAAAAAAAAAAAAAAAAAAAAAAAGTAAAATAAAACCAAAAAAAATATAAAATATAAAAACCAAAAATAGTTGTCGTTTTATTGTTCTCTCTCTCTCTCTCTCTCTTCTCTCAAATTTTTTATACTTTACTGTTTACTGTGTTATTGTTAACCATTTTTCATGTTTTCAGGTACGCCATTCAGCTGCAGCGTGGATTTATTTATCTTGACAGCAACAGCGTTTGCTCCCACGATACATAAAGCCGCGACTCCAGTGCTGTAGGAGGTGATTTCACCACCACAGTTAAAAAAGAGCATATATGCCGAAGCATGGGGGCATAAGGGGTGGAGGAGCGATTTTGCTCCTAATGCCGCGTACATACGGTCAAAATTCCGACGGAGGGCTTGCCCGTGGAAAAGTTTGAACGTATGTACGCAGCATAACTTTTTTGCGGGAGGATGCCCCCATGCTTCGGCATATATATATTTTAGGCACAGGTTGTGTTAAAAAATGTTTTATTTTTTACTGTTTTTTTTGGCAATTGCTTTGCAGGTATGGTATGGTAAGGTTTTACTGGGATGTTACTTTGTTTTAACGTTAACCATAATTTGCTTAGCAGGTACGCCATTCAGCTGCAGCGCGGATTTATTTATCTTGACAGCAACAGCGTTTGCTCCCACGATACATAAAGCCGTGACTCCAGTGCTGTAGGCGGTGATTTCACCACCACAGTTAAAAAAGAGCATATATGCCGAAGCATGGGGGCATAAGGGGTGGAGGAGTGATTTTGCTCCTAATGCCGCGTACATACGGTCAAAATTCCGACAGGGGGCTTGCCCATGGAAAAGTTTGAACGTATGTACGCGGCATAACTTTTTTGCGGGAGGATGCCCCCATGCTTCGGCATATATAAATGGTGCATGTATGTCCATCATTAGAAGTGGGTGGATGAAGGGAGGTATCTAATGGTGGGCATACCCACCGATCAATCTCTTTTTTTTCGTTCAGACAACATGCCTCTCAGTAAATAGCTTGGGGTGTCTACTTTCCAAAATGGGGTAATTTGGGGGGGTTTTGTGCTATTTTGGCATTTTATGGCCTTTGCACCCTTAGAAATCCTGAAGGTGGTGATTGGTTTTCGGGGTGCCGTACGCGACTAGACTCCCAAAAAGTCCCACACATGTGGTATCCCCATACTCGGGAGAAGTAGCTGAATATATTTTGGGGTGCAATTCCACATATAACCATGGCATGTGTGAGCAATATATCATTTAGTGACAACTTTTTGTACATTTTTATTTTTTATTTTTAGTCATTATTCAATCCCTTAGGACAAAAAAAATAAATATTCAATGGGCTCAACATACCCATCAGCAGTTTCCTTGGGGTGTCTACTTTCCAAAATGGGGTCATTTGGGGGGGTTTTGTGCCATCTTGGCATTTTATGGCCGTCAAAACTGTGATAGGTAGTGATAGGTAGTGAGGAGTAAAATAAAAAAATTATGCCCTTAGAAATCCTGAAGGCGGTGCTTGGATTTCGGGGTCCCGTACGCGGCTAGGCTCCCAAAAAGTCCCACACATGTGGTATCCCTGTACTCAGGAGAAGCAGCAGAATGTATTTTGGGGTGTCATTTCACATATGCCCATAGCATGTGTGAGCAATATATCATTTAGTGACAACTTTGTGCAAAAAAAAAAAAGTTTGTAATATTCCCGCAACTTGTGGCAAAATATAAAATATTCCATGGACTCAACATGCCTCTCAGTAAATAGCTTGGGGTGTCTACTTTCCAAAATGGGGTCATTTTGGGGGGTTTTGTGCTATTTTGGCTTTTTATGGCCTTCGAAACTGTGATAGGTAGTGAGGGGTAAAATCAAAAATTTGCACCCTTAGAAATCCTGAAGGTGGCGATTGGTTTTCGGGATGCCGTGCGCGACTATACTCCCAAAAAGTCCCACACATGTGGTATCCCCGTACTCGGGAGAAGTAGCGGAATATATTTTGGGGTGCAATTCCACATATAACCATGGCATGTGTGAGCAATATATCATTTAGTGACAACTTTTTGTACATTTTTTATTTTTTATTTTTTTTTGTCATTATTCAATCCCTTAGGATAAAAAAAATAAATATTCAATGGGCTCAACATACCCATCAGCAGTTTCCTTGGGGTGTCTACTTTCCAAAATGGGGTCATTTGGGGGGGGTTTGTACTGCCCTGCCATTTTAGCACCTCAAGAAATGAGATAGGCAGTCATAAATTAAAAGCTGTGTAAATTCCAGAAAATGTACTCTAGTTTGTAGACGCTATAACTTTTGCGCAAACCAAAAAATATACGCTTATTGACATTTTTTTTACTAAAGACATGTGGCTGAATAAATTTTGCCCTCAATGTATGACTAAAATTTAGTTTATTCGATTTTTCTTATAACAAAAAGAAGAAAATATCATTTTTTTTCAAAATTTTCGCTCTTTTTCCATTTATATCGCAAAAAATAAAAATCGCAGAGGCAATCAAATACCATCAAAAGAAAGCTCTATTTGTGGGAAGAAAAGGACGCAAATTTCGTTTGGGTGCAATATTGCATGACCGCGCAATTACCAGTTAAAGCAGCGCAGTGCAAAATTGGAAAAAGACCTCTGGTCCTTAAGGTATTTATTGGTCCGAGGCTGAAGTGGTTAAGGAACATTGAATACATGTACATTGAAGACTGCTTGATGGTAAAGGCATAAGGTAGTATAAATCTGTGGAACATGTCATGGAGATGCCCAAATCATTTTTGTCTGCAAAAATCAAAACAATTTCTCAGATCCAATTCAGAAAATTACAATTTCTAAAGGAAAATCCCTTCACGTAAACATGGTGCACTACAGTGATTCACCGCACAATCACGTCTTTCAACACACAGCACAAAAGGACTGTGCAACTTTTAGCAAAGTGCCGAAAATAAGAATTGTAAAAGTATTAGGGATGAGGTTTTGGGGTTTAGAAAAATATAAGACACTGGAGGGGTAGTCACAATATTAGGACCCTCAGTCAAAGAGAATCCTGGTGGGTATACGAATTGGGCTCATTAGCGCCTAGAGCAGGGATATGCAATTAGTGGACCTCCAGCTGTTGCAAAACTACAAGTCCCATCATGCTCTGCCTCTGGGTGTCATGCTTGTGGCTGTCAGAGTCTTGCTATGCTTCATGGGACTTGTAGTTCTGCAACAGCTGGAGGTCCACTAATTGCATATCCCTAGCCTAGAGGATTAAATAAGGAATTGGACCTCAATTGTTTTTTGGCCAAATTTTTTTTATATTTAATATTTATTTTCTACATTTTTTTTTTTATATTTTGAACAAATCAATTTGTAATTTTTAACTACACATAATCCCCACAAATAGATATTGATTCTGTTCTATATGGATGTTCTCATGATTAGAATAGCAATAACACATAATATATATATATATATATATATATATATATATATATATATATATATATATATATATATATATATATATATATATATATATATATATATATATAATTAGATGTGTGGCTAGGGAATGCACATATAACTGTGGTAATATTATAATTAATGGTGGCTGTGTGCCCTACCATAACACATACAAAGGGATTATAGCAGTATAGTCAATGTGAGTGCAAACACCGCTACAAGAAAACGGCCAGTGCTCAGGTATTAATGTGGGCTAAAGATAAATGGCGATGACCAGTACATTACATAGTAATCACCACTAGGGTCTGTTTTTGGCACTAGAGTGGAATAGGCTTATATATGGGAGTACAGCAACCCATCAGATAACAAACATTTATAACACATATTAGCATATAGACATTATGAGCACAAGATACTTATTAGGAAATTGCCACAATTCATATGTAATTGCAAGCATACAAGAAAATGGCGGCGATCGCTGCTATAAATAACATGGGAAGAACATCAGCCAATCACAAATCCCAGAGGAAGTCAAGAGATTGTGATGACACCGGTAGGAGGAGCTTGATCGGTTGACGTGAAAGGAATCAGGAAGTGCTCCCGAGCACAGGTTTAGGACCGGGTGAACGCTGCTGACCGGGACTGCAGATCCAGCTTCAGATGACACTATCACCCCACCACACATGAGTTTACTAAAGCGTGTTTTTTTCATGAAATGGGAGTGCAATTCTTGTGGAGTTTAAGTTGTAATAAATCCTTTTTAAAAACGATATCACGCGGAAGCCTCTATTGTTTCTACATGTGACACAGATCTAGATAGAGAGAGGAGGTTGCTGGTGACCAAAAGGAAGGAGTTGTTCTTGATCCGCATTTAAAGCCAAATAGTTACCACAGGAAGGAGGAATCACAGGAGGATCTCTTAAAGCCGTTAACATTTACTACAGGCTTTTATAAAAAGCCCTTAAGGTGAGGGTACATCTGGTGGAGGGGTACACGAGGATTGGGTGTGCACAGCATGAAGGCACCAGTATCACTTTTATGATGGACTGTTAAAGATTCAGATTCAGCATATATATTAAAGGATATTGTGCAGCACATGGAGCATTTGTACTTTATTTTGGACATTATAAATAATTGAATGTTATTTGCACGTTTTTGGATTTGTTTTATAGGATATATTACTAATTTAATATATTAAATTATTCAATTTTTTTTTGTAGATTTGTGAGAGATGGAGATCTATTCTATAGTTATTTCATGTAGTTATTCACAGTTTGGTCTTAGCACCGCACATTTGTTACGTAATTTTGTATTGTCACATTTAGGGAAGCGTGGGGACTGCTGGCAGTTGTCTTTTATTTTTATTTTTCACTAGTTTATACATTTTTCATTGCATTTATTAATTTTAGCAGCTCACAAGTTTCCAGCGATTAAAATAAGAATTGTCAGCATCACCCAGCAGACAGAATCTTTAATCCTCTCCAATTGTTTTCCAGCATTTTCAGTGCCTTGAAAAAGTATTCACACCCCTTGAAATTTTCCACATTTTGTCAGATTACAACCAAAACACAAAATGCATTTTATTAGGATTTTTTTGTGATCGACCAACACAAAGTGGCCCATAATTGTGAAGTGGAAGGAAAATAATAGTTTTCAAAATAGTTTACAAATATCTGAAAAGTGTGGTGTGAATTCGTATTCAGCCCCCTTTACTTTGATACCCCTAACTAAAATCTAGTGGAACCAATTGCCTTCAGAAGTCATCTAATTAGTAAATATAGTCCACCTGTGCGTAATTTAATCTCAGTATAAAAACAGCTGTTCTATGAAGGCCTCAGAGGTTTGTTAGAAAACCTTAGTGAACAAACAGCATCATGAAGGCCAAGGAACACACCAGACAGGTCAAGCATAAAGTTGTGGAGAAGTATAAAGCAGGGTTAAGTTCTAAGAAAAATCTTCCAACCGTTGAACATCACACGGAACACTGGTCAATCCATCATCTGAAAATGGAAAGCGTATGGCACAACTTCAAACCTACCAAGACATGGGCGTCCACCTAAACTGACAGGCCGGGCAAGGAGAGCATTCATCAGAGAAGCTGCCAAGAGGCCCATGATAACTCTGGAGGGGCTGCAGAGAGATTCACAGTTCAGGTGGGAGAATCTGTCCACAGGACAACTATTAGTTTTGCTCTCCACAAATCTGGCATTTACAGAAGAGTGACAAGAAGAAAGACATTGTTGAAAGAATGCCACAAGTAATCCAGTTTGCAGTTTGTGAGAAGCCATGTGGGGGACACAGCAAATATGTGTAAGAAGGTGCTCTGGTCAGATGAGACCAAGATAGCATTTTGCTTTTAGGCCAAAAAACGCAATGTGTGGCAGAAAACCAACACTGCACATCACCCTGAACACACCTTTGCTTGAGCAGAGACAGGGAAGCCGATTTGATGAGAAGATGGATGGAGCCAAATACAGGGCAATCTTAGAAGAAAACCTGTCAGAGTCTGCAAAAGACTTGAGACTGGGGTGGAGGTTCACCTTCCACCAGGACAAAAACCCTAAACATACAGCCAGAGCTACAATAGAATGGTTTAGATCAAAGTATATTCATGTGTTAGAATGGCCCAGTCAAAGTCCAGACCTAAATCCAATTGAGAATCTGTGACAAGACTTTGCTGTTCACAGACACTCTCCATCCAATCTGACAGAGCTTGAGCTATTTTACAAAGAATGAGCAAAAATGTCCCTCTCTAGATGTGCAATGAGAAATCCCCAAAAAGACTTTGCAACTGTAATTGCAGCTAATGGTGGTTCTACAAAGTATTGACTCAGGGGGGCTAAATACAAACGCATACCACACATAAAATTTTGGAAACACATTGATCTTTTTCCTTCCACTTTACAATTATGTGCCACTCTGAGTTGGTCTATCACATAAAATCCCAACAAAAATATATGTGTTTGGTTGTAACATGACAAAATGTGGAAAATGTCAAGGGGTATAAATACTTTTTCAAGGCACTGTAGGTGGTTGGATACTTCAGGTTCATTACACTGTGTGTGCCTCACTATATAAAAACAGTACACAAAATAACATACAACAGCAGAAAGTGAGATTGTGCTTACCATTTCCTCATATGTCCTACTGTGTTCATTGCCCTGCCAATCCAATCTGTTTGGAAGTAGCTAGGATAGAGAAGAGAATGATAACTCTAAAACCTTTCAAAACTCAAGGCAAAAAAATAAAATAAATGAACCTATTATACAAACCAAAATATGAAAAATTGAATTAAAGGGGGTGTAAAGGTAAATATTATTAAAAAACATCTGACAGTGCCGCCCCCCCAGCCCCCCGTTTTACTTAGCTGAACCCTCGGAAAATTAAGCGCATCTTGGCCTCAGATGCTAGTATTGCATATTCTTTAATAGAGAAGTATGGGTTTATATTTTAGAAACATACTTACCTAGGTGGATGCAGCATCTTTCCCCCCCTCGCCTTCAACACTGAGAACTGAGTGATCAAACACTGCTGATTGCTTGGTTCTCAGGGCTCCATAGGCAGAGAGCTGCTGATTGTCAGTCAGCAGCTCTCTTATTTGCCCCCTGCTCACTAACTGGTGCACTGGGCTGTGGAGGGGGAGGGAGCAGCCAGCTCATTCTCTCAGTGGCCCATTGAGAGGCTGAGCCGGGTGCCGATCCAGGGATCTGGCAGATTCCGACTGCCTGGTCGTGATGGCGCCCGAGCCGGGACCGGCTCTGTGACATCAGCAGAGAGAGGACTTCAGCCCACTCTCTGCTGAAAACGAGCTTTGGCTGTACTTCCCCTTTAACTACTTGCCTCCCAAGTCAATTCTGACACTTCTCTCCCGAATGTAAAAAAATCATATTTTTTTTGTTAGAAAATTACTCAATAACCCCAAACATATTTTTTAGCAGAGACCCTAGGGAATAAAATGGTGATTGTTGCAACTTTTTATGTCACACGGTATTTGCGCAGCAATTTTTCAAACGTCATTTTCGTTTGTATAATGTGAAAGATGATGCTACCGGGGGGCGTTTACAATGAATGTAAACATCCCTTGTAAGAGGAATAGGACATAACAGGTCCTCTTTATGGAGAGATCTGGGGTCTATAACCAGACCCCAGAGCTCTCCTCCAGGCTGGAAAAAAAAAAAAAAATCAATCTCTGGCTTTCCAGCCAAATACACGGCAGTGTTTACAACTGTCAGGGCCAGATGCGACGCCATAAAGTAGCACCCAGCCTCCGAGAGTCACGCCATGTTAAACTCCCTCTGCCAACGGGATCATTCTTTGGCCTCGCCCATCGCACAGGCAAGACCCTGTTGAGTGCCCACACAGCAAGCAGTTTGCTATGGCGGCACCCGAGCTGAGCTGCAGCTCCGTGTGTCCATTAAGACATGGAGCTGCGGTTCAGACCCACCCCCTCTCTCTCCTGATTGTCCGAGTTTGACAGCAGCAGGAGCTAATGGCGCCGCTGCTGTGTCTCAGCCAATCAGGAGGGAGAGTCCCGGATGGCCAAGGCACTCGTGGACATCGCTAGATAGAGATGGGGCTCAGGTAAGTATTAGGGAGGCTGGGGCTGCTGCGCACAGGTTTTTTTTTTTTTTTTATCTTAATGCATAGAATGCATTAGGATAATAAAACCTTCTGACTTTACAACCACTTTAGTGCAGGTAATTTCACTAGCCTGCAGGTGTGACACCATAGGAAGTGGACGGAGCAGAGATCACCTGCTGGGGAGAAGGGATGGGGGTACATGTAAATATAATGCAGAATTCAAAGTTGACCTGATGACAGCCAGGTGTCCAGGCCCCAGAGCAACCAAGCAAGCCCAATACATTATTTCATCGCCTTGCTTCACAGCTGGTATAAAGTTTGTCTCCTTAAATTCTGTCTTTGGTTTGCTCCAAACAAGTCTACAGTACCTATGGCCAAAAAACTTTATTTTTAAATTCATCAGTTCATAGCTTACCGTTTCAGAAAGCATATATTTTCAATTGAAAATAAAGGGACTGCTCTCTGGCACATCTGCTGTACTAAAATTAAATTACTGTAGTCCGATTGTAAATGCATGTACCCTGACACCAACTGATCCCACAACAAAATATTGGGGTTCTTGGGAAATTCTTTTAGCATCAGCTCTTCCACTGAGTTTGCTTGGACAGCAAGTACTGGACAAATTAAAAACTAGAGCACTTAAGATTGGCATGTTCTAACCCCTGCTGCCCCACATGATCATTGTCATCTAGCAGGAAGGAGGTGCTGGCTGTGTTCTCTCTCTCGCTCTCCAGCTCCACCCTCCTGCCAGTGAAGCACTTCAGTACTAACAAGCCGGTCACTGTCAGCTGTGTATACAGGAGCTACACTGACAGAAAGCTGAAGGGAAAGAGAACATATCCTAAAAAGCCAAGTGTTGAAGTGGCCAAAAGAGGAGAAAATGCAGACCGTTTCTTTTTTGTGCAGCTGCACCTAGATTTTAAATGATTATTGGAGGATGATAGAGCAGGGCCTTGTAATCCTTATACTTGTTGCCCCAGAATAAGTATCAATTTAAGGGGTTATTTCAGTTAAAAAGAGAAGAGATCAGTGACAGAACCAATACATCCTGAATAAAATTAGATTAGATTAGTGCTTACCTTATATTCGTTGAGCTCCTGTCTCAGCATCTGCAAACAAAGAAAGTGAAGATGGAACTTAATTTAGTTGACTTGTAAAGTCCATTGTAATATTACATAAGAAAATTTGAACATTTTTACTGGATTTCAAAAGAAGCTGCACAACCCGGAAATCTATACGAAAGAAAATGTGAAAAAATGTTCCCCGTGGGATTTTAAGGCAGCAAACAGACATCAAATTAATTTTTTCCAAAATATTTTATTGCTTATACATACATTTGACCTAGGATTGTAAATCTAGCAATATTGTAAAAAAGTTTACGAATCTTTATTGTCACACCAAAGCTCATATTTTAATCTTATCATGCTTATCCACCGTGACAGGTGTCATTTAGTGTTTTATAAGCCAGGGGTTGACAAATTTGCTTTGAATTTAGGAGCCATTTTTTTTTTTTTTTTTTTTTTTTAGAGTGGTATGGATTGTCAGCTCCCGGGGTAAGGCCACTCATTTTCACCCCCTATCCCTAACTCACAATGGAGCACCCAGTCAATAACTCCAATGGAACGCTGTTACATCAGGGTTATGTTCTGACCAGAAAGAGTAAGGCTGACAACAGATGGAACTGCCTGGCGCTGGCAGGTGGCCCTGGTTGGCGGTTGGCACTTGTTGGCCCTGGTTGGCGGTTGGCACTTGTTGGCGGTTGGCACTTGTTGGCCCTGATTGGCGGTTGGCACTTGTTGGCCCTGATTGGCGGTTGGCCCTGATTGGCGGTTGGCCCTGATTGGCGGTTGGCACTGATTGGCGGTTGGCACTGATTGGCGGTTGGCACTTGTTGGCGGTTGGCACTTGTTGGCACTGATTGGCGGTTGGCACTTGTTGGCACTGATTGGCGGTTGGCACTGGCAGGTGGCACTGATTAGTGGTGGCACTGGCAGGTGGTACGTTGCACTGATTGGCAGTGACACCGGTTGGCACTGGCAGGTGGCACCGATTGGCGGTGGCAGGTCGAACTGGTTGCCACTGGCAGGCACGTGACACTGGTTGGCATTGGCAGGTGACACTGGTTGGCATTGGCAGGTGACACTGGTTGGCATTGGCAGGTGACACTGGTTGGCATTGGCAGGTGACACTGGTTGGCATTGGCAGGTGACACTGGTTGGCATTGGCAGGTGACACTGGTTGGCATTGGCAGGTGACACTGGTTTTCTAACTGGCAGGTGGCACTATTGGCACTGGCACTGGTTTGGAAGTGGCAGGTGGCCCTGGTTGGCGGTGGCACTAGTTGTCACTGGCAGATGGCACTGATTGGTGTTGGCAGGTGGCACTGATTGGTGGTGGCACTGGCAGGTGGCACTGATTGACGGTGACACTCGGCGGTGGCAGGAGGTACTGGTTGGTGGTGGCAGGTGGCACTGGTTGGTGGTGGCAGGTGGCACTGGTTGGTGGTGGCAGGTGGCACGTGACACTGGTTTTCTAACTGGCAGGTGGCACTATTGGCAGTGGCACTGATTGGCAGGTGGCCCTGGTTGGCTGTGGCACTAGTTGTCACTGGCAGATGGCACCGATTGGTGGTGGCACTGGTAGCTGATCCCTGCGATAGCTAACAGTTTTTTTTGGTAGCGTTTTATATTTAAATCCTGAAGGCAGTGCTTGGTTTTCGTGGTCCCGTACGTGGCTAGGCTCCCAAAAACTCCCCCACATGTGGTATCCCAGTACTCGGGAGAAGCAGCAGAATTTATTTTGGGGTGTAATTTCACTTATGCCCATAGCATGTGTGAGCAATATATAATTTAGTGCCAACTTTGTGCAAAAAAAAAAAAAAAAATTGTAATATTCCTGCAACTTGTGGCAAAATATAAAATATTTCATAGACTCAACATGCCTCTCAGTAAATAGCTTGGGGTGTCTACTTTCCAAAATGGGGTCATTTGGGGGGGGTTTGTGCTATTTTGGCATTTTATGTCCTTCGAAACTGTGATAAGTAGTGAGGAGTGAAATCAAAAATTTGCACCCTTAGAAATCCTGAAGGCCGTGATTGGTTTTCGGGCTGCCATACGTGGCTAGACTCCTCGTTCTCAGGAGAAGCAGCAGAATATATTTTGGGGTGCAATTCCACATATAACTATGGCATGTGTGAGCAATATATCATTTAGTGACAAATTTTTGTAAACTTTTTTTTTGTGTCAATCACTTGGGACAAAAAATAAATAAAAAATATTCAAAGGGCTCAACATGCCCCTCAGCAATTTCCTTGGGGAGTCTACTTTCCAAAATGGGGTCATTTGGGGGGGGGGGGTTTGTACTGCCCTGCCATTTTAGCACCTCAGGAAATGAGATAGGCAGTCATAAATTAAAAGCTGTGTTAATTCTAGAAAATGTACTCTAGTTTGTAGACGCTATAACTTTTGCGCAAACCAATAAATATACATTTGACATTTTTTTTTACTAAAGACATGTGGCTGAATAAATTTTGCCTTAAATGTATGACTAAAATTGAGTTTATTCAATTTTTCTTATAACAAAAAGTAGAAAATATCTTTTTTTCTCAAAATTTTCGTTTTTTTTTCCATTTATATCGCAAAAAATAAAAATTGCAGAGGCAATCAAATACCATCAAAAGAAAGCTCTATTTGTGGGAAGAAAAGGACGCAAATTTCGTTTGGGTACAACATTGCATGACCGCGCAATTACCAGTTAAAGCAGTGCAAAAATTGTAAAAAGACCTCTGGTCCTAAGGCTAACAATTGGTCCGAGGCTGAAGTGGTTACATAACCAATTTAAAATTAAAAAAAACGTTCAAAAGTGCAGCTCTGGTACCCGAGAATAAAATTTACCTCAGAAAATGGGGCAAGGTGGAAGGCATTGCCTTTTATTTTTTCAGTTATGGGGTGCTAGGGTAATCTTGAAAGATAGTGAACTTGTCACAAACCTGAACATATGGTGAAATTGCAAGGAGGTTACTTTAACCGCACATGTCAAAAAGGATCAGACAATTGGAGACATGAGCAGCCATCTTGGTAGAGGAAGGGATTTGCTTTCTCATGTAGGGGCTTGTCCTGGATAACACGTGATCTGATAATTAGTGGGGTAATATTCAAGTAACAAGAGGCACAGAAATGCTATATTCACAGAATGAAGTAGAGGCGGGGAATGCTTGCACTCTGCAGGTCTCTGGGTATGGTTTTCCCTCCAGCGAGGAGAACAGTACAGTAGCACAGTAGTATCATCAAATCTGATCCCAAATCTTGTTAGACTAGCAGTTAAAGGCAGCAGTTTCTAATGCAGGCCATACACACTGAATTTCAACTGATTCCTGAAAGTCACTTAGTGGGTGGCCCTGTTGGCCCCTCCCAGCATAATATCCTTTTATGAAAAAAGGAAGCAGTCAAGCAGAGAATTTTCAACTGAGACGCAACTTACCTACAATAGTCCAACATGGGTCATCCTTCTGTGCTGATAGCATGGATTTTTTTTTTAAATATATATTCAGCCTGTAGGTTAAATGAAAAAAAGAAATCTACCAATGTATGGCCCTCACAGCTATCATGTATGTGCAAGACACAAGAGTGTCTATGCACAGTAAGTGCATTGCTATTTTTCAGGAGGAATTCAAGACCAGGAGATAGATCTATCAAGGCATCACTTAAAACACAATTAATATTTCTGGATGTTCTCTTATAAGATAGAAAATTTCACTTCTTGAGTTCAGGGTGCCGGCGGTAAAATGGCACCATTATTATTGACGCATTACCGTTAATTTTAGCGACGGGTTTAGTCCCCTGTTAGCGGCCGAGAAAGGGTTAAAACCACTGCAAAGCACTGCTGCAGCTGCGCTTTGATGGCGGTATAGCGACGCTGCCCCATTCATTTCAATGGGCAGGAGCGGTGAAGTGCGGTATACACACTGCTCCAATTATGCGGCTAGCAGGACTTTTTTCACCGTCCTGCCAGCGCACTGCAGTGTGAGGAGCAGTTCTTTCACTGTACTTTTTTAGAGATGTAGCACCTGCACCTTTAAAGGCCCCAGTGTGAAAGGGATCTAAAATTTTATTTTGACGGACCTTGTAAATCAATAGGGAGATTCCAAGGGGTGTTGGACAAGTTTGACTATTACAGGAAAGGTTGAAATTCGTATATAGGATTCAGCTACCTATAGCTCCAGCTGCATTATTTGTTTTTATGTGTAGCTTCACTGAATGGAGAGATCTGTCATTCAAAATGTAGCATGCACCAAATATACAGCAAAAATTTGTTACCAGTGGAATGTTAGTTTTAGTCTTATATTTACTGGAAAAGTACAGGTTTTCTTTCAGCATAGGTGTTGCTTTAAGAATATATCAAGAAAACCAACCTTCCCATTGCTGCTATATTAATAAAAGTAAATAATCATACACCCCAAATCATGCTAAAAAAAAGTAAATGTTACTGTGTGGCTTGCCAAGTAGCAGCACAACCTCTGTGCCACCAGTAATACTTTTCCTATATTACAGCAAGCACAGAACAGCAGCCGCCTCCCAAGCCCGTGCACCCAACTCAACACAGGGAATGCCATTATCCCCGACTGGTGCTGCAAGAATATTTTAGTGTGATCCCAGGTATGAAATCATAAACCTTTAATAGATACACATGCCAGGGTTTTGCCTGAATATTTGTTTGAAGGTGTAGTTATCCTTTTAATAAGTGCACTTAAAAGGGAACCTCCTGTGTCATGAAACGTCCTGCCAACAGAAAGGACAGGTCTTTCCAATGGTAGATATGCCAAACTTTGGGTAACGAACTGAACTAAAATGACAATAAAGCAGATGCATTGTCAAAATGTAAAATCTTTAATTTCCATATTGTTTTTCAATTATTTCGAATCCACTCCTATTAATCTGAATTTACTTTGTGAAATTCTCTGCATATTTACTTCCTTGTTTTCTGTGACACATTCACAAGTAGGCACTGCTGTGTCACTGAATTCACAGGGCCTGCCTTCTGAACTACAGAGGTGCTGAGAAGAAGAGTTTCAGGAGGCGGAGTCAGTACAGGAATCACTGCTTGCAGGCAAGGTACCATGGGATATGTAGTACTTAGAAATTAAAAGCAAACAGCAGAGGAGAAGTTGCAAAGTATGCAGGGAATCAAAGAAGTTTCAGAAAAGGATAACCTGCAGACATATAGCACTGAATGAATGAAATACCTGTATAGCGCACAATGCGAACTGAATCGCCTCTAGGCGCTGTGGCGAGCTTTGATCATCTGCTAAAAGAGGAAGGTCTTGAGTTTTTTCCTAAAAGCCAGGTGATTTTCTTCCAGGCGGATGTTGATTGGTAGAGCATTCCATAGCCGAGGCCCTTGGACAGCGAATCTCCGATCCCCCTTGGATTTATACCGGGCTTTGGGCACGAGGAGGAGGTTTTTGTTGGCTGATCGAAGACTGCGGTTTGATGTGTAATGATTTATTTTCTCCATTAGGTATTGCGGAGCTTCTCTATGCACGCATTTGTGGGTGAGGCAAAGGGTCTTGAACGTGATCCGATTTTTTACAGTTAGCCAATGTAAGCTCCTCAGCGACAGAGAGATGGATTCCCAGGGTTTTTTTTCCTGTTATCAGCCTTGCCGCCGTGTTTTGGATCAGCACTCACAACATTAAAGTAATTGTAAAGCTTTTTCACCTTAAAAGTTGTAAAGGCAGAAGGTTTTTTTATCTTAATGCATTGTATGCATTAAGATAAAAAAGGCCTGTGTGCAGCAGCCTACCCAGCACCCCCGAATACCTACCCTGAACCTCATCTCTGTCCAGCAATGTCGAGTCCCTTGGCCGTCTGGGACTCTCCCCCCTGATTGGCTGAGAAACAGCAGAGGCGCCATTGCCTCCCGTGGCTCTCAAGGTCAGTTCAAACAGGGGGAGAGGAGATGGTGCCAAATAGCAGCTCCATGTCTGAGTGGATACACAGAGCTGAAGCTCGGCTGCCCCCATAGCAAGCTGTGTGCTGAGTCAGTACTTGACAGGATGGAGTCGCCAGGAAGAAAAAAGAAAAAAAAAAAAAAAAAAAAGGGGGGGGGGGGGCACCCGAGAAGAGAAGGATCCAGGCTGCCCCGTGCAAAACCAACTACACAGAAGAGGCAACTATAACATGTTTATTTTTTTTTAAACAAGAGACTTTACAAAATCGCTTTAATGCAGTCAAGTGAAAAAAACATATGTCTTACCTAAGCCGATTTGATCTAGCGATATGCAGGAGCGCAGCAGCTCTCGCCACTGTCTCTCTCCTCATTGGACAGATTGATAGCAGGAGCCATTGGCTCCCACTGCTATCAATCAAGTCCTGTGACACGGTAGCAGGGCTGAGCCTCACTGTCTATGTCCATAGAGGCATCAGTGGAACTCAGGAGCGAGCCTGCATGGGTGCCCTCATGGAAAGCAGCTTTCTCTGGGGGCACCCAATGAAGGGGAGGAGCCTGGATCACCTGCGTGGGACCCCAGAAGAGGATCGGGCTGCTCTGTGCAATGATTTTGATTTAGAAAGATCTCTGGGTGCAGAGACCATTCCCCTGGGTCTATGCTTTGGTGGCTTAGGAAGGCTACCTGCCAATTGCCTACTCCAGGGATGTGGATGGCTGAAAGAGCTGGAATGTAACTTACTGCCTAGAAGAGTATCAGACCTGTTTCTTTTAGAGCATCCAGACTTTTGGTGTCCCCCTGATGGTTTATGTATGTCACTGCTGTTACGCTGACTGCGCCCTGACTGGATGCCCTTGCAGAAGAAAGGTCCGGTGTTGTAGAAACAGTATGATAGCTCTGTTTCGGCATGTTGATGGGCATTTTAAAATCTTGTAGGGACCAGGCCCCTAGACAGTTTTGAATCGTAAACTCCACCCCTGCCTCTAAGACTGCCCATTGTTGTCACCATCTTCCAGAGCGTGTGAAGGAAATACTTTGCAAATTCCAGGATTGGAGAGTCACCAAGAGCTTTGCCTGACTGGACCAAAACATTGGGCAATTGAAAGATTGGGTTTTGCTTGTTCCACATCATGAATATGTTGTATTGAAGAGGTCTGCAGTGAGACATGAAAAAGTGAAGTCAAAAACCCTTATGCCGAGGCGAACTGAGGAGTGTCATTTTGACCTGAGGTTCCTTACGTGGGATCTTAAAGAAGCAACCTTCTCTTTGGTAAAATAAAATGCTGGCATGGGCTATGTCCAAGATTAGATCCAAGTACTCCAGACAGTGAGGGGGCTGGAGCAAAGACTTAAGATGATTATCAAGCCAAAGATCCAAGAAGGTTGTGGCTGAAGAAGGCTGTTAAGGTAACCCATGACATGTATGCCCTGGGGTCAAAAGAGCCAGAAGTGGTAAACACTTTTGTGAACACAAATGGTAGTGCCACAAATTGGTTAGTCCCCCACAGCAAAACGCAAAAGACATTGATGTGAGAGATAATATAGGATGTGTATTTAGGCATCTTGTCTCTACCGATGTCAGAAATTGCTCTGGTCTTGGAGAAGCAATGAAGGTTCTCGTTAATTCCATCCAGAATTACGGCCCACACAGAAATCGGTTTAGAGATTTGCCAGTATTGGGCAGATGCCTCATTTGGTTTTTGGACTGAACAGATTTGAATAGAAACAGATACAACCACTTATTGTGCCTGGAGTAATTAAATCTGCCTTATTTTGGTATGAAGCTGGCAGATTGGGTGGCTAAAAGCGAGGAAGCGGCCGAGATCGGCACACTATTTTGCACCTCTTTGAAATGGCAGATTTAAACCAGGAGGTCCAGGATGTCTCAGATCCAGACTTGGCAAATGCCAACAAAGGTGTCCCCATTCTTAAATGTGAGGGCACCTTTTCATTCTTAAGGGGGCATTTGGGCAGGCTTGGTGGACTTAGGTCCAGTGCCAGCGATAAACAGGAGGTGCTCATCGATGGTTAGAAAGTAGACATGGTAGTAGCGGTAGGAATTCTTTCACTGAGAAATAGTAGCCTTAAGGTTAATTGAATTCGTTTATTTCTTGATGAATGCATGATGAAGATCAAAAACCTTCTGCTTTTAACCCCTTTGAGATCCCCTTTGAGATCGTGAAGGATTTTGAAACATTTAGTAGTTGAGTAAGTGATGAACAATACAATTTTTATCCAAAGATAAGGCATTTTATGGTACACGTCTCAAAAATGCACTTAAGAATTTTGCTCATAAGAATGGATATAGCCAACATTTCTATGGCAAAGCAAAATAGGAGGGATGACAAAAGGACACCCCCGTCTCATATCTGTGCTAATGTAGCATTGTTTCTCAGTCATAGTCCAGCAGCATATGTGCAGTCAGATTTCATCTTATACAAATTCTGACCTGGGTAAAGATCCATTCACGCCCCACCACTTCACTATACAACTAGATTCATACCTCAACATAGCCAAACATAAATGACCGGTGCACTTCAAAGAGGCTTTTAATGGCACAGGCCCCCCAGAGGCTTGGAATGCACTTGTGAGTATAATTACATGTGGCACACTGGAGCAATAACATGCTTTTTCTAAAATGAAAACTTGCTTACTCTGTATTTTTAAACACACAAGGGGGAAGGGGCTGCACATACTATCTTGCCACTGAAATGTTTTTATGTGCAGCAAGCATGATAGAACAAATTATGCATTCAGTAAATGCAGAACCCAAAAAGAATGTGCAATTTTACTTTTCAAATTTTAGGTAGAAGGTTAAGAGTAAATATATTAGGGGCATTTTGGAGCAAGGGACCACTCTGTGCAATATTGTTGCACAGAGCAGATAGGTACATCTTTTATTTTAAAGACAAAAAAAATGTTAGCTTTAACGCCACCTTATATATGTATAACAGATCCACGCTTAGGTGTAGGCTAAGCTGCAGCCTCCCCCCCTTGGGGGCCCCAAGGAAGGAGCTCCAGTTGCAATGTATAAACCTGTGAGTTACGGGTGAGTGGTGCTGCCTTTAAATTAAAAAGTGATCTTAGTGAATCACCCTTCTAAGGTGAATTACTACCAAGTGTGTTAGAAATGTGGTGTGCTCAGATGCTCCACCTTCTAAAGATAATAAAACTTTTTATAACCTTAGTGTAAAGCAGTGTACGGTCATCAAAATCCCATTATATAAACAATAACAAAATACCACCACTTGATATAAAAGTAAATATTCATCTTCTCTTAGACTTTTAAGTGTGATCAGATAAAAACCAACACATGCAGGTGTTTGTAACCACACTCAAGGTGGTAGGTTTTGTCCTTTAAAAAACATCAACTGAACACAGTGCAAAAAGAAAAACAAAAAACAAAACAATGTATGGTGAAAAATATATTAAAAGGCAGTCCAATCTTATATGAACGTTGATAAAACAATTTAAGTGCTTGAATTCGTTTCCAATCCTTGTGTAAAGTGATAAGTGACTGTTGTGCTCCCCTTCTGAATCCCCACTCACCAGATCCTGACACACCTACAGGGGCAAACTGCATGTAGTGAGTATGTGGTGGCTGCCGGGCCGATCACTCCCTCCTTCAGCACATCCTGGGAAAACCAAAGCCTCCAGATTCTCAAAGATCTGTTGGAATACGCCGTTAAACCTGGGTCAAAATGTAGCAGTCTCCTGCCTCAGACAAAGTCCAATGACAAAACGCGCAAGGCAGGGCTAAGCACAAGCATAAATTTCTGGTCTAGCGAAGTTCCAGTCTAACACACGCTGACCTAGAGTGCTTGTTGTTGATTTTAAGCTGTATTGGGTTGGACACTACCACCCATTCTGTTTTAAGGAAATTATGTTTTAAAACAAATTTTTTTTTAATTAAAAACACTTTTTGGATTTACACTATGAGAGCCCATGTCTTTTCTGTATGAGGACACTGCTACATTTTGACCCAGGGTTAACAGCTTGTTCCAACGGTCCTTTGAGAGTCTGGAGGCTTTGGATTTCCCAGGATGTGCTGAAGGAGGGAGTGATCCGTCCGGCAGTGCCCACATGCTCACTACATGGGGTTTGCCCCTGTAGGGGTGCCAGGATCTGGCGAGTAGGGATTCAAAAGGGGAGCACAACAGTCACTTATCACAAGGATTGGAAACAAATTCAAGCACAAGTCACAAGCACTTGAAAATTGTGTTATCAACGTTCATATAAGATTGGATTGCCTTTTAATATATTTTTCACAATTCATTAATTTTTTTTTTTTTTTTTTTTGCACGGAGTTCAGTTAATGTATTTTAAAAGGACAAACCTACCACCTTGAGTGTGACTACAAACACCTGTATGTGTTGATTTTTTTCTGTTTGCACTTAGTCTAAAAACTCTTTCACCCTGCGGGCATTTTTCAGGCGACTGTATAGCGCCTGAAAAAAGCATCTTTTACTCCAGCGTGAAAGCCCGCTCCTCCACCACTGCTCCCCATTGAAATGGGGCAGTGCTGCGATACCGCCAGCAAAACGCCACTCCGATGACATTTTGCAGGCGGATCTAACCCTTTTTCGGCTGCTAGCAGGGGGGTTAAAAGCACCCCACTAGCGGCCGAATAGTACCACTAAAACGACGGTAAAGCAGCGCTTAAAATAGCGCCACTTTACCGTCGACACCACCTGCAGCTCAGTGTGAAGGGGCTCTAAGAGGAGACTCTAGGCATATTTACTTTTATATCAAGTGTTGGTATTTTGTCGTTAATGTATATAATGGGATTTTGATGAATGTACACTGCTTTACACCAAGGTTATAAAAAGTTTTATTATCTTTAGAAGGTGGAGCATTTGAGCACACCACTTTTCTAACACACTTAGTTGTAAATTCACCTTAGTGCACTCTCACCTGGGCTGCAGGCCCTCACCTTCCTGCATTGAACATAATGCCTTTAGAGTTTGTCTGATGGCCAGAGAACCACAGAGAAGAGGCTTTGGGATAGAGGCGCACCAAAATGAAAATTCTGGATGCACTTGACCGAAAACAGAAATTTATGGTTTTTAAAGAAGGAAGCGAAGAGAAGAAAAAGTATAAAAACGGCAAGAGCATGCAGTCTCTATTAGCAGTACATTTAGCAAAAAAAATTAAATTTAATATTACGTTAAGAAAAGGCAGGAGTTATATTTTGGATACGATTTCTAGGGAAATTTCGGAAAATCTATGGGTAAAATACAGCAGATTTTCTCTCCAAATTAGACTAATGTCTCTCTTCATTCACAGTTGTACTTAGTAAGTTGAGATTTAGCAAGTTTGTATATATCTATTACCCATGCAGATGGACTATTTGTATGTAAATTACTATTACAAGGTTGTGGCATTTATACTAAAACCAGAAATAGATTGTCTTATAAAACTTTTGAAGTTTTAATGCGTTCCTATGGAGGGTGCCTTTTTGGTGCGCTTTTGATAAGCAGCACCAAAGATGCTGCAGGACTTTTTAAACCGCAGTGTTTACATGGGATTTAATGAGGAATAGTTTTCATGCTTTTTTTATAGTCCTGAAAAGGTGAAGCAAAGGTGCACCAGCATGAAAGGCGCCATAGTCTTAGGCTGGTCATACACGGTACAAATTTCTTTCCCGCAACCATGGGTTCATTGCATAAAGTGAACCTTTTCCTCTTCTCAGTATATGAGCACTTTGGATTGTGAAAATTATACATTACTCAAATATCTGTATTGTTATTTTTCTACTCTTTGAAAACTTTAATAAAAAAAAACAACAAAAAAAAAAAAAAAACCTAAACAACACATGCAAAATTGCGAAGGAAAGTACATGTATTTGCTAGTATCAAATGGCATTACATATTCTTCATATGGCATATCCTAACATGTAATCCCACAGTTACAGATAGAAGTTGATCAGCTCTTATGATTCTATAAAATACCCCACACTTATCTTAGAGCTGTGAAAGCCGGTACAAAATTGTTAACATTCTCTGAATGTACCAATATTATTAAAAGGCAATATTTGTACCAATTTGATTTCTCAGCCAAAATATGAATAAAAAAAAAAATCTTTATCCATTCGGATGGGTCAGAAGAGATATACACCATTAAACTGCTATGTCAGATAACATACAATTAAGTGAAGTGTCCCTGTAAGCTTTCTTACATCAGATTCCCCTTGGAGCAGGAATCATTTAGCTGTATTACGATTAGAGATACACCTCTCTGCTTTTGACTTTAGTTGTAGCAATCTATAACCAGTGATTACTTTGTAACCTCAACACCGGGCACTTACACCCCCTTCCTGCCCAGGCCATTTATCAGCTTTCATCGCTGTCGCACTTTGAATGACAATTGCGCGGTCATACAACACTGTAACCGAGTGTAATTTTTAATATTTTTCTTCACTCAAACCCCCCATCACTCCACCCCAGCCAGATAGGCTGGTGTCCGTTGTGATCACTGTCCATTTCAGAGGCAGGAACAACTTCCTGGACTGAAGCACCAGGGACCTCAGCCACCAGATCAGTGAATCTCTGACTAACTGGCTCACCATCCCATTTTGTCTAAATCTCCTTCTGCAGAACTCTAGTGTGGAACTGGGCATACGGTACTGCCTCAAAAGGAGGCCACCATGAGTCCCAGGACTCACATGCAGAAGCGAAGCGATGACTACTTGCTGTTAATCAGCAGTTTTACTGCGGTTCTGAGAGTCTGCAGCTTGTCTGAAGAGAGAAACACTCTCGCTTCCCTGGAGTCCAGCAGCAAGCCTAGGTACTCCAAATGCTGGGTCGGTACTACCGACTTCTTTAGGTTTACCAGCCACCCAAACTCTTGCAGGGTCTGTATGAAGATCTTCCACATCAGAATTAGAAGAGGATGTGGCGATGCCCTCAGGAGAAGATTGTCTAGATATCCCATGATCTTGATCGCACTTTGCCGCAGCAACGCCAAAACTGGAGCCAATACCTTGGTAAAGACTCGGGGGGCTGATGCAAAACAAAAAGGGAGAGCCACAAACTGGTAGTGGGCTTCCCTGACTGCAAAAATCGCAGAAACTTTTGATGCCGGAGGCATATGGGTATGTGCAGGTATGCATCCTGGATGTCCAAGGACGCCAGGGAGTCCCCTTGATGGAGTGCAGTGACTACTGAACGAACTGATTCCATTCTGAACCTCTGTACTTTCCCAAAGTGATTGAGGGCTTTTAGATCCAAGATTGGACGTACCCCTTCCTTCTTGGGAACTACAAACAAGTTTGAGTAGAACCCCCGGAAACGTTCCGACTCCGGGAACAGGTACAATCACCCCGCGATTCAGCAAGTCCCTTACTGCCCCCAAGAGGGCCTCCCAACGAGCCAGGGAAACAGGTATGCTGGAGGGAAAGAATCTGTTTTGTGGCCAAGAGAGAAACTCTGTCTTGTAGCCTGCGGAAAACAGTCGAGAGGACCACCGGGCTGCAAACTCCCGAAGGCGACCCCCCACCCGAGTCATGGGTGGGGGCAAACCTTCATGCGGTAGCACTTTTGTTCGCAGGCTTGTTAGGCTTGCCCTTCCGTGGTCGTCCTGTCGGGCTGGGGACGTTTAACCGAAGCTTCGGGCGGACGAAAAAGCAGTTTGCGAGCGGAAAGAGAGGGCCCTTGCCTACGGCGTGGCTCCTTAGCCTTCCTGGCCTATGGAAGTAGAGTACTCTTACCACCTGTGGCATTCTCAGTTTGTCTGCTAGTTCCACGCAGACAGGAGAAGCCTGTTGTCCCAATTCGCGGTGCAACAGTTTTGCCCACTCAGTGTATGTGACACAAGTGCGGATGCCAGTACTGGTCGCACGGCTGACCCCCACAACCGTAAACAAGGAACGAGCCACTGCCTCGGCCTTCCTGTCCATGGGATCCTTAAATGCAGGAGTCCCCTCTACCGGGATCGTGGTTACTTTGTTTAACCTGGATACTGGGGGGTCCACGACCGGAGGAGCCAACATTTTTTGAGAAGGTTCTCCTCAAAGGGGTAACGTATTTGGGTACTGAAAAAGTCCATTGCGGGCGACCCCATTCCTTGTAAATGAACTTGGCAAAATTATGTCAGATACGGGCACACTTTAGGTGAACGGGCTGGCTTACAGGACCCAAAAAGGAACAGTTACCTCAGCAGAGGAATCTGCTGGCTCCTGAATCTTCAGGGTAATCACACACAGCTGTGATAAGTGCTCCAACAAGCGATTTGTTGCTCACGGCCCTGGAGGGGGACTCATCCTCACTGTGCCTCAGGAGGACCAGAGTCTGCGTCAGAGCTCTCCCCAGAGGATATGGGGGGGGGGGGGGGTCAGGGGCCGCTTTATAGCACCTTTGCGCCCATGCACTGCCTCCATCTTGGCAACGAACAAATTGAGGACTGCCGACAAGGTGTTCAAGGGCACTGCACAGTCCGCAGGCGACCCGCTTGCAATTGTCTGGACTTCGGGGGAAGAAACACCAGTTTCTGAAGCCATGCTGACCGTACCCTATCTGCCACCCGAAGGGGACTTAGGACAGTGACAGTCCCACTGCTGCTGGCTGAGGGGCTCTTTCCCGCAGGACTCACCAGCCTGAGGTGTTATGCGCCATTCAGCAGGTAGTGCCTGTAGTCTCTGTTGGCTCCCAGGTGCAGAGGAATCAGCTCTGTGTTGGTTGAAGCAGCTGCTAATGGCGCTGAACCCGCTCTGTAGTGTGCTCAGGCTTAAAGAAATTGGCCGTCCAGCATAAGGACATAAAACACAGGGAAAATAGCCTCCAGAGCACAGGAGCCCATGCTTCCGCTAGAGAACACAGAAAAACGTGTTCAGGCTTCCAGAAAATGGCCGCCGACGTCCAGTAAAAGGACAAACCACAGGGAAAATGGCCGCTGAAGCCCTGAAGACCACGCTTTCCTTTGCCCACACCTAAGATGGCCGCTGTATGCAAAAGCCACGAGGGGCAGAGAGAAACAATGGTGGTGAAGGACACAAGCACAGCCTCGCAGGCACCTCCAGGGACATGAAAAACAGGACCCAGGACACAGCCAGCCAGCGCAACCCCCCCACCCCCAGGTGAGAGGCCCCACGGAGAGCCCCTGCACAGACACACACACACACACACCGCTCTGCAGCATCCCCCACAGGGAATGCAGAAAAAAAAAAAAAAACACGCACGGACCGATGGGCCCGTCAGGGTTCCTAGGTCCTTCTCCTTCACTAGGCAAAATAAAACTGATGACTGCATGGCAGGCTGAAGGGTTGTTACCCAAGGGACTGCCCCCTGGGCGGAACTGGAAAGTTCTGTGCGTTACATAACATGTAATGCCTAGTATTCTCCTAAAGGTGGGTGTAACAACCCAATGGTTAAGAAAGGAGCTGTGACGGTCGGTAAATATAAAAGTAATTTTTATCCTGTATTAATGAAGCGGCACTTATGGGCACTAATGAGATGGCATTTATGAGGAGGCACAAATATGCCGCACTTATGGGCACTGATATGGTGCACTGATGGGTGGCACTGGGCACAGATAGGCAGCACTGACTAGCATCACTGATCACTGATTGCTGGCACTTGTGGGCACATATTGGTGGCAATTGTGGGAACCAATTGCTGGCAGTGGTGGGCACAGTTCTGGCACTGGTGGGCACTTAATTGTAGTCAGGGCACTGGTTATCTAGTGATCTGGGGGGTCCCCAAGGGATTACCTTAATTTGCAGGGATTGCCTCTCACTTCATGTTTGGCTATGGGATAGGAAATTAAAAGAAAGCTAAGCAATGGTGTTATAGCCCTCCCTTACTCTATCCAAAAAAATAAAAAAAGATTGCTTATAGTTCTACTTTAACCACTTCAGCCCTGGAATATTTTAACCCCTTCCTGACCAGAGCACTTTTTACAATTTGGCACTGCTTCATTTTAACTGACAATTGTGCTATCGTGCCACACTGTACCCAAACTAAATTTCTGTCCTTTTTTCCCCCACAAATAGAGCTTTCTTTTGGTGGTATTTGATCGCCTTTGTGGCTATAAACAAAAAAAAAAAAGCGACAATTTTGAAAAAAAAATCTTTTAAATGTTTTTTACTTTTTGCTATAATAAATATACCCAAATTAAAAAAAAAAATAACTAATTTATTCATCAGTTTAGGCAAATATATATAAAAAAAAAATAAAAATCTAAAAGAATATATAATTAAAATCTGAATAAACGCACATTGATTGGTTTTGCGCAAAAGTTATAGCGTCTACAAAACTATGGGAAAGACTTTTTTCACTAGTAATGGTGGTGATCTGTGATTTTTAGCGGTATTGCGACGGACACTTGACATTTTTGGGACTATTGACATTCATACAGCGATCAGTGCTATAAAAATACACTGATTATTGTGTAAATGTCACAGGCAGAGAAGGGGTTTACACTAGGGGGAGATCAAGGGGTTAAATGAGTGATCCCTCACTGTGTTCTAACTGTATGGGGATGTGACTTACTAGGTGGGGAGACATATCGCTGTTCCTATTTAGTAGGAACAAACGACATGTCTCCTCTGCCAACCGCACAGGGATTTGTGTGTTTAAACACATAAATCCCCAGGCTGGTACTCGTGCACGCGATCGCACAAGGCCGTCGGTGATTGTGCCTGCTGGCCACGTGAATCGGGTCCCCCTCTGGCAGCCAGTAAGGGGAAAGACGTACCTATACAGGATTTCGCTTAGGAGAGCTATTGTGCCGCAGTACATCTGCGTGAGCAGGTTGGGAACCGGTTTGTAATGTAATTTCCATTCTTATAAGTGCATTGTTAATTAGCATACAGAAAAATGTCATCAAGTTGACTGTAACAGTTATCTTTTCATGATAATGTGCTTGGTGCTGCAACTCCATCTATGCTCATCTCTGGTGGTTTGTTTAGAACTCACCAGGTTGCATGCATTGATTTTTCAAACACAACCATATTGGTGCAGTCTCTTAAACTTCAAATTGTTTTTTTTTTTTTTTTTTTTTTTTAGTAACTGCACTAATGAATGTTTTTTTCTATTTGCGCTTCAGCTGCATGCACATACACTATATTACCAAAAATTATTGGAATGCCTGCCTTTGCACACAAATTTTAATGGCATCCCAGAGGGTTCAATAGTGAGTTGGCCCACACTTTGCAGCTATAACAGCTTCAACTCTTTTGGGAAGGCTGTCCACAAGGTTTAGCAGTGTGTCTATGGGAATTAGGGCTGCAACTAACGATTTTCATAATCGATTAGTTGGCCGATTGTTTCGATTAATCGGTTAATAACCTTTAAAAAAAAAAAAAAAAAAAAATGGTGTATAATTTAGTTAATATGTAACGTTAAAAGAAAAAAAAAAAAAAGCAATTTATTCTTAAATATCTCTATGCAGTGGTAATAATAACTATATGGTTAGAGAGCAAAATCTCTAATCTACTCTGAGAACAACAGACAGAAGAGATATACTGTATATGCTATTAGAGGAGATCTTCCATAAAAAAAATATATATAGTTTTAAGAACGTTTGTTGGAGTTTCTAATCGTTAGTGGGGTCAAATCGATGTTCATTTTCAACCACCATGACGGGAAAATTTGGAAATAGAAAACTGCTCGGTGAAAGGAATTTTCAGACATTGTATATGGTTTTCGTTCAGAAATGACATTAATTTTAAAAACATAATGTTAAAAAAAAAAAGTGAAAATTTCAAAACACACTTTCATTCCAGCGAATGTACAAAGATTTTTCGTCTGAAAATTGATCCGTGTGGCCAGCATAAGGCTCGGTTTGCTTTTGATCTGTTTCCGCAGTGCTTTTTGCCATGCGTTGTGATTTTGCTGTGATGAGTTTTTGCATTTTTTTTTGGCCAATTTGTTGTTGGGCAGATTTAAAAAAAAAAAAAAAAAAAAAAAAAAAAAAAACACACAAATTGCTGCAAAAGCCATTCCATGCTTTTCTGCAGCTTCTCCATTGAAGTACATTGAACCAAAAAAGCATTGTTTCGCGTTAAAAAAAAAAAAAAAAAAGTCCCTGACCGTTTCCAAATAAATACACAGCGGCTGAAAAAAGCATAGATATGAACGTGTTCCATAGGAAACCATGTAAATGAACTGTAGTGCGTTTCTGCAAAAAGCGCTAAAAAAACACATAGATGTGAACCAGATCTGAGACGTTTAGTAACATAATGGGGTTAAAAAAAAACACTAAAAGTAGCCCTTTACAGTACAACAAAAAACAGCTAATCAATACTGTAAGGGGTTCATTTTTTTTTTTTTTAACTGTAGAACTGTGAAAGTGGTATTTACATTAGCGATTATTTGCTATTTTTGTACTATAAAGGGCTCATTTTAGTTTTTTTTTAACCCCATTATGTTACTGGCTGATTAATCGATTATGAAAATAGTAATCGATTAATCGATCAGTTGTTTCAGCCCTAATGGGAATGTTTGACCATTCTTCCAGAAGCACATTTGTGAGGTCAGGCACTAATGTGGATGAGAAGGCCTGGCTCCCAGCCTCCGCTCGAATTCATCCCAAAGGTCTTCTATCAGGTTGAGGTCAGGACTCTGCGCAGACCAGTCAAGTTCATCCACCCCAAACTCGCTCATCCATGTCTTGTTGGACTTTGCTCAAGTCCTGACCTCAACCCGATAGAACACCTTTTGGAGACTGCGAGCCAGGCATTCTCGTCCAACATTAATGCCTGACCTCACAAATGCTCTTCTGGAAGAATGGTCAAACATTCCCATGGACACTCTCCTAAACCTTGCAGACAGCCTTTCCAGGGGAGTTGAGAAGACGCCATTAAAGTTATTGTGCGTATAAAGGCAGGTGTCCCAATACTTTTGGTAAAACAGTGTATGTTGACAGAAAAAGAGGGATGAGCTCACCATGCTGCTGCTCTCTTGCTGTCCACCAATATATTGGGAGTTAGAGATTTCTGCTGTTAAACAGTGCAGTTAATTAAAAAATAAAAATAAAAGGAGGTCACCAACCTGGCCCCGTCTGTCAAAGGTTTGCAAACTTGGAAACTGGATTGATGGAAATACAAAATATTTTGTGAGTAAAAGAGCTCCATATGTGTATCTTGGTGTAGTTCAATGACTGCCTGGAGTTCAGTTTGGAGTGGAAATAATGTTGAATTCTGGAGCCACTGAATCCAGTCAAGAAGCCATCTGGCATTTGAAGTAGCCAGGCAAACCCACTTGCATTGCCAACAGAACGACACCTGCTGCTGTATATATCAATAGTAAATAAAAATCAAACTTACCTCTGCAGACTTAATACAGGGTCCATTTGAAAGGAATCGCGCTATCAAGAAGTACAGCTCTGGGGGAGGAAAAAAAAAAAAAAAAAAAAAAAGTTACGCAAAACAAGTAAAGTATCCATGCGGTTTATACCTGAGATGTTGGCTAACCCAGGACCCTGCACTCACTATAACTGGTCTCCCACTACACAGCACATGGAAATGCAATTTTAGTAAATATAAACTGCTAAATACCTTTTCTCATCAGCAGTCATGTGACTTCTATCAGTGTCTGGTTAAACCTTGTAGGAGTATACATTCTTCTCAGACTGTCCTATATGGCTGCAGGACCCCTGAGCCTCGAGCCTCTTACAAGTGGCTACACACAACCTCTGATTTCTCAACATTTTCCAACATCCGTATGGCCGTTAGAAGCATGGGGACATATTCATCGGGAGTATTGCCGATAATGTCCTATACAGGAGCTTTTAACAGAAAGTAGTTGTGTGAAAAATGTGTTCTCAATCCTTCACTCAGCTTGCAGCTGGACCGGTCCCCACACCCTCTTCTTGCTCATGCTCCAGTTGTCTAGGGTCCTGACATCAAGACCAGGGGTCTGCAAACAAAGGGCCAGTTTACAGACCTTCAGACTATAAGGGCCCCGCCTCGCTGGCATCAGTGGGAGGAACAGCGCCCCGCCTCGCTGGCGTCAGTGGGAGGAACAGCGCCCCGCCTCGCTGGCGTCAGTGGGAGGAACAGCGCCCCGCCTCGCTGGCGTCAGTGGGAGGAACAGCGCCCCGCCTCGCTGGCGTCAGTGGGAGGAACAGCTTTCCAAGGACCATGTAAAGGCAAGCAAAGGGCCGCATTCCAGCCCCCCGGGCCACAGTTTGGAGAATTCTGATCAAGATTCTGACCAAAGCAGGGTCCATTCTCCATAGCCCTGGATTGGACATGATGACACTGAAGGACAGTTGACCTCCTGAGTGCAGGGGAACACAATCTTCTGGCGACAGAGTGGAGGATCAGATAAGAAAAAAAGTGTTTCTTCCTTCCCCTAGACATAATGCACAATAAAGGGGTTGTAAAGTGCCACGGTTTTTCACCTGTGCTGCAGCCCCCCAGAGCTCCCCCTCTTTTTTTCATACCCAAACGTGATCGTTCCAGTGACAAGACCGAGTCCAGCAGCTCCAACCACTGTCTGTCCTCATTAGATAGATAGCAGCAGGAGCCATTGGCTCCCACTGTGGTCAATCAAATCCAGGCACACAAGAGTGGGGGGTGGGGCCGAGTCCTGCTGTCTGCGTCAATGGACGTAAGGGTGCCCCCAATGGAAAGCAGCTCTCCGTGGGGGCCCCTGATGAAAAAGGAGGGGCCAGGAGCACTGCCAGGGCACCCCAGAAGGAGGAGGATCGGGCTGCCCTGTTCAAAACCCTCACACAGAGCGGGCAAGTATAAAACATTTTTTTTTTATTTTTTTAAACAATGAATCTTTACATTCACTAACTCTTGCAGTGCAGCCCCACTGCAAGGGATAATTTTACACTTTGCCGGAGCTGGGCTTTAATATTTGCTTCTGTGACACGCATTGGAGAAATGGAAGGGAAGGTCACCGGGAAGGGAAAGAAGCAACAAAACATTTGAGGAGTTTTAATTATTCTTCACAAAAAAAAAAAAATGTGCAGTGAAAATATTTTTTAATCACTCTTCCAAATGGCTTTTATCACAGCATGCAGTGAGCCAACAATGTACACAGTACTTTACATTCATGTGGATGTAGCCTAAAGCTAGTCATACACACAATAAATCTATAAGATTAACCTTCCGTTGCTTCGGTTGTATGTTAACAACTGTTGCCGCTGGCTGTCAGAAGGCCTTGAGTGTGGCTGCATCTGATTGGATGAAGCCCCTCTTCCGCTGCAAACTTCCATCCAGCTGCTTCGATCTTTCAAAAGAAGGATGTTGTGCGGGAGGGCGGCGACTACAGGGCCACCCATGGAGAGAATTTCAGAAGGCTCGCCCTCTGGCCTAGGCAACATATTGGAAAACGAGCTTGTGGGAGGCGTTTTGCCTTTAAAAGGCCAGCCCCTAAACCTCCCTTCCGCCAGCATCCCTTTATTTGTACTTATTTCAAAATTTCTTCTTGGATATGCCCCCCTTTTGGGCATACTGGCCTCGTGACCACAGCACATCCCAGGCCACTTTCCTGCTTTCCTTCTATTTCCTTTACTTAAAATTATCCACAAGAGTCTCAGAGTACAAATGTGGACCTGCTGTTTGTACCCCTAGATCACTCAGTGGACATGCAGAATTAACCAAAAGTTAACTACCGTATATACTCGAGTATAGGCCGACCCGAGTATAAGCCGAGGCCCCCAATTTACCCCCAAAAAACTGGGAAACCTATTGACTCGTGTATAAGCCGAGGGTGAGATATGCCTGTCCATCCCTGTGTGTGTGTGTGTCCATCCATCCATCCATCCCTGTGTGTGTGTCCGTCCATCCATCCATCCATCCCTGTGTGTGTGTCCATGTGTGTGTGTGTGTGTGTGTGTGTGTGTGTGTGTGTGTGTGTGTGTGTGTGTGTGTGTGTGTGTGTGTGTGTGTGTGTGTGTGTGTGTGTGTGTGTGTGTGTGTGTGTGTGTGTGTGTGTGTGTGTGGCCTTGTGTGTCCAGCCTACCTGTGTCCCCAGCCTCCGTCCGGTCCCGAGCCTCCGTCCCGTCCCGTCCCGAGCCGAGCCTCCGTCCGGTCCGGTCCCGTCCCGTCCCGAGACTCCGTCCGGTCCCGTCCCGAGCCGAGCCGAGCCGAGCCTCCGTCCGGTCCCGTCCCAGGATCACCGCTCTTCGTCGGCGCCCATTTTCCTGTTCAAATGCCGCGCCTCCCTGTCTGTGATAGGCGGAACACAATTTCCCAGCAGTCTGTGTTCCGCCTATCACGGCCATCCTTTCATCCTCGTCCGTAGTACGAGGATGAGCGGATGTCCGTGATAGGCGGAACACAGGCTGCTGGGAAATTCAGTGTTCCGCCTATCACAGGCGAAGGCGGAGCCGGAGGCGCGGCTTTTGAATTAGAATAGAATGGCCGCTGTCTGTCTGCTCGACACGCTGATCGAGCAGGCAGACAGCGATGACTCGAGTATAAGCCGAGGGGGGCACTTTCAGCCTCAAAAAAGAGGCTGAAAATCTCGGCTTATACTCGAGTATATACGGTAATCATATGTTTCCTTGCCTATATGTTATGTCTGATATGTTGTACCCCTGTGTGGGTGAACAGCTGTTACGCTGTTATGTCTTCTACAATAAAAACTATTGTACCGCATTTTCAGACAGTTCATCAGGAAGCGACTGAAACTGCTATGCGCGACCAGCTTTATACACTTTTGCATGCAAGTTATGAAAATATGTAAGTTATTAGAGGGCATTAATCTACTGTGAGCAGAAAGTCTGTCTACAAGAAAACATTGTAGCAGTTGGTAAAAACAGAGCAAAATGTGCATTCATCAGCAACTTCACAGATAAAATAAAAGCCCTTTTGTTTAGCCAAGACAAGTTTGTTACAAATCTTTTACTGGCAAATTCCTAGATAATAAAGACTCCACAATAGCTGAACCCAACACTACATGTATCAAAGCATTTGCTGTATAGCTGGCCATACCCAAATCGAAGATTCTGCCTTTATTTGTTTTCTTTGGGGATGCACCGATACTACCTTTAAGACCGATACCGATTACTAATACTTTTAATGTCTAGTGACAGTTTCAAAGCACAATACAGACTAACGATATCTTCTTTATAAGAATAACTAACTCAAGAGATTATAAAAGAATAAGACAGACTAATGGGTAGCACTGACTGATGAGCACTGACTGATGACCACCGATTTGCGGCACCGATTGCTGGCACTTATGGGCACTGATAGGTGGCACAGGTATGTGGCACTGACTGATGGTCACTGATTTGCAGCACTAATTGCTGGCACCGATATGCAGGACTGACTGATGGCTGGCACCGATATGTGGCACTGACTGGCACCGATATGCGGTAGGTGGCACTGATTAGTAGCACTTATGGGCAATGATAGGTGGAACTGTTTGACAGTGGCACTGAATAATGCAGCACTAATTGCTGGCAGCCTGGCATGATAAGAAAAAAAAAAAAAAAACACAATATGTGATCAAAAGAGCCCATCTTGATACACCCTGCACTCGGGCCTCAGTAAGCCTAGTCAGAATGCAGCAGCGGACATCTTGTTACACCCAGCCCATATAGTTGGTGAACTATATGGGCTGGGTGTAACGAGATGTTCGCTGCCGCCTTGTGATGTAGGCTACTCAGGCTGAGTTCAGGGTGTACCAAGATGGGCGTTGCCGTGTACAACCTCTCACGGAGGCTCAGGCCGTCACTTCCATTAAGGATTCTGATGGCCCGGTCACCGATGGATGCACACGGCCTGTACTGCGACCCACAACCCTGCCCACAGGCTTACCTTCCTCCGCTGCAAGGACTCTCACCGTGCCTGGACCCATGCTCCACCTTCTCCCACCCACTCTGCCTGCTGACTTCCGGGATGTAGGTATCGGGTGAAGCATCGGGAGCATTTGCCTGAATACAAGTACTCGGGCAAATATTCGGTATCCGCGACGATACCGATACTCTATTGGTGCAACCCTAGTTTTCTTGTATGATCACTGCTGCCAGCTATAACCGGCAGCAGTGATTATTGTATTCGGACGGGAAAACCTCTGGCTATCAGAGTACAATTGCGCAGCAGGAGGACACAGGAGACAGCACCTGCAGTATTCGTAGCTACCGGCTTATTTTTTTTCTGAAAGAGCCTAGAGCTCCGCTTTAAAATACACTAACTGAAGCCAAACTCCAGCCCAGCTAAGCAGTTACAGAAAACTTTTTCCTTTTGGGATAAAGGTTTTACATGAATAAAAAGCAACCCTGTCATTGTTAAATGATTGGCCTTGTCCCTGCAACTGCTACATTTGCAGGAGAGCTTGTTCTTTTTAAAAACATCAGACTTACTGGTTGGATCACCAGGTGCAAATAAGAAAGCATAAAAAAAGAAAAAAACAAAATGCAGCCATCACAAGAATTAGTAAGCTGTACTATAATAAAAATGTTTTCTTTTGGGTTTAATACCACTTTAAAAAATAAATCTGTATATACACCAGACACAGGAAAATATTTCTGACATTCTAACAAGAATATCAGTTGATCAAAATACAGACCAGGGTCAATAGAGGAAAACTGATTAAAGACTTAGCAAAGGATTAACACTGTAGTAATCGGTTTTCTTCTAGTCTTTGTAGGCATCTAAACAGGTATGAAGAGGCAAGAATAGACAGAGAAATGTTGCCAGACTGAGCAATGTTCATATGTCTGGCTGAGATCTCTTGCCTGAGACTCTCAGAATTTTCCTGGGAAAATGCTATTGACTCCCAACAGTGGCCACTAACATGTATGTATGGAATTCTGCCACCCTGGAGAAAAAAAAAAAAAAAAGTAGTGCAAACCTTTTCCATTTAAAGTATATTTAAACCCAAAACAAAATATGTATTATACTGCAGCTTACCAGTCCTCAGGCAGGCCATAGAGGGTGCAAATTTCTTTCCCACAACCAAAGAAATTTGCAGTGCTGCCAGCGAAATCCCTCCTGCCAAGACATTGTACCTTTCCGGCGAGGTGATTATTGCTAGCAGCCACTAGCGATAATCACAAGTGAATCCAGCAGGCTGGTTGTACCCAAGTTTAAATCGATCAAATTGGTACATTCAGCCTGTCCACACACGGTTTGAATTTCGGCCAGTTTCTGCTGAACCAGCTCAGATTCTAACAGTCTATGGCCAGCCTTCGATGTAGACGCTGCAACTCCAACACTGTATCTATGGAAGAAACCATGACTGTCACCCTAGGCTGCTCCACTGATACGGACTACAAACTTATCCATATCTCAGCTCTATGTTATGGGGGAGCAGAGCAATCCTTCACAGATATTTTCTGTTTTTTTTTTTTGTTTTTGTTTTTTTCAAATTGAGAACAAATAAAGCATGCAGTCACTACATCTAATGCCCCGAAAACACAACCTGTTTTCCCGTCTCAATAAACTCTGAAAGTTTTTACGATGGAATTCCGCTCAAGCCGTCATACATACACACGGTCACACCAAAGTCCGACCGTCAAGAATGCGGTGACATACAACACGTACGACAGGGGCTAAAAAATGGAAGTTCAATAGCCAGTAGCTTCCGTCTCGTACTTGCTTCAGAGCCTGCATCGTTTTTTAGTACGTTGGAACAGCCTACAGACTAGCAGTTTTCCCGATAGGAATTTATTCCGTCGTAAAAATATAGAACATGTTCTCTTTCTAGGGCCGTCAGAATTTTCGATGTAAAAAGTCTGATGAGTCCCACACATGGCCGGACTATACGATGAAAAGCTGCCGTCTGACTTTTTCTGTAGGAAGTTCCGACCGTATGTATGGGGCATAAGACTGCATTCACACATCGGCATTCTAAATCGCGAGCAGATTTATCACGATTGTGAAGCGCCGAGGTGAGAATGACAAATCTCAGAACGCACATTTGAGATTCCAATCATTTGAATGGCACCCGAAAATCGCAGTACTGTTCTGCTGCGATAAATCGCGCTGCAATCGCATTGCGTGAAGCATGTTGCCCAAAAAGTGGCTCCTGAACTTTTGGGGGGGTGAAAAGCTTCACGCAATGCGATTTGCCGAGCGACAGAACCGCGCTATAATTTTAGGTGCCAATCAAATGAATGGCACCTAAAATGTGCATTCTGCGATTTGTCATTCTCACCTCAGCGCTTTGAAATCAGAAGCAGACGTGTGAATTCAGCCTAAGGACTGCAATGTCTAGTACACACGATGAGAAAAATCAGACACAAAATACCGCTTTCGGAACAATCGTCTGATCATTAGTACACAGCTTTAGAGAGGAGATCGCGACAGTTCACAAAAAAAATATCTGAACAAGCATGAAACAAATCTCTCGCACAAAACCAGAACAAACGATTTTAGTGTAATTAGTAGGGGTGCAACGGATCGTCACGGATCCATGATCCGAACGGGTCAACCCGCTCGGATCGGCACATGCCGCGCTCTCGGCCTTAGGAAAGGCCGTGGCTTCGGCCTAGCTCTGAAGCAGCGGCCATCTTTCTACACCCAGGCTGTTTACACTGATCGCTCCGACGGAGCGATCACTTGTAAACAAACTGGCGTCATATCATGACGCCGGTTCCTCTCTCCCCTCTCTATACCAACCTGTACAGTGGAGGGGAGAGATCCTGAGATGGAAGCAGCCATCCCTCCATACCCAGCAATACCCTAGCGATGCCCAGCCATACCCAGCCAATATTACAGTGAGGGAGATTGTGGATATTACAGTGGGAACTATATGGTGGTGGAATTTTCACCGGTTTTTGCAAATTAAATTATTTGCTGATCCAAAAAATTATCCGAGTCGTGACTCTGATCCGAGGAATGATCCAATAGTTTTTTGATCCGTTACACCCTTAGTAATCAGTATGGAACTACTACGGAAAAATAACGTGACCATGACCACGCATGCTCGGAAACCAAAAATCACATTACAATACATAACTGCCGAAGTTGTATTTTCATATGAGAATTTTTCATAACTTTAGTAACTTATTGGTTTTCCAAATGAAACTAGCATGAGAAAAAAATAAAAAAAAATAAAAAGGAATGATCATTCATCCGATATTCTTATGTGTAGGAGGCTCAGGCTGCAATATACTGCATTTTTGTTCTTTGGTTTAGTTATCCTTCAATAACATTAGCAACAATGCTCAATTTGACAAAAAAATAAAAAAATAAAAATCTGACAAACCAATCAAATACAAGGCAGGTGATGATCCCAATGTAGAATGATTCCCCTCTGCATAGGCACAACAATTCAGTTTCATCCAATGAGAACATGCTTATACAACGATCCTTGTCAAAATAGTAATTCACACTACTAATGTCAGCTCGTAGATTTAGACCGGGTTCACACATATGGGGCCAGGGGCTGAAAGCTGGATGTCCGATGAGTCTCTGTTCACCAGTTCAGGTGCGAATCGGGTCTAAATTTTTTCCTGACTACGCACCTGAATGGGACCGTAAGATGCACAAGGACCCTTTTTCATGTGAACCGCAGACGCCCCAGACCTGTGTGAACCAGCTCCATTGAGAGTCGGCCACACTAGTCTGTCATGTGAATTGGATGCGGGAAAATCCGCATATGTGCAAACCCAGCCTTATGCATATTATCCTTATGTACACGCATTCCGATTATCGGACCACAAAAGTCGCTTTCGGACAGATCGTTCGATAATCTGATCGTTATTATGCAGCTTTCGACAGCCGATCATGACAGTCCGTCCAACCAAATCCGAAGGGACAAACAGGAAAACGTCGGTCAGATGACAGCCCATCATACGACAATCGTGTAGTCCGTACAGTATGCGTCCGATAAAAGTCGTTCGACAAACACCACACATGATCGGAAACACAAAAATTAACCAGGACACACGGGTCACACGTATTTGACATAATTTAAAATACGTAGCAACGCACAACGGAAGATTTTTCCCAGAATCGTACGACAAAAATCTTACACACATTTTGCACTGTTGTATTCGATCTTAGTTGTATGCAACAAAATGTGAACGATCTGTCTTGTGATAATCAGAACGTGTGTACGGGGCGCATTAGGCTCCATGCACATTGCTGCACTTGAAAACTACTCATAATGCAGTTCTACCAATTTTAAACACCTATAGTGTATGAATTTCCAAGCACTTTTGATTGCAAGTAAGCTTGCAAAACACAGCCAGTCCTTACCATGGCCTTGTATATGCAGGCAGACCTCAGCTTGTGTACAGCAGCAAACCAAGCATTAGCAAAACTTTCAGCCAAACTTAATCAGCTATGTTGAAGCACCATAGAGCTCCAGTTTGGGGAAGTTAAATACAAATTGTGATGGGACTGCTGCTTGCAGGCTTCAGTAAAATTCAGCAATACTTGAAGCTTGTTTCGGGTGTTTTTTTCTTTCCCCCTAACTGCCCAACCTGAACGGAGACACTCATGGCTGTACACAGCTGTACTGTCTCTGGCAAAAATTAAACAGCGTGTCTCTTTCAGCAGGTGTCGCCAACACCAAACGTGGCTAATGCAGGTCTATGGGGTCTTCCTGCAATGCACGCATTTGCTGCGTGGTGGCATTTAAAGAATATCGAGTGGAACGTCCCCTTTTGGGTGAAGTTCTGCTTTAAAGTGACGAATCGGGTCACCCATCAAGCATCTCCTCTTACAAGAGCTAATGTGTCTTGATGAAAGGGCCTGTTCACACCGCAGAATGCTCGTTTCCATGTGCCTGTTTTGAAAGCCCTTGATTACGGCCTGCAAAACACATTGGAACGTGGAAACAGTAGTGCTTGCACTACTTTTTAAAAACGCACTGTACCAAACCACTTGCATTTGGAGTGCCATTAATGCATTGGCACCCACGTGCAGACTGCAGTGGCAGTGTTCATGTGCCTTCACCGTACCATGTTTAGTGTGAGCCGCCCCTAAAGGATTTGACAAAACTGCTCGAAGCCTGCTGAAAGCCTTATAAATAGTCTGTAAACATTGTCATCTCACTCTAAAACATCAGAAATATTCCAATAAGGAATGACACAAAACATTAAAAGTGCAAAATAATGATATCTCTACTAGAGGATTCAAACCATGCAAAGAGAAAACATAAAAACGTGCACAAAATGTCCAAATAATAGTAAAAGTCCTAAAAAAAATAAAATAAAAAAAATGGATGAATGAATAAGTGGATTATTAAAAAGAAAAACATAACATTATTAACACCCTAAAAGCAGTATAAAATATTGAACGGGACTCCAAACAGCTGGGCAAATGTATATTAATGTAATATTCAATTGTCCATATATTAAAGCGGAGGTCCACCCTAAAGTGGACCTTCCGCTCATCGGAACCCTCCCCCCCTCCGGTGCCACAATCGGCACCTTTCAGGGGGGAGGGGGGTGCAGTTACCTGGATAATCCAGGTAACTGCACCCACTTCCGGGATAGCTCTCTGCGGAAAGGGGCGTAACTTACGCCCCTTTCCGCAAGTGCCCCGCTGCCTGCTGGGAAACACACAGATCCCAGAGGCAGCGGGGACCGTCCTTATTGCGCAGCGCGATTCGCGCATGCGCAGTAGGGAACCGGGAAATGAAGCCGAAAGGCTCCATTTCCTGATTCCCATACCCAAGATGGCGGCAGCAGGACCCGACAGAGCGATCTAGAGATCGGCTTCGGGTGCCGACATCGCGGGCGCGCTGGACAGGTAAGTGTCACTATTTTAAAAGTCAGCAGCTGCAGTATTTGTAGCTGCTGGCTTTAAAAAAAAAAAAAAAAAAACGCGGAGTCCCGGTGGACTCCCGCTTTAACTCCACTAAATTCCCTCTTCGGACACTAGTCTCACAGAACACTCACCTTATGAAAGCAAGGTGGGCTCTTCACATTAATGCGATTTACTTCATTTTCAGGTGAGAGTTCTGTGAGACTAGTGTCCGAAGAGGGAATTTTGTCCCTTTCAATATTTAATACCTCTTTTAGGACGTGTTTTTTTTTTTTTTTTTTTTTACCACTTGGCGCCCATACTACGTCTATTGACGTCATGGGCTTTCAGTGGTTATATCTAAAATGATGCCTGAGGCCACAGGACATCATTCAGATATTGCCGTTTTCAGCCGGCGATTCCCTACACCATAAGAACAATCATAGCGGCTGTTTCACCGCTTGATCGTTCTTACGGGCGGCGGGAGGGGACACCCCCCCTCCCGCCGCCCTCCGGTGCTTCTACCGACTCACCGTTTCCATCGGCGAGTCGGTCACAGGATCCGCCGACCCCAGCAAGTTACCATAGAGATTTCCGGCAGACCAGATCGTCCCCGGAGTCTCTATGATCGTTGGGAGGCCGGGCGCGATGTTATGTTATGTCACGCCCGGCCTCTGTATTCAAATTAACGGCGCCAATCTGGCTAGGAAGCCAGGATAGTTTTTTATTATTCTTCCCAGCCTAGAGGTGAGATATGGGGTCTTACTGACCCCATATCTCACTGTAAATATGTCCGATCGTGCCATATTCCTATTACAAGGGATGTTTACATTCCTTGTAATAGGAATAAAAAGAAAAAAATTTTTCAATTAGTTTTTTGTGTAAAACTAAAAAAAAAAAAAAAAAAAAAATATTTTTCAAGCGCCCGTTCCCGTGAGCTCGCACACAGAAGCGAACGCATACATAAGTCCTGCCCACATATGAAAACGGTGTTCAAACCACACATGTGAGGTATCGCCGCGAACGTTAGAGCGAGAGCAATAATTCTAGCCCTAGACCTCCTCTGTAACCAGTAAAAAAATTTAAAGTGTCGCCTATGGGGATTTTTAAATACCAAAGTTTGGCGCCATTCCACGAGCAATTTTGAAGCGTGACATGTTGGGTATCTATTTATTCGGCGTATCCTCCTCTTTCACATTATGCGAAAAAATTGGGCTAACTTTACAGTTTTTTTTTTAAGCATGAAAGTTTTTTTTCTGAAAAAAACGTGTTCAAAAAATTTCTGCGCAAATACCGTGCGAGATAAAAAGTTGCAACGAGAGCCATTGTATTCTCTAGGGTCTTTGCTAAAAAAAAAAAACATATATAATGTTTGGGGGTTCTATGTAATTTTCTAGCAAAAAAATTAGGAATTTTACATGTAGGAGAGAAATGTCAGAATTGGCCTGGGCGCGAAGTGGTTAATAATCCACTTATTCATTCAACCATTTCTTAGGACTTTTACTATTATTTGGACATTTTGTGCACATTTTTAATGTTTTCTCTTTGCATTGTTTGCACCCTCTAGTAGAGGTATCATTTTGCACTTTAATTTTTTCTGCACTTTAGTCATTCCTTATTTGATTTTTTTCTGATGTTTTAGAGCGATTTAAAATTACAGCGCGAGATCACTTTATATTTACTTTTTTTTTTTGTGTATTGTGAACACTATTAGGTTTTGCTGCTGGTTTTATTATTATCACTTTCATTCTGTAGATAGACACATTTAAATAGACACTCTTAGTAGCGTGAGGGACACTATCACATATTTGCTGTAAACATTGCACTTTCACATTCGGATGGCTGTGTGCACTTGGCCTACCATTCACAAGTTATGTCAGGGGAAGCAAATTCTTCATCGAGGACTCAACATTCCAAAAGGCATCAGAAGCACCTGCTTTTACATTACATGTGTTGTGACATTTTTAAATTCCTTTCCAGAGCAGGGAGAAATACCGGATAAATTAAATCTGTCCACGTTCTAGTCCACATGGCATCATTGGCCCAATGGATGGTGCCACGTCATTCATGACCACATCATACTTGGCAACTTCCAGGGTCTTAAATACATGTCCATGCAAATGCCCCTTCTGGTAAATACCAACAAACTATGCCATCAGAAAATAGAGTTGAATAGATCTTACTTATGGAATAAAAAAAATGGTGAATTTTGTTACACCTGTGGTAGACCACCAAAAGACCACCATCTCACAAGTATTTCACTTTTATACTTGTGTACTTGCTCCAATGGCTATAACACGAGAAAGCATTACTCCATTTGTTACTCTGACTAGGGATGTGCCAATATTTTTTTATTTTTAATAAAACAATATGATAACCAGGGTGATTGGCGCTACCTACAAGTAAAACTCCTTATATGTATGTATATCAATATATAATTCTGAATATATCATGTATTCATCTAGAAGAATATATATATATATAATAGAAGGAGGCATAACCCCAAAAAACTACCAATCTGCAATTTGAAATTCACAAGCTACTCAGAATTCCCAAAAAACAACAAAGTTCCTACTAAAGATAAGTTCCTGGGATTAACAAATAATTCCAATAAGCAACAGAAAAGGAAAAAACGAAAACCAGACAACAAACTAGAAACCAAAAAGAATTTTTTGTATCTGTGTCGCTAAGAGACAGTATTCCCTAAAATCGCATAAATGCCAAAGTGTGGTTTGAGTAGGCAAATTCCCAGTAAGAGGCGTATGTAAATGTGCTAGTGAGCTTATAATCCCAAACACGCAAACTGTAAGTGTAAAACGCTAATATAGATACATATGCAAGAATTTTTTGCCTAAAGTCGCATTATCGCCAAGATGTGCAAAAAACCAAATAGAAGGTGTATATAAATGTGCTTAGTAAAATTAAAATTCACAATACAAAATTCAGATTATACAACCTATGCATGCAATATGCTAATATAAGCATATATATATGAAAAAACAAAAAATATATTAATAGTATATAGAAATTATATCAAAAATATATATCAGAAAAGTGCAGCTGAAAAAACAAAGGACAAAAAAATATGTGTACAAAAAAGAAGAAAGAATATATATATATATATATATATGAAAAAAATAAAAAATAAAATATATATATATATATATATATATATATATATAAAAAAGGAAATAAAATGTATATATATAAAAAAGCAAAGGGTCTCTTAAAAAAACCATAAACAACAAAAAATACAAAAATAGTGTCCAAATTCCCCAAAAAATCTCTTCAACAGTGCAATTACAAAAAGTTCAAAAGATGTGACTAAAGTGCTCCTCGTGCAATCTCCAACGTGACTTCTGTGTTCCCCCACAAGGTCCCCCACTCACCAGAAGAATAAACCCCTGCAGGGGTAATTCGCCTTGGAATCAAAGTCTACCGATAATCAGCTCTTCATTCGCATCCAGAGAGAGTTTTTTCAGTCCCTGCTGATGTCCGGCTCCTCAATCGCAACCAAGGGGGAGATTTCCTCATAGGAAAAAAATTGTAGTCTCCATAGTGTGATTTGTATAAAAAATCAATTTATTGCCACAAAAATATAAACAAATAAAAACATAAAAAATGATAAAACGGAAAAAGACAATTCTCATATGTTGAGACAGGATGTGGAACCACAGTCCATTAAAAAACCTTTCCAGCCTCCATATATGAATGATAACGTTCCAGGAAAAAAGAAAAAAATCCTAGAACAGGGCTGAGAGAAAGGTAATAACCATACGCTAATGGCACTTTATCCCAGATAACACAAAGGACTAGACACCAAAAAATATATATAATGGTAATGTCCCAGGATATAACCTGTTGTCTAGAGTCACTCCAGTGTTTGCAAGTCCCCCAGGGATAGAGCCCTTCTAGCGCGAAAAAATAATAATAATCCGAACGTGGAAGCCGCCCGGTGGACACGCAGCTACGGCTTGCACTCCAACTGCGCTCCAACGAACGGAACTGACGTAATAGGCGTAACTCCGTCGAACGCGTTTCGTCATTGACGTCTTCAGCGGCAGTGTCACGCTAAAACGTCTTTCAACTTAAATAGGAAAAAAAGACCCGATCGAGCAGAATCTGATTGGCCAACGTTCGTAATTGACACCCAAACAGCCACCAATGGGCTATGCCCTGTGTCTGAAGGAGTGACAACCACCGTATCCAATCCGCATGTAGTTATCACCCAGTTCCCAGCCAAAAGGCGGGGGGAGGATATCCAAAAAAAAAGAATTACAAAACTCAATTTATAGTAAAAAATCACTAAATTTAAGACCCGTCTATTGTCCGCCTATTGGGTACACGGCACATAAGGGTGATCTATCCCAAAGGGAACTTAAAAAGACTGTATACATGATGACAGTAATTATATGTTAAAAACAATAATAACATCGATGACCCTTATAGCAAGTTATCATAAACAGAAGTATGAAAATGAGTATTTATACAAATATGAAAATTATAGCAAGTTATCATAAACAGAAGTATGAAAATGAGTATTTATACAAATAAAAAATTAGGGAAAACCAAAAATAGGTCACTACTGACTGAGATGGCTGAATACAATAGATTTCATTAACAGAAGAAAAAGAAAAGGGGTCATCCTCTTTACTTCATTGCAATCCAGCTATTACCTGGTAAAAGTGCTCATATCAATCTAGTCTATCAATCAATCTAGTAAAAGTTTTCATCTCTCCACAGTGTTATATAGTGGGCTGTAAGGGAAGCGACCAGGACTAGAAATGGTATAACATATCCAAAAAAATTTAGTAATAAAAATAAATATAAATATAAAATTAACCCCTTTCTAATGGATCCGCATTTAAATGTTTCAAAAGGGGGGAGAGCCAAATCGTGTCCATATGTCTCAGAATTGGCACATGTGATCAACAATCAGCAACATTTTGTTTTGTTGATCACATGTGCCAATTCTGAGACATATGGACATGATTTGGCTCTCCCCCCTTTTGAAACATTTAAATGCGGATCCATTAGAAAGGGGTTAATTTTATATTTATATTTATTTTTATTACTAAATTTTTTTGGATATGTTATACCATTTCTAGTCCTGGTCGCTTCCCTTACAGCCCACTATATAACACTGTGGAGAGATGAAAACTTTTACTAGATTGATAGATAGACTAGATTGATATGAGCACTTTTACCAGGTAACAGCTGGATTGCAATGAAGTAAAGGATGACCCCTTTTCTTTTTCTTCTGTTAATGAAATCTATTGTATTCAGCCATCTCAGTCAGTAGTGACCTATTTTTGGTTTTCCCTAATTTTTTATTTGTATAAATACTCATTTTCATACTTCTGTTTATGATAACTTGCTATAAGGGTCATCAATGTTATTATTGTTTTTAACATATAATTACTGTCATCATGTATACAGTCTTTTTAAGTTCCCTTTGGGATAGATCACCCTTATGTGCCGTGTACCCAATAGGCGGACAATAGACGGGTCTTAAATTTAGTGATTTTTTACTATAAATTGAGTTTTGTAATTCTTTTTTTTTTTGGATATCCTCCCCTCGCCTTTTGGCTGGGAACTGGGTGATAACTACATGCGGATTGGATACGGTGGTTGTCACTCCTTCAGACACAGGGCATAGCCCATTGGTGGCTGTTTGGGTGTCAATTATGAACGTTGGCCAATCAGATTCTGCTCGATCGGGTCTTTTTTTCCTATTTAAGTTGAAAGACGTTTTAGCGTGACACCGCCGCTGAAGACGTCAATGAAGAAACGCGTTTGACGGAGTTACGCCTATTACGTCAGTTCCGTTCGTTGGAGCGCAGTTGGAGTGCAAGCCGTAGCTGCGTGTCCACCGGGCGGCTTCCACGTTCGGATTATTATTATTTTTTCGCGCTAGAAGGGCTCTATCCCTGGGGGACTTACAAACACTGGAGTGACTCTAGACAACAGGTTATATCCTGGGACATTACCATTATATATATTTTTTGGTGTCTAGTCCTTTGTGTTATCTGGGATAAAGTGCCATTAGCGTATGGTTATTACCTTTCTCTCAGCCCTGTTCTAGGATTTTTTTCTTTTTTCCTGGAACGTTATCATTCATATATGGAGGCTGGAAAGGTTTTTTAATGGACTGTGGTTCCACATCCTGTCTCAACATATGAGAATTGTCTTTTTCCGTTTTATCATTTTTTATGTTTTTATTTGTTTATATTTTTGTGGCAATAAATTGATTTTTTATACAAATCACACTATGGAGACTACAATTTTTTTCCTATGAGGAAATCTCCCCCTTGGTTGCGATTGAGGAGCCGGACATCAGCAGGGACTGAAAAAACTCTCTCTGGATGCGAATGAAGAGCTGATTATCGGTAGACTTTGATTCCAAGGCGAATTACCCCTGCAGGGGTTTATTCTTCTGGTGAGTGGGGGACCTTGTGGGGGAACACAGAAGTCACGTTGGAGATTGCACGAGGAGCACTTTAGTCACATCTTTTGAACTTTTTGTAATTGCACTGTTGAAGAGATTTTTTGGGGAATTTGGACACTATTTTTGTATTTTTTGTTATTTATGGTTTTTTTAAGAGACCCTTTGCTTTTTTATATATATACACATTTTATTTCCTTTTTTATATATATATATTTTATTTTTATTTTTTTCATATATATATATATATATTCTCTTTCTTCTTTTTTGTACACATATTTTTTTGTCCTTTGTTTTTTCAGCTGCACTTTTCTGATATATATTTTTGATATAATTTCTATATACTATTAATATATTTTTTGTTTTTTCATATATATATGCTTATATTAGCATATTGCATGCATAGGTTGTATAATCTGAATTTTGTATTGTGAATTTTAATTTTACTAAGCACATTTATATACACCTTCTATTTGGTTTTTTGCACATCTTGGCGATAATGCGACTTTAGGCAAAAAATTCTTGCATATGTATCTATATTAGCGTTTACACTTACAGTTTGCGTGTTTGGGATTATAAGCTCACTAGCACATTTACATACGCCTCTTACTGGGAATTTGCCTACTCAAACCACACTTTGGCATTTATGCGATTTTAGGGAATACTGTCTCTTAGCGACACAGATACAAAAAATTCTTTTTGGTTTCTAGTTTGTTGTCTGGTTTTCGTTTTTTCCTTTTCTGTTGCTTATTGGAATTATTTGTTAATCCCAGGAACTTATCTTTAGTAGGAACTTTGTTGTTTTTTGGGAATTCTGAGTAGCTTGTGAATTTCAAATTGCAGATTGGTAGTTTTTTGGGGTTATGCCTCCTTCTATTATATATATATATTCTTCTAGATGAATACATGATATATTCAGAATTATATATTGATATACATACATATAAGGAGTTTTACTTGTAGGTAGCGCCAATCACCCTGGTTATCATATTGTTTTATTATTTTTTGGAGGAAACAACTTTTGGAGTTTCTTTCTTTTGTGGGTGGCAGCAACCTAATGATATAACTAGTATTTAGCCGTAGCTACTGTTATTACTATCCTCTCTTACTTCCCACCGTTGTCGAGCGCGGTTTTTTCCTTTATTTTTTTATTTTTATTTTTTTAAGACCGAGTACCAGGGTGGATTTGATTTAAATCACTTGTAAAAAGGCTCGATTTAAGTCAACTTGATTTAAAAAGCAACGGTCATCTCTGTTCCACAGTAGCTCGCCGACAGTCTCATTCACTTTAAAGAGACTGGGAGTCAACAGCGGGTCAGAGGGGGACTTTAATGGAGATGGCTGCTGATGCGCCAAGGAGAGGGACATGGCGGCAGCAGGTGAGTGGATGCCCGCTAACAGGCGTTGCCATGATGGATCTGCAATGACGGGTGCTCTTTCAATGTAAGGACTCATTCTTGCTAGTAGTTAGAATCTTTAAAATTTGCAAACAAAATGAAGGTTTCCTATTTTAGAATAATAAGCCGTCAGGTTAATAAAACAGCGATATCAGTACCGATTCAATCATACAGTTTGTAGTGCACATAGATTTGCAAAACAATGGGATAAAGGAATATTCCTGAACTTTGTCATATTGCATGGTTACTGTAAAATTGTGTGAATGCATGTTATCTCAGCTTGGATTCATTTACCAAAAAATGTAAATATTGAAGAATATACACAGCCTCCTGCTACATAAGGCCCCTTTCACACCGACGTTCCGTTCAGGCCCGCCTGTCAGTTTTTCAGGCGGACCTGAACGGGTGCTCCATAGAGCTCTATGGAGCGTCGGATGTCAGCGGTGACATGTCCGCTGACATCCGACCCGCTCCGATCCAAAAAAGTGTAACGGAGGAAAAAGCTATTTGTCACGGAAGTTGTCACTGAAATTATATATTGCTCACACATGACAGGGGTATATGTGGAATTTCAGCCTAAAAAGCATTCTGCTGCTGCTCCCGAGTACGGGGATACCACATATGTGGGTGGGACTTTTTGGAAGTCTAGCTGCGTACAGGACCCCAAAAGCCAATCACCGCCTTCAGGATTTCTAAGGGTGTACATTTTTTATTTCGCTCCTCACTGCCTATCAGTTTTGGAAGCCATGAAATGCCCAGATACCACAAAAATCCCTCAAATTACCGTATTTTGGAAAGTACACCCCAAGCTATTTGCTAAGAGGCATGGAGAGTATTTTGCAGATCTCGCTTTTTGTCAAAGGTTTTATTTTTTTTATTTTTTTCCAATTTTCAAAAAACACGTTTTCCTTACCTTTAGTTTTCCAAAACAAATGAGAGCTGCAAAATACTCACCATAGCACTTAGCAAATAGCTTTGGGTGTCTACTTTCCAAAATGATGTAAACCCGTGCAGCAGCAGCGACAAACTATATACATTTTTGAAAGCCTTTACAGGTTACCACTTTAGATTTACAGAGGGGGGGTCTATTAGACTCTAGATCTCTCCTCAGCCCTTAAAAGCATCTGACCACACCAAGATCAGTGTGATAAGATAGATGCTTTCCCAATGGCGCTGCTTATATCCAGCGATACCGAACTCATGAAATGCTTGTGGCTTCCAGTTTCTTAGACTATAGAGATGATTGGAGACTAGAATGTCTTCAATCAGCTCTATGGTCAGCTGGCAGAAGCACCGGCTGCATTCTCATGTTTCCAGATGGGACAGGTGAGCCAGAGAAAACCAAATCACCGATGGGACACTTGCACGCAGCCCCTACCCGCGCATGCGAGCCACCTACAGCGATTTGAGAAGCCGAGCCAACCTGCCGCAGAATAACTGCGGCAGCTGGTCGGCAACTGATTAAAGAGGAAGTAAGGTGCTGCTTTTTTTTTCCCCATCCCACATCATAATGTGCTAGTATGCATGTGCGCCAGAGCCGTTGTAGCCGGTCCTTCAGAGTGCATTTGCCCCTGACGTCATCAGCTGCACATACAGTAAATATCTCCTAATGGGTGCATTATTATAGGCTTACCCAGAGGTACAAAATATGCATGGGACTTCACTTCCACTTTAATAACACTTTAAGCTGGCCATACGCGGATCAAAAATCAGCACGTATGGCTACTGTGGTTCTACCAAACGACTTCTGTTCAACTGCCTTGTTGGAAAAAAAATGCTCAATCCGCGCTGCATGCTATAAACTGCAGTGCTGATCTGTGCATTCCGTTAGCAGGGAAGTCTCCCTGCTGTCAGAATATAAATACACAGCAGGGAGGATTCCCCTATCCACCTTGAATGTGTGGATAGGGGAAAGCATGTTTTTTTTTTTTAACTCGCTGGTTGAATGGAAGAGCCAGCCTTACTAAAAAGAGTAGAACCTGTTCACAAAGAATAGGTTCACCTATTTTAGCATTTAGGCCTCATGCACACGGACGTTTTTACAGCCACTTTTTTGAGCTTTTTTTGCAGCTTCAGGCTCCATGCACACTGAAGCTCAAAAAAGCTATTTCTGGACGCCAGATTGCTGGCAGAAAACACTGGTTGAAAAACCTGCTTTTAACAGCGTTTCATACTAGCGTTAATGAGCGTTTTACAGCGTTAGCGTTAATGGGCGTTTTTTATAAAAATACACAGAGGACACTCCAAAAATCCCACAATGCATTGAAAAAAAGAATGCCGAACACTAATGAACGAGCGTTAATGAGCGTTTGTCGTTTTTTGCCGCTGAAAAACGGCACTTTGAACGCGAATTTCTGGCGTTCAGAAAAAAGCCCATAAACTCCACTGCTCATTAAAGCTGAAAAACGTCCATGTGTGCATGGACACATAGGCTAACATAGAGTGGAGTTTATGGGCTTTTACAAAAAACGCCCAAACTCCAATAAACTGCAGTTTATCAGCTTCAGTGTGCATGGAGCCTCAAAACGGCTGTCCATGTTAGTCTATAGGCCCATACACACGATCAGACTTTTTGACAACAAACATGCAAATTAGCTGTTTTGGAGCAACATCCGACCGTGTGTACGCTCCATCGGACAAACTTTTTTGGTTTTCATCGGACTTTTGTTGGCTGTGCGAACGGACAAACTTTCTGGCAACAAAAGTCCGATGGAGCAAAGTCTGATCGTGTGTACAGAAAACCATAGGACTTTTGTACAAAGTACAAACAGGCATGCTCAGAACCAATGCAAAAGATCAGACAACAATACAGAAGTTGACCAAAGGTGGCGGTAAAGAGCAGAAAAACCACATGATTTGGTGAAAGTTGGCTGAAAAAGTCCTGCCGTGTGTATGCAATACAAGTTCAGGGCCGACGCCCTTTGTACAAAAATCCAAGGGAAAGTTTGTACAAAGTCCTATCGTGTGTATGAGGCTTATGGCTTCATGCCCACCTAGGCGTTTTTGAGCTGCAAATGGCATAGGCGTTTTTAAGCTGTAAAAAAAAAAAAACAGGACCAGTGAGTTCCGTGGCGTGGAGCTAGAGCTGTAAAAACGCGAATTGCGGAAAAACGCGCATAAACGCATAACATATTTTCTTTGTTTTCTGTGGCATTGTGGGAAATTTGGGAGTGCTATAGCCAAGAGATGCGTTTCTTTAAAAAACGCAAAAAAAAAAAACACGCAAAACCGCCAATGCAAAACGCGGTAAAAATCGCATTTTAACGCCGATTTTTCCAGGTGTCAGAGCTAGCTTTGCAGCCAGTTTTTTTAAAACGTCCGTGTGCATGAGCACCCACTGTTAAAAAATGTGTTAACTTTGAACATCTAAGGCCTCATGCACACGGACGTTTTTACAGCCACTTTTTTGAGCTTTTTTTGCAGCTTAAAAACGGCTGTCCATGTTAGTCTATGGCTTCATGCCCACCTAGGCGTTTTTGAGCTGCAAATGGCATAGGCATTTTTAAGCTGTAAAAAAAACCCAGGACCAGTGCGTTCCGTGGCGTGGAGCTAGAGCTGTAAAAACGCGAATCGCGGGAAAACGCGCAACATATTTTCTTTGTTTTCTGAGTGCTATAGCCAAGAGATGTGTTTCTTAAAAAACGCTACTTAACGCTAAAAAACGCGCAAAAACGCCAATGCAAAACGTGGTAAAAATCACGTTTTTAACAACGATTTTTCCAGGCATCGGAGCTAGCTTTGCAGCCAGTTTTTTAAAACGTCCGTGTGCATGAGCACTAAAAATGTGTGAGAAAAAATAAAAACATTCTTTGTGCTATCACCTGGCAAAAGAGTACACAGCTTCACCATAATCACCAACATTCATTTGGAAAATTCCTCTACTGCATAAGTAAAACAACTTCCTCTCTGAAAAGAAAGAAATATATATATATATATATATATATTTGTTGGCTAAAAATGTACACAATGTAATTGGTAGATGGGATATTTCCAAATCAGGTAAATTGTAATCAGTGTAAAGGGTATGAATGTAAAGAGAAATACAGAACGCTGTCGTTTTGGGGAAAGCAATGCGCAAGTTACACTTTCATCCCTGGTGCTTCTCAAAATATGCGGTTAAAAAAATCTCAGAACCCACTTCTGTCCATCCACTGTCCGCCCCAGTGCTGTGTTTTGGTAATTGGTCCCACAGAAATCTATGGGGATTGTCCCATCTGTAACTCAGAGTTTGTCCACACATGCGGAAAAGTGGTTAGTAAAACCATGTGGTTGAGCTGTGGCTTTTATCACCTGCCTCAATCAGGGCAAGCTGCCACTCAGGGCTGTACACATTATGTGGCAGAAATTAAATAGCATGTCTTATTCAGTGGGCATTACCGCTGCCAAACACGACCCATTCAAGTCTATGAGGTTGCTCGACATCCGCGTGCAATGCACACAATTGTTGCCTGGTGGTGCGCCATTTACAGGGTTAAATCAGGCAGTGAAGGGGTGACATATTGCCTCCTCACTGCCTACGAAATGCCCTCTGATCCACTGCAGATTCCTTTTCAGGAGAGGCAAGGGCTGCTGCACATGTGAACGATCCTAGAGAAAATTAGAGAAAAACAGGAACAGGATGCCATGAAGGAAAGAAGTTTCTATATGGGTTACCACTTCTCTCCCCTCAAACCAAACTGCAGTTATCCGAGTCTCTTTAATAAATACTGGTCCCACCACACAAGCCGTGGTGCATTGGCTGAATGAGAGTCTCCATTCCCCTTATCCATGCTCGACAGCGAGGATGGACTAATCTGCCCTGATGGCTAATGTATTCCCAATCATGTAATCACTACGACTGCCAGTCACAGCATTTATGACTGGGAGCCCATGGCATACCTTTGGCATCACAAATTTTTCAAGGGCCAGCTCACAGTCTGGAAAGGGTTAAATCCAAACTCCAGGTAGATATTTAGTTGCATATTTAAAGTTCATCTTAAGGCCCCTTTCACACTGGGGAGGGAGGTGCGTTAGCGGTAAAGCGCCGCTATTTTAAGCTGCACTTTACCGTCGGATTTGTGCCGCTAACGGGACGGTTTTACCCCAACTAACGGTCGAAAAAGGGTTAAAAACCACCGCAGATCGCTTTGCCGGTGGTATAGCCGGAGCCCAATTGATTTCAATGGGCAGGGGCGGTATACACACAGCTCCAAAGATGCTGCTAGCAGGACTTTTTTACCGCCCTGTTAGCGCACCGCTCCAGGACTTTCACACTGGAGACACAGCCGTGGCTGTTTCAAGTCGGTTTGCAGGCGCTATTTTTAGCGCAATAGTGCCTGCAAAAGGATCCAGTGTGAAAGGGGTCTTAGACTATGTTACTCCCATATTTAGGGTGTAATGTGTTCCAGTACATCCCTCTCATCCCCTGAGCCACCCCCCCCCCACACACACTTTTCCTCCTCACATGACAGCAGGCAGCAGTTCCTCTGCTCCACAGGCACCGTCGTCACATTAAAATTGGGGCTCCATCCGCACATCTGTGAATGACTGAACTACAAATCCCATCTTCCATCTCAGCAGATGGCTTGTAGTGCTCAATGGACTAAGAGCACTGACCAGCATACTCGCAAGTCCATTGATACTTCCTCCAGCTTTCTAACTGGAAAGCTATACAGGAGGTGTAGGCAGAGAGCTGGAGAAGAGTCAACAGGAGCCGGACACAAGCAATGCTTTGCAGGCTGTAGGAGGCAATCATAAATACACATTTCTTTTACTGCAAAAATACTTAGCACTTATTTTTTCCTTAACCACTTTCACACCGGACCATTTTGCTGGCTTAAGACCAGACTGCTTTTTGCGATTCGGCACTGCGTTGCTTTAACTGACAATTGCACGGTCGTGCGACGTGGCTCCCAGTCTTAGTCTGTAGGGTTCAATATTGAGTTGGCCCACCCTTTACAGCTATAACAGCTTCAACTCTATGTCTATGGGAATGTTTGATCATTCTTCCAGAAGCGCATTTGTGAAGTGAGGCACTGATGTTGGACAAGAAGGCCTGGATCAAAGTCTCCACTCTAATTCACCCCAAAGGTGTTGTATCGGGTTGAGGTCAGGATTCTGTACAGACCAGTCAAGTTCCTCCACCCCAAACTCGCTCATCCATGTCTTTATGGACCTTGCTTTGTGCACTGGTGCGCAGTCCTGTTAGAACAGGAAGGGGCCATCCCCAAACTCTTCCCACAAAGTTGGGAGCATAAAATTGTCCAAAATGTCTTCGTATGCTGACGCCTTAAAGAGGAAGTAAACCCTGATGAGTTTACTTCCTCTTTAATTCCCTGCAAAGGTAAAGCATAATGGACTACTATGCATCGCATAGTAGCCCATTATGTGTCACTTACCTGACACAGGAGCCAGCAAAGTCACCGCTGTCCCCTGTAGTCCGCCGCATCCATCTTCTTGGTGGGTCTCGCTGCTCCGCAGCTGTCATTCGTCGGAGCTGTGATGATGTCACTCCTGCGCATGCGCACGGGAGCCGCCACTCACGGCATATCGCCATTGACAGCGGCGCACTCAGTTGCCTGCGCACCGCAGACAGCGGTGCCTGTTTTTTTGGCAAATATCTCCTAAACCGTGTAGATTTAGGAGATATTTCTTGGACCTACAGGTAAGCCTTAATCTAGGCTTACCTGTAGGTCAAAGTGGTTTGTAAGGGTTTACACCCACTTTAAGAGCCCCCTTCACTGGAACTAAGGGGCCAAGCCCAACCCCTCACCATAATCCCCCCTCCACCAGATGACTGGGACCAGTGCACAAAAGCAAGGTCCATAAACACACGAATGAGCAAGTTTGAGGTGGAGGAACTTGACTGGCCTGCACAGAGTCCTGACCTCATCCCCACAGAACACTTTTAGGGTGAATTAGAGGAGACTGCGTGCCAGGCCTTCTCATCCACCATCGGTGCCTGACCTCATAAATGTGCTTCTGGAAGAATGGTCAAACATTCCCATGGGCACACTCCTAAACCTTGTAGACGGGTTATAGCTGCTAAGGATGGCCAACTCAATACTGAACCCTACAAAGACTCGGGTGCCATTAAAATTTGTGCGTGTAATTGCAGGTGTCCCAATACTTTTGACAATATAGTGCAAGTACCACTAAGTGCACCATCCAAACGCAACAGCTGTCAACCTCCCAGAGTACCTTCCACCCTTAGGCCTCCATCACAGGCAGCACTCTATCACTCCTCCAAAAGGCAATCCAGAGTGCAATGCTTTTTAGGGTACATTCACATTAGGGGTTGTGGGGCAGTAAAGACACATTTTTACCATGCTCAACCATTTCTTCATGTTTTGCAGCAGGAATTATATCCGGTCACGTCTAGCAGGTGTGGTCCATGCTGAGCATGACCCAGTCACATGCACAGGGCCATTCTGCAAGCACCCTGTAACCGCGTTCAAGGCGCACTAGTGCGCGGAACACGGTATTAAAGCAGGTGGTGAGGAGACAATACAATGCCTCCTCACCGCCTATAAAACGCTCTCCGGATCTAGATTCACACTTATGAAGGTTGGAAAAAAAAAAAAAACTAAAAAAAACTGCTTGTTTTCAACCTGCAGGCAAGACCCACTACTCTAACAAACGCACAGTGGATGCCATTCTCAATGGCACCCCCACATATTGGCAAAACGCCCGCATTAAACTGCTTTGGTACCGCAGTACCATGTGAATCTGTGTGCAACAGTTTAAAAAAATATATTAAAAAAAAAAAAAAAAAAAAAAAGGGGGGGGGGGTCCAGAATTTTTTTTATTGAAATTAATGGGCTGCACTACCAGAAAAAAAGTGGGTCAAATAAGTGTGAACCTAGCCTGAAGAGTGATCCAAACACGGATTGCTCTTCAGAGACCAAAGCAAATGTAAAAAAAGCCCACATAGGAGATTTTGCCTTCTCGGAAGTGCCTTTTTTAAAAACCTGAACTTGAAACCTGAAATTTTTTTCTTATTGACATAATACACCACAACTGTCAGCCTGCTTCACACACTGATCCTGCAGTTTTTACAGGACAAAGACCGCACACCAAAAATGCATCGCGGGCGCGATTTTGCTTTCAATGGTAAGGTGCATTTTTGAGGCATTTCTTTTCATCTCCCCAAACATGTGCTAGAAATGCTGCAAGCAGGATTTTTTTTTTTTTTTCCACCACAACAGAAGTGCACCACCCCAGTGTGAAAACATTCATTGCTTTTAAATGGGAAGCATTTTTCTTAACGCAAAAAAAAAAAAAAAAAAAAAAAACGCTTGAAAAACTCAGCGTGAAAGCAGCCTAAAGCAAACATTTGGCTCGCAGAAGCAGGACAGCAACATTCACTTGGATGGGCAACATTTAGCGGCAGCGGTGCCTGCTCAACAGTACATGCTATGAAAATCTTCACTACACCATGGAGCAAAGCAACACATACTACCCCCTCCAGCAGCCATTGCACAGTTCAGGCGGGAAGTCTGAGGGGCAGTAAAAATGCCAACCACCTGTCTCTTACTGCCACCTATGAGAACGGCTTCTTAGCCATTAAAAATGGCACTAAAACACCACAATTTCCTCCACCCGCCATTTATATAACAAAATGTAACACTACACTGTACAGCAAAACACACGCAGATAAAATGTTACTTTACAACGTTACAATGACTTCTAATCACAGCCTGACTTTGCAGTTTTCTCTGAGAAATATTTATTGAAGAACACCACTGAGAAAAGAAAGAATTCTGCATCAACGTAATAACAGGTCCCAGTCACGAGTCCCAGTTGTGCATACTTTGTCCCACAGGTTCCAGTCATGGATATGACTTCCCAGTCGTGTATACGGCATTCTGTGTGTCCCAGTCCTGTATATGGTGTCCTGCGCACCCCAGTTGTGTTCGAGGTGTCCCAACTGTGTATATATGGCGTCCCAGTCAAGTATACAGCATTCTACATGTCCCAGTTGTGTATATGTCATTCTGCACATCCTAGTTGTGCATATGGCGTGCCAGTTGTCTATTTGACGTCCTGCAGGTCCCGGGTGTTTATATGGCATAATATGGGATCCAGTCACGTATACGGCATCCTAGTTCTGTATGAGGTGCCCGTACACCCCAGTCATGTATACAGCATCCTGTCCAGTCCCCTACATGGCATCCAGTCATCTCTATGGCTTCCTATGCACCCCAGTTGTGTATGACGTCCTACATGTCCAAGTTGTGTATATGGCGTCCTACGGGTCCCGGGTGTTTATATAGCATAATATGGGTTCCATTCACGTATATGGCTTCCCGCGTACCCCAGTTGTGTATACGCTGTCCTGTGCGCCCGTCATTTATGAGGCATCCCAGCCATGTATACAGCCTCCTGCACTTCCCATTCGTGTATATGGCATCCTATGTGCCCCAGTTCTGTATATGGTGTCCTGCGCACCCCAGTTGTGTTTGAGGAGTCCCAGTCGTGCATATGGGGTCCCAGATGTGTATGAGACATCCTACAGATATGGGGTGTTTATGTGGCATAATATTTTCAGTTATGTATGTGGCTTCTTGCTCATCTCAGTTGTTTATGAGGCATCCCATCCGTGTACACCGCAGCCTGCATGTCCCTGTCCTGTATAAAGTGTCCTGTGCACCCGTCTTGTATGAGGCTTCCTATGTGTCCTAGTTGTGTATATGGTGCCCTGTGCACCCCAGTTGTGCATATGGCATCCAACAGATCCAGGGTGTTTATATGGCATAATAAGGGCTCCAGTCGTGTACACTGCATCCTACACGTCATAGTTGTGCATATGATGTCCTACGGGTCCCGTGTGTTTATATGGTATCCCAGTCATGTATACGGAATCCCCTGCACCCCAGTCTTGTATGAGGCATCCCAGCCATGTATATGGAATGCTGTGTGTCCCAGCAGAGTGTGAGGTGTCCACGTTGTGTATACGGCGTTCTACAGATCCGGGGTGTTTATATAGCACAATATGAGTACCAGTCATGTATACGGAATCCTGCGCATCCCAGTTGTGTATTTGATGTCTTGCTGGTCCCAGTTGTGTATCAGGAATAATAAGGGTCCCAGTGGTGTATTTGGCACAATAAGAATCCCATTCCTGATCAGGCATAATAAGGGTCCCGGTCAGGTGTCACGCATAATAAGGGTCCCGGTCGGGAATAATAAGGGTCCCGGTCACGTGTCAAGCATAATAAGGGTCCCGGACGGGCACGATAAGGGTGCCGGTGGCGTGTCGGGCACGATAAGGGTGCCGGTGGCGTGTCGGGCAAGATAAGGGTGCCGGTGGCGTGTCGGGCAAGATAAGGGTGCCGGTGGCGTGTCGGGCACGATAAGGGTCCCGGTGGCGTGTCGGGCACGATAAGGGTCCCGGTGGCGTGTCGGGCACGATAAGGGTCCCGGTGGCGTGTCGGGCACGATAAGGGTGCCGGTGGCGTGTCGGGCACGATAAGGGTGCCGGTGGCGTGTCGGGCACGATAAGGGTGCCGGTGGCGTGTCGGGCACGATAAGGGTGCCGGTGGCGTGTCGGGCACGATAAGGGTGCCGGTGGCGTGTCGGGCACGATAAGGGTCCCGGTGGCGTGTCGGGCACGATAAGGGTCCCGGTGGTGCATTTGGCACCCTGCATATAGAGCACAACACAACTTGACAGGCACCACATCACCAGCAGCACTTCCCTTGTAAATGATGTGAAAACATTGGCAACTTATGAAGAAGCAGCAAAACGCGGGACAAGCATGGCGCCCCCATCCACAGTGTGACCCTGGAGAGCAGAGACTGGGCTGACCAGTTACCTGACTCTGCAGGCTGCCTGGAGCGGCTGGGCCCGGCCGGGTGAGCCATGCCGGCTGACAGTCTATGTGTCCTCCGAGCCTCGGAGCGGCCTCCTCACATCTACACACACTCTCCGCTCCTGGCTCCGCCTCTTCCGTCTTCTTACTGCGAACACCTCCGCTTCTCCCCCCTCACACCAATCTCCACATCAAGTAGTCCCTCCCTGGCCCGCGCTCCTTTACCGCCCACGTCCCGATAAAACCCCCTCCTGACTCCCCCAGCGGCGCGCACTCTCTATTCCAACGCTTCTAGTCGAAGGAATTCGATAATTTCCCTTTGCCCTCTTTAGGTTTTAGGAACTAGAACGCTGGTATCCATGCGCGCGGTGATGCGCCTCGCCTCAGACGCTTTCTTCACAATAGAACGTGACGTAGTGCGGCGCTGCCTGGGGATCAGCTGAGCGCTTCCTGAGAACTACAACTCCCATGATGCCTTGTGAGGCTGTGGGCGCTTGGGGGGTCATGGGAAATGTCGTTCCTCAGTCAGACACAGCGCGGGTTATATATATATATAGGTCAGATGGAACCCGTGCATTGAAAATGTTAAAAAAGGGACATTATATAGTGCTAAATAGTAAACAAAATAATGAAATCAGGAATCAAATCATCAGTAATGGTATTAATTATTATCATAATCTAGTTGCATATATGGAATCCCCCTCATGTTTATGGCATCCTACGTGTCCAAGCTATATATATGCGGCGTCCCAGTCATGTATATGGCGTCCTACGTGTCCCAGTCATGTGCTGCACATCCTTGTCGTGTATATGGTGTCCCGTCCCAGTCATGTATAATACAGCGTCCTTTGTGTCCTAGTTGTGTATATGGCGTCCCCGTAATGTAAAAGGCGTTCTGCGCATCCTTGTCTTTTATATAGTGTCCCAACCATGTATACAATGTCACAGTCATGTATATGGCCTCCTATGTGTCCCAGTTGTGTGTATATGGCGTCCTGTCCATCCTAGTTGTGTATACAGCATCCCAGTCGTGTATATGGCATCCGCCAAGTCCTTGTCTTGTATTATTATTATACAGGATTTATATAAGGTCAACAGTTTACCCAGCACTTTACAATATACTGTATAAGGTGTCCCAGTCATGTATATGACATCTTGCACATCCTTGTTGTGTATGTGACGTCCCAGTCATGTATATGGCTTTTTGCATGTCTTTGACGTTTATATGGCGTCCTAGTCATGTATACGGCTTCCTGCACGTCCTTGTCTTGTATATGGTGTCCCAGTCATGTATACGTCGTTCTGCGCGTCCTTGTGTATGTGGCATCCCAGTCATGTATATGGCTTTCTGCATGTCCTGGTTGTGTATATGGCGTCCTTGTTATGTATACGGCTTTCTGCGCATCCTTGTTGTGTATATGGTGTCCCAGCCATGTATACGGCATCCTGTGCGACCTCTTCATGTAAATGTTGTCCCAGTCGTGTATACGGCATCCTTCACATCCTAGTCATGTATATGGTGTCCCAGTCGTGTCTCCGGCATCCTTCACATCCTAGTCATGTATATGGTGTCCCAGTTGGGTATACCGTGCCCTGCACGTCCTTGCCTTGTATATGGCATCCAGCCTTGTATACAGCATCCCAGTCATGTATATGGCATCCTACGTATCCCAGTCGTGTATATGGTGTCCGTCCGGCCTAGTTTTGTATACAGCAAAATGTATGGAAGGGAGCCACCTATTACTGGAAACCTTTGCCACATCCCAATTTGAAAGAGGAAAATGCAAAAAAAGGGGTGCCACAGGGATTTTATGGGCAGAGGGTAGTAACCAGAAAGAGGAGTAACAAACGTATAAAAAAATGATACACAATTTATTAAGTACAAAGCAGTAATAGAATTAATGCACAAGGCATATAAACCTAAAAACAAAATAGGTAGTCAGACTGAATAGTTATATAACAGCTAGATTTTGGGACACACAGTTGATCTCATGATAAGAGGCCAAACGTATGCGTATACACAAGAGTGATGCCCCAGTTGAAGACCTTTTATTGTGGAAACGTGGCGGGATAGCATTTCTATGTCTTCCACATTGCTTTTAGATGTTTTTTATTTTGTGATCAGTTTTAGATTCTCTATCTTGCATATCATTGTAAGATTTTTTTTATATTTGATTAAACCATCCCTGGTTGACCTGCACCATATGGAGCCCTGTTCCATTTTTCCTTCCATTTTTGGGTTCTGCTGATTACTTACCCACCTCTACCTCCTGGTTTGTGCTGGACCTATCTGGCTGTGGGATGCCTATTGCCTGTTGTTTATACGATTTTGAGCTGTACATCCTTCATTGCATCTAGTGTGACATCTCCCAGAACTGAGGATTTCCAAGCTTGTTTGACTCACTTCCATATGGTATTTAGGTCCACCATTTCCGGTATGTGAACCTGCACAAGCATCCATAGGTATACCATCCGATTTATCGGGAGTACACATCCCAGCCCATTTAGGAATGGGGGAATAACATCTCTCGCCACTTATGGTCTTGGCTTCTTTGGACTGTGATCCAACACACCATTGTGTTGTACCCAGTACAATCTGAATCACTTTCACAGATTTATTTGATTTTATTACTGTGTATTGATATTCTTCACGTGTATATTTTCAGAAGCACTAAAACGTTGGTATCCGCCTTCGTTTTTGATATTTATATTATTACATGTATATATGTTTCCTTTATTAGGTCACAATATTTAGCGCTACACATTTTCTTTGCACATTACTTTGTTCTATACCTGACCCCATCAGATGGATATCAAAGGGTAGTGAAATACCTATGTCATCTATAAACCCCCCAGGGTTTTAAATAATTTTCTCAACTACAGACAGACTTTGACATTCCATCAACATACCTATTTTACTATTTCCAACTCAGACATGCTATACGTACTCAGTTTGGTTCCCTGCTCAGTCCTATTAAGACACCTGACTTGGAAAAACTTATGAGAGACCCAGACCAGACTAAACTTATATCCAGGTTATTACTCCACTCTCATGACAGGCACTAACCCTAGGTTTCGGAGGGCCCAAGAGAGGTGGTCCTCCTTTGATATCTCTATCACAGAAGAGGATTGGTCTGAGTTCTGTGATATGTTCAAAACCTCTGTTATCTCCGCGAGGGACAGGGTAGTTCAGCTAGACTGTATAAAATGGGACTATCCCCCTCTGCTGACTGCTTTTGCAGTTGCGGACAATCTGCTGATTTTCTCCACTGACTTTGGACTTGTTCGCTTGTACACGACTTCTGGGTTGACATAGGCTCCTTCATATCTTCTGCACTCGGTTTGCCAAATATAGTGCACCCTAAAAACTGTCTGCTGGGCATATTTGGTGACCTCGCTGTCCAGCTTCAGACTAAAAGACTACTTTGCATCTGCTATTTCTATGCGAGGAAGTCCCTCCTGCTGAGTTCCCTAAACTACGAACCTTGCTAGAAGATATAAATTGGGATAAAATCTTAGGAACAAAGAACACAGAGGAGAGATGGGTTTGCTTTAAGAGCATATTAAATAGGGGCATGTGCAGAATGCATAGGTAGGAGAATATGAGGTCAAGGCAGTTGCCTTCAGAGTGTGTCAATTGTTTTAAGTCAAAAGAGGAGGTTGGGCTCAGAAATTTAGAAGTAGTGGGAGTTTTTAAGATAGAAGCCCCATACACACTATCAGTTTTTCTGCTGAGTTTTTCCTTCAGGTTTACCAAAACTATGTAGTGGAAGAGCCTGCCCCATTGCATACACATTAAAACTCCTAAGGTTTGACCTCATATTATATGGTTTTGGTAAATCCGAAGGAAAAACTCAGCAGAAAAACTGATAGTGTGTATGGGGCTTAACAGGGATGTTGAAGTCACCAAGAATGATTGTAAAAAAGAATGTTGTATCCTTCATTTGCGAATCTAACAGGAATTTGTCATTTAAATCAATAGGTAGATTGGATCTGTGGGTTTTGGTTACTCACTTTGAACTTATTACAAGTTCCCTGTTCTTCAATGTAGCATCTAACTGGAATTTGTCATTTAAATCAATAGGTAGATTGGATCTGTGGGTTTTTGTTACTCAATTTGAACTTGTTATGCCCAGTACACACAACCAGTTTTCCCATCGGAATAAACTCTGAAGGTTTTTCCGACGGAATTCCGTTGAAACTGTCTTGTGTACACATGATCACACCAAAGTCCGACCATCAAGAACGCGGTGACGTTCAACACGTACGATGGGACTAGAGAAAAGAAGTTCAATACCCAGTGCGCCACCCTTTGTGCTTCTTCTGATAATCTCGTGTTAGTAGAAGTTTGGTTAGAGACGATTCGCACTTTTTCTGATCGTTTTACTGCTGTTCAGTTTGTGCTTGTGGGTTTGTATCTGGTTTTCAGTGCATGCAGTCAGTTTTTATTTGTTTTCCAGTGGGTTCTTGACTGCTCGTTGCTGATTTTCAGCTCGCTCTTCACAGGCCTTGATGTTCTTCAGTGTGTTCTGTTAAGTGCGTTCTGACCAGCTGACGGTTTTGAAACCATGTTGTCGGTACGTACTCATCGTAGAGTTCGTGCTGTGTGGGGACTTTTGGTGTTGGGGTTTATACTTTGACACAAGCCCAGTCCATGAAGAGGGCGAGCAGGAGTTCATGGACCAAGAATTGGTTAATCCAGCATGACCAATTCTTTCATAGGCCTCTGCTGTGTGAGATCCAGGAGAATAATCCTGATGATTTCAGGAACTTTCTCAGGGTGAAGAACCCCATTTTTCACCATCTGTTGGCTTCGCTCACCCCTTATATTACGAAGCAGGACACCTGCATGCAGCAAGCCATCACTCCGAAGCAGAGGCTGGTCGACCACCTTGCGGTACTTGGCGACTGGGAGAAGTCTACAGGACCTCACGTTCCCTACAGGCATCTCCCCCCAGGCTCTGCGGATCATTATTCCAGAGGCCTGTTGTTGTCCATTATCCAGGTCCTGCAGAAGGACTATATTAGGATAAGTTTTATCCTTTAACATCACATTCTATGTATTTAATGTTTGCTAATGTATTGCATTTATTTCATCATTCCATAACTACTATGATTGTAATATGCTGTGAATGTCCCCTTTATGCATATTTGCCTTCACTAACCTCCCCACAGCATGCTATCCTGGGCCCATAAACACCTATAGCCTAGTCACTCAACAATGTATTTTGTCAGCTCCATTGTATTGCTTTACCCAAAACACCCCCTAAAATCTGTACAAATGTTATGTGTGGGCTTAAATTAATTTATAACACCCCCCCCCCAATGTGTACAAATGTTATGTGTGGGCTTAAATTAATTTATAACACCCCCCCCCAATGTGTGTCCTTAACCACTTCCCACCCGGCCAATGCATATATACGGCCGGGTGGGAGCCGTCTACTCCTGATAGGCCGTTCAGGAACGTCCTTCAGAAGTAGCGGGATCGCGCGCGCGCGTGCCCGCACAGCGGCGCGATCCCGATGTGCTCGTGTCACCCGGACACGGCACATCTCAGATCGGCAGGAGGGCTCTGTGATTGGCCCTCCTGATCACATGACGGCTGTGTCCAATCACGGCCGTCATGTGATGTAAACAAACAGCCGGTTGCTAGGCAATCGGCTCTCCTCTCCTCACACGGAAGTCATCGCTGAGGAGAGGAGAGCAGATCGCTGCAGCCGGCTGATGATCAGTGAGTATGAGCTGTTTTTTACAGCTTTTTACTCACTGATCATCAGTCTAGTGTCAACACACAACACACCACACAGTACAAACACAGTCCCCACATATGTCCCCAAAACACACATGTCCCCAAAACATACATGTCCCCAAATAATAAAAACACATGTCCCCAATAATAAAAACATGTCCTCCACATATGTCCCACTAAAATCACATGTCCCAATGATTATCTGCACACATATGTACGTGATCACCTGCACACATATGTACATGATCATTTGCGTACATATGTCCCTGATCACACAAACCAATTATTATACACTTAACGGAATTTTTTTTACCAAAAACATGTAGCAGAATAAATTTTGGCTTAAATTTATGACAAAATTTGATTTTATTGGATTTCTTTTCAAATAGAAAAAAGAAAATATTGTTTTTTTTTCAAATTTCCGCATTTTTGCGCTTATATCGCAAAAAATAAAAAACGGAGTCGTGAATAAATAACACCAAAATAAAGCTCTATTTATGCGAACAAAATGATAACCATTTCATTTGGGTACAGTGTAGCATGACCGCGCAATTGTCATTGAAAGCGCTAGAGCGATGAAAGCTGAAAATTGGGCTGGGAAGGAAGGGGGTGAAAGTGCCCTGTATTGTAGTGGTTAAATTCAGACACAAATGTTTTTGTTTAACCACCTCGCGCCTGCCCTATAGCCGAATGACGGCCGTAGAGCAGGCGTGTTCGTCCGGGTGGCCATCCCTGGACGTCCTATTGTTTACTTCCGCAATGCGCGCCGCCGCGGGCGTGCATCGCGGAAGTTCTGAGTTTGCCGTGTCCCCCGGGGACAGGCAAACACAGATCGCTGTAAACGGCCAATCACAGCGGCCGTTTACAGCGTGATCGGCGTGTCCAATGGGAGATGATCTCATATGTAAACATATGAGATCATCTCTCAGCGCCGCTCTCCCTCCTCACACAGAGTGTGAGAGGGGAGAGATGAACGGCTGCAGCGGCAGCCGTTCTGCTTCGCTTTGTAAAAAAAAAAAAAAAAAGTAAAAAAAAAAAGTGCCATCCTCCCCCAGCAGTGCCATCCATCCTCCCCCAGCAGTGCCATCCATCCTCCCCCAGCAGTGCCATCCTGCCCCAGTGCCATCCGCCCCAGTGCCATCCACCCCAGTGCCATCCACCCCAGTGCTACCTGCCCCCAGTGCCATCCACCCCAGTGCTACCTGCCCCCAGTGCCATCCACCCTAGTGCTACCTGCCCCCAGTGCCACCTGTTGTCAGTGCCATTTGTCACCAGTGCCATCTGTCATCAGTGCCACGTATAAGTGCCATCTGTCATCAGTGCCACGTGTCATCAGTGCCACATAGTGCCATCTGTCATCAGTGCCACGTATTAGTGCCACCTGTCATCAGTGCCACGTATCAGTGCCATTTGTCATCAGTGCCACCTGTCAGTGTCACGTGCCATCTGTTGTCAGTGTCATCAATGCCACTTATCAGTGCCATCTGTCATCAGTGTCACGCATCATCGGTGCCATGTATTAGTGCCATCTGTCATCGGTGGCACGTATTAATGCCACGTATTAGTGCCATCTGTCATCGGTGCCACGTATTAGTGCCACGTGTCTTCAGTGCCACGCATTAGTGCCACGTGTCATCAGTGCCACGTATAAGTGCCACGTGTCATCAGTGCCACGTATAAGTGCAACGTGTCATCAGTGCCACATATTAGTGCCATCTGTCATCAGTGCCACATATTAGTGCCATCCGTCATCAGTGCCACGTGTCATCAGTGCCACGTATAAATGTCATCATTGCCACGTATCAGTGCCATCTGTCATCAGTGTCACGTGTCATTGTCCTGGTGCTTCAAAAGTGTAATAAATAGTCAACAAGTTAGATGTGTAATTTATGTTCCTAGAACACATGATGGCGCTACCTGCATGTTGGACCTCTCTATGTGGCCAGGCTGTGGTATTGTAATACTCAGGAGGAGTAGCAGAATTTTTTGGGGGGTGTCATTTGTGGTATACACATGCCACGTGAGAGAAATAACCTATTACAATGACAATTTTGTGGAGAAAAAAAAAAATGAAAAATCTTAATTTTGCAAAGAATTATGGGAAAAATATGACAACATCAAAAAGCTCACTATGCCTCTTACTAAATACCTTGGAATGTCTACTTTCCAAAAAGGGGGTCATTTGGGGGATATTTGTACTTTCCTGAGGCCGCGTACACACGCGGGGACTGTTCGCCCAACTTTGTCCGCTGAACAGTGTTTCGGCGGACAGTCCGCTCGTGTGTGGGCTTTCAGCGGACAGTTTCAGCGAACAGTCCGCTGAACAAGGTTTTTCGGAATTTCCGAAAAACTGTCCGCTGAAACTTTGTTTCAGCGAACAGTCCCCTCGTGTGTAGGCTTGTTCGTCAAACTAAGTTCCGCGCATGCTCAGAAAGGATTTACACGCCGAAAGTTATAATGCAGTGTATAGGACGTCATATTTTTCGTCCCGTCGTACGTGCCGTTCACGTCATCGCGCACAGTTTCAGCAAACTGTTCGTTCGTCGTGTGTGGCCATGTCCGTCCATGCTAATTTTGAGCGGACTGTTTGCTGAAACTGTTTGACGGACAAAGTTGGGCGAACAGTCCCCGCGTGTGTACGCGGCCTGACTTGTTCGGGTCACAAGAAGCGACATATTTTTTTAGGTTCACCGCCAGGTTTTTATAGCGCTAGGTACCCCGATATACTACCCAATAATGGTTTTAACCCCCTGATTGCCCCTAGTTAACCCTTTCACCCCCTTTTGCCAGTGTCACTAAGCGATCGTTTTTCTGATCGCTGCATTAGTGTCACTAGTGTTGTTAGGTAGCTAGTTATTTTTTTAGGTTCACCGCCAGGTTTTTATAGCGTTAGGTACCCCCATATACTACCCAATAATGGTTTTAACCCCCTGATTACCCCTAGTTAACCCTTTCACCAGCGATCACAGTATAAGTGTCACTGGTGACGCTGGTTAGCCAGTTAGTTATTTAGGTTCCCCGTCAGGTTTTTATATAGCGCCAGGGACCCCCATATACTACCTAATAAAAATTTGAACCCCCTGATTGCCCCTAGTTAACCCTTTCACCAGTGATCACCGTATAAGTGTTACGGGTGACTCTGGTTAGTTTGCTTTTTATAGCATCAGGGCACCCACCATTTATTACCCAATAAAGGTTTAACCCCCTGATCACCCGGCGGGTGATATCAATTAGGTTTTAGGGTCAGGGTCTGCATCGCCCCAGGCAGCGCTAGGTTAGTGCCAGTACCGCTAACACCCACACGCAAAGCATAAACCTCCCGTAGTGGTATAGAATCTGAACAGATCAATATCTGATCTGATCAGATCTATACTAGCATCCCCAGCAGTTTAGGGTTCCAAAAAAACGCATTGTTAGCGGGATCAGCCCAGATACCTGCTAGCACCTGCGTTTTGCCCCTCTGCCCAGCCCACCCAAGTGCAGTATCGATCGATCACTGTCACTTACAAAACACTAAACACATAACTGCAGCGATCGCAGAGTCAGGCCTGATCCCTGCCATCGCTAACAGTTTTTTTGGTAGCATTTTATAATTAAATCCGGAAGGCAGTGCTTGGTTTTCGGGGTCCCGTACGTGGCTAGGCTCCCAAAAAGTCCCCCACATGTGGTATCCCTGTACTCGGGAGAAGCAGCAGAATTTATTTTGGGGTGTAATTTGACTTATGCCCATAGCATGTGTGAGCAATATATCATTTAGTGACAACTTTGTGCAAAAAAAAAAAAATTGTAAAATTCCTGCAACTTGTGGCAAAATATAAAATATTTCATGGACTCAACATGCCTCTCAGTAAATAGCTTGGGGTGTCTACTTTCCAAAATGGGGTAATTTGGGGGGGTTTTGTGTTATTTTGGCATTTTATGGCCTTCGAAACTGTGATAGGTAGTGAGGAGTGAAATCAAAAATTTGCACCCTTATGCCGCATACACACGATCGAATTGTATGACGTACTTAGTCTGTTGAAACGCATTTCAACGGACAATCCGCTCGTGTGTGGGCTTCAGCGGACTTTTTCAGCGTGAAGTCCGGAGTACTAAGAAGGTCGGTTTGCACACCAATCTTCCCGTCGTACTTTGGTTTCAGCGGACAATACGTTCGTCAGTATGCTAGTCCGACGGACTAAGAATGGCGCATGCCCAGAAAGGATTTACAGGGCGGAAGCGTTCTGTCTTGTAAAACTAGTGTTCGTATTGAAGCTAGCATATTCGTCATGCTGCTAATTTTGTGATCTTTTAATATAGCACATTCTTTTCTTCTTCATAATGCGAGAAAAGTGAAGTTGCTTTGCTGCTTATATTCACACAGAGTTATCACAAATGTCTTTATTCATCCTCATCTTATAATTAATATTCCAATTCGAGAATAAATAAAATAACAGACGAATTAAGCTGAAGTCTGAAAAGCGCGAATCGTCTCTAACCAAACTTCCACTAACGCAAAGTCAGCAGAAGGAGCCCAAAGGGTGCTTTGCTGTGTCTTGGACTTCCTATTTCTAGTCCCGTCATACGTGCTGTACGTCATCGCGCAAGCTTTCGTCGGACTGTTTGTGTATCCGTGTGTGGCCAAGTCCGTTCGGTAGAAAGTCCGCCGGATTGTCTGCCGGATTGTATGACGGACTAAGTACGTCATACAATTCGATCGTGTGTACGCGGCATTAGAAACCCTGAAGGCAGTGATTGGTTTTCGGGGTGCCGTACGCAGCTAGACTCCCAAAAAGTCCCACATATGTGGTATTCTCGTACTCAGGAGAAGCAGCAGAATATATTTTGGGGTGCAATTCCACATATAACGATGGCATGTGTGAGCAATATATCATTTAGTGACAACTTTTTGTAAACTTTTTTTTTTTTTTTTGTGTCATTATTCAATCACTTGGGACAAAAAAATATTCAATAGGCTCAACATGCCTCTCCACAACTTCCTTGGGGTGTCTACTTTCCAAAATGGGGTCATTTGGGGGGGGTTTGTACTGCCGTGCCATTTTAGCACCTCAAGAAATGAGATAGGCAGTCATAAATTAAAAGCTGTGTAAATTCCAGAAAATGTACTCTAGTTTGTAGATGCTATAACTTTTGCGCAAACCAATAAATATACGCTTATTGACATTTTTTTTACTAAAGACATGTGGCTGAATAAATTTTGCTCTAAATGTTTGACTAAAATGGAGTTTATTCGATTTTTCTTATAACAAAAAGTAGAAAATATCATTTTTTCTCAAAATTTTCGGTCTTTTTCCATTTATATCGCAAAAAATAAAAATCGCAGAGGCAATCAAATACCATCAAAAGAAAGCTCTATTTGTGGAAAGAAAAGGACACAAATTTCGTTTGGGTACAACGATGCATGACTGCGCAATTACCAGTTAAAGCAGTGCAGTGCGAAATTGTAAAAAGACCTCTGGTCCTTAGGGTGTTTATTGGTCCGGGGCTGAAGTGGTTAAAAAAAGTATCTGATAAAATCTTGAAATTTCTTTATTGCTTGTGTTTGTTTTTGGCTGTCTCCTAGGTTCTCCTAGTGTACTTGTAGTGCCAAGTGTATTTTCCTTTAGTAAATAACCCCTATTGTCACTGTAAACACAAAATTACTTCAAAAACTGGTATTGACCATTGAAAGAAGAAGCCACACATTGTTGATTAGCAAAGTGTTTACTGTGTGCACATTCACATGTGCGTTCTAAAATTTTTGGGTAAAATAAAAAAAAAAAATGTCAATTTTTTTACAATTGTTTTTTTTTGTAAATAGGCATGTTTAACCACTTAACAACAGGCCCATAGCCAAATGACGGCTACAGGGCGGTTGTTTAACCACTTGCCGACCGCCGCACGACGGCAGAATGGCACGGGCAGGCATATGGGCGTATATATAAGTCCCTGCCTTCCCGCGGGTGGGGGGCCCGATCGGGCCCCCCCCGGTGCCTGCGGCGGTCGGCATTCGTTCGGGAGCGATCCGGGATGAGGGGGCGGCCATTCATTCATGGCCACCCCCTCGCGATTGCTCCCGACGAATAGAAATGCTCTGTGACATCACTTCCTCTCCTCACAGGAGAGGAAGTGATGTGATCTCTCCTCCGTGTCGGTATTTTTCGTTCCGGCACCGTGGAGAGAGGATCGGTGAGTTGCACCAACACACCACACGTACAGTAGAACATGCCAGGCACACTCACACCCCCCCTTAACCCCCCGATCACCCCCCCCAATTACCCCTGCCCCCCCCCAGTCACAGTGACACCAATTGCATTTTTTTTTTTTTTTTGCATTGGTGTCATTTGTGACTGTAATAACTGTTAGGGCAGTTAGGGTTAGCCCCCTTTAGTTCTAATGTGCCCCCCTAACCCCCCCAATAAAGGTTTAACCCCGTGATCACCCCCCGTCGCCAGTGTCACTAAGGCTGGGTTCACATTGCAGCGGTTTATGAGAACGAATGTGATTCGCACCGCACTGCAGTGCAAATCACATCCGATCTCTGTGCGATTCGAGTTCAGCCATACAGATAGTATAGCTGAATTCGCGCCGCACCCGCCGCACCCGCCGCAAACTCGCACGGGACCATTTTTTTGGTCCTCAGCAGAATCGGATCGCATGGGTGTTCACACCATGCGATCCGAGTTTGCAGATCGCACTGCGATATGCGAACTGATCTGGGGGTGTCATTAACATTTCACTGACACTCCCAGCAGTTCGCATAGGGCAGTGTGAACTGCCGCCGGGAGGCATGCGATGCGGGAACCCGCCGCGGATTCGTGGCGTTCCCGCATCGCTCCAGTGTGAACCCAGCCTAATAAGCGATCATTTTTCTGATCGCTGTATTAGTGTCACAGGTGACGCTAGTTAGGCAGGTAGGTATTTAGGTTCGCCGCAGCTTTTTATAGCGCCAGGGACCCCCATATACTACCGCATAAAGCCCCCTGATTGCCCCCTAGTTAACCCTTTCACCAGTGATCACCATATAACTGTTACAGGTGACGCTGGTTGGTTAGTTATTTTTTTATAGTTTCAGGGCACCCGCCATTTATTACCTAATAAAGGTTTAACCCCCTGATCACCCGGCGGGTGTCATTTGTGACTGTAATAACTGTTAGGGCAGTTAGGGTTAGCCCCCTTTAGTTCTAAGGTACCCCCCTAACCCCCCCAATAAAGGTTTAACCCCGTGATCCCCCCCCCGTCGCCAGTGTCACTAAGGCTGGGTTCACATTGCAGCGGTTTGAGAACACATGTGATTCGCACCGCACTGCAGTGCAAATCACATCCGATCTCTGTGCGATTCGAGTTCAGCCATACAGATAGTATGGCTGAATTTGCGCCGCACCCGCCGCAAACTCGCACGGGACCCTTTTTTTGGTCCGCAGCAGAATCGGATCGCATGGGTGTTCACACCATGCGATCCGAGTTTGCAGATCGCACTGCGATATGCGAACTGATCTGGGGGTGTCATTAACATTTCACTGACACTCCCAGCAGTTCGCATAGGGCAGTGTGAACTGCCGCCGGGAGGCATGCGATGCGGGAACCCGCCGCGGATTTGTGGCGTTCCTGCATCGGTCCAGTGTGAACCCAGCCTAATAAGCGATCGTTTTTCTGATCGCTGTATTAGTGTCACAGGTGACGCTAGTTAGGCAGGTAGGTATTTAGGTTCGCCGCAGCTTTTTATAGCGCCAGGGACCCCCATATACTACCGCATAAAGCCCCCTGATTGCCCCCTAGTTAACCCTTTCACCAGTGATCACCATATAACGGTTACAGGTGACGCTGGTTGGTTAGTTATTTTTTTATAGTTTCAGGGCACCCGCCATTTATTACCTAGTCTCACTAGTGTACCCCTAAATTTAGGGGTGTCTACTTTCCAAAATGGGGTCATTTGGGGGGCGTTTGTGCCATCTTGGCATTTTATGGCCTTCAAAACTGTAACGCCCTTAGAAAGCCTGAAGGCGGTGCTTGGTTTTCGGGGCCCCGTACGCGGCTAGGCTCCCAAAAAGTCCCACATATGTGGTATCCCCGTACTTAGGAGAAGCAGCAGAATTTATTTTGGGGTGTCATTTCACATATGCCCATGGCATGCGTGAGCAATATATCATTTAGTGACAACTTTGTGAAAAAAATAAATAAAATAAAAAAGTTTGTAATTTTCCCGCAACTTGTGGCAAAATATAAAATATTCCATGGACTCAACATGCCTCTCAGCAAATAGCTTGGGGTGTCTACTTTCTAAAATGGGGTCATTTGTGGGGGTTTTGTGCCATCTTGGCATTTTATGGCCTTCAAAACTGTAATAGGTAGTGAGGAGTGAAGTCAAATATTTACGCCCTTAGAAAACATGAAGGCGGTTCTTGGCTTTCGGGGGGCCCCGTACGCGGCTAGGCTCCCAAAAAATCCCACACATGTGGTATCCCCGTACTCAGGAGAAGCAGCAAAATTTATTTTGGGGTGTCATTTCACATATGCCCATAGCATGTGTGAGCAATATATCAATTAGTGACAACTTTGTGTAAAAAAAAAAAAAAATTATTTTTTTGTCATTATTCAATCGCTTGAGGCAAAAAAATAAAATATTTAATGGGCTCAACATGCCACTTATCAATTTCCTTAGGGGGTCTACTTTCCAAAATGGGGTCATTTGGGGGGGTTTTGTACTGCCCTGCCATTTTAGCACCTCAAGAAATGAGATAGGCAGTCGTAAACTAAAAGCTGCGTAAATTCCAGAAAACGTACCTTAGTTTGTAGATGTGACAACTTTTGCGCAAACCAATAAATATACAGTTATTGACTTTTTTTTTACCAAAGACATGTGGCTGAATACATTTTGGCCTAAATGTATGACTAAAATTGAGTTTATTGGATTTTTCTAATAACAAAAATTAGAAAATATCTTTTTTTTTCAAAATTTGCGGTCTTTTTCCATTTATATCGCAAAAAATAAAAATCGCAGAGGCAATCAAATACCATCAAAAGAAAGCTCTATTTGTGGGAAGAAAAGTACGCAAATTTTGTTTGGGTACAACATTGCATGACCGCGCAATTACCAGTTAAAACAGCGCAGTGCCAAATTGTAAAAAGACCTCTGGTCATTTACCAGCAAAATGGTCCGGTCTGAAAGTGGTTAACTCTGGGAGGCCGTTATATGATGTCCTCCCAGAATTCCGCTCTCGCGTTCCCTCTGGGGCGCGCACTTGAGAGCATCCGTGACCGCCGGGTCCTGTGTCACGGATCACGGTAAACGGCCGCTCATCGCGGCCGTTTACCACGTGATCGCTCCGTCAAATGACAAAGTGATCACTTGTAAACAAACCGGCGTCATGTTATGACACCGGTTCCTCCCTCCTCCTCTCTGTACCAATCGGTACAGCGGAGGGGGAAGAGATCGGTGTCAGCAGCGCTGTGAGCTGCATCTGCAGTGCCCACATCGCTGCTCACCGAAAATTTAACCCCTCAATTCCATTCCATTACTCTGCAATACCCTGCCATTACTCTGCAATACCCTGCCATTACTCTGCAATATTCTGCAATATTCTGCAGTACCAGCAAATACTCTGCAGTACCAGCAAATACTCTGCAATACCCCCCAATACTCTGCAACACCCGCAAATACTCTGCAACACCAGCCAATACTCTGCAACACCAGAAAATACTCTACAACACCCGCCAATACTCTGCAACACCCGCCAATACTCTGCAACACCAGCCAATACTCTGCAACACCCGCCAATACTCTGCAACACCCGCCAATACTCTGCAATACCAGCCAATACTCTGCAGTACCCGCCAATACTCTGCAGTACAATTCCAGCCAATACTCTGCAATACCCTGCCAATACTCTGCAATACCCTGCCATAAATTGCCATACCCGGAGATACCCAGCCATACTCGGAGATACCCAGCCATACTCGGAGATACCCTGCAATACCCAGCCATAGACATCCCCCCCTCCCGCCGCCCTCCGGTGCTTCTACCGACTTGCCAATACGATCAAAGCCAGAATCTTTTTTTATTTTTTATTTCAGGCTTCCCAGCTTAGAGGTGAGATGCGGGGTCTTATTGACCCCATATCTCACTGTAAAGAGGACCTGTCATGCCATATTCCTATTACAAGGGATGTTTACATTCCTGTCAGGAAATGTTCCATCCGCTGATAATATCTGTCTCTTGGCGTGCAGTACTGAGGTCCACCAGCAGGTGTCTCCTGTTTGTTTTGAGCTGTCAGGAGAGCTTTTCCCTGCTGATGCTATATCATCTTTGGGCCGCAGTACTGGCGTCCACCGGCGGATGGATCCTGGCAGTATGGAGCAGGCAGCACCTCCTGCAATCAGGTGTCACTTGAGGCCAATCACAGGCCTATAAATAGCTGGCAAGCAGTCATATGTTTGCCTCGGTATTGTTCCTTGTGCCCTGACCTGCTGCTTGCGATCCTGTTCCTGTTCCTGTTCCTGTTCCTGTTCCTGTTCCCTGTACCCTGTACACTGAACCTGTGGCTCTGATCCTGTTTCCCTGTCCTGGTCCCAACCCTGTCCCACCTGTTACCATTATTCCTGTCCTGAAGTCTGATCCATCCATCCTCTCCCTGTCCTGTGTTCCTTACCCCATTTGCTGATCTCCCCATGTATGACCTTGGCCTAGCTTGTGACTCTGATTCTGGACTGCCCTTGTTATTTGCTGATCCTCTGTGTATGACCCTGGCCTGCCTATCGTTTACGGTACTTGCATTTCCCATTTATTGTGCATATCTGTCTGTTGTTGTTTGGGGGTCTTTGTTGGTTGGTTTATTGCACTGTGTGGTTGTATTCATATTATTCACTTTCTTTAATAAATCATATTTCACTTATACACGTTTGGGTTTCCTCTGTTGCAGTCCACACAGTTCTGGTCTTATCTGGTACGTGACAGAATACCGAGGCCATCCCTGACCAGAAGTGGCTACACAGAGGAACCATCTTGGTTCAGGTTGCTTACTGAAATGAATTTAGAGGTAATCCGTTATTATGCTTTGTTGGCGTCTGAGAGTGGTGACTATCTCCGCCAGACACTGAAAGGGTGGACCAGTGATCAGCTGTTGGAAACCATTCGTTTAGCTCACTCCTGGGTTGATCAGGGCTGTATGTTGTTTGGGGATGTTCAGCCGTTAATTAAAATCTGCACAGAGCTGGCCCTGCCCTGCATCCCAGAGGGCCAGGATGATTTTTCTCCCCCCTTCAGTATTAATCAAGTCGCATCACTGGTATGGCTTCTGGAAGATGATTCCCCTTACTTTTTTGAGCATTACACAGCCTGTTCCCAACAGATGATAATAGAATGTGTTGATTCCGTACAATCCCTTGTTAGACAGGCAGTCTGCAACCCGCAGTTTGTACAACCACTACTTTTAGCATGGTCTGGTATTTTGCAATCAGCCACAGCCAGCCCACAACCAACCCTCTCTGCTACCAAACACCTGCCTGCCCAAGAGTCTCTTCCTCCATCACCTATGGCAACCTCAGTTTCAGCCCAATATACTCTACTTCCCACCAAATATCAATACCCTGTTTCTTCCTGCTGCACATATCCTGCCTTTAATCCAACGGCCTCTTTACTACGGCCCACTATCCCTCAAGAACTTCCCCCAGCCACTGTTACCTCTTCCCTGCCATATTCCAACCCTTCTCTCCAGTCTGCTTCATCCCCTACCTATAGATCTGCAGCTACCTACAGGCCTTCAGTAGCTAAATCTAAAAAGAGACGGAAGTTCTTTCCTACCCATTTGATCCTGCCAGTAACGCAACCTGCCTCCGCACCAACCAACCTGCTCCAGTCTGCCTGCATGCCAGCCGAACCTGATCACCCTCCTGATTCTGCCAATCATCTGCCTGCTATCCAGCCTGACGCCTTGCAGCCTGATGTCCCGGCCTTCCAGCCTGACGCCTTGCAGCCTGATGTCCCGGCCTTCCAGCCTGACGCCTTGCAGCCTGATGTCCCGGCCTTCCAGCCTGACGCCTTGCAGCCTGATGTCCCGGCCTTCCAGCCTGACGCCTTGCAGCCTGATGTCCCGGCCTTCCAGCCTGACGCCTTGCAGCCTGATGTCCCGGCCTTCCAGCCTGACGCCTTGCAGCCTGATGTCCCGGCCTTCCAGCCTGACGCCTTGCAGCCTGATGTCCCGGCCTTCCAGCCTGACGCCTCGCAGCCTGATGTCCCGGCCTTGCAGTCTGACGCCTCGCAGCCTGATGTCCCGGCCTTCCAGCCTGACGCCTTCCAGCCTGATGTCCCGGCCTTCCAGCCTGACGACTCCCAGCCTGATGTCCCGGCCTTCCAGCCTGACGACTTCCAGCCTGATGTCCCGGCCTTCCAGCCTGACGACTTCCAGCCTGATGTCCCAGCCTTCCAGCCTGACGACTTCCAGCCTGATGTCCCGGCCTTCCAGCCTGACGACTTCCAGCCTGATGTCCCGGCCTTCCAGCCTGACGACTTCCAGCCTGATGTCCCGGCCTTCCAGCCTGACGACTTCCAGCCTGATGTCCCGGCCTTCCAGCCTGACGACTTCCAGCCTGATGTCCCGGCCTTCCAGCCTGACGACTTCCAGCCTGATGTCCCGGCCTTCCAGCCTGATGCCTTCCAGCCTGACGCCTTCCAGTCTGATGCCTTGCAGTCTGATGTCCCGGCCTTCCAGCCTGACGACTTCCAGCCTGATGTCCCGGCCTTCCAGCCTGACGACTTCCAGCCTGATGTCCCGGCCTTCCAGCCTGACGACTTCCAGCCTGATGTCCCGGCCTTCCAGCCTGACTACTTCCAGCCTGATGTCCCGGCCTTCCAGCCTGACGACTTCCAGCCTGATGTCCCGGCCTTCCAGCCTGACGACTTCCAGCCTGATGTCCCGGCCTTCCAGCCTGACGACTTCCAGCCTGATGTCCTGGCTTTCCAGCCTGACGACTTCCAGCCTGATGTCCCGGCCTTCCAGCCTGATGCCTTCCAGCCTGACGCCTTCCAGTCTGATGCCTTGCAGTCTGATGTCCCGGCCTTCCAGCCTGACGACTTCCAGCCTGATGTCCCGGCCTTCCAGCCTGACGACTTCCAGCCTGATGTCCCGGCCTTCCAGCCTGACGACTTCCAGCCTGATGTCCCGGCCTTCCAGCCTGACTACTTCCAGCCTGATGTCCCGGCCTTCCAGCCTGACGACTTCCAGCCTGATGTCCCGGCCTTCCAGCCTGATGTCCCGGCCTTCCAGCCTGACGACTTCCAGCCTGATGTCCTGGCTTTCCAGCCTGACGACTTCCAGCCTGATGTCCCGGCCTTCCAGCCTGATGCCTTCCAGCCTGACGCCTTCCAGTCTGATGCCTTGCAGTCTGATGTCCCGGCCTGCCAGTCTGATGCCTTCCAGTCTGATGTCCCGGCCTGCCAGTCTGATGCCTTCCAGTCTGATGTCCCGGCCTGCCAGTCTGATGCCTTCCAGTCTGATGTCCCGGCCTGCCAGTCTGATGCCTTCCAGTCTGATGTCCCGGCCTGCCAGTCCGATGCCTTCCAGTCTGATGTCCCGGCCTGCCAGTCCGATGCCTTCCAGTCTGATGTCCCGGCCTGCCAGTCCGATGCCTTCCAGCCTGATGTCCCAGCCTGCCAGTCCGATGCCTTCCAGCCTGATGTCCCGGCCTGCCAGTCCGATGCCTTCCAGCCTGATGTCCCGGCCTGCCAGTCCGATGCCTTCCAGCCTGATGTCCCGGCCTGCCAGTCCGATGCCTTCCAGCCTGATGTCCCGGCCTGCCAGTCCGATGCCTTCCAGCCTGATGTCCCGGCCTGCCAGTCCGATGCCTTCCAGCCTGATGTCCCGGCCGGCCAGTCCGATGCCTTCCAGCCTGATGTCCCGGCCGGCCAGTCCGATGCCTTCCAGCCTGATGTCCCGGCCTGCCAGTCCGATGCCTTCCAGCCTGATGTCCCGGCCTGCCAGTCCGATGCCTTCCAGCCTGATGTCCCGGCCTGCCAGTCCGATGCCTTCCAGCCTGATGTCCCGGCCTGCCAGTCCGATGCCTTCCAGTCTGATGTCCCGGCCTGCCAGTCCGATGCCTTCCAGCCTGCCGTCCCGGTGCCTGCCCTGCAGCCTCCCGGTCTGATGTGCCTGCCTCCCGGCCTGAGGTGTTCCTGCCCGCTGTCCAGCCTGAAGTGCCGGTGCCCGCTGTCCAGCCTGAAGTGCCGGTGCCCGCTGTCCAGCCTGCGGTGCCCATTGCACCAGCTTGGAGTGCCTGTGCCCTCTGCCCAGCTTGATGTACCCGCTGCCTCGCTTGATGTGCCTGCTGCTAAACCTGTTATGACTCTGCCTGTTGCCCAGCTTGATGCCATGGACTTGTCCCAGCAGCAGCTAGTTGGTGCGTCCGGAGGCCGCTCCTTTGAGGGGGGGTACTGTCAGGAAATGTTCCATCCGCTGATAATATCTGTCTCTTGGCGTGCAGTACTGAGGTCCACCAGCAGGTGTCTCCTGTCAGTTTTGAGCTGTCAGGAGAGCTTTTCCCTGCTGATGCTATATCATCTTTGGGCCGCAGTACTGGCGTCCACCAGCGGATGGATCCTGGCAGTATGGAGCAGGCAGCACCTCCTGCAATCAGGTGTCACTTGAGGCCAATCACAGGCCTATAAATAGCTGGCAAGCAGTCATATGTTTGCCTCGGTATTGTTCCTTGTGCCCTGACCTGCTGCTTGCGATCCTGTTCCTGTTCCTGTTCCTGTTCCTGTTCCTGTACCCTGAACCTGTGACCTGTGGCTCTGATCCTGTTTCCCTGTCCTGGTCCCAACCCTGTCCCACCTGTTACCATTATTCCTGTCCTGAAGTCTGATCCATCCATCCTCTCCCTGTCCTGTGTTCCTTACCCCATTTGCTGATCTCCCCGTGTATGACCTTGGCCTAGCTTGTGACTCTGATTCTGGACTGCCCTTGTTATTTGCTGATCCTCTGTGTATGACCCTGGCCTTCCTATCGTTTACGGTACTTGCATTTCCCATTTATTGTACATATCTGTCTGTTGTTGTTTGGGGGTCTTTGTTGGTTGGTTTATTGCACTGTGTGGTTGTATTCATATTATTCACTTTCTTTAATAAATCATATTTCACTTATACACGTTTGGGTTTCCTCTGTTGCAGTCCACACAGTTCTGGTCTTATCTGGTACGTGACAATTCCTTGTAATAGGAATAAAAGTGATCAAAAAATGTATTTTTGGGGAAAAAAATGTCAAACTAAAATAAATAAAGTAAAATGAACAATAAAAGCGCCCCTGTCCCCATGTGCTTGCATGCAGAAGCGAACGCATACGTAAGTCCCGCCCACATATGAAAACAGTGTTCAAACCACACATGTGAGGTATCGTTGCGAACGTTAGAGCGAGAGCAATAATGCTGGCCCTAGACCTCCTCTGTAACTCAAAACATATAACCAGTATAAAAAATTTAAAGCGTCGCCTATGGGGATTTTTAAGTAGCGATGTTTGGCGCCATTCCACGAGCGTGTGCAATTTTGAAGAGTGACATGTTAGGTATCTATTTACTCAGCGTAACTTCATCTTTCACATTATGCAAAAATTGGGTTAACTTTACTGTGTTTTTTTTTTTAAGCACAAAACTGTTTTTTTTCCAAAAAAAAGCATTCGAAAAATTGCTGCGCAAATACCGTGCGAGATAAAAAGTTGCAACGACCACCATTGTATTCTCCAGGGTGTTTGCTAAAAAAACATATATAATGTTTTGGGATTCCATGTAATTTTCTAGCAAATAAATGATGATTTTTACATGTAGGAGAGAAATGTCAGAATTGTCCTGGGTGCTCCAGAACACCTGATGGCGCTCCCTGCATGTTGGGCCTCTGTATGTGGCCACGCTGTGTAAAAGTCTCACACATGTAGTATCGCCGTACTCGGGAGTAATAGCAGAATGTGTTTTGGGGTGTAATTTGTGGTATGCATATGCTGTGTGTGAGAAATAAACTGATAATATGACAATTTTGTGAAAAAAAAGTAAAAAAAATCTTGATTTTGCAAAGAATTGTGGGAAAAAATGACAACTTCAAAAAACTCATCATGCCTCTTACTAAATACCTTGGAATGTCTTCTTTCCAAAAAGGGGTAATTTGGGGGGTATTTGTACTTTTCTGGCATGTTAGGGTCTCAAGAATTGAAATAGGCCGTCAGTACTTCAGGTGTGATCAATTTTCAGATATTGGCACCATAGCTTGTGGACTCTATAACTTTCACAAAGACCAAATAATATCCACCAATTTGTACTTATTTTTACCAAAGATATGTAGTAGTATAAATTTTGGCAAAAATTTATGAAGAAAAAATTTATAATCTGCTAAATTTTATAACAGAAACAAAGAAAAATTCATTTTTTTACAGAATTTTCGGTATTTTTTCTTTTATAGCACAAAAAAAAAAAACAAGCGGTGATTAAATACCACCAAAAGAAAGCTCCATTTGTGTGAAAAAAAGGACAAAAATTTCATATAGGTCCAGTGTTGCATGACTGAGTAATTGTCATTCAAAATGTGAGAGCACCGAAAGCTGAAAATTGGTCTGGTTATTAAGGGTGTTTAAGTGCCCAGTGATCAAGTGGTTAATAACATAACATACAAAACTCTGGAACTTACAAAGTTCAATGTAGAAAAACAAAAAACAATATCAGGCATTATAGTATGTCCAAAATGTCTGGATATTGGCTTCATCAGATGGGGTGATGTCACCCCTGTAAAAGCCAAATTTTGAAGATGCACACAATTTGGAAGTCAAAATGGGTTATTTCCCTCCTGATCCCATGCCTAATGTCAACATGTACTATCTGCCATCATGGGGGATCAATGGATGTATTTTGGGGGTGCAACCCCTTCCTCTCACTTACTTCATTTGTGAGGAAGGGGCACCCACAAAACGCGTACATTGATCTCCCGTGATGGCAGATAGCACATGTTGACACACTGTGTGCATCTTTAAAATTTGTTTTTTACTAAATACAAAAAAATGGGTTTTTATAACAGCTAAAATTCTTAAAATTGTTGCATTTTGAAGATCTTTTAAATTCTCCCCAACATATCAATCATGTTCTTCATTTGTTGTTCAAGAAAATTGAGTTTATTTCTTATGATGTCGATTTCAAGATTCCATGTCATGATGGGATTAGGAGTTGTGCACTTGCACTTGTGAAATGTTGAGCTTGTTCTTCCACAACCAGCAAATCACCTACAATTTTTGGGAAAAACATGTATTATAAATATGCAGGCATACATATATTACCTGAAGCTGGGGTGTCACTCACCTGTTGTAGTGACAAGTTCGGCCACTTCCTCCGCCTCTCCTTCCTCCAGATCCTCTGGGTGTGGTGTTTTTTGGAGTTCCCTTTCTTTGTCAGGGGGGGTTCCTGGTGTCCTCTGTTGAGTGGTGTCCTCCGAGTCTTTGGTCCCGTATGAGAATGAAACAACAGGTATAGTTTAGCACACAGATATTTAGGCATGAACAAATGCATTTAACCTGTATTTGCCCAAAACATCGTATTTAATGAGAGAACAGTGTTTATTACGACTGATTACTGTGCCCACTAACCTGAAATTTGCCATTTTAAAATGTCCTACAGTAAATAAAATCACATGGCGCAGCATGCAAGTAATAATAATGAAAAGAAGGACATACGACAACTACTTACCTTCTGTACTCATCCAGCTCCCTCAGTTTCAGGTCTGACCAGCGTTTCTTTATTTTCTCCTTTGATTGCCTTACCCCAAAATTTCTGTGCAGACTCTTCACAACTTTCCTCATGATTTTGGCCTTTCTCACATTTGGGTTTAGGTACGGTCTATTCTTCCCATCATAGTCGGTCGTCCTCAACATATCCACCATCTCCACCATCTCACCAAAGGACATATCTGAGGCAAGTATAAATGTTTATACTGTATATGTATATATATATATATATATATATATATATATATATATATATGCATTAGGGCTGCAGAAATTAACGATTAATTCCTTGATTAATTGTTAATTTTTTTTGATCAATCAAAATTCTCCGGCTCTTCAGGGAGTTCCGTCATTGATCCAGTGACGTCATAGACATTGACGTCACCGGACTCCTCCCCTCTTCCCCAAATGCCTCCAACTGCTAACGAAGGGAAGGGGGGAGGAGTCCGGTGACGTTGATGTCCGTGACGTCACCGGACAGCCTGGACAGTGATGGTAAATATGGATGTTCTTAACTGGGATCATTCAGTGAGCTAAGTGTAGGTGAATTTGATAACCTCCGTTTTTAACATTGTTGTCCTTAGAGGCTGATAAGCTGTGATATTTTTGCCGTGTGGATCGGCTTCTGCTGTTGCCATGACTAAAAGTAGTTGGATCTGTGTGTGCATTATAATTAATCGAAATTAGTAGATTAATCGATTTAAAAAAACGGATTAATCGAACATGAAAATTGTAATCAGTAACAGCCCTAAATATATATATATATATATATATATATATATATATATATATATATATATATATATATATATATACACACACACACACACACACACACATTTATATTATGTACAACAATATTAAACATGCCAAGACTTTATAGGAAAGTCCTTGAGGCAGTTTGGCTTCCAAATGAGGCAACAATTACAAAACAGGAAGCCTTTATTAAAGGCACTGATGAAATTTAAATTGTAGACAGTAAGCTAATACAGCCTCTAGAATAGCAGCAATGAATTATACTGAATCTGCAGAGATCTTTGAGCATTTGGTAGATTTAACAGTACTAAAAAAACAAAACAAAAAACTAAAATGACAAATTAATAAAATAAAAATCAAATCAAAAGGTAGGTTAACTGGCTTCTGTCCGAAATTGGCCCTAGTATATGAATGGGGACCTTGGATTGTGGGCTCCTTGAGGGTAGGGACTGATGTGAGTGTGTAATGTACAGGGATAGGGACAATTGCAGACACTCAGGTTGAACTGGATGGACTGGTGTCTTTATTCAACCTTACTAACTATGTAACTATGTGTAGCACTGACTCCCGAAGGAGCGGCTGAAATTATTGGCTTACCGTTACCTTCTGCACCTCGTATGTGTCTAGGGGTTTCCCGTGGTAGATGGCCCAAGAACTATAGAAATTGACGACAGAACCGCTTAAAGGGATTTTTATTTGCAAAGAACATAGTTAAACAACAGTCTCTCAGTATAGGATCAGAGGGTTTAGGTGGAAAGTCCAGGTACTCTTATGCCGTGTACACACGATCGAATTGTATGACGTACTTAGTCCGTTGAAACGCATTTCAACGGACAATCCGCTCGTGTGTGGGCTTCAGCGGACTTTTTCAGCGTGAAGTCCGGAGTACTAAGAAGGTCGGTTTGCACACCAATCTTCCCGTCGTACTTTGGTTTCAGCGGACAATACGTTCGTCAGTATGCTAGTCCGACGGACTAAGAATGGCGCATGCCCAGAAAGGATTTACAGGGCGGAAGCATTCTGTCTTGTAAAACTAGTGTTCGTATTGAAGCTAGCATATTCGTCATGCTGCTAATTTTGTGATCTTTTAATATAGCACATTCTTTTCTTCTTCATAATGCGAGAAAAGTGAGGTTGCTTTGCTGCTTATATTCACACAGAGTTATCACAAATGTCTTTATTCATCCTCATCTTATGATTAATATTCCAATTCGAGAATAAATAAAAAAAAAAAAAAGGACGAATTAAGCTGAAGTCTGAAAAGCGCGAATCGTCTCTAACCAAACTTCCACTAACGCAAAGTCAGCAGAAGGAGCCCAAAGGGTGCTTTGCTGTGTCTTGGACTTCCTATTTCTAATCCCGTCGTACGTGCTGTACGTCATCGCACAAGCTTTCGTCGGACTGTTTGTGTATCCATGTGTGGCCAAGTCCGTTCGGTAGAAAGTCCGCCGGATTGTCTTCCGGATTGTATGACGGACTAAGCACGTCATACAATTCGATCGTGTGTACGCGGCATTACTGTCAAAAATGGTATTAAAGAACTCTCTTACTTTGAATAAATCCAGAGAATAGCCATTCACAGCTGGATCTTCACCCTAATTGGATAGTTCTTCTCTCACCAGGCCTAGCAGCCAACAGGGTGCTAGAGTAGGAATAAGTCTCTGCCACAGACTTTGTTATAGAACATGAACAAGGAAACCTGAATACTTGAGGAACACTTGTGTGGTACCAGTATCTTGCAGCCGGTCCGGCAATACCCCATGAGATTGGATTCGCTTAGGTCCTTCAGCTTTACCAGGCTCTTGTTGAGAAGCCAACCCTTGCGTGGCCTTCTCCCGAAGAGTCCTCCCCTGTATAACTTCAAAGTTTCTGGGCCTCTCCACAACTTGAGATGGCACCGGACCACCTCCAAATCCTTCTGCTAGTTTCCTTGCCTTGGGCTAGCCAGTCCGAGATGTAAAGTCAGGTGGATCCGCACCCCAGGCCATAGGCATCCTGGGGGCTGGTCAAGAGGACCATGTAGTCAGAACATACTTCTGGACCGGAACCCCGAAACACGTGACATCCGCATCTTAAGTACCCTCTCCCAGAAAGCACAGCAAGAGTGACACTCCCATTGGGCTGGCTCCGAGAGAAAGAATTTCAAAAACACATAGCGCGTGCTCTTCAGGAGCCGGCACTACATATGTAACTATGTAAATAGAGAGACCATAGGAATAAAGAAACAGATGGAATTTATGCCCATGAAGATGGAAGATTCTATGTGTATTTTCTACACTGTATACATATCTATTTGAAGCACAGCACAGCCAATATCATTTGTTCAAAGGTACAGTGGTCCCAGCAATTACCCTACATTGGGTGGCCCAAGGGTTGACTACTGTCGTAGAAGGGCTTGAAACAGTTCAAGTTCATAATCTTAAGTGACTTGTGAAAACTCTCTTAAAACATTTGCCTGAAGCCTTGTATTTTTTTTAATCGTTGGGTATTAAGGTGTTAATAATTCAAAAGTGTAGACATGACTTCTGAATGGGTAGAAATTTTGCCTGTTGCCTATACCACTGCCTAATTCACCGCTGGAACATGGCTATAAGGAAATGTGTGAAGATATAGCCTGATGGAATCAGTGTAGTCAGACTGCGGGGGTCATTTTAGAAGGGAAGTTGTGACCAAAGTTATGGAAGTCAACCATTTTTTTTTAACAGAAACAAAGTTTATTCAATAATAAACAAAATAATAAGACAATGCACAGTCAGTACAATTCAACAGAGGTTCCAGCAGAAGGTTTAGTTGTCAAACAAAGCAGGTGAATAATGTCACATCAAATATGCAGATCTGGTTAAGAAGGACAATGCAGACAAATACATCCATAATACTCTCTGAACCATGTATGAGGGGGAGGGGTGGGGGCGAGGGCGAGAGGAAAGGAGGCAAGACGGGGGAGGGGGAAGAGGGTATAAGCAACTGCCAACTAAATAGACGATTTACAAAGCTCCCTGAGATCTTGAACCATACGCATAAATCCAATCTGACCAGGCTTTGTCAAATTTTTTAGGACAGTTCCTGCTTTCGTAAGTCAGTTTATATAATGGCAAAACAGCATTCACTGCAGCTATGTAGGTATTTCCGGTCAGTGGGACAGGTTGTTTCCCCCTGATGAGGATTTTTCTTATAGCATAATACAGAGCATAGAATAGAAGCTATTTTAGATGCCTAGTTGCAACAATGTCCTCCATGCTTTCCAATAGCGCAAAAAAGCTGGATCCTGCCCAAGGGACCGGTCACCAAAATTGTTCAAAGTAGCTATCACCTTCTCCCAGAACGGTCGAATATGGGGGGCACCATATGAAAGAAAGTGCCAGGGGAGGATTGACAGCGCGTGCTTAGGGGACTAACGTCAGGCTAGATGACAGACAGTCTCACCCATATGTGATAGGCCCTGTGTAAAAATATTAGTTGTATAAAACCGTCTTGAAGGCAGCCATATTTAACAGAAGTTTCATACACCACATCACCCTCATGCATCAGGACAGGTTGAAAATAGAGGTATTGGGGTGGGAGTTCAATAAAGCTGTTGTGCCACTTTTCTGGCGTTAATCTCCCTTGTTAATGTATTGGGCCAAATTCATAAAGCATTTGCAACACTTTTGGTTCTGACGGTGATGCGTGCTTCAAATTCAGATAGTTCTAAAATGCGCCACTTTCACATTGTGTCACATTGAATGCGCCAAATGTAAAACTGGAGCTAATTAAAGGATAAGTCCACCCTAAGCCCTTGTACTCACGGTCGGATATTCCAACAGAAAATGTCCGATTGGACCTTGTTGTCGGATAATCCGACTGTGTGTGGGCTCCATCGGACTGTTTCCGTCGGAATATCCGACAGACAAAGTTTTAGAGCTGGGCTATAAAACTTTCCGACAACATGATCCGATCAGACTTTGCCCGATTGTGTGTAGAGAATTCCGATCAGACAAAGTGCCATGCATGCTCAAATCAAATTCCTAGACCAAAGCTATTGGCTACTAGCTTGAACGTAGTCCCGTTTTAACGAAATAACGTCATCACGTTACGTACGATCGGATTTTCCAACAACTTTGTCCAACCGTGTGTATGCAACACAAGTTTCGGACAAAATCCGACAGATTTTGTTGTCGGAATGTCCAACTGTGTGTACAAGGGCTAACACTAAAATACTTGCATCTACAGACTTGTACGTTCTAAGCCCTTGTACACACGGTCGGAGAATCCGTCGGAATGTGTCCTATCGGACCGTGTTGTCGGATAATCCGACTGTGTGTGGTATGCATCGGACTGATTCCGTCGGAATATTCGTCGGACCCAATTTTCCAACTTGTTGGAAATATTTTCCGACAAACTGGTCCGATCGGACATACTCCGATCATGTGTAGAGAATTCCGACAAAGTGCCACGCATGCTCAGATCAAATTCCTACACCAAAGCTATTGGCTACTAGCCTGAATGTAGTCCCGTCGTAACGAAATAACGTCATCACGTTCTGAATGATCGGATTTTCCGACAACTTGGTCCGACCGTGTGTATGCAACAGTTTCGGACACAATCCATCGGACAAAATCCGTCGGACAAAATCCAACGGATTTGGTTGGCAAAATGTCCGACCGTGTGTACAGGGGCTAACACTAACCTATCTAACCCTATAAAGAAGAAATCGGTATACATACCTTTTTTTAAGCCGATCTGCCCCAAACCCACACTGAACTGTCAGCTGAGTCTTCACTGTGGAGGCGGGTGCAGAGGACACAGCTGACGATGGAAGCGCTATAGTAAGTCTATGGGTGACGCCACTCCCCATTCATTTCACAGCCGTTGTCGGTTGTGTCCTCTGCAGAGGTTCCACTGCTGGAGACCGTATTGGCTTCAAAAAAGGTATGTATACTGATTTTTTCTTTATAGGGTTAGATAGGTAAGTGTTAGATAGTGGATGTAGAGATTTTAGTGTTAGGGTGGACATCAGTGGCGGCTCATCCATTAGGGGCGCCCGGGCACCGCCCCCTCTATCCACACCACCTCCTATATGTATAATAGATAGAATCATCCATAACACGCGGCCACTGCGGCTACCCCCTATTCATGTGTCCGGCCCCTTTCAGGACACCGGGCGCCTGAATTACAGTGTCAAGGGTTTTTTTTAAGCACCTTTAATAGGCTTCAAAATCGGATGGGCTTGTGTCACAGAGCATTGCGCCGTGAACCCACCCAGGTGTTACAACAGCGAATGAATATTCGCTGTTGAAACACTGATCCTCAGTCCGGCCAATCAGAAGCGAGTGTGAGACACGTTTTTGGATTGGCCGAAAAGAGAAGACTCCCAATTGGGCACCGAGGAGGAGGGAGGAAGCTGAAGCCATGACTCATGGAGAGCAGGGGAACGGGAGGCCGCTGCAGTGAAGCGATGTGGTAAGTGCTAACGACCACCGGCTGCCACTGGTGGACATACAGTATCCTGGCTTTTAGACAGATTTAGCAAAAGTGTCTCAAGTGCATTTTAAAAGTGGCACAGCATGAGCTAAATTCAAGTACAAGTTCTAGACAGGTACATGAATTTGGTGCATTCTTCACCACTTTTAGAATGCATGAGAGACACTTTCGCAAAATCTGCCTGTACCAGTCTTTATGAATATCAGGGATTGTCTTCTTATGTCTTCTTTCCTCTTTCTAAATAATGTTTATTAATGTCCTAATGACCAGACAGTTCTTGCTACAAGTAATAAAACGAATGCATCTTTACATCAACAACAAGCTAGGCTATATGCCCAAATTCTCTCATAAGTATTAGCGCTAAAGCTTGAGGATGTCGCCATACCTTACATTAGACCCCTTTCACACTGGTTGCGCTGTGTAGGTGCTACAGCCCTTAAAATTGCGCTCAGGGCTTTCACAGTGGAGCGGTGCGCTGGCAGGACGGTAAAAAAAGTCCTGCTAGCAGCATCTTTGGAGCGGTGTACACACCGTTCCTTCACCGCTATTGCCCATTGAAATCAATGGGACAGCGCGGCTGTACCACCAGCATAGCGTGCTTTGCAGTGGTTTTAACCCTTTCTCGACTGCTAGTGGGTGGGGTAAATGAGCCCCGCTAGCGGCCTCATAGTGCCGCAAATTTGGCGGTAAAGTGCCGCTAAAGATAATGGTGTTTACCACCAACGCCGCCCCCACCCCAGTGTGAAAGGGGTCTTAATGATTGCTTCTCTTCATGTGGGCCAGTTTCCACTTATATTAGGGAGATGGGCTGTCAAGGTAGTATTACAATGTGCTATGAGTCACATGGAATGATGGATTACTCAGTTCCATGGTTGTCAAAATTTGACTTGCACTGTTTCTTTTTTGATATCTATTGCAGGGATTGAACACCATGCCTATACTAAGATTAGGTACTATCTTGTCAGAAATGAATGTGTTACACCATGAAATACACCATGATCTAATGATCTATGAATCTAAAAAGCTTAAAATGATTGATACCGATGGATGCCGGAGAAAGGAATGCATTGTATTATGTCTAGAAAAAAAGATAGAATTATAAAACAGCAGTGATGGCATAAAGAAGGGTAACGCTTAATGGATGCATAGGGATCACACCCACACTACATGAAGAATTTGGGACAAGGGTACTGGTGATAGTAAAAGATAGCAGATGGCATCCTTTACTCTTTGTATGTATTAAATTGTACCCAATGGTATGGGTCTGCTGTATTGGGGTTGTCCATTGTACATCTACACCTGTCATGAGCATAAATGTGGGAGGAGCGGGGACAGTTTTTAACCACTTCAGCCCCGGAAGGATTTATCCCCTTAATGACCAGGCCATTATTTGCTTTAATTGACAATTGCGCATTCGTGCAAGATTGTACCCAAACAAAATTTACGTCCTTTTTTCCCACAAATAGAGCTTTCTTTTGGTGGTACTTGATTGATCACCTCTTTATTTTTTGCGCTATAAACAAAAAAAACATATTGCTATAATACATATCCAAAACAAATATAAAAAATAAACAAATGTATTCACCAGTTTAGGCCAATATGTATTCTGCTACATATTTTTGGTAAAAAAAAAAAAAAAATCGCAGTAAGCGTCTATTTATTGGTTTGTGCAAAGATTATTGCGTCTACAAAATAGGGGAAAGATTTAGGGACTTTTTATTGTTTTTACTAGTAATTACGGGGATTAGCGATTTTTTGCAGGAATGCAACATTGCGCCAGATAAATCTGACCCTAAGTGACACTTTTTCGTGACCAGTGACACCAATACAGTGATCAGTGCTATAAAAATGCACTGATCACTGTATAAATGGCACTGCCAGGAAAGGGGTTAACACTAGAAGGTGATCAAGAGTTTATGTGTGTCCTAGGGAAGTGTTTCTAACTGTGGGGGGAGTGGACTGACTGGGAGTACAGAAAGATCACTGTTCCTGATTACTAAGAACAGCTGATCTCGCTCTCCTCCCCTGTCAGAACGGGGATCCGCCTTGTTTACATAGGCAGATCCCCATTCTGCCTCTCTTTACCACGATCGCAGGTGGCCAGCTGACATCGAGTCTGCCAGACCCGCGGGCGAACTCCCACACGCCCACAGTACCACATGCACAGACCGACATACAGATACATCGGTTTACTCAGCTGAGCCGCCTTGTCGCAGTATAAATGCAGAAGGCGGTCAGCAAGTGGTTAAAGTGGTAGTAAACCACATTTTTTTTAACCCTGTAAGACAATGGCATAATGTGGTAGTATGCTTTGCACACTACCACATTACGAAATACTTACCTTGGAACAAAGCCCTCCAGCGGCGCACTGTCACCGGTGAAGGCACATCCATCTTTACCCGGTCTTCCTTCCAGGTTTGCATCCTCCGGCCATCGGATTGGCCGCAATGATGTCACTCGCACGCATGCGTGTAGGATTCACAGACCACGTCACAGAGCTCTAAAGAGATGATCCTTCAGAGCGCATGCGCCGGTGACGTCACTGGCTGCATGCAGTGTGAATATCTCCTAAACAGGTAAGCCTTATTATATAATAACCTGTAGGTACAAGTTAAAAATAGTGTTTACACAAATTATAGACGCAATTTTAACAAGACCAAAGCGACACACACCTCCACAGGATCCCTTGGTGCTACAATGCTTTACCACCCAAGCTCAAACGCCACCCCCTGATAGGTAACACAGCTAATATTTGCTCACAATTAATGTCGAAAACAGGCATCTCAAGCTGCAACTCCCCTTTAAGACCTATCATCGGACCCCCTTATTTTGAGCCGGGTTTACAGGACAAGAAATTCCCTGATCTTCAAGTTGCGGGATTTTTTCAAGCATCACACTTTAGTGCCTCGGGGAGGTGGAGGACGTATACGGAACTATAGGACCCTAATGGCCCATACCAATTAGACTTCATGAGAGCCCTACAACTCGGCCACTTTTTAAGTATTCCCTGCCCCCAGTGACTCACAACAACCCCTCGCAACCCTGGAGGAGCTCTGCACGGAGACTGGGGGCGCTTGCTCACACACTGTCCCTAATTTATACCATCCTGATGGAGCCACCGAGGGACTACAAACCCCAATCGCTTACCAAGTGGGAAAGGGACCTCAACTGCCACTTTACTGACAGTAAAAGAAAACACATTCTCAAATTCACTCACCAATCTTCCATATGCGCCAGGACCCAGGAAACAAATTACAAATTCTTACACGCTGGTATAGGACCCCTGCCCTACTACACAAACTCTTCCCAACAACTTTGGATCGCTGCTGGTGGTGTCAAACAGAGGAGGGCACCCTCCTACATATATTCTGGTCATGTCCCCATCTATGGAACTTCTGGGGAGAAGTCCGACATATTTCACAAACTTTCACAGACCGGGCGGTACCTGACGAACCGGCCTACTTTCTTTTACATGCGACAGACACACCAGCACGAGTATACAAAAAATCAGTAATCTGACATCTAGACGCAGCCAAAGCCTGCATCCCACTTAACTGAAAATCCTCACACACACCAACTATCGCTCAATGGTTGCGAAATGTAGACAAAATTAGCCGAATGGAAGATTTGATCCTCACTAACCAGCACAGACAGGAGGCGTATACCAAGACGTGGCAGCTCTGGAATACATTTAGATACTCTGACGAGGGACAGAGCCTCAGAAGGACTGACTAGCAACCTGCCTAATCGACCCACCCTACCCCACTACTACTCTGACTCCTGACTTCATATCACTCGGGAGGAGCGACACTGGGGGGAGATGACGTGGATATTACAGTGGGGAGATTGTGGATATTACAATGGGGACTATATGGTGGTGGAATTTTCATAGGTTTTTGCAAATTCAATTATTATTTGCTGATCCGAAAAATGATCCGATCTGTGACTGTGATCCAAGGAACGATCCGATCCATGAGTTTGGTGGGGACAGATGTACAGAGGGGAAACAGATATATGTGTGTGGGGGGATGACAGACGTGTAGTGGGGTACAGAGGGGGAACAGATATATGTGTGTGGGGGGGGCAGACGTGAAGGGGGGTACAGAGGGGAAATAGACGTCCCCCGTGAAGTGGGAACGCGCCCCTTGCTTACAGTAATACTAGAACCGCCCCTTAAAATATAAAAAAAAAAGTCACAGTTACTTTTCTGAGTAACTAATTACTTTTCCAATGTAGTAACCGAGTTACTAACGCAATTACTTTTTGGGAGAAGTAATTTGTAACTTAACTAATTCACCATCTACGGTACTATACCACTTCCTGTTCTCTTACTACTTTAAAAAAAAAGGAAAACCAGGAGGGAGGCTGAGTTCACAAGACTGGGGTGGCCCATCGCCTCCATTTCCCAGCCATGCCGAGGTACATCTAAAGCAGACGAAACCACTAAGGCCGCGTACACACGGGCGGACTGTTCGCCCAACTTTGTTTGTCAAACAGTTTCGGCAAACAGTCCGCTCAAAATTAGCATGGACGGACATGGCCACACACGGCACTTTTTGAGCGGACTGTTTCAGCGAACTGTTTGACAAACAGTTCGCTCAACTTTTGAAATGAACGGACTCGCCCACGTAAGGCGGAGGCAAATCCGCCCATTTCGAGCGCGTGTACAGGTAGGCGGGGCCCGCGAAGGAGACGTCGCGGGCTCCGCCGCCTGGAATGGACTTAAAGGGGAACCCCAACGCCGAAAAAAATCGACGTGGGGTCCCCCCAAAAGTCCACAACAGACCCTTGTCCGAGCACGCTACCCGGCCGGCCAGGAAAGGGGGGCGAGCGAGCGCACCCCCCTCCTGAGCCGTACCAGGCCGCGTGCCCTCAACATGGGGGGGTGCCTTGGGGAAGGGGGGGCCGCGCGGCCCCCCCACCCCAAAGCACCTTGTCCCCATGTTGATGAGGACAAGGGCCTCTTCCCGACAACCCTGGCCGTTGGTTGTCGGGGTCTGCGGGCGGGGGGCTTATCGGAATCCGGGAGCCCCCTTTAAGAAGGGGGCCCCCGGATACCGGCCCCCCACCCTATGTGAATGAGTATGGGGTACAATGTACCCCTACCCATTCACCTGTGAAATAAAGTACCAAAAAGAAACACAACACAGAGAAAAAATATTTTATTGCACAGCTCCGGGGGTCTTCCGTCTTCGGGGGTCTTCTCGCCGGACTCCTCCGCTATCTTCGTGTAGCTCTTTTACTAGCGGAGGAGCCCGGCTTTCTTCCTCCCCGCCGCCGGCCTCTTCTCCCGACTTCGGGGGTCTTGTCCCCCTCTTCGGTTCTTCTGCCGGGCCACCGCGCCTTCTTATAGCTCTTTTACAGGCGGTGGCCCGGTCTTCTGTCGCCGCTGCCTTCCGTTCTTCTGTCGCCGCCTTCGGTTCTTCTGCCGGGCCACCGCGCCTTCTTGTAGCTCTTTTACAGGCGGTGGCCCGGTCTTCTGTCGCCGCTGTCGCTGTCGCCGTCGCCGCCTTCCGTTCTTGTTCTTCTTCTTGTTCTTCTTCCCCAGGAGATGTTGACACGTCGCTCTCTCCGGCCGGAATGCCAGAGCCGCGCTGTGCGGACACTTATATAGTGACAATGGGGCGGTGTCACATGGTATATGTCACATGGGTTGGCCCATAGGTATTAACAAATCTTTGTCAATGGCTGTTAACCCTATTCATTCCAAATTCTAAATTAAAATATGCTTTAAAAACTTGTGTCAAGGCGCATCAAAACAAACATCAATGCACAAAATAAACTCACATCGATGCTTGACAAAATAATAAATAAAGTACATTTTATTTTTATTTTTTTCACAAAGTTGTCATTTTAACAAGTTATTTTTCATACACAGCATGGCCATTATTATAATTACACCCTAAAACAAATTCTTCAACTCCTCCCAAGTATGGGGATACCACAATGTGAGATTTTTTGCTGTCTAAATCATTGGCGGTTGGTGTTAATTTTTTGTGGAGTGGGGGCGGCAAACAACCACCCAACCAAACCCCCCCTCCCAGGTGGCCCAGTGGCACCTCCCCCTCACCCGCTGTCTCCTGGTCCATCTGGCACTTACCCCATCTAGGTGACGGGCATCGGGCAGCGGCTCCTGTGTCCTCTTCTCCATTATGTCCAATAGGATTACCTGTCTTTTCAGCCAATTGGGTGATGGGTCTCAAGACCCGCTTCCTGATTGGCCAAGAGGAGATTCAGTGTTGCAAATATCGAATATTCATTCGCTATTTTAACACACCTGGGTGGGCTCTGTTTGCATTCTCTGCGCTCCGAGCCCACCCTTAATGGATGGTCGCCTCTGGTCTAAATGCATAGAGAGCCTGAAAATCCAAGAAGCACCGTCAGGCTTTCAAGGGTCATACATATTGTATTTGATTTCCTAACTACTTATCACATTTCTTGAGACCCTGAAGTGCCAGGACAGAAGAACCCCCCCAAAAAAACGATCCTATTTTGCAAAGTAGACCCTCCAGTGTATTTAATCAAAGGCATGGTGAGTCTTTTGAAGACCACATTTTTTGACAAACGTTGATGTAGCACCTTGGTGTCTAGGCAGGGTTGCTGGTAAATTTAGTTTGCCAGGTGGTAATTTTCCTGGCTTGTTAGAAGATCAATTGATTCCCCTCTAATTCTGGAATTTCTACACCCTTTCTCTTCTGTCACTAGGTGGCACTGTGGCTGGTGACATTAGAATGACAGGGGGCTCCGCCACATCAGAGTATGAATGAATGGGATTTCTCAGCCAATTGCAAGGGGTTTTGTCAGGGCTGGGCTCAGCCCTTCCTTCTCAAAGCTGGCCGCTCAGCTGTCAGCTAATTGCCAGCTCCTATCTCTCCACTGTGACTCACCTGTTGATGATATCCTGCTCATCAGTCCTGCCTACTTAAGCCGTCCAGTTCAGATGATCTCTGCCTTCGCCTTGGTCACATCTCTAGAGATGCTCGGCTGACATTTCTTCTGGCTCCAGATCCTGCTTGCTGTTCTACTACGCTCATCTCTGGCTCTTTGAAGTTTTGGCTTGTCTAACTATCCATTCCGGTTCCTGAACTCTGGCTATGTTTTGACTATGTTTACTCTGTTTACCTTATTTTATTATTATTAAACAAGTGTGATTTAACTGTACTTCTGTCTCAGTCTGATTCATGGTTTCAGACAGGTTTCTTTAAGTCCCTTGGCCTGCTGGGAAAGCCTATTTATTTGGGTGGAGTCAGGTAATCAGGGTTCTGTGCCACCTGGACGGTTGTCTAGGTGGATGTGTGTTTTGTCGCCCTGGGCTGCTAGGACGGAAGCCTAAGTCTATCCCGGGGGGCACCATGCTGCTAGGCTGCCTGAGGCCTATCTAGGAGCAGGAGAAGCAGCATAGGGTTGGGACTGAAGTATTGGAGTCCAACCAAGTTGAGAAGGTTCAGCCAGACAGTGACATGTACCTTGGAGGTAAGCCTGACATGCAGAGGGAGACCTCTCGTACAGCCCTGGTTCCAGGATCACTGGAGTGAGGAGAGTGCCTGCAGGGTTCACTCGGCTGGAGATGATGTCAGCTGACAGAGACAGGATAAGACTTGATTGCTGTGGATGCAGGTGAGCAGATGCAGAGGTGCTGAGGGGCAGCAGATGCAGATGCACACAGATGCAGGACAGCAGGCAGGAGCAAGGTCAAACTAGTCAGGTCATAAACAGCGGATCGGGCAGAAGCAGCAGGCAGAGAATGGTCAAAGTTCAGCCAGGGTTGGTAACAGGAGGTCAGGCAAACAGATAGAAAGAGCGGGGTCAAGGCAAGCCAACTCACACACATCATTGGAGTACTTAGAATTACATTCCAAAGTACATTCTGCTATTCCTCCTGAGTATAGGGATGCCACAAGTGTGAGACTTTTTTGCAGCCTAGGGGCATATTAAGGTCAAAATCCAAGGAACACCTTCAAGCTTTCAAGGGGCATAGATTACACATCTAATTTTCTGACTACCTATCATGTGTTTGAAGGCCCTGGAGTTCCGGGACAGTAGAAACACCCACAAAATGACTATATTTTGGACACTAAGCACACTGAGGTATTTTTAAGAGGCATGATAAGAATTTTCAAGATTTAATTTTTCTGCCATAAGCTTTTGGAAATCGTGGAATAAAAATGTATTTATTTTTTTGCACAAATATGGGGATACCCCATGTGTGAGAGTTTTTTAAAGTCTAGCTGCATTGAGGAGCCCAAAATCCAAGGACACCAAGAGGCATAATTTACGTACCGTATATACTCGAGTATAAGCCGAGATTTTCAGCCTCTTTTTTGAGGCTGAAAGTGCCCCCTCGGCTTATACTCGAGTCACCGCTGTCTGACTGCTCGATCAGCGTATCGAGCAGACAGACGGCGGACATTAAAATTCAAAAGCCGCGCCTCCTTCTCCGCCTCCGCCTGTGATAGGCGGAACACTGAATTTCCCAGCAGTCAGTGTTCCGCCTATCACGGACATCCGTTCATTCTCATACTACGGACGAGTATGAGAGGATGTCCGTGATAGGCGGAACACAGGCTGCTGGGAAATTGAGTGTTCCGCCTATCACAGGCGGAGGACGGAGGCGCAGCTTTTGAATTGTAGAATGGCCGCCGAGAAGAGCGGCGATCCATCGGCACGACACGGGACGGAGGAGGCACGGGACAGAGGAGGCACGGGACAGAGGAGGCACGGGACAGAGGAGGCACGGGACAGAGGAGGCACGGGACAGAGGAGGCTCGGGACGACGGCGGCTCGGGACGGAGGCTTGGGACACAGGTAGGCTGGACACACACACAAGGCTGCACGGACACACACACACACACACACACACACACACACACAGGGATGGATGGATGGATGGATGGATACACACACACACACACACACACACACAGGGATGGATGGATGGATGAATACACACACACACACACACACACACACACACACACACACACACACACACACACACACACACACACACACACACAGGGATGGATGGATACACACACAGGGATGGATGGACGGACACACACACAGGGATGGATGGATGGATGGATGGATGGACACACACACAGGGATGGATGGACGGACACACACACAGGGATGGACGGACACACAGGGATGGACAGCCACGTCTCACCCTCGGCTTATACACGAGTCAATAAGTTTTCCAGTTTTTTGGGGGTAAATTGGGGGCCTCGGCTTATATTCGGGTCGGCCTATACTCGAGTATATACGGTATCTAATTTTTCTATCAATCACATCTTGGAGGCCCTGTGTCACATTCCAGGTGTGAGGCCGAGGTGCTGACTATGCTAACTATGTAACTAAGTAAGGTTGAAACATGTTTACAATCTGCTGTCTGTTACTGTGTCTTTTATGGAGAACCAATAAATTCTGAAGATTTTATAGAGCAAGCAAGAGCTCACATCATTGGATTTGATTGACAGCAGTGGGAGCCAATGGCTGCGCAGCTATCAATTTATCCAATCAAGAGCCAGGACGTCATGCAGAGAGAGACAGCGTGTCTCCGCCGAGGGAAATATGGGGCTCAGGTAAGTAAAATAGGGGGCTGGGAGGCCGGTCACTTCCAGGTGTTTTTTCACCTTAATGCATAGGATACATTAAGGTGAAAAAGCACAAGGGTTTACAACCCCTTTAAAAGTATACCTGTAAAAAGTTTGGTGTTTAAGTGATACCTTTTACTGGCAAACTTAATAAATAAAAATGCAAGGCTCTCTGAATGATTTAGATCCCTTCTTCAGGCTTTGTACAGTTCTAAAAAATGGTTCTGAAACTTACATATTTATACAAAGAGTTATGCTGTGTACACACGATCGGATTTTCCGACAACAAAACCGTGGATTTTTGTTCGAAGGATGTTGTCTCAAACTTGTCTTGCATTCACGGTCACATTCATTCCTTCTGCTAATCTCATGTTTATCTCGTGTTAGTAGAAGTTTGGTGAGATTTTGTAGCCATGTTGCAGTTATGTTCTTGTCGTATAGCTCGTGCAGTTGTTGGGCTTGGTGTTGGAGTTCTTGCTTTGACCCAAGTCCAGTCCATGAACAGGGGGAGGAGGAGTTCATGGACCAAGAATTGGTTGCTCCAGCAGGACCAATTGTCTCACATGCCTTTGCTGTGGGAGATCCAGGAGAATAATCCTGATGATTTCAGGAATTATCTCCGGATGATGGACCCTGTTTTTCACCGTCTGTTGGCTTTGCTTACCTCCTATATTTCCAAGCAGGACATCTGCATGCGGCAAGCCATCACTCCCGAGCAGAGGCTCGTCACCACCTGGCGGTACTTAGTGATGGGGAGAAGTCTCCAGGATATCAAGTTCACAACTGGGATCTCCCCCCAGGCTCTGGGAATCATTATTCCAGAGACCTGTTCTTCCATAATTCAGGTCCTGCAGAAGGACTATATTAAGGTAGGTTTTATCCTTTAACATCACATTCTATGTATTTAATGTTTGCTAATGTATTGTATTCATTTCATCATTCCATAATTAACATGATTGTAATATGCTATGAATGTCCTCTTTGTCCTCATGCATGCTGTAAGCTTTTAATGCTCCTTTTTTGTCCTTCATGCATATTTGCCTTCCCCAGCATGCTATCCTGGGCCTATACACACCTCGCCTAGTTACCTAACAATTTTGTCAGATCCAGTGTAGTGCTTACCCTAAACACCCCCTAAAATGTGTAGAAGTGTTACTTTTGTGCTTAAATTCAGGCAGAGTGCAAGAGGCTTTTTTTGGGGCCAACACTCATTTGAAACCCTCCCTCCCATCCAACCACTAAGTCAACCAATACCAATCCTTTATCTCAGTGGTCATCAACCCTGTCCTCAGGGCTCACTAATAGGCCAGGTTTGCAAGATAACTGAAATACATCACAGGTTATATAATTTTCTGCTGAGTGATTGCAATATTCTAGTCCCCAAGGTAATACATAAAACCTGGCCTGTTAGTGGGCCCTGAGGACAGGGTTGATGACCACTGCTCTATCTGCTGACTTTGCCAAACCCATACACACTATACCTACCTCTTTTGTGTTCATATTTATGGATGAATTCACCAAAGCATGTAGTGCAAGGGCCTGCCTGAATACTTTCAAATGGTACTGTTTAAAGTTGTGTTCTCCTATTATCTTGATAGGCAATTGCAGAATGTAAAAATGTGCTTCAATTTGGACAGTGTGTATTCATATTTTTGGATTATGACACTTCTTACATGTTCAGTGGGTTGCCAATAGCATACGTAAGGTGGGGCTGGACAAAGTAACAGCAACAAAGTATTTATGCATTCAGCTCTCAATGACGTGGAGAGGGTTACCTGTTGAAAACATCCCCCCCACATTACAATTTTAACAATGGGCCATAAGAGGGGGTGAGGAGTCTAATAAATGTACCTTATACTTTTGACTTGAAATACTAATTTCAATAAATGTTATACTTATGTTGGTTAATAATGTTTGGGTCTAATCTGCTTGCAATGTTATGTGCAAAAGTACTCATTTTTTTTCTTGCTTGACTCCACAGTTTCCTACCAACCCACAGGAATGGCAGACTGTGGCCTCCCAATTTGCCCAGCAGTGGGACTTTCCCAACTGCAGTGCGGCAATAGATGGGAAACATGTCTGCATCATCCCAATCCCCTCAGCTCGGGGTCATACTAATTTAAATACAAGGGGTATAGTAGTATTGTGTTGTTGGCGGTGGTGTAGGCGACTTACGAATTCCTCTATTTGAATGTGGGGAAGAATGGGCAGATGTCAGATGGTGGAGTCATCGCCCAGATGGAAATTCTACAGACGGCTCCAGAATGGCAGCTTGGGCTTGCCTCCCCCAGCAGACAACGTGGCGGGCCTCCCATTCATGTTTGTAACAGATGAAGCATTTGCGCTGGGGGACCATCTGATGCAACCGTTCCCTTTGAGGACCCTCACCCCGGACTGGAGGTTTTTTAAATGTCGGCTGGCCAGTGCCAGAAGAGTGGTGGAAAATGCCTTTGTCATAATGGCCAGCTGGTTCCTGCTATTCCTAAATTCAATAAATATGGCAGAATTTAAACTAAACCATATTATTATTTGCTGCTGCATTTTGTACAATTTTTTTGAAAAATGCAGCCAACTATCTGGCCTCAGTTGCGACTGAGGCCGGCTCACCAGACCAAAACATGATGACACTTGAACCTGGCCATCCTGACTTGCCCCCCCAAAGCGCCCGCAAAGTAATCTGGAGTACTTTGCGGGTAGGGGGGCAATTGATATGCCAGATAATGTTTAAAACCTCTTGAAAACAAATTTGTTGGTAAAAACTGAACTCATGTTTCATTTTCTTTACTGTTTGTTTCTTATGCCTCACACGACCAAACAATCCGGTGGAAAAGTCTGGCGGACTCAAGTCCGCTGGACAATCCCCCCGTGTGTAGGCTCCGGCTGACTTTTTTTACCCAAAAGTCCGGCAGACTTAGAAAGTAGTTTTGCACTCCAATCTGTCCGTCGGACTCGCATTTTCGGCGGACAATCCGGCCGTGTGTGTGCCAGTCCACCGTACTTTTGAAATGAAGGGACTTTTCCCGCCCAGAGAAAAGTCTGCTCATTTTGAGTGCGTCTCTGGGTAGCCGGGGCCAGCGAAGGAGGCTTCGCTGGCCCCGTCACCTGGTATGGACTTAAAGGGGAACCCCTACGCCAAAAAATCGGCGTGGAGGTCCCCCCTAGGTCCACATTAGACCCTTATGCGAGCACGCTACCCAGCCAGCCAGGAAAGGGGGTGGGGACGAGCGAGCGCCCCCCCTGAGCCGTACCAGGCTGCGTGCCCTCAACATGGGGGGGTGCCTTGGGGGAGGGGGGCCGCGCGGCCCCCCCACCCTATAGCACCTTGTCCCCATGTTGATGAGGACAAAGGCCTCTTCCCGACAACCCTGGCCGTTGGTTGTCGGGGTCTGCGGGCGGGGGGCTTATCGGAATCCCGGCCCCCCACCCTATGTGAATGAGTATGGGGTACAATGTACCCCTACCCATTCACCTGTAAAAAAAAGTAAAAAAAAACACAACACACAACGGTTAAAATAGTTTATTGCACAGCTCCGGGGGTCTTCAGGGGTCTTCTCGCCAGACTCCTCCGCTATCTTCTGCTAGCTCTTTTACTAGCAGAGGAGCCTGGCTTTCTTTTTCGCCGCCACCCTCTTCTTCCGACTTCAGGGGTCTTGCCCCCCTCTTCGGGGGTCTTGTCCCCCTCTTTGGTTCTTCTTGCTGGGCCACCGCGCCTTCTTCTAGCTCTTTTACAGGCGGTGGCCCGGTCTTCTGTCGCCGCTGTCGCCGTCTTCTGTTCTTCTCTTCAGATGTTGCCTTGTCGCTACCTCCACTCACAATGGCAGGGACGCGGCGCGTGGTGACTTATATAGGGACATCACCGGATGATGTCCCCGCCCATTATGATGTCACAGTCCCAGCATCTTCTGGGCACCCCAAGGGGTCCCCAAGGCACCCCCCATGTTGAGGGCACGCGGCCTGGTACGGCTCAGGAGGGGGGGGTGCTCGCTCGTCCCCACCCCCTTTCCTGGCCGGCCGGGTAGCGTGCTCAGATAAGGATCTGTTATGGACCTGGGGGGGACCCCCACGCCGATTTTTCGGCGTAGGGGTTCCCCTTTAAGTCAATATCAGGTGACGGGGCCAGCGACGCCTCCTTCGCTGGCCCCGGCTACCTGAAGACGCGCTCAAAATGAGCGGACTTTCCTCCGCATGTGTGGGCGAGTCCGTTCATTTCAAAAGTATGGTGGATAGTCCGGCAGACTTAGTACGCCGTATTAGTCCGCTGAAAAAGTGCTGTGTGTGGGCAAGTAGCACGTTCGGAAAGTCCGGCGGACAGTCAGGCGGGAAGTCCGCCGGACTAAGTCCGCCGGACAGTCGGCTACGTGTGTACGTGGCATTAGCTGTCTCCTAGGTTTTCCAATGACCTTTTATTGTTGGCCATTTTCTTCAATAGTGCAAACGTAACTTATTTGATACATGAGGTGACAATCTCTTCTTCAGCTAACTATTATGTTTTGCTGTGGGTCTGCCACACACAATGTTTTTGTTGTTAATGCATGTAATGCATTAATGATAAAAATAATAATCCTTTTCAACTCCATTAATTAATTTTTTGGAGTCATTAAATGGCCTGATTGGGGAACATTTTAGAGCACTGTGGGGGTTATTTACTAAAGGCAAATCCACTTTGCACTACAAGTGCACTGAAAGTGCACTTGCAGTGCAAAGTGGATTTGCCTTTAGTAAATACCCCTCATTGTCCCTGTAACTTCAAGAACTTATCCAAAAAATGGTATTGAGCATTTAAAGAAGAAGCCACACTGAGTATAAAACATTTTACTCCAAGCACATTCACATGTGCATTATAAAAGGGTTTTTAAACAAACCAACATTTTGGTGTATAACATGTATGTTTGACAGTAGATATAGCCTTTTCTGTGGCCAAACAAGCATGTTTAAAAACATAACATCCACATCCCCAACTCAGGAACTTACAAAGTTCAACTTTTACTGGGGTGTTCTTACCCCTGTAAAAGACAAATTTTGAAGATGCACACAAATGGGGAGTCAAAATGTGGATTTCCATCATGATCCCATGTCTAAAAAGTGTCTTTTCCCTACATCTATTTTGATAAAGGCACAAAACACACAGTGTATCAACATGTGCTATCTGCCATAGATATGTACGCATTTTCTGGGTGCAACCCCTTCCTCGCAACTAAAGTAGATGAGAGGAAGGGGTTGCACCCCCGAAACATGTCCTTTGATCCCCCATGATGTGAGCTAGCACATGTTGACAGACTGGGCCTTTTCTTCAGAAAGGACAATCCACTTTGCCCTACAAGTGCACTTGCATTGCACTTGTAGTGCAAAGGGGTTTGTCTTTTTTTAAATAAGCACCAAAAGACGCAGGCTGTTGTAAGACCCCAGCCCCCCGATATATATGTCACCTGCTGCTGCTCCTGGTCTCTCCGAGTCCTGGACCGTATTGTGCTCCCTATTAAATATACTCCTCAGGTTAACAATTTTGTCAGTCAAATAATTGATGTCTGCCCTGGTACAAAGGCTTCACCAATTTCTTTCATGAGATCAAGAGAAAGAATCAAAAATCAGTTTGTCAGAACTCTGTGAAGATCAGCAGCAACGCAAAAAAAGCATTATTTTAGCAAAGAAGAAGAGAATGCGCTGCATTGAGAGATTTCAAAATTTGCCACGTGACAAATGTGCTATCTCCATTAGGAACGTTCGTTTTACAAGACCGAGCACTTCTGGCTCATACTTGATTCATACTCATACTTTCCGCCAACAAAGTTTTGTTGGCGTAAAAAATTTGAGAACCTACTAAGAAACATTTGTTGGCAGAAATTCCAACAGCAAATGATCGATGGAGCATACGCACGGTTGGACTTTCCGACAACGAGCTCACATCGAACATTTCCTTTTGGAAAATCCAATCGTGTGTCCGCGGCATTAGAGGGGCAATGAAATGTAATCATTTTGGCTGGTAAACATTTCATCACCCGAATGTGTCAAGAACAAAATAACTGTATTTTTTTATTTTTTTATTTACAAATTCTTTAAAGTATCCAGCATTCGCAGTAAATCAAAATGGAAGGAAGGCATACCCATATGCATAGTGATACAGCATCATTCCATAGTCAGCAGAAAGATACATCTATAAGTGCATAAACCGCAAGGTGCAAATGTGATCAAACAGTAATATTCAATAGATCAGGGCATTCTGAGAGGTATGAATGCGAAGGATTCAGAAGGTTTTTCTTTTTCTGTTAGGTGGAGCGGTAGATATAGAAGAAGTGCAGGGCTGAGAGATGGGAGGGAGGACAGGTTGAAGGGGGGAAGGGGGAGGGGGGTGGAAGAGGAGGGTGGAGGAGGGAGTAAGGTTGACAGAACATAAAAAGAAGAGGGGGAGGGGGGTTGGCAAGGGATGGGGGGGTAAATCCGATGGAGGGGGGGAGGCAGGTTGGAGTCTATTATTGAGTACAGAATCCAAAAAGAGCTTTACACTCATCTGAGAAAAAACAGCTAATTTGTTCATCAGTTTAGGCCAATATGTATTCTGCTACATATTTTTGGTATATTTTGTATATTAATAAAGTTGGCATCAGCATGCCTTTTAATTAATTACTTGATCTATACATATTTTTATTCTGCCATTGATAAAGTCCAAGATGGCGTCCCCTAATGCAATTGCTGCATGTTTTCTGTAATGTTATTTAGGATGATGGCAGTATAATCCACACAAATTCAATTCTCAACAACTTATGTACCGTATTTTCCGGCGTATAAGACGACTGGGCGTATAAGATGTGTTTGGGATATACTCTCCGTATAAGACTACCCCTCTGGTACTGTACTGTAGATACTGGTGCTGTACTGTACTGTAGATACTGGTGCTGTACTGTACTTTAGATACTGGTGCTGTACTGTACTTTAGATACTGCTGTACTGTAGATACTGGTGCACTGTATGTACAGGTATACCGGTAGATATTTTACTGGCACTGTATGTGGTATAACAGCCACCTTACCAGCGATTTGCTGGTTGCTTTAAACAAATGATAGTCTGATTGGTCAGCTCTCCCTGCCTGCCCAGCCCTCCCTGTCTCCAAGACTAATGCAAAACACGCCCCTTTCACTTGTCTGGCCCACTCTTGTATCCTATTACCGTACATCTGCCTCTCAGAACTAGCACATGCGCGCCTGCTCCTCTTCGCTCCAGTCCTCAGGAGCGAAAGCTCGTCAGAGAAGAGGTATGGTAATAGGATAGAAGGGCGGGCCAGATGGGTGAAAGAGGCGTGTTTTGCATTGTTTTGCCTCTGTATGTCTTTTTTTGTAGCTTGCATACTGGGCGGATGCGACGGCGGCGGCGGCATTTTGGAGCTCCCTCCATGGCAATCGCAGAAGTTTCCAGTCCCCCCGTCGTATAAGATTTTAATGGGTTAAAAAGTCGTCTTATACGCCGGAAAATACGGTATTTATTTTTTCAAAAATCCCAATAAGCGTATATTAATTGGTTTGCCCAAAAGTTATAGTGCCTGCAAACTATGGGATATATATATGGAATCTTTATTTTTTATCAGTAACGGCGGCAATCAGCGACCTTTAGCAGGACTGCGTTATAGTGGCGGACAAATTGGACACCTAACAGACATTTTTGACACTTTTTTGGGAATCAGTGACACTAATACAGTGATTAGTGCTAAAAATGACCACTGTCACTGTACTAATGACACTGGCTGGGAAGGGGTTAACATCAGGGGCAATCAAAGGGTTAAATATGTGCCTGACCAGTGGTTTACTACTGTGAGGGAGGTGCTTTTAGGCTTGATTCACACCTATGCATTTTTAGTGCTTTTTGCGTTTTGCAGATTTGCACTACAGAACGTGTTCTATAGGAAACCATGTTAAATGCACTGTAGTTCAAATATGCAAAATGCAAAAAGCACCAAAAAATGCATAGGTATGAATCACGCCTTACTAATGGAAGGCACTAATCCATGTTGCTGCTTTGCAGCAAAACAGGATCAATGCTTTCCATACTGACAGAACGGCAATCTGCCTTGTTTACATAGATGAAAAACAAGCTCTGGACTGACGCACTCTTCAGAAGACCACTTTCTTTTATTGGAAAATCACATCACAGCTCAAAAAACACAGCAAACAAGGAAAAATTGCTGATGTTTCGCACTAGCTGTAATGTTTATTCATAAGCACTACAGCTAGTGCGAAACGTCAGCAATTTTTCCTTGTTCGCTGTGTTTGTTGAGCTGTGATGTGATTTTCCAATAAAAGAAAGTGGTCATTTGAAGAGTCCAGAGCTTGTCGGTCCAGAGCTTGTTTTTCGTCTGTTGCTAGTGGTAATAGCCAGCACCTGTGGCTTCCCAGCCGAAGAGACAGTTTACAGCCTGCATGTGTGCTCCTGGAGCAGTGAGATCCCTTTGCCTTGTTTACATAGGCAGACTGCTGCTTTGCCTGTGTAATGAACGATCGCCAGGTGCTGATTGGGAGCCTCCGGTGGCATAAATGCATGCCCGATAACTGCAAATGCAGGATCACCTATATATACCTGATCCTGCACAGCGCGGCCACCCTGTAACAGTAAATCTGGTATGGGGTGTTCGGCAACTGGTTAAAGTGGTACTATCTCACCAAAATTTGCAGGAGATACTTAAAATTTTACATGTACATTAGTGTAGACATCTGAAAAAATCAGTGTGCCAACCACACAAGCAATAAGTGACATTTCCAAAGAACACCTCCAGATTGCTATATTGCATTGAAATTTTTTTTACCGTTTTATAAAATGATTGCGGCTTCAGATTGAAATGGAAAGGTAATTTATTTTGTATAACATTAAATTACATAATCATTTGTATGGCAATTTTGTAAGATATATATAGTATATATAGTTTTTTTTTTACAAAAGTGGAATTTCTCTTTGAAATCAGTTCATTATGAGAACAATCTCCTTTACTACTCCTTTACAATGCTCCTTTACTAAGTCAACTATGAGTCGACCAACGCAATATTTTCCCCGTGTGGCTGACTTATCTCGGCAGTTGTTAGGCAGAGTTATGCCCCGTACACACGAGCGGACTTTTCGACATCCAAACTCCGACGGACCGAGTCCGTCAGACTATCCGATCGTGTGTGGGCTGCAACGGACTTTAGCTTCACTAAAGTCTGACGGACTTTAGAAATGAAGCATGCTTTAAATTTTCCCGTCGGAACTCCGCCGGACCCAGGTCCGATGTAGAAGTCCGCTCGTCTGTATGCTGTTCCGACAGTCCTAAAACGACGCATGCTCTGAAGCAAGTACGAGACGGAAGTGCTCGGTCTTGTAAAACTCCAGTTCGTATTGGAAGTAGCACATTCGTCATGCTGCAAATTCTGTGCTCGTTTAAATGTATAGCGCATCTTCTTTATAATGCTAGAAGAACGAAGCCTTTTTATTTATAATGTTGTCCTTGTCCGCTGAACAGTGTTTGGGCGGACAGTCCGCTCGTGTGTGGGCTTTCAGCGGACAGTTTGGACGGACAAAGTTTTTCGGAAAGTGAAGTAGCTTTGCTGCTTATATTCACACAGAGTTAATACTACATGTTTTTATTCATCCTCATCCTATGATTAATCTTCCAATTATAGCAAAAATATCTTCCCAATTTATATAACAAAAAAAAAAAAAGAATATATATATATATATATATATATATATATATATATATATATATATATATATATATATATATATATATATATATATATATATATATATATATATATATATATATATATATATATATATATATATATATATATATATATATATATATATATATATATATATATTTATTTATATTTATTTATTTCTTGAAAAAAAAAAAAAAAAAATCTATTACTATATATTTTTGGAACTACTATTTTTTTTTTTTTTCGGGTGGGGGGGGGGACGGGGGTTTGAAACAAGATGGATTTTCATTTTTTTGGGCCAAGCAGGACTATGCAAGTAGAGATAGATAGATAGATAGATAGATAGATAGATAGATAGATAGATAGATAGATAGATAGATAGATAGATAGATAGAGAGATAGATAGATACCCAAACCATCATTTTGGCCTACACATGATTGCATGTTCAAAATCAGCAGAGCTTCCCCTCATTTCAAATGTTAAGCCTCAAATTTACAGCGACTGCACTTCCAAGTGCACTTGCAGTGCTTTAAAACTTGCACTTGAAGTTAGCATATTTCCATGAACATGTGTTTTGTAACATCAATAAGAATAAAATTCAATATGTACATCCCTAACGCAGGCTTTAAATTAACCGAAAATAAAATGATAACTATCTTCCCGTCGCATGTAGCAGTCGCTGCTCCCGTTCGGACAAGCGTACGGGCTCGCGGTACAGCTTTATACGCGGCGCATGCGCTCAGGCTCCGCCTGCGTCGCCCGCCCCTGACGTTCCTTGCGACCGTGTTTCCCCGCCCCTTTTACCCTCCTTCCGCTGTGGGTGTATGAGAGTGGAAAATGGCGGATGGGAGCTCAATTAGCAGCGTGAGCACCGCGGAGGAAAGGCGTGGGCCCCAAGCAAGGAGGAGATATAAGGCCACCAATATGGCATTCGAAGAGATGGTGGAGATGGTAGCTATCCTTCAAAGGGAGGATTATGATGGGCAACTTGGCCCTTACCCAAAACCCAACATACGAAAAAGCGCCATCTTGGACGAGGTGGTCACCACCTTGGATTCAAAATTCGGGGTACGGAGAGGAAAGGACCAGCTGCGGAAAAGATGGTCGGACATCAAGTCCAGGGAGCCGGACCAATATGACCGCATCAAAAAGGTCCTTAAAAAAAGTGAGTAAACTCCGCGTTTTCCGTGACTGTCGGACATAATCCTTTGATGAGATCGTAATCGTTCGTGTAGATAGTATGTAAAACTGGCGGATTTGACCGTAATCGTTCGTGTAGATCGTATATGTCAAACTGGCGATTTGAATCATAATTTTTCGTATAGATAGTGCTGTAAATAGTGACTGAACCTCTGGTGGATCGTAATCGTTCGTGTAGGTTGTCAATGAAAATATGGCGCATATGGTTGTTCGTATATGTGGGCGTAAATAGCATGAATTTGTGTATGGTGTAAACTTTATCTGGTGTTGGATTAGATTTTAATTAGTTATTATTTTTTTTTTTTTTTTGTTTCATGATAAACTGAATTGTCACGCTCAGTTTATCGGAAATAAATTTTTACTAAAGTTTCATAAATTTATTCAGTGCAATGTAGACTCAATAAAAAAAATGAGATAGATAGATAGATAGATAGATAGATAGATAGATAGATAGATAGATAGATAGATAGATAGATAGATAGATAGATAGATAGATAGATAGATAGATAGATAGATAAAATGCTGGTTCAACATCTGGACTAGGAAACTTTTATAAGTGTAGTTTGGGACATTATAGAACATTTTTGACATAATCACACTCAGGTACTTCAGGCGTTGATTCGAGTGTGTCTGTCTGTGAAACTTGGACAAAAGATATACAGTATCACAGTTTGGTTAAAGGCTAGGTTCACATTGCTGCAATGTACGAGATCAAATGTGATTTGCACCGCACTGTAGTGCAAATCACATGTGATCTCTGTGTGATGCGATTTCAGCCATACATATAGTATGGCTGAATTTACATCGCATCCGGACCAAACTTGTACATGGCCCTTTTTTGAGTCCACAGCCAAATCGGATCACATGGGTGTTCACACCATGTGGTCCGATTCCTGTCCGAGTTTAAAGATTGCACTGTGAAGTGAGAACTAATTTGGAGGTGTCAATAAAACTTTACACTGATACTCCCAGCAGGTCACATAGGGCAGTGCGAACTCCGCATGCGATGCGTGAAACCACAGTAGATTTGCAGCGTTCACACATCGCAGCAGTCTGAACACAGCCTAAACTGAAAAAAAGTAATTTTAAGGATGTATTAAACTAGGATCTTGTAATAAGCAGCTAATAATTGTACACCACTTCAAACCAATGTTTCATATTCAAATTTCTGAACTCAAATATCACTATGCTTAAAAGTGTTTTTTTTTTTTTTTTTTTTCATTCTCATAGGGAAACAAAGACTCAGACAAGAGGCGGAGCAGCCCAGGACCCCCCGACCTCGCCAGCCTGATTGGGCACTTAGCCCCAGCCCCAGCCCCAGCCCCAGCCCCAACCCCAACCCCAGCCCTGCATCGGTTTTGGAGCTGCCCAGTCCTGCGTCTGCGAGGGAGCTACGGAGCTCGGTATCCTCCGCTGGACCAAGCTCCGTAGCTCCACTGGATGAGCCGAGCCCAGGGCTAGATGTGGAGGAGAGTGAAAGTGAGTGTCTGACAACCCAGCTTAAGCTAAACAATTAATGGCTGTATATGTTAACCTATTTTTTTTTTAATATGTGTTTTTTTTTTTATTTTTTTTTCTACACATGTTTTTAGGTGATGATCTGGTTGTGGCAGCCGAGCCGTTTACATCGGAAAGTGCCCACAGGCTCATAGGGCAGATCATGGCCTGGAATGCCAGGATGGACATCATGGAGAGTAACATCCAGGCCATGCACCAACAAATCCTGGGCATTCAGCAACAGCTGGTCCCTATGAGGCAGGAAATGAAGGACATGATCGATGTTTTAGGGAGAATATAAGCCCCTTTTCCCCTAAACCACAATCGATCATGTCCTTCATTTCCTTGCCCAAAAGTTTTTAAGGTTGTTACTAGATTTTTAGAGGCCAAATTTTGAAGATGCACACGGTGTGTCAACATGTGCTATGTGCCATCAGAGGATCGCAATGGACGCATTTGGTGTTTGCAAACCCTTCCTCCTTCTAGTATGAGAGAGGAAGGGATTGCACACACCAAACACGTCCATTGATCACTCATGATGGCACATAGCACATGTTGACATTACCAATTTTTGGTGTGCATCTTCAAAATTTGGCTTTAACCCTTTGTTTGATGTAAATAGTTCAAAATCTGATTTTATTATTTTAAATTTTATTGATAATTGTATTTTTGATATATTTATATATTTCTATGTTTACCCAAAAAAAAATAATAAAAAAAAAAAAAATTAAAAAACAAAAAAAATATAAAAAAAACGTTTTTTTAAAAACCAATTTCACAAAAAAAAAAAAAAAAAAAAAAAAAAAAAATCTAAATAAGAGGCACTGGTTTTAATGTGAACTATTAAAAAATCCAAAAAAAAAAAACCAAAATAAATGTGTGTGTCTACTTCTTTCAATACTCAATACCAGTTTGTAAAGTCATTTTGTGTTTTCTGTCACAAAGGGCCTTATTTCCTATTGTCAAAAACCACTTTGCTATACAAATGCACTAGGACAAGAATATGCAATTAGTGGAAATCCAGCTGTTGCAGAACTACAAGTCCCCTGAAGCATAGCAAGACTGGCAGCCACAAGCATGAGACCCAGAGGCATGATTGACTTGTAGTTTTGCACCAGCCGGAGGTTGGCCAATTGCATATCCCTGAATTAGGACAATGTAGGAGACAAGCATCATGAAAAGCAAACAAGAACCAAACTTCAAAATTTGAACAGACAAGACATATTTCCCGAAAAAATATTTTTTTAACTTGACCGAATAATTAAATATGGAGATCACAAGAAAAAAAAAAAAAAAGTTCATGATTTCACCCCAAAATATTGATGAAAAAATTACTCCCAAAAAGTAAAAAAAACAAAGAAAAAATGTTGGTGACTAATTTTTTGCCTACATATTTTTGGTACAATTCTTTAGCATTTTTTTTAAATTGTGATCTCCATATTTAATTTTTCCGTCAAGTTAAAACCAAAACCTTTTTTTACTTCTCTTTTTTTTTTTCATTACCACAATAACCTTTTGATTTTTATTCTGGTGACAAGTTACCACAATAACATTTTTATTTTTATTTTGTTTATAACCTCAAGGAGGTTAGTGTCCCTTGTTAATTTCACATTGTCTTTTATAGAAAGGTATTTGACCAAAAAACACATAGGCAATTATATTTTCAAACAAAAAATACCATTTATTCTGGTTTAACAAACAAAAAAATGAAGGCAACACTGGAGAAACTTGTGACATTTGTGTAGCCTTTTGGCCCCAGGGCAAACATGAAACTTTGTGGACAAGAAAATTCAAATATTACAAAATCAAATATGGTCCCAGAATCCAAGACATCAAGAGCAGCATCAGATGGTATATATGTCCCCAGGCTGTGGTACAACAGGCTGCATCTTTTTGGTAGGACCAGAGTGAAGCCAGGTCATCACCTTCTTCTCTTCGCTCCACCCTTCGCTGCACCCTTCCCTGCAGACTTCCCTGTAGCCTTCCTGGGAGGCTGTGTCTCCGGTGGTGGACTCGTGGCAGGAGGAGGAGGAGGAGGAGGAGGAACAGGAGGAACCTGCTCCACAATATTACTGTGGGCAGATAATTCCCCACTGAACCCCTTCTGTAATGCCAGGAAAATGATCCTTTCGCAGTGGAGGCGTTGGCCCATCTCTAGTTGCTGGAGCCGGCTGGCAATGTAGCAGCCATAGGCCTCTTCTGCGTCAGGGGGGCTGTTTAAAACATTAGTCGCCTCTCTAATGAGTCGCAGGGATTCCTCCTGTGCCTGTGTATTTTTTTTGGCCCTTCTGGATGGAAGACGGAGGGGAGGCACTTGAGAAGTCGTCATGCTTCTGCTAGGCCCGGCCACCTCCTGCCTGACAGAGGGCATGGACTCCTCCTGGCTGAGAGTGGGCATAGCCTCCTCCTGCCTGCCACTTTCCCCACCTTCCTCCTGGCTGAGCTCCTCCTGTGTATAAAAAAGGGACATTGTTTTAGTTTTTTGTTCATCAATCCTAAACATTTTTCAGCTCCTGACTTCAAAATTCTGTTAATACATATAAAAGAGTATCATTATGACACCACTATTTCTTGTTTCTGCTGGTGACAAACATTTGTGGCCACTACTGTAAATTGATATGTCCAAATTTTAACTATTTTTTAACAACAATAATAGCGTACAAATTCGAATAACATCTAGTTAACATCATTAATATTATGAATATCACTATTTTTGTACGGAAAATACCTGGCTCCAGATGGGTGCATCGGCTTCTTCCAGGATGGAAGGCTCATCAGCCTCTGCTGAGGTGGAGGGAATGCTGCAGGGAAGGGTGGAGGGAAGGGTGGAGGGAAGAGTCGAAAGCGACTCCCTGGGTCTACACCGGTCGTCCAGGAACCGTAGCTTTTCAAAGTACCACAGCCTGGGTACATACACATCACCTGGTGCTGCTCCTGATGTCTTGGAATTTTCGATTTTCTTCTTTTCCTTTCTGTACATATTTTGCAATATTTGAATTTTCTTCTCCACAAAGTCCACGTTTGCCTCTGGGATCCAAGTCTGCACAAATGTCAAAAGTCTCCCCAGTGTTGCCCTCCTTACGGGTTTATTAAAATAATCCCTGTGCTTGGCTTGCCACAGATTTGACATCTCTCTATACTTGTCGATAAACAGAGTTAAAAATTCTGGATCTTTGAATTTTTGATTCATTTTTCTGAAAGACAATACACAAGCCAAAAAAACATAATGTTAGCTCAGACTCTCCTAATCTTAGCCCAAGATAGACTCCAGGATCTGCCACTTATTTGGGGAAATGGTTTAAACTTACCTTCGTTTTTCTTGCTCCCAACTTCTGCTCCTACTTTCGCGGAAGAACATACGACATGTGTGGTTTTGTCGTTATATACAGTGCGTTCGCGTAGAACTACGCCTGCGTTGCCCGCCCCTGACGTTCTTTTAGTCAAGTTCATGGCTTCCCGCCCTTTCTGCGCACTTAACGTACGTACGACGTGTGCATTTTGGCGTAAGACCCAGTGCGTTCGCGTAGAACTACGCCTGCGTTGCCCGCCCATGACGTTCTTTTAGTCAAGTTCTTGTTTTCCCGCCCTTTTCTGCACACATAACGTACGTACGACATGTGCATTTTGTCGTAATATCCAGTGCGTACGCGTAGAACCACGCCTGCGTTGCCCGCCCATGACGTTCTTTTAGTCAAGTTCATGGCTTCCCGCCCTTTCTGCGCACTTAACGTACGTACGACGTGTGCATTTTGGCGTAAGACCCAGTGCGTTCGCGTAGAACTACGCCTGCGTTGCCCGCCCATGACGTTCTTTTACAAGAATATTTCCCGCCCCCTTTTCTCTACGGTGCGCAGTAGGAGAAACATGGCGGAAACACAACAGGTGCTTGATCTTAATGACTCCAGTAGTCATGAATCCCCGGAGCCACAAACGTCCCGATCCGGAAAGCGGAGATTTAAGGCCTCAAATATGGCATTTCAAGAGATGGTGGAGATGGTGGCAATCTTGCGAAGTAAGGATTATGATGGCAAGCATGGACCATACACCCATCCGAACTTGCGCAAGGCCAGAATCATGGCCAAAGTAGTAAAGACCCTGCATACTCGTTTTGGGGTACGACGGTCAAAAGACCAATTAAGGAAGCGGTGGTCCGACCTGAAATTGAGGGAGCCGGATCAATACAGAAGGATCAAGAAACTTCTGAAAAAAAGTAAGTACTTGTCGTGTGTTCCTATTTTAGGATTATTGCATACAATACAGATCCATATGCTTTACCTTTGTACAATGTCAAAAATTGCTGCTTTAATGTTGTATACAGTTAAAAGAATCGTATCGTTTTCAACCGCTCGTAAAGCGTTCGTTGCAAACCTCGTTTTTGATACAGGGTTTGAACAGCATTTTTTGGCTGTGTAATTTATAAAGACACAACAAATGATTAGGACATTGTGGTTTAGATGTGTTTCAAAATACAATGACTAGAAAAGAACATTCAGTGTAATTGAAGGAGAGGACACTTGGCAGCTGGGTAAAAACACATCTGCACTCACGAGCAAAGGTGTGGGACACCAGAGAACATTTATTAGGGTAAACCACACGCCACACGGGGTTCCCTGGTATACTTGGGGGGGGGGTGGGGCATGTGTGAACCTTGGCACAAAAAGCTAATTATTTGCTTTTTTGGGCAAAGTGAATTGATTTCTCATGTCTTCACATTTTGCATCTCTTCATAAACCGACAATTGTACAACACTTTTAATCAAGGTTTCATCTTCCTAGTTCTGGCCTTAAATATCTGTGTGCTAAAGTATACCTTTTTGTTTGTTAATTTCTCATAGGGGAGAAAAGCCTCACAAAGCAGGATCCCAGGGACCGCCACCCTTGCCAGCAGGAATGTGAGGTTAGCCCCATCCCCCCCGTGGATGTGCATGTGGAGGAAGGAGAGGTGGAAGAAGGAGAGGAGATGGGCACCCCACCAGGTGAGTGTCTGACATCACAGCTTCAGGTAATCGATGTATACCTGCATATTTCCCAACACATTTTTTTACATCTATTTTAGGTGATGTTGTGGTTATGGAAAGCGACACATTTCCAAGCACCAGTGCCCCCCCCGAGGATGTCGAGGAAGGAGAGGTGGAGGAAGGAGAGGTGGAGGAAGTAGGGGAGCTGGGCACCCCACCAGGTGAGTGTCTGACACCCCAGCTTGTTGAAATCCATGTATGACTGCCTAATTGTTGACCCAATTTTTCCCATCTATTGTAGGTGATGTTCTGTTTGTGGAAAGGGCCCCATTTTCCAGTGACAGCGCACAAAGGCTGATTGGCCAGATAATGGGCTGGAATGGGGAACTAGATGACATGCGAACTAGCCTGGATCTCATGAAGACTCAGATTGACAATATGCAGCTGGAAATGAAGAACATGATCGATATTTTGGGGAGAATATAATCCGTTTCTCCAGAATATCGATCATGTTCTTCATTTCCCTTGTTTTAGTTCAAAGATTGTTACTTCAACAATTTTTACGATTGTGGCTGATTGTTGTTTTATACATTTTTCATATTTTTTATAGAAAAATAAAAACCACAAAAAAAAAAAAAAAAAGTTTTTAAAAACTTGAAAAAAAAGCAAACAAAAAAATGTTTGGCAAAGAAAGTTAAATAAACCCAAACAAAAATTTTAGATCAGTAAATATTCAATGGCACATGTGAATGTGGCCAAATTAAAATTTTGAATCATCAAGAATGTGTGGCGTATTCTTTCAATGCTTAATACCAGTTTGGGAAAAGGGATTTTGTGTATCCAGTGACAATGGGCCTTATTGAATTTAATGAAAATACACTTGGCACTACAAGTGCACTAGGATAACATAGGAGACAGCACAAACCAAAAGCAAGCAAGAAAACACATTTCAGATTTGAGGTTATTTTATTTTTTTCCTCTTTTTAAAATTTAAAGATTGGGTGGCATTGCAATGGCCCCCCTACCATTAAAATAAGTGACATATCTTTCACGCACTTCACGTGCACTTAGGGGGGCCAAGCCAGTACGGCCAGTATCCAGGCCTGTCATGGATTCTGTCCAAACTCCAGCCTCCGGCATTATACCCGATAAATACGTATTGGAGTATTGTTTTAAAAAATTATGCAGAATGCAGCATGTGAGGATGACAGAGTTCAGTTTGTATTCGGCTAGGTTTAGAGCCGTCAGAAATACACGGAACCGGCTGGCCATTATTCCAAAAGCATTCTCCACCACTCTTCTCGCTCTGGCCAGCCGGTAGTTAAAAACCCTCCTCTCCGGGGTGAGGGCTCTTTGGGGGAATGGCCGCATTATGTGGTTGTCCAGAGCAAAAGCCTCATCCGCGATGAAGACGAATGGTAGTTCCTCCACATTCTCCGAATCAGGTGGCAAGCCCAGGCCACCTGTCTGTAGACGTCGGTAGAACTCCGTCGTCGCGAAGACTCCTCCGTCCGACATGCGGCCATTCTTCCCCACGTCCACATATAGAAATTCGTACTGTGCCGACACCACCGCCATTAACACAATACTGTGAAACCCCTTGTAATTAAAGAAGTATGACCCCGAATGGGGTGGTGGCACAATGTGTACGTGCTTCCCATCTATGGCACCACCGCAGTTAGGAAAGTCCCACCGGGTGGCAAAATGGGATGCCACAGTCTGCCATTCCTGTGGCGATGAAGGAAACTGGGGAGGCAAAAAGCAGAAAAAAAAACAAAATAAGTACTTTTGCACATTAAACATTGTACATTACAACACAAACTTTAGTTCACGCTTCTGCCTAGTCACATGACACCGATCGTCTGCTCCCTGTCATTGGGAGCAGTGATCAGGGTCATGTCACTGCTAGCCCATCCCCCAGACAGTTAAGAAAAACACTCACCCAGAACACACTTTAAACCATTCCTTGGCCCCCTTGTGCTTAATAAAACACATTCACTGCATGTGACATTTTTACAGTAATCAAGTCAATTTTTGACAGCATTGATCACTGTATTAATGACAATGGTCACAAAAATGTATGGAAATTGGCCAATGTGTCCGCCATAATGTGGCAGTCACCAGAAAAACCAAAAACCACAAAAATAATAAAAAACGGTTAGGCAACGCCATTACTATTTTCAAAAATGGCAAGATTTTACAAATGCCAGCAAAATAGACCATATTTCCGAAACGATTGAACTTTTAACCAAAACAATCAAGAAACGCTTAAATTGTGATTCATTTTAACACATTTTTGTTTACTAAAAGAATACGTATCAGCATCAAATGATGTCCAAAAAAATCATGGTGAGATATTTTTGTGCCTATCTTTCTTTAGAGTGAAAAGAGAGAAAAAAAAGCATATTTTGAAAAATGCATTTTGGGTTTGTTGGTGGTTAATCACCAAAACTAAAAAAGCAGAGGTGATCAAAGACAACCAAATACAAAATCGCTTTGTGCTAATAAAATGAAGATAATTTACTAGGAGGAGCCATGTTACAAGGACGCACAATTGTCAATTCAAACAACGCACTGCCAAATCACCCTAAAAAGTGATGAAGGTCAGGAAGGGGGGAAAATCATTCCAGGGTTGAAGTGTGTTAAAAAACTACAATATATAATTCAACATTAATTTAAGGACACACAGACTCGTTGGAATTATATTAAGTGTGTGTGGGGGGGGGGGGGGGGGGGATCCAGTTAAAGGACACACAGACCATTTGGGATACTATTAAGGGGGGGGGGGGGGGGGGGGATTCAGTTAAGGGGACACAGACCATTTGGAATAATATTAAATGTTTGGTTTGAGGATAAAGCAATAGAATGGAGCTGACAAAAGACATTTTAAGTGACTAGACTAGGTGGATATGGGCCTACCATAGCATGTTGGTGAGGTTTAATGAAGGCAAATATGCATGAAAAACAAAAAAGGAGCAGTAAAAGATTGCAGCATGCATGCGGAAAAAAAGGGGACATTCACAGCATATTGCAATCATGGTAATTCGAGATTGAGGAAAGAAATACAAGGCATTAGCAAACATTAAAGACAATAAAATGTGATGTTAAATGCTAAATCTTACCTTAATATAGTCCTCCTGCAGGACCTGTATAATGGCAGAACAGGTCTCTGGGATAATGATCCCCAGAGCCTGGGGGGAGATGCCTGTCGAGAACTTCAGGTCCTGAAGGCTTCTCCCTGTCGCCAAGTAGCGCAACGTGGCGACGAGCCTCTGCTCCGGAGTGATGGCTTGCCGCATGCAGGTATCCTGCCTGCTGATATAAGGGGTCAGCAAAGCCAGCAGACGGTGAAAAACGGGGTCCGTCATCCGGAGATAATTCCTGAAATCATCAGGATTATTCTCCCGGATCTCACGAAGCAAAGGCATGTGCGAGAACTGGTCACGCTGGAGCAACCAATTCTTCGTCCATGAACGCCTCAACACCCCGTCCAAGGACTGCTCTTGGGTTGCAGAATGAACTACAACACCAAGTGCAAGCAAAGCACGAACTCGACGACGAGTACGTACACGCAACATGGCTTCAAAACGGTCGGATTGTCAAAAACGAACTTAACAGACGTCACTGAAGAACAGCAAGGCCTGTGAAGAGCGAGCTGAAAGTCAGCGAGCGCAGTTAGATCGCACTGCAAAATACAGACACGAACTGACTACACGCACTAAAAAACAGATACAAACCTCACAAGCACAAACTGAAAAGCAGTGAAAAACGTTCTGAAAAATACGAGTCTGAAAAACGCGAATCGTCTCTCACCAAACTTCTACTAACACGAGATAAACACGAAATTAGCAGAAGGAGCCCAAAGGGTGGCGCACTTGGTATTGAACTTCCGTTTTATAGTCTCGTCGGACCTGGTGTACGTCACCGCGTACCAGACGAGCGGACTTTAGTAGGATCGTGTGTAGGCGAGTCCGTTGCGTCGGAACTCTGTCGGAACTCCGGCGGAACCCCGGCGGAATTCCGTTGGGAACTCCTTCGTATTTAAGTCCGCTCGTGTGTACGGGGCATTAGTATAATGACTAATCTACCTTGCCTCTAGCGTCTAATCCATAAATCTCTGCAATAACAATATAGAACCTGCAGTAAAAATGTGAAAGTCACATCTCAATCACTGCAAAAATAACAATAAAAAGTGCTCACTGAAATTACACAATACTTTCTCTTGAAAGCAAATAATGGAAATGTTATTTTGGTTTGCCTTCTGTTGAATCAGGCACGTTCACATCATAATGCATTCGTTTGTATGTGTTGCATTGATGTGTGTCGGTATGTTTTTTTTTTAGGCATGATAGCAAAATAGCAGGTCAAAACACCCAAAATGCCCCCTGAAACACAACATATTGGTGTGAATCGCTCCTGTTGAAAACATTAGATTTTCTCTTTTTAGTGCTCTAGATTTTCTCTTTTTAGTGCTCATGCTTTAGTTTTCATGCTGAAAAGAGGTATGATGTCTCTTTGTGAATGAATCCTTAGGGCTATGTCAGACTAGCAATCCTGTCACTGCTGACTACTCTATAGTGCACAGGATTTATGGGTTTTCTAGATAATTTTCAAAAATTTTCCTGAGATATATACACAATTCACAGATGATCCATGGTTTGCTGGCGAATATGTGCATTACTCTATAGTGCCAACTGTCCCAGATTTGCCGGGACAGTCCCACATTTCTGTCCTCTGTCCCAATGATGTTGTGTCCTTGGCTGTGCTCTGGCATCACAGCATCACCCTCAGGGCTGCTGTTAAAAATCATGGGGGCCCCCGTACAGCCTTCCTGAAGCGGCTCCCCCAACCCCACCAACACAACACCCCTCCCCCCGGGTGCAGTGGAACAGCAGCACTGACTTTCCCTGCCTAATCCCCCCCCCCCCCCGTAAATGAAAAAAAAAAGTCCCTTCTGTGCTCCTACCTTTTTTGGCCCCTTGGCTGACCCTATGGGGCCCGGGGGAAATGTAATTTAGCCCCTTAGAGCCAGCGCCCTTTAAAGGGTTTAGTATGCTGTGAGGCAGGGCAGGTCTTACGGTCACATGACTGTACGGTGACCGACCGATCACAACCTGCTAACAGGAGCTTTCAGTTAGCCGCCGGCAACTGTGCCAGAAGGCACAGCTCTACTGGCGCTATAGCATGCAAATATGCTGCCACTCAGCGAAAGGCCCGGCCGCTGAGAGGCCACATATTTGCTTGGCGCCAAGGAGTTAAGCCCTAGTAAGCAAGTAGAAGTGAGGGTGTGGTCTAATAAAATCCAATTATTCATTTAGGCAGCAATGTATAATAAATCGGCAGGCTCTGAGGAAGAAGGTATCCCTTCGAAATGCGTCAGCCAGCAGTAGTCCTTATCTTCATCACCTGAAGACTGTTGTTTTCAGACCGATTGGCACCAGTCAAAGGCTTTCACATTGCGGTTTTCTTTCACATGCCAGTGAGTAGTTTTTAATTAATTATTTTTCTTTATTCCTGTTCTGACTGCTAGGATACCCCTATCCTGGAGGGCAGCAAGGCGTGAGACATTATCCATCTTAAACTAAAGATCACCTGATCAACACACTTGTGCGCAAGAGTATTTGTTTGTTGCTATCGAAAAAAGTTTAGCTGATGAGGGCTAGGCCCAGTACAACAGGACCAGTTGTGTCTTATCAGCGGCCCTGATCACCTTTATTTGTGTTACTGAGCATGCACAGTAACAAAAAAAAAGCCAATAGCTCTGGCAACAAGGTGGGGCTGGGATTTGGGCAGGACCTCCAACAGAGTTGGCGTGATCTGGGTGGGACTGCCCAGAAGGTGGGCATATCACATGTGGAAAATGTTGGTAAGTATGCAACCACGACACGACCACTGTGCAGGGCACCTTATTGCTTCCTTGCCAGATCTGTCCTTGGCTACTTCCATTGTGCAGCATTTTTTCAATGATGAATGAATGAAATTAATGAAATACTTGTATAGCGCACAATGCGAACTGAATTGCCTCTAGGCTCTGTGGCGAGCTTTGATCATCTGCTAAAAGAGGAAGGTCTTTGAGTTTTTTTCCTAAAAGCCAGGTGATTTTCTTCCAGGCGGATGTTGATTGGTAGAGCATTCCATAATGATGGCACAATGCCTTGCTCATCTTGCTGGCAAGAAAATTACACAATCCAGTGAATTAATTGTTATACAGGATTTATATAGTGCCAACAGTTTGCACAGCCCTTTGCAACATGAGGACAGACAGCACAGTTATAATACAATTCAATAAAGGAGGAATCAGGGGGCCCTGCTAGTTAGCGTTTACAATCTAGGAGGGAGGGTCAAGTGATACACAAAGGATAATAACTGTGGGGGATGAGCTAATGGAGAAAATAAAAGTACAGTTATTAGGTGGGGGCAGAATAGGCTTCTCTGAACATTTTCACGGATCGTCCAAAAACAGAGTAGGAGATAATCGGACAAATTGGGGTAGGGAGTCCCATAGGTTGGGTGAGGCTCAGCAAAAGTACTGGAGGCGAGCATGGGAGGAGGTGGCATGGGAGCTAGAGAGCAGGAGGTCTTGGGAGGAACAAAGAGAATGATTAGGTTTGTATTTAGAGACCAGGTTAGTGATGTAGCTGGGGGCTGAATTGTGGATGGCTTTGTAAGTTATTGTTAATATTTTGAATTCCATTCGTTGGGTGGGCGGGAGCCAATGGAGGGATCAGCACGAGGGGAGTAGCAGACACTAAGCAGCATTCATGATGTATTGAAGAGAGGAATAGCAGGTAAGGTAAAGGTAAGCCACTGAGAAGGGAGCAGAGTTGCAGGGAGTGAATTAGGAGCTCTGTGGTGTCATTGGTTAGAAAGGGGCATATTTTGTAGATGTTGCGAAGGTTGAGGCAGCAAGATTTGGACAGTGATTGGACATGGGGCTTAAAGGATAGTCCAGAGTCCAGGATTACACCTAGAACCTTGGCATGTTGGGACAGGCTGATAGTTGTGCCATCGATCTTGACAGAGAAGTCAGGGCAAGGGGCTTATGGGGGAGGAAAAATGATGAGCTGTTTTGGATAGATTGAGTTTGAGGAAGTGATGTGACATCCAGACTAATATGTCTGTTGGTAAATGAGTGATGCATGATTAGACTGAAGAAGTGAGGTGAGGGGTAGAGAGATACATTTGGGTGTTGTTGGCATAGAGATGGCATTGGGAGTCATGGGAGGCAAACAGCTGACCAAGGGAGGAGGTGTAGATGGAGAATAGGAGAGGTCCAAGAACAGAACCTTGGGGGACCCCAACAGAGAAATGAAGATGAGAGGAGGAAGTGGAATTGTAAGTAATGCTAAAGGTATGGTTAGATAGGTAAGATGAGAATCAGCGAAGAGTACTTTAACAATAAAGTGATCCTGATTGCCAGTATGAGATGGGCCTTCAGTAGAAATTATGGTAATGTAGGGTGTTTTGCTTTTTATTTATTTATTTATTTTTAATCTGTGTAACTATGAAAACCTTTATGCTTCCTTTGATAGCATTTTTAATTCATTAATTTGAAATGCAGATTTCAAAGCACTTAAGAGAAATCAGTGTCCATTGATGCTTATCCAAAAATAACGTATAATCCAAAAATAACATATAATCCGTCTCAACAGTTGTAAGATGAATTAATACTCTGGAGCTTACCCTTTTAACCCCTTCCTCTCCACATATATAACAATATGTTTCCTCCTGCTGACTTTTTTTTAGTGTGCAAATTCTTTATTTAAGATATGGGATACAGAAAAAAGAAAAAGGGGGATAGTTACCATAATCCATACTTGCAAAACATAGACCAGCAGAGTCACACAGAAAGATAATTCAACATGCATGACAATGCTGACTTACTGTACTGTGTCTATTAAGGATCAGTCATACAAAACGATAATTCAGCATATAAAGGATCAGAAGTGGCACATAAGGGAAAAATTGGTAGAAAACAAAAAAGGAGAAGAGGTCGAGAGAGGGGTCGGGAAGAGAAAAGAGACGGGGTCAAGAGAGGTGGGGAGCTAAATGCAATGTTTAATTACAATAAAATTAGGGAATGTCTGATTGGTCTCATGAGGCTGTCAGTAATGGTAATCCGCTCCCCCCCCCCGATGGAGGTCAGATGTGCGACCTGTGATTGAAATGAATTTTACAGTCGTTTGATCTCCATTTTTTGTGTCTCAATTATTTTTGCCGTCTCCTCCTTGATGTTTAGCCATGAAACCCCTGATGTATGATGGCCAGTGGCGGATGTTGTCTGACGCTCTTCTGTACATATTTTGTGTACAGCGCCCGGGTGCTTTTTGGATTCGTGAATGAATCCAACACAGTTATACAGATCTGTCTTAAAGCATTTCACTACAGCTTTGATGTTACAATCCCCTCCTTCAGTGTTGTACAGATTCCCTCCCTGGAGGCAGAGTTTCAGGATGACGTCCTTAAGGAACCGCATCTGCTTTTCTATAATTCAAACTCTCCTCCTGCAGCCCTTCCTTCAACGGGAATGAGCCAACATACTGACAGAGAGAAAGGACAAGATGTCAGCTAAAGGAGGGGCTCCGGCTGACTTTTATTTGGGTTGAAAAATAATAGGAATTTTATATGTTGGTATTTGTCACATCACTGCACTCTACAAAGAATTTTATTTTTATGCCACCACAGCTAGCACCTGGGAATGTAATGATGCTCAATTTTAAGTCTTGGTTTAAGGTACAGCACAACCAGTAGTGATGTGTTATACAGTAATTTTGCGCCAGCCAGGCAGCTTCCCTTAAAGCTGAATTTCAGGAATTCAGCTGCTTTGTAAAAAATGAAGGCACACTATGAGTAAAGTCCAAGGAGGTGCATGAGGTCTCCTCAGCTTATCTCTATTATTTACATCTGACAGTTTTATTGCACTGCTGGAAGACAGCCATTGCTGTATTTCTGGGAGCCCTACACTGATGCAGGTTGCATCTGAAGTCGCACTAACATGCAGCTTTGAAATCATGCGATTTCAAGTGAACCCACATGATTTCAAAGCCGCATTCAGTGTGAACCTAGACAAAATGGTTCTAAGCAATTCAGGAGAAGCAATGATATTTTACTACTGCATACAAGGCTTCCTCACACTTACAGGCAAGAGCAACAGGTTAAAAAGGAAAAAAAAAAGCCGTATTAAAAATAAAACGAATGCAGACACCACATCCAAGGACCGGTAAGCTGCAATATATTATGTTTGGGTTTAAACTGCTTTAATATACAGGTCAATTAAAGAGGGAGGAGGTGAAGACATTACAGGTCACACAGCGGGAGGGTGGAGATGAGGGATGTGCTGGATAAGGTAAATGAAAGAATCAATATACAGGAGAGAGATGTATACAGTACCTTGAAAAAGTATTCATACCCCTTGAAATTTTAAACATTTTGTCATGTTACAGCCAAAAATGTAAAATGTATTTTATTGGGATTTTATGTGATAGACTAACACAAAGCGGCACATAATTGTAAAGTGGAAAGAAAATGAAAAATGGTTTTCTAATTTTTTTTACAAATAAATATCTGAAAAGTGTGGTCAGGGATAAATTTGTGGAGAAGTTTAAAGCAGGGTTAGGTTATAAAAAGATATTTCAAGCTTTGAACATCTCACAGAGCACTGTTCAATCCATCATCCAAAAATGGAAAGAGTATGACACAACCGCAATCCTACCAAGACATGGCCGTCCACCTAAACTGACAGGCCGGGCAAGGAGAGCATTAATCAGAGAAGCAGCCAAGAGGCCCATGATAACTCTGGAGGAGCTGCAGAGATCCACAGCTCAGGTGGGAGAATCTGTCCACAGGACAACTATTACTTGTGTTCTCCACAAATCTGGCCTTTATGGAAGAGTGACAAGAAGAAAGCCATTGTTAAAAGAAAGCCATAAGAAGTCCTGTTTGAAGTTTGCAAGAAGCCATGTGGGGGACACAGCAACCATGTGGAAGAAGGTGCTTTTTTCAGATGAGACAAAAATGTAACTTTTTGGCCTAAAAGCAAAACGTGTGGTGGAACATGAACATTACCCTGAACATACTGTGAAACATGGGGGTGGCAGTATCATGTTGTGGGGATGCTTTTCCTCAGCAGAGACTGGGAAGCTGGTCAGAGTTGATGGGAAGATGGATGGAGCCAAATACAGGGCAATCTTAGAAGAAAACCTGTTATGCTGCATACACACGACCGGACTTTCCAGCAGAAAAGGTCAAACAGAATCATTTCATCGGATATTCCAACGCTAGGGCAGCTATTGGCTACTGGCTATTGAACTTCCTTTTCTAGTTCCTTCGTACTCCATCGCGTTGTAAACGAACGGACTTTGGTGTGATTGTGTGTAGACAAGTCTGTTTCAGCGGAACTCTGAAAGACCGTCAAAGTTTATTCTGACGGATAGTCCGGTTGTGTGTACGCGGCATTAGAGTCTGCAAAAGACTTGAGACTGGGGTGGAGGTTCCCCTTCCAGCAGGACAACGACCCTAAACATACAGCCAGAGCTACAATGGAATGGTTTCGATCAAAGCATATTCATGTGTTCGAATGGCCCAGTCAAAGTCCAGACCTAAATCCAATTGAGGATCTGTGGCAAAGACTTGAAAATTGCTGTTCACAGACGCTCTCCATCCAATCTGACAGAGCTTGAGCTATTTTACAAAGAATGGGCAAAAACTTCACTCTCTAGCTGTGCAAATCTGGTAGAGACATCCCCAAAAAGACTTGCAGCTGTAATTGCAGTGAAAGGCGGTTCTACAAAGTATTGACTCAGGGGGGCACTATACAAATGCACATCACACTTTACATCGCACTGTACATTTCATACTCTTAAGGGGCGAAAGGGATCAAAAAAAAAAAAGTTAATTAAAATCCACAACCTTGAAATCTGCCATTGCCTACACCCCTTCCTTTAGTTCCAGTTCACACATATGTGGCTCTGCATGTCACATATCATCATTTGAATGGGATGCTGTGCCTGCACTGCCTGCAGAGAAAAAGGGTCCTTGTACCTTTTTGTTCAAATGCAGCCACAGGGAAATCATGTGTTTTTCAGTGCTTGGGATTGCCATTAAGAGTTAATGGTCCCCCTGCAGGTTTTGTGTGCGGCTGCGGGAATGTGTGCGATTTACACCCGCATATACAGTATATGATTGTAGTCCAAGTCCTTTCTCCATTGGGAAGGCTCTCAAATGTAAAAAAAGGTAGCGTTAACATTTTATTGCTGTGATTGGCCTCACAGGGGACAGTCACGCTGATTTGCACTGCGCATTTTGTTCATAATCTGTGTTTATGACAGCTAGAGCAAAGGCGACTAAAGGGCACAGGCCACCAATGTGTGCGCAAACACTATTTATAAGGCTCCGTTCACCGGACACCGACTTGTCTCTCTACAAAGTCGGACCCACTGTTGCATGTAAAACATTCAGGGATGACTCCTGCATCCACATAGGCTTCACCTTGTATAAAAGAAGAGCTTTCAGCAAGCTTTGTTGAAGCTTTTCAAGTACCTTTCAGCTTCAGTTGCAAATGTTGAACACAGGTCCTAATGGAAGTTCTGATTGCCAATTTAAACAAGCTGCTATCAGGCTTTAAATGTACCAAGCCTGCTAGCAGCTTGTTTAACCACTTGCCACACAATCACGTCCCTGGTCTGTCAATGAACTTCAAGTAGTTGTACCAGGGTGACCCTGATACTGTTTTTTAGAGCCGATGGTCAGCTCTCTTGTAATAACAATCAGAGCAGCTAATTAGCCGCCATTGCCATTACAAGCGGTGGGAGGGGACGTGTCCTCCCTTCTTTCACAGCTTACTTGGGCTCTCCCATCCCACTGGGAAACCTGAGCTACCAGCCAACGCCTGTGCACCCAAAACCGGGATCGGCTATGGTAAATTGGAAGTGGTTACGTGACATCACTTCCAGTTTCATCTGAGCCATTTTCAAAAACGAAAAGTATTCAAAAACACAGATCTTGGTGTTTTGAATGCTTTTAAGGACAGAGGAGGGATTTGGGGTCTTATTGAACCCAGATATCTCCATAAAGAGTACCTGCCACATGCCTATTGCTGTCACAAGGGCGTTTACATTACTTGTGACAGCAATAAAAATGATTGAAAAAAATGTAGTAATTCTAACACCAGGCTTCCTCTGTAAATCAAAAATGATAACCTGTTAGGCTGGATTCACACCTATGCATTTTTAGTGCTTTTTGCATTTTGCAGATTTCTACTACAGTCCATTTCACATGGTTTCCTATGGAACGTATTCTGTAGTGCAAATCTGCAAAATGCAAAAAGCCCAAAAAATGCATAGATGTGAATCCAGCCTAAAGACTTCCAGGCTCAGTCATCCACCCTCAAAGACAGATTTGTAGAGAAACTACAATAGAGAAACTGAATAGAGATACATTATTACTTCCTGTACCCAAGAAGGATCTTGAGGATAAGTTTAGATGGTCTTTTTTTACCACCTATTCAGTCCAATCTAGAACTATCAAGAATATTATTCAAAAGCATTGGGGTGTACTTCATAGTGACAGGCTTTTGAGTATCAACATTCCCTCTAAAGCTGGGATTATTTTTAGGGGAGCACATTCTATACAAGGGAGCATAGCACCCAATGTTATAGATCCACCTAAACGTATCTCCTTTTTTCAGGAATGTAAAGGATATTACCACTGTCGCAGATGCAATGTCTGCCTCAACAACATCTGTGGCAGACGTAAAAGCGAGTCTTTTGTATCTGCAATTACACATCGTTCATATCAAATTGAACATTTTACCACATGTGCAACCAAATTTGTCGTTTACATGCTGACCTGTCCATGTATCAAGCAGTACGTGGGATGTACAATTAGAGCATTTTCTGTTCGTGCTAACGAACATTTGACTATAATTAATGGAAAGACTAATCACAGCGTCCCTCGACACTACTTGGAACACCATAACCGAGACCCCAAAGGAACACAATTTGTCATTATAGACAGGTTTGTTCCCCATTGGAGGAGTGAATCTCGTTTGCGGGGAGTTTTGCGTTTAGAAACTCAATGGATTTATCGTTTGAAAACCTACTCACCGTTTGGGTTAAACGTTGAGTGGGACATGAATTCATTTATTAATAAAGCATAGATCTCCTTTTTCTTTTCTTTTTTTCCCCCTGATTTGGTATATATGGTTACACGTTACTGTGGGTCCTTTAGAGTTTCTTCTATATATAGTCTTTCTGAGTTTATATGATGGAGGTGGAACATTAGGTATACACATGGTATAGCCTTGCCTCTTTTGCGGGGCTCCAATTTTGCATGTCCTGTAGGTTTATATGGGTTAAACAACAGTGGAGTCTCTCCCTAGCTGTTTCAAATAAGACATTTTGGTGATAATGTCCCTTTTTGTTTTAATATAGCAGGGAGATTTTCATTCGATATAGGAGCGAGGCTTGGTTTATTTACAATTGAACCCAGTTCTTGACCCTTTCCTTTTAATGTAGTTATTTCTATTCTTGTTTGGTTATGAGAGTGAGGCTTGGTTTGTGTATAGCTAAGCCTCACTCTAGATTCAGCAGCATTTGCTACTTCCGGTCCGAATACAGGAAAGAGGCTTGGTTTATGTATAGCCGAGCCTCACTTTAGACCTAGTAACATCAGTCACTTCCTGTCCGGGTTTTCCACGAGAGAGAGGCTTGGTGTGGGGTAGCCAAGCCTCTTTTTGGTTCTAATTCTAATTTTTATTTACTTAGTTTGGGAGCAAGGCTAGATATATCCATGGCTTAGCTCCCCTTTGGGTATTCTAGTTACTTGCACCACGGGGTATTATGCATGTACAATGAGCCCTGTTTTCAAATAATGATATTCGCGTCTGACGCCCAAGCCTCGTTCTGACGATATTCATCACTTCCGGTCTGGGCTGTGTATGAGAGAGAGGCATGGAGCGTCTGACACCGAAGCCCAACTTTGGACCCGCCAATACTCGTCACTTCCGGTCTGGGCCTTGCATGAGAGAGAGGCTTGGTGCGGTGTAGCCAATCCTCTTCTCTCATTTGTGTTTGTTTATTTTGAAAATGAGGCTTGGCAATGTTCAGCCAAGCCTCGTTTTGGACTAATCTGAACATGGTTTTATAATTAATCCCCCGCTTTAAATTTTGCACACTAATTGAATTTAGTTAAACACGAGGGTGAGGCCTAATTTTATTATAGCCTCCAACTCTGAGTTGTGTGGAGTTTATTTTATTCCCTGTCGTCCTTTGTTCTATTTTTTGATTGAGAAAACAACGAACGGGACATACTAATGTCCTGATAGCTGATTGGCAGATCCATAAATTTATGGTTTTTACTAATTTTCACAGGCTTTTTGCCCGTTTTTTCGCTGGATTTTCTGGTGTGGCTCTCAGCCACTCATCCTTTATGATAGGCTGGTGTCCAAGCTCCGATTTCCCGGTTGTTTGATATATGAATGCTGATTGGCCCCCGACTGGAGAGCATGATATGGCTATACCATGTGAGTAGTATCGTCCTATCGGGAAAGTTTTATTATTAATTGAATAATTTAATCTGCAATTGGTGTTTATTTTCTGTAGTTAGTTATATATTTATGAGCAACGCAGGGGAACAGTTAGATTCCCCTGTTGAAGTCCTATGGGACGAAACGCGTAGGGAGAGGCTGTCTTGTTCCCTGTATTGCTTTTTTTTAACATGTGATCACGTTTTTTATGTAATATTTCATTTTTTGTTTATGCTGGTTTTATGCCAATAAACAGCTATTGATACATTTTTTCAACCGACACTATGGGAAGCTGTTTCTTTTCTTTTTCATTTTATATATGATCCCTTTATGAGTTGGGCTTCATAACTAGCCAAATTATCAGCTGGGAGTCTTTTCTGTTGCCGTTTATTCGGATCTTTGAGAAGAAGATTGGAGTGCCTGCGAGGATGCAAACCTTTCCTGTGTTGGATTGAAGATCTACAGTCCCTCCATTGACAGACAAACCTATGTGGTTCCATCGATGTTCCATCCTTACATACCTGTATGACCTAGTGTTCACGCACAGGTCCAGTAGTTCCGGTAAGAGTACCCATTTCTTATTTATCTAGACGTCATCCAAGCAAGATACTTTCACGATATCTTGGACCTATATACTGTGTGCAATATCATACACTCACTGTGTGCAGCACTATTTCTGAAACCCTTTTGGCATATACATTGTATGAAACATTTTATTTGAGTTTCACATCGGAGTCTCACAAACTTTAAAAACTTATTCTATTGTTCACCATTTTTTACTCTATTTTGGGTCTATCACATTTCACATTTATGTATTTTTTTTGGGGCTACATTTTTGTTCTTTTGTTTATATGAATTTGGTCACATTCGTGTGTAGCTGCTTTTTTTTTTCCACTTGTTTTTCAGTTAGCGCAGTATATTTTCCTATATTTGTTAAAGCGTCGCCTATGGATAGTAAAATTTGCACTGCTGCACGGGCGTGCACAATTTTAAAGCGTCACATGTTTGGTATCTATTTACTTGGTGTAACATTTTTATATTTTACAAGAAAATTGGTTTATGTGCTGAGGTTTGTTTGCATTAATCACCTACCGTAAACCGCCGTAGCTGTACCTCTGTATTTTGACATAAAATACAGAGGTTATGGCAGCAGATAGCTTCCATAACCTCGGTATTTTCTGCAATGGTGGGCAGTCCTCTTTAGGATAAAAATGGTCTCTGCGGCAGATCCACCGCAAGATCACTTTTATGCTTGGTAGCGGTGGAGACAATCTGATGCTTTCCCCTCAGTAGCATGGAGCCGATTGAGGGAAAGATGGCCCCCACTCGGCTCCATAACATTCGATGACGGAAGCGTCACTTCCACCCAATGGTCTTTAAGGGGATTTTTTATATTTTTTTAAAGACATTTAATTTTTTTTTTATTGCGTTTAAGTGTAAATGTGAGAGCTGAGGTCTTTTTGACCCCAGATCTCACATTAAAGAGGTCCTGTCATGCTTTACATAAATAAAAGTCATCCAAATTATAATTTTTTTAAATGGACAGTGTAAAAATAAAAAAATAAAATAAGTAAGAATTTTTTTTTTTACAGCTCCCCGTCCTGCCGAGCTTGCATGCAGAAGCAAACGCATACGAAAGCCGTGCCCTCATATGAAAACGGTGTTCGAACCATACATGTGAGATATCGCCGCGATCGTTAGAGAGGGGGCAATAATTCTAGCACTAGAGCTCTTCTGTAACTCAAAACTAGTAGCCTGTAGACATTTTTAAATGTCGCCAATGGAGCTTTTTAAGTGCCAAAGTTTGTCGCTATTCCATGAGTGGGCGCAATTTTGAAGCGTGACATGTTGGGTATCAATTTACTTGGCGTAACATTATCTTTCACAATATAGAAGAAAATTGGGCTAACTTTACTGTCTTATTTTTAATTAAAAAAAGTGTATTTGTTCAAAAAAAATTGCTCTTGTAAAACCGCTGCGCATATACGGTATGACATAAAGTATTACAACAACTGCTATTTTATTCTCTAAGGTGTGTGAAAAAAATATATATAACGTTTGGGGGGTTCTAAGTAATTTTCTAGCAAAAAAACTGACTTTAACTTGTAAATAACAAATCTCAAAAAGAGGCTTGGTCCTTAAAGTGGGGTACCCCCTAAAAAAAAAAAATTAAAAGTCAGCAGCTACAAATACTGCAGCTGCTGGCTTTTAATAATCGGACACTTACCTGCCCCAGGATCCAGCGATGCTGGGGAACGAAGCCCCCCCTCGCTCCCCGCTCCGCTCGCGGCGCCGTCATGCATACTGTGGGCACCCAGCTGTGGCTTCACAGCCGGGCACCCACTGCGCATGCGCGAGCGGCGCAGGGCGCCGTGATACGCCGTACAGTCACCTGGGACACATGACAGGTCCCAGGTGAATGTGCGGCGCGAGGGGAAGTGATGTCACCAGCCCGGGCAATGAGGAAGGCAGATTACGAGGGACCCCCTAGCAACCGGTATTTAGAGGTGAGTAAAAAATTTTTTTTTGCCAATTATTTATTTTTTCTTTTTTTTACGAATTTTAAGCAGTTTTAATTTTTTGGTGGCAACACCACTTTAAGTGGTTAAAAAATAATAATTTTTAAAGTGTATTTTTTCCCAAAAATGTTACTTGAAAAATGACTGTGCAAATAGTGACATTAAAAATTGCAAAACCCCCCAAGTTATTCTCTAGGACTCCTACTTTAAAAATATATTTTGTATATAATATACTGTATATATATATATATATATATATATATATATATATATATATATATTTATGGCCCAGAGCCCTCTGACCGATACGGATAAGGATGACAAACAAGGTTAACACAAACTCGCTTACTTGAACCGGACCTGAAAGTGTGCCCTGGCCTAACGTAGGGTATACCAAAATAAGGGGGCATACCCTTGATAGAGAAATGAGTAATAAATGAAATGAAAATGAAATGAAGTGAAATGAGTACTCGCTCGAGGAGTAAAATGCTTGAGAAATGCCCTTGACAGGGGATGGGTGGGTGGGTATCGCGCACCGGAACCGACGAGGGAGCCAGGCGAACGGGCTGGTTATATACACCACCGGGCTCCACCCATAATTCCAGGCCACCATACTGGCCTTTCCATTTATGGCCCAGAGCCCTCTGACCGATACGGATAAGGATGACAAACAAGGTTAACACAAACTCGCTTACTTGAACCGGACCTGAAAGTGTGCCCTGGCCTAACGTAGGGTATACCAAAATAAGGGGGCAAAAACACACAGGTAGGGAAATGCCTTTATTGATTCAAGTTTGTTACTGGGTGAGCTTGACAAAGGCCTGGGCCATCTCTACTTGCGGATTGGGTATGTAACGGGCGAAACAGGTGGACTTCCACCTACCCAACTTTTTGATAACGTGGACCGGGACCCCTTGGCGGGAGGCAGTTGAAGCCGCTCCGATCCGAAATGAATGTCCGGAGTAGTGAGCCGGATTGAGGTGAAGGATGCCCAGGAGTATCCTGACATGCTCCATGAACTGGGCTGCGTTCAGTGGCTTACCGTGGAATGGCAGAAGCGGGCCAGTTCCTGGTTGATCGGCCAGAAGGGTCAACAAGCGGGTGAGCATGGCGACCGGGCACCAGCGGTTGTTAGTTTTATAAAAATGTATGTCCGTCCCTGGGCCGAGCTGCTGCGTCTTGGATACTGCTATATGTAGGATGAAATGGTCTCCGTGCCTGACCAGGTGGTGCTTGCATAGCGTGCGAGCTGAGGGGCTGCTGGAGGTAAACTCGCCTGGCCGCAAGAAGCCGTAGAAGGCCAGGTGTATGGCTGCTTGTATAATGGTACTAGTGTGGAGTCCGAAAGGTGCAGTGGCCAGAATATCGGACATGTTTCTGAAAACGTCTCCTGTGATAGGCAGGCGTTTGAGGGAAGCCGCAGGCTGGCGTTTCTGGATGCCACGCATGACGGCCCGAATGGCGTGAAAAGTGAACAAGGAGGGTTCAGCAGGGTCCTGGAGGGACGTAAAATGTTGTACCCCGGCCAGATATAGTCGGATCGTGTTGAAGGATAACGCCAAGTCCGAGTGGCAATGGGCAATGAAGGCCAGAACTTGCTTGACCCGGGAGGTCTCTGTGGAGCGAGACGTTAAGAAACGGTTAAAGGCCCTCCAGGCTGTTTGGTAGGCCTTGCGGGTATTGTCTGCGAGGGAGTGATTGATGAGTTGCGTCGCGGCTACTAGGTGAGGGGTTAATCCAGGGTCAGTTGAGACCAGTCCGGGATAACTGCTGACGTTGGTCCGGCTCCGGGCACCTGATCGAAAAAGGAAACTAAGTTAAAGCGGGAGAGGGCGTCCGCTGCCCGATTACATTTACCGGGGATAAAGGCACAATGAACATTAAATTGAAACAATAACGAGAGCTGGACCAGCCGCCGCAGGAAGGACATAATCTCCAGAGACTTGGACCTGCCTTTGTTAATGATTTCCGCAGTGGCGAGATTGTCCGTTGAAAAGGTCACTGTTTGACCGGACCAACTGCGGCCCCACGTATGGGCAGCGGCTACGATGGGGTACAACTCGAATAGGGAGGACGTCTCGGTGAAGCCCGGAATAGCCAGTATCTGAGGAGGCCAAGGGGCTGCGAGCCAGAGGTGGCCAAAAATTGCCGCAAAACCTGTAGAGGCCGCTGCGTCGGTCACGACCTGCGGTGACGAGGAGGACACGGAGGGAATGAATAGGGACACACCATTCCAGGACGTCAGGAATTCCTCCCACATGGCAAGATCAGCTATAGCTGCGGGGTCCAGGCTGAGGATATGCTCCGGGTCTTGTGAATGAGACAGTAGGACTAACAGGCGTGATATAAAAGCGCGACCTTGAGGGATGATGCACATGGCAAAATTAAGCATACCGAGAAGGGACTGTAACTGCCTCTTGGTACAAGTTCTGGTGTGGGTGAAGTCCCTCATGACCGACCTGATGCGGCTTAGTTTATCCGGGGGGAGGCTGGCCTGCATAGTGCTGGTATTTAAGCTGACCCCGAGGAAGGTGATTGCCTGCGCAGGGCCCTCCACCTTGTGCTCAGCAATCGGGACGTCAAGGTTATTGAAGACCACCCTTAGTTTATCCAAATCCCCTGGAAGGGAGCCAGGTGACTCGACCAGCAGGAAGTCATCCAAATAGTGTATGACTCCCTGGCACTGGGCTACGTGCAGCAAGATCCATTCGAGAGCCTGCGCAAACGAGTCGAAGAGCCAGGGGCTACTCTTGGACCCGAAGGTTAGCTTAGTGGCAAAATAGTAGAGCTCCCTCCATTTGATGCCATGCCAGCACCAGAGAGATGGGTGGATAGGAAGGAGCTTGAAGGCGTCCGAGATGTCGGCCTTGGAGAGCCATGTTCCTGTGCCTGACTTGAGAATGGCCTGGATGGCCATGTCTACGGACGCGTACTTAAGGGAGAACTCCTCAGAGGGGATAAGAGAGTTGAGACTGGGGACAGAGGAAGAATAAGGCGCTGACAAATCGTAGACCAACCTAAGTTTATTGGAGAACTTGCCCTTGACAAGCCCAATAGGGCTGACTCGCCAGGTGTTAAATGGGGGCTTCGTGAAAGGGCCTACGATGAAATCCCGGTCTAGCTCTGCCTGTAATAGCTGGTCGATGGCTTGCACGTCCGTGGCTGCTGACCGCAGGTTCTGGCACTCGTGTGTAAGGTGAGGGAGGGAAATAAGTCCTGTATGAAAGCCCTGAGTAAAGCCCTGGACTAGGTAGGTGGCAAGTGAGGGGGTGGGATGATTGGCGAGGTAGACGCTGAGCCACGACACGTTGACCCGGCTTAGTCAAGATTTTCTAGCCTGCTTGACCTCGCACATGAGCCTGGGATGCGCTCTATTACATCGTGAGCATACATGGAGCAGCCTGCACTGGCTGAAATTGCACGACCCACTGTTGTAGTTGTTGCAGATGGCTGCGCCCCCCAAGGTCTTGACCGGGCGCCCCAGTTTATCCGTCTGCGGCAGGCGTACCAGCGCCGGTAGGGCCTGGGCAGTGCCTGAGGTCGATGGACCGTCTACGGTTGGGGTTGCCACTGAGCTGGCACACCAAGTCGCGGTGTGAGTAGCCGACTGGCAAATGGCACAAAGAGGAGACCGCAGCCCTGCGAAGTGTCGACAGAACAACTCGGTGTCCAAGACACTCCAATCCGTAGGTGTCTGAAATTGGGAGAGCCTGGCGGCCGCCTTAGCGGAGAAGGAGCGGTGATAGTCATAAAATGCAAAACCGCCGTATTTGTACCCCAGGTCAACTACTACGTGGAGGTAACGATCCAGTTCCTCCCTCCTGCCGGGGGAGGCCGAGCAGATGACATCCCTCAGCATGCCGAAGGCCAAGGTGAACTCGGTGACTGAAAGCTTCCTGTCCAGCCTGGGGTCTTTGGCTTTGAGGACCACCGACACGTCCCCCCAAGTGTAAGCTTTATTTTCTGCCAGCTCATGAATGGATATCAGGAGTGAAGCCAGATTGACGTCCTTTCCCTCTAGGATGTCCTTCCTGATGTTGGCTGATATTAAATGAGAAGGGTACACTACTGGTGTACACCCGGGGGTACCTGCGCTGGTGTTCTCCACTGCTTGAAAGCTGGTGTAGGAGGAGAAACAACTGGGCGGGTCTCGAGGAGGGCCACCCGACTCTGAACCTCTGACATTGAGGTCGTCAGGGATGACACCAGCGTGTGAAGCTGCGTGATGGAAGCAGCGATAGAGCCCAGGGAGGCCTGCTGGACGCTATCCTCGACCGCGGCTGGGGGAGGAAAAAGGAGCCTGAAGAGCTCGGCCTTTCTGGCTGTAGCTGGGAAGGGTACACCCCTACGCCTCAACTCGGCTGTCAGCCTTGGAATGGTCCATGATCTGAAGGACCTTTGGCTGCCGCTCTCTGAGACGAGAGACGGGGACAACGGAGCCGTGAAGTCCTCGCTGCCAGCCTGGGACATGGTGGCAAAATCCAGGCTTGGTGAGCCTATTAATCCTAGGGTCCGGGTTTTTCTCCTATACGGAACCTAAGAGGGTGACATGGATTACAAGACTCGTAGGAGACTCCTAAGCAAACATTTCTTTTTTTTTTTTTTTTTTTTTTTTTTTTTTTAGAGAAGGATACTACCGCTTGTGAGCGTTCCCTTCCCAGAAGATTCTCTTACCTAAGGAGGCACCGTCCGACCCGGTGCAGGTTGGACCTACTGAAAACTCGACTGATCTGAGGAGATGAAGGTGAGTTTGTATGAGACTCCTATACCTGCAGAGAGATGTCTAGCTAAATAGTGGAGGTAAGACTTGAAATGTGATGGAAGACATAACTGAAACAAGCTACATAAAAAACGAGCAGACAACTGAATTTAGAATAACGTGCATATGGCGACAGAGACGTGACTTGGTTGCGCCGCAGATGCAAAATTTCCTTTCCTTCCCTTTCCCCATTTTTTATTCCTTTTTGTTTCCAACGCAACTTGCACATAGAACGTGGGGCTCAAGCGAAGGTGGACCCTGCCACGTGGAGCTCAGGCAGGGGGGTGAACCCCGCCACGTGGAGCTCAGGCAGGGGGGGGGGGGGCCTGCCGCGTGGAGCTCAGGCGGAGGTGGAGCCCGCCACGTGGAGCTCAGGCAGAGAGGGGGGGGGGGGGGGCCTGCCGCGTGGAGCTCAGGCGGAGGAGGAGCCCGCCACGTGGAGCTCAGGCAGAGGGGGGGGGGGCCTGCCGCGTGGAGCTCAGGCGGAGGTGGAGCCCGCCACGTGGAGCTCAGGCAGGGGGGGGGGGTCTGCCGCGTGGAGCTCAGGCGGGGGGTGGCCCCGTCACGTGGAGCTCAGGCAGGGGGGGGGGAACCCCGCCACGTGGAGCTCAGGCGGGGGTGAACCCCGCCGCGTGGAGCTCAGGCAGGGGGGGGGGGGGAAGGGAACCTCGCCGCGTGGAGCTCAGGCAGGGGGGGAGCCTGCCACGTGGAGCTCAGGCAAGGGGGGGGGTACTGGAATGAGGTGTAGCAGCTGGGCGCACCAGAACGAATCGATGCATAAGGAATGCGGTGGGATTCGAGTTGGAGCGTAATAAGTGACAGAAATGATATGCCATGACAAAGACTAGAATCAAGGACCATGCTTGAACCTGCGAGTGACTCAGTCTCTGGAGCATGTACAGAAATGAGGGCGAACCTTGGGGCACTTCGAAGCGAATCGGTGCGTTGGAGATGCGACGGGATTCGAATCGGAGTGTGGTAAGTGACAGAAATGATAACATGGTTAGAAGTGGCAGAAAATGAAATGATTCGACATAACCGACTGGCAAGATTGAAATGACTGCAATGATTGACATGGAAAGAAATGACCTGACGGACATAGTACAAACGGTATGAAAATGATTTTTTTTTTTTTTTTTGAACAACCTGAGATTGACATTGCCCGGACTGCTCAATTTAGCGTGACAAGCAGACAGCTGTGCTTTCGAAACGGTTCGATCGATTCGAACACGACGAAATGAGTCGTTCGGTTTAGCAATGACGTGCTACGAAACGAAGTGCCTGTCGGCACGAACGACAAGTACCGAAAAGGTGACAACGACTTCTTCGAAGAAGGGGTAGTGACATGAGGTATCGAATATAAGTTAAGACGTTCGTGTAACCTAAGTGAGTGGTTCGTGAGTTCAAGAATCTAGTTTACGTGACTAAATAACACATGAACGAAAAGGGTGCCGAAGCCCTACCTGCGACAGCCGGCCCAGACGTGTTGTACGACAACGGAAAATTCGATTTAGAGTATAGCGACTCAGACGGCAACCAGACGGACGCTGACGAACGACAAGGCTTTGTCGACACGAGGCGGACGAAAACGTGGAACTCACGAACCCGGCTCACTGTAAAGTCTTGTGGATAGTCGGCCCTTGATTTCTGACGTATCAGAGATCGCGCACCGGAACCGACGAGGGAGCCAGGCGAACGGGCTGGTTATATACACCACCGGGCTCCACCCATAATTCCAGGCCACCATACTGGCCTTTCCATATATATATATATATATAAATAAAATGTTTGGGGGTTCTATGTAATATTCTAGCAAAAAAAACGATTGTCGTATGTAAACAAAAGTGGCAGAAAAGGCCCAGTCTTCAAGTCGTTCAAAAAGGCAATCAGAACTCCTTTTAGGATCTTTTTTCAGAATTTACAGTTGTATGCAAAAGTTTAGGAACCCCTGACAATTTCCATGATTGTCACTTATAAATATTTGTGTGTTTGGTCAGCTATTTCATTTTGATCTATCAAATAACTGAAGGACACAGTAATATTTTACTAGTGAAATTAGGTTTATTGGATTAACAGAAAATGCCCAATATGCATCAAAACAAAACTAGACAGGTGCATAAATTTGGGCACCCCAACAGAAAAATCACATCAATATTTAGTAGAGCCTCCTTTAGCAGAAATAACAGCCTCTAGACACTTCCTATAGCCTGTAATGAGTGTCCGGATTTTGGATGAATGTATTTTGGAACATCTCCAGTTCAGTTAGGTTTGATGGTTGCCGAGCATGGACAGCCCTCTTCAAATCACCCCACAGATGTTCAATGATATTCAGGTCTGGGGACTGGGATGGCCATTCCAGAACATTGTACTTGTTCCTCTGCATAAATGCCCGAGTAGATTTTGAGCAGTGTTTTGGGTTGTTTTCTTATTGAAATATCCAGCCCCAGCGTAACTTCAACTTTGTGACTGATTCCTCAACATTATTCTCAAGAATCTGCTGATATTGAGTGGAATCCATGCGACCCTCAACTTTAACAAGATTCCTAGTACCGGCACTGGCGACACAGCCCCACAGCATGATGGAACCTCCACCAAATTTAACTGTGGGTAGCAAGTGTTTTTCTTGGAATGCTGTGTTGTTTTGCCACCATGCATAACTCCCCTTGTTATGACCAAATAACTCAATCTTTGTTTCAACAGTCCACAGCACCTTATTCCAAAATGAAGCTGACTTGTCCAAATGTGCGTTTGCATACCTCAAGCGACTCAGTTTGTGGCGTGTGTGCAGAAAAGGCTTCTTTAGCATCACTCTCCCATACAGCTTCTCCTGAAATAGATAAGAACTACAATCTAGTTCAAGGTTATCTGCTGCTGTTTCTAATTAAAAAGTGTGTACATGCATGCATTCTAGAAGCAAAACTCTCTGACACAGCGCTCAGATCGGTTACTTCTTATGCCGCGTACACACGACCAGACTTAGGTCCGACAGACTTTCGATGGAGTTCTGACAGACTTTCCAAATGAACGGACTTGGCCACACACAATCACACCAAAGTCCGACGGATTCGAATGTGATGACGTACGACCGGACTAGAATAAGGAAGTTCATAGCCAGTAGCCAATAGCTGCCCCCGCATCGGTTTTTGTCCGTCGGACTAGCACACACACGAGCGGATTTCTCGGTAGGAACTGGGTCCGGCGGAGTTCTGGCGGAAAAATTTGAAACATGTTCCATTTCTAAAGTCTGTCAGACTTTTGCAAGCTGCAGCCCACACACGATCGAATAGTCTGCCGGAATCATTCCGTCAGACTTTTGATGTTGAAAAGTCTGGTCGTGTGTACGCGGCATTACACTTCTGATTTATTCCTCAATATTTTATACACAAAGATACGCCATTGCTATGTCAGTCTAATTGGTACATCTCATTGGTTGAAATACAAGAGAAATTGAGAAACTTGATGCTTGAAGGTTGATAGAAGCTGGTTATGTCGTCACATCTGCATTCTTCTAATGCGTGGGAAGCAGGGTGTAGACGCCATCTTTAGTTTCAAACAGAGAGTCAATCTGTATACTACATAATAAGTAAGGAGTTGCATATATACACAAAAGCAAATAGACATTTTCTGATTATCAGTATGTACATTATATTCCTTCACAGCCCCCCCTAAAATGGCTATGGCTAAAAGTCCTACTCACCTGGCCAATTCTCCTCAGCAACTCTTTTAGGCTGTATGTAGAGTTGGGCAGCAACTAGTTCACTGCTCCCCTCGATACAGCTGGAGAAGGGCAATCAGGTGCTATCTATCCCTATAACCCTATAGGATTGTGAGATTTTGGACAGGGAGTGACTGTAGAGGAGTGAAGGGTTTGTGATCCTCCATCATAAGAGGGTCCTTTTCTTCTTGGTGGAGAAATGTAGGTGTGCTGTTGTCTACAGCCTTGCTCATTAACTTCTTTACTAAAGGTAGAATACAGCATACAATCAGGGCTAAAAGAACCAGGATTTTTAATATCGTTGCCCCTATCTGGGCGAGAACCTTTTGCAACCCACTCATCCAGCTAAAATATTGATCCCATGGGTCTGTGATACCTGAGTTCTTCAATTTCAATGACAGATCTTCTCATTTCTTTATAGCTAGAGTAACCTTACCATTTGGGCCAGTATTATCAGCAATGTAGGTGCAACAGGTTCGGTTTTTTTTTTTTTTTACAGACACCTCCTTTCTCAGCTAATACCAGGTCTAAGATCATCCGGTTCTGAAATGTCATGTAGGAAGTGGGGGCTAACTGGTCAGAAATTCCCTGGAGGGCATCTTTAGTGTAATTCACAAATCTTTGTTGGTTGTAGTATATGTAATTGATCCAATCTACATTCTTGTTGACAGTTATTAGGGGGATCAAAGATTCAAAACCAGCTTTTACCTGATCCCTGGCTTTGAATTCATCAGGGACCCCCCTTGGCCTATGACATGTACAAATGAGGTTCAAAGCTTCCGGGGAGAGCTGCTCGCTTCCTCCTCTGACTAGGTGCTGGGTCAGTGTATGTATCAGGAGTATCTTCTGTTAGGATATGGAGGGGCATAACGACCTTTGCAAGGGCACATTCACTGGTCCAGATTCCCTCTAATCTGGTCCTATGTTCCAACCCACTGTCCCTCCCAGGAACCACAATTCTGTGCCCAGTAACTGTCTGTAAAACACACATATATATCCTTAACATCAGGGATGTCACTGTACCAATGGCATTGCCATGAAAGGGTCAAACGGACAAGGTACTATGTCACAGTAATCAAAGGTAAAGGTGGTCACATGTGTACCTGAAGAGTTATACCAAAACGTAATTATAATTTTTTGTGATGGACGCCTCCTGGGCCTCCCCCCCAGACCAAACAGAAAAAGGATATGCCGCATGGTCATGAAGTGGGCGGGATCTTGTCCTCGGGGTTGGAGTTTTCTTGCAGTGGGAAGCATGTATTCAGGTGTTCTTCCCGGGCAAATCGAATGAGGTGGCTGTGGTCAGCAAAACTTGGAATGGACCATCATATCTGGGTTCAAGAGAATGTTTTCTCACAAATTTCTTTACCAGCCCCCAATCTCCAGGCAGTAGTTGGTGTGTTCCTGTATCTAATTCAGGATCCGGAATGGAAGAAAACACCTGGACATGCATTTGGGTTAAATCTCATGATAATGCGGTTACATTATTAGTCAACACATCAGATTGTAACTGTTGTGGAAAGTAACAGCCAAGTCTGGGGGCTGAATCAAACAAAATTTCAGAAGGGGATAGGGCATGTTTCCCCCCGGGTGTGTCTGACACTGAACAGGGCTATGGGACAAACTGTCTGGCCAACTCATGTTAGTCTTTTGGGCAATCTTTAACATCTTGCTTGTTTTTTTTAGTGTCCGATTCATCCTTTCTACCTTCCTGCTACTTTGGGGGGTGGTAAGGGGTGTGTAGCGCCAACTGAACCCCCAGTGGTGCCCAAATCTCTTTTGTAAGGGTTGCTGTGAAGGCTGGCCCTGATCGCTCTCCATCACCTCCGGGACCTCAAATCGACATACTATCTCACTCAGTAGTTTCTTAGCCGTGGTGCTGGCAGTCACGTCCACCTCCACTAAGGCGTATTTGAATCTGCCACTCCTTGGCACTTGGGAGTGATCAATTTGTATCCTCTGGAAGGGGTATAGGGCTTTTGCCAGGTGCTTCTTCTGTACCTTCTGGGTTACATATGTCGCAGATAGTGCATGATCTGCAGAAGTTGGTCAATGGAGCAACGCCTGGTGCTACCTAGTACTTGATAAGAGTGTTCACAAGAGTCTTTGTCAAGTGGGCAGCTCCATTTGCCCATTGCATGGGGGACTTGCCATCCCAGAACAAAGTTGAGTTGAATGCTGCTCAGCAAAAGGAAGCACATTTCACGAATGAATACAAGGCTTCTTATTGGCTGAGGTGGCGATTGTGGTATCATCCAACTACCAGACAAGCAAGAGGTAGCCTTGTATTCATTCAGAAAGTTAAAAGCCTCTTAATGGTTAAACAGCGCTTGGGCCAAAATAAAAAAAAATTTCCCCCTGGGAACAAAGTCCCTGTCCCACTGCCAACACATCACTTTAAGCTATGTAGCTGAGGCTTCATACAGTGGACACCTGCTGCATAGATTCATGACAGTTTATGTACCCGATTGGACCAGGCAAGCCATTGCATTAGGCTTTACTGCTATCGCTGTTCCACTCCAGGTCTTTTCTGGCACTTTGTTTACATCCATCAGTATTTTTTGCTAGAAGATTACTTCTAACACCCACATTTGCTATATCTATATTTTTCTCAGAGGCTCTGAAGGATAAAATTTGTGGGTCATCATTTATGTCATGGTATTTGCACAGTGTTTTTTAAAGTCATTTGAGGGAAGAAGAAAAAAAAAAAAACCCAAACCTTTAATTCTAGTGTAAATATATAATCCATATTTTGTAAAATTGAAAAGATGTTACAAGTAAATAGATGGCAAACATGTTAACCACTTGCCAACCGTCAGCAGAATGGCAGGGCAAAGTAACGTAGCCGTACGTTACTTTAAAATCCCTGCCATGAGCTCTGTGCCCACGGACTATCACCGTGGGGATACCCACGATTGTGTCATGGAGCTCAAGAATGGGGACATGCCAATGTAAACAGAATCTCCCCGATGACAGGGCACCGATAGTCTGCTCCATCATCAGGAGCAGCGATCAGCATCCACATCATACAAGCCCATCCCCAGGATGCACTCAACCCCTCATCTGGCTAAACTGGACGCAATACCATTGGTTCCGGGTTACCAAAGCGGAGAGCCAATCCTGGCTTTGACTCTAGCTGGCAGAAATACAGACTGGGTCAGTTGGTTCTCCCTGAGCAAACCGCAGAAGGCGACAGGAGGGAACGTCTCCTACAGCTGCTATAGTATTTATGGTCAGAAATAGCAAACCTCCAGATTTGCTCACTTTACAGATGTATCCTTGGGCAACATTCACACAGGCAATTGACAAGCCCCGCTACGTCTAATGTCCTGAAAATGCAGATAACTGCATCTGGAATGACTCCACGTGTGCAAACAGCTGCGACTGCTCAGTCGCTGTAATGACAGGCTCACTGCAGCCACAGCTTTGAGACAGTTTGCAAAGCCACTGAACACAGACACAAGACCGCAGGTAATCTGAATGTGCAAACAGAAAATAACTGGTTCTTAGCCCGTCATTGCACAGGCTGACAGCCAGTTCTTGACTAGTTGCACAGTCAGCGATTAGCTGTGATACTGTGGTTGCAATCACTGGCTTTGCAAACTGTTACAGATAGCTGTGGCTGCAGTATGCTTATTGCATGGACTGAGTAGTTGCAGCTTTTCACACACCTGAAATTCCAGATACAGAAAACAGCAGATTCTTGCTGGAAAAGGTTGCCCGTGAATGTAACCTCATGCAAGCTCCCTCCAATCTGTGTGAAAGCCTCTTTAACACGTGCCAGCTGCACAGCCCTCAAGTACAATGCAGGACTAAGCCATGCACTGTACATAGAGGGCTACCCCAAAACAGCATTGAAGCAGTTGAGGAAATTCCCGAGGGGGGGGGGGATGAGCATTTCAGGCCCCTTTAACACCAGACCAATTAGGTCCACCTGCTAGTTTCAGACAGACCCGATCGGACCACCCATTGTTCTTTATGGGGAGGCAGATGTGAATAGACGTGTCCATTTACACCCACCTGCATCCAATCTGGGCTGCCAAAAAACAGACAGATGGAGATCAGTTCCACATCCGTTTAGTGGATCAGATTAGCCCATTTCTGACTGCCCCATAAAAAGCATCAACAGACCCATGATCCACCTGCTCCGCAGACCGATTCCCCCCAGGTTGAAGGGACTTACCCTTGCAAAGAAGGGGGGTGTGCACTTGGGAGAAGTCTGTTTATAACAAGCAAAACCAATAACAGTCATATACATAGCACCACGCTGGTATGTTATGTCTCATATGCATTACCCCCGGTTAACAAATTCAGAAATCAGAGTTCACAACCCAAAAAGTTACTTAACTTTTTTCAACCAGGTTTTATTGGTTTGGTGATCAGTACACAGACACTATGAACAATCTGTACATTGTTTTTCCTTAAACTCTAGTAGATTGGAAATCTAGGAATAAAAACATGTAGTCAAAATTAAAGTCAGAAACCAAACAAACCCTAGCGGCTTCCCAACTTGAAGTTTAAAGGACAAGTTGGCATTTTTGTAAAAAAAAATATTTAAACACAAAGCACCCCTCGTACCAGTATCTGATGCTGTTAGCTTAACCCACTCTCTGTAAAAATGAGATGGGATAGATACCAAACAAAAAAGAATTATGCAGCCGCCCTGGGAGTGAAGTGGTTGACATTTTTTAACCGCTTTTATTTTAATTTTTATAAGCTTCCCAGTACATCACACTCACTACACACTCGAAGTTTTCCAAAAAGATTCACAGCACTTTTACACAGATACTGAAAATAAAATACCACTACCCCAAAAAAAAAAAAAATATATAGGAAAAAAATGGTAACATCACAGATAAGTACACAATTTTTCAGAGGGAAATCCATCACCTGGGGACTTTTATTAGATGTAAAAATTGTACGCAAGACAATATGGGTACAGAGAACAATTTAACTGTTAAGACATTTAAAAAAAAAACCTTTGAAAACTGTGAATCAGACCAAAATCCAGGCCTCGCCTTCTGACTTGGCCTGCAAGCAAGATCAATAGGGCATAGGTCAAAAAATGAGGTGAAATTACTTTGAACCATCTCATCACAACCCAGCCATGGAATTAACCTTTAAGTGCTCCACAGTAAATACTTCACACTTGATAACATCTTTTTTAAAAAAATGGGCTTTCCATCCAAGCGTGTATTAAAAATAAAAACAATTTGGAACAAAAAGACATGGTGGGATTCCCTCCTATTTTAAAAATGTGTTTTCTAGAATTAAACTACTAAAAAACTTGCATTTACAAAATAGTTGATAAAAATATTCCTCTGAATTGTACAAGGGAGGTACAGGAACCACTGATAAAAGACTTGGAACAAGATGTAGGTTATTCAGACTTCGATTCCTTTTCATCCTTGTCGGATGCTGCAGCCTAGAAAAAATAAAAAAAACAAACATTAATTTCAAGTCACCACAAAAAGTAAACTACATTAAGATTAAAACAGAACAACCAGGATAGTTTGCGAGACCTGGTACCCGTCGCTATGAGATTGAGTTACCAAAACTGGAGTGCGCAAAATTTGGCCTAGCTCTGCATAGAAACTAATCAGCTTCCAGTTTTTTGTCAAAGTTAACAGAAGTCCACCCCAACACTAAACTTTTAGTGAAGCTGGTCTGGTCCCACACTGAACTGTCAGCGTTGCCATGGAGGGGGGCACAGAGGAGGCAGACAACAGAAGCCCATATTAACTATGGGTGACATCACTTTCCCAGCTGTTGTCGGCCGTGTCCTCTGCAGAGCTTCCACCGCTGGAAACTTGAGTGGTAAAAAAAAAAAAAAAAAAAGTGCTTAAAGCTTGTTCAGTTACACTGTCTATAGTACTCTACCTGTCACTTGTCATATCTGCAAAGTGCTTTCAATGCACTGGCAGTTACTTTCACCTAGGGATCAAGAAAATACCACCTCAATTACAAGTCTTTATGTGGCAGCATGCCCCAAGCATGTGCACACTTGGATGACAGGGCAAATTTGCAGTAGCATTAAGAGGCTAATAATAAAACTGCATGTATGCAGTTTACTGTAGGAAAATCCAGGGGCACTTTGAAACAAATCATATGGGGTGAAGTAACCCAAACACCAGTTTAAAACCAATGCAGGCATTGGATTGTGAAGGCATACCCCAAGGTTGCAACTACAAGCTTTAGGCAAAAAGGCCCTCATTTATCAGACAAATCATTCTGTAGATTGTGGTTTGTCCAGAGTTATTGCTCAACCAAGGATCAGAGATACTCTTGAAAACTTGCATTCCAAGCATTTATAATTCAGTCTCTCCCCACTCCTATACTAAATATTCTGAGGGTGGTACCATTAGTTGATGGTGGTTTGGACATAAGTGACAATACCACTTCAAGCATTGCGTCAGTGTGTCAACACTAAAGTTCATGCTGTGTTGTGACAAACGCATTAGGATTCCTTACAAGTCAGTATAATTAGACTAACGCCATTAACCCCGTTTCACACCAGTGCAACTTTTCATGAGATTGAGCTGTCAAATCACATAACAAGTTGCTTATTTGTGGCATTGGAACAGTTTGTAACAATTGTTACAACTCAAGTTGAAAAGGTTCCTGCTCATTTCACTGCGCCTTGGACTGTTAAAATGAAGTAGCAAGCCACAATTGAATTTCACTGAACTAGTGAGATTTCAAAACCGCACTGTGTGAGCCAGGGCTTACAGCACCTGAATCACCACTAGTTCTGTTAATCGAGCAGAAAGGATTTACATGTGGCTCTTGTGCTGTAAAACAGGTCAGTGTCAAAGAAAACCCACCTCATCGTCCTTTGTCTCTCCGTTTTCAGATGGCACGTCCTCTTTAGTCTCGTCTTTGTTAGCCTCTTCAGTCTGTTTGCCTTTAGCACCCTTCTTTCCCTTTGCTGGAACCTTTTTGTCTTCAGACTTCTCCTGAAAAGAGAATCAACATAAACATGTGTTCTACATGAGCAACAAGAGGCCCCTGCTCTCACTTTAGCTGAGCCTACATTCCCTGTGTGTTGTACATCAGCAACAGCCAGAGAACTACTAGACTCAGTTGGGTTGATTTACTAAAACTGGAGTGTGCAAAATCTGGTACAGCTCAGAGAGCAAACAGTTTCTGGGTTTATCAAAGCTTAATTGAACAAGCTGATGTTAGAAGCCAATTGGCTACCATGCACAGCTGCACCAGATTTTGCACTCTCCAGTTACAGCAAATCAACCCCTGCAAGGACAGGTAGGGCCCAAGTTCTACATCAGCTAAAAATATTCAACACTGAACTACAAAAAGGTTATATAACCAAGGGGAAATTAACTGCAGTTCTGAAGCTCAGATGTGATGTGAATAAGCAATCCTCAATGTAGGAGTACACTAGTCACATGAACTGGACACTTGTGGAACCATGTAAAAATTTGCCAGTTTGAAGCAATGTTATTCTATTCAAAGAGCAATGATGCACAATGCTTAAGATCAGATCTGGTTTTAACGCTTTTATAAGAAGCAGCTTTGCACCTTTTATGCCCTGGTATTTTGCTGTCAAGACAGCATGAAGATAGTCAGAGTTAAAGGATAAGTTCACCTTTCATAAAAGGAATGGACCACGCTTGTCCGCTTTGACAGCCAGCTGTCAGTTTAAAATACACAGCTGTGTGGGGCTCCCCCACACCACTCAGCATTTTGTGAATGGAAAAAAGTCCGACAGTCTTCGGTTAGTGGTTGTTGGCTTGTAGTTCTCAATTACCACAGCACTGTAGTAGTTCGATTCTTCCTGTTAGAATGTATCGGCTTTCTCATATGCGAGAAGATATACTGAGAGATCTGCAGGAGGCCCAGCATGGCATCAGCAGTCTGCTGATCACTGGTGCAATGCTTTACAGGCTTCCAAAACTTCTTTAATGATACACCACTGGTAGGCAAGTCTGATAAACTTCACCTTTCTGTATTATATCATTGGGGCATTTGTTCTGCCCCTTACTGGTTGGATCTGGATAAATTCCAGCAATCTCAAAATTAATTTTACTACTCCAAATGCTGTAGCACCACCAGGATCTCACAATTTTAAGTGCTACTTGCTTATGTTAGCTGGTTTGCAGTCTAGTTTGTCCCAATAACCTTTAAAAAAAAAAAAATCCCAGAAGTTTTCAAATAGTTGCAGGACATCAGTTTCCGACAGTATCCAGCCCTTAGTTGTGCCCTATTCATAGTTGCAGAGATTCAACTGGTCCGAAACAAAAAAAAACAAAAAAACACCACAAAATCAAAAAACACCCATTTAACCCAAAAACCTATCGGCTAGTTAAACAGCATCTCCTATTGGTCAGTTTAACTCAATCCTTTCCAAGAATGCTCTTTGTTTGAGAACATCCATGTATGTTGGCAGAGTTTTGGCTATACATAGTTTCATTCAATTCCTTTTGACATGAAGCCATGCTCTTGGCAACCAATTAGATGAGCCCTGTTACACTGTAATGCCATAAACCATAGGCAGGGGATTAGTGACTTTACTGCTCAAAGTGGTTATTACTACTCTCACCAAGATTTTAAGTAGCCACATGATATAACAAACTGTAGATCAGACCAACTCCAATCTTCCCGGAGATGAGAGGATTCTGCCTAGGCCTTTTTGAATAGTATATGGCAGCTACAGAGTTCCACCACTAGGCCAATAAAATAAAAAGGTTTTAGTTGGGTAGCCATCAGTAATTTTTATTTACCTTTACTGCAGCCTTTTCCTTTTTTGGCTTTGGTTCAGCCTTTGGAGGAGCGGGTTTCTATAAGAGAAAAAAAATAAAAAAAAAATAAGTAATTTTAATGCAATCTGGACTGTATGAAAAATTACATCATCCCATTATTACTCTTTTGAACAATTGCCACTTTTTTCAAAGCCAGCATTTACAGTTTTTGTAGCTGCTGACTAGAACTTTAAGACAAAGCCAATCAGAGGTTGTAATGAAGTTCTTCCCTAGAATATCTAAAAAGGTTTGCTATACAGGAGCGCTTCCTTTTATTACCACTACATTATCTCACAAACACTAAAAGCACTCTTCAATGGGTTGCATCGGCATACTCACAGAGGTGCAAGTTCTACAAGCTGATCACAATGGATCACCTCCCCTGCTATACCTTCTCAATGCACCAACTGTTCTGCTCACAAAACCAACCCCAATTAGGTAAGGAGTGAAGCAAAATAGTTTTGTTTTGCACCACGTATTCTTGACAAGAAAAAGGGCCAACTTTATAGTCACATCTCAAGTTGAGAACACGACTGCAACCTCCAGTTTTTACCAAGCGTAAGATTATAAAAACAGCCATTTCATCTATTGCAACCATTTTTTTGATATCAGATTAGGGCTCTGTTCACACCTGCAGGAATGGCAGAGAATGTTTTAACATTTTCGGGCACTGCATTTAGTGAAGCCCATTTATTGCAATGTGCTGCCCTATGCTCAGATGTGTTACCAATGCATTTGTGTGCCAAAAACACATGGCAAGATGCATACAGGAGCCATTATGAATTAATGGCACCACTGTGCATATACAAAAGGCAGGCATGGGTTTTATGCCACCAAAGGTTAACCAATCCCAAACAATTGTAGTTTTAGTTAAAAGCTAATTTGAGGCTGCTAAATTTATCATTACCCACTCTGGACAACCTCGCCTATAAAGGCTCACTTTTAAAGATTGAATTACACAGACCTGTACTAGTGTCACTCTGGGTTGCTACACTTTTCGAAAACCAGCCTAAACTTAGTCATTCCAATTAAATGAGTGGCGATCTTTACATTTTGTTATTCAAGCCTGCGGAAAGCATTGCGACGGGGCAAGCAAAGTGAACAGGAACTCTTCTCAGTTTTTTAACCGATGTCATTCATCCAACTTTGTGAAGAGTCACCACTCCTTTAGTAAGGCCCATGAAGAAGCTGGTTCACTGACAGGAAAGTGCAGTACACCAGAGTAATGACTATAGAACAGTACTGTGAATGAGACCTGTATAATTCAATCTTTTAATGCAAGACTTATCTGCTAGGTCATAGACCACAAGTTAGCCTCCTAAACCTGACTATGTGGACAAACCCTGAAGAGCAGTGAAAAGCGTTCTCTTACTTTTTGCAGTTTGTGCACCACTGGGGAAGATGTCCACTTTTGCAGCCAAATGAGGATAAAAACCATTAACTTTATACATATTCACATAGTATAACAAAGCAGAACTAAACCCTTCTATCGTTAACAGCAGGGGTAGGCAACCTTGGCCCCCCAGCGGTTTTGAAACAAGTCCCTAACAATCAGACATTACTCGAGGCAGAATGGGATTTGTAGTTTCACTACAACTGGAGGGCCGAGGCTGCACACCACTGCTTTACAGCCAGGGAATGAACCATCTTAACCCATGACCTGCAATTGGCACGGTGCTACACATGTGGTTTGTTACTTCACCAACAGTTCATGACTTGCCAGTTCACCAGCAAAAGCACCTCTGGCCATTATTCATGGTATGCCTTGAACTAACTTTTTGAGACACTGTTAAAAAGGTGGGTTTAGTTCCACTTTAAAGCAGAATTAAATCCATCAATTTAAAAAACAGTCTCAGTATGTACTCCGAACATATCCATCACATTTGCTTGTGCCATCAACCAAACAATTATCAAGCCTTCAAATGGCTGGTGTCATAATTGATCACATGTGCAGCATCATAGCAGTTGAAGATTAAAAAGCAGCCAAGGTGGCAGCTTCTTTGGCTGACAATAAGCTTAATGAATGAGTTAAAGCTCTGCTGAACACCATTATCCAAACATGTGGATTTTTATTGCGGTCTTTGTCCACGCTGGGGACAGCCAACTACCATTATCCAATCATGTGCAAGCTAAAAAAACAAAACAAAAGACTCTCCATTTAATGTTTCATGGACATGATTATTGTCAAAGTAAAAACACTGCATTCACTTGCAACCTCTTAGCCTATTGTTTTTTTAGTAGCATCAACCCCAGTCTAAGGTGTAGGCAACCTTGGCCCTCCAGCTGTGATGAAACTTATCCTCATCACGCCTGCGCCTCTAGGAGTCATGCCTGTGATTGTCAGGGTTCTCGTAGTTTCAAAACAGCTGGAGGGCAGAGGTTGCCTACCCCTGATCTAAGATATTCCCGCTTAAGCTGGGAGGTTTCCAGTTTTCTTCTATTGCTTAACAGAAGTTCAGTCAAGCAATAACTAAATCTCACTCTAAGCCTTATTCTTCAACCCTATGCAAAGAAAGGTCTATACTTACCTATTGTAAGGGTGCTCCAGTCTGGTCACATGACCACAATCAGTGTAGAGGAGGGACAGCCGACAGATGCCCCATAGAAAGCCTATGGGCGATGGCATCGCCCAAGCTCTGCAGCTGTTGGTGTTCCCTCATCTAGACTGAAGCTGGCATACAAGTGACCGGACCATTCTCAGCACAAGTATAAAAATCTTTCCTTTACAGAGTAGATAGAATACATGCTTGGCCCAGATTATGTCCCTCACTAACCCGAGAGGCTGCCAGATAGGCAGGATGTACAATACCGCACCATGTTTCAGGTACGAGCCGATACTACCCGCCTCATATCCGGAACACAGAAGAGTTTACTGTAGCAGCGCTCAGAGCAAACAGTGTATTCTAGCAATGAGTACAGAGCTTCCTCTGACTGCCGAGTCAGTAGATGTGACAACAGCATGCCTCTGACTGCCAGAGTAAGCTTTGTATTAATAGAAAACATTGCTTGCTCCGAGCGCTGCCATGGGAAACTTGTGTTCTGGGTATGAGACAGGAAGTGTTGGTTCACACATCCAGCTGCCTCAAATGTCTGCAAATGACATGGTTCATTTTGGCCAAAATGGAGGAGGGGGTTCTCCTTTAACTATAGTTAGTGTTTGACTTGTTTTCTGCTTTAAGCCATGGAAGGGGGTGGGGGGAGATTTAAACTAAGTAAAAAGACTGTTACAATTTGTGAATGAATGTAATCACACGCAAAAAAAAAAAAAAGTTTTAGCTTGCAAACACTTGGATAATGTTCGTCTGCAATAAAAACCCTACAGAGGATCCAACCCTTCTCCCTGATGTGCAAAACTAAATAGAAAGTATTCTAGAGAGACATAGTCTCCATTTCAGGCCTACTTTGAATACTTACAGCTGACAACCGTGCCGACCTCCTCTTGGGCTGCAAGATATAAATGTACAAGATTAGACCATGCACTTTAGAAAAAAATAAAAATAAAGTTCAAATACTATAACATGCACAAAAAATTGCTTTAAAGCGGAGGTCCACCCTAAAGTGGACCTTCCGCTCATCGGAACCCTCCCCCCTCCGGCGCCACAATTGGCACCTTTCAGGGGGGAGGGGGTTGCAGATACCTGTACAGTACAGGTATCTGTACCCACTTCCGGGATAGCTCTCTGCGGAAAGGGGCGTATATTACGCCCCTTCCCGCAAGTGCCCCGCTGCCTGCTGGGAAAACACACAGATCCCAGAGGCAGCGGGGACCGTCCTTATTGCGCAGCGCGCGCATGCGCAGTAGGGAACCGGGAAATGAAGCCGAAAGGCTCAATTTCCTGATTCCCATACCCAATATGGCGGCGGCAGGACCTTAGACGATCTAGAGATCGGCTTCGGGTGCCGACATCGCGGGCGCGCTGGACAGGTAAGTGTCACTATTTTAAAAGTCAGCAGCTGCAGTATTTGTAGCTGCTGGCTTAAAAAAAAAAAAAAAAAAAAAACACAAGGAGTCCCGGTGGACTCCCGCTTTAAAAACACAATCTCTATATCCCATATAGAAGAGCAGGTACAGAAGTAGTGGAGAAGGCGGCAGCCTATTGGATATAGAAGTAGTGGAGAAGGCGGCCGCCTATTGGATATAGAAGTAGTGGAGAAGGCGGCCGCCTATTGGATATAGAAGTAGTGGAGAAGGCGGCCGCCTATTGGATATAGAAGTAGTGGAGAAGGCGGCCGCCTATTGGATATAGAAGTAGTGGAGAAGGCGGCCTATTGGATATAGAAGTAGTGGAGAAGGCGGCCTATTGGATATAGAAGTAGTGGAGAAGGCGGCCTATTGGATATAGAAGTAGTGGAGAAGGCGGCCTAAGAAGTGGAAATAGAGATGAAAGGTCTGATATAGAAGAGAAGATCTGATATATCTATATAATACACAAACACTCCAGAGCCATGTTGCATGCGTGGTCCGGTACATGTTGATGCATTCCAGGTGCCAGCCCCTCCCCCCGGTCCTGAGTGATGACACTGATGCATATAAACTACTTTTCATGAGTTTGATACAGAAAAATAAAACCCACCACACGTTACTGGACCACATGGGGCATGAACTGGAGATATATCTATATTGGTTTAGAGACAAAAAATAAAATAAAACGTGTATATAATTTTTTTTTTTGTCTCTAAACAAACAGATCTCCCCAGTTCATGCCCCATGTGAGATATAGATATAATGTTATTGGGTATGTCATATTAGAGCCATATTGCATATAGTTAATAAAATGTATATTTAGTACAATAGATGTAATAAAGCAGCACACGTAGTATCATGTCCTCCATACCTCATCCTTGGCATCTCCGGCCTCAGCAGCGTTCACCTGGAAAAAAAAACAAAAAACAAAGAAGTGGTCGTTAGAAGAGATCTTAGTGGATGAGATGAGAGCCAAACACAGGGCTGACCTTGGGAGAAGAAGTTACTAATCCACAGTTCAGTCCTCCAATATCACAGCGGACACTAGAGGGCGCTAGAGTAAAAGAGCCAGGCCGCGCCGCCATAATCACAGACAGGATGAGAGAAGGGGGGGAGGGGGGAAAGGAAAAGGCGGGAGAGTCGGAGGGGGGTGTGCGCGCGGTAACAATAATCGGCCTTATAAACAAATGAGAAGCCGCGCCGCCGAGGGCGCCCTCAGGGCCCCGCCCACTCCCTCTCTATGGCGGCGGCACGAGCGCCTCATCTCCCCCCAACCAGGGTCATCCTCACCGAACACGTGACGTCACAAAGCTCAGCGCTCCCGCGCATTGGCCGGAGACGCAGATCCCCCCGCCCCCCTCCTTCACCGCGAACGTTCTAGAACGTCCTGGCGCGGGGGACGCGGTGAGGAGATCCCGCCGCCGAGCGATGATGCTGATGATGGGGGGGGGAAGAGGAGCCGCTCTTCACCACACTGCGCGCCATTACTCCCCTCCCCCCACAGCACCAGCCTCGTCGTATATCATAATATAAGTCATTATAATGTGTGCGGTGGGGGAGGGGGGGTCTTCCCGCCCGGGCAGTCCTGAGGGGGGAAGCTCACAATCCGGGGGATATCGCCCGGCACCGCGCCGAGTCTCCGCTTACCTTTCTCTTCGGCATGGTGGGCGATGAGCTCCTCGTGAAGGGTTAAAAAAATAAAAACTAAAATCCTGCAGATGTGAGGGAGAGGAGAGAAGAGTCAGAAGCCAATGAGAGAGGAGCGGCTGGGAGAGCAGAGGAATCCCTTCTTCTCCTCCTGCAGATGGAGTCACTCACAAAGACTAAGCTCACTGCTCGGCAACTGCAAGCGGTTAATATGCCAGCCAGAGAACTAGTTCAAACCGGATAGGATCCCTCCGCCCTCTTATCTATTCACCGCTCCGACCTGGGGGGGCGGGGCACGACGCCCCGCCCCTGCCGCCTCCCCATTGGCCGAGCGCGGCTACAGAGCGCCTTTCAAACCATAACACCGGCACCTGTCTGGGTGAGCCGGCCTGTCACTCAAAACTCCTCCCCTCAAGCCCCTCCTCCTCCCCCAAGCCCCGCCTCACTAAATCGGCTTTAGCTATTATTATTTTTTTTTTTCCCTCCATTGGGAAGTTTTTTTTTTTTTTTTTATCTCCTCCTCCTCTCTCCTTTTACGTTCTTGTTTGAATCACTGGTGGTAAATAGAAGCGCGCGCTCTGATTGGTCAGGCTTCCCCGCCCACCTCCGCTCTGAACGATACAGCTTCGGCGTTGTAAAATAAAAGTGGGAGGGGCCGCGCGAGCGGAGAGGCTGCTTGACCATTTTTTTTTTATTATTTTTTTTTTTTTTTTGCGCTCAACGTTCTGAAGTGGGCGGGGCTTCGCTAATACAATGTTTCTAAAAAATAAAATAAAGAATGTATCCGCCGCGCGCGCGAGTGCTGTGCGCCTCATTCTACACAAGCGGGAGAGGAGAGGAGAGATCGCTTCCTTTCATTGGGGGAAAATGAAAATCGCTCGTTCTCCTCGTCCCGTCTATCACCCCCCCTCCCCCTCCTCCTTCCTGGTTCCCGAGGGGCGGGGTTTGGATGATTGCTATTGTGTTGTGATGTGATGATCGCAGGCTGAGAGAGAGAGGAAAAAAAAAAAAAAAAACATGGCGGAGAGCTGTGCGTGTCTGCTGGTGCTCAGCACCGTGTTTGTGTGCAACCTCCTAAAAAGCCAGCTTGCTGCTTTTTCCTCGATTGTAAGTAATCCGGAGAAATAAACCCATTCCCCTCCCCCCATCATCCACCCCTAGGAAGAGGATCATATATATATATATATATATATATATATATATATATATATATATATATATATATATATATATATATATATATATATAAAGAAGGCAGCCCAGGGAACAAATAAAAACAATGTGGGGGGATTTAAAAAAAAATAATAATAAGAGATCGATTCGAAAAAGAGGCAACCCTGGAAATCCCTTAAGAAAAAGAAGTATATGTGTGTATATATAGGGTATATTTAAAAAAAGGGACATCAATTAGAAAAAGAAGCAACCCTGAGAATCGAGAATAATAATTAAAAAAAATATGTGTATATAAATAAATGGGACACATTTCTAAAAAAAATAAAACCAATTAGAAATGATGCAGCACTAGAAATAATAAAATAAAATATATACAGTATATTTTTAATAAAGACATAGATGGAAAAGAGATGCAACCATGGAAAAAAAAAAATTATTTATATCTATAGATATAAATGGGGCACATTTCTAAAAATAGATTGCTTAGAGGTGATGCAGCACTAGAAATAATAATAATACACACACACACATTTTATATATATATATATATATATCATTTCTAAAATAGATCTTTTAGAAACAGATGCAGGCCTTGAAATCCTCCCAAAAAATAGATAGATATAGACAGATATCTATCTATCTATATATATATATATAGAGAGAGGGGTAATATTTCTAAAATAAGAGGTCAAATAGAAAGAGATGCAGTTCTGGAACCCCCCCCCCCCACCACCAATAAATAAATAAATATATATATATGGTTAATGGTAGAATAAAAGATCAACCAGAAACAATGTAGCCCTAGAAATAATATATATATATATATATATATGACATATATATATATATGACATATTTCTAAAATAAGAGACCAATTTGAAAGAGATGCAGCCCTTAAAATCCTCCCCAAAATAATATTAATAATAAAAAAATAAATATATGTATATATATATATGGGATTAATGATAAAAATAAGAGATCAATTAGAACAGATGCAGCCATAGAAATATATATAGGCATATTACTAAAAGTGAGAGGTTGATCAAAAGATGCTGCCATGCAAATCCAAAAAAACAAAAAAAAGAATCTGTATATATAAATGGGGCATGTCTAGCACTACATCTGATGTAGCGAGGAGAACCTAAGCTGATTATGTCTTCCTACTTTCTAGTGGAGGCAGTCAGTAGTCCACATACTGTCATCACTGTCATCACTGCTCCATTCTCCTTTTTTGTAACCTTAGTTAACCTTTACTGATCTACAGATAATAAATCCTTCTAAGGATGACCTGGTAAAATAATTATTATCAAAAAACAAATGATCTGATCATATGAGTGACAAATGATAATATTAATCCTCAATCCTTCTATACTGACCATCTGCAGGGGAGGTCAGACTAAGTCCACCCAGCATCACTCACTTCCTAAGCCTGTGATAGCAAAGTGCCATTTTCTTTTTTTTTTTCTACAAATATGGAGGAAGCTCCTCTCACAAGGACAACAGAAGACAGCTCTGGCACCACCGTGGCACACAGACAGCTCATTCAGAATCACAGCTTGCATACAGTTATACATTGCAACCAATGTGGAGTGTGATTTGTTTGCAGACATTTGTTCACAAACTCCAGGGTGGAAGTGGTTGGATTTTTTTTTTGCATGCTCTCTCTCAGCCTGTCTTCTTCTGTTCAGGTATCCAGGTTACTGCAGAAGGATGCCGAGCAGGAGTCTCTCATGAGGTCTGACATTCAAAGTATGAGACAGGAGCTCTCCAGTATTAGCATGATGGATGAGTTTGCAAGATACGCCAGGCTGGAGCGTCAAATCAACAAGATGACTGATAAACTTAAAACCCATGGTAATTTTTATGAAAGATTTTTCACTTTAATGATTTTTACTTGTATAATTACTATCCGGGTCAAGGATTGATTGCTATGAACATAAAGTAGTTGAGCAAACTTAAAGGGGCAGCATGGTGCAACATAATCCACCACATTGCACTGTGACCAAAAACCAAATGACGGGTTCCGCTTAAGGCTCCAGCCTGGTCCTCTCCTGTGCTATACCGCTGGGAGTGCTGGCGAGGACATAGCTCACCCCAGCTCCAGTAACAGGAGTAAGAACAAACAAAATTCCTATGTTCTGCACTTTGCTGCAAGACACTGTGAAGGACAGCCTCAGCCCAGGCTCCAGCCATGCCACACCCCCAATGTGTTTCGCTCTGCCTCCAGAGCTTAATCATGGGAAACCCATGATTAATCTTCAGGGCAGAGCAAAATGCGTTGGCTGTCTTGGCTGGTGTGCAGGCTGAGGCTGTCCTTCACAGCTTCACAGGGTCTTGCAGCGATGTACGGCATAGAGGACTTTTCCTTGTTCTAACTTCCACCACATTGCACCACGCTGTGGCCAAGACAATTTAAAGTGATTGTAAAGTTTCGTTTAAAAAATAAAGAAATAAATAACAAATATGTTATACTTACCTGCTCTGTGCAGTTGGTTTTGCAAACTTGCAATCCTCTTTATACATGGTAGTGCAGGAATAATTACACATTATACCAATGGTTTTACACAGGGCAGCCTGGATCCCCCTCTTCTCGGGTCCCTCTACAGTGCTGCTGGGCCCATCGCCCCTGTTGACTGCCCCCACAACATGCAGCTTCCTATGGGGGCACCCGAGCCGAGCCACAGCTCCGTGTGTGTCTCTATTCAGACACGGAGCTGCCGTTCAGCCTCGCCCCTTCTCTCCCCTGATTAGCTAACTGGCTATCCTATAACAGAAAAACCTGTAAGTGTAAAAAGAACATGCATGTGAGCAAACCACTTTGACCTACAGGTAAGCCTAGATTAAGGCTTACCTGTAGGTCCAAGAAATATCTCCTAAACCTACACGGCTTAGTGCCGTAGACAGCGGCGCACCGCAGTTAACGGAGATATGCCGCGAGTGGCGGCTCCCGTGCACATGCGCGGGAGTGACGTCATCGTGGCTTCGACGAATGACAGCGCTGGAGCAGCGAGACCCACCAAGAAGATGGAGGCTCCGGACTACAGGGGACAGCAGTGACTTCGCTGGCTCCTGTGTCAGGTAAGTGACACATAATGGACTACTATGCGATGCATAGTAGTCCATTATGCTTTACTTTTGCAGGGAATCAAAGAGGAAGTAAATCTATCAGGGTATACTTCCTCTTTAAGGAGGAGCTTCCCCCCCCCCCCCGAAGGAGTAGGACTCATAACCCTGGGGGGCAAAGTTCCTGCCAGGGGCATAGGTTCCACATGATCTGTTTAAGCTAGAAGGCCATTCTTCTAGGACAGCCAAAGGCATCCCTGAATACTAGGTCAGGGGGGCTCTCCCAAAGAGAGACCCCCCCCTCCCCCAGAGGCAGGGGAGGAAGGAACCAGGAGGCCACACATCCTTCCACTAGACGTCAGGGTAAGCCAAGGACTCACACCCTTCATCCAGTAAAAAAACACAAAATTTGAAAGTGACAAACAGTGAGGGAAAATAAATAAAAAAGTGTCCGTGCCCAAATTGTGCATTGGCCTAGGCCAGTGATGGCGAACCTTGGCACCCCAGATGTTTTGGAACTACATTTCCCATGATGCTCATGCACTCTGCAGTGTAGTGGAGCATCATGGGAAATGTAGTTCCAAAACATCTGGGGTGCCAAGGTTCGCCATCACTGGCCTAGGCCCTACAAAAGCAGTTGTTCTAGAGCTTAGTAAATAAGTTAAAGTGTTACTAAACCCACAACAGCAAAATCAGTCTGTATATGCAGTAAATCATGCTTGTTATACTCACTGTGGAACCTCCTAAGGGTTTAATCCTCCTCATTGTGTAAAAAGGCTGCTTGATCCTGTATGCACTGTCCCCCTGGACGAATCAGGATAAAAAGGAGCCTTTGGAGTCAGGCTGCACATGCTCAGTTTGGTGTGCATTGCTAGAGAGGTTTTTTTTTTCTTGGGAAAGTGCATGTGAGAAACATGGCCAATCAGCACTGTCCAGACAGAGGGTGGGGAGCCGTGCAGCCTCATAGGACAGCTCAGTGCAGTATGAAAAATCCTACAAACGTCACCAGGAACTAATAGAGGTCACAAGACTTCTAAATACCTTTTCTCCTCAGCACTATATAGCAGTTTATATTTACTAAAATAATTGCATTTCCATGTTCTGTGTACTGTGAGAGATCAGATATAAGTAAATTCAAGATCCTGGGTTTAGTAAATGCTTTACTTTGCAATGAATTACCCAATCACATGCAAGGTAAATGAAAAAATATAAAAAAAAGAATCAGCAATTTTGCTTGCACATGATTGGATGATGGATGTCAGTAGAGCTTCCGCTCATTTACTAAGCTCTGGAGCAACTGTACTTTGCAAAGTGCACATTCTGTTTGCCATTAGTAAATCAACCCCTTGATGTCTCTTTGTCTGTTGGGAGATCCAGTGACGGAAGCTCCATTCTGAGGTCCCCAGCTCCACCTTCCCTTATGAAAAGGCCCTTAAAAAAATCATACTATGGTGAATGTGAAAGCAGGAATGAGAATATGCAGCAGGGAAGTTTTTGTAGGTTGGGGAATCTGCAAATCAAAAACCTCAGCAGGGAAGTGTCTGAAAATGACAAAACATTAAAGCGGACTTTTCCGTAACTTTATAATTCTACATTAAACGTATACTAAAGTGTTGATGTTATACTTACCTGCTCTGTGCAGTTGGTTTTGCACAGAGAAGACCGGCTCCTCCTCTTCTCTGTTCTCTTGCTGGTGCCCCTGGCTCCTCCCTCCCGCTCAGTGCCCCCATAGCAAACAGCTTGCTATGGGGGCTCTTGAGCTGACCTGTTGCTCTGTGTGATTATTCAGATACAGAGATCTGTCCCCGCCCCCTCTCTCTCCTTGGCACCCCTTTACTGTCTCTGCCAATAAGAAGAGAGAGTTCTGGACAGCCGAGCCTCTTATGCAATATCTCTGGGCTCAGGTAAGTATTAGGGGGGCTGAGGGGGGTGGCTTCACACAGAAGGTTTTTTATCCTAATGCACAGAATGCATTAAGAAATACAGACAGTCCAGTTGATGTCAGTTGGGAAGCAGCAGCTGTTTGAACACAGCCAGTGCTCCCAACATGACATCAGTGCGGGTGCTTGTCCCTGAATAAGGACAGTGTGAGTTCAGGGACACACCCACTCATGCACACAGATGTCATATTAAGAGCAGTGGTTGTGTCCATGCAGCCGCTGCATCTCAGTTGACATCAATGGGATGGCTGTGTGGGTAAACGTGGCCCTGCATGGGTGTATGCTAAACCACGGAAGGGAGAGAGAGGCGCCAGGCGACCACTGGTGTAACAAAGTTTATTGGAGACAAAGTAAACTTCCATCTTTTGCTATTATCTGTAGATAACCCTATAATAAGGCTTACCTATAAGTAGTGTAAATTTTTCCTAAATGTGCACCATTTAGGAGATATTTCGTTTACATGCAGCCAGTGGCATCACTGGCGCATGCGCTCTGAAGGGAAGGCCACCCGTGCCGTTCCTTCAGAGCCCTGTGCCATAAACGGTGGCTCCCGCGGGAGTAACGTCATTGCGGCTCCAGCCAATCACACAGAGCCAGGGTCCGCAAAACTGGAAGTAAGACGGGTGAAGATGAGAGCTTTGTTTTAAGGTAAGTTTAACATAATGTGCTAGTATACGATGCATACTAGCACATTATTCCTTTACCTGCAGGTACCATAAAAAATTGTCCTGAGGTTTACAACCGCTTTAAAAACCGGTAACAAGTTCCACTCACACAGGGTGTCAAGTGTGGAGGTCTGGGACCGGAGGAAGCTCAGAAGATGATCCCACCTGGGATCAGGTAGTCAGTCCTTGCCAGGGCGGCAGCTCTGATGAATGGGAGAGGACACTGATGAGCAAGTAAGGAGGCGTGGCTAGCCACGGAAACACGTTCCGATTGGCTATTTCATTCCTTGGGCTGACCAGTGGTTACTGGCTCATGACAGCTCGCTCATCGGTGTCCTCTCCCATCTATTCACCAGAGCTGCCCCCCCGCGGCGAGGACTGACTACCCGATCCCGGGAGGGATCAAACCCTGAGCTTCCTCCGGTTCCAGACCCCCACACTTGACACCCTCTGTGAGTGGAACTTGTTACTGGTTTTTAATTTGTGTTTTTAATTTAAACTATGCTAAACCAGTGGTTGCCTGGCGCCTCTCTCCCCCTTTCCTTTTCTTTTTCAGCATGGGTTCCCAGACCCTAGGACAGGCAGCCTCTCTCCCACTGGAGACCATAGTCAGCCTCATCATCGTTATTGACTTTATTTATCTTGACACCCCTAGGCTTCATGTACACGCACGTTTAGGAGCAGTTCAACATTTTTTTCAGCTGCCCCTGAACTCTGCTGTATGTTATCATATCTGTACATGTACACAGGGTCATTTATAGGGGTTTCTAGGCAGTTAAGTTTAGAAGCATTTTTGTAAAGCAAAAAAAGTGTTCAGGACGAATGTTTAGAGGCATTTTAAATGGCATATGCCTGTAACCGCTTGTAAATGCGTGCAAACGCAGTAACTCGCATTTAGCCGTGTTTGGTTTACAGGTATTTTTCATTTTTGTCAATTTGCAAAAAAAAAAAAAACGCTTCTAAATGCAAACGCTGCATTGAAAACGTGGCAAAACTGATGTTTTTTTAAACATCACTTACTATCTGTCAAGTTAAATCGTTCAGGAGAGGTTTTAAAATGTCCCGTGTACATGAAACCTTACTATGTATTGGGACTCTTATGCCCTGTACACACGGTCGGACTTTCCGATGGAAAATGTGCGATCGGATCTTGTTGTCGGAAAATCCGATCGTGTGTGGGCTCCATCGGACTTTTTCTGTCGGAATTTCCGGCACACAAAGTTTGAGAGCAGAATCTAAAATTTTCCGACAATAAAATCCGATCGTTTAAATTCCGATCATGCATAGACAATTCCAACGGACAAAGTGCCACGCATGCTCAGAATAAATTACGAGACGAAAGCTATTGGCTACTGGCCTCTTTATAGTCCCGTTGTACGCGTTCTACTTCACCGCGTTCGGAACGATCGCATTTTCCGACAACTTTGTGCGACCGTGTGTATGCAAGACAAGTTTGGGCCAAAATCCGTCTGAAAAAATCAGACGGATTTTGTAGTCGGAATGTCCGACCGTGTGTACAGGGCATTAAGCATTTTTTCTGGACTATTTAGGGTAGCGCTGAGAATTTTTGCTTGTTTTTCCTTTGTATGCTAAAGTACGCCCTCTGTAAACAAGGCCTTATTAGTACTGTTTACCTTTTCTCCCCCATACCTTCAAACATAAAGTGGGAGATTTACTAAAACTGGTCTACATGGAATAATAACCAATCACCTTCTAACTTCAGCTTGTTCAATTAAGCTGGATGCTCATTGGTTACTATGCACAGGTACTTCAGGTTCTGTGTGCTCCACTTTTAGTAGACCCCCCTCCCAAAGTGTTGGTGAGGTAGAGTTGTGGCTTTTGTCTTCCTTTGTAGAGTCAGTAAATACAAACATGGCACCTGTCATCTTTGTGACTTGTTTCTGACAGAAGAGACATACAAAACAACTACTAAACAACTCTACCTTCCAGCAATTTTATCTTCTCTAAATTAATTTCTACTTTTAAGTGCCCACGCATATTTCAGTCTGATTATTTCAGTTATTCTAATCATAGATACAGAAAAAAAAAGAAAAAGGTAACTCAAGGATGAAAAGGAAAGGTTTAGAAAATGTTTGATTTTGAAGAAGGTTTTTTTGGGAGGCTGAATGGACTTTAATGGTATCGTTCAAAAACTTGGGATAACAGAATTGGTTATTCCAAGTTAAAATTTTTATTACAATCACAATTTAAAAATACATAGTTTTAAAAAGGAAAAGACAAAACAAATGGCTCTATACAGGCACAAATGATGTGACACTGGGATGATTATACTATGTAAAAACTGTTCGCTCAACATGTTTCGCAGGAAAGGTTTACCACTTCTTCAGGAGCTTGTTTTTGTATATACAGTATCTTACAAAGGTGAGTACACCCCTCACATTTTTGTAAATATTTTATTCTATCTTTTCATGTGACAACACTGAAGAAATGACACTTTGCTACAATGTAAAGTAGTGAGTGTACAGCTTGTATAACAGTGTAAATTTGCCGTCCTCTCAAAATAACTCAACACACAGCCATTAATGTCTAAACCACTGGCAACAAAAGCGAGTACGCCCCTAAGAAAAAAATGTAAAATTGGGCCCAATTAGCCATTTTCCCTCCCTGGTGTCATGTGATTAGTTAGTGTTACAAGGTCTCAGGTGTGAATGGGGAGCAGGTGTGTTAAATTTGGTGTTATCGCTCTTACTCTCTTACTGGTCACTGGAAGTTCAACATGGCACCTCATTGCAAAGAACTCTCTTGGGATCTGAAAAAAAGAATTGTTACTCTACCTAAAGATGGCCTAGGGTATAAGAAGATTGCCAAGATCCTGAAACTGATCTGCAGCACAGTGGCCAAGACCATACAGCAGTTTAACATGACATATTCCACTCAGAACAGGCCTCGCCATGGTCGACCAAAGAAGTTGAGTGCATGTGCTCAGCATTCAATCCAGAGATTGTCTTTGTGAAATAGACGTATGAGTGCTGCCAGCATTGCTGCAGAGGTTGAAGGGGTGGGGGGGTCAGCCTGTCAGTGCTCAGACCATACGCCACACACTGCATCAAATTGGTCTGCATGTCTGTCTTCCTAGAAGGAAGCCTCTTCTAAAGATGATGTACAAAAAAGCCTGCAAACAGTTTGCTGAAGACAAGCAGACTAAGGACATGGATTACTGAAACCATGTCTTGTGGTCTGATGAGACCAAGATAAACTTTTTTGGTTCAGATGGCGTGAAGTGTGTGTGGCGGCAACCAGATGAGGAGCACAAAGACAAGTGTGTCTTGCCTACAGTCAAGCATTGGTGGTGGGAGTGTCATGGCCTGGGGTTCCATTAGTGCTGCCGGCACTGGGAAGCTACAGTTCATTGAGGGAACCATGAATGTCAACATGTACTGTGACAAACTGAAGCAGAGCATGATCCTCTCCCTTCGGAGACCGGGCTGCAGGGCAGCATTCCAACATGACAACCCCAAACGCACCTCCAAGACGAGCACTGCCTTGCTAAAGAACTTGAGGGTAAAGGGGATGGACTGGCCAAGCATGTCTCCAGATCTAAACCCTATTAAGCATCTGTGGGGCATCCTCAAACGGAAGGTGGAGGAGCGCAAGGTCTCTAACATCCACCAGCTCTGTGATGTCATCATGGAGGAGTGGAAGAGGACTCCAGTGGCAACCTGTGAAGCTCTGGTGAACTCCATGACCAGGACAATGCTGGAAAATAATGGTGGCCACACAAAATATTGACACTTTGGGTCCAATTTGGACATTTTCACTTAGGGGTGTACTCACTTTTGTTGCCAGCGGTTTAGACATTAATGGCTGTGTGTTGAGTTATTTTGAGGGGACAGCAAATTTACACTGTTATACAAGCTGTACACTCACTACTTTACATTGTAGCAAAGTGTCATTTCTTCAGTGTTGTCACATAAAAAGATATACCAAAATATTTTAAAAAATGTGAGGGGTGTACTCACTTTTGTGAGATGTATGTATAGATAATGCTATAGAGCGATTAACAATGTCAAACTTTAAATCAAAAGAAAAAACACACATAGTCATCATATCATACAATCATCAGTGTATTGATTACATATACAATAAAGTTATATATGTTTTTTGTAGTGGTACTCCCAACAGTCCATGTTGTTTGGTTTTAATACGGTTGTAGTGTGTGGTGTAACTGAACAATTTTGTTCTTTTAGATCTTCAATGAAATCTAATGGACAGCTTAACAAAGACTTGATTGTACTTTCAGTTGTAATTTCAAAATTTTGATCATATCTTTATATAATCAAAGCATTTGAAGTCCAATCAAAAAGGAAATGGCAGATTGGAAAATGTTTCTTACGTTGCAATGTGGTTTTAGCATGTAACTACGCAATTATTTTTTATTTTTTTTAGATTGTGCAAAAAATGTAATGGACAGAAACATCACCAAAAATGATTGTTTTTTCAGTTGTTGTTCTGATTGTAGCTTTGATGGAATTTATACAAGCAGCACTAGCTGTTAAGAAAATATTCATAAAATCTAGATTGAATCACAGAGATTTGTTGCCAAAACGGGTACGTGTGACTAGTATACAAGTAGTAAAAGAAATGCAAAATACGTATTTAAATAAGTGCTTTGTGAACCTTTTGCTGTAACATTCCTAAGGGAAGGTGACAAACGAATGTTGGTACACATTAGGCTGTAGTGTAGTTGATGAGTCTAAGAAAAATGTCTTAACATTAGTCCACCATTGCTGCCTATGTGTCAGTGCCGTACTGGGAATAAGTACTGTATGCCCAATATTGCCAAATATCTGGGGGGGGGGGGGGGGGGGGTGTCGGGGGGATGTAATGTATAAGTTGTGCTAAGCTTAATTTCTTAGGGGCTGCCAAAAGCAAGTTTTTTTCCTATTACCAGGTAGGAGCACAGCTGCATTATTATTATACAGGATTTATATAGCACCAACAGTTTGCGTATCGCTTTACAACATGAGGGTAGACAGTACAGGTACAATAAAATTCAATAAAAGAGGAATCAGAGGGCCCTGCAGAGCTTACAATCTAGAAGCATAGAAGAACACAGAGGGAGCATAGGCTTAGCGCATTTTCCTCAATACATGTTTTTATTTAATAAAATATAGGTGAATATACTCACAAACCAGTAGTTGTGTCATAGCATTATCGTAAAATCATTCTCTTAAATTCATATGCAAAAATCCACAACACTTGTAGTCACATCGACTAACGTGTTTCAAGGTCTACCTCTTCTTCAGAGCCTTGTGTAGAAGTCTCTTATGCCGCGTACACACGACCGGACTTTTCGAGGGACTAGGTCCGACGGACTTTCCGAATGAACGGACTTGGCCACACACAATCACACCAGATTCGAATGTGATGACGTACGACTGGACTAGAATAAGGAAGTTCATAGCCAATAGCTGCCCTAGGGTCGGTTTTTGTCCGTCGGACTAGCATACACACAAACGGATTTCTCGGTGGGAAAATTTAAAACATGTTCTATTTCTAAAGTCCGCCGGATTTTTGGCAAGCAAAGGTCCGATGGAGCCCACACACGATCGAACTGTCCGACGGACTCATTCCGTCTGACCTTTGCTGTCAAAAAGTCCAGTCATGTGTACGTGGCTTGACAAGGAATTGTTCAGATAGGATCAGTGCTTCTCTCTTTAGTTCTGCTGTATATAGCTTTCTTGTTCCTTGGTCCGTTAGCCGATGTGACTACAAGTTTTTGGGGATTTTTGCATATGTATTTAAGAGGATGATTTTATGATAATGCAATGACACTAGGCCTATGCGCCCTCTGTGTTCTTCTGTGCCTTTAGTTCATTTGGACTCCCCCAGTCTTTGGAAGGCAGCGAGGTGTACACTAGCCACATATACTAACATGTCAAGATAAGAGTCTGATAACGTTGGGACTGACCACACAGCACAGGAGAGTGAACATTTTGATATGCTTACATTCTAGAACACTGGTATCCAAACTACGGCCCGGGGGCCAGATGCAGCTCTTTGGTTGTTTTTATCCAGTCCTTGGGGGAAAATTTTCATCCACCGATACCAACAATGGGGCATAGTTCCCCCCACTGACACCAATACTGGGGCAGAATCCCTCCAAATGGCACCAACAATTGGGTCCAATGGCATTAATGATAGGGCGCAATTCCTCCCACTGACACCAAATATGGGGCATTGTTTTTTCCCACTGACGTTGGGGCTCTTCTACTACCAATGGCCACAATCTGGCCCCCCTTAAAGTTGATGTAAACCCTCACATATACCTAGTGAAGTCAATAGCCGCGGATGATGCACAGAGTTTAAACAAAGTTTTACATACATATCTGCTGTCTTTCCCTTTCTATATTCTTTAGAAAGTGCACATGGTGTTACAAATGTTTCTCCTGGTTTCAGCTGTGGGAGCGGAGTCTAGGCATACACTGTGTGAGCTGATCGGAGGAAAAGCACACCCCCCCTTCCACATAGGCAGAGGAACGAAGAAAGATGCAGAGCTGTGCTGTGAATAGACAAGCTCTCTGCTTATCTGTCTCTAAGTTCCATCCTTGACACAAATTTTCAGCTGCTTTTATCTCCTGTGTCGGAGAGCTTGTCAGAAGTTATCATACTGATATCAGAGGAACGGAGCAGCACAAAGACACAGGATTTAGGGCTTTGGAGAGAGATAAGTAAACACTACAGCTATATGTGCCCGAGTCAGATTTCATGAAAGGAGTTTACATACACTTTAAGTTTGAAGGACCGTAAACTGGCCCTTTGTTTAGAAAGTTTGGAGACCCCTGATCTAGAAGATAGCTGTGGAACGGGAATAGAGGGGAAATACCCCAATGGGGACACTAGTTCTGGTGACTACCTTCCTTCATTTTACTTGACTTCATTTTCACTTCACTTCCTTCACTTTCCGTCACTTTGAAGGCGTTTCCTCTCACTACCCTTTTGGCCTTGGTACAGAAAGTGAAGGGTGATCTCCCCAATGAGACACAGATGGCAAAAAAATATTTTTTTAATTTCATCTTAAATGGAAAAAAAAAGTTTTGTCTTCAGTTCTACTTTACATTTCCATCCAATCAGTTACAAGAATGTGTAGCATAAATTTGTTCGTTTTGAGACTTAATAGTAGATATTTTTGGACACTATAGGACTACCAAAAGATCTTTCTTCCAGCTGATGTCTGCGCCTACGTACATTTTTGAATCTTATAAGCATCCATGTGTATGTTACAGGTAAAGGACCTGCGATGGTGTCCATCTTTGCAGACTATAGTTGAACAAAAAGCAATTGGTTGAATGTTTCAAATACAGCCAATATTGCTTTTGATAATAACCACCCGAATATATCTGCCCTGCGCTGTGCCCTAAAGTTATTCAGTTGTCATTTAGCATCTCCAAAATTACAGGTATTGTATAGTTGACATCTGGTGAAAATGCAAATATATGCCAGTCTGGCCTCTGAATGGATAAATCTTGGGTTGGCTTTAATAATAGAGAAGACATCTACTGACTGAGGTTTCATTCACCACCATTTGGAACCCCAGCCAAAATTTCATGTTTAGTTTTTCTTTCCCAATCATTATGGTCATAAACCATACAGGTATAAAACCCTACAATACATTATAAAAACGTACCGGTACATGAGAACATTAGTAACATGTACCATTGGTCACTAAGTTCCTGTTTTAGTTTTTGACACATAAGACTAAAGTTATTTCCTTTTTTAGATTGTAAGCTCCAACGAGCAGGGCCCTCTGATTCCTCTTGTACCAAATTGTAATGTAACTGTAATGTCTGCCCTCATGTTGTAAAGTGCTGAGCAAACTGTTGGCGCTATATAAAACCTGTATAATAATAACGATATTGTCGAACAGTTCTGAATTGGTTGCAGGGACATCTATTATCCATGTTCCTGTGTTTATTTTTTTTATGTTACATCATTTGGCTCAAGGTTTACTCTTACCCTAAAATTTGGGGATTCCAGTTTCTTTTCCTAACTCTTTTATTTATATGGTTGAGTCGCATTGCAAAGATATGCAAATTTCAACAACACACCAGGAGATATTGAAATCTTATCCATCAAAAAAGGTAAGTATACAGAAGTTGTAGGCCACTGTAACGTCATGGCAGGTGAAACCTTATATCCTAATTGGGTATCTAGAAAACCAGTACTACACTCTGATTCTGAATTGATTGCCGGATAGAAGGAACGCTTCAAAAACAGATGTAGGGCGTCACATGTCCATATTAAGGCTTTGGACTGGTGTTATGTTATCAGATGTGAGACTGGGAAGGGGAGGGGGGGAGTAGGAGGCGAAAACAGAAACAGAGAAAGGCATATGAGTACTCCCTGGGGGGGGCATGGTGGGGACCGGAATGGTCGCCCATATTGTGTAAATAGGTTCAGGTAGGCATCGATATAGACAGGGTTTCCAAGTTCACATAAAAGCTTCCTCCATGTTATGTAGGGTGGAATTGAGATCTTCCACGTCTAATATTTTGTTTACCCTGGTGAACCACAGAGATTTTGTAGGCAGTTACGTTTGTTTCCACCTAAGCGATTTACAGGCCTATGCCACATTTAAAATGTAAGTAAACCCATGGATTTAAACAGTTAAAAAAAAAAAAAGCATGCCGGGAACTGCACATTGGCTGTGCTCTCAGCTAAACGATCAAACCATCCAATGGCTGGTGTCATAACGAATCACATGTGCAGCACCATAGCAGTTGAAGATTATACCGGGATGATGCCCGCACCTGCAGCCATCATCCTGGTACTGATTTTTAGAGTGGGCGATTGGCTTTCCAGCCATAACAACCGATGCGGCTAAAAGCCGCTCGGCTGTTATGCGGGAGGGGACGTCCCCCCCTCCCGCCGTCCTTACCGGGGCTCCCGTTCAATCGGGAGCACCGATGCACAATCCGGCGCTTCTGGCGGCTAGGGAGGGACTGGAATGAAGTCGTATGTGGCTTCATTCCAGTCTCCTAATTGTAAACACAGGAGTGACGTCATTGTCGCTTCCTGTTTACTCGGCTGCCAATGGTGCCGGATTTAAAAATATATACAGTATTCAGAACCCCCGAAACCGGCAATCTGAATACTTTGAAGTGTAGAGGAGGGATCGGAGGTCTTTTAGACCCCCGATCCCTCCATAAAGAGTACCTGTCACCACCTATTACTGTCACAAGAGATGTTTACATTCCTTGTGACAGCAATAAAAGTGATCAAAATTATTATTATTTTAAAAAAAAAAACAATTTATTAATTTTAAAATAAGAAGAAATTTTTTTTTTTAAAGCGCCCCCGTCCCTGCAAGCTCGCGCAGCAAAGAAAACGCATACGGAAGTTGCGCCCGCATATGTAAACGGTGTTCAAATTACACATGTGAGGTATCGCCGCGATTGTCAGAGCGAGAGCGATAATTCTAGCACTAGACCTCCTCTGTAACTCTAACCAGGTAACCGTAAATTGATATTGAGATTTTTAGGTACCGTAGTTTGTTGTCATTCCACAAGTGCATGCAATTATAAAGTGTGACATGTTTGGTATCTATTTACTCAGCGTAACATCATCTTTCACATTATGCTAAAATTTTATTGTTTCGTTTTTTTTAAATTCATGAAAGTGTCCCTTTTCCCAAAAAGTTGCGTTTAAAACACCGCTGCGCAAATACCGTGTGACATAAAATATTGCAAAAATCGCTGTTTTATTCTCTAGAGTCTCTGCTAAAATATATATATATATATATATATATATATATATATATAATGTTTGGGGGTTCCAAGTAATTTTCTAGCAAAAAATATGGATTTTAACTTGTAAACACCAAATGTCAAAGATAGGCTTAGTCATGAAAGGGTTAACAGTAGGCAGCTGGAGCTGCTGCCTGTTCACTTCCTGGATTTACACAGACACACCTCCAGCTCAGCAGCCCTACAATTCTCATTGGCCCTTTTTAGGCGCAGCGCTTGCGCAGTACGGAGCACAAGGAGATTCCCGAAAATCTCTGAAGATGAACGCACCTGCGAAGTACATAGCGGACACTGTCAGACGGGGGACACTATTTGACATGACACCGGCAGAGGATTTAATAGATGGAAAATTGAAAAGATGACTGAAGGTCCACTTTAAATTCACGCAATTCGTGAAATATGTGGATTTGAGATCATGAATTTTGCTAATAAGTATTTTGTTCATGAATTATCTGAAATTACTCTTGGGTTAGACAAGTTAGGAATATCCAAAATGGCTACAACTTGACAATTTGTTCATTCTTATCTATAAGTGAAAATATAATTTGGTAGTTTTATATATGAAGAGTAGGGGCTTTACAGGATGACAGACCTCAGTATTTGGGTCAATCATAATTTGCCCTGCCAGGCCTATGTCGGTCATCTTTTATTGGATTTTCCTGACTTGGGGACAATAACTAGCTTTTTTGGAGGTACTTGATTTTGTGTCACTTTTTAAGACTGTATAATTGCTTTTTCTATAGAGAGTGTAAAGCTGGCCATAGATGGGTAGAATTTTGAACTCAAATTCTTAGCCCTTGTACACATGGTCGGACATTCCGACAACCAAATCCGACAGATTTTGTTTGATGGATTTTGTCCAAAACTGTTGCATACACACAGTTGGACAAAGTTGTCAAAAAATCCGATCGTACTTAATGTGATGACGTTATTTCGTTAGGGCGGGACTACGTTCAGGCTAGTAGCCAATAGCTTTGGTCTAGGAATTTGATCTGAGCATGCGTGGCACTTTGTCCGATCGTAATTCTCTACACATGATCGGACAAAGTCCGATCGGATCATGTTGTCGGAAAATTTTATAGCCCAGCTGGAAAACTTGGTCCGTCAGATTCTTCCGACACAAACAGTCCGATGGAGCCCACACACTGTCAGATTATCCGACAACACGGTCCTGTCGGACATTGTCCATCAGAATGTCCGACCGCGTGTACAAGGGCTTAGGAATGGAATGTTCTAACAAACTTTGATTGTTTTTCTAATCATTAGTGGGCCAACCAATGTTAATTTCTGACTGCAGTGATGGAAAAAATTAATAAGGAGCAGGATGGAATTTTTGTTTTGCAGTGAACAAATTTCTAACAGTGTACAGTATATGGTTTTCGTTCAGTTAAGTCCATTCATTCCAAAATCAAATCTTAGAATAAAATTACATTTTTCAAACAGCACACAAGTGTGCTAAGAATGCTCTGAGAATTTTCATACAAATTTTCCTAAGAATTTTCGTTTGAAATTCTATCCGCCTATGGCCAACTTAAGGAAGAAGCAGTTCACCACTTTTGTTTCATACCCTCATCTCAGCCAAGACCTGCTAACATTGTAATATTACCCATTAGCATGCCCGAACCTCCCAGTTCTAGGTGCAAGCTTCTCCTCAGCTCATGCTGACCCCACATTTCATTTCATCCACAAAGTTATGCTTCTCTGCCTTGTGGCTAAGATCAAGTGTAGAATCTGTTCTTATCAGTTACCAGGAGGTGGTGCTTGCTTCCGTCCCTGTGCTCACGGCGAAGTGGACCAGGGGTAGCGGTGGCTATGCAAAACCTGCTGGTGCAAAGGTAACCTGGAGCGATTCGTAGCCAAAAGGGAAGCCTTCTGATTGGGATGGAGAACCACTGGGTCTGGCTGAAGGGTCAGGTACCTGGCCTTCTGGCCAAGATTTGTGCGGTTTCTGCCCCTTTGAGTTTTTTGGATGGGAAAGCCTGCCCCTTTTTGGTGTTATTGAGCGGAATTGGCCATTACCGCCAAATATAATTAGGTGGGAGCATTGGGACCTATGGGGAGATTTTTTCAATTTGGTCTCCCTAAATGAATCTCATGATGTTCTGATACCTTCCTGGCTGGGGTGGGGCTGCATTGGTCTGGGCTGTTGGACAGGGTAGAGAGAAAAGCTCATGGTTAATGTGCCCCTGAAGCGGCAGGTCAGGGGTGCCAAAATCTCACTAGTGTTAAGGGGCACTTTGAGTTTGGCACTAAGGTCACTTCACCATACACACTTTTTTCACACCTGCCTCTAGGGCCAAGCCTTTTGACTAGGGCCAGAGGAATTTTTTATTCCTGGTCGGAGGGCTGGCCATTGTATTGCACAATGGTCACTTTTCACTCTATCCCACTTCCCTCTCCCCAGTTTCTATTTATTTACCCCAGTGTTTGTCACTTTTTTGTATTTTTTTGTTTGGTGTATACACGTTTGTCACTGTGATGAGTAGGGTGTGGGTCCTCGGCCCAACCATGAAAGTCTTGGAGGGGGACATAGGCCTTTTGGCTTGTTTCGTCCTCTCTCATGGGGTCTCCCTTTGGGGGAGCCCCACCTAGTACTTGGGTGGGTCTGGTTTCGGCCAGATGGACCCATGTGATGTACCTCAGTCCCCGTCTGGAGCCTAATGCCCCAGGGGATCAGGGTAAGGTCCTTCCCTAGTGGAGGACAGTGTAACACCCGTCGTATGGTTTGTGTCTCACTCTTTATGTGTGCGCACTTCTTTTGGCACCGGGTGGAGTTTTTGGGTGTGTTTCACATGCCACTGGCTTTTCAAAAAAATAAAAAACAATGTGGAAATTGATCAAGCCATAAAGCTTTATTGTGATGCAGAATCATGCAAAGCCTGTCTGGGCTGCTTCATAAAAATGAGTTCCAGTCAAAAGAACTCAATCGTGGACTGATAAAAGAACAAGATGATGCAGCAATGGTTTCATAACCTCTTAGCTTCATCTGTGCCCAGACACAGATGTTCAGATGTCTTACCATGAACGAGTTGTGGTGAAAAAAAAGGCACCCTTCAAACTTTTGGTGCCATTGGGACCCAAGGAGATCTCATTCCCTGATTCAAGCAACCAACAAATGTGTCTCATGCACTGGAATCTTTATTCTCTTCATATCTATGTTCTGTAGAAAAGGGAACCATTTTAGTTATAAGTTGCAAAGAGATTTTTAGTCATAAATTGCAAAGAGATTTTCAATTGTGTTGAAAAAAGCCCTTGGTGTAGTCACATTTGCTTCTGATGACCAGAATAGTTGGTTACTTCAACTCTAATCAGCCTAATGCCGCGTACACACGTTTGGAATTCACATCGGAAAAAGCTCTGATGGTTTTCCCGTCTGAATTCCGACGGAATTTCACTCAAACTGTCTTGCCTACACACGATCACACCAAATTCCGACGGTCAATAATATAGCGACATACAACATATTCAACGGTACTATAAAAGGGAAGTTTAATGCTTCCGAGCATGTGTCGAATTGTTTCCGAGCATCGGAATTTTGCGTGTCGAAATTGCATACACACAATTGAAAAATCCGATAGAAAGGTTTACCATCTGAAAAATTAAGAACAGGCTCTTAATCTAAAGACCGTCGGAAATGCAGACAGAAAAAGACTGATGGGCATACACACGGTCGGAAAATCCGATGAAAAGCTCCCATCGGACTGTTTCCATCGGAAATTCCGGCCGTGTGTACGCTTAATAATTGTTGCAAGTGAAAAAATGATGCTCAGTGATATTTTTGCAGACATTTTTGTTTGGCAAGTTAGTTTTTGGGCTTCATGAATCTGTTCCCACAAGTGTGCACTTTCATTTTATTGTGTGCCAGCAACTAAAGTCTGAGTGATGGCCAAGCCTGGGTTGACAAATGGCCTTTATCAGCCATGTGATTACTGTGCTTTTGCTTTTTTTTTTTTTCTTTCTCACCTCCCTATAGAGCGGTAATTAAGGCCAAGTACTCTGGACTTCTCCCAGTGTTTTTAGAAACAAAGGGGCAGCAGGGACTATTAGCACAATAATTGAGCTGAGGCTCAACTCTGTTCTCAGCAAATGTTACCATGATTACTTTCGGCACCATGCTTACGTTTTGAAGTATACTCTTATTCGCTTCGTCTAGCACGTGAAATACACATGTAGTCTTATGCATTGATATTGGACAGAAGGCATCATAGCACAAACAAGTTCAGATTCTCCTGGGGAGTTATCCTGAGGTTTGGCTAAAATGAAAAAAAGCGGTAAAGCTTGGTTAATAATAATAAACTTTATTTTATATAGTGCCTTTAAAGGTGGCTTCTCAAAGTGCTTTACAAAGAAAACACAAAAAATACACAAGATAACATACAGAGTCACAAGACTGAAAATGTACTTTCATCAAATTAAATTGCCATTTTCATAGGAACTTTGTGCTGTTACATCTGTTTTGCACTTGACCAATAAAGCTAAGTGATTTTGAAAGAACCAGACCACCCAAAATGAAAATGATCATTTTTGGTAGGTCCTAGAGCGTATCATGTATTGGTGAGACCCCTGCCTTGAGTTCACAGGACTGCACAACTGCTGTGCTCTTTATGTTGGACTTTTTTTGATTTGAGGTTTTAACCACTTCTGGACCGCCGCACGCCGATATACGTTCTAACTTTGAAGAGGGATATCTTTGTTATGGCAGCAGCTAGCTGCCATAACCCTGGCATCCTGTCCTTTGGCCGGCGGTCCGGTTTCCGATAATACGGTTTCTTCAGCGGATTCGCAGCGAGATCACTTTTATTGGTGGCGGGCCAACCTCCTGCCGCACACCAGTGCCCCCTCCGCTGCCTACCGGAGCCGTCGGTAGTGGCGGAGGCAATTGGATGCTTGTCTTTCCTAGGTATGGAGACGAGTGAGGGGAAGATGGCCCCCACCCGTCTCCATACCATTGCAGGGCGGAAGTGACGTCAAAACGTCTCTTCTGCCCATGGCTCTTAAAGGGCCGTTTTTTTTTTTCATTTTTTCAAATGACCCCATTTTTTTTTTATTGCATTTTAGTGTAAATATGAGATCTGAGGTCTTTTTGACCCCACAGCTCATATTTAAGAGGTCCTGTCATGCTTTTTTTCTATTACAAGGGATGTTTACATTCCTTGTAACAGGAATAAAAGTGACACGATTTGTTTTTTAAAAGAACAGTTTAAAAATAAAAAATAAAAGGTAAAATAAATAAGAAAAAACATTTTTTAAACACGTCCCATCCCGCCGAGCTCGCGTGCAGAAGTGAGTAGCAGCCACATATGAAAGCAGTGTTCAAACCACACAGGTGAGGTATCGCTGCAATCGGTAGAGCAATAATTCTAGCACTAGAGCTCCTCTGTAACTCAAAACATGCAACCTGTAGAATGTCGCCTATGGAGATTTTTTTAAGGGTAAAAGTTTGTCGCCATTCCACGAGCGGGCGCAATTTTGAAGCGTGACATGTCAGGGTATCAATTTACTCAGTGTAACATTATCTTTCACAATATAGAAAAAAATTGGGCTAACTTTACTGTTGTCTTATTTTTTAATTAAAAAAAGTGTATTTTTTCCAAAAAAAGTGTGCTTGTAAGACCGCTGCGCAAATACGGTGTGACAGAAAGTATTGCAACGACAGCCATTTTATTCTCTAGGGTGATAGAAAAAAATGTATAATGTTTGGGGTTTCTAAGTTATTTTCTAGCAAAAAAAAAAAAAAAAAACTGTCTTTAACTTGTAAACAACAAATCTCAGAAAGAGGCTCAGTCCTTAATGTGGTGCAGGGTTGTATTAAATCATATTATATTTGCATCAAAAGTGAACCTAAAGCTGGGTATACACGTATCGTAATTCGTCCAGTTCAGCAGGAACCAGATGAATTTCGATGTGCATGTAGCCCTCTCTGTTCAACAGAAGCCGGTCCGTTCAGTTGAATGGTGCTGCTGGAAAAGCAGCATTTGATCAGCTGCTGCAGCGCTATATGTGTGTATTCTGCTGAGGGTGAGTCCCTGCTGTCAGAATACAATAGCGCAGCAGGGGAGACTCCTGCATCTATCGTTCAACCCGCTGGTTGAACGAAAAAAAAACCCAGCTCTGTGTATACACAGTTTCAGGTATAATTAAAGACAAAACGTTTTTTTCCAGTTTTGGATATTGTGGAGATGGATTAGAACATCTATAACATTTTTATTGCTGCCTGTGTCCCCGTTAGGGAGAGTCATCATCTCAGTTTGTCCTGTTTGCCATTATCATTGAAAGTAAAAGAAAATACTACATTTTGGGTTGTCCCTAGAACAGTGGGGGGGCCTCAAGGGATTCCCTCAATTTGCATGGATTTCCGCTCGCTTCCTGTTTTTTAGTGTTAATTTTGGCAGCGAATTTCGATTTAGTTTTAGTCTTAAGCCCCATACACACTATCAGATTTTCTGATGATTTTTTCCTTCAGATTTACCAAAACCATATAATATGAGGTTAAACCTTAGGAGTTTCAATTTGTATGCAATCAGGCAGGCCCTTCTACTACATGGTTTTGGTAAATCTGAAGGAAAAAATCAGCAGAAAATCTGATGGTGTGTATGGGGCATTTTAGTTTTAGTCCCATTTTAGTCTTCTGCAATTGTCTTAGTTTAATGCCATGTACACACGACCGGTTTTCCCGTCGGAATAAACTCCCAAGGTTTTCCCAACGGAATAAACTCCCAAGGTTTTCCCAACGGAATAAACTCCCAAGGTTTTCCCAACGGAATAAACTCCCAAGGTTTTTCCGACGGAGTTCCGCTGAAACTGTCTTGCGTACACACGATCACACCTAATGTCCGATCGTGAAGAACGCGGTGACGTACAACATGTACGACGGGACTAGAAAAAGAAAATTCAATAGCCAGCAGCCAATAGCCTCCATCTCATACTTGCTTCAGAGCATGCGTTGTTTTTGGTCCGTCGCAACAGCATACAGATGAGAAGTTTTACCGATAGGAATTGGTCCCGTCAGAAATATTTAAAACATGTTCTCTTTCTAGGTCTGTCAGAATTTTCGTAAAAAAAAAAAAAAGTCAGATGTGGCATACACAAGATTGGAATATACGATGAAAAGATTCTGTCTGACTTTTTCTGTTGGACATTCCACTCGTGTGTACGTGGCATTAGTCGTATTTAAATGAAAATAATTTTGGGGCGCTCTAATTAGTTAATAAATATAATAGTGTAAATCTTATCTACTCAACCATAAAGAAAAAATAAACAATCATCCAAAATATATAAAAATATGTGAAAACAATAATCAAATGTTCCCACTAAGTGATCAAGTGACATATAAATAATTCCTTCAAAGGTTACTTATAATTTTCCAATCACACAAAGTCCCATCAATATGCCAATACAGCTTCTTTAATCAGTGATCCCAAATCCACCAGTACAAGAGATCTTGCAGCATGTGATAAAGATGATTCCAGAGAGATTGCATATACCTCCACCAAAGAACTCAATGCAACGACACCCAATCGTGAGATGAATATACAATCTGCTTACCAGATTCGTTTGACCACTTTAATTAACCACTTCAATTCCGGGCACTTAAACACCTTCCTGCCCAGACCAATTTTGAGCTTTCAGCGCTGTCGCACTTTGAATGACAATTGCGCGGTCATGCTACACTGTACCCAAATGAAATTTTTATCATTTTTTTCCCACAAATAGAGCTTTCTTTTGGTGGTATTTGATCACCTCTGCGGTTTTTATTTTTTGCTAAACAAATAAAAAACTACCGAAAATTTTGAAAAAAAAAATGTTTTTTTTTTTGTTTCAGTTTCAAAACTTTGCAAATAAGTAAGTTTTCTCCTTCACTGATGGGCACTGATGGGGTTACACTGATGGGCAATGATAAGGCGGCACTGATGGGCACCGATGAGGTGGCACCAATGAAGTGGCACTGATGAGGTGGCATTGATGGACACCGATATGTGGCACTGATAGGCGGCACTGATGGGTGGCACTGATGGGCGACACAGATGGGCACTGATAGGTGGCACGGATGGGCACGGATAGGTGGCACAGGTGGGCATGGGTTAGGCGGCACAGGTGGGCATGGGTAGGCAGCACAGGTGGGCATGGGTAGGCAGCACAGGTGGGCATGGGTAGGCGGCACAGGTGGGCATGGGTAGGCACTGATAGGTGGCACAGATGGGAACTGATAGGCGGCATTGTATTATAATATATTGTACTAATGGATGCCAATCAGTGCCAATCAATAATGCATGCCAATCAGTGATGCCCATTGTGGGCACTGATTGGCATCCATTATGGGCACTGATTGGCATCCATTGTGGCACTGACTGCAATCCCTGGTGGTCTAGGGTGGCATACCTTGTCCTTGGCATCCCTGGTGGTCTGGTGGTGTCCCTGGTGGTCCAGTGTGGGCATCCTCGGGGGGGCTGTGCTGATAATCGATCAGCACAGACCCCCCCCTGTCAGAGGAGCAGCCGATCGGCTCTCCTCTACTCGCGTCTGACAGACGCAAGTGAGGAAAAGCCGATCACCGGACACTGGACACGGCTGATCACGTGGTAAAGAGTCTCCGTCGGAGACTCTTTACCGAGATCGTAGTTGCCGGGTGTCAGACTGACACCCTGCAACAACGATCGCCGCGATGCGCGCCCCCGGGGGCGCGCAGCGGCTCATAATCCTGATCACGTCATATGACGTCCGGTCAGGATTATGAAACCACTTTGCCGCCGTCTATTTGCAATAGGGCGGGCGGCAAGTGGTTAAAAAGTAAGTCAACCAACGCTTGTACAGGTAAATGCCTGTTCACATGAATGCTGACATGGGTGCATAGGACAACATATCCCCCTTCACAGTCTCAAGCGGTATATAGGAAAGAGCAGAAGACATCCATAGCATAATACTGTATTTATTAAAAAAAAGTGTTTAAAAGACATAGCCAAATGGCTCCTTACGTTGTCATGTGCCTAAATAGTCGTATTTAGTTGACTAAATCTCTAGTAAATTTTAGTAGTCTAAAATGTCCTACGTTTTAGTCGACTAAAATCTCTAGTACATTTTAGTTGTCTAAAATCTAATGGGTGCAATTAAATTGTAATGCATTAGTTAACATTTCTCTACAATTTCCAAGCTCATTATATACTGCTGGAGTGAAAAATCGAATATGTTATTATTTATGGTATTGAGGTATGATCATGCACTACAGACCAGTGTTAATTTTGAAGTCAAATTTCTATTTAGTCTTATGCCGCGTACACACGGTCGGAATTCCGGCCAGAAAAAGACCGATGAGAGCTTTTCATCGGAAAATGCGACCGTGTGTATGCTCCATCGGAATTTAGCTGTCTGAATTTCCGCCAGCCAAAAATTGATAGCATGTTCTCAATTTTCCAGACGGAAAAACTTTCCGATCGTGTGTATGCAATTCCGACACGCCAAAAATCACGCATGCTCAGATTCAACTATGAGACAGAAGCTATTGGCTACTGGCTATTGAACTTCCTTTTTCTAGTCCTGTCGTACGTGTAGTACGTCACCTTGTCACCTCGGAATTTGGTGTGACCATGTGTAGGCAAGACAGCTTGAGCCGAATTCCGTCGGGAAAACCATCAGAGCTTTTTCCGACGAGAATTCCGATCGTGTGTACGCCGGCATTAGTCTTTTGACTAAAATGGCATTTTAATCCCATTTGTGTTAACTCTCATTGCATCAATAAATGGACTCTTAATGAGCTTCAATGCATGAAAACTATTTTCTTGCACTATTTGAGCAAAGCAGCCCACCACAATGCAGAGCATACTTTTGTAGTTTGGAGTTGAAGGGAGGGTGCATTATTATATGCTTTACATTTGTGTGTTTGGAAGCCATTTAGAATTAATGTCAACACACTGAAATGATCCATTGAGCATCATGAAAAAGCATCAGAATTTGCGATCTCATGCACATGGGTGTGATGTAGCTCAGGTATGTCAACTCTAGCCTGCTTTTCTGGCCTACAGTGAACATGAAATGACTCCGGGGTAAAGGTGTCACTTTTTTTTTCTTTTTTTCTTTTTTTTTTTTGCATCTGATCATTTAGAATGTTTTCATATTCCTTTGTCAAACCTAAAATGTGGTAAATAGTCTGTTATACACCCGTGGCCAAAAGTTTTGCGAATGGTGGCACACATTCATTTTCACAAAGTCTGCTGCTTCAGTGTTTTTTAATCTTTTTGTCAGATGTTACTATGGTATACTGAAGTATAATTACAAGCATTTCATAAGTGTCAAAGGCTTTATGTTGACAATAACATTAACATTATGCAAAAAGTAAATGCTGTATTTGCAGTGTTGACTCTTCTTTTTCAAGACCTCTACAATTCTCCCTGGCATGCTGTCAATCAACTTCTGGGCCGCATCCTAATTGATGGCAGCACATAATCAATGTTTGGAGTTTGTCAGAATTGATGGAGTTTTTTGTTCACACGCCTCTTGAGGATTGACCACAAGTTCTTAACGGGATTAAGTTGTGGGGAGTTTCCTGGCCATGGACCCAAAATTTTAGATGTTTTGTTCCCCAAGCCACTTGATTATCACTTTTGCCTTATGGCAAGGTGCTCCATCATGCTGGAAAAGGCATTGCTCATCACCAAACTGTTCTTGGATGGTTGGGAGAAGTTGCTCTCGGAGGATGATTTTGTACCATTCTTTATTCATGGCGGTGTTCTCAGGCAAAATTGTGAGTGAGCCCACTCCCTTGGCCAAGACGCAACCCCACACATGAATGGTCTCAGGATGCTTTACTGTTGGCATGACACAGGACTGATGGTAGCGATCACCTTTTCTTCTCTGGACAAGGTTTTATCCGGATTCCCTGAACAATCGGAAAGGGGATTCATCAGAGAAAATTACTTTACCCCAGTCCTCAGCTGTCCAATCCCTGTACCTTTTGCTGCATATCAGTCTGTCCCTGATGTTTTTCCTGGAGAGAAGTGGCTTCTTTGCTGCCCTTCTTGGCACCAGGCCATCCTTCAAAAGTTGTCGCCTCACTGTGTGTACCGATGTACTCACACCTGCCTGCTGCCATTCCTGAGCAAGTTCTGCACTGGTGGTGCCCCGATCCCACAGCTGAATCAACTGCGGTCCTGGTACTTGCTGGACATTCTTGGGCGCCCTGAAGCCTTCTTCACAAATGCATTGGAAATTTTTTATGTGAGATTAAGTTTATTTTCATGGCAAAGAGGGACTTTGCATTTATTTGCAATTCATCTGATCACTCTTCATAACATTCTGGAGTATATGCAAATTGCCATCATAAAAACTGAGGCAACAGACTTTGTGAAAATTAATATTTGTGTCATTCTCAAAACCTTTAGCCAGTACTGTGCAGCTTATGTTTAACCACCTAAATACAGGGCACATTCACCTGTATCCTGCCCAGGCCATTTTTCAGCTTTCAGCGCTGTCACACTTTGAATGACAATTGTGTGGTCATGCTACACTGTACCCATATGAATTTTCTTTCATTTTCTTCACAAAAATAGAGCTTTCTTTTGGTGGTATTCACTGCTGGGTTTTTATTTTTTACAAAAAAAAAAAGACTGAAAATTAAAAAAAATAAAATATACGTTTTTCAATCGTTTCTTACATAGTTACATAGTAGGTTGAAAAAAGACACAAGTTCATCAAGTCCAACGTATGTGTGTTATTTTATAAAGGTATTACATTGTATATCCCTGTATGTTGTGGTTATTCAGGTATTTATCTAATAGTTTTGTGAAATTGTCAATGCTCTTCGCTGATACCACCACCTGTGGAAGAAAATTCCACATCCTTGCTGCTCTTACAGTAAAGAACCATCTACGCAGTTTAAGGTAAAACTGCTTTTCTTCTAATTTTAGTGGATGGCCGTGTGTCATTAAATTCCCTTTCACAGAAAAGCTTTATCCCTAATGGTTCACTAGTATATTATTTGTACATTGAAATCCTATCCCCTCTTCTCCGGAGGGAATAAGTTCAGTGTAACTTTCCTCATAACTAATATCCACCAGACCCTTTATTTGTTTTCTTGCCCTTCTCTGGACTCTCTCCTGTTCCAGCACATCTTTCCTGAGGACTGGTGCCCAGAACTGGACAGCATACTTGTAGAGTGGGAGAATTATTGTTTTATCTCTGGAGTTAATCCCCCTTTTAATGCATGCCAATATTCTGTTTGGTTTGCTTGCAGCAGCTTGACATTGCATGCCATTGCTGAGCCTATCATCTGCTAGGACCCCCAGGTCCTTTTCCATCCTAGATTCCCCTAGAGCAGGGGTGCCTGCGGCCCCTTCCGATATGGCCCACCCTGACTTGCTCTGAGATGGCGGGTTGGCAAGCCCAGATCATGGGTTCCCGACCCGCCATCTCCGAGAATCAGTGCGAACAACGGAACCGCCGCTAAAGGAAGCAGAGCCAATGCTTCCTGTATAGCTCTGGCTCCTTCACAGGTGGAGTGATACCAAATGTACTCCCTCTGTGACAGGAAGCATCGGCTCTGCTCACTACTGCATCCGCATGCTTCCTGTGATATCAGGCAGCAGCCAGCAGTGCCAGTACCAGATAATTAAAATCCCCCATTATAATGACACTTCCCAATCTTGCCGCTAATCCAAATTGTGATAGGAGGTCCGCTTCCTCCCTCTGGTTAGGGGGCCTATAGCATGCTCCCAGTATTACTTTCCCCTTAGTTTCCTCCCTTTGTAGCTCTACCCATAAGGATTCAACCTCCTCCCTTCCTCTGTAGTGATGTCATCTCTCACATTCACTTGCACATCCATTTTTGATATACAGGCATACCCCCTCCCCTTTTTTTACCCACTCTATCCCTACAATATAGGGAATACCCTTAAATGGTTTCCAGCCAATCATGAGAGCTGTTGAACCCCAAGTCTCTGTAATTCCTACAAAATCAAAATCCTCCTCGTACAACAGTAGCTTTAGTTTTCCCATCTTGTCCGCCAGACTCCTAGCACTGGTGAACATGCCACGTAGTTTGGACTGGTCGCATACTATCTCCTGATTGGGTGCTCTGGGGTTGCAAATAGGACTTGTCACTATACTTACCTCTGGTTTAGGTTCTTTAGTCAACCTACCACGAATGCCCCCAATACTACCCTCTGGAATATGTTCCACGCTGACTATCTCTACCTCTGGACCCTCCCCCGTCGCCTAGTTTTAAAGCTCCTCTAACTTTTCACCCTCATTCATGCCCAGCAGATTTGCACCTTCCTCATTTAGGTGCGCACACACTGTCAGTGTGAGGCGATGAGAGCCGATTACCGACACTTCCATGTTAACATGTGACTGGCTGTGATTGGACACAGCCGATGACATGGTTAAAGAGCTGCATCATCCTCTCTTTACAGAGACCGTCATATGACGTCGTCCCAGGCGTCATATGACAGTGGGACAGCAGCAAGTGGTTAAACCATAAAAAGTGCTCTGTCTGTGTGTGTGTGTATGCATGTATAAGTATATATGTGTGTGTGTAATATATACAGTGCAGCTGATGAGGCTGCACTGATGAGGTGGCACTGAGAGGCAGCACTTATGGGAACTGATGAGGAGGCACTAATATGCCACAATGATGGGCAGCACTGGTGGGCACTGATAGGCGTTACGGATAGGCAGCACTGATTGACATTGATGGGAAGCCCTGATAAGCAGCACTGAAAGCCAGCAATGACTGGCATCACTAATGGGCACTGATTGCTGGCACTGGTGGCACTTTATTGTAATCAGGGCACTGATGATTATTGCCCTGATTACCTGTCTTGCCATCCCCTTCGAGGTGATGCTGTTGATCGGCTCTCCTCTCCACACACTCTGTCAGTGTTAGATGATGAGAGCCGATTACCGGCCATTCCGTGTTTACATGTGACTGGCTGTGATTGGACACAGCCAATCACATGGTTAAAGAGCCGCGCCATCCTCTCTTTACAGAAACCAACACATGAAGTGGTCTCAGACGTCATATGATGGTGGGCGGGCAGCAAGTCGTTAAACCATAAAAAGTGCTGTGTGTATGTATGTATGTATAAGTAAGTATGTGTTTGTGTGTGTGTGTGATACCCCGTAATGAATATGTGAAAGACATTTTTTGTTAATCTTTGCAAATAAAAAAAAAAATGAAAAACAAAATCCCATGTACATAAGTATTCACAGCCTTTGCCATGACACTCAAATTTGAGCTCAGGCCCATCCTGTTTCCACTAATCATCTTTGAGATGTTTCTACAACTTGATTGGAGTCCACTTGTGGTAAATTCAGTTGATTGGACATGATTTGGAAAGTCACACACCTGTCTATATAAGGTCCCACAGTTAACAGTGCATGTAAGAGCACAAACCAAGCCATGAAGTGCAAGGAATTGTCTGTAGAGCTCCAAGAAAGGATTGCATGGAGGCACAGATCTGGGGAAGGGCACAGTAACATTTCTGAAGCATTGAAGATCCCAATGAGCGCAGTGGCCTCCGTCATCCATAGATGGAAGAAGTTTGGAACCACCAGGACTCTTCCTAGAGTGGGCCACCCGGCCAAACTGAGTGACCGGGGGAGAAGGGTCACTCTGACAGAGCTCCAGCATTTCTATATGGAGAGAGGAGAACCTTCCAGAAGAACAACCATCTCTGCAGCACTTCACCAATTAGGCCTGTGTGGTTGAGTGACCAGATGGAAGCCACTCCTCAGTAAAAGGCACATGACAGCCCACCTAGAGTTTGCCAAAAGGCACCTGAAGGACTCTCAGACCATGACAATCAAAATTCTCTGGTCTGATGAAACAGAGATTGAACTTTTTGGCCTGAATGGCAAGTGTCATCATGTATGGAGGAAACCAGGCACCACTCATCACCTAGCCAATACCATCCCTACAGTGAAGCATGGTGGTGGCAGCATCATGCTGTGGGGATGTTTGTCAGCGGCAGGAACTGGGAGACTAGTCAGAATCAAGGGAAAGATGAATGCAGCAATGTACAGAGACATCCTTGATGAAAACCTGCTCTGGACCTCAGACTGGGGCAAAGGTTCATCTTCCAAACAGGACAACGACCCTAAGCAAACAGCCAAGATAAAAAAACAGTGGCTATGGGACAACTCTGTGAATGTCCTTGAGTGGCCCAGCCAGAGCCCAGACTTGAACCCGATTGAACATCTCTGGAGAGATCTGAAAATGGCTGTGCACCGACGCTCCCTATCCAAGCTGATGGAGCTCGAAAGGTCCTGCAAAGAAGAATGGGGAAACTGCCCAAAAATAGCCAAGCCAAGCTTGTAGCATCATTCTCAAAGACTTGAGGCTGTAATTGGTGCCAAAGGTGCTTCAACAAAGTATTGCGCAAAGGCTAATGCTTTTATGTACATGGGATTTTTTTTATTTTTAATACATTTTCTAAAGATTTCAAACAACCTTCTTTTACATTGTCATTATGGGGTATTGTTTGTAGAATTTTGAGAACATTAATACATTGAATCAATTTTGGAATAAGGCTGTAACATAGCAAAATGTGGAAAAAGTGAAGTGCTGTGACTACTTTCCAGATGCACTGTATATGTGTGTATGTGTGTATATGTATGTATATATATATATATATATATATATATTTAGATTTTTCAATTGTAATTGCAAGTATTTTTTTTTTTTTTTTATAGTGGTGCCCCGTGTGTGGAGTTTCGTTTTAATTGATGCACATTACCAGTGATCAATGAAAATTCCATTGAAATGTTCATTTGATACATTTTCTCATGCAGTAGTACAATTGATTGAAGAAAGATAAAGTATGTTTGATCACGCCACAGACATTACAACCACACCAAAAACAAAAGAAAACAATTTAATCTATTCTGCTCCTCTTTGATTTGATAAAACACAGTTTGAATGTGATGTAGAAAAATAACAGCATATGTTTTAGTTTTTCATGGATTTATTCAGGCTGTAGAAATAATCAGATTATCAGATGATTCGACTTAAATTGTCATATTTGGCCTGATAAAAGCCAGCACTGTGACAAATTCCAGCACAAATTACCACATTGGGGTGTATTGGGTTTTTGGAAGTGCTTGTAATCATATTCAAAATATCTCCCATCTTTCAGCTATTAATTCAGTCTCTTTTTGTTAAAAAAATCTCATTACATGAATCAGGAAAAATGTTAGACTGGAATTATACTGTATCTGAGCACCACAAGCCAAAAACGCTGTTTAATTATTTTGTAATATCCAAAGCAAACTCCTCCATCCATCCATGTCTCCATGCTTTATTTTGCTGAGAAATCACTTTGAAAAACAACCCCTAGCATTTCTGGCCGAGCAAATGATTCATGTAGCATTTATCTGGAATTTATCTGCCTTTAGCTCAGGCATGAGGGTGTGCTTAGCTGAGAAAACCCCTCCTCTCCTCCCCTCCTAAAGACTACTGGGATGTATTTTATCCTTTGCTTAGGCATGCAAACCAGGAAGTAACTGAAGATATGTTCAAAAAATATTTAAAACAAGTAAATATGACATACTTTCCTATCTATTTACTAATGCTAGCAGCATAAGAATTCAAAATAATCAATGTTGATTGAGAGAGTGAAGTTCTACTTTAACTGCTTGCCGACCAGCTGGCACAATATGGCTCGGCTGCGCGAATCGCCATCATGTTAAGTCGCTTCTAGATTTGGTGCATGCCCTCTGCTCGCCCACGGAGCCAATGTGAGTGCCCAGGGGTCGTGATCACTGCCGGGCTCCCGCAATTGCGCGGGGCACACGGGAACTGGGATCTGTGTGTGTAAACCCGGTTCTCTGAGGGGAGAAGAGATTGATCTTCTGTTCATACAGAGTATAAACAGCGATCTGTCATCTCCCCTACATAGTCCCCTCCCCCTTCAGTTAGAACACACAATAGGGAACACATTAACCTCTTGATCGTCCCCTAGTGGTTAAAACCTTCGCTGGCCGTGACATTTTTACAGTAATCAATGCATTTTTATAGCACTGATCGCTGTAAAAATGCCAATGGTCCCAAAAATGTGTCAGAATTGTCCGACGTGTCCACCACAATGTTGATCGATGCCAATACCAGTAAAAACAAATGTATACTAAAAATTCCATAAATCTATCCCCTATTTTGTAGACGCTATAACTTTTGCACCAACCAATCAATATACACTTATTGCGATTTATTTATTAATTTTTTTGACCAAAAATATGTAGAATACATATCAGCCTAAACTGAGGATGAAAATATTTTTTTTTTTTTTTTTTTTTTATATATATTTTTGGGGGATATTTATTATAGCAAAAAGTTTTAAAAAATTGCAGTTTTTTTCAAAATTGTCGCACTTTTTTTGTTTATAGCGCAAAAATAAAAACTACAGAGGTGATCAAATACCACTAAAATGATGTTTATAATTCTAGTAACTACTAACGTTTTGCCATATGTACGCCAAGCTCATTGTTTGTATTTCTTTGTCCTGTATTCTTTTTCTTCCTTTTTAATAAACATATATTAAACAAACAAACAAAAAAAAAATACCACCAAAACAAAGCTCTATTTGTGGGGGGGGGGGGGGGGGGGAAAGATGTAATTTTGTTTGGGTGCAACGTTGGATGACCGCACAATTCTCAGTTAAAGCAACGCAGTGCCGAATTGCAAAAGTGCTCTGGTCAGTGAGGGGGTAAAATCTTCCGGGGCTGAAAAGGTTAAGGAAGTGTAGCCATCTCACTGCAGTGGACAGATCCATCACCAATCAGGGTAAGATAGGTAGAAAAAGTAATTTTTTTAGACCCTTGTTGGTTTTCTCAGCTGAGAAATGTTTGCGCTGATATCGGTTGGGATGGAAGATATGAGTGTACACATTTTCCTATTTGCAGCTCTAGAACGACTGCTTGCATTGCAGCCTAGGTTGATCACCCATATCTTTATTTATTTATTACAGGTACTTCTATAGCGCCGTCAATTTACGGAGCACTTTACATATGTATTGTACATTCACAACAGTCCCTGCCCTCATGGAGCTTACAGTGTAATATCTTTGGACTTGACCTTCATCACCAGGACACCTATAGATAAGAAAAAGATATCTTAAATTTCACTAATTAGAGTAGCTGTCCTTTAATAAATATCCCCACCTCACAAAGTTTAGCCCGCATGGTATAAAACCTTCCTCCCCATTATGGTGATGTTCCCTCTGACAACGTCCCTGCTGGCTCCTGTTCATACAGCACACGTGTCACATTTATTTCTATGGGTATAAGCCATACTTTGAGGGACTGCTAGAGCCCTCCATGAGTACAGCTTACTTATTGGAATGAATTGAGCCACAGGGGTTTGCCAGTGGAAAGATTGCTGGATTCAGGAGAAAGGTAAGCATTAAGCCTTGTATACACAATGAGAATATTGGTTGAATGATCGTCCTTTTTTTTTTTTTTTTTTTGGCATGCTAGTCTAATATGAAAAATGATGAGGTTACTAAACTTACGAAAAATTCTCATACTAAAGAATACAACTTCAAGTGTGATGTACAGTATTGTATTGTGATGCATTCTTTCATTTCCAAGCATGCGTGGACTTGCTTTTACAATTTAGATGAATATTGTACTGATTAAAACGAAAATCGTACAAGAAAATCGTTGTGTTTGTCACTTCGTATAATTTCAGATGAACTGTTGTGATCTCAAAAGCTGCGTACTAACAATCAGATAATTATACGATCGCTTCGTAAGCTGTATTTTTCGTCCAATTTTCTGATGATGTGTACTAGGCTTTACTCTAGGTGGGCTGCACAGAGTGGAATGATGGGATTTACTGAATTAGAGCTTCACTAATGGTCCTTTTCTAATGGTCCTTTTCTAATGGTCCTTTTCTAATGGTCCTTTTCTAATGGTCCTTTTCTTTAGTCCTCCCCCTACTATTTTCTGCCTAGTTCATCAGGGAATGCTGTGCTTGAGGCAGCATTTTGTGTAGATGACTGGTCACCTTAGCGGGCTATCGGTGCACAGGGTGACCAGTAGCCATTTCGATTGAGTATAGATCTGTTTGTCTTTCCCAAGTTTGTTTGAATTTACTTATGCCACGTACACACGATCGGAATTCTCGTCAGAAAAAGCTCTGATGGTTTTCCCGACGGAATTCGGCTCAAGCTTTCCTGCCTACACCAAATTCCGATCGTTTATAACGTGGTGACATACAACATGTACGATGGGACTAGAAACAGGAAGTTCAATAGCCAGTAGCCAATAGCTTCTGTCTCGTAGCTGAATCTGAGCATGCGTGATTTTTGACATGTCAGAATTGCATACACACGATCAGAATTTCCGATAGAAAGTTTTTCCGTCAGGAAAATTCAGAACATGCTATCAGTTTTTGGCTGGGGTAAATTCGGACAGCTAAATTCCGATGGAGCATACACACGGTCGCATTTTTTCCGATGAAAAGCTCTCTTCTGTCTTTTTCTGTCCGGAATTCCGACCGTGTGTACGCAGCATTAGTGTTGTTTGACTACCTCTACTAGAGGTTTTTTCCAAGCATCAGCTATGGTAAAATAATACTTTCTTTAGTTTTGAACTTTCCTCTCACTAGTTTGAGGTCATGCTCCTATGTTCTTGATCTTGGCTTCATATTGAAAATACTGCCCTCCTGAACCTTATTCACACCCTTCATGCAATCAAAGAGGTTGTCCTATTACGTTCCTACACTCTCTCCTAATATGTTTTATCCCCCAGACCTTTCACCATTTTTGTTGCCTGTTTCCGGACTAGATATATCTTTTTGAAAGTGAAATCTCCAGAACTGGACACCGTATTCTAAATGAGGTCAAACCAGCTATCGATATGGTGGAACCAGGACCACCTTTCTCTTGCTGGTGACCCCTCTCATGATAACTTATTTATATAGGGAACTCTTTTATATACACTGCAGTGACGGGCAGTTAGCACAGGGCCCACTAGAGGACATTGGGCCCTCAGGCCACCCTCATGAAGTCTGTTCTGATTAAGACATTCACACCAGTGCCCCGCTGGAGGTCATATTGTAGGGCTCTGGCGGTGCTCATCCTGTTCCTCCTTGCACAAAGGAGCAGATACTGATCCTGCTGATGGGTTAGGCTGCTTTCACACTGCAGCGGGAGCAGCGTCGGCGGTAAAGTGCCGCTATTTTTAGCGGCGCTTTAGCGGCGGTGTGCGGGCGCTAGCGGGGTGGTTTTAACCCCCGCTAGCGGCCGAAAAGGGGTTAAACCCGCCCGCAAAGCGCCGCTGCAGCGGCGCTTTGCCGGCGGTATTGCCGCGGTGTCCCATTGATTTCAATGGGTAGGAGCGGTTTAGGAGCGGTGAATACACCGCTCCTTCACCGCTGCAAAGATGCGGCTAGCAGGACTTTTTTCACCGTCCTGCCAGCGCATCGCTCCAGTGTGAAAGCCCTCCGGCTTTCACACTGGAGTTAAAGGGGCCGGTTTTTTTCAGGCGTTACACAGGCGCTATTTTTAGCGCTGTAACGCCTGAATACCGCCCCAGTGTGAAAGCAGCCTTAAGGACCTTCTATGGCCCTGTCCAGCCCTCCTAGAGCAACTGCCTGTCTCCTGAAATCTCCTCCATGCTCTTGAGACTGTGCTGGGAGACACAGCAAACCTTCTGGCAATGGCACGTATTCATGTGCCATTCTGGAGGAGTTGGACTGCCTGTGCAACCTCTATAGTGTCCAGGTATCGCCTCATGCTACCAGTAGTGACACTGAAATTTATTTTCCCTGCTCATCTTTTCTAGCCAAATGCAAAACTAGTGACAAACTGTCAGGCCGCGTACACACGGGCGGATTGTCTGGCCAACTAAGTTCGTCAGACAATCCGACAGACAGTCCGTTCAAAATTTGCATGAACGGACTTGACCACACACGATGAGCAGACAGTCCGCTGAAAGCGTGCGCGATGACGTGTACAGCACGCACGACGGGACTAGAAAAACAACGTCCAATACACTGCAATGCAACCTTCGGCCGTGTAAATCCTTTCTGAGCATGCGCCATACTTAGTCCGTTCAACTTGCCTACTCACGAGCGGACTGTCTGCTGAAACCAAGTTTGGACGGACAAAACCAAGTTTGAACGGACTGTCTTACGGAAATTCCGTAAGACTTTGTTCGTCAGATTGTCCGCTGAAAAAGTCCGCTGAAGCCCACACACGAACGGATTGTCCGCTGAAACACGGTTCAGCGGACTAAGTTGGACAGACAATCCGCCCGTGTGTACGCGGCCTCAGAAAAGATGAGCAGGGAAAAAAAATGTCAGTGGCCTCCACCTGTAAAACCATTCCTGTTTTGGTGGTCGTCTCATTGTTGCCCATCTAGAGCACCTGTTGTTAATTTCATTAACACCAAAGCAGCTGAAACTGATTGACAACCCCACTCTGCTACTTAACTGACCAGATCAATATCCAGGAGTTTAATAGACTTGATGCTATACTCTGATTAAAAGGTGTTCCTTTAATTTTTTTGAGCAGTGTGTGTATATATAGGATTGTCCTCCCGCTGGTGATCCCTCTGTTGATAACAAAAGATCTATGTAAAGCCGGCCATAGACAGTGCGATTTTCTTTCTTGCAACCTTAGGTTGTAGGAAAGAAAATCGCTTGATTCCCCCATCAACACAGTAAGTGTCGATAAAGGAATCCCTCCTGTGGAGCTATTGTACTCTCCTGGTGGGGGGGGGGCCATCTTGGCTAAAGCCGCCGGCAATTATCACATGAAAAATCCGTCAGGCTGGTTGTACCCAAGTTGATCGATTAATGATCTGGGGTACAAACACGGTTCGAATTTCAGCCGGTCCCTGCTGATCTGATTGAGATTTGAACTGTCTATGGCTGGCTTTAGGGAATCAGGACCTCTTTCGTCCTGCTGGTGACCCTCTTGTGGTAACTAAAGATCCATTTAGAAGATTCAGCATCTCCTTCCTCCCGCTGGTGAATTTTTCTACCAGTAGTGATAACTAAAGATCTCTGTAGAGGCACCAGGACCTCTTCCTGGTGATCCCTCTAGTGATAACCACAGATCTATATAAAGCCCCATACACACTATCAGATTTTCTGCTGATTTTTGTCTTCAGATTTACCAAAATTATATAATATGAGGTCAAACCTTAGGAGTTTCAATTTGTATGCAATCAGGCAGGCCCTTCACTACATGGTTTTGGTAAATCTGAAGGAAAAACTCAGCAGAAAAATGGATAGTGTGTATGGGGCTTAAGAGAAACAGGACCTCCCTCCTGGTGGTGACCCCTATATTCATGCACCCCAGAAGTGCTTAGCCAACTGGCAGGCTGCAGTGTTTGTTCATTTTGCAATCATCTAAAATAAGCACTCACACTTTGAAGAAGAATTTTTCTTTGGAGGAGCAAGATGAGTAAAACGATAAATGGTGGGTTTTCTAGAGGAGTTGGGAGGAAGTTTAGGAAGAAGCAAAAAAACTTTCTCAGAAATTGGCTTCAGGTGACTCAATATGTAAGCCTATGGGCAGTTTTGGTCTTTATGATACAGTTTATACCTGTAATATTGATTGTATCCCCGAAGTCGTTCTACTGTGCTGGCCCTGAAACTGTTTCTGTTTTGATTATTCTACATAAAGAACACCTTTGTGGGTTGAACCACGGAGAGCCTTTTGTTGTGTTAAGTGTCTAATCTATAGAATCGGAATACTGTGCAAATATCGCTTGTTCCCTGCAATCTACATGTAAACTAAGCTTTGTCATCCTGTATGAAGAAGGTGAGAAGAACAGCAGGAATTGTCATGTGAACATTCCCGCAAGGAGCCTCAGGAATTTTTTTTTTATGAAGAACTTGAAAGAGCAAATAGTGTAATATTTGCTGTAGACAAAGTGATTTTTTGTTGTCTATTGTGACTGTTTGGAACTTTCTTTTGTTATCGTTGTTGGCTTTACAGAATCAGAACTTTAATGCATTCCCTATCCTATGGTGTTCTTTTAAAGCCCTTGTTCTTGTTTTTTTTTTTTTTTTTTGCACATTTTGTGGCATTCTCCAGCATTAGTCAAATGTGTGCATTTATCGAAAGTCACTGGTTGTTGTGTGGACACCAAAGTGCTAAATCATAAAAACTGCACGCTGCACTGATCTTCATTTCCTATTTAAATCCGCTAACTGGTCTCATTCAAAAGACGTGTAAGAGCGTAAGGCTCGGTTCACACCAGACGCGGCACGACTTGCCACGCCGTGACCTGACAAGTCGCCCCCGTTCTGTACTACAGAACCATTCTAATAGGAGCGACTCGAGTCGCTCCGACTTAGAAAAAAGGTTCCTATACTACTTTTGCGGCGACCTCGGGCGACTTGCATTGACTTCTATACAGAAGTCGTTTTGCAAGTCGCCGCTGAGGTCGCGGCAGGTCGCGGCGCGGCAAGTCGTGCCGTGTCTGGTGTGAACCGAGCCTAACTGGCGTGCTAAAATGCTTGATTTTGATGTAAATGTAGCTGTTTGCATTGTTTTTTATTACTATGTCTGGAAATAAAAATTATATTTTTTCAAAGTCAAGTATGGAATCCGTTTCAGGACCCTAATCAAGTTTTTATTACAGTCTGTTCTCCAGTTAAGGGCTCATTGACACTAGTGGCTGTGCACTAAGCTGTGGTAAACGCATGTGAGTAATGTACGGGTGTGCATTTTGTTGTTACAAAGCATCACACTGCTTATTAAACCAGCCATAGATGATTTGAATCTTGGCCAGTTTATCAAAGAACTGATCGAGATTCTAACCAGATATGGGCAGGCTAAATGTTCTCAAGTTGATCGATCAACTTGGGTTCAACCACCCTGCTGGATTTTACATGCAATTATCACTAGTGGCTGGTATAGCCGCTAGCAATAATCATTGTGCTCTCCTTGCCAGAGACCCCCCCCCTCCCAACCCCTGCGCCACGAGAACACAATGGCTCTGCAGGAGGGATTCCCCTGTTAACAAGAGAAAGAAATTCGCTCTGTCTATGGATTGCCTTATTTTTTAAGGGCTGGTTTACACCAGAATGCAGTGTGGGAACCCTGCGTTCTGTTGCATGTTTCCTGCACTGCATTTAAAAACGCACTGCCCTTGCAATCTGCAGCAAGTGTCAGTGCAAAGTTACTGATATCCCAAATGCAGGTCGTAATAGCAGTGCCTTTACAGAATTACCATGCAATCCAGTTGCAGCGTATTTCTAAAAGTAGTGCATGTACTACTTTTGCTGCGGTTTGGCACGATATTAGCCAATTCAAATGAACGGGCTGCAATCGAGCTGCACCCGCATTGCATGTGAAACGCATGGTGCATTCCTGTGCGATTCATGGTGTGAACCGGCCCTTAACACTATTGGAAGGTCACAAAATTACATTTCATTTAACTGTATGCATGAGATGTGGTGTCGTGTGTTGTGCTGTGTAAAAATGCACACATGATGGATTTTGTATGCAGTGCACACCACTGCACATGTATGGTGCAACAGGTCATAGAATCAACTGCTGATTTACTTGGTGTGGAGGCTGACCAATCAGCTGCGACAACGAGCTTAGCTGTGCTTACTGCTTGCATCATCAAGTCTCTCTGTGGTTCTAAAGTTTGCCAAATATCAATTCATGTGTGGCTGTCCCAGGTAAAACAGAAGTCAATCATTAGATCAACGTTTGTCGAATTGGATCGACTTCTGTAGAATGGGAATGTTGGGAAAACCTTTGTCGAACTGCAGCCACTGACCAGTGTACTTGACAGTGAGGAGTCCCGCTGTTAAAGAAGAACTCCATCTTTCCACACACTTTACATAGTTCATTTGGGCCAAGTTGGCCCCAATGAACTACTGTATGTCCCTCGCTAACCTGTGAGGCCGCTGGATGTGTGGAATAAACTGTATGCAGCTGCGGCTTCATACAGCACACCGCACTCTGTTCCGGGTGTGAGCCGACATTTCCTGTCTCATACCCGGAACACAGAAGTGTCAGCCACTCAGAGCAAGCGGCGTATTCTATCAATGAATACAAAGCTTCCTCCTATTGGCTGAGTCAGAGGTTGTATTCCTCTATGTATTCACCAATAGAATTAGTGAGGGATATAGTTTGTTTCGACCAGTTTGTAATGTGTGTTAAAAGATGGAGTTTTTCCTTAAGCCTGCCATAGATGGATCGAATCTCAGCCGGTTTGGCAGGGACTTGCCATAATTCGATCCATCTATGGGCAGGCTGGTTGTCCTGAAGTCAATCCATGGATGGACTTCAGGACAACCAGGCTGTTGGATTTTATTCCATGTGATCACTGTCTGCAGTTTTAGCCGCCAGCAGTGATCCTTATGTCCTGCTGGCATAGAAGACTCCCTGCTGGCAGAACACAATAGCGCTGCGGGAGGGATTCTCCCATCAACACCAACGGCGTTAATGGGGAAACTGAGCAAATGTTTTTCCTTCCACCACAGGAAATTGCATAATCTATGGGCTACTTTGAATAAAATTTCCTGGCAGGGGGATTCCTCCATCTGCCTGGTTTGTGGAGGATGGAGGAATCCATTTTTTTTTTTTTTCTACTCATCCCACTGGCAGAATGAAAAAACAACAACCCCCCCTACAGTCTGGCTTCTGCCCACAGCATTCTACTGAATCTGCCCTGCTAAAACTCAGCAATGACCTACTAACTGCTAAAACCAATGGGCACTACTCCATACTCATACTTTTAGACCTCTCTGCTGCCTTTGACACAGTTGGCCACCTGCTCCTCCTCAGCAAATTACGCTTCCTTGGCCTCCGCAATTCTGCTTTATCCTGGTTTTCCTCCTACCTATCTCAACGCACTTTCAGTGTCACTTCAACTCCATCTCCTCCTCTCCCCTTCCTCTCTCGGTTGGGGTACCCCAAGGTTCTGTCCTTGGGCCCCTCCTATTCTCGCTCTATACCTCTTCCCTGGGCCAGTTGATAACCTCCCATGGTTTCTAATACCACCTCTATGCCAACGACACCCAGATCTATCTCTCCACTCTTCAACTCACCCCCTCGATCTCCTTACAGATCTTAAACTTATTGAATGACATATCAGTATGGATGTCACACCACTTCCTCAAACTCAATCTTTCTAAAACGGAGCTTGTTATATTTCCTCCTTCACGATCCCCCCAGTGACTTCACCATTAATATCAACAACATAACCATTGATCCCTCCACACATGCCAGGGTCCTGGGTGTAATCCTTGACTCTGACCTCTCCTTCAGCCCCCATATCCAATCACTGGCTAAATTCTGCCGCCTTCACCTCCGCAATATCTCCAGAATTGGACCCTTCCTGACTAATGACACCACAAAGCAACTCGTTCACTCCTTGATTATTTCCTACCTTGACTACTGCAACTCTCTCCTTAATGGCCTACCCTTAAGTAGGCTATCCCCCTTCAGTCTATTATGAATGCTGCTGCTAGACTAATACACCTCACTAATCGATTCCTGACTGCTGCCCCTCTCTGCCAATCCCTTCACTGGTTTCCCCTACCCCACCGTGTAAAATTCAAAATGCTAACCATAACATACAAAACCATCCACAACATCGCCCCCATCTACATCACCAACCTCATTGGCAGATATCACCCAAATCGTCCTCTCCGTTCCTCCCAGGACCTCCTGCTTTCTAGCTCCCTTGTTACCTCCTCTCATGCTCGCCTTCAAGACTTCTCCAGAGCCTCTCCCATCCTCTAGAACTCCCTGCCCCAGTCTGTCCGATCGGCCCCTACCCTGTCCACCTGAAAACTCATTTATTCAGGGAAGCCTATCCCACACCCACCTAACAACTGTCCCCGAGCCACCCTCATCAAATCACTCTCTGCAGCTATTACCTTTTGTACCACCACCCCCTCCTTTAGAATGTAAGCTCTACGAGCAGGGCCCATCTGTACCTTTTGTATTGTACTGTAATTGTGTTGCCCCCCCGTATACATTGTAAAGCTCTGCGTAAACTGTTGGCGCTATATAAATCGTGTATAATAATAATAATAATGTGTTGGCATCCTCCTACATTTTCTGTTTTGCCCTTCGTTTTACTTCAAACATTTAGAGAATTACTTTATGAAGCCTTATTGTCTTATGTTTTACTTATTTGTGCTTTTTTTGTATGTTTTTCCCAACAGTAAAAGCCAGAACTGGCCAGCTAGCCAAGGTCAAGTGGGTTGTCAGTATTGTTTTTTACGTGCTACAGGTAAGTTACAGTTTGTTTTTAATAATTTTTATTAAGCAGAAATTGATGCAAGTTATACAAAAAGTCCATACTCCAGCTATGTACAGTCATTAGAAAATATCAAATGTGTTTGGAGCACAAATAAAATGATAAAACTGGAGTAGTCAGAATCTGGTGTAGCTGTGCATTGGTAGCCAATCAGCTACTAATTTCAGCTTGCTCAGTTAATCTTTGACATTAGAACCTGGAAGCCGATTGGTTTCTTTGCAGAGCTGCACCAGGTTTTGCACTCTCCAGTTTAAGTAAATCTCCCCCACTAGTATGTCTCTATATTAGTTTAGGTCATTCTCTGTACCAGCTTTTCTCAACAAGGGTTCCATGGAACCCAGAGGTTTCTCCAAAGATTGTTAGGAGTGGATTGATTTCTCACCAGATGGCGTTGGTATAGTTCCAGTGCTGGTGAAATGCAGTAGGGGACGGTGAAGAATCGAGAAACTTCAGTGGGAATAGAGCCAGGGACCCAGCCAACGGGTCCAACTTGTCTGTCAAGCCAGGGACCGAGCAGGCCAGTGGGGTGAAGCTTGAGAAGTATCTGGAGTGCCAAGCTAGGGACCCAGCAGAGATGCGCGGGTGACGCTTGAGGAGGATACCACTATGAAGCTTGAAGGAGCTCAACAGATTCAGTGACAGTGAATCAGTGGGCTGAAGAACTACAAGGAGTTGTTGTAGTGAAATTGAAGGAACTGTTAAAGACTGTTACCATAGGAGACAGCATTCCTACACATGCAGATGTGGCGTCTTGCTGGATGCCTTTCCCTGCATGGCTGTCCTCCTATTGAAGTCTCGGCTTCTGCCAATTAATCCTGCAACTACCTAAAGGTGTCCTGACCCTAGATCCCCCAAAAAGGGTTATTAAGAGAAATAAATGTTCCTTTCCATCCAAGAAGTGTCTGGTGCCCGATAACTTAACTACTCTACATCCACCATGCCTCACAACCCACTACATACAGAAGGATGTCAGCTATCCCTGGCCCTGTCGGTTCTCTTTAGATTAAAGGAGGCCTGGGACCTTGCTACATAAAGAAGCACTTTCCCAAGTCATCCAAGACATGAGAGATAGGCTCCACCTCCTACAGGAAACATAAGCACAGATATATTTAAAAAGGTCGCACACAGGCTGCCCCTCAGTTCTTGTGTTTCCTGCATCCTGCAAACATCAGCAGAGGAAGATAATCATCACCAGTTTGTTAAATTTTTTCATATATTTGGGGCAGGCGTATTTGAATCTCTCTCTTTCCACCTGTGTTGGGCAGGCTAGGTGGTCTGCTGCAGGTTGTCCAGGGCAGAGGATAGCATGGGAAAGTGGGCATGGCCCCTAAGATTTTTTCCCCCTTTCCTCTAGTCACCATCTCTTTTTTTAGTCAAAAATGTTTCGGAGATGTTCTCCCACCTCCTGCACCCTAGGGTGGAATGTGGGGAAGGTGAAGGGCCCAGGTTACACTCACAGTGAAACCGACCAGGAGGTCCTGGTAAAGGAGCCCCTGGACGACGTAATCGATTACGAAACGCGTGATCCCCATAACGGGGGATCACGGGCATCTGGTAAGAAGTAATTCCCTCTAAACTTGGTGGTGGATTCAGCACGTTTTTATTAGCAGTTGGAGTCATCACTGCACATAAAGATGGACTTTATTGATTAAGATTTAAGCATCGGTGGATTATTCGCAGATGGACTTTATTGTTTTTCTTCGTATTTCATTTATGTTTCAATGGCATTTATTAAAGTTTACGGTACAGAACAATATGCTCATTATACATTTTGTACAGTATGTATAGTCACAAGAGAATCATAGTTTGGTCTCTTAACATAACAACAAACAGAGCATAAGAAAAAGAGATCTATTCACCTGCCTGGACAGTGTACTTTAAGTCCATGGGAGGTGAACCTTCTAGTTATTATAACAAGGTAGTCCGTATATGTGACTCCTGAAATAGGGGCCCTTTAACCTCATGCTATTTTCAGTTGGCCCGGCCCCTCCCCCACAGGGAAGAGCCCACCCCCATTACACTAATGGGGGGGGGGGTCAAGCATCTCCCACATGCGGGCGGGGCCCCAACCAACTTCAGTTCTCCCTATATGGGCCCTTATAGTCTATAACTCTGCATAGAATTGGTACTTTAATGAGCATATGAATTTTAACAGAGTAAGGTAGAAATCGTAATTTTTGCTGCAATAAATATGAAGGTAAGTAATCGCCTTTGGGAATTTGAAGCTTCCATTACCCTATCGCCCAGAAGTGCTTGTTTGGCAGATTTGGTTAAATTTATCTGGGTAAGGGTATTCACAAAATTGTAGACCCTGATCCAGAATCTTCTGACCTTGGGGCATGTCCACCATATATGATAGGTAGTTCCATCCTGACCACAACCGCTAAAACACTTGGGGGTAGCTCCATGTACAAAGGTGGCCAGTCTGACCGGCACCATATACCATCGTAATAACACCTTGTAATTAGCTTCTATTATCAAGGTATTTATAAGTGATCTGGACGCTGATTCTGACATAGCATGCCATTTTTCTAGGTCAAGGGTTTCCAGGAGATCCTTCTCCCACTGGAGCATATAACTTTTGTCAGTGCATTCATCAATAATGTATATATGGCCTCCATGTTTATCATAGCTATTACATAAGTGCTCCATAGGGGTCAGGGCCACCAGGTCACCCCCACAAGCCAGAGATTGAAGGTAGTGGTGAAGTTGAGTGTATCTGTAGCGTTCTACTGATGGCATTTGATATTCCTCAATCATAGCGTGTTCTGTCAGCAAACCTCTGTTGTCGCAAAGATCTGCTATTCTTAATAGGCCCTTATTGGTCCACCATTCAAAGGCTAATGGAGTGAACGCACTATTTTTAAGTATGGGTGCCAATGGAGTATGAGGTGATTTAAATTTATGAGTTCTAGTAAGCCTTCCCATATTTCTAGTGAGAAGGATAGGGAGGGACATAATATTCTTTGTCTTTCTTTAGGTGGAATTCGCATTTAATTTATATTTATTTTTATTTTTGTTCACTAGTGGTATTTATTTGATCAATTATTTTTTCACAATAATATAATTATCAATTAAGATTCATATATTAAAGTGGTTGTATGGTCATTTTTTTTTTTACTTTTACCTACAGGTAAGCCTATAATAAGGCTTACCTGTAGGTAAAAAAAAAAAAAAATCTCCTAAACCTGTACGGTTTAGGAGATATTCCCCTCGCAATGAGCTGCTGACTGCAGCGGCGCATGCGCACAGGGGATTCTAGGCTGAAAGTGGATCGTGGATCGGGCCAGATGTCGGGGCCTCGTTCTAAGGTAAGTATTTCATAATGAGCTAGTATGCGGTGCATACAAGCTCATTATGCCTTTTCCTTTGCAGGTCAAAAAAAACTTCAGCGGGTTTACTCTCGCTTTAAGTTTGAATACTGGTATAATATGTATTGATTAAGTTATCATTCATGATCTATTAGGTTTAGCGCAATTCTATTTTTCTTTTAATTTATTTTCACTGTGTTGGTGTTATGCAGGTGAATTGCAGCTATCTTGGGTACTTTGTACTCAAGTTAAGTATATTTTTCATAGCGCGTGTTTTTTTCCATTTTTTCGATTGTGTTCTGACACGTTGGGAGCGAACATAGCACAGAAAGCAGCACAGAACTGCTATATTCCCTCTATTTAGGTGCAGGCCTTGCACCACGTATTATTTCATTCCGAAAGAGACACTGAAATTGGTAGCATAGACCGACCCGAAACAGGTCTCTCTGTCCTGGAAATGTGGTGCATGCCACAAACGACAGTTTGCAGTGCCTTTTATAATGGGGCAGAAAGCTTAGTTAATACCCCAGAATGTGTTTCTGATGCATACATTATAGCATTATCTGTAAAGGTAAAAATCTTTAAAAGGATTTGGCAGTCTGTGGTGGGAATACTCCGGGGGAAATCCCTGTGATTACACGAGTGCTAATTAACTTTACAGAGAAACAAACAGCAAGGACCCTCAGGCTGCTAGATTTTTACACCGGCAACAACACAAGTTAGGCAGAATTCAGCTTTTATCATTCTTTATCCACGAAGGTGGTGAAAACCTTTTACTGAAAAAAAACAAATTGTTAATTTCAGCAATTCAAACCTAGAAATCTGAGAGTCAAGTTGTGTTAAACAGCTCTCTTCTTAAAGCCAACCTTGCACCAATAATTCTGTTCTAACAGTGTAATATGTATTGCGCATTCATATTTTGTAAATTAAAATTTAACTATGGACTCCCGTTAAAAAAAAAAAAAAAAAAAAGTGATACATATTTATATGTGCATCTGCCCTTACCATTTTCTCTTAGTCCATCTACAATGTCTCACAAATTCCGGTTAATGCGATCAGTGGGCTCCATCTAATGTGGCTTCCTGTGATGATGTGTCAATGGTGCTGCAATGCTCTTGAATTCATGTTGAGCTGCCACTCTCACATAGGACTTACAGTGCCTTGAAAAAGTATTCCCACCTCTTGAAATTTCCCACATTTTGTCATGTTACATCCAAAAATGTAAATGTATTTTATTGGGATTTTATGTGCTAGACCAACACAATTGTGAAATGGAATGAAAACGATAAACGGTTTTCAAAATTCTTTGCGAATAAATATCTACAGCCAGAGCTACGATGGAATGGTTTAGATCAAAGTATATTCATGTGTTAGAATGGCCCGTCAAAGTCCAGACCTAAATCCAATTGAGAATCTGTGGACTCAAGACTTGACAAATTGCTGTTCACAGATTCTCTCCATCTAATCTGACAGAGCTTGAGCTATTTTGCAAAGAAGAATGGGTAAATATTTCACTCTCTAGATGTGCAAATCTGGTAGAGACACCCCCAAAAAGACTTGCAGCTGTAATTGCAGAGAAAGGAGGTTCTACAAAGTATTGACTCCGGGGGGCTGAATACAAATGCACACCACACTTTTCAGATATTTATTTGTAAAAAAATGTGAAAAACATTTATCATTTTCCTTCCACTTCACAATTACCGTATGTGCCACTTTGTGTTGGTCTATCACATAAAATCCCAATAAAATACATTTACATTTTTGGTTGTTACATGACAAAACGTGGAAAATTTCAAGGGGCATGAATACTTTTTCAAGGTACTCTACCTGCTTGCATTACAGTGGGATGAAGAGAATGTTCCATAGGGCAAGGCTATCACAAGCCTATAGCTTGGCCACACTTGGTCCTGCCCTCTGGATTGACAGCACTGCCAATGTTGCTTAAACCCTCCCACTATAAGCTGCAGTGTCTGGGAGGGTGTGTGTGAAAAGCAAATAAAGAAGGATTTAGCAAAGTCAGGGCAAGGTAAAGCACATTTTTTGTTTATTTTATGAGGCTTAAGCATTGCATAGTATTTGTATTTGATACTTGTTTAGACCGTCATAAGCTTTTGGTTATTTTTTTTTTAGACACAATATGTAATAAAATCACTGTGATTATGTGATATTCTGAGATCAAGTCTTGACCATACCATCTCTAGGTTACTGGGGCATTAAGAATTCCCCCAGTACTAACAAGAATCCTGTTCAAATGACCATCTTTCAGTCGGTGGATAGTATGCAGTGACATATTGCATTAAACCCAGTCTGCGCACACTGTATGATCACTTGCTGAGTTTGCAGAATTTATGAGTAGCTTAACTCAAAAAGTCACAGAAGTTGAATGCAGCACAATGTAAATTCAGACAAGTGTACTGCAGAGGATTTTTTTTCCAGTCTTTGACTGCTTTTTTGATCAGCAGATCGCGGATGCAGACACCTGCAGACTGTCAATGTAGCTGTTTGCCTATACATCTGATACGGGCAGGCAGTTACATCAGTCCAGGAAGATTCAATGAACTACAATGCAAGTAGTCAGCTACTAAGGCTGTTGGCACTTTTAGTCTACTCATTCACAGAATTTTGACAGCAGATGTGGGGAAAAGATACCTGGCCCACTGTCACAAAGAAGGGGCTGGGGTAATCGGTGGGGGTGGGTTTATGCAGAAGCAGGAACATGTTATATTTTCTACCCTAAATACAGGTGGAACATGTAACATGCTCTCGGAGGTGAACCTATCCTTTAACTCTTCAGTAAGACAAATTTTAATCCAGTGCAGTTTTATTTTCAATAAATGGAGTATAGAGGATGTTTTCCAGTTTTTGAAGTATAAGAAGACAATAGCATTCTATACTTTTTCCCTGCAATGACCAATGCTGGCTGAGAGAAAAGAGAAGAAGTTGGAGCGTCCGGCTAGAACTAAACTAACTAGCTCTAAACCATAGTAGAGAACAGAGGGAGACACCAAATAAAGAAGATAATCAAGTTGTAGTGGTGCTGAACTACCACTAGATGTCAGTATACATCAGATCATAATAACAATTCATGCAGTAGCAGTAAAATAGAGATGGGACACAGCACAGGCTGAGGTCAACCTAGAATTGGGTTGTTAGAATTCGTAGAGGCCCTGACTCGGAATGATGCTCTGCTGGACCTGGCAATCTTAAACCATGCAGAGCTTATTATTAATGTTCATATACAAGAACATCTGGGTAGCAGTGACCATAACATGATTTTATTTAATGTTAGTTGTAAGCAACAAACACATACGGGAAATATAAAAACACTTAACTTTAAGAGAACAAATTTTCCAAGGATGAGAGCTGCTCTCCAAGACTTCGATTGGCAGGGAATATTGGTATTGTTAAACACAGAACAGAAATGGGAATTCTTGAAAAAGACTGTATGCAAACTCACTGCAAAGTATTTTCCCATGGGCAATAAGTTTAAAAGGCTAAAAATAAAACCTATGTGGCTCACGGCCAAAGTTAAAAAAGCTATAAATGATAAGAAAAGAGCTTTTAAAAAGTATTAAAATGAAGGAACACTATCATCGTTTAAATGTTACAAAGACTATAACAGAATATGTAAAAAGGAAATCAAGGACGCAACAATTCAAAACGAATGACAGATTGCAAAAGATAGTAGGACAAACCCCCAAAAAACTCTTCAAATATATTGATAGTAAAAAGGTCAGGTCTGAACATGTAGGCCCTTTACAAAATAATATAGAGTGGGTGATTGGGGACAAAGAGAATGCAAATTTATTAAATACTTTCTTCAGCTCTGTGTATACAAACGAGCATGGGGAGCTCATGTTCATAATAGGGATGGTATTGACACAGCCCGAAATGATTCACAATGGCTGAAAAGTGATATGGTACAGAATAAAGGTAAATAAAACACTAGGACCAGATGGCATCCACCCACGGATCCTAAAAGAATTGAGTTCTGTCCTTTCAAAGCCATTGTTTCTCATTTTTGAGGACTTGAATGGTACAACTGGATTGGCGTAGGGCCAATGTGATGCCTATATTTAAAAAGGGATCAAAGTCTATAGACCTGTTAGTTTAACTTCTATAGTCCGGAAGATACTGGAGAGTTTAATAAAAGACCATATAGATGAGTTCTTGCTAGGAAAAAAAACATTTTAAGCAAAGGTCAGCATGGGTTCATGAAAGACAGACGTCAGATAAATCTGATTTCTTTTTATGAAGAGGTAAGTAAAACCTGTGACAGAGGGGTAGTGGTGGACGTGGTATACCTGGATTTTGCAAAAGCGTTTGACACAGTTTCCCCCATACGGCTCACGTGTAAGGTAAAGTCTACTTGGAAAGATCAGTTTGTAAATGGATAGAAAAGTTGCTAAAAGACTGACTTCAGAGAGTAGTGGTTAATGATTCTTACTCTGAATGGTCTAAGGTTATCAGTGGTGTACCCCAAGGTTCAGTGTTGGGACCCTATTTTTTAATATCTTTATAAATGATATCGGGTCTGGGATTAAAAGTACGATTTCTGTCTTTGCAGATGACACTAAGCTATGCAGTGGAATAACATCCTCACAGGATGTCTCCAACTTACAAGCCAACCTCAATGCACTGTTTAATTGGGTGACTATATGGCAAATGAGGGTTAGACCCCTTTCACACTGAGGGTGTTTTGCAGGCGCTATAGCGTTAAAAATAGTAACACAGGCAAAGTAGCCGATCTGCACATCCTCAGTTGTGTCTTTTATGCTGGAAAGCACATTTAATTGTTGATTAGCGCTAGCCAGATCACATGATATTGACATCACACATGTGGGCGTATAGGGTTTTCTTGCCCACCACTAGGAGAATACTAGGCATTACTTGTTATGTAACACACAGAACTCTTTAGTTCCACCCAGGGGGCGGTCCCTTGGGCAACAATCCTCCAGCCTGCCATGCAGTCATCAGTTTTATTTTGCCTAGTGAAGGAGAAGGACCTAGGAACCCTGCGGGCCCATCAGTCCATGTTATTTTTTGCAGAAGCGTGACTTTAAGGTGATTGATCCTGTGATCTGCTATCAACAGCCGGCTGGGTGACAGGCTGGATACTCTTATCCTTGTAGTCTCCCCAGTCCGGCCATCGAGCGTGTGCAGGCCACAGCTAGGCGCTAGGCAGGCCACGATGAAACCTCAACTCCAGAGGTGGTGGTGAGCTTTTATGCTCCAGGGCATACATATGACCGGGCTACTGATGTCTGCGTCACAGTGTGCCAGGCCAGCAGCCACCCTGTACTGATCAGTGAGTGGGTCTGTGATGGAATGTCTCCCAGCTCTTCAGGACTGGTAAGTACAGCTCTCCCTGCCTCGATGGGGTTGAGCAGCTGGGAATTCCCTGGGAGGTCGATTCGAGGGTCCCTCACCTCCCTCTCTTCTCTCCCTGTCCCCCCTTCCATCTGGGGATGCTGCTGAGCGGTGTGTGTGTGTCTATGCAGGGGCTCTCCAGGTCGGCTCTCACCTGGGGGGGAGGGTTGCGCTGGCTAGCTGTGTCCCGGGTCCTATTCTTCATGCCCCTGGAAGGTGTCTGTGAGGCCATGCTGGTGTACTGCACAGCGCTGTGCTCACCGCCATTGTTTCTCTTATATTCACCGACCGACACAGCTCCTCTCTGTAACCAATTGGGTTGTCAGCCCTATCACTGGAGATACTAGGCAAAGTTGTAACACAACACTTCAGAACTTTCAGTTCCGCCCAGGGGGCGGTCTCTAGGCTACAACCCCCACAGCCTGCCCTAGCAGACTCAGTTTTTTCTTGCCTAGCGAAGGAGATAGACCTAGGAACCCTGCGGGCCCATAGGTCCGTGTTTTTTTGATGCACAAGCTTGGCTTTTTGCGCAAGATGAATGATCCTGTGATCTTCTATCAATAGCCGGCTGGGTGGCAGGCTGGTCCACTTATCCTTGTAGTCTCCCCAGTCCGGCCGTCGAGCATGTGCAGGTCGCAGCTATGGCTCGGCAGGCCACGACATACCTCAGCTCCAGAGGTGGTCGGTGAGCTTTATGCTCCGAGGCATACATATGACCGGGCTACTGATGTCTGCATCACAGTATGCCGGGCCAGTAGTCTTCCCTGTACTGATCAGGAGCTGACTACCATGGAATGTCTCCCAGCTCTTCAGGACTGATAAGTCCAGCTCTCCCTGTCTCGGCAGGGTGGAGCAGCTGGGCATTCCCTGGGGGGGCTGTACATGTGCTGAGTGGTGTGTTTGTGCCCTGGGCTCTCACCTGGGGGTTTAGCTGTGCTGGGTGCCTGGGTCCTGCAGCTTAGTCCCGCTGGATGCCTGTGTAGTCTGCCCCTGTGTTGGTGCAGTGGTGTGTCTGCCACATGTTCTCTCTAGCCTCTCATAGTGTTGATCGGCGTCCATTTTAAGTATGGGCAAGGGTCAGACATGCTTCTGGCTTCAAGCGGCCATTTTCCTAGTGATTCTCTATTAGAACACTGGCGGCCATTTTCTTGTAGCCGGCCCGTGTTTTTTGTGCTCTAGCAGCAGCCCCTGTGCCCTCAGCCTCCTGTTTGGTCATCACAGAGCGCTGGGAGGTCTATCCTGTGATTCTGGACACGTGTGTCAGATCGCTCACTGATCGTTCACCGATCCTACGACCGGCCGGCCACCGACACAGTTTTGCTATCTCTGCATCTGGGAGCGCTGGGGATCATCAGGCACTGCAGTAATACAGCGTGGAACTGCCCAGGGTGGTGAGTCCAGCAGGTTAGAGCCCCTCAGTCAGCGGCAGCAGGAGGGTGGGACTGTCACTGTCCTAAGTCCCCTTCGGGTGGCAGACAGGGTAGGGTCAGCATGGCTTCAGAAACTGGTGTTTCTTCCCCTAAAATCCAGGCAATTGCAACCGGGTCACCTGCGGACTGTGCGGTCCCTATGGACACCCTTGCGGCGGTCCTCAATTTGTTAGTTGCCAAGATAGAGGCGGTACGTGGGAAGAAAGGTGCTAAAAAGCGGTCCCTGCCCCCCCTGTCCTCTGGGGAGAGCTCTGACTCAGACTCGGGTCCTGCTGAGGCCGGTGACCCCTGCTTTGTCTTGTCAGATGACGCTGACCAGGACCGTTCGGACAGTGAAGATTAGTCCGGGTCCGTGAGTGACAAAGCTCTAGCTGGAGCACTTATCACAGCTGTGCGTGATACCCTGAAGATTCAGGAGCCAGCGGATCCCTCTGCTGATGTACCAGTCCCTTTTGGGTCCCACAAGCCAGCACGTTCATCTAAAGGTGTTCCTGTATCTGACTTATTTTGGTAAGTTTAGTTACAAGGAATGGGGTCGCCCCGCAACGGACCTTTGCGGTCCCCAAATACATGGTGGTGCATTACCCCTTTGAGGAAAGGCTTCTAAAAAAGTGGTCGGCTCCTCCGGTCGTGGACCCCCCAATATCCAGGTTAAATAAAGTAACCACGATCCCGGTTGAGGGGACTCCTGCATTCAAGGATCCCACAGACAGGAAGGCCGAGGCAGTGGCTCGTTCCTTGTTTACGGTTGTGGGGTCAGCCGTGCGACCTGCACTGGCATCCGCACTGGTGTTGCAGACACTGACTGAGTGGGCAAAACTTTTGCACCGCGAATTGGGAGAGAAACAGGCCTCCCCTGTCTGCGTGGAACTAGCAGACCAACTAGTGCAAGGCCTTAAGTACGTCTGTGATGCGGCTCTGGATACTCTCCCTCTGTTATCCAGGGCTTCAGTGTCAGCTGTGGTGCTGAGGCGCCTGATTTGGCTAAAATGCTGGTCTGCTGACCAGGATCCAAGAAAGCCCTGACGGATTTTGCCTTCCTTGGCGACCGGCTCTTTGGAGCCTCGTTAGATGACATTATTAAAAATATCACTGGGGGTAAGAGTACTCTACTCCCACAGGCCAGGAAGGCTAAGGAGCCACGCCGCAGGCAAGGGCCCTCTTTTTCCGCTCACAAGCGGCTTTTTCATCCACCCAGTGCTTTGACGAAACGTCCCCAGCCCGACAGGATGCCCACGGATGGTTAAAAACGTCCCTGGAACCGCAAGCCTAACAAGCCTGCGAATAAAAGTGCTACCACATGAAGGTTTGCCCCCACCCGGATCTAGGGTAGGGGGTCGCCTTCGGGAGTTTGCAGCCCGGTGTTCCTCTCGGTTATCCGACCAATGGGTCTGCGATCGGATTTTCACAGGCTACAAGATAGTTACTCTCTTGGACGCAAAACAGATTCTTCCCCTCCAGCGTATCCGTTTCCCTGGGTCGCCGGGAGGCCATGTTGGGGGCTGTAAGGGTCATGCTGAATCCAGGGGTAATTGTACCTGTTCCGGAGCTTCCAGGGATTCTACTCAAATCTGTTTGTGGTTCCCAAGAAGGAAGGGGTACGTCCAATCTTGGAAATGAAAGCCCTCAATCACTTTGTAAAAGTGCAGAGGTTCAGGATCGAATCAGTGGAATCAGTTCGCTCAGTAGTCACTGCACTCCATCAAGGGGACTCCCTGGCGTCCTTGGGCATCCAGGATGCGTACCTGCACATACCTATATGCCTTCAGCATCAAAAGTTTCTGCGTTTCTGGCTCTTTCTTTTTGGTATGGCATCAGCCCCCCTAGTCTTTACCAATGTATTGGCTCCAGTATTGGCCTTTCCTCCACTGAAATTGTTGCCATGTCTGCGTCACAGAGTGGAACCCGAGGGGATCCCAGTGATACTGGTGGCCCCAGATTGGCCTCAGCGTCCCTGGTACGCAGATCTGGTGCGTCTGGTGGCTCCCTGACGACTGCCGTTGTGAGAGGACCTCCTGTCTCAAAGTCCGATTTTTCATCCTGCTTTACCATCGCTGGCTTTAACGGCATGGCTGTTGAGAACCAGGTGTTGAGGAATCGGGTTCTGTCGGACTCGGTGATTCCAACTATGTTGAGGGCACGGAAATCTTCTTCTAGGAAGATATACCATCGTACCTGGAAGGCTTACATCTCCATGTGTGAGGAGAATGGTTGGCATCCGCGTTCCTTTTCCATAGCAAGGATCCTGCTGTTTCTCCAGCAAGGAGTAGACCAGAGATTGTCATTGAGCACCATCAAGGGGCAGATCTCAGGCCTGGCTGTCTTTTTTCAACGACCCCTGGCATCGCACTCCTTAGTGGGTACCTTCGTTCAGGGGGTACGACACGAGCTCTTTTTATGGTAATGCACTAGGTCAGTGCGCCTTCCTTTTTTGTTTTGTTTTTCTCCAGTATCTGAACACCCAATGTTCTAAAGGAGGGCTGCAAGACCTTTTGACACTACCATCCTAAACTGTCGGTATCACACTTCAAAGACCAAGGCACCAGAGCGCAGGAGAAGTTGTTGTTTTTGTACTGTTATGTTTATGCACTGTTGCATTACTTCTGCAATGTTGCGGTGTTGGGGATCCCTCCTGTTGAGGATACCCGGTTATATGGTGGTGTTTTTCCACAAACTGCTGTTTTTTTGTGGGTTTTGTTTCACTAGTTCCCACTTGCTATGGTGGATGAAGTTTTTATGCTGTTTTTCCCACCCCTCGTTTGGCACTGCTTGGGGACGTCCCATTTTGTTACAGAGAGGAGCTGTGTCGTCAGTGAATATAAGAGAAAATAGGATTTTTTTGTACTCACCGTAAAATCCTTTTCTCTAATTCATCGACCAACACAGCACCCGCCCCTCCTTTTTCTCTTTACATTATACTGCTTGTTGACTTACTGAGTCTGCTCGGTCTGGCATCAGCCCCCCGAGTCTTTACCAAGCTATTGGCTGCAGTTTTGGCGTTGCTGCGGCAACGTGGGGTCGCGATCGTGGGATACCTTGACGATCTCCTCCTGAGGGCATCTTCCACCTCAGAATTAGAGGAAGATGTGGCGATCACCATGCAGACCCTGCAAGAATTTGGGTGGCTGTTGAACCTAAAGAAGTTGGTGATTGTACCGACCCAGAGTCTGGAGTACTTGGGCTTGCTAGTGGACTCCAGGGAAGCAAGAGTTTTTCTCCCTTCAGACAAACTGCAGACTCTCAGATCCGCGGTAAAACTGCTGATGAACCGCAGAAGCTCCGCTTCTGCATGCGAGTCCTGGGACTCATGGTAGCCTCCTTCGAGGCAGTACCATATGCCCAGTTCCACACCAGAGTCCTGCAGAAGGAGATTTTGACAAAGTGGGACAAATCTCAGTTGTCCCTGGATCGACAGATCCAGGTGAGCCAGTCAGTCAGGGATTCCCTGAACTGGTGGCTGAGGTCCCCGGTGATTCAGTCAGGGAAGTCGTTCCTACCTCTGAAGTGGACAGTGATCACAACGGATGCCGACCTACCTGCCTTGGGTGGAGTGATGGGGGTTCAGTCGGCTCAGGGCCTCTGGTCGGCGGAAGAATCCAAGTTGCCTATCAATCTGCTCGAGCTAAGAGCGATCAGGCTGTGCCTCTCCACATGGTCGATGAGACTTCAGGGGCATCCGATCAGGATCCAGTCAGACAACACCACGGCTGTGGCATACGTCAATCACCAAGAGGGAACAAGAAGCTCAGCCGCCGCATTGGGAGGTCACTCACATACTTCGGTGGGCAGAGCGACACGTACCGGCCCTGTCGGCCATTTACATCCCGGGAGTGGAGAACTGGCAGGCGGACTATCTGAGTCGCCAGATGCTGGACCCAGGAGAATGGGCGTTGCATCCAGAGGTATTCGGGCTACTGTGCCTGAGGTGGGGCACACCAGACGTGGATCTTCTGGCCTCCCGTCTCAATCGGAAGGTGCCGAGATTCGTGTCCAGGACAAGAGATCCATGGGCAGGCACGTCAGACACGCTGGTGGCTCCGTGGGATCAGTACCAGCTGATCTATGCCTTTCCTCCACTGAAACTGTTACCATGTCTGCTCCGTAGAGTGGAAATTCAGGGGGGGATGCCAGTGATTCTGGTTGCCCCAGATTGGCCTCAGCGTCCTTGGTACGCAGACCTAGTGCACCTGGTGGCCGATGCCCCATGACGACTGCCGTTACGAGAGGACCTTCTTTCTCAAGGTCCAATTCCCCACCCTGCTTTACCATCGCTGGCTTTAACAGCATGGCTATTGAGAGCCAGGTGTTGAGGAAACGGGGTCTGTAGGACTCGGTGATCCCAATTATGTTGAAGGCACGGAAATCTTCTCGGAAGATATATCATCGTACCTGGATGTGTGAGGAGAAAGGATGGCATCCGCGCTCCTTTTCTATATCCAGGATCCTGCTGTTTCTTCAGCAAGGAGTAGACCAGAAATTGTCGTTAAGCACCATTAAGGGGCAAATATCAGCCTTGGCTGTCTTTTTTCAGTGACCCCTGGTGTCTCACTCATTAGTGAGTACCTTTGTTCAGGGGGTGCGACATGTAGTCCCTCCGGTGCGTCCACCGTTACCCCCGTGGGATTTGAACCTGGTGTTATCGGCGCTTCAAAAACCGCCGTTTGAAAATATCAGGGAGATTCCCCTGTTGACTCTTTCCCAGAAAGTGGTATTTCTAGTGGCCATCACATCGGCCAGGAGGGTTTCGGAACTGGCGGCCTTGTCCTGCAAGTCGCCTTATCTGGTTATCCACAAGGATAAGGTGGTGTTGCGTCCGCAACCATCTTTTCTACCGAAGGTGGTCTCGGCCTTTCATATCAATGAGGACATTGTGTTACCATCTCTGTGTCCTAAGCCGAAACACCCTAAGGAAGTGGCCCTTCGCCCTCTGGATGTGGTTCGGGCTCTGAAGGTGTATTTGTCTGCCACTGCTTCCTTTCGGATGTCAGACTCACTGTTTGTTTCGGTGGCTGGTCCAAACAAAGGCATGGCGGTCTCGTCGGCCACCATTTCCAGGTGGATCAGACAGATTGTAGTGCATGCCTACACCTTGAAGGGGCAGGTGCCCCCCTTTCTGGTCACAGCCCACTCCACAAGGGCAATCGGAATGTCTTGGGCCTTCCGACACCAAGCGTCTGTCGCTCAGGTGTGTAAAGCAGGGACCTAGTCATCTGTCCACACGTTTACCAAGTTCTACAAGGTAGACGTCAGTGCATCGGCTGATGCCTGTTTTGGCCGCAAAGTTTTGCAGGTGGCCGTATAGATGCAATTGAATAAGCAATATATTTTATTTTTTCCTGTTTTTTTGATAAAAACGCAGTACCGTTAAGTTAATGCGCTGTTGCATTACATTCTGCAGTTTTTGGTGCGGTTGTGGGTAGTCACTCCTGTTGAGGGTACCCTGGTTTTGTGGTGGATTTCTCCACGCGCTTTTTTTGTGGGTAAAGTTTCACTAGTTCCCACTTGCCATGGTGGATGAAGTTTTCTATGCTATTTTCCCAGCCCTCATTTTGCACTGCTTGGGGACGTCCCAATGGCTAAGAGAGGAGCTGTGTCGGTCAGTGAATATAAGAGAAAATAGGATTTTTTTGTACTCACCGTAAAATCCTTTTCTCTGTAATTCACCGACCGACACAGCACCCACCCCTCCTTTTTCTCTTTACGTTATACTGCTTGTTGACGTACTGATCACTGCATGGTAGGCTGGAGGGTTATTGCCCAGGGGGCGGAACTAAAGAGTTCTGTGTGTTGCATAACAAGTAATGTGCAAGACAACCCAATGGCTAAGAGAGGAGCTGTGTCGGTCGGTGAATTACAGAGAAAAGGATTTTATGGTGAGTACAAAAAATCCTATTTTTTTTTTTTACTAGTATTGGTGGCAATCGGACAGATTGGACACTTTTGACACTCTTTTGGGACCATTGACATTTATACAGTGATCAGTGCTAAAAATAGCCACTGGTTACTGTATAAATGTCTCTGGCAGGGATAGGGTTAACACTAGGGGGCGATCAAGGGGTTAAGTGTGTGTTCTGTGAGGGGATGGGACTGACTGGGGGAGGAGACAGATCGTTGTTCCTACTTAGTAGGAACAGACAGTGTGTTTCTCCTCCCCTGTAAGAACAGGGAAATCCCTGTTCCTTCTCTTGTGCACGCGATCGTGCTCCTAGAGCCCTATTAGCCCAATCTCGATCCAGTGATGTGCCCGAGAGCAGAGGCTCTCTCAGCTCTCTCTCTCCTCACTGATTCAGAGACAGCAGCGGGAACCATTGGCCCTCATAGCAAGTGGTTTGCTATGTGGACACTAGGTGGGGGGAGCAGGGTCACTATGGACCTCTGGGCAAAGTAATGCACTGGGGCCCCTACCAGCCTGTCCCAATTGATGCCCCTACTCTCAAGAATTAAAGTACTGTATTAATAGTTGATAGTATTAAACATATATATAATTAGTACTTTCAATAAAATCAATTTTAAACAATAAGAAAACATGCCATAAATTGAAGTCTAATCAACACAAAGGGCAAAGAATGGGGGGAGGGTGGGTCAGAAGGGCACAGTACAGGGGGAGTCAGTAGGGCACAATACCGGGATCAGGAGGGCACAGTACAGGCTTCCGGGATGCTGACCAGGGCACAGCCATCCCAGAACAGTTTTGTAAAAAATGGGACTGTCCCGGAAAATCTGGGACAGTTGGCAAGTATAATGTAATGCAAAATTATCCTGGGGCCCCTGGACAGGGTCCAAGGGTGCCCATGCTTAAAGAAAGCCCTGGGGGGAGGAGCCTGGATTGCCTGGGGCCCCACAGATAAGTAGGACATTTGTTATTTGAAAGAAAAAAAAAATACATTTAAAATCAGTTTAACGTGAAGGCACTTTGAAATGATTGACTCACTCACGGATAATTTATTGTTGTATTTATGCATGCCCTTTGTTCCTTGTTAATGTCCTCATGCTGCATGCCTGGTGCGTTCCTGGAGTGACAATAAGAAACAGTCACTATTTGCTGTTGACCCATGTGACAGTATTTATAACCAGTCACGCTTTCTCTCCTTTCGGTATCGTTTAATAAGCAAAGTAAATATTTGCTTTTGATGTGTTTACTCATCCATTATCTAAGCATTCATCTGAAATATAACAACCCGGTCTGCACCGTCTGGATCAGGAGGTGCCCAGGCGGCAGTATGTGGCCACCTGTACCTTTTATATCATTGTTACTTTTCCAGGTGTATATTCTTATTGCATTTATGATAAAATTTGCCAGATAGCTCACATAATATGCAGGGGTGCACTTGGAATGTTTTCGGACCCCAATGGACCTGTATATTTGCAAAACGTAATTATCTTTTCCTGAATATTTCTAGTTAGGTGCAAAACATGCAAGATAACCTAAAGTTGCCCATAGATGGATCAAAATGCGGCCGGTTCAGCAGCAACCGGCTAAATCTCAGTCCATGTATGGGCACTGTGGTTGTACAGAAGTTAATCTACTGATTGGCTTTTGTACAATCACCCTGCTGGACAATTTTCTTCCCCATCAGAGTTGCAGTCTTCAGCACTGATTTAGTGTATTATGACAGTGGGGAAGGCTCCCCATTGTTGAAATACAAAGATGCAGTTGGGAGGATTCCTCCATCCACACATTCAAATCGGGTCAGTTATGGATCATTTCTAAACTAGAAGTGTGCTGGAAGGAGGTAGAATAGAATTCAAAAAAGGGTGGGCCCCGAGCCCACCCTTTTTTGAAGGCTATTAGAGCTTATGTGAAATGATGGAGCGATCACTTGTAAACAAACTGGCGTCATGTCCGGTTCCTCTCTCCCCTCTCTGTATCGATTGGTACAGTGTGAGCGGAGAGGGGAGAGATTATGTGCAGAAGCGCTGTAGACTGGATCTGTAGTGCCCAAAGCACTGCTCTGTGCCCATTGCAGCCTCGTCCCATCCATCCATGCTCAGGCCCATCCATACTCACAGCCATCCATACTCAGCCATGCCATCCATACTCATCCATGCTCATCCATGCTCATCCATGCTCAGCCATGCCATCCATGCTCAGCCATGCCATCCATCCATACTCATCCATCCATGCTCAGCCATCCATCCATGCATACTCAGCCATCCATCCATACTCAGCCATTCCATACATACTCAGCCATGCCCAGCCATAATCAGCAATATTCAGCCATACCCAGCGCCATACTCAGCAATACTCAGCCATACCTAGAATTACCCAGCCATACTTGATCCTTGATAAAACTCACTGGATTGGGTGAAACATGTTGTCAACGACACCATGGCAGTGACGTTTTATATGTCACGGATGACGCACTGCGTTATATCAGTGCAATCTCACTACAGACCGTGAGGACAGTGGGAGCCATCTTTATGTGAGGCATCAGGACAGTGTGCCTAGATGGCTTTTTCAATGCTACAGCGCTGTTAGTGGTTTCATACTGTAATGCTCTCTGGATTTCCATGTGGCAATTGAGGATTTTGGATGACTGGATCTGTACAGTACAAGATTCCCCTATAGACGTACTCTCACAGAGACATCTGGGGCACCTGTCAGACATCAAAGACTCTTGCCTATACGGTTGGGTGATCTGACCATTGGTCCTTTGTCTGTCTAAACTACTGCTCAAGTACTTTCTGTCGTAACCTGCAGAAAACCTTCACCCACTGTCCTATTCAAGTAATTCACCTATTAGGTTATCCCTGTTAATGCTGCCTGATCTGCAGATCTGAATCATTGACTGCCAGTGGCTATAAGCCGCATTTTATAGTGTATATCACCAGCAGGTTATTAGTTAAACTCAGTTACCCCAGTGGTACCGGCCTCATAGAGCTAGTCCCAAGTGTGTGAATTTTTCAACTTTACACCCGTCTATCCTCTGGATGGGGGCTTGATGGTCAATAGTGGCGGAATATATATGTTTTCTGAAGGTGTTTGTCACCAGAATTAACGTACCTATTTGACTGTCATTTTTTGTACCCTATATTTAGATTCATTTGGGTGTATATGGTGTGTGCTTGATGTATGACGTGACACAGCTGCTTTAAAATAGACGTTGTTGTCTCATTTTAATATTAGTCTAGGTGTTGGTGGTGGGTACCTACTTTTTGTATTTTTGTTATTACTAACTGTGCAATTAAAATTAGTTTGAATAAGCAGCTTGTCTCGCCCGTGACTTCCTTTCTATTATACCCAGCAATGCTCAGCCATGCTCAGCCTTGCCCAGCCATCCCCATTCATGCCACATCCATGCCACTACAGTGCCCATCAGTGTCTCACAAAAGTATAAAAATAAAATAGATAGTCAAATTAGATTTGACATTTATGCCCCTAGAACACCTGATGGTGCTCCTTGCACGTTGGGCCTCTGTATGTGGCCAGGCTGAGGAAAAGTCTCACACATGTGGTATCGCCATTCTCAGGAGGAGTAGGAAAATCTATTTCGGGGTGTCATTTTTGATATGTACAAGCTATGTGTTAGAAATATTGTATAAATTGACAACTTTGTGTAAAAAAAAAAAAGCGTTTTTATTTTCTTTCCACATTTTCCAAAAACCTGTAGAAAAAATGACATGTTCAAAAAACGAATTTTGCCTCATAGATTATACGTTGGGATGTTTTCTTTCCAACATTGGGTCATTTTTGGGCCATTGCCATTGTCCTGGTGCTCCAGGGCCTTCAAAAGTGCAAGAGGTAGTCAAGAAATTATATGTTTAATGTATGCTCCTAGAACACCTGATGGTGCTCCCTGCATGTTCGGCCTCTCTATGTGGCCACGCTGTGTAAAAGTCTCACACATGTAGTATCGCCATACTCAGGAAGAGTAGTAGAATGTGTTTTGGGATGTCATTTGTGATATGTATTATAGCTGTAGCACTAACCCCCGAAGGAGCTGCTGGTTTTATTTGGGCTTACCGTTACCTTCTTCTCCTTGATTTATGTCTAGAGGTGTCCCGTGGTAGATGCCCATTAAATTTAGAGACTGACGACTGATCTGCATAAAGGGATTTTTATTTGCAAAAAAAAGTACCGTATTTATCGGCGTATAACACGCACTTTTTCCCCCTTAAAATCGGGGGAAAGTCGTGGGTGCATGTTATATACGCCGATCCCCACTGTCTGTGAGTCTAAAAGACCGAGCGCCGCCGAAAAAGACAGAGCGCTGCCGAAAAAGACAGAGCCGTCTGCTCGACTCCGCTCGTAGTCCCGCCTCCCATACTGGGCGGGACTGCGAGCCGAGCCAAGCCGAATACACAGTAGAGTCGGCTCGGTCTTTTTCGGCAGCGCTTGCTCCATAAACAGCAGGGAGGTGGGACTACGAGCGGAGCCGAGCAGACGGCTCGGTCTTTTTCGGCGGCGCTCGCTCGGTCTGTTTCGGCGGCGGGATATTTAAATATGGGCAAGGCTGCAAACAGCGCTGGGCAAGCTGAAAATGACACTGATCATTCTGCAAAGATGGACAAGGCTGCAGATGCACACTGATAAGGCTGCATTGACGGGCATTTAAATGTAATTTTTTTTCCCCTTAAACTTCCCTCCTAAAAATGTTTCCTTAAAATGCCCTCCTAAACTTGGGGTGCGTGTTATACGCTGGTGCGTGTTATACCCCAATAAATACGGTAGTCAACGAACAGACTCTTAAAATAGGATCAGAGGGTTAGGAATAAAGTTCAGGTAATCTTAGTGTCAAAGTCAATAATAAAGGACTCGCTTACTTTGACTAAATCCAGAGAATAGCCATTCACAATCGAATTTTCACTCAAGTTGGATAGTCCCTCTCTCACAAGGCCTAGCAACCAACAAGGTGCTTAACTCAGAAACAAGTCTCTGCCACAGACGTTGTTGTAGAACATACAGGAATAAGTCTCTGCCACAGACATTGTAGAACATGCTGGAAACTAAAACTTGTAGAACACTCGTGTGATACCTGGATCTTTCAGCCAGTTTGGCGATACCCACGAGCCTGGATTCACTTAGGTACTTCAGCCCCACCAGGTTCTTGCTAAGAAGCCAACCAGTGCGTGGCCTTCTTCTGTAGAGTCCTCCCCTGGATAGCTACGAAGTTATTGGGCCTCTCCAACTACCAGAGATGGCACCGGACCACCTCGGAATCCTTCTTTAGTTTCCTTGCCTCGGGCTAGCCAGCCCAGAGATAATAAGTCGGGTGGATCCGCACCCCAGGCCATAGCCTTCCTGGAGGCTGGTCAGGAGGACCAGGTCCATGGAGTCAGAACATACTTTTGGACCGGAACCCCAAACCACGTGACATCCGCATCTTAAGTACCCTCTCCCAGAAAGCACAGCAAGAGTGACCCTCCACTGGGCTGGCTCCGAGAGAAAATAACCTTAAAGCACCCAACCAGACTGTGGTTCCATGCTTGCCGGAAGAGACAGTGCCCCCTATGGCCAGGCTGAATACCCTGTAGTCCAGACAGACTGATGCTGAGGTCCAAATTTAGAACAGTTATACCCAAACCAAACTGCAGTTCAGGTGTAACATTAACTTTCAAAACTTATAGCGCGTGCTCTTCAGGAGCCGGCGCTACATAGCAAAAAGTATAAAAATATAGTTTTTTTCCCAAAATTGTCGCTCTTTTTTTGTTTATAGCGCAAACAATAAAAAACGCAAAGGTGATCAAATACCAACCAAAAGAAAGCTCTATTTGTGTGGCGAAAAAAAAAAGATATAAATTTTGTTTGGGTACAACGTCGCACGACCGCGCAATTGCCAGTTAAAGCGACGCAGTGCCGTATCGCAAAAAATGGCCTAGTCATTAAATCCTACTGGTCCTTAAAGTGGGGTGCCCCTAAAAAAAATAAAATAAAAGTCAGCAGCTACAAATACTGCAGCTGCTGACTTTTAATAATTGGACACTTACCTGTCCCAGGGTCCAGCGATGCGGGGGAACGAGCCCCCCCCCGTTCCCCGCTCCGCTTGCGGCGCCGTCATTCGTACTGTGGGTCACAGCCAGGCACCCACTGCGAATGCGCGAGCGGCGCAGGGCGCGGTGATACGCCGCTCAGTCATCTGGGACATGTGACAGGTCCCAGATGACTGTGCGGTGCGAGGGGAAGTGATGTCACCAGCCCGGGCAAGGAAGAAGGCAGACTACGAGCGACCCCCTAGCAACAGGTATTTAGAGTAAAAAAATATTTTTTTTTTTTACAGATTTTTTATCACTTTTTTATTTTTTGGTGGCAACACCACTTTAGGTGGTTAAAGTGAATGTAATGGTTGTAAAGCGCTGCACAAACTGTTGGCGCTATATAAATTCTGTATAATAATAATAATAATGGTAGAAAAGATAGGACCGTGCCTCAACTGTATTGTGGATTTTTTTTTTTTCCTTTGCAAAGTGAATTTTCACTTAGCATAGTGAATAAGGTGAAGCTGTGTTGACTTCAATCATCCAGCCATGTGCAAGGATTTTTTTCCTTTTTTTTTTTTTCCTTGCTTATGACTTCTATCTTTGCAAAGTGAATTTTTATCTTGTTTTACCCCTTCCAGCAGCAAGATAAGTAAACATTTTACAGGCTCTTATCTTGGTCTGTGTTGGCTGTGTATATACTGTATTTATGAGCTCCCTGGAGTGAAAAGTGACACATTGCCAGTATATAAACGTGTGTCATTTCTGCCCGGGTTCCGTACAGCCTGCCACACCTAGAGCACAGTTTAGGAAAATGACATCTAGCCATGGATTCCCCTCTGCTGCACACAGCTCATGCCCAGGCCAGCTGCCCCTCCCTAATGTTAAAGAATTCAAGCATAAAAGGCATTGAGGCGGGTGAAATGTTTTTTTTTTTTTTATTTTTTTTTTTTTTTGCCCTTGGCAAGATCTGACTTACAAAACAGCATTTCAAATGATAATTCTGCTACTAGCTGGCTCGTTATTGGTGGCTTGTGCACATCACCATACATTCCTGGGGGGAAGCGCGCACACCTGTTTTCTGCTCCTTACACCCCTTTCCATGGATAGGACAAGTAAGCCCAAACACAAAAAAAAAAAGGTTACATTACACAAAAAGCTGCTAATAATAATCCTAAATAAATGTGCCCCTACCTGTCCTGAAGCTGAAATGTTTGCTGGTTATGTAACTTTCATTCGCAGCCTTTTTTTTTTTATGGTATGGTAAGAACTCCAGGGGGATATAAAGGACACAAATGAATGCAGCTTTGTATTCATGAAACGATAAATGTGTTTGTTTTTTTTTTGTTTTTTTTTTGTGTGTTTTTTTTTTTTTTAACCACTTCAGCTCTGGATGATTTACTCCCCCCCCCCCCTCTGTGACCGGGCCATTTTTTGCGATGTTCACTGCGTTACTTTAACAGACAATTGCGCAGTCGTGCGACACTGTACTCAAATAAGATTTATGTCCTCCCCCCCCCCCCCCCCCACAAATAGAGCTTTCTTTTGGTTGTATTTGATTACCTCTGCGTTTTTTTTCTTTGCGCTATAAACAGAAAAAACGCTTAACCGACAATATGGAAAAATACATATATTTCTCTTACGTTCACTGACTGACACAGCTCCTCTATAAGCCCCTGTACACACGGTCGGAGATTCTGACAACCAAATCCGTCGGATTTTGTCCGAAACTGTTGCATACACACGGTCGGACAAAGTTGTCGGAAAATCCGACGTGATTACGTTATTTTGTTACGACGGGACTACGTTAACGCTAGTAGCCAATAGCTTTGGTGTAGGAATTTGATCTGAGCATGCGTGGCACTTTGTCCGATCGGAATTCTCTACACATGATCGGAGTATGTCCGATCGGAGCATTTTGTCGGAAAATTTTACCGGCAAGTTGGAAAAGTTGGTCCGTCGGATACTCCGACGGAAACAGTCCGATGCAGACCACACACAGTCGGAATATCCGACAAACCGCTCCGATCGGACACATTCCGACGGATTCTCCGACCGTGTGTACAAGAACTTAGACTATTGGGTTGTTACGCCACCTTCAGAAGAGGACTAGGCATAACATGTTGATATGTAATATAAAAACTAGAACTTTCTAGTTCTGCCCAAGGGGTGGTCCCTTAGGTAACAACCCCACAGCCTGCTACTGCAGCCTCAGTTTTTTTCTGCCTAGTGAAGAAGGACCTAGGAACTCTGTGGGCCCATCGGTCCGTGGATTTTTTTTTTGGCCGCAATGTTTTGCAGGCGACTGTATAATTGCAATTGCACTTACATTTTTCCTGTTTTTTTTTTTGGTAAAAAACGCAGTACCTTTAAGTAATGCACTGTTGTATTTGTTATCGCAGTTCAGGTGCGGTTTGGAGGTAGTGCCTCTCAGTTGAGGAGCACCCTGTTTTTTTTGTGGGTAAAAAAGTTTTGGTTATTTCCACACACATGTTTTTGTAGGTAAAGTTTTTATACTAGTTCCCACATGCCATTGTGGGTGAAGTTTTTATGCTGTTTTCCCACCCCTCGTTGTGGCACTGCTTGGGGACGTCCTAATGGTCTAAGAGAGGAGCTGGGTCAGTCGGTGAATGTAAGAGAAATTAGGATTTTTTGTACTCACCGTAAAATCCTTTTCTCTGTAGTTCACACAGCACCCGCCCCTCCTATTTTTCTCTACGTTATACTGATTGTTGACGCTGAAGCTGCAAGGCAGGCTGGGGGGTTGTTACCTAAGGGACCGCCCCTTGGGCGGAACTAGAAAGTTCTAGTTTTTATATTACATGTTATGCCTAGTCTTCTCCTGAAGGTGGCGTAACAACCCAATGGTCTAAGAGAGGAGCTGTGTCAGTCGGTGAACTACAGAGCAAAGGATTTTACGGTGAGTACAAAAAATCCTATTATTTTTTACTTCCACATCCAATAAACAAAAATGTAAAAAATCTAATTTCTTTATCAATTTAGGCCAATATGTATTCTGCTACATCTTTTTGGTAAAACAAAAAATCCCAATAAGCGTATGTTGATTGGTTTGCTCAAATGTTATAGTGTCTACAAACTATGGGAGATATATATATATATATATATATATATATATATATATATATATATATATATATATATATATATATATATATATATATATATATTGTTTTTCACTAGTAATGGCGGCAAGCAGCGACTTATAGCTTGACTTCGATATTGCAGCGGACAAATCGGACACCTAACTGACACTTTTGACACTTTTTGGGGGACCGACAATACTTTCAGGCATGTTTTTGCAGTGCATTCTGTGTTTTTTAAACAAGCGTTTTTTATGCATTTTTGCATGCAGTTTTCATGCATTTTGTGGTTTACGTATTTATTTGTAAAATATTTGGGAAAACCATTTATCATTTTCCTTCCACTTTACAATTACGTGGCACTTTGTGTTGGTCTATCTCATAAAATCCCAATAAGATACATTACGTTTTTGGTTGTAACATTACAAAATGTGGAAAATTTCAAGGGGTATGAATACTTTTTTTAGGTCACTGTATGCCCCATTGTTGGTGTCAGTGAGAGGAATAGTGCCCCATCATTGATTGCTGACAGTGGGGGGAATAATGCCCCAAGGGCCGGATAAAGGAAAGCAAAGGGCTGCAGTTTGGAGACCACTGATATATACCATAGTTTGTAGACACTTTAACTTTCACGGAAACCAATAAATCTACACTTATTGCGATTTTTTCCAACAAAGACATGTAGCAGACCACATTTTGGTCATAATTTATGAATAAGTTTCAATTTCTTGTTTTATAGTAGAAAATAAAAAAACTCCCCCCCAAGTTTTTGGTCTTTTTTCATTTATATCGTAAAAAAACAAAAAACCCAATGGCGGTCAAATACCACCAAAAGAAATCTCTATTTGTGTGAACAAAAAATCTAAATTTCATTTGGGTACATAGTTGCATGACTGTGCAAATATCAGTTAAATTAATCCAGTGCTAAGTAGTAAACAATGGCTTGGTCATGAAGAGGGGTAAAATCTTCCAGAGCTCAAGTGGTTAACCACTTGCCTACTTGGCACTTACACCCCCTTCCTGCCCAGGCCATTTTTCAGCTTTCAGCACTGTTACACTTTGAATGACAATTGCGCGGTCGTGCTTCACTGTAACCAAACATATGTGTTATCATTTTCTTCACTCAAATAGAGCTTTCTTTTGGTGGTATTTAATCTGCTGGGTTTTTTATTTTTTACAAAAAAGTTTTTTGCTTTTTTTCTGTCAGTACATGTTGTAACTAAGTAATTATTCGCCTTCACTGATGTGCGCTGATGAGGCAACACTGATAGGATGAACGGTGGGTATTGATGAGGTGGCACTGATGAGGCGGCACTTATGGGCACTGATTAGGTGGCACTGATGAGGAGGCACTGGGAGGTTGCACTGATATGTGGCACTGATGGGCACTGTTAGGCGGCTCTGGTGGGCACTGTTAGTCGGCACTGGTGGGCATTGATAGACAGCAGTGATGGGCATTGATGGTCAGCACTGATAGGCGGCACTGACTGGCATCGCTAATGGACACTGATTGGTGGCACTTGTGGGCAGTGGTGGGCACTGATTGCTTTTACTGGTGGACACTGATAGCTGACATTGGTGGGCACTGATTTGTGACACTATTTTGCAATATTGTAATCAGGGCACTGATGATCAGTGCCCTGATTACATTCCTAGCTGTCCCCCTGTGAGGAGATGCCACTGATCGGCTCTCCTCGCCAAACACTCTGTCAGACGAGAAGCGCCGATTACCAGCAGTTCCTTGTTTACATGTGACCGGCTGTGATTGGACACAGCCAATCACATGGTTAAAGATCCGCGGACACGGCTCTTTCCAGAGATCAGGGTTGCGCCGTGTCAAACTGTTAAAGTGGTTCTAAAGGCTGAAAGATTTTTACCTTTTTAAACTCTCTGTATGCAGTTCCCTCCTAGCCCCCCTAAATACTTACCTGAACCCAAACTTGATCCAGCGCTGTACACAAGAGCAGCAGCGCTCTCTCTCCTCACTGGGCTGAGAGGCAGCCATTGGCTCCTGCTGCTGTCAATCACAGCCAGTGAGGAGGGAGCGGGGGCAGGGTTGAGGCACGCCTTGTGTGCGTCTGTTGACTTGCGAGATCGAGCGCTTACGAGGGAACTCATAGGAAGCGGATTCCTATGGGGAGAACTTGGCAGGGGAGAGGAGCCAGGAGCATCCCAGCGGGGACAAGATTAGTGCCTGTAGAGGCAGATACATTCCAAGATAAAGTAAAATACTGGAAATTACAACAAACAAATAACATTTGAATCTGTGACACCTACCATTCTTGGCCATATGCCTCTTGCATACAGCTGCTTGAGCCCATTGAACATTCATTGTTATTTTTTTTTCCCCCAAACCAGAAAGCCCAGGTGATGCATGCAACCTCCCATAGACACGAATGACTGTGCGTGGATGTACTCCAGGTATACGGCGACGCTTTCCTAAACATGAGTATAGTGTACAGGCATAAGAAAAAAGTAGAAAATGTTTTATTTTTTGCGTACACCCATACTCTATGCTTGTGTTTACGTGAGTATTGTCCTATAGAGCAGTGGTCATCAACCCCGTCCTCAGGGCCCACTAACAGGCCAGGTTTTATGTATTACCTTGGGGAGATGCAGACTAGAATACTGCAATCACTGAGCAGCAAATGATATCACCTGTGATGTATTTCAGTTATCCTGCAAACCTGGCCTGTTAGTGGGCCCTGAGGACAGGGTTGATGACCAGTGCTCTAGAGTATATCTGTGTACAGACATTCATCTGTGAGGGGCTTTTCCAGGTTGGGGGGAAGTAACAGAATTTATGTTTAACTCAGGCACCCCTGTTCAAGGGGTCTTATAATGTTACCTTGAGAAAAAGCTGCTTACATTGATGGCCAGTAAGAAAACATATGTCCTTAGTACCCTGTTTCCCCTAAAATAAGACCTAGTGTGATTGTCGGTGATAGCTGCAATAAAAGCCCTACCCCCCAAATAAGCCCTAGTTAAAGTCCTTGTAGGTCTTCTTTTCAGGGTAGGGCTTATTTTTGAGGAAACAGAGTAGGGCTTATTTGGGTGGTAGGGCTTATATTGCAGCCAACACCGACAATCACGCTAGGTCTTATTTTAGGGGAAACAGGGTACTATTGTGGGCAGAATGCCACCATTACAAACAGCTAAAAAGATCATTGATGCCGTGCAGCTAACTCTGCCAAGTGGTGTTGGCCATGGAACTAAAACACAGACCATCAAATGGAAGGTCAATCGTCTACAGCTCAAAGGAACTCCTAGTAATCTCTGGAGGAACCTGAGCCCTTGTACACACGGTCGGATATTCCGACGGAATGTGTCCTATCGGACCGTTTTGTCGGATATTCCGACTGTGTGTGGTCTGCATCGGACTGTTTCCGTCGGAATATCCGATGGACCAACTTTTCCAACCTGCCGGTAACATTTTCCGACAAAATGCTCCTATCGGACATACTCCGATCATGTGTAGCCTACTCCGACGGAGAAAGTGCCACGCATGCTCAGATCAAATTCATAGGCCAAAGCTATTGGCTACTAGCCTGAACGTAGTCCCATCCTAACGAAATAACGTCATCACGTTATGTATAATCTGATTTTCCGACAACTTAGTCCAACCGTGTGTATGCAACATCACTTCCGGACCTCTTCCGGAATTAATCCGTCGGCATTACTCCGACGGATTTGGTTGTCAGAATCTCCGACCGTGTGTACAAGGGCTTGGAGTTCCATGGAACCCTGCTTGAGATTGGCCTACTTTAAACTTCTACTCACCAAAAAAACAATATGTGTTCCTATAATGTAAATCCTGTTTTGTTTTTATAACATGTTGGCCTTTGTCCTTTTTTTCCCCCAGGCTGCTCTGATGATCTGTCTTATATGGAAGTATTACTCTGAACCTGTCACTGTGCTTCCCAGTAAATGGATTGCACCTCTGGAACGCCTGGTTGCCTTTCCCACAGGAATTGCAGGTAACAATAACACCAACTTTGAAACTAGAATTACATTTCGTTTTTTGTTTTTTTTCCCCTGGTGTGCTAGGGTGGGATGAGAGCAGGAATTTTAGGTGGAGATAATTTAAGCTTTATGACATGGCATATTATCCTGCTGGAAGCAGCCATCAGAAGATGGGGACACTGTAGTCATAAAGGGATGGACATGGTCAGCAACAATACTCAGGTAGGCCGTGGCGTTTAAACGATGCTCAATTGGTACCAAGGGGCCCAAAGTGTGCCAAGAAAATATCCCCCCACACCATTACACCACCACCACCAGCCTGAACCATTGATACAAGGCAGAATGGATCCATGCTTTCATGTTGTTTAAGTCAAATACTCATCCTACCCATCTGAATGTCGCAGCTGAAATCTGAAGCTGAAGACTGATCAGACCAGGAAAAGTTTTTTTTCCAATCTTCTATTGTCCAATTTTGGTGAGCCTGTGTGAATTGTAGCCTCAGTGTCCTGTTCTTAGCTGACAGGAGTGTTATCCGATGTGCTCTTCTGCTGCTGTAGCCCATCTGCTTCAAGGTTCGATGTGTTGTGTGTGCAGAGATGGTATTCTGCATACCTTGGTTGTAACGAGTGTTTTTTTGAGTTACTGTTGCCTTTCTATCATCTTGAATGAGTCTGCCCATTCTCCTCTGTCCTCTGACATCAAAAAGGCATTTTCGTCCAGACAACTGCCACTCGCTGGATATTTTTTCTTTTTTGGACCATTCTCTGTAAACGGTAGAGATGGTTGTGCGTGAAAATCCCAGTAGATCAGCTTTTTCAAATACACAGACCAGCTCGTCTGGCACCAACAAACATACCACGTTCAACGTCACTTAAATCCCTTTTCTTCCCCATTCTGATGCTCAGTTTGAACTTCAGCAAATCGTCTTCAACACGTCTAGATGCCCAAATGCATTGAGTTGCTTCCATGTGATTGGCTAAATATCAATTTGTGTTATGAAGCAATTGAACCGGTGTACCTAATAAAGTAGGCGGTGAGTGTTTATGTAAAAGCGCTGTGTAAATTGACGGTGCTATATAAGTACCTGTATTTTGGGTTGTCTCAGGAACAGTAATAGAGGGTATATCTTCCAATGGGAACACTAGTTATGGTGACAATCAGGAATTATCTCACTCTGGAGGGATTTCCTCTCATTTCCTGTTATGGATATGGGACATGATGTGAAGGAAAATCTCCCCCAATGGGACGAAAAAAAAAACCTGATAGGGGTTATAAAAAGTGTTTTGCCTTTACTTGCACTTTAAGTCCACATGAATGCATAAGCAGGGAGCAAGAGAATGTGGTTATGTTCCTACATACAGTAAGAGAAAAAAGTATTTGATCCCCTGGTGATTTTGTACATTTCCCCTCTGATAGAAATAATCAGTCTATCATTTTAATGACAGGTTTATTTTAACAGTGAGAGACAGAATAACAACAAAAATATCCAGAAAAAAAACACATTTCAAAAAAGTTATAAATTGATTTGCATTTTAATGAGTGAAATAAGTATTTGATCCCCTATGAATCAGCAAGATTTCTGGCTCCCTGGTGTCTTCTATTCAGGTAATGATCTGAAATTAGGAGCAAGGGAGTGCTCCTAATCTCAGCTTGTTACCTGTATAAAAGACACCTGTCCACAGAAGCAATCAATCAGATTCCAATCTCTCCACCATGGCCAAGACCAAAGAGCTGTCCAAGGATGTCAGAGACAAGATTGTTGACCTACACTAGGCTGGAATGGACTACAAGAACATCGCCAAGCAGCTTGGTGAGAAGGTGACAGCAGTTGGTGCGATTATTCACAAATGGAACAAACACAAAATAACTGTCAATCTCCCTGTCTGAGGCTCCATGCAAGATCTCACCTCATGGAGTTTCAACGGTCATGAGAATGGTGAGGAATCAGCCCAGAACTACACAGGGGAATCTTCTCAATGATCTCAAGGCAGCTGGGACCATAGTCACCAAGAAAACAATTGGTAACACACTACACCGTGAAGGACTGAAATCCTGCAGTGCTCGCAAGGTCCCCCGGCTCAAGAAAGCACATGTACAGGCCCGTCTGAAGTTTGCTAATGAACATTTGAATGATTCAGAGGAGAACTGGGTGAAAGTGTTGTGGTCAGATGGGACCAAAATCAAGCTCTTTGGCATCAACTCAACTCGTCGTGTTTGGAGGAAGAGGAATGCTGCCTATGACCCCCAAGAACACCATCCCCACCATCAAAAATGGAGAGGAAACATTATGCTTTGTGGGTGTTTTCTGCTAAGGGGACAGGAAAACTTTGCCGCATCAAAGGGACGATGGACGAGGCCATGTACTGTCAAATCTTGGATGAGAACCTCCTTCCCTCAGTCCTGCAGGGCCTAGAAGGAAAATTAGCAACTTTAACCGCATCCGCTATCCAAGGATAGGAAGCGTGTTAGATCCCCCTCTCCCACCTAGATCCCTTATCAAGGGAACAGTGGGTAGAGGATGAAGGGTTACCCTTAGGTGATCAGGAAAGAAAGACAATTCTCTGGACTTGAGTCCGCCGGACAATCCCCTTGTGTGTGGGCTCCGGAGGACTTTTTTTTTACCCAAAAGTCCGGCGGACTTAGAAAGTAGTTTTGCATCAAAATTTGTCCGCCGGACAATCCAGCCGTGTGTGTGCTAGTCCGCCGTACTTTTGAAATGAATGGACTTTTCCCGCACGGAGAAAAGTCCATTCATTTTGAGCGCAGCTCCAGGTAGCCGGGACCATCGAAGATTGACACGGCGAGATTGACACGTCGCTGGCCCTGTCACCTGGTATGGACTTAAAGGGGAAGCCCTACGCCGCAAAAAAACGGCATGGGGTTCCCCTCCAGGTCCATATCAGAACCTTATCTGAGCACGCTACCCGGCCGGTCAGGAAATGGGTTGGGGACGAGCGAGCGCCCCCCCCCCCTGAGCCATACCAGGTCGCGTGCCCTCAATATAACCATGTTGATGAGGACAAGGGCCTCTTCCCGACAACCCGGGCCGTTGGTTGTCGGCGTCTGCATAAATTTTAGCAGAAACAAAGATTTTTTTTTTTACAGAATTTTCCGTATATTTTTTGATTTATATCGCAAAAAATAAAAAAAACAGCGGTGATTAAAAAAAGAGACCACCAAAAGAAAGCTTTATTTGTATAAAAAAAAAGACAAAAATGTCATATGGGTACAGTGTTGCATGACTGAGTAATTGTCATTCAAAATGTGAGAGCACCGAAAGCTGAAAATTGGTCTGGTTAGGAAGGGGGTTTAAGTGCCAAGTAGTCAAGTGGTTAAGTAATTACTTAAAATGGTTGTAAAGGTAAATGTTTCATTCTATGCATTAAGGTGAAAAAACATCTCACAGTGCTGGCACCCCCAGCCCCCCGTTTTACTTACCTCACCCCTCGAAAGTCCCGCGCTCGTCCCCGCCGTCCTCTTCGCCGCTCAGCCTGGCCGCTGATTGGCTGGAGTGGATGGATTGAAGGCAGCGCAGCTATTGGCTCACGCTGCTGTCAGTCACATCCAATGACGTGGCGCGCCGGGGGCGGGGCCGCGTGATACAGCGAGCGGCTATAGCCGCCGGCTGTATAACGGGAGCGCGCCCGCAGGTGCTTCTCACCATGTGAGGGAGCTCGCATCAACGTGAGAAGTACCTGCGGGAAGAAGCAGAGACAGCCGCCGAGGGACCCCAGAAGAGCAGGTTCGGGGCCACTCTGTGCAAAACGAGCTGCACAGTGGAGGTAAGTATAACATGTTTGTTATTTAAAAAAAAATAATTACTTTACAATCCCTTTAAGGCTCTGTGTCCCATGATGTACTCCAAGAAAAGGATTTTACAGGTAAGCTGTTATAAAAATCCTATTATTTCACTCATTAAAATGCAAATCAATTTATAATTTTTTTTTAAATGTGTTTTTCTGGATATTTTTGTTGATATTCTGTCTCTCAATGTTAAAATAAACCTACCATTAAAATTATAGACTGGTCATTTCTTTGTCAGTTGGCAAATGTGTACAAAACCAGCAGGAGATCAAATAAAAAAAGAAATGTAGAGATTTAGAGGAGGCTGAGAAGAATAAGAAGGTACTTTCTTATTTAGAAATATAAACGTGAATAGATTTTTTTTTAAACCAGAGGTTGGTGTCATATTAAATGATCTGCTCTTTTGTGTTACAATACATGTTAATATTTACTGGCTTTTATGGCATTTATCCTTCTAGCTTTCTCTGTGATCATAAAACAGTTCTTGCGGGTTTTTTCTGGCTCTGGATATTGTTCTGTAATGGCTTGTGGCTGCAGTAAAAAAAATAACTTCCAACCACAAATTAGTCAACCAGCTTTTTGATTTCTTCCAGATCAGTACTTAAGCTACCAGAACCATTGCAGTTCAATGTCCCACCCAGTTATTCTTTTGCCAGGTGTTTCAACAATTTGCATGCTATATGTACTTACCAGACAGTATTCAGGGTTCTCATGTGTCACAGTTTGTGATCTAGTTAAAAAAAAAAAAAATTGACATAGCGATTTTGTCCAGTAAATTTGAATGTACTTTTGTTCAATGCGAATTGGGCGAAAACCAATGTTCTTTAGGCTATTTTCCCCTCTAAACAAATGTTCTGTTATTATAGGCAGTAGTAAAATACCACATAATGGCCACTTGGTGGAGCTGAGGAGCTATACATACATTTACGTCTTTGTATCAAAAGATTCAATGTAACAGTTCTAGAGAACGCTAGAGGGATATAGAAGATGAATGTAACCAATGGTGTCACTCTGTGGACAGGATGGGCTTCTAGTTTTATATGATCTTTTAGGTAATCAATAAACAGGATGAATCCCATCCCAATCCCAATAAATCCGAACTCCAGCACTTAACTCCCATTCCCAACCAACGCAAAAGACATTTAGTGCTTAGTCTGAGTATTTTCACCTGGCCTTAAGCCAGATCGAGTTGGAGGATGTGCTCAATTTTACAGAAATGTATTACCAAATGTATTTGGACGCCTGCCTTTACACACACATGAACTTTTATTGCATCTCAGTCTTTAGTCCCTTAGGGCTCAATATTGAGTTGGTCCACCCTTTGCAGCTATAACAGCTTCAACTCTTCTGGGAAGGCTGTCCACAAGGTTTAGGAATGTGTCTATGGGAAGGTTTGACCATTCTTCCAGAAGCGTATATATTTGTGAGGTCAGGCACTGACATTGGGCGAGGAGGCCTGGCTCGCAGTCACTGCTCTATTTCATCCCAAAGGTGTTCTATCGGGTTGAGGTCAGGACTCTGTGCAAGCCAGTCAAGTTCCTCCACCTCAAACTCACTCATCCATGTCTTTATGGACCTTGCTTTGTGCACTGGTGCGCAGTCATGTTGGAACAGGAAGGGGCCATCCCCAAACTGTTCCCACAAAGTTGGGAGCATGAAATTGTCCAAAATGTCTTGGTATGCTGATGCCTTAAGAGTTCCCTTCACTGGAACTAAGGGGCCAACCCCTGAAAAACAACCCCAACACCATAATCCCCCCTCCACCAAATGATTTGGAGCAGTGCACAAAGCAAGGTCCATAAAGACATGGATGAGCAAGTTTGAGGTGGAGGAATTTGACTGGCCTGCACAGTCCTCAACCCAATAGCGCACCTTTGGGATGAATTAGAGCGGAGACTGCGAGCCAGGTCTTCTCATCCAACATCAGTGCCTGACCTCACAAATGCTCTTCTGGGAGAATGGTCAAGCATTCCCATAGACACCCTCCTAAACCTTGTGGACAGACTTCCCAGAGGGTGGGCCAACTCCATATTGAACCCTACGGGCTAATGCCTTGTACATACAGTCGGACATTCCAACGACAAAATCTGTCTGATTTTTGCCGACAGATTTTGGCCCAAATTTGTCTTGCATACACACGGTCGCACAAAGTTGTCGTAAAATCCAATTGTTCAGAACGAGGTAACGTACAACACGATCGACAGGACTATAAAGAGGGCAGTAGCCAATAGCTTTCGTCTCGTAATTTATTCTGAGCATGCGTGGCACTTTGTGCGTCGGAATTGTCTACACACGATCGGAATTTAAACGATCGGATTTTGGTTGTCGGAAAATTTTAGAACAAGATCTCAAACTTTGCGTGTCGGAAATTCTGATGGAAAAATTCCAGTGGAGCCCACACACGACCGGAATTTCCGACAACACAGTCCAATCGCACATTTTCCATCGGAAAGTCCGACCGTGTGTACAGGGCATAAGACTGGGATGCCATTAAAGGTCATGTAAAGGCAGGCATCCCAATACTTTTGGTAGTATAGTGTATTTTAGTGTAGTCAAATTTTTTGGATGTGTAGTTAATAATTCCAGCAATTTTTGCATGGATCATTATCCACATATCTAACCCATTGAGGGTATTCTGTGATGCACACAAAGACTGTTATTTTTTATTTTCCTAGTGGGCAAAATTACTATTGCAGGAGCATGGAGCAAACCCACAGTCTCCTCCATGCTCCTGCAATAGTCATTTTGCCCACTAGGAAAATAATGAGCATCGCAGAATACCGTCAATGGGTTCGTTGAGTAGAGCTGTTTGAGGTTTCTGTGGAATTTGTAGGTCAGTAATTCACCAGGGCATGGATAAAATCTTATTCCAGAAACCCCAAACCCCTGGCCAACACCCCCAAATATGGTACATTGAGCCCTATGAGGCACATGCTCGAAAGCAAAATCAAACACTTTTTATGCAATTACATCTTCTGTTCCCTTTTTGATTTAAGAAAAAAAGGTTTAAACCAATCATAACAAGCTGACTGTTATAAATACTCTCTTGCCAGTGTTATAAGGTTTGTTCCAATCCCTATAACTGCCACTTTTGCTGGACAGCTCGGTTTTTTAGCAAGAAGTAGGAAAATCCGGTATCTAGGTGCAGGATCAACAGGAAATAAAGCCGTTTTCAAGGGAGAAAAACAGACTGCTGTGTTTAAGCTGAGTCATTTTTTATTTTCTCATATCGGTGATGGCTGCAATATAAGCCCTACCCCCCAAATAAGACCTACAAGGACTTTAACTAGGGCTTATTTTCGGGGAAACAGGGTAGGCTTTATATTGCAGCCACCACCGACAATCACGCTAGGTCTTATTTTTGGAGAAACAGGGTAGTTACATTTTCAAACGTTACAGGTTTTTAAAGTAGATAAAGCCGAATGCCAGGCAGATATAAAAAAAATAAAACTTGTTTTTCTTGTAAATAGTTTTTCATTTAAATTTTTATTTTATTTTTTTGTATAGTAAACAGGATTGGCACCCCGGGCATAGATACTGCCATTAAAGTGGTTGTAAACCCTTACAAACCACTTTGACCTACATGTACGCCTAGATTAAGGCTCACCTGTAGGTCCAAGAAATATCTCCTAAGCCTACACGGTTTAGGAGATATTTGCTGAAAGACAGGCACCGCTGTCTACGGCGCATGCGCCGTAGACAGCGGCGCGCAGGCGCACTGAGCGCGGCACCCGTCAACGGTGATATGCCACGCGTGGCGGCTCCCTGCGCGGGAGAAGCGGCTTCGCCGAATGACAGCGGCGGAGCAGCGAGACCCCACCGAGAAGATGGATGCGCCGGACTACAGGGGACAGCGGTGACTTTGCTGGCTCCTGTGTCAGGTAAGTGACACATAATGGGCTACTATGCGATGCACAGTAGTCCATTATGCTTTACCTTTGCAGGGAATGAAAGAGGAAGTAAACTCATCATCTAATTGAGAATCTGTGTCAAGACTTGAAAATTGCTGTTCACAGACGCTCTTCATCCAACCTGACAGAGCTTGAGATATTTTACAAAGAATGGGCAAAAATGTCCCTCTCTAGATGTGCAAAGATGGTAGAGACATCCCCAAAAAGACTGCTGTAATTGCAGTGAAAGGAGGTTCTACAAAGTATTGACTCAGGGGGGGCGCCATACAAATGTACCCCACACTTTTCAGATTTTAATTTTGTAAAAATGTTGAAAACCATTTATGATTTTCTTTCCACTTCACAATTATGTGCCACTTTGTGTTGGTCTATCACATAAAATCCCAATAAAATACATTTATGTTTTTGGTTGTAACATGACAAAATGTGGAAAATTTCAAGGGGTATAAATACTTTTTCAAGGCACTGTACATATACCCAATGATGTGACTGACTTCAGGTGATACACAAAGATCAAACAAATCCTCCTACATAAGTTGTGTCCCTGTTTATCTGCAGTTGTCTCTTCTTTGCATCAGTTCAAAGCCCAGAATTTACAAAGCCTGTCTGAGCTTTCAAAAAAAACAGGGGTTGGAGAGCTGAAATTACACACTGGAGAGCTCTGAGAGCTGATTGGAGAGGAGGGATACATCCCCCCAGAACAGAACTGAGGCTGTCAATCACAGGCTATGTGCTGGAGCTCCCTCCCCTGTCACATTTTTTTCTCATGGTGTCAGGAAAACTTGTCAAACTTGACTCATTCTGATAGCAGAGGAACAAAGCAGCAGACAGAACTGACACTTGTGCCGCATACACACGACCGGACTTTTCGAGGGACTAGGTCTGGCGGTCTTTCCGACTGAGTTTCGGTGGAGTTCCAACGGACTTTCCGAATGAACGGACTTGGCCACACACAATCACACCAAAGACCGACGGATTCGAATGTGATGACGTACGACTGGACTAGAATAAGGAAGTTCATAGCCAGTAGCCAATACTGCCCTAGCGTCGGTTTTTGTCCGTTGGACTAACATACACACGAACGGATTTCTCAGTCCAGCGGAGTTCCGGTGGAAAAATGTAAAACATGTTCTATTTCTAAAGTCCGCCAGATTTTTGGCAAGCAAAGGTCCGATGAAGCCCACACACGATCGAATTATCCGACGGACTCGTTTCGTCGGACCTTTGCTGTCAAAAAGTCCGGTCGTGTGTACGCGGCATTAGTGCTTTTAATTGAGACAAGTGCACACTACCGAGGCATGTACTTTTTTCATATTTCTGAGGTTTACAACTACTTTAAGCATAAGGTCTTGTCATGCCAGATCCAAAGGTTCGATCTCCATGGGTTGTTAAGTGGGGGAAAGGAAAAAAGTGAGATTGAGGTAGTAGTCGGGACTAGACCAGAGTCCTTTATTATGAGTTAGTCAATATGGATGAGGTTGGGTAAATGGGGGTGGAGGACAGAGTCCATGGTAGGAGGTGAGGATGGTTGGGGGGGGGGCGGGGGCTATTATTTTGCCTGGGGTTTGACATGACTTCTATTAATTATAAACTCTCTGTGTTTCAGGTGGAGTTGGCATTACATGTTGGCTGGTGGTGTGCAACAAAGTGGTGGCCATTTTGCTGCACCCTATCAGCTGAGAAGGTGAGAATGCAGAGAAGCGACTTCCCAGTCATGTGCACTGAAAGCGATGTATTGTCTGCAGCTTCCAGTCTACAATCTATTTATTCATTTGTACCTTCAAAATGTGATGTATTCATGTGTCTGTGTTTCATTTACTGACAGGTAAATCCATGCCTGTCAAGTCATGCCATGAGGTCACTTTATGTTATTTTTTGACATACAATTGCGTATTAAGCATCTGGAATAAAGCAATGCCTGATAATTCCCCAGACTGATTTTTTTTAAAAATTCTACTAATTTCAATATTGCGCACTTACCACGCAAGTTTGTTGGTTGTTACAATAAGGGTGAGATCTTCAAGCCCACATCTTCCAGAGACTATTGCAACTCTCAGTGGACCTGTGATCACCATAGAGATCAATGGAGGTCCACCAACAGCTTCCATAGTCACATGCCGTTATGTACCTTTTTGGTTTACTCATTTTGAAGACCTAGGCCGCGTACACACGGGCGGATTGTCTGTCCAACTTAGTCCGCTGAACCGTGTTTCAGCGGACAATCCGCTCATGTGTGGGCTTCAGCTGACTTTTTCAGCGGACTGTCTGACGAACAAAGTCTTACGGAATTTCCGTAATTTTGTCCGTTCAAACTTGGTTTTGTCCGTCCAAACTTGGTTTCAGCGGACAGTCCGCTCGTGTGTAGGCAAGTTGGACGGACTAAGTATGGCGCATGCTCAGAAAGGATTTACACGGCCGAAGGTTGCATTGCAGTGTATAGGACATCGTTTTTCTAGTCCCGTCGTACGTGCTGTACACGTCATCACGCAAGCTTTCAGCGGACTGTCTGCTCATCGTGTGTGGTCAAGTCCGTTCATTCAAATTTTGAACGGACTGTCTGTCGGATTGTCTGACGAACTTAGTTGGGCAGACAATCCGCCCGTGTGTACGCGGCCCTACACTGACCAGTGTTGTTCTGGAAGTCTTGACAGGGAAAAACCTGAAAAAAAAATCATTGGGATCCTGAATCATTGGGACATGCTACCAGCAGCAATGTTTTTCTCAGTATCTTGTACGTTGTTGTCAATGATTAGAATTACTCTTGCCCCTTGTTTATCTCATAGGCACGCTGAATCACTCCTGTGCCAGGGTTTATTCCCTCAGCCTGCCAGTGGTGTGGGTATGGGCCAGTCCATTACATGGAAATAAACCAGAAAAGGAGGCTTATGCTGGATGGAGAACCATCTGCTGCCACAGCAAGTGAGCAGGAGATGCCATTTCCTTGCTCGCATCTTCTCAAAAAGCAAGATACACTTATCTGGGACCTCCCTAAAGAAGAAGAAAAATCAAATAAAGCCTGAAAAATAAAAATCAAGCCTAAGCTTTGTTATTTTTTAAAAAACAGCACAAGGGACTTGCATGGACAGCACAGTGGCTAAGTGGTTAGCACTTCCACCTGGCAGCACTAGGGTCGTCAGTTTGAATCCCAACCACAGCACTACCTGCCTGGAGTTTGCATGTTCTCCCTGTGCCTGTGTGGAATTCCTCCAGGTTATCCGATTTGCTCCCAAAGACATGCTGGTAGGTTAATTGGCCCTAGTATGTGTGTGTATGAATGTCAGTTAGGGACCTTAGATTGTAAGCTCCTCGGGGGCGGGGACTGATGCGAATGTACAATATATATATGTACAGCGCTGTGTAAATTGATGGCGCTCTGTAATACTTAATAAATGATGGGAAGTGTCCCTTGTGCTGGTGCCAGCTGTCCTAGTTGAAAACTTCCATCCTCTGAGTGCCCCCCAACAGACACACACATACACCCCCCACAGCAGTAATCTTCTGGTGCTGTGGGGGTTAAAAAAAAAACGACTGGACTTCTCATTCTTTCCGCTCTTCCTCCATTCATAAATGCTGTACTATACTGTAACTTCCATGAATGAAAAGCATTCAATGAATGAGGGACAGGCTGGTCAGTGTGGTGGGGGGTTCAGAGGACAGATGATTTCAACTAGGACATTCGACATTTGGCACCAGCACAAAGGGACATTTCTCATTAAAGGAAAAGTACAGCCAAAGCTCATTTTGGCTATACTTCTCCTGTGGCTCACAGGAGTACAGTTTGTTCCGCCACCCATTGAAGCCCGCTGTCGGCTGATGTCACAGAGCTGATCCAGGCTTGGGAAAGATCGCTACCATATGATCGTGATCAACCCACATGCCTGGTCCTTGCTTTGTGCACTGGTCCAAATCATTTGGTGGAGGGTAGGGATGAGCTCAGGCGTGTTCGCATGGGCCACGTGCTGAGCCCATCGGGGCAATGTCTCACTGCCTGTGATTAGCGCAGTGCTGCGCCAAATTCCTGGGAGGCTCTGCACGTGAACCATACGAACACGCCTGAGCTCATCCCTAGTGGATGGGGGGTTTCGGTGAGGGGTTGTTTCTAAGGGGTTGGGCTCGGCCCCTTAGTTCAAGCGAAGGCGTCAGCATACCAAGACATTTTGGACAATTTCATGCTCCCAACTTTGTGGGAACAGTTTGGGGATGGCCCCTTCCTGTTCTAACATGACTGCACACCAGTATACAAAGCAAGGTCCTTAAAGACATGGATGAGCGAGTTTGGGGTGGAGGAACTTGAATGGCCTGCACAGAGTCCTGAACGCAACCCGATAGAACCCCTTTGAGATGAATTAAGAGTGGAGACTGTGATCCAGGCCTTCTCATCCAACATAAGTGCCTGACCTCACAAATGCGCTTCTGGAAGAATGGTCAAACATTCCCATAGACACACTCCTAAACCTTGTGGACGGCCTTCCCAGAAGAGTTGAAGCTGTTATAAAGGGGGGGCCAACTCAATATTGAACCCTACAGACTACGACTGGGATGCCATTAAAGTTCATGTGTGTGTAAAGACAGGCATCACAATACTTTTGCTAATATAGTGTACACATATTTTTGTAACTGTATGAAATACAAATAATTACGTAGGGGACCCTTACAAGTACAAAGGGACCCTTAGAATCTTATGCTATTTTATAACATAATTTTTTTAATGTTTTATTTATTTCTATTTCCTAAATTGCATGATTAGTTGTAACTTGTTTTATTTAAATGTGACAATTAGAGATCTCTGACGATTGGCACAGACTGCCTAGTGTGGCTGAATAAAAGGGTGTGGTGTGAAGGAGATTTACAATAATGCCGTCCTCCTTATAATATTAATAATTCATGGTGGACAGTCACCTTTGGGATTGAAAAAAGTGAATTTTCCAATTAAGAGATGGATTTCCTAAAGGCAAATAGAATGTGCATTTTGCAATTGCAGTTGCCCCAGAGCTTAGAAAATGAGGGGAAGCTCTGCTGACATCCATCATCCAATCATGTGCAAGCAAAAATGCTGTTTTTATTTCCTGTCCTGTGATTGGGTATTCTTTGCAAAGTAACACTTAATCTCATTTACTAAGCTCTGCACTTGCAAAGTGCACAGTCTACAGGCATACCCCACTTTTAAGTACACAATGGGGTTTATGTACTAAAGCTGGAAAGTGCAAAATCAGGCTCACTTCTGCATAGAAACCAATGAGCTTCCAGGTTTTATTACCAAAGCTTAATTGAACACGTTGGGGTTAGAAGCTCATTGGTTTCTATGCAGAAGTGAGCCTGATTTTGCACGTTTGAGCTTTAGTAAATAAACCCCATTGTGTACTAAAAAGTGGGGTGTGTCTGTATTTGCCTTTAGTAAATCTACCCCTTAAAGCCGGGCCATCTTTACCGCAGGGCAAATGGGGCAGCTGCGTTTTCTTGATTGAGCAGTGGGCTACAGGTGGGCGGGGCCTTGAGTTCCACTGACACTCTGGCCCCACCCCTTGCTATGCATGCACAGTCACTGCTGCCTGTCCCTGATCAGAGGAGAGTTCCCTCGGTAGGAGGTGTCAGACCGCGGCGCTGAGTGGAGTGGTGCCTGGTCAAGTGAAACTAGCAGTGTGGAGAATTGATCCGAGCTGAGCTTGCCAGGACAAGGTAGGTCTTCTTTCTCCTCCCCTGGCTCCCGCTTCTCGCGCCATGTGTAAAATAGTAGAAAGTTTAAAAACGCTGACCTGCAGTCCAGGCTGAGTGAGGCTGCAGTAGGGTTGCCACCTTTTCTTCAAATCAAACCCGAACACTTTAGCGGTGCACAGAATTTTTTTTTATAGTATAAATTATACATATATTTTGCAATTCAATAACATTTCTAATATGAAGTTAATAACAAGAGTCCCCTTTTACATCTGAGTCCACAGAGTTCCCCTTTTACATCTGAATCCGCAGAGTTCCCCTTTTACATCTGAATCCGCAGAGTTCCCCTTTTACATCTGAATCCGCAGAGTTGCCCTTTTACATCTGAATCCGCAGAGTTGCCCTTTTACATCTGAATCCGCAGAGTTGCCCTTTTACATCTGAATCCGCAGAGTTGCCCTTTTACATCTGAATCCGCAGAGTTGCCCTTTTACATCTGAATCCGCAGAGTTGCCCTTTTACAAATGAATCTGCAGAATTCCCTTTCACTGTAAGGCAGGACTCTGCAGACTCTGATGTAAGGGAGAACTCTGGGAACTCTAACATAAGGGATGCTCTGGGAACCCTGATTTAAGGGGGTACACTGAGTACTCTGATGCACAGTGAAAACTCTGATGTAGGGAGAACACTGTGGCCTCTGGTGTAAAGGGGAACTGTGATATAAGGGGTGCTCTGAGAACCCTGATTTGCCTTAGTGTACTCACGCAGAAGCAGGAGAGAGCAGGGGGGAGACTTCAGTTACAGACAGGGATGGATGGTGAGCTCACTCACCCCTTGGCAGTCAGCACCTCTCATCCAGATGTATCTGAGGCTGCTGGGCTTCAAATTTCTGGCCCCCACTTCCCTTTTCTGAGGCAAGTCCCTGGGGATAGGAGTGTGGGCAGATACAGAGGGGTAGGGGCGGGAGGAAGAAGAGCAGATCGACCCCTCTCTTCCTCTCCCATCTGTTTGTGGAAGGGATTGTTAGTGCTGGCTTTGGGCAGTGTGAAAGAGAGTCTAACAGACACTCTCAGCTTAGACAACTGCAGCCAGCAACCCTGCTGGGAGGCCATAGACCTGTCTGAATAACGTGTCCGGGTTTCAGGCAGTTTGAAACCCAGACACATGATTCCAAACCCTTTTTGAGAACTGGTGCCCAAAACTGAACTGCATATTCCAGGTGAGGTCTTACTAATGATTTAAACAGGGGCAAAATGATATCTCCCTCTCTCTGGAGTCCATACCTCTCTTAATACAAGAAAGGACTTTGCTTGCTTTGGAAACCACAGCTTGGCATTGCATGCTATTATTGAGCTTATGATCTACCAAAACCCCCAGATCCTTCTCCACTATGGATCCCCCCAGTTGTACTCCCCCTAGCATGTATGATGCATGCATATTCTTAGCCCCCAAGTGCATAACTTTATCAACATTAAACCTCATTTGCCACATAGTCGCCCAATTAGACAGTGTATTGAGGTCGGCTTGTAAATCGGAGACATCGTGTAAGGAGGTTATTCCACTGCATATCTTGGTTATTCCACTGCATATCTTGGTGTCATCTGCAAAGACAGAAATGTTACTTTTGATCCCAGACCCAATATCATTTCTAAAGATGTTAAAAAGTAAGGGTCCCAGCACTGAACCTTGGGGTACACCACTGATAACCTTAGACCATTCAGAGTAAGAGTCATTAACCACTACTCTCTGAATTCTGTCTTCTAGCCAATTTTCTATCCATTTACAAATTGATATTTCCAAACCTGTAGACTTTACCTTACACATGAGCCGTGTGTGCGGAACTGTATCGAACGCTTTTGCAAAATCCAAGTATACCACGTCCACCGCCACCCCTCTGTCCAAGGTTTTACTTACCTCCTCATAAAAAGAAATCAGATTTGTCTGACAACTTCTGTCTTTCATGAATCCATTTTGTCTGTTGCTTAAAGTGTTTTTGTTCAGCAAGAACTCGTCGATGTGGTCTTTTATTAAACGTTCCAGTATCTTCCCAGCTATAGAAGTTAAGCTAACAGGTCTATAGTTACTTGGTAAAGACTTTGATCCCTTTTTAAATATAGGCACCACATTCGCCCTGCGCCAATCCAGTGGGACTATTCCCGTCATTAATGAGTCCCTAAAAATTAGATACAATGGCTCTGAAATTACAGAGCTCAATTCTTTTAGGATCCGTGGGTGGATGCCATCAGGGCCAGGTGCTTTATCCACCTTTATTATTATTATTTCTGGACCATATCACTACTGAGCCATTGTGGATCATTTGGGGCTGTGTCACTATCACCCCCATTATGGACATGAGCTTCCCCATGCTCTTTTGTGTACACAGAGCTGAAGAAAGTATTTAATAAATTAGCCTTCTCTTTGTCCCCAGTCACCCACTCTAGATTATTTTGTAAAGGGCCTACATGCTCAGACTTGACCTTTTTACTATTAATATATTTGAAGAATTTTTTGGGGTTTGTCCTACTATCTTTTGCAATCTGTCGTTCGTTTAGAATTTTTGCATTCTTGATTTCCTTTTTACATATTCTGTTAAATTCTTTGTAACATTTAAATGACACTAGTGATCCTTCATTTTTATATTTTTTAAAAGCTCTTCTCTTATAGTTTATAGCTTTTTTTAACTTTGGCTGTGAGCCACATAGGTTTTGTTTTTAGCCTTTTAAACTTATTGCCCATGGGAATATACTTTGCAGTGAGGTCCGAAACAGTCTTTTTGAAGAATTCCCATTTCTGTTCTGTGCCCATTGAAGCAAATATTCTCTCCCAGTCTAAGTCCTGGAGAGCAGCCCTCATCCTTGGAAAATTTGCTCTCTTGAAGTTAAGTGTTTTTATCTTACCCGTATGTATTTCTTGTTTAGCGCTAACATCAAAGGAAATCATGTTATGATCACTGCTACCCAGGCGTTCCTTTATCTGGACATTAGTAATAAGCTCTGCATGGTTTGAGATTACCAGGTCCAACAGAGCTTCATTCCTAGTTGGGGCCTCAATAAACTGGACCATAAAATTGTCCTGTAATAGGTTTATCATTTTTTGCCCTTTAACTGTCCCAGCAGTGCCATTATTCCAGTCAATTTCTGGGTAGTTAAAATCCCCCATTATTATCACTGTCCCAGCCCTTGCAGCCCTTTCCATCTGTGCAAGGAGCTGAGTCTCCACCTCCTCATTAACATTGGGTGGTCTATAACAAACTCCAACGATTGACTTTGAACTACACCCATCTAAATGCAGTTCCACCCATAATGCTTCAGACTCATCACATTCTCCATCCACCAGGTCCTCTTTTACACTTGCTTTGAGATCACTTCTCACATAGAGACAGACCCCGCCACCTTTCCTTTTTACCCTGTCTCTCCGAAAGAGTGCATAGCCAGGAATATTAATAGCCCAGTCATGTGAGGATTGAAGCCAAGTTTCAGCAATACCGATTACATCATAGCTCTCCTCATGCACCACAGCTTCCAACTCACCTATTTTGCTTGGCAGACTTCTGGCATTGGTGTACAAACACTTTAATGCATTATTACATTTTACTCTGGTGTTTTTCATATTATTTTTAGTAGTACAAATTGCCCTATAGTTTTCAATGGCTGTTTGCAACATGGGAAATTTCTTGTCACCTGCCATATCCCACCCCCCATCTATCCCCATTCCACCCTCCATTAAAGTCTGACCCCTAACTGACCTGTCTGCCCAATGTAATTCTGGCAGAATGGATTTCAAGGCCACTGCAATTTTATAAATGCTGCATGCATGTTTTTTTTCTGCAGGAAATGCAGGCATGGCAGCCCAATCAAATTAATGAACTGCTGTGCCTGCACAAATGTGGGCCGCCAAAACACATACATGTGAATGTGTGATGTACAATGGCTGCAATGTAATGGGGGCACTGTGATGTGTAAAGGGGCACTATGACATGAAGGGGACTCTAATGTAATGGGGGCACTGTGATGTGTAAAGGGACACTATGACATGAAGGGGATTCTAATATAATGGGGGCACTGTGTTGTATAAAGGGACACTATGACACGAAGGGGACTCCAATGTAATGGGTGCACTGTGATGCGTAAAGGGACACTATGACATGAAGGGGATTCTAATGTAATAGGGGCACTGTGACATGAAGGGGATTCTAAAGTAATGGGGCACTATGACATGAAGGGGATTCTAATGTAATAGGGGCACTGTGACATGAAGGGGATTCTAATGTAATGGGGGCACTGTGATGCGTAAAGGGACACTATGACATGAAGGGGATTCTAATGTAATAGGGGCACTGTGACATGAAGGGGATTCTAATGTAATGGGGCACTGTGATGCGTAAAGGGACACTATGACATGAAGGGGATTCTAATGTAATAGGGGCACTGTGACATGAAGGGGATTCTAATGTAATGGGGGCACTGTGATGCGTAAAGGGACACTATGACACGAAGGGGACTCTAATGTAATGGGGGCACTGTGATGTATAAAGGGGCACTATAAAGTGAAAATGTCTGCAATGTAATGGAGTGCTGTGACGTGAAAGGGAACTGAGGACATTGCGGGACCGATGTGAAGGGGGTCTGTAAAGTTTTTTTTTTTTTAGATACAGTAATTCCGTGTGTGCCTGTTTTGAGAAAAGATGTTGGGGTGAAGAGCAAAATTGCACGGGGGGAACATGTTTGTCCAGGGCCCAAACCATATTAAAGACGGCCCGCCTTAAAGTCTTGTGTACATGGACATTGTTAAAACGTACTTCCACTACAGGTCAGCAGATTCCCATTTACCTCAATGATGCAGTGTGGATGGCGGATCTGGGTATACACACAGTTTTTTTTTTTCTGTTCAACCAGCCTGAGCTATGAATAAGCGCCAGAACAAGGCGTGAAACACGTCAGATTTTCTATCCTGTTTTTCCATATTTGATATGTGACTGCATTTGGATTTTATCGACCAATAAAGATACCATTTCCCTGACGTGCGGCCATCCAGGAACTTCTTTTTATTTTCTACACTGCGCAGAGCCAGCACCTAAGTGTCTCATTAGGGATATACGTTGGTGGTGTGTCTGAGAGGCTGCAGTGGTAATCCCTTTTTGATTGTATTCTGGCAGGGGGACTTCCTTCCTTCATTGGGTGCAAGGGCTGACCAAACGCTGGTGTTAACCACTTGCCAGCCGCGCCATAGCGTGGTCGCCCAGTTCTGGGAGGGCGTCGTATAACATCCTCCCATGATCGCTGAGCTCACAGATCGGGGGGTAAAGAGCCAATCAGCAGCTCTTTACCACGTGATCAGCGGTGTCCAATCATGATGTAAGCACACTTGCCAGTTATCGGCATTCCTTTCCTCACGCTGTCACAGCGTGAACAGAGGAGAGGGCCGGTAAACGTATAGTGTGAAAGGGGACATCTACATTGATCATTATCGTCCTGATGATCAGTGCAGCCCCCAACAGTGCTCATCAGTACTGCCAATCAGCGCACATCAGTGAAGGAGAAAAATTACTTGTTTGCAAAATTTAATAACAGAAATTAGGAAAAGTTTTTTTTTTTCATTTGTTTGGGGAGAAAAAAATCAAAAACCCAGTGGGTTATTAAAGTGTAAGTAACCCCCCCCCCCCCCCACATTGTTTTCAGCCAAGGAAGCTGCCATCTTTGCCTCTGTTTAATCTACAAATGCCATGATGCTGCACATGTGATCAGTTATGACACCAGCCATTGGATGGTTTGACAGTTTGGTTGAGAGCACAACCAATGGGAGTGTTATGCCCCGTACACACGAGCGGATTCTGCTCAAGCTTGGCTTGCATACACACGGTCACACAAAAGTTCTCTGAACTTTCGACCATCATGAACGTGGTGACGTACAATACTACGATGAGCCGAAAAAATGAAGTTCAGTGATTCCGAGCATACGTCGAATTGTTTCCGAGCATGCGTAGGAATTTTGCACGTCGGAAAATTTGAACAGACAATCGGAACTTTTTCTGACTGAAAAATAGAGAACCTGCCCTCGATCTTTTGCTGGCTGGAATTCTGCCAGCAAAAGTCCGATGGAGCGTACACACGGTCGGATTTTCTGACCAAAAGCTCACATCCGACTTTTGCTGGCAGAATTTCTCAAATGATAAACATTTTATATGGGTGCTAGCATGACCACGCAATTGTCATTCAAAGTGTGACAGCACTGAAAGCTGAAAATTGGCCTGGGCTGGAAGCGTGTGAAGGTGCCCGGTAGGAAAGTGGTTAAACCGATGTCTTTTGAACAGACAGGGACCGAAAGTTGGCTGGTTCCTGCCTGAGGGTCTTTCAACTCCTTTAAGGCATTAACTGCTTGCCGATCAGACGCCATCGTTATATGGCAGCAGGTTGGCTTTCCTGCGCGAAATGCCGTTGCTGCGCGGCGGCACGCTGAGGCAAAAAGGAAGTTGTGGACAGCCGCACTCCGGAATATTGCCTTTATTTGTAAAAAAATCCAACAGATACAAGTCACAGCAAAAAATGTGACAAACGAGCTGAGGCGTTTCACACTTAGCACTGCTTAGTCATAACTGCGGGAGCGTGCCCATGGGTCGAGCGGACTCGATGTCTGCTGGCGACTCATGATCGCCTATTACAAAGGTGCTTTTATAGATCTGCCATTAAAAACAAGGAGGATCCCCGTTCTGACAGATGACATCTCAGAGATCTTCTGTTCCCAGTCATCAGGAACAGCAATCTCTGTCATGTCCCTGGCAGCCCATCCCCCCTACAGTTAGAACACACCTAGGGAACACAGTTAACCCCTTGATCACTTCCTAATGTTAACCTCTTCCCTGCCAGTGTAATTTTTACATTGATCAGTGCATTTTTCAATGTAATTATGTCCGTGGTCCCCAAAAAGTGTAATTTGCAGTCCCACTAAAAATCGCCATTACTAGTAAAAACAATAAAAAATAAATAAAAGTTCCTAAATCTATCCCATAGTTTGTAGACGCAATAACTTTTGCGCAAACCAATCAATATATGCCTATTGTGATTTTTTTTTTTTTTTTTAACCAAAAATATGTAGAAGAATATATATGAACTGGTGAATAAATTAGTTTTTTTATTTATTTTATTTGGATATTTATTATAGCAAAAAGTAAAAAAAAATATTTTTTTTTTTCAAAGTTGTCACCACCAAAAGAAAGCTATATTTGTGGAAAAAAAGGACGTTGATTTTGTCTGGGTACGGTGTCACACGACCGCGCAATTATCAGTTAAAGCGACACAGTGTTGTATCACAAAAAATGGCCTGGTCGTTAAAGTGATTGCAAAGGCTCGTTTTTTTTTTTTTTTTTTTTTTAAATAACAAACATGTTATACTTACCTCCTCTGTGCAGTTGGTTTTGCACAGAGCAGTCTGCATCCTCCTCTTCTCGGGTCCCTCTTTGCTTCTCCTAGCCCCTCCCTCCTTTGAGTGCCTCTCAGCCAGCAGCTTGCTACAGGGGTCACCTAAGCCGAGTCAGAACTCAGTGTATCCATTCAGACACAGAGTCCCGACCTGGCCCCACCCCCTATCTCCCCTAATTGGCTGACTGACTTTGATTGACAGCCATGGGAGTCAATAGCACCGCTGCTCTGTGTCAGCCAATCAGGAGGTGTGTACTGGGTGGCTGAGGGGATTGTGGACATCGCTGGAGAGAGAAGGAGGTCAGGTAGGTAATTGGGGGGAGCTGCTACATACAGAATGTTTTTTTTATCTTAATGTATAGAATGCATTAAGATAAAAAAAAAAACCTGCTTTTACAACTCCTTTAAGGGGATAAATCCTTCCGGGGCTGAAGTGGTTAAAGGCTTCTTCTGCTATTAGCCATAAAAATGTCTTTTATTATTTATTATGCAATCTCATCCCACTTTGGCACCAATATTCTGAATGTAGGCAAATCCCAGCTAGAAATCTATATGTGGTTCCTTGATAAGCCCATGTCTACTTTGGTTTTCTACAATCTGAGGACAATTGCAAATGCATGGAAAGCACCAACATTGTCTTACACAGAGTTACAGAATAGAGTTTCTCAAACTATTCTTTGAAAAGCTTACCTTACCCCAAAAAGATGTTTTACCAAATTTTCACTCCTTGGATAAATATCTGCTTCTCTGTTTCAACCATGACTCACTATTTATTTAGGATGAACATGCTGTTTAACTATAAGGCCTCATGCACACTGGACATTATTAAAAAAGGCAGTAAGCATTTTTTGGCATTTTTTAGCTGTAGCGTTTTTCAGCTTTTTTAAGCAAAACTATACTCCCATAAAAGCTTATGGTTCAAAAAATGCTGATAAACTCTGAATAGCCAAGTTTTTTGGCATTTTTAAGTTGGAAAAACTCCTCTTGAACCCACTAGTTCTGGGGTTTCTTTGCAGCTAGAAAACGCCCATGCCAAAAACTGCTGATAACAGCCTACGTGTGCATGGACACATAGGATAACATGCTGGGGAGTTTGACTGCAGAAGAAAACATCTGAGGCCAAAAACAGCTGCTGTAGAAATGTCCAGTGTGCATAAGGCATTAGGTTCCCCCCCCCTCCCCAGCCTAATGGAGCACAGTTCCTCCCATGATACCAACGATGGGGCAAAATTCCTCCCACTGATACCAACGATGGGGAAAAATTCCTCCCACTGATACCAACAATGGGGCACAATTCTTCCCAATGACACCAACAATGGGGCATGAATTGTCCTAATGACACAAATGATGGGGACAATTTCTCACACTGACACCAAAAATGGGTCAATTTTTTTTCCTGCTAATGTCGGGACCTTTTCTACTACCAATGGCCACAGCCTGGCACCCCTAAATTCTGAAGAACAGTAAACTGGCCCCTTGCTTAGAAAGCATGAAAACCCCTGTTATAAATCACCTTAGCTTTGTGTGTCTGTTTATACCCATGTTATACACCACTCTGCCATTGCACAGCATTGATAATTTGCCTATTAGAGAACACTTGGGATGTCGACCTCTTCCTCTATCATTTGCTTTTTTTTCTGTATTCTGCAATGTTTCCAAGACAAATGTCATGTTAAAGTGAAACGTTTTAAATAAGAATATATTGAAAGAAAAGTCTTGGTTTGGCAGCCAATGTAGACAAGCCCAAGCTAGAATAAATCTTTTGAAAAATATCAGTCTGGCACCTAGTGGTGCCTACACATTTCAGTTCCTGCACTTAAAAAAAATGCAAGGCTGTTCTGATTGGGCAAAGTTCTAACACTTTCTATACGAGTTGGATTTCTTCCCCTTTCACATTTATCACTGAGCAAGCTTTGACAGTATCGGAAAGGGTGGAAGCTTTTTCTAATCAGATCGGCATTTCAACAGGGTGGGGCAGGATTGTTGTGGGTAGGTTCTGTCACCTCAAGGTTTTTTGTGGGCTGCCATTGTGCACAATTTATGAAACAAACTAGTTACCAGGCTGTCTTTTTGGCATGAGTAACTTAATCACAGAAGTGAAGCCACAGCCCCTGATCTGCATACTTGTAGCAGGTCATTGATTTGATTGATATCCCAACAATGTCATAGCAACATACAATAGTAGATGTATCATTCTGATGATGTAGCCCAAATCTGTAATGGAAACCCAAGTCAATATAACCACACCAACATACACAGGGTAAAGCCCCGTACACACAATCGGACTTTATGATGAGAAATGTTGGATGTCAGGCTGTTGGCAGTCAGTCCGACCGTGTGTATGCTCCATCGGACAATTGTTGTCAGACTTTCAGACAATTGTTGTCGGACTTTCCGCCAACAAATGTTGACTAGCATGTTTTCAAATTTTCCGCCAACAAATGTGTGTTGTCGGACACAAGTCTTGTACACAATTCCATCGGACAAAAGTCCGAAGTAAAAACACGCATGCTCGGAAGCAGAAGCGGCCGGGCTTGTAAACTAGCGTTCGTAATGGAGAATTAACATTCGTGACGCGGCAAATTATGACATTTCCAAATACAGCGTACAATTCTCTTCTTCTTTATGGGATAATAATGAAGCTGCTTTGCTGGTGATACTGATGGAGTTTTTGCAAATTAATTTTCAAAGGCTTTTTTTTTCTAGTGATATCAAGAATAATATTATTATGTTTTTTTATTTTTTATTTGTGCAAGTTACCACAACACCATTATCCCGTAGTTTTTAAGAACAAAGATACAACTATGTTGGTGTCCCTTGTCAATTTTACATTGTATTTTTTAAATGTAACTGCCTACTCCAAACTGTCATCTGAAGTAAAACACCTAGCCAAGTATTATTCTCCACAATTTTTTTAATTAAAAAATGAAATTAGACAAGCTATCTGCCAATAGAACTTAATCAAAAAGTGCATTCTATGCATCCAAAAATATAGAAAATATACCAAATCAAATAATTATTCAACCAAAAAAATTATGTCAAAGCAATAACTCCAAGGCCAATGAAAAACACGAAAAGAAAAGCGCAAATCAACACTCACTAAACTTCTACTAACACAAAATTAGCAGAAGGAGCCCAAAGGGTGGTGCAAATGATCTGAAAAAACAAGTAGTACGTCTAGTACGTCACTACGTTCGTAATTGTTGGTCAACATTTGTGTGACCGTGTGTATGCAAGACAAGTTTGAGCCAGCGCCCTTTGGACAAAATTCCATGGTTTTGTTGGCGGAAAGTCCGATTGCGTGTACGAGGCATAAGTTGTTTCAGCCAGGGGAACCACAATTTATATTTGCTTGGGCACCCTCTATATTGGAAGATGTCTTTTTCAAGGTGTAGGGTATCACCCATTTAAGTAATCCACTCCTTCCACGAGGGTGGATTTCCAATGTCTAATGCCCTGTACACACGGTAAAGAAATTCCGATGGAAAAAGTCAGATCGGATTATGTTGCCGGAAAATCAGATCGTGTGTGGGCTCTATCGGACTTTTTCTGTCGGATTTTCCGACGCACAAAGTTTGAGAGCATGATCTAAAATTTTCCGACAACAAAATCCGATCGCATAAATTCTGATCATGTGTATACAATTCCGATGGACAAAGTGCCACGCATGCACAGAATAAACTAAGACAAGAAAGCGATTGGCTACTGGCCTGTTCATAGTCCCCGACGTACGTGTTTGATGTAACCTCGTTCAGAACGATCGGATTTTCCAACAACTTTGTGCGACCGTGTGTATACAAAATAACGGGCAAAATCCATCTGAAAAATCCAACGGATTTTGTGGCTGGAATGTCCGACCGTGTGTACAGGGCATTAGAATCAATTTACGAACCTAAAAGAGGGCACTGTTTATTGCTTGTTTAGATGCACATTCCACTTGAAGATAGTCCAAGACACCCAGAAGACAAGGTTTAGGAGCATCACGAATATTAACCTGGAATACACTGTTAAGGATACCACACATGCATTTTTAAAAGATCATTAATGGCTGTCTAGATTTTTCTTAGAATATTTATTTTAAAAAGACTGAAGACATCAGAGAAATCATTAATGTCAAGGTTTTTTTTTTTTTAGGATACCGTCAGTGATGACATCTGTTTTGTATCATAATAGTCCCCAAAAGCCCTGTTGCCCAAGTCAGGAGTATAAATCTTGCTTAGTTTTCTTTATTAAGGATATGAATTCTTTGCTTACATAAAAATCCACGGTTTAGCATCGGCGCAAACAAAAGACTTTATGATGTAACTGAGTTACGATCTGCAACCTCCGTACTGATGGTTTATAAACTGTAAATGTACAGAGCAGATTCTTCATGCAAGGCCCACAGAAAGAGGAATAGTCATATAATTAGATTGTCTAACGAATATCCAGAATATCCAAATCAGATAAGCAAAGAGGGGAGGGTTATAGGGTCACAATTAAAGACCAGAACACATGGAGGAGAGAGATGGGTGTAATTAACAGCATGCTTTCCTTTAAGAATCTTAGACAGCTGCCAGCCAGAAAAGAACAAGGCAACATGGTTTGTACGGTTTTTCAAATGTTTCTTAAGATAAATGCAAAGCCAATCACTAAAATGTCCAAATGTAACCTGTAATTTTCAGCACTTTTAAATTGATGCATTACCTGCATTAAGGTAAAAAGAAAAACTCTTCCACTAGCTTCCCCCTCACCCTCTCATGCCTTAGAGCCTTGTTTGAGAGCTGGATCTAAAGTTTTCCGACAACAAAATCCGATCTGACTTTTTCCGATTGTGTGTAGAGAATTCAGACGCACAAAGTGCCATGCATGCTCAGAAAAAATCTGGAGACGAAAGCTATTGGCTACTGGCCTCTACGTAGTCCCGTCGTACGTTTTGTACTTCACCTCCTTCCAAACGATCGGATTTTCCGACAACTTTGTGCGACCGTGTGTATGCAAGACAAGTTTTGGTCAAAATCCTTTGGAAAAAAAATCTGATGGATTTTGTGATCGGAATGTCCGACCGTGTGTATGGGGCATAACACTCTTTTCAGTAAGAGGTCCAGGTGGTATCCATCTCCTTTTTTGCATCCAACCTGCTTGCTCCATTCATTCTACATACTTCCCTAGATGGCTGAGGGTCATCACATGTAAGGACCAGTCATTGGAAACCATATGTGTGCAGGAGGAATTGGACTTTTTTCTGCAAAGACTATGCAGCACTGGGGCAGGGCCACACAGGAACTTATTAGTGGTGCTGAAGGCAAGTATTTTTCAAGGTGGCAGTCACTTTGTTGGGTGGGGTAAGATTTTAAAGGGATTGTCATTCCTTTTAAACAGCAAAAAAGACATGCCAATTGTTTATGACACATACTTCTTTGGCAAACTATATGACATCCAGTTCATGTTTAGATCCTGTTTAAGAACAGACATACGGTCTTGAATGTTACAAAAGGTGTATTTGTGTATATAAAACAGATAATTTCTTAATCTCACATGAAAGGACACAGGATGACGTTTTCAGGTACGTTGGGATATGCTGCTGCCTTCAGGTGATTGGACACAAAGCTGTAAGGACAGCCCAGCATGACCCCTCCCACTTCCAGTCTGCCTCAGTTTTTACAAGTGTCCTAGGAGAACAGACATCTCTCCTCTGGGGGAAGCCAGCTACGTCTTACTTTTTTTTGCAAGATACAGTCATTTTTTTTCTACTATGACATATATAGATTCTTCGGGTGTTGCAAAGCCACTTGGGCTCATTTTGCAGCTTTCTGGATAAGCTGATATTTGGCATAACCTTGGAGGCAATACCCAGACCCTACTGAGAAGAAGACACATGGCTGGCCTCTATTGTGTCTCTGAGCACTGGGCTCTGCATTATGTGGTCTTCTAGACACTCTAGGTGCAACATGTGAGTTAGCTGCAGAGTGCTTTACAGGTCCAGATTCATGCAGCAACTTCCTGCCCCTGAAAATTTGTGGGTTATGCCCACCAGAGGGGTGAAGTCTGGCTGGTATGGGTTTGATGGCCCACATGGTCACCATCATTTCCCTGCCTTTGTATTTTCCAGAACACCCTTTTGTATTCCCTCTCCCCCTTCAGGGGTTATGTTGTGTGGTTCAACACTTTAAATTGTGTCACAGACACTCCTATGGAGTGCCTCAACACATTTGTCAGTTTGTTGCTCACCCCTCCTGAGGGCTGTGCCTTGACCCTGACCTGTGGCAGCCACACCTTAGATTACTTGCCTGAGCTCTTAAAAGTCACAAGCCTTTAAAATGTTTCCTGCTCACTGGCTGTTCCTACCAGTTTTGTAAAGATCTTGAAGTATTTTCCAAGATCTAATATTCCCTCACAGGCCCTGTCCTACAGCCTGTCATTGTGGCCATGTCTGTCTACCAGACCTTGAGTCCAAGGATATATCTCAGGATCCCGGGTCTATCCTCACTGAGTCTTCTGTCCACCAACAACTGGAGCTCATCCTGTGGCCCTACTCTACTGTATTGATGGATTGATGGATATTTTTCAGTTAATAATTCAGAATGAGTCTCCTTTCAGTGCACAGGCAGAGGACCTTTTGGTTCAAATGTTGGTCTGCGAAGCATCAGTGCAAGAAACACCTTTTTTTGTATGCCCCTGGAAGGGGAACTCTTCTTTGTCAGATGCCTGAACAGATTTATCAGGAAAGCCACTGGGGAAAGAGAATCCTTTTGCCCCACTAAAGAAGGCTATGCCTCAGACTGGTAAACCTTCTATGTCAGAGGCTACAAAGAGTCCTTTTAATTCCTCATAAGCCTCCAAGGCAAAGCTGGCAACTCCGTTCTGTCGTAGGTTGTAGACACTCAAGTCCTCTAAGTCGATGAACAAGTCCTTCTTGAAATGAGGGGCGCCCCAACTTCACAAAGATGGAACATGTCTGGTGGCCTTTGTGGCCATCTAGTCCCAGGGCATTTCAGACATTTGGATTCAGAACGCTGTATTCAGTGGATAGAAACTGGAATTTTGGTCTGTACCTCCACCCGCATTCATGTTGGCTGGCCTGCCAATATATCTGCAAAGACTGTTGTCTCTGGCACAACTCTTCTTCCAAGACACTGCCAAGTAAAAGGAAAGGTTTCAAGGTTTCTTTTCAAAACTTGTTCACTGTCTCTAAAGCCAAAGGGGGGAACCACAACATGCTAGAGCTGAAGGCCTTCAAAAATGTTCTTCTGGGTACAAAAATTCAGTATTGTATACACCAGGTCAGTCTTTGCTTCCATCCATTTGGGAGACCTTCTGGCCTTTGTGGACATCAAGTATGCCTAATTACATGTCCCCATCTTCCTGGCGCATCAACGTTACCTGCATTTTGCTGTGGGTGCTCAACATAAAACATCAAACCAATTTTTTGCCCCTCTCTGTGGCCTGACCACTGTACCTCGGGTTTTCAACAAGGTGCTATGCCCTGTTATACTCTGTTTCATTCTCAGGGCATCCCCATTGTGGGATATATAGACAACCTTCTTCTGGAGAAACTCCAGTCTTTCCGCAACCAACCCTCTACTTTTGCATTGGGTTTCGGGTCTTATAGTGGCCCTTCCAGGCAGACCCGTATGCCCAGTATCATTCGAAATTGTTACAACTTCAAATTCTGGCTGGGTAGGTCAGGAGGATACAGTCTCTGGATCATGCAATATGCCTGACCATCAGAACCAGGCTAGCCCTGGCATGGTGGGCCACTGGTTTGGTGCTGGAATTAGAAAATCCTTCTTTCCAATGGTTTGGAAAGTTCTCACAATGGATGCTAGCCTATTGGGCTCAGGAAGAGTTCTGTATGCCCTCATGGTTCAAGGGACTTGGTCATAGGAGGAAGATAGTTTTTCAATCAACATTCTGGAGATTTTAATCTAGATTCTGGGAGATTTGGTTATCCCTTTTCAACATTAGGCATCTGTTTCTCGATATGGAAGGCTGCCACCTAGTCATTTGTTCACATTTGTTAAATTTCACCAAGTGAATGTTCGGGCCTCAGTTGATGCCTGCTTCTGTCAAGTGGTTTGTTGAGCCTTCTCTGTTAACCTGTTGGTCATTGTGGCCTTTCATTGCTGTATTGCCCACCCTTCAGTTGGGCTGCTTTTGGATGTCCCAATGTACCTTAATACTTCATCCGTTAATGTACGATTAAGAAAACAGGATTTTTGGTTTACCATAAAATCCTTTTCTTGGAGTATACTAAGGGACACCAGTCCCTCCCATTCTTTTATTTGCCAGTACCCAATCTCCAAGAGGCAGTAGCATAACCCAATGTACCTGAAAACTTCATTCTGTATCCTTTAATGTGTTCCAAAAAAGGATTTTACATTAAGTCATAATTCCTATATTTTTCCTCTTCGCCCTGTGCCTCTCGCTTACATTATTTTTTCCAAGGCTCTTTCCAGTTGTTTATAATGCACAAAATGGGAAATGTGACTGTGATGGATTGTACAAAACACGATGACCAAGTGGTAAAAGTCTGCAAATGTTCTTAAGTTGGAAACAACATTCCTTCTCTAGCTTTCCTTCATTAAATTGAGGTAAAAACTGAAAAGTGGCATTAAGATGGAATTATATTGTGGTGTTATAAAATGTTAAATGTCATATAACTGTTATAAAAGTTATAAAAGTCACACTCCTTCCAGTTTGATGCTGGGGAAAACAGAACAGCAAAGACCCTCGAAAAGATGCTCTTGAAATGGGCTGAAGATTTTTCCTGCTCTGCATTCCTGAGGAATCTTTGTGGAAAGGGGATGATGTTACATCTAGTGATGCGGAAGACGGGGTAAAGTAAAATGAAGTTTTTGGTTTTTATGGGTTTATTTTTCACCTACTTACAGTAGATGATTTGTAAAAAGGGGGGAGGGGCAGTTAATTTGACTGCAGAGTCTGCTTTAATGTTTTTTTTTTAATACATTTTGCTACACTTACTGAATTTTTGCACACATTTTGCTCCTTTTGTAAAACCAATCACTAAAATGTCATAGGACCTTTAAAGTGGGAGTAAACTTCCACGCATGACTTTTATCTATAGGTAAGCCTATAGTAAGGTTTATCTATAGGTACAGTAAATATCTCCTAAACCTGCACCGTTTAGGAGATATTTACTTTTGATGCAGTTGGTGACGGCACCTTCGCATGCACTCTGAAGGAACGGCATACTGTGCCGTTCCTTCAGAGTCCTCTGCGGTGACGTCATCATGGCTCCGGCCACTCACACAGACGGAGTCCGCGAACCCGGAAGGAAGACCGCGTGAAGATGAAAGCGCCTTCAGCGGTGACAGCGCGTTGCTGGAGGGCTTTGTTTTAAGGTTTTAAGTTGCAATGTATACTAGCACTTTATGGCAATGCCTTGCAGGATTTAAAAAACAAAACATAAAATCAGTGGTTTACTACCACTTTAACATATGACATTTCTTCATATTTTCATTTTTTATCTATAGCTTTAATTAAAAAATGCTTGAAAATTCTGACATAAAGGTCCTTGTTCAAGCAGTTCTTGGGTGACAACACTCTGTCTCTGGCTTCTAATTGCTCTTCTGCTTTGTCACCCTATCTCATGCACAACCAATTGAGACCATAAGCAGCCATGCCAAAATTCATTAACACAGGCAAGTACAACTGTTATGGCCATCAGGATGTCTGCCCTGCATGTAGACAGAGCATAGCTGCAAGGAGGCTGGAGAAGATTAGCAAGCACTTAAAGTGGCTTAAAGTGGCTCTAAAGGTATGAGTTCTTTTTACCTTAATGCATTCTATGCATTAAGGTGAAAAACTTTCTGCATGAAGCTCTACCCCCCTATACTTACCTGAGCCCAATCTTGATCCAGCAATGTGCATGAGAGCAGTGGCTCTCTGGGTTCTCTCTCTTCTCATTGGACAGAGAGGCATTAGCGGAAGTCACTGGTTCCTTCTGCTGTGAATCACAGCCAGCGAGGAGGGAACGGGAACGGGGCAGAGTCATGCTCTGTGTGTCAATAGTTTAGATTACTAAAAAAGATAACATTGCACATATTTATGATACTCATTGCTTTATAAAATGGAAACACTCCTGACCTTGTTTTCTCCTACCTCTGCACATCCTGCAACCTATCTAACACCCTCTACTCTCTCCGATCACAACCTCATCAGTTTTATACTCTCCCTGTCCCCTACCTCCCATGCCGCCAACCTGCAAACAGTTACCTGCAGGAACCTTCACCACCTCAACCCCTCCCTTCTTCATTCTGATACTGATTGCCTTTATGATAAAATCTCACCCCTGTCCTGCCCAGACCTGGCCACTTCTGTCTACAACAACACACAGTAATCCTCCCTGGACGCACTTGCTCCTCTTTCTATGCGCAGAACCAGGCCTTGTCTGCTACAACCCTGGCAAACATGACACCGGAAGTCTCAATAAACGCAGCTATGCTCTTGAGCAAGTGTGATGTAAAACTAAAGTCCCTACAAGACATCACCCTCTACAAATATGCCCTTCTCAAATACAACTCCTGCCTCCATTCCACTAAACAAACCTTTTACACCACTCTCATCAAAACCCTCTCATCCAAACCTCATCAACTCTTTTCTATGCTTAATTCGTTACTTCACCCCCTACTGCCCAGGAGATTACTGCCCAGGAGATTACTGCCCAGGAGATTGCCAATCACTTCAAAAACAAAATCAAGACAATTTGTGATAAGATATCCATCGTCCAACTTCCTCCACCAACCAACACACCAAGTCCAAAACAACACTCAACACTTTCCTCCTTCCGCCCTGTTAGCACTGAGGAAGTTGCCAAACTCCTTTCCACAGCCCATCTCAGCACCTGTCCCTTGGACCCTGTCCCCTCGCAACTACTGTGACCACCTTCCTGCTCTATACTAAACTCTCTAACCCACATCTTCAACCTCTCCCTCTCTTTCGGCACCTTTCCCACTCCACTCAAACATGTACTGGTTACTTAACTTAAGACCCATTTCCCTGCTCCTGTTTGCCTCCAAGCTTCTTGAACGCCTTGTCCACAACAGCATGAGTTGCTACCTCACTGACAACCTTCTCGATCCCCTTCTTGATCCCCTTCTTGATCCCCTACAGTCCAGCTTCTGCCTACAACATTCCACTGAAACTGCCCTACTAAAACTCACCAACGGCCTTCCAACTGCCCAAACCAATGGCCAGTACTCCATACTCATACTCTTAGACCTTTCTGCTGCCTTTGACACAGTTGACCACCCACTCCTCCTCATTAAACTCCACTTCCCTGGCCTCCGTGACTCTACTGTCTCCTGGTTCTCCTCCTACCTATCTCAGCGCATTTTCAGTGTCACATACAACACCTCCTCCGTTCCTCTTCCACTTTGTTGGGGTACCCCAAGACTCTGTCCTTGGGCCTCTTCTATTCTCTCTCTTTACTTCTTCCCTCTGCCAGTTGATAACTTCCCATGACTTCAAATACCATCTCTATGCTGAAGACACCCAGATCTTTCTTTTAACTCCTCAACTCATCACTTCAATCTCCTTACTTATCACAAACCTATTAAGCGACATATCAGTATGGATGTCACACCACTTCCTCAACTCAATCTCTCTAAAACTGAGCTTGTAATATTTCCTCCTCTCCTATCCCCTCCCCATGACTTTACCATTAAGAGCAATGGCACAACCATTGGTCCCTCCACACATGCCAGGATGCTGGGTGTAATCCTAAACTCTGACCCCTTCTTCAGCCCCCACATCCAATCACTGGCTAAATCTTGCCACCTTAAAGAGGAGGGCCGGTTTAAAAATTTTTTTTTTTAAAGTCAGCAGCTGCTAACACTGTAGCTGCTGACTTTTAATAAGCACACTTACCTGTCCAGGGCGCCCGCGATGTCGGCCGCCCGAGGCTGACCCGTCCCTCGGCTCTCGGGTCCCGGCGCCTCCATTTTGGCTAAGGGAAACAGGCAGTGGAGCCTTGCGGCTTCACTGCCTGTTTCCTACTGCGCATGCGCGAGTCGCGCAGCGCTTTGTGAATGGGGCGCGCTGTGTTCTGGGACACACAGTTCCCGGAACCCAGCGCGACCCATTACCCAGAAGACGCCGCACGGAGGAGAGAAGATAGAAGATCTCCGCGGAGGAGGAAGAGGCAGATTTGGACGATGTGCCTAGCAACAGGCATTTCTGGTAAGTTCAAAAAAATATATATTTATTTTTTTTTCTGATTTTTTTCTAATTTTTAATGTATTTTTTTTTCAGGGTGGCCCTCCACTTTAACTTCCACAATATATCCAGAATTTTCCCCTTCCTAACTAATGACACCACAAAACAACTTATTCACTCCTGGTTATTTCCCGCCTTGACTACTCAGCTTCCTCCTCACTGGCCTACCTTTACACAGGCTATCCCCCTACAGTCTATTATGAATGCTGCTGCCAGACTAATACACCTCACTAACCCATTCATGACTGCTGCTCCTCTCTGCCAATCTCTCCACTGGCTTCCCTGACCCCACCGTATATAATTCAAAATATTAACCACAACATACAAGGCCATCCACAACATTTCCCCCAGCTACATCACCAATCTCATCTGGAGATAGCACCCGAATCGTCCTCTCCGCTCCTCCCAGGACCTCCTGCTCTCTAGCTCCCTTGTTACCTGCTCCCATGTTCGCCTACAGGATTTCTCCAGAGCCTCTCCCATTCTCTGGAACTCCCTAACCCAGTATGTCCAGTCAGCTCCTACCCTTTCCACCTTTAAGCAATCCTTGAAAACTCAGTTATTCAGGGAAGCCTACCCCACCACTACCTAAGAACTGTACTTGAGTCCCTCTCATCAGATCATCCCCTGCAGCCATTACCTGTTGTACCACCTCTCTCTCCCTTTAGATTGTATTTAGATTGTAAGCTCCATGAGCAGGGCCCTCCTATTCCTTTTGTTTTAAACTATATTTTAATTGTACTGTCCCCTTTTTATTGTAAAGCACTGCGTAAACTGTTGCTGCTATATAAATCCTGTATAATAATAATAATAATAAAATTAAATATTTAGGGTCTAGTCTAGTTTAATACTGAATTGTCACACTTTTTAACCACTTTCAGACCGGACCATTTTGCTGGTAAATGACCAGAGGTCTTTTTACACTTTGGCACTGCGCTGCTTTAACTGGTAATTACGCGGTCATGCAATGTTGTACCCAAACAAAATTTGCGTCCTTTTCTTCCCACAAATAGAGCTTTCTTTTGATGGTATTTGATTGCCTCTGCGATTTTTATTTTTTGCGATATAAACGTAAAAAGACCGCAAATTTTGAAAAAAAATGATATTTTCTACTTTTTGTTATTAGAAAAATCCAATAAACTCAATTTTAGTCATACATTTAGGCCAAAATGTATTCAGCCACATGTCTTTGGTAAAAAAAAAGTCAATAATTGTATATTTATTGGTTTGCGCAAAAGTTGTCACATCTACAAACTAAGGTACGTTTTCTGGAATTTACGCAGCTTTTAGTTTACGACTGCCTATCTCATTTCTTGAGGTGCTAAAATGGCAGGGCAGTACAAAACCCCCCCAAATGACCCCATTTTGGAAAGTAGACCCCCTAAGGAAATTGATAAGAGGCATGTTGAGCCCATTGAATATTTTATTTTTTTGCCTCAAGCGATTGAATAATGACAAAAAAAAAAATTTTTTTTTTTTTTACACAAAGTTGTCACTAAATGATATATTGCTCACACATGCTATGGGCGTATGTGAAATGACACCCCAAAATAAATTCTGCTGCTTCTCCTGAGTACGGGGATACCACATATGTGGGACTTTTTGGGAGCCTAGCCGCGTACGGGGCCCCGAAAACCAAGCACCGCCTTCAGGCTTTCTAAGGGCGTAAATTTTTGAGTTCACTTCTCACTACCTATTACAGTTTTGAAGGCCATAAAATGCCAAGATGGCACAAAACCCCCACAAATGACCCCATTTTAGAAAGTAGACACCCCAAGCTATTTGCTGAGAGGCATGTTGAGTTCATGGAATATTTTATATTTTGCCACAAGTTGCGGGAAAATTACAAACTTTTTTTTTTTTTTTTTTAACAAAGTTGTCACTAAATGATATATTGCTCATGCATGCCATGGGCATATGTGAAATGACACCCCAAAATAAATTCTGCTGCTTCTCCTGAGTACGAGGATACCACATATGTGGGACTTTTTGGGAGCCTAGCCGCGTACGGGGCCCCGAAAACCAAGCACCGCCTTCAGGCTTTCTAAGGGCGTAAATTTTTGAGTTCACTTCTCACTACCTATTACAGTTTTGAAGGCCATAAAATGCCAAGATGGCACAAAACCCCCACAAATGACCCCATTTTAGAAAGTAGACACCCCAAGATATTTGCTGAGAGGCATGTTGAGTCCATGGAATATTTTATATTTTGCCACAAGTTGCGGGAAAATTACAAACTTTTTTTTTTTTTTTTTTTTTTTCACAAAGTTGTCACTAAATGATATATTGCTCACGCATGCCATGGGCATATGTGAAATGACACCCCAAAATAAATTCTGCTGCTTCTCCTGAGTATGGGGATACCACATATGTGGGACTTTTTGGGAGCCTAGCCGCGTACGGGGCCCCGAAAACCAAGCACCGCCTTCAGGCTTTCTAAGGGCGTTACAGTTTTGAAGGCCATAAAATGCCAAGATGGCACAAACCCCCCCCAAATGACCCCATTTTGGAAAGTAGACACCCCTAAATTTAGGGGTACACTAGTGAGACTAGGTAATAAATGGCGGGTGCCCTGAAACTATAAAAAAATAACTAACCAACCAGCGTCACCTGTAACAGTTATATGGTGATCACTGGTGAAAGGGTTAACTAGGGGGCAATCGGGGGGCTTTATGCGGTAGTATATGGGGGTCCCTGGCGCTATAAAAAGCTGCAGCGAACCTAAATACCTACCTGCCTAACTAGCGTCACCTGTGACACTAATACAGCGATCAGAAAAACGATCGCTTATTAGGCTGGGTTCACACTGGAGCGATGAGGGAACGCCACGAATGCGCGGCGGGTTCCCGCATCGCATGCCTCCCGGCGGCAGTTCACACTGCCCTATGCGAACTGCTGGGAGTGTCAGTGAAATGTTACTGACACCCCCAGATCAGTTCGCATATCGCAGTGCGATCTGCAAACTCGGATCGCATGGTGTGAACACCCATGCGATCCGATTCTGCTGCGGGCCAAAAAAAGGGTCCCGTGCGAATTTGCGGCGGGTGCGGCGGGTGCGGCGAATGGCTGAACTCGAATCGCACAGAGATCGGATGTGATTTGCACTGCAGTGCGGTGCGAATCACATCCGTTCTCATAAACCGCTGCAATGTGAACCCAGCCTTAGTGACACTGGCGACGGGGGGTGATCACGGGGTTAAACCTTTATTGGGGGGGTTAGGGGGGTACCTTAGAACTAAAGGGGGCTAACCCTAACTGCCCTAACAGTTATTAGTCACAAATGACACCCGCCGGGTGATCAGGGGGTTAAACCTTTATTAGGTAATAAATGGCGGGTGCCCTGAAACTATAAAAAAATAACTAACCAACCAGCGTCACCTGTAACAGTTATATGGTGATCACTGGTGAAAGGGTTAACTAGGGGGCAATCAGGGGGCTTTATGCGGTAGTATATGGGGGTCCCTGGCGCTATAAAAAGCTGCGGCGAACCTAAATACCTACCTGCCTAACTAGCGTCACCTGTGACACTAATACAGCGATCAGAAAAATGATCGCTTATTAGGCTGGGTTCACACTGGAGCGATGCGGAAACGCCGCGAATCTGCGGCGGGTTCCCGCATCGCATGCCTCCCGGCGGCAGTTCACACTGCCCTATGCGAACTGCTGGGAGTGTCAGTGAAATGTTACTGACACCCCCAGATCAGTTCGCATATCGCAGTGCGATCTGCAAACTCGGATCGCATGGTGTGAACACCCATGCGATCCGATTCTGCTGCGGGCCAAAAAAAGGGTCCCGTGCGAATTTGCGGCGGGTGCGGCGGGTGTGGCGGGTGCGGCGGGTGCGGCGAATGGCTGAACTCGAATCGCACAGAGATCGGATGTGATTTGCACTGCAGTGCGGTGCGAATCACATTCGTTCTCATAAACCGCTGCAATGTGAACCCAGCCTTAGTGACACTGGCGACGGGGGGTGATCACGGGGTTAAACCTTTATTGGGGGGGTTAGGGGGGTACATTAGAACTAAAGGGGGCTAACTCTAACTGCCCTAACAGTTATTACAGTCACAAATGACACCAATGCAAAAAAAAAAAAAAAAAAAAAAAAAATGACATTGGTGTCACTGTGACTGGGGGGCAGGGGTAATTGGGGGGGTGATCGGGGGGTAAAGGGGGGGTGTGAGTGTGCCTGGCATGTTCTACTGTGTGTGTAGAGTGTTGGTGCAACTTACTGATCCGCTCTCCTCCGTGTCGGAACGAAAAATACCGACACGGAGGAGAGAATACATCACTTCCTCTCCTGTGTTTACATTACAGGAGAGGAAGTGATGTCACCGGGGATTTCTATTCGTCGGGAGCGATCGCGAGGGGGTGGCCATGAATGAATGGCCGTCCCCTCGTCCGGGATCGCTCCCGTACGAAAACCGACCGCCGCAGGCACCGGGCGGGGGCCCGATCGGGCCCCCGACCCGCGGGAGGCAAGGGACGTACATGTATGTCCTTATGCCTGCCCGTGCCATTGTACCGACGTACATCGGCGTGCGGCGGTCGGCAACTGGTTAAAGGAGGCTACAAGTGGTCATTACAAAACACATTACGTAGGCATGATCCACAATTGTCACCAGGAAACCTGTGCCAAATAATACGATGCAGCCATGAATGGATTACATATAAAGAGGAAGTGGCTTTTTTTTTTTTACGGATTTGTAACAAAGAATTAAAAAGAGTGAAAATAATATTTTGTTTAGAAAAAAAATTATAATTGTGTATGATACACAATAATTAAGTAAACTAAATAAAACAGCACCAAGAAGCAACAAAGGATTTAACTAGAAAGTCAACTCTGATGGGTTTTACTTCCTCTTTTGTTCCCTGCAAAGTAAAAGCATAATGGGCATAGTATGCAATGAATACTAGCCCATTATGTGACACTTACCTACAAACGAAGCCCGCAATGTCCCCGCTGGTGGCCGCATTCATCTTCACCCCTCTTCCTTCTGGGGTCGTGGACTTCGGCTCTGTGACTGGTCAGAGTTGCTTGGCGTCATTCCCACGCATGTGTGCGGGAGCCGCCGATCCCAGCACGGGCCCTTTAGAAACTGCACATTGGTGCCCTTTCTTCAGTGTGCATACGCCGATGACGTCGGCGCAAGCGTATATGGTAAATATCTCCTAAACTGTTCAGGTTTAGGAGATATTTCCAGTACCTACAGGTAAGCTTAATTATAGGCTTACCTGTAGGGAAAAGTGGTGTAACTAGGTTTACAATCACTTTAAACAGGTGAAAATAATATTTCATTAAAGAAAATAAAAAATACAATTGTGTATGATACACAATAATTTAGTAAACTAAAAAAAACAACACCAACTTGTAACAAAGGCTTTAAACAGGTGTAAATAATATTAATTAAAATATAACAAAAACTACAATTGTGTATGATACACAATCATTTAGTAAACTAAATAAAGCAACACCAACTCGTAACAAAGGATTTAAACAGGTGAAGATAATATTCATTAAAATAAAAAATAAAAACTTACAATTGTGTATGATATACAATAATTTAGTAAACTAAATAAAGCAACACCAACTTGTAGCAAAGGATGTAAAAATAATATTCATTAAAAAAAAAATTACAATTGTGCATGCTATACAATAATTATTTAAAGTAAATATTATGTATTAGGTTTTACACCCACTTTATTTACAATTTCGAATGGAGTGTGCCTTTAAGGTTGTAGATTTAGACAACACAAATATTTCTGTCCTAGCCGCCCTATCGCTGTAATAGACAGCCCTTCCACCAAAAATAAGTCTGCAATTTCCTACGTTTTTATTTTTATTTTTTTAATAAAATTTGCCAAGAACAGGCTTGGTTTCGTTGCGTACAAGCCTGGCTGGACATTTCTCATCATCATCCTGCTCTCATTCTTTTTCCAAACGTCCATTTTAAGGCAGAGATGGCTCAGAGCCAAAAAACCCTGCTCCACGCTCTTGTCATAGACACAGAATGGATCCTCCAATCAGGAAGGAGGAGGCAGACGCTCAACACTTTCATAAGTGAGCTTTCAGGAAGACACACCGACACACACACACACAGAGAGAACACAGACATGCTTGAATGTAGCCCAGCAAATATTTGCGCATTTAAAAAAAAATAAAAAATTATTTATTTATTTTTAGCATTTGAGTCTTCTGCACAAAGAGGATTGGTGTGCAGTGCTCAGCCTGTCAGACTAAATTGTTCAGCAGTTGTGCAGATAAATACATGTACCCTCCCTTACTGCTCGCTTGAGAGCCTCTCAGGGAGGGTATGTGAACACATGGCCGGCAGGCACACACATATGTTTGTGTTTATGTGTGTGTATATATATATATATATATATATATATATATATATATATATATATATATATATATATATATATATATATATATATATATATTTTAGGCTTTAAAAAAATATATAAAAAAAATGAACAATAAAAATAAATAAGAAGAAAACAGAAAAAAGACAACATCTTAACATTTTGATTAATTCATTCATTAGTAATTAATTCATTACAAATTACATGTCTTTGTGTACATGTTGGATTGGCAAATCTGTGCCCTTTAAACCGATGTTTTTTGTTATAATTTCTATTTAAATATTACATTAAATGAAAACTGTAAAATATGTATATTTACATTAATAATAATTTACATTAATAATATACGTATGTATGTAATATAATATATAATGTAATTGCATATATGTAATATATTTATTTTTTTAGCTAGTGTAATATATTTGTGGAAAGGCTAGGTTCAAATGAAATCAATGCAGATACTAGGCACAATTGCGCCTTTTAACTTTTTATTTAGAAATTTTTTTTCTTTGAAATGTTGCATTCAATTAAAATAAAAAGAATGTGACTGTGTATAATGTTAGTCAGAAAATAGGACATGTAAGTATATTAATGGAAATTATTATTATATTATAATATTTGCAGAAATGTTAGGTTAGCAACTCCATGGTTAACCCAACTATTTTCCTTTTATGTTGTAAATTTCAAACATTTTAAATTTTACACGTTAAATTTAATTGAAATAAAGTTATGTACTATACTTTTTTTTTACATGTTATTTAAATGTTTTTTTTTTTATTGAAACAATGAAGAAATAAGAGCACTGTAACTGTGTGTAATGCTATTCAAAATACTGCATCTTTCTTTGGTGTAAAATATTTATCTGTTGCAGGGAAAATGTTTGACTTAATTCTAATCCAGCATGGCTTTTGTCCCTGGGAAAGATCATTTTTGGCAAACTGTAAAAAAAAAAAAAAAAGTGCCATGTACAAGAACAATGTACTCATGTTTGTCCATGTGTTTTTTTTTTTTTTTTTACAGTCTGCTCTTTTTTTTTTTTTTATGTTGTATTTTACTCCCTTACTTTCATCTTGTATGGCTTGAAGAGCAGAACATCTGTAGTGGATAAAACACAGGAAAAAAAAAAAAACAGGCCGGTGAATGAAAATTTCATTTTGCATCATGTCGGCAGCTGCTGCCCTCTGCTTCATGGAAGACAACGAGGGGGAATGATCCAGAACAATAGACAGTGCCAATCGGTTGTTCTCAGTTGACGAACTGACCCATATTTTATCTGGGAGTGTGCGCGATCAGCCATCAGGAATTTTCATGAAGTCCGTTGACAGTTTTTTTTCACGAAGTGGATAAAAGAAAGAGTGCTGTAAATTACTCTGTACTAAAATGGGGGGGGGGGGGGGGGTATAATTAGCGTCACTAAAATTTACGCCAACCCGTGTTTTTTTTTCCATGTTATTGCACCTAATTGTGAACTGCTGCTAACTGCTTCCAAGTCCAGTAATGGAGGCAGTGACAGAAGTAAAGAAGTACATGTATTCTAAAAGGGGATGTGCAATGGATTGCCTTTTTGTGAAAAAGCTTGATTTTCCGCAAAGCAAAATGGTTGGTTGTAAAACCGAGGAAAGGGTAGAGGCATTGTCAGCGGGAATGCAGAAGAATGTAATTCATGATCTATGTAAGGATAGATGCACACCACAGCTGTCGGTATGTGGCTTTCTACGCATTTCAGCGCTTTTCTAATTTCTTTTTGGAGTAGTAATAAAGATTAAAAAAAGAAAACATGCAAGGTAAAGGCATAATGTGGTAAAATGCATTGCATACTAGCACATTATAAAAGACTTACCTTGAAACGAAGGGAAAACAGGTGTGTAAGTGCTATAACCTGAACCCACATAACAGCTCCACCCGGTGCTCAGACCTCAAGGGTGCCCACACACTTTAAACATACCAGAATAAGGAAAGGGATCGGTGGCACTCAGGATAACATCCAAAAAATAGTATTCCTTTATTGAAAAGACATGTACAATGCTGTAAGGACTAACGTCTGAAACGCGTAGACTGTTTTTACGGTGCTGTACATGTCTTTTCAATAAAGTAATACTTTTTTTTTGGATGTTATCCTGAGTGCCGAGCATCCCTTTCCTAAAGCCGGGTACACACTAATGCAGCGTACACGCGATCGGACATTCCGACAACATAATCCATTGGATTTTTTCAGACGGATGTTGGCTCAACCTTGTCTTGCATACACACGCTCACACAGTGTTTTTCGGAAATTCCAAACATCAAGAACGCGGTGACGTACGACGAGCCGAGAAAATTGAACTTCAATAGCCAATGTGGCTCTTCTGCTTGATTCCGAGCATGCGTAGAACTTTGTGCTTCGGAATTGTGTGCACACGATCGGAATTTCCGACAACTAATTTTGTTGTCGGAAAATTTGAGATCCAGATCCAGATCCAGATCTCAAATTTTGTGTGGGAAATTCCGATGGGAAAATGTCCGATGGAGCCCACACACGGTCAGAATTTCCGACAAAAAGCTCCCATCAAACATTTTACGTTGGAAAATCCGACTGTGTGTGCACGGCATAACAGTTTTTTTCCGTGCAGCCCAGCGTGTTGGATGCAAAAAACTGACAGCTCAGGTCGGAGCCGCCGTACTAACCATGCAATGTTAGTTCACCAACCTCCCCCGCTGAGCTGTGTTCTGATGGGGATGGCCCCCCTGCCAGAACACTCCGATCAAAGCTTTCAGACATTGGCTGAGATTGCTGATCTGGAGTCAATTGGCTGCTGGTTTTCCAATATGCACGTCTGACAGAAACCATCCGAACAGCCAGCTTCTGTCGGACAGTCCGACATATACAAGGACCGAATGTCGGACATATTTTTGAACCAGCCGTTGTCGCCTGACATTCAGCCTGTGTATACCCGGCTTTATTCTGTTATGTCGGAGGTGTGAACACAGGGTGGAGCTGATATGTGGCAAGGTTGTAGCACCTACACACCTGTTACCCCTTTGTGCCTGAGGGCCGACCATCCCTTTCCTTACTTTGAAGTGAAGCCCCCCCAGCGGCTGTCACTGCTGCAGACTTCCATCTTCACCTGGTCTTCCTTCACAGTTCGTGGGCTGTGTCCGCTTGAATGGCCGAGCCATGATGACATCGCATAGGTATGTCATTCCTTCAGGGTGCATGCGCCGGTGACGTCACCGGCTGCTGCTCCCTAGAATATCTCCTAAAATAGTGCACTTTTAGGAGATATTCATTCAACCTACAGGTACAGTGCCTTGAAAAAAGTATTCATACCCCTTGAAATTTTCCACATTTTGTCATGTTACAACCAAAACGTAAATGTATTTTATTGGCATTTTATGTGATAGACCAACACAAAGTGGCACATAATTGTGAAGTGGAAGGAAAATTATAAATGCTGTTCAAATTTTTTTTACAAATAAATATGTGAAAAGTGTGGCATGCATTTGTATTCAGCGCCCCTGAGTCATTACTTTGTAGAACCACTTTTCCCTGCAATTACAGCTGCAAGTCTTTTTGGGGATGTCTCTACCAGCTTTGCACATCTAGTGAGTGAAATTTTTGCCCATTCTTCTTCAAAATATCTCAAGCTCTGTCAGATTTGATGGAGAGCGTCTGTGAACAGCAATTGTCATGTCTTGCCACAGATTCTCAATTGGATTAAGGTCTGGACTTTGACTGGGCCATTCTAACACATGAATATGCTTTGATCTAAACCATTTCATTGTAGCTCTGGCTGTATGTTTAGGGTCGTTGTCCTGCTGGAAGGTGAACCCTCCCCTCAGTCTCAAGCCTTTTGCAAAGTCTAATGCCGCATACACACGACCGGACTTTCTGGCAGACTAGGTCCGAAGGGATTGGACTAATCCTTGGACAATCCGATCATGTGTGGCCTAGTCTGATCGTTTTTCAAAAAATAAATCCAACGGACCTAGAAATAGAACAAATTTCAAATCTATCCGGCGGACTCAATTCCGACGGACTAAAATCGCGAGAATCGCTCATCTGTGTGCTAGTCCGACGGACCAAATACGACGCAAGGGAAGCTATTGGCTACTGGCTATTGAACTTCCTTGTTTAGTCCCGTTTATGTCATCACATTCAAATTGAACGGACTTACAAACAGACTTAGTCCGTTCATGTATGGCCAAGTCCGTTCGTTCAGAAAGTCGGAACTCCGCCGAAAGTCCGTTGGGAAGACCGTTGGACCTAGTCTGACGGAAAGTCTGGTCATGTGTATGCGGCATAACAGGTTTTTTTCTAAGATTGCTCTGTATTTGGCTCCATCCATCTTCCCATCAACTCTGACCAGCTTCCCTGGCCCCGCTTAAGAAAAGCATCCCACAACATGATGCTGCCACCACCATGTTTCACGGTGGGGATCGCGTGTTCAGGGTGATGTGCAGTGTTAGTTTTCCGCCACACATACTTTTTTCTTTGGCAAAAAAGTTAAATTTTGGTCTCATCTGACCAGAGCACCTTCTTCCACATGTTTGCTGTGTCCCCCACATGGCTTCCCGCAAACTGCAAAGGGACTTCTTATGGCTTTCTTTCAATAATGCCTTTCTTCTTGTCACTCTTCCATAAAGACCAGATTTGTGGAGTGCACGACTAAAGCCCTGTACACACGGTCGGACCTTCCAAACACAAAGTTTTCGGAAAACTTGATCGTTGAGAACGAGGTGACGTAAGCCATGTACGATGAGACTATAAAGAGGGCAGTAGCCAATAGCTTTCGTCTCGTAATTTATTCTGAGCATGCATGGCACTTTGTCTCTCGGAGTTGTCTACACACGATTGGAATTTAAACGATCGGATTTTGTTGTCAGAAAATTTTAGATCCAGCTCTCAAACTTTGTGTGTCAGAAATTCAGACGGAAAAACTTTTTTCGTTGGAAAGTGCGACCATGTGTACAGGCATAATAGTTTCCTGTGGACAGATTCTCCCACCTGAGCTGTGGATCTCTGCAGCTCCTCTACCATGGGCCTCTTGGCTGCTTCTTTGATTAATGCTCTCCTTGCCCGGCCTGTCAGTTTAGGTGGACGGCCATGTCTTGGTAGGTTTGGAGTTGTGCATGCGATGTTCAAAGCTTGGGATATTTTTTTTATCACCTAACCCTGCTTTAAACTTCTCCACAACTCTATCCCTGACCTGTCTGGTGTGTTCCTTGGCCTTCATGATCCTCTCTGTTCACTAAGGTTCTCTAACAAACCTCTGAGGGCTTCACAGAACAGCAGTATTTAGATTAAATTAAGCACAAGTGGCCTCTATTTACTAATTAGGAGACTTCTGAAGGCAGTTGGTTCCACTAGATTTTTGTTAGGGGTATCAGGATAAAGGGGGTTAAATACAAATGCACGCCACACTTTTCAGATATTTATTTGTAAAAAGTTTGGAAAACTATTTATCATTCTCTTTCCACTTCACAATTATCTGCCACTTTGTGTTGGTCTATTGCTTAAAATCCCCCCAAAAAAAATTTCATTTTTGGTTGTAACATGACAAGATGTGTAACAGTTCAAGGGGTATGAATGCTTTTTCAATGCAATGTAAGCTTTATTATAAGCATACCTGTAGGTTAAAATACAAAATCAAAATACAGACTTTACTACCATTTTAAGGATCAACGTACACAAGAAAAAAAAAAGCATGTTTATTGGAATATGTTTTTAAGACCAACATGAATCTGTTTTTGTGTGGTCAGGACACTACTGCAAATGGATACATAACCAAATGTAAACTGAACAAGATTGACCCATGATACTCTTGACACATACATTGGGGGAAATTACATTGCCTAGAGCCAAACTACATAGGAGGGCTGAAAATATGTAAAAAAAGGAGAGTATTTGCTTTTTAAAATCCAGCTCCAAAAAATACCCAGATCGATTTAAATGAAAAAAGACAGATTTCACAGCAGTGCTCACTTTCAATCCAGTGCTGTCCCTCGCAGACACTCTCTGTTCCTCAACTAGGTGCTGCATCTCTTCCAAGTTTAACAACACCAAGTCACATTTAACCTACTTCCTAGGAGCTTAGGCCATCATGGATACTCAGTTTGGGGGTGCATCAGCATACCGGCCCGGGTTCAAAGTGCACCTGTACAAAATGGTGCTCATAGATCATTAAGACCTTGTTCACATTATTGCATTGTGGGAACGTTCCCGTTTGCGTTACTGCAATGTGAGGCACCGCATGCTACTTGTGATTGTGTGATGTTGTGCCCTGCATTCTGAAGGACATCATATTGCAAGTAGAGATGAATGGCACCCTGATGCACCTTGTGGATGGAGGGGCAGCAGTGTACTAATGTGCATTGCAGTGTGCTGTCTAAAAAGGCACAGGTCCGATTTCTGGGTTTCCGAGGTGCGTGCCTACCTCACTACACGTCCGCGGTTAGGTGTGATTCCATCTCTTTGTAGACAAGTAAGGACTGTCTACTGTCACCTGGGATGAAGTGCAGTGCATAGCCTTTGCGCCTGGTCAGGAGATAAATAATCTGAAATAATGCATAACCCAGCCCCCTTCCATAATAGGATAGGCTTACTTACATCAGCCATATTGTCAGTGTGTGTTGGGGCTATTCAGCAGAGCTGTTACTGTTTTTTTTTACATACATGTCCCACGTGTCAGTGCTGGACTTCCCATCTTTTTGTTTGACAACAAAGTGGCCAGGATTACATAATAAGATTTTGGTTAACTCTTCTTTACAGATCTTCTCTAAATCCTTAAAGTGGACATAAACTGGAAAACATTTTTTTTTTAAAATTAAGATTTGCACCTTGTACAGTATAGGATTTCATGTTATCTGTGCCCAGTCTTGCCACAAAGAGTTAATCCAGCTCTGAGCAGTCCTCTTATCTTTTTTTCAGTGAGATAAAAACTGACACACAGAGAAATAGGAGTCAGTTCTTCCCCCTTGCTGTGAGTGACAGGTGATTTACATATCTCATGCACTAGCCTGAGAGAGGCATTCAGTGTACTTCAGATCCCCTCCTCCTTTCTGCTCTAGGTCTCCCAGGATTGGCTGCTCCACACCTCAGCATGATTGGGCATGCTGAAGTCATGTGGTGACTTTTCTGGGTTTTGACTGGATGTTAGTGATCATAGCAGAAGTTCAGTGTACGAAATACACAGGAGAAAATGTATCTTGACAAGGGGAGTGTAGAGGTGGGTGGAGAGTCTACTAACATCACGACTCCACCCACTGAGCTCTGGACAACGGACCCATCCACAGAATCTGCAGTTTTTCGGGTCTCATAAGAGACAGAAAGGAGACATTTGTCAGGTAAGGTTACATGCAGGAGACATGTATATCCTTATAGATAACCACTATGGCAGTAGTTTAGAAAGGATGAGAGTGGGTTTACATCCACTTTAAGGTTTCTTGACTGTCTCTTGGCAACTCAACTAAGTTTCAGCTCCTTCCATACATTTTCTATAGGATTAAGGCCTGGAGACTGGCTAGGCCACTCCATGACCTTAATGTGCTTCATCTTGAGCCACTCCTTTGTTGCTTTGGTGGTATGTTTTAGGTCATTGTCATACCGAAAGATCCATCCACAGCCCATCTTCAGTGTTCTGGCTGAGGGAAGAAGGTTCTCATCCAAGATTTTAGTATACAGGGTCCGTTCATTGGCCCCTAACGTGGCAAAGTCGGCCTGTACCTTCAGCAGAGAAACAGCTCCAAAGCATAATGTTTCCACCTCCATGCTTGACTTGGCTGTAGGAATGGTGTTCTCAGGGTTATAGTCAGCATTTTTTATTCCTCCAAATATGGCGAGTCGAGTTAATGCCAAAAAGCTCAGTTTTGGTCTTATCTAACCACTGCACTTTCTCCCAAACCTTCTCTGAATCATTTAGATGTTCAATGGCAAACTTCAGATGGCCCTGTACATGTGCCTTCTTGAGGAAGGGGACCTTGCTGGTGCTGCAGAATTTCAATGCAGCGTATTGTGTTACCAAAGGTTTGTTTGGTGACTGTGGTCCCAACTGCCTTGAGATCATTCGCAAGCTCCTCCTGTATAATTCTGGGCTGATCCCTCACTTTTCTTATGATCATTATTAACCCATGAGGCGATATCTTGCATGGAGCTCCAGACCGAGGGCGATTGATGGTTAGTTTGTATTTCCTCCATTTGCAAATTAACACTCCAAAAGTTGTTTCCTTCTCACCAACTTGTTGCTGATGGTCTTGTAGCCCATTCCAGCCTTCTGCAGGTCTACAATGTTGTCCCTGACATCCTTTGACAGCTCTTTGGTCTTGCCCATTAAGGTGAGGTTTGAATAAAACAAAGAGATTCTGTGGACATGGCTTTTATACATATAACAAGTTGTCGTTAGGAGCAACTTCTTAAATTGACAGGACGTATCTGTGTACCACCTGAGCGCATACTGTAGCCAGTCTGTAGGAGCCAGAATTAATTTTGGTTGGCAGGGGATCAAATACTTTTTACTCACTGAACTGCAACTCAATTTACACATTTGCATCATATGTTTTTTTCTGAATGTTTGGTTGATATTCTGTTTATATCATTTAAAATACACCTATGATAAAAAAAAATATAGATCCTTCATTTCTTTGTAAGTGGGCAAATTTACAAAATCTGCAGGGGATTAAATTATTTTCCCTACTGTACATAGGGTATATATGGAATTTTTACCATCTGTATCTAAAGCTCTCAATAGTGAAAGCTTTTGAAAAACCTCTTAAAGTGACATCAAGTGTCCTCGCTAAAAAACACTTCAATTTATATTCCAATGACATGAAATTTGGGATGTTTCTTCATATTCAGTCCCAGTGGCAATGTACCCAAGGGTTTGTATGTGCTCTATTTTGTCTGTTGAAAGCAAAAGATGAATGGCATGAACTTGGGACCTTAGTAATTCACTTTTGCATTCACTAATGTACCTCAAACCTCAAGCTCCATTTTTCTGGTTTAATTTTCAGATTCTGACACTTTCATACAAAGACCAAATCACTTTTGCTAATAAAGATACATAGACACTGGGGCCAGTTGAGCCAATTAGCTTACACTATGTGGCCAAAAGTATCTGGATACCCATCTAAAGGATTGAGTTCAGGTGTTTTTAGGAAAGGGTACTGTTAATGCTACAGTATACAAAGATATTTCAAAATTCTGCTTTCCAACCTTGTGACAAACAGTTTGGGGAAGGCCACTTTCTGTTCCAGCATGACTATGATGCCCCCTCCCCGTGCATGAAGCTAGACATGGTTTGATGGGTTTCGTGTGAAGAAACTCAGTTGGCCTAGATAGAATCCTGACTACAACCCCACTGAACACCTTCGTGATTCTTTGAGATGAACTGAAAAGCCAATTGCAAGCTAGGTCTTCTTGTCATCTGGTAATCACTACCTGACCTCACAAACGCTCTTTTGGCTGATTTAAGGGGAAGGAGGGAGTGATTTTTCCAAGTTATTTCCATGGTTTTAGAATGGTCCAACAAGCTTGTATAGGTGTAACGGTCTTTTTCTTGAAGTAAGTACTTATTAACTTGCCATCTCTCTGCTTAGCGTATTGCCAGTCAGATTCTAACTGCCAAAGTAGGCTTAAAGTGGTTCTGCACCTTATTAAAAATATTAAAAGCCAGCAGCTACAAATATTGCAGCTGCTGACTTTTAATAAATTGACACTTACATGTCCCAGGGTCCAGCGATGTCGGCGGCAGATGACGAGCTGCTGCCTCCGCCGCCATCCTCTGTCAGGGAATCGGGAAGTGAAGTTGCGGCTTCACTGCCCGGTTCCCTACTGCGCATGTGCAAGTCGCACTGCGCATCTCTGCTGGTCCCCGCTGTGTCCTGGGAACTGTGTATTTCCCAGAACACAACGGGGGGGGGGGCGTCTGCAGCGGTCTGTCCCGGAAGTGGGTGCACATACCTGGATTATCCAGGTAACTGCACCCCCCTCCCCCTTGAAAGGTGCCGATTGTTGCACCGGAGGGGGGGAGGGATCAGATGAGTGGAACTTCCCCTTTAGGGTGGAGAACCACTTTAAATGTGATCAGTGACTGATAATACCACATGATAATACTCCCCCTAAACCTCACTGTGTACCTATTCAGGCAACTGATCCATGCTCTCTCACCATCTCCCTGCTCCAGTATTTCATATGTGACAATGTTCTGGCCTGTCAGTTATCCCAAGCATTGTCACATAGCGGAGGTCAAATGCTCCCACATACCTAGAAGACCTAATCTGCAGCACAGAAGCATTGGTGAGTACAATTTACTGGGTGGGCTAGCTGTGGATGCTGTCACTTTGCCCTGAATCGACAAAGTGACAATATCTCTTTAAAAGGTATCCAAACCCAAGCAAAAATATATTTTCAGGTTAAGAACATTTTTATTACGGAAAATACCTATTGAGCTGAACTGAACTTAAAGCACAAACAATGTTATCTTACCTCTGTAAACTATCAATCCACCCCCCCCTTTGTAATGAAGATGAAGAGAGGAAGACATGTTTTAGATACAGTGGATTGAGTGAACCTGGTCACACAAGAAGTATATTATATGCAGGAAAAATAAAGGTAAAAAAAGGCTCTTTCAGATACTCTATCCAGTGAATAATAAGGTGCAATATTTAAAAATGTGTTTTTAAGTGTAGATAGAATTTATGGTAAATCTTTTCTTTTAAATCAGATTTTATTTTATTGAACAAAGTTGTGAAACATAGAAAACCACGCACGCTGCCATATATACCCATGGAGCATAAATAAAACCTGCCATGGCCGTAAATAACTGCGTGGACTTATATCAACCCACCAAGGTCCCCTAAAAGAACATTGGGACCTAACTCGATACCAAGCTCATATGACCAAGCCAAAGTGACCAGATAGCCTCAAACATTTTTAGTGAGTTTCTAAGAAGGAAACATGTCTTTCATAAGAAATACACTTATTCATATCAAATATCCATTCAGACAGGGTTGGAGGATGCAGGGAGGACCACTTAAGGATAATTTTCCTGCGGGCCACAAACAAAGCATGTACAGCTGTAAGGAAAGATTTGCCAATAGACGAGATGACTCCTCTGGACAAACTTCTGTGCACAGGCTAAAACATGTTCCTTTTTGTGCTTGCAAGAATTGGATACTGGCAAATGCATATGGGCATTCACATACTCACGCACCCATGCATGCCCTTCCGCATTCTTCTGCGCGCCAGCACTCGCGCGCAACTGTGATAGATCTTGGCGCCAAACAGGCTATTTAAACTCAGCTAGTGCTCAGGATCAGTGCTGCTTATTCTTCAGCCTCCCGTGTATCCTGTGTTTCTTGTGATTTTGTATCCTGATTCTAGTTGCTTTTCTTGACTAATCTCTGAACTCCAAATGCACTGATCTCGGCTTGTCCTCTGACCTCCATTTTTGTCTGCTCCATTGGCTCCTGCTTCTCTGATTGGATCCAGACCTGGCTTGTTTCGTAACCACGCTCCTGCCTATGCCCTGTACCCGATCCATCCTGCCTGTGTATGACCCGACCTGCCTGACCCTGCTACTATGCCTGCTGTCATCTGTACATGCTTAGCTTACCACCCTTCTGCTCTGGTGGACCTACTATCTGCTACCAGCAACCACCTCAGCTGCCTGCTGTCATCCGTGCTAGCCTGCCACAGTCTGCTACCTACTCGCTTGCTTACTGAAGCCTTCTGACTAGCGTGGGCACCTTCCCTGCTGCTAGCAAGACTTAGCCCTTGTACACACGGTCGGAGATTCCGATGGAATGTGTCCGATCGGACCGTTTTGTCGGATATTCCGACTGTGTGTGGTCTACATCAGACTGTTTCCGTCTGAGTATCCGACGGACCAAGTTTTCCAACTTGTTAGTAAAATTTTCCGACAAAATGCTTTGATCGGACATACTCCGATCATGTGTAGAGAATTCTGATCAGACAAAGTGCCACGCATGCTCAGATCAAATTCCTACACCAAAGCTATTGGCTACTAGCGCAAACGTAGTCCCGTCGTAACTAAATAACGTGATCACGCTGGATTTTCCATCAACTTTGTTCGACCGTGTGTATGCAACAGTTTCGGCCAAAATCCGTCGGACAAAATCTGTACAAGGGCTTACAGACACTCATGCCACTCTGTACTCCTGCGCCTCCTGTCTACACTTTCAGGGGCCCTGAATCAGAGGTATAAGAGAGGCCAACCTTATGATATCAAGCTCTGCTGTCAGGTACCTAATAACAACCGTGACCCACACGGGAGGCTTGAGCACTAAAGAATTAACGTAACCCAGTAAACACATAAGTGGATCAACTGAGAGATTTACATCTAAAAGCCCATTAAGTGTACCCACAACCTCCACCCAACACCTCTAGAGTTTGGGGTATTTAAGGTATACAAAGCCAAAACATTTTTTTTATATATTCGACCCATGGGGGGGGGGGGGGGGTCACAGGAAGTGAGAAAGAAAAATCTCCTCTTACAGAGTCACTGGAATAAATAATTCCTATTGGAAGATTTGCTCTCTTTTATTGTTCTAGTGTCTTTAATTGTTAATTTTCATCACTTTCAGTCCTGGTTACTGTCCTCACCAGGACAAATATAAGCCTAGTGAATATTTCTAGCAGGTACAAAGATAGCGAATTAGTCTCCGTTCTCACAAAAAAGGTAAGCTAAAGGTGTTCCAAGACCACTGGATTAATGACAAAGGGGTTTGCGGAGGGCCGCTGCAATATAGCAAAGTATTTATGAAACCAAAGAACTGAGCAGGTTGGCTGCCTGACCTACTGTATATGTACTAGACATGTGCATTCGTTTTCGTCCGAATGCATTTTCGTCCGAATTTCAGCTATTTTCGTTTTCGTTTTGACAAACGATAACGAAAGCACAAAATCCGAAAAACCAAAGATCCGACATAAATAAATGCTTTATTTTCGTTTTCATTGTTACAACAGTTCGATATAGAATAGGAGATTCGACATGACTCTGACAACAATCTGTCTATAGAACCTGTGGTCGAATGTGCCTAACCTTACCTCTATTAGTCCAAGATTATATAGAGAAAATATTCGACAGAGAAAAAAGATTTGACAGAGAGAAAAGATTCTGCAAGTTACTGTCCTAAAAAGTGTTTGGGGACCCGGGTCCTGCCCCAGGGGACATGTATCAATGCAAAAAAAAGTTTTAAAAACGGCCGTTTTTTCGGGAGCAGTGATTTTAATAATGATTAAAGTGAAACAATAAAAGTGTAATATTCCTTTAAATTTCGTAGGGGGGGGGTTGTCTATAGTATGCCTGTGAAGGGGCGCATGTTTCCCGTGCTTAGAATTGTCCCTGCACAAAGTGTCATTTATGCAGGAAAAAAAGTCCTTTAAAATCACTCGCAGCTATTATGAATTGTCGGCTCCGTAATACAGAGAACACTCATTGAAAGTCATTGATAAAAAAATAAATAAATAAAAAAGCGTGGGGGTCCCCCAAATTCAATTACCAGGCCCTTCAGGTCTGGTATGGATATTAAGGGGAACCCTGCCTCAAATTTAAGAAAAAATTTGACGTGGGGTTCCCCCTAAATATCCATAACCAGACCCTTCAGGTCTGGTATGGATATTAAGGGGAACCCCGCGTCAAATTTAAAAAAAAATTGACGTGGGGTTCCCCCTAAAAATCCATACCAGACCCTTTATCCGAGCACGCAACCTGGCAGGCCGCAGGAAAAGAGGGGGGGACGAGAGAGCTGCCCCCCTCCCTCCTGAACCGTACCAGGCCACATGCCCTCAACATTGGGAGGATGCTTTGGGGGTCCGTGACCCCTCAAAGCACCTTGTCCCCATGTTGATGAGGACAAGGGCCTCATCTCCACAACCCTGGCCGGTGGTTGTGGAGGTCTGCGGGCGGGGGGCTTATCAGAATCTGGAAGCCCCCTTTAACAAGGGGACCCCCAGATCCCGGCCCCCCCCTGTTTGACCCGCACCCCTCTGATGTAACACAGGCAGGTTTCCGTTACATCAGAGGGGGGCGGGGTCACCCATACGTCACGGGGAACCCCGGGTTTCCCCTTGCGTCAGAGGGGGGCGGGGTCAGGTGACGGGTGGCCCCGCCCTCCGTATTTAAGAAACGTCAGCCGCCGGAATCCTTGCAGTGTCCTCGTGGAGGAGACAGAAGGATGGATCGCTGCGCTGGATGACATGAGACATCGCTGGAGAGATGATCGTCCGTCGCTGGATAGCAAGAGTGGATTACCGCCGCTGGAATCTTTTTTTTATTTTTTTATTTTTAATAAAGGAATTTTTCAAAAGTGTGTTTGTTTTATTTAACCATTTTTTACACTTTCTTTGTGAAATGGTAGGGGTACTTTTGTACCCCCTTACCATTTCAAACAGGGGGGGGGCCGGGATCTGGGGGTCCCCTTGTTAAAGGGGGCTTCCAGATTCTGATAAGCCCCCCGCCCGCAGACCTCCACAACCACCAGCCAGGGTTGTGGGGATGAGGCCCTTGTCCTCATCAACATGGGGACAAGGTGCTTTGAGGGGTCACGGACCCCCAAAGCATCCTCCCAATGTTGAGGGCATGTGGCCTGGTACGGTTCAGGAGGGAGGGGGGGCCGCTCTCTCGTCCCCCCCTCTTTTCCTGCGGCCTGCCAGGTTGCGTGCTCGGATAAAGGGTCTGGTATGGATTTTTAGGGGGAACCCCACGTCAATTTTTTTTTAAAATTTGACGCGGGGTTCCCCTTAATATCCATACCAGACCTGAAGGGTCTGGTTATGGATATTTAGGGGGAACCCCACGTCAAATTTTTTCTTAAATTTGAGGCAGGGTTCCCCTTAATATCCATACCAGACCTGAAGGGCCTGGTAATTGAATTTGGGGGACCCCCACGCTTTTTTATTTATTTATTTATTTATTTTTTTATCAATGACTTTCAATGAGTGTTCTCTGTATTACGGAGCCGACAATTCATAATAGCTGCGAGTGATTTTAAAGGACTTTTTTTCCTGCATAAATGACACTTTGTGCAGGGACAATTCTAAGCACGGGAAACATGCGCCCCTTCACAGGCATACTATAGACAACCCCCCCCTACGAAATTTAAAGGAATATTACACTTTTATTGTTTCACTTTAATCATTATTAAAATCACTGCTCCCGAAAAAACGGCCGTTTTTAAAACTTTTTTTTGCATTGATACATGTCCCCTGGGGCAGGACCCGGGTCCCCAAACACTTTTTAGGACAGTAACTTGCAAATTAGCCTTTAAAATTAGCACTTTAGATTTTGAACGTTGGAGTCCCATAGACTTTAATAGGGTTCTAAAGTATGCTATATAGTTAGCTCCGTCGAATCTTCTTTATACATTCGACAGACACCATAAGCCTTCCAAGACAGATTCGACCGTAATTCATGTGGCTTTTCGGACGAATGCAATTTTTGAACGAAAAACGAAATAAATAAAAACGAATTTCGGGAGTAACTAAATAAATTAAGCTTTCGGACGAAAACGAAATTCCGAAACGAAATATTTTACTCTGCACATGTCTAATATGTACTCAAAGTCGAACTCTTAATTTTTAAGGTATATTTTATTTGTGTTCCAACAATATGAAACACATAAACTGCAGATGTCCACCCAGTACAGAATGTGGATACAATAGGACAATGTAGAGAGAGATTTTATGCAACAGTCTATACAGAAAATATAAACTTAAAAGACTCTCTCTTCATTGGAGAATTCAACATATCATAAAGTTAATTAAAACAATCCCATATTTGTCTATAATGTATCTCCTTCCATACAAATAAATGTCTTTTCACAAACCTCAATATAGAGACATTATTTTATGTAAAGGTATAGTATTGTGTATGTCCAGCCAAGGGAACCAACGTTTCTTCATTTATTTTGGGAGGCCACATAACTCATATGTTAGCTTATAGAGTGGTACTACCTGGTTGATGAGCTTTTTCCAGTAGTTACTGTTGAAGGATCAAAGGATTTCCTGGTGGTAATAGCTCTGCACAGATGGCACTTTAAAAGAATCATTGCGATTTTGAAGAATCACAGCACTATATAAACTTTTATTGTTATGCTTTGTCATTTGTTATAGCAGACATTGTTGATTATATGGTAGATATTGTAGACAATTTTTTATGATTCTATATATTTTACAGGGTACAGACAGATCAGGAACTTCCCATACTAATTCTTAAAGGAGTACACACCTTTGTCTTGCAGCAGTCAAAACTTAATTTCATTTCAATTCATTTGAGCACACCACAGCTTGGGGATACTTATACTAAATAGCTATACGTTTTTTTTCATATGGTATAAAAGGGAAAGAAGGGGTTCAGTAGGGTTAGGCATGACATGCACCTACACTTACTCAGGTTGAACTGGATGGACTGGTGTCTTTATTCAACCTTACTAACTATGTAACTATGTCTGAGTGTGACGCTTGCCCCAACACAGTTGGTCAGACACTATAGCTGGCTTCTGTGTTCTTCACCTACAGCAGCCCCCTTTCCCATAAAGCAAGCAGGCCTACCCGTACTTGGTTGCCCCCAGGAATTTTACACATTGCTATAGTGCCTGGCCACCATGCCAGGGCATGCGTAAACTGAGCATGGCAAACAGGTACTTGCGGTTGGCAGACTGGCAAGGTTCAGAATTGTGAGGGTCAAAATCTGAAGTCAAAAAGCAGGCAGAGGGGGGCGTGGCCTGGAGCTTCATGGAGTAGGGTGTGTAGAATGAGAGATCCGTCTGAGAATTTATCCTTTTCACTCATCCTTTGGGGAATTATCCTGAAAACACATCGCCCGGCTGCCTAGGGAAGCTACCCACACCCCTGCTGCCATGTCACACCCGAAGCGTACATCAGAAGCCATAGCCAAGCTGGCAAAGTACCGCCACGAGGGCCAGGAGAGTGAGGAGGAAAAGGGCGCCGACAATGCTCAGGCCCCTGATGACTCGTCCTCTGACGATATTGCCAAAATCCTTGAGGCAGTCTCCCTATGTCAATCCACCCTCACCACGAAGATAGAGGAGGTTAAAATCGACGTCTCCCTCATAAGGCAGGACATTTAGAAATTGAGGGACAGAGCCTCTGAAACAGAACGCAGAGTTAACCACGTGGAGGCTGACATAGCTCCCTTACAGGTGACCATGGAGCAGCTCCAGCATCAGCTAAGTGTTGTCCTGCACAAACAGGACGACATGGAGAACAGGCTCCAGAGGTGTAACCTCTGGTTTGTGGGCCTGCCTGAACGACCCGAAGGTACTGACCCCCCCACATACCTTGAAAACCTCCTTATCAAGACATACGGAAGAGAGGCCTTCTCATCCACGTTTGTGGTCGAACGAGCTCACCGCCTTGCTGCTCGTCCCCCGCCGGCCGGCGGACATCTGAGGACCTTCATAGCGAAACTCCTCAACTGCAGGGACCAGGACACTGTTCTGTGCCTCACCCGGGAGCGGGGAAAGATTCAAGTCGGCAATGTCACCGTTGTGGTGTTCCCGGACTTCTCTGTCGAGGTGCAGAAGAAGAGGGCACAGTTTACTGAGGCCAAGCGACAGCTCCGCATCCAACATCTTCCCTACATTATATTATTCGAGACTCCGAGTGGTATGTGATGGAAAAGCACAGTTTTTTGAAGACCCTGCTGCTGTCCTGTCATGGCTGGAGAATCACGAGTCGGCCGACCCTGCACACTGGTGAACCGGCATGCTGCAAACAACCTGTGGCTGCACAATACCCATCTTGAACCTGGGAAACACACTTTCACATGAACCGTGGGTTTAGTGCAGCCCCTCTCCTGTTATCTCCTCTTTTTCTCCCCCCCTCCTACCATCATCCTTGTTGCTCCCCCGGAGAGCTTGGACAAAGTACAGAGATTCCAGAGCATGCCCCCCCTCCTCCCCTGATCTCCGGATCCTTCATACTACTCGGATGCTCCATCTGCTCCCACTTGAACTGGCTGCACACTATCCCCCCTACCTAGCTGTGTGCTCTGCAGTTTCGCCCCCCCCCCCCCATCTGCCATGGTCGCACAAGGACCCATTGCGCCAATGACCTGGCGGTTACTCACAACAACTCAAGACATATTTCCCTGGCCAGTTACCACCCCCACAGCCGTGGAGGGTGGCTGTTTATATGTTATGCAGTGCTGGTCCAGAGCTGGCAAAGTCCACAAGTTACTTATGTTTAAACTCTTGCATTTGACATACCATGTATTCGCATTTTATTACACTTGTTTCCTACTGTGCCTAGATGACCCTGCAACGTTAAGGGTGGTGCTCTGTGCAACCGAGCATGTTGACCCTGAGACCCCTAATGCCCACCTGCACAGATCTGCCACACTCCAAAATACAATGCCTCATATACTCAAATGTACAATGTTATGCACTGCATTTATACTGTCTGATTATTCTGCTGAGGATCGCCCCCTGTGGACTTGACTGCCTCTCAAGCTACCCCAGACCCCTCATGGCCTCGCTTAAGCTAATTACCTGGAATGTGCGAGGGCTAGGTGACAAACCTAAACGAGTGGCTGTCCTCTCCCACCTTAAAGCTATACGAGCAGATATGTCTGTTCTGGTTGAAAACAACATTACATCGTCAAACTCAAATGGCACTTAAAAAACCCTGGGTGGGCTGGCTGTATCATGCCCCCTATACCTCCAATTCCCGGGGGATAGCCATCCTAATTGCCAAAACAGTGCAATTCCAACTTCACAGCCTGCAATCGGATCCTCAGGGCCGATTTCTCTTTCTACATGCCACCATCAGTGGCCTGGACGTGCGCCTCATGGCATTCTATATCCCACCGCCATTCCAGTTCAATGCCCTCCAGGAGTGCCTCGCCTTCATAGCCAGACATCCCACAGTACCTGTACTATGGTTGTGCGATTTCAATATGACTATCAACCCCAGACTTGACAGACTCAGCACGACCACCCAGACACCCCCCCTCCCCCTTCCATCTACCACCAGATTTGGCAGGCTCCTCTCGGAGTTCGCCATGACAGACTCATGGAGGCACAAACACCCGGACAAGATGGCCTTCTCTTGCTTCACCCCCTCACAACCAACCATGTCCCGTATTAATTTAATATTGTTCTTCCCCACCCTGCTGCCTGACCTCATAGACGTGGGGTTCGGTACTAGGGTGCTTTCGGATCACTCCCTGTACTGGGTGACACTACGGCTCCCAGTGGCCCCCCCCTCCCAGGTGTGGCGCCTGAAACCTTTTTGGTTCATCGTCCTGCCAGACCTGGAGTCTGTCGGCAGGGAGTGGACGCATTTCTTTTGCACCAACCAACAGCGCCCACAGGCTCGGTATGGGAGGCCTTCAAAATTCATGCCTGCTTAATCCTCTCTACCCGCATAAACAGACATAAAGCCACATCCAAGCTCACCATACAACAGTCTGAAGAGCGGATTAGCTTCCTAGAACAGGTGTTCCTCGCAGACCCCTCGGCAGCTAGTGCTTCCCTTGTCCACCTACAAACTAGATTGACTGATCAATTAGACTTCAAAAAGGCAAAGCAGGGTATCTTCTTCAGCAAGCAGCACATCTTTGAGCACGGCAAAAGTGCGGGCAAACTGCTTGCCTACATGACCCACCTGGACCACACTCCTCCAGTGGTGGTCCAGCTCCAGACAGCCTCTGGGCCATGATCTCAGACCCTAGCCTGGTGGCAGAGGAATTTAAATGATTTTACTCAGACCTCTATACATCCACAGCACAACATACCCAAACTGAACTATCCCAATTCCTTCAGGACGTAGATTTCCCCTCTCTTACCCACCCCCAAATGTCCCAACTAGAAGCACCTACCACCTCGGAATGCATCACTGAGGCGATATCACACCTTCCAACCTCCAAGGCACCTGGCTCTGATGGCCTCCCCCTAGAATTCTACACACAATTCCAAGAGACCCTCGTTCCCAAATTACAAGCTCTATATACCTACATCTTTGACTCTGAGACCCTCTTATCATCCATGGGAGAGGCTCTCATTGTTCTTATCCCCAAACCCGGTAAAGACACCCTCCTCTCAGAGTCATATCACCCCATCTCTCTCCTACAATTAGAAGTAAAATTCTAGCTAAAATTCTTGCCCTAAGACTCAACAAGGCAATACTCAGTTTAATTCACCCCGACCAAACCGGTTTCATGCACAATAAGAACACAGCATTCAACCTCAGCAGGCTGTTTATGAACCTTCAGGCTACGCACAACAACGTTGGATCCAGGGTAGTGGTGAACCTGGACGCCGCAAAGGCGTTCGATTCAGTAGAATGGAGCTACCTCTGGGAATGTCTCAGCAGATTTGGCTTCGACCCCAAATTCATCAAATGGCTACAGCTCCTCTACCAGGCTCCCACTGCCTGGATCCAGGTCAATGGCAGGATCTCTGACTCATTTACACTGTCCAGAGGCACTCGCCATGGTTGTCCCATATCGCTGCTATTGTATGCCCTTGCCGTGGAACCACTGGCCATTGCCATCAGAGTCCACCCCCACATCAAAGGCCTCCACATTGGTCAGATAACAGAGCTCCTCAGCCTCTACGCTGATGATATGCTCCTCTACTTGGAGGACCCCAGTCCTTCCTTAGAGGATGCGCTTCAGCTGATAAAACAATTTGGGGAATACTCGGGCCTACAAATTAATTGGTCCAAATCCCAAATCCTCCCGCTGGACCTAAATGCCCTGACAGCGTCTCAGGCGCCACTTCCCTTAATTAGAGCAAGCCAAATCAAATACCTAGGAGTACAATGCACGAGAGCCCCCACGGATTACATAAGCCCGAACATAGAACCCAAGTCTGGTCCTGACTTCCCCTAGGAGTTATGAGGCGCATAAATTTAATCAAAATGATTCTCCTCCCCAAGTTGCTCTACTTATTCTGGCAAGCTCCCCTATACATCCCCCCGAATCTTTAAGTCCATGGAAGCTATTCTCGACACATTAGTTTGGGGCTCCTCCCGTCATAAACTCTCCTGGCGAACCCTAAAATGCCCTGTACATTTGGGTGGTACCGCCCTCCCCGACCTTTCATCTCGTACCAGCCTGGTCGCCCAACCATTCCAAGTCCTCCTGCGTGACACTCATGGTCCCCCGAGCAGTCAGATCGTTTCACGCCATCAAGGATGACTTTGACCTTCCCAACCGAATGCTATTCCGCTACCTCCAGCTTCGACACACCCTCAACTCCCAATTCGGCGGATCCGTGCCCAGGCTGGAGTCACTGCTCCCTGTGAACGTGATCTGCGGTCAGGATCCCAAGGGACTGATCTCCCTCTTCTATAATCATCTCATTCTGCCCAAGGCCACTTTACTGGCATATGGGCTGAAATCCAGATGGGAGGCGGACTTGGGGGCTGTGGAGGATGAGGATTGGGAGGACGCACTGGCCACCTCCAAGACAGTATGCCCCAAACTGTCAGACAGGCTCACTCACCTATATATCCTGCACAGATCGTATCTCACCCGACCCGACTCATGTCATGTCAAAGATGTTACCCTTTTGTATAGTGCTTGTGCACTCAGGATGGGTTACATGTACCCTCCTTTTTTTCTATGCACAATAAACTTGATTTTTGATTAAAAAAGCAGGCAGAGTTCAGAGAACAGTCGATATCTGATCTGAGGTCGTCAAAGTGGTAATGCAATCTAGCAGAGCAGGGCAGACAGGTAGCTTGATCATATCTTACAAACGCAATATCACAAGCATGAAACTGCAGGCTTGGCTGGCATAAATTAGGTTTGGTCTCCACCGAGAGACTGGACACAATCAGTCACCTTGCAGGTGGGCAGACAGACAAGGAGAATGCCACAGCCAAAACCAGGATGTTGGAACCTGCAGCTACGATGGAGCAGGGGCGCACACGCTCAGTCCTCAAAATACCCCACCAAGCATCAAATAGGATTTCATATATTAGGTAAAGATTTGCAGCAAATTAGTTATTTCACACAAAGGGGTTTTTATTTTGGGACAGTCTCAAATAATATGAATACATGTGCCAAAGGTGTCAAGTATTTAGAGCAAGAGGAGGCAGACAATTGCCCATTTTTAACATTTGTAGGGCGTGTAGTATATACAGCACAGATATTTCAGCTGAATCAGTTTATCTTTGGAGGATATATTGGAAGTAATATGAGGACCAATGTATTAAGTAATATGTCTTGCCAGTTGTCCTTCGATAGATCTGGCAGACCCTCTTGGCATTGTGCTTTAGCCAGGGCAAGCCATTTTAGAATGCAACAAAACTTAGTGGTATGTGGTACTTAGAGATGGTTAATTCCATCCCAACCAAACATAGCTGCTTAGTTGCAGCATGTCTGATTTGCAAGTAGAAAAATTATACAGTGTTAGGTACCTCATATTTTTTTAAGTACTAAAAAGGATTTAAAGGTTCCTTCACAATACATATGTCCTTGATATCTAACATCGTAACAAGCCCAAAAGGTTCCATTTAAAAAAAGTCCCTCAGGTGTGGGTATTGCTGCAAGCAAGCTTTGAAGTGTGTTGTGTAATCATCTACTAAAAGTACTTTAGCACGGTGGACAATATGAAGTGTTATACAAAGTGTTCCAGTATCCAAACAAATTACATAGAGATTCAAAAGATGTTAAAATGGTGGCTTCAGTGGCCATAGAAGCACTATTGGATTCTGGAAACTGTGCGTGCATGCCTATATTTTGGCTACATGAATTCCATCCAAGTGGAGAAGATACCATGTTTAAAGCGGAGGTCCACCCTAAAGTGGACCTTCCGCTCATTGGAACCCTCCCCCCCTCTGGCGCCACAATTGGCACCTTTCAGGGGGGAGGGGGGTGCAGGTACCTGTACAGTACAGGTATCTGCACCCACTTCAGGCGTAGATTCTGCAGAAGCTACGCCCCTTTCCGCAGAATCTACACCCCTTTCCGAAGGTCCCCCGCTGCATGCTGGGAAACACACGGATCCCAGAGACAGCGGGGACCATCCTTATTGCGCAGCGCGACTCGTGCATGCGCAGTAGGGAACCGGGAAATGAAGCCGAAAGGCTCCAATTCTTGATTCCCATACCCAAGATGGTGGCGGCAGCACCCGAGAGACGATCGAGAGATCGGCTTCGGGTGCCGACATCGCGGGCGCGCTGGGCGGGTAAGTGTCATTATTTTAAAAGTCAGCAGCTGCAGTATTTGTAGCTGCTGGCTTTAAAAAAAAAAAAAAAAAAACGGCGGACTCCCGCTTTAAGACCCCTTTCACACCAGGGCGTTTTGCAGGCGCTATAGCGTTAGAAATAGCGCCTGCAATCCGCCCTAAAGAAGCTGCACCATTGTGTTCAGTGTGAAAGCCCCGAGGGCTTTCACACTACAGCGGTGCGCTGGCAGGACGTCAGAAAAAAGTCCTGCCAGCAGCTTCTTTGGAGCGGTGAAGGAGCGGTGTGTTTACCGCTCCTCCACCGCTGCTCCCCATTGAGATCAATGGGGCAGCGCTGTAATGCCGCTGGCAAAACGCCGCTATTGCGGCGTATTGCCGGCGGTTTTAACCCTTTCGCGGCCACTAGCGGGGTGTGAAAGCGCCCCGCTAGCGGCCGAAATGCGCCGCAAATCCGGCGGTAAAACGCCGCTAAAAATATCGGCGTTTTACCGCCGACGCTATCAGCGGTGTGGTGTGAAAGGGGTCTAAGGGAATAAATGCATGATACCTGTGTACTTTATGGGTCATATCTGAAGCTGAGCATGCAATCTGTATGGTGGTGGAGCACTATTTATTGAAGTATAAAGGGTCACAAGCAAGACACCAATTATGATTCACCAAATATGTTTTTGAGAGTTGTTGTGGTGGCAGAAACAAGTGTCTTTACAGCACTGGAATAGTGTTATTAATTGTGAACATTTTTACTTTTTATCTTTATTTAATTGAGGATTCTTTTTTGTTTATGACACAAACAATTATTCTCAATCCATTATTATGTGTATGTGTAGCAAGGTCCCTGGCCTCCTCTAGTCTAATGAGAACCTTTAGAGTCAAGAACTTCTGACATCCTTCCGTAAAAAGTGGGTTGTGAGGCATAGTGGGTATAATGCAAGTTAGATTCATGGGCGTCAGACGCTTCTTGAATGCATAGAGATTTTATTTCTCTTAAACAGAACTTTGGGAGAGAGGGTTAGGGGCAGTTGCAGTGTTAATTGGCAGACTCCGAGACTTCTACAGGAGGACAGCCATGCAGGGGAGGGCATCCAACAAGATGCCACATCTACATGTCTAGGAATACTGTCTCCAATGACAACAGTCTTTAACAGTTTCTAACACAAGGTGTAAACAATTCTGTCACTTCCACTACAATCACTTCTTGTAGTTTTTCAACCCACTGAGCTCCCAGTCTCTCTCTCACTAGACTAGAAGATGATTCACTGCCACTGAATCCCTTGAGCTCTTCCGATCTTCACTGTAATATCTTCCTCAAGCGTCATCCCCGCTTCTCTGCCTGGTCCCTAGCTTGGCACTACAGATACTTATCAACAGTGGCGTCACTAGGGTTAGTGTCACATGGTGTGGTAAAACATGGTGTCACCCCCCCGTGTATCTTGCCCAGTGCCCTGCAGGCAGTCCATGGTCACGGAGAGCACCCCAAACCAGTCCCTGTAAATTATAGTATAGGGTGACATAGTGGCAGGTTAGGGTAGTATAGTGGCAGGCTAGGGTGGTTTAGTGACAGGTTAGGGTAGTATAGGGCAGGTTAGGGTGGTATAGGGCAGGTTGGGGTGGTATAGGGCAGGTTAGGGTGATATAGGGCAAGCTGGGGTGGTATAGGGTAGGTTAGGGTGATATAGGGTAGGTTAGGGTGGTATAGGGCAGGTTAGGGTGGTATAGGGCAGGTTGGGGGGTATAGGGCAGGTTGGGGGTGTATAGGGCAGGTTAGGGTCATATAGGGCAGTTTGGGGTAATATAGGGCAGGTTAGTGGGGTATAGGCAGGGCCGTCTTTGATATTGATTGGGCCCTGGGCAAACATTTTCTTGGGACCTCCCCTCCATTCTGAGACATACAAAAAATAGCAGGTGGACTTACCGCTCACTAGCTGGTCGCTAAAGGTTACAACACATAATTTCTGCTTGCCGGTTGGTTGCTATAGGTTACTGCACATTATTAGCACTCACTTATTGGTTGCTAGGGGTTACAGGACATCCTTACTACTCACTGAGCACTGGAACAATTCCAAATAATTGAGAAAGTAAAGCGGCACATTAATACACATACTACAGGAAAGCGTCAGAGACTACAAATATACTGCAGCAGAACATCAGAGACTGCGGACATGCTACAGGAGATAATCAGAGACTGCGGACATGCTACAGGTGACAATCAGAGACTGTGGGCATACTACAGGAGACAATGAGACTGTGGACATTATACAGGAGACAATCTGAGACTACAGACATTATACAGGTGATGGTCAGAGAACTTTCAGCAATACACAGCTTTACATTGAATATCACAGCTCAGAGTTTCAGCAGTCAGGCATTTTATGGGTGTAAGAACATACCTGGCCATCAGAGCAAACTGCATGCAGCCAGAGGTCTGGGGGCAGGGCTTCCACTCTTTGCTCTCACTACAACTGCCCCCCCCCCCCCCCGAGCATACAGGCATGGAGCATCCGGGAGCTCCACTGACGCTCCCACTCCAATCACTCCCATGTCCTCTGTGTGCTCTGCAAAGCTGCCATCGGGGGCCCCAATTCTCGGGTAGCGTGGGCTCAATGCTTTGAGATTGGGCCCTGGGCAGGTGACCCATTTGCCCTGCGTTAATTTGGGCAATTTGGGGTGGTATAGGGCAGGTTAGTGAGGTATAGGGCAGGTTAGTGAGGTATAGGGCAGTTTGGGGTGATATAGGACAGGTTGGGGTGATATAGGACAGGTTAGTGAGGAATATGGCAGTTTGGGTTTGTACAGGGCAGGTTAGGGTAATATAGGGCAATTTGGGGTGGTATAGGGCAGGTTAGTGATCTACGCAGTGATAGTTTGCAATTCCTTACAGCATAGCTGCAGATGAAGACACTTGAGGCTGCTGTGTCCTCACCTCTTTCTCCTCCTTCATCCGTGGGATCAGAGAGTAAAGAAGTGAGAGGAGTGCAGGAGGCAGCCACACCCCCAGCTCCACTCACCAACCATGGCCGAAGGAGATATTGGAGATCCCTGAGGGTTAGCTTCACTGACTGGGGAGTGTTATAGGCAGCCTCCCTCACAAGTCTAAGTGTCTTGCTCGTATCGCTCAGCTGCAGCTCTGCAAGTGTACGCAATATAGTGCACTGTGTAGCAGCGGCTCCGGTGTCAACCCTCTGGCAGGTGTCACCTGGTGCGGGCTGCACCCCTCACCCTCCTATAGCGACGCCACTGCTTATCAAGCTTCACCCCACAGGCCTGCTCGGTCCCTGGCTTGACACACAAGGCTGCTCTGTAAGCATCACCTCCACTGGCTGGGTCCTTCGCTTGACACCTGCTGATTCTTTACCGTCCCCGGTTAGTGAGAACACTGCTCAAGTTCTTGCTTCAGCTACTCACTGTGGTCCTTGGTAATAAGGTGGATGACCCCTTAGTGGTGACAGCTTCCCCTCTACCTCTGACTAAGACAGGTTCTCTGGCTGGCAGAACTGTCACTTCTGGTTGGACTGCAATCCGCAATCCCAACCCTACGCTGCTCTCTTGCTTCTGGATAGGCCCTCAGACAGCCTAGCAGCCAGATGTGCCCAGGATAGGCCCAAACTCAGGCCTAGCAGCCCGGGCAATACAACATACGTCCACCCAGACAGCTGTCCAGGTGGCACAGAACACTGGTCACCTGACTCTATCTGAATATATAGGCTCTCCCAGCAGGCCAAGGGTTTTAAGAAAATTGGCTGAGATGCCCCATATACTCATAATCTGATCTTGCATCACCCTTGTCTTATCTAATGCCACCAAGTGCCCAGCCACCTAGTGGTAAAAGAGAGAAGTATGGCAATTACGGACTTAAAGTTAAATCAACTGATCCCTAACAATGGGCCAAGGTAGCTATACCTGGCAGGTAAATTTAGGAGAAACCCTGACCAAACACCAGGGTGCTACAATAATACTAATACTAAAAATAATAATAAAGCTTCATCTTTAAAAAAAATAACATACTTACCTGCTCTGTGCAAAGTTATTGCACAGATCAGCCCTGAACCTCATCTTTTTGGGCCCCTCGCAGGTGCTCCTGGCTCCTCCCCCTTGGCCAGTGCCCACAATAGCAAGCTGCTTGGGGGCACCAATGCTCTGCCCCGTCCCCTGCTCTCTCCTCATTGGCTCACTGGTTGTGATTGACAGCAATGCTAAACAATGGACCCCTCTTTTGTGCCAGCCAATGAGGAGAGAGGCACCTGGGACAGCCAGGGCTCCCATGCACATCACTGGATTAAGAGGGACTCCGGTGAATATGGGGGGTGGGCTGTAGGGAGAGAAACCCACAGACGGTTTATAGCTTTAATGCTATTTTTTATATTGGTATAGATTTATCACATTTGATATTTTCACTTTTCACTGGAGTTTATTGATGCATGAATAGTTCTTGCTAAAAGTGTGCCACAATTTATTTCGAGTGATGCTGTTTAATAATTTGTGGTATTTGAGTGTTATTTTTAGTTTTAATACAATCAAGATGGTGTTTGGGTGAACTGTGGAGATTAGTGTTGATATACGCAGTTAGATATGACAGCATGATGCCGTTAATGATTTATTTCACCTCTCACTGAAAACATGTGAATCAATGCTAATGCCCCATACACACGAGCGGATTTTCTGTCGGAAAAAACTTGGATGTTTTTTTTCGACAGAATTCCCCTCAAGCTTGGCTTGCATACACGGTCACACAAACGTTCTCCGAACTTTCGACCGCCAAGAACGCGGTGATGTACAACACTGCGACGAGCCGAGAAAATGAAGTTCAATGCTTTCGAGAATGTGCCGAATTGTTTCCGAGCATGTGCAGGAATTTTGCGTGTCGGAATTTGTACAGACGATCGGAATTTCCGACTGAAACATTGAGAACATGCTCTCAATCTTTTACTGGCCAAAGTTCGATGGAGCATACACACCATCACATTTTCTGACCAAAAGCTCTCATCTGACTTTTGCTGGTGGAATTTCCGATCGTGTGTACAGGGCATAAGTGTGATGTCCACAAACATTTGATTTCAGTATATTTCCAGCTCTTGCTAAAATGGCTTACCTTACAAAAACTAAAGCATGGAGACATGGATGGATGTGGGAGTTTGTTTGAATATTAAAAATGAATTAAACCGTGTTTTTTTGGTTTGTGATGCTCAGATGCAATGAAGATCCGCTTTAACAACGTTCAATGATATACAGGTGCTTGGATAAACAGCAAGCAAACCATAAGTCTGAATGCCAAGAAAGTTCTTTGTACTAAAAGGGGACTTTGACTATTACGGTAGTGGGTTTGGTGAGAACTAGCAATTATAATGCGGAAGGATAGTGGGTGTGGAAGGATAAGTGGGCGCATGTTGACATTGTTTGCCAAATCTCATTACTTTTGTGGCTTAAGAGTAACTTTTTCTCCATATATATATCAGTAGCTGTAGCTTCTGGATGTAGCCACATGAACTAAAGTGTAGGCAAAGATCACATGGTACAGAAATAAACTGCGCTTGGTTACTCATGGGAAATCACAGGCTTGGCAATCGCACCAATAGCTCTTGGAACATATCCCAAGAAATACTAGGGATTGTGAACTAATCAACAAAACAGGAGGGCGCTGGATTGCCTCATTTATTATAATATAGAATTTACAAAATGCATGACATTCATACAGTGCCTTCAAAACGTATTCATACACCTTGAAATTTTCCACATTTTGTCATGTTACAACCAAAAACATAAATGTATTTTATTGGGATTTTATGTGATAGACCAACACAAAGTGGCACATAATTGCGAAGTGGAAGGAAAATGATTAATAGTTTTCATTTTATTTTACAAATAAATATCTGAAAAATGTGGCGTGCATTTGTATTCAGCCCCCCCTGAGTCAGTACTATGTAGAACCGCCTTGTGCTGCAGTTACAGCTGCAAGTCTTTTTGGGGATGTCTCTGCCAGCTTTGCACATCTAGAGAGGGACATTTTTGCAAATTCTTCTCTGCAAAATTGCTCAAGCTCTGTCAGATTGAATGGAGAGCATCTGTGAACAGCAATTTTCAATTCTTGCCACAGATTCTCAATTGGATTTAGGTCTGGACTTTGACTGGGCTATTCTAACACATGAATATGCTTTGATCTGAATCATACTATTGTAACTCTGGCTGTATGTTTAGGGTTGTTTTCCTGCTGGAAGGTGAACCTCCGCCCCAGCATCAAGTCTTTTGAAGACTCTACTGGTGTTCTTCAAAAGCCCCATACACACTATCAGATTTTCTGCTGACTTTTTCCTTCAGATTTACCAAAACCATGTAGTAGAAGGGCCTGCCTGATTGCATACACATTGAAATTTCTAAGGGTTTGACCTCATATGGTTTTGATAAATCTGAAGGAAAAACTCAGCAGAAAAACTGATAGTGTGTATGGGGCTTAAGATTGTCCTGTATTTGGCTCCATCCATCTTCCCATAAACCAGGGGCATTGCTAGGTCTGCAAAAGATCTGGGTCTAGAGCCAATAGCAACGGTCACCAACCTTTTTGCAGGCCGGGGGGGTTTGGGGATTGGTTGGGGGATGCCAGTGGTAAGCCATATTTTGCAGGCAATGGCTGGTGTCGGCGCTTCAATCATCCAGGCACCATAGTTTATATGGTGTCAGGGTGATTGAAGCGCATTGTTTCTCTTGTTACATTCTAATATATAATGAAGCAGTTCAACTCACCATAATGCAGAATCAGTGGGAGCCCTGGGAGTGTCAGTTGCTCTATCTCCTGCCACCAGATGCAGCGTGTCACTTGCCACCATTGCCTGTCACCAGATGCAGTGTGTTACTTGCCACCGTCACCTACCCCCAGATTGTCGCTTCCCACTTTCACCTGGCAGCAGATGTGGATTGTCACTTGCCACATCACCTGGCATCATTTGCAGATTGTCATGTCACCTGCCACCATTTGCAGATTGTCACTTGCCACGTCACCGGCCACCAGATCTGATGTGGATTGTCACTTGCCATGCCACCCAGTGCCACCAAATATGCATTGACACTGCATTGGTGGCAGGCTGTCAGCACTTGTCCATTTAGTGAGAGCAGGAGATCGGTGATGCGGGACAGGCAGTGAGAGATTATGTAAGCTTGCTGCTCCTTGCCGCACCTCCGATATTGAAGCAAGGGGGGTCTAGCTGCAAAGTGGAGCTCCACCGATGACAGGAAGCACATGACCTCCACTCCACTGCACTGTGAGGGCGGAAGAGCGCTGATGTGTGGTGGGCAGTGAAAGATGATGTCATCTCTCTGCTCCCCGCCGCACCTTGCTCTCACATTGAAGAAGCCCAGCTGTGATGAGCGCTGATGTGGACCGGGCAGAGAAAAATGTTATCTCTGCTTATCCGCCCTCTCACTTCTCTACCTCTCCTCTGCCTATCTCATGCAGGCAGCCCGCCTGCCGCAGCAGCCGTGGCCATGACCTGCTGGTTAGGCAGGGACCCTGCAGCAAGAGACTCTGGGCTATGGGCCCTAGATTTGGGCCTATAGCCCCAATAGCCACCCCTAGCGATGCCTCTGCCATAAACTCTGACCAGCTTCCCTGTCCCTGTTGAAGAGAAGCATGCCCACAAAATGATGCTGCCACCACCATGTTTCACGGTGGGGATGGTGTGTTCAGGATGATGTGCAGTGTTAGTTTTCCACCATACATAGTGTTTTGCTTTCAGGCTAAAAAGTAAAATTTTAGTCTCATCTGACCAGAGCACCTTCTTTCACATGTTTGCTGTGTCCCCCACATGGCTTCTCGCAAACTACAAACAGGACTTCTTATGGCTTTCTTTTAACAATGGCTTTCTTCTTGCCACTCTTCCATAAAGGTCAGATTTGTGGAGAGCACGACTAATAGTTGTCCTGTGGACAGATTCTCCCACCTGAGCTGTGGATCTCTGCAGCTCCTCCAGAGTTACCATGGGCCTCTTGGCTGCTTCTCTGATTAATGCTCTCCTTGCCCGACCTGTCAGTTTAGGTGGACGGCCATGTCTTGGTAGGTTTGCTTTTGTGCCATACTCTTTTTGGATGATGGATTGAACATTGCTACGGGAGATGTTCAAAACTTTGGATATTTTTTTTATAACCTAACCCTGCTTTTAGGAATGAGCTTCGTGTTCGAGTCGAACGTACGTTCGACTCGAACATTGGCTGTTCGGCCGTTCGGCGAATTCCGAACGTTTGGGCCGTTCGCGTCAAAATTCGAGTGACGTGCGCGCGGACCACAATGCACTGCGGTGGCGCAGTGCATTGCTGCCCCATGATTGGCCAAGCATGCACTGTGACCCCGCATGCTTGGCCAATCGCAGCGCCGGCAGCGGGGAGAGCCATGATTGGCCACAGGCATCCTGCCTGTGGCCAGTCATAGCTCAGGCTGTGTAGTGCACGCCCCACACTATATAAGGCCGCCTTTGAGGCGGCCTCGTGTAGTGTGTTACTTAGCATCTGAAGCAGTGGGTGTTCTGTGTACCTTCAACACAGTACACACCAATCGTTTTTGGCTGATTTCCTATCTTGCTGCTGTGTAGTGGTTGTTGTCTGTGCCCTGACCGCAGTATACACCACTATATTCACCTCACCTATATAGCTAGTGATCTAGCTTTAACCACTTAACAACTGCCCATTGCCGATTAACGGCTTCAGGGCGGTTGTTTAACTCTGAGAGGCCGTTAATTAACGGCCTCCCAGAATTCTGCTCTCGCGTGCCCCGAGGTGTGCGCACTCGAGAGCATCCGTGACTGCCGGGTCGCATCACGGATCACGGTAAACGGCCGCTCATAGCGGCCGTTTACCACGTGATTGCTCCGTCAAATGACGGAGTGATCACTTGGAAACAAACCGGCGTCATGTTATGACGCCTGTTCCTCCCTCCCCTCTCTGTACCGATCGGTACAGCGGAGGGGAAAGAGATCGGTGTCAGCAGCGATGTGGGCTGCATCTGCAGTGCCCACATCGCTGCTCACCGAATTTAACCCCTCAATTCCCTGCCAATACTCTGCAATACCAGTGCATACTCTGCAGTACCCTGCCATTACTCTGCAGTACCCCGCCATTACTCTGCAGTGCAGTACCCTGCCATTACTCTGCAGTGCAGTACCCTGCCATTACTCTGCAGTACCCCCCATTACTCTGCAGTAACCCCCATTACTCTGCAGTACCCCCCAATACTCTGCAGTACCCGCCATTACTCTGCAGTACCCGCCATTACTCTGCAGTACCCCCAATACTCTGCAGTACCCCCAATACTCTGCAGTACCCTGCCATTACTCTGCAGTGCAGTACCCTGCCATTACTCTGCAGTACCCCCCATTACTCTGCAGTAACCCCCATTACTCTGCAGTACCCCCCAATACTCTGCAGTACCCGCCATTACTCTGCAGTACCCGCCATTACTCTGCAGTACCCCCAATACTCTTCAGTACCCTGCCATTACTCTGTAGTACCCCCCAATACTCTGCAGTACCCTGCTATTACTCTGTAGTACCCCGCCAATACCCCGCCAATACTCTGTAATACCCTTCCATAAATTGCCATACCCAGCCATACTCAGAGATACCCAGCCATACTCGGTGATACCCTGAAATACCCAGCCATAGACGCCCCCCACCCCTCACCGCCCTCCGGTGCTTCTACCAACTCGCCAGTACGATCAAAGCCAGAATCTTTTTTTTATTTTTTATTTCAGGCTTCCCAGCCTAGAGGTGAGATGTGGGGTCATATTGACCCCCAGATTTCACTGTAAAGAGGACCTGTCACCCCATATTCCTATTACAAGGGATGTTTACATTTCTTGTAATAGGAATAAAAGTGATCAAAAATATATTTTTGGGGGAAAAAATGTCAAACTAAAATAAATAAAGTAAAATGAACAATAAAAAAATAAAATAAAAATTAAAGCGCCCATGTCCCCATGTGCTCGCATGTGCCACACATGTGAGGTATCGCCGAGAATGTTAGAGCGAGAGCAATAATTCTAGTCCTAGACCTCCTCTGCAACTCAAAACATGTAACCAGTAAAAAAAAAAATTAAAGCGTCGCCTATGGGGATTTTTTAAGTAGCGACGTTTGGCGCCATTCCACGGGCATGTGCAATTTTGAAGAGTGACATGTTTGATATCTATTTACTCAGCATAACTTCATCTTTCACTTTATGCAAACATTGGGCTAACAAGTGGTTAATAATAGAGCTTGCAGTCAGTAGTGTTAGGAGATAGTGCGTGCTGTCTGCGTGCTCTGTACCCAGTACATACCGCTATAATATAGGGCAGGCCCCTACTTTCAAACATCCAACTTACAAACATCTCCTACTTGCAAACGCAAGGAGACAGCAGCAAGTGAGATGAAAAAAGATGGACGACAAAACAAATTATACAGGGGTGATAACCCTTCCCTATGTTTTCCAAAAAGCTTAAAGATTGTTTTTTTGACTGGAGCTACACTTTAAAAATGTACCGGTTGAAAATGACAAACAGATTCAACTTAACACAACAAACCTACACAGTCCCTGTCTTGTTTGCACCGCCTGTATACTGCTGTTCTGAGTATATAGGGCCTGGGGGCCACACGCATTTCCTTTTTTTAATATGGGTACGGGGTTCCCCTTAATATGCGTACAAGACCCAAATAGGCTGGTAATGGGCAGGGAGGGCTACCCATGCCATTTTTCTCAATGATTTTCAACCATATTGCAGGAACCAGATATAACATTAAAACCGCAAGCAGTTTTAAATGGTGTTATTTCCGTTTAATGTCATTTTGTGCAGGGACTGTTCTAAACACGGGAAACACGTGGCACTTCACAGGCATACTACAGACACCCCCCAGGCACCATATTTAAAGGAATATTTCACTTTTTTTTTTTTCACTTTAATCGTCATTAACCACTTAACAACCGCCCATTGCCGATTAACGGCTTCAGGGCGGTTGTTTAACTCTGAGAGGCCGTTAATTAACGGCCTCACAGAATTCTGCTCTCGCGCGCCCCCTGGGGCGCGCACACGAGAGCATCCGTGACCGCTGGGTCCAGTGGACCCGCCGCATCACGAATCACGGTAAACGGCCGCTCATCGCGGCCGTTTACCACGTGATCGCTCCGTCAAATGACGGAGTGATCACTTGTAAACAAGCCGGCGTCATGTTATGACGCCGGTTCCTCCCTCCCCTCTCTGTACCGATCGGTACAGCGGAGGGGGAAGAGATCGGTGTCAGCAGCGATGTGGGCTGTATCTGCAGTGCCCACATCGCTGCTCACCGAAAATTAACCCCTCAAATCCCTGCAAATACTCTGCATTACTCTGCAATTCCCTGCAAATACTCTGCATTACTCTGCAATTCCCTGCAAATACTCTGCATTACTCTGCAATTCCCTGCAAATACTCTGCATTACTCTGCAATTCCCTGCAAATACTCTGCAATTCCCTGCAAATACTCTGCAATGCCCTGCAAATACTCTGCAATGCCCTGCAAATACTCTGCAATGCCCTGCAACACTCTGCATTGCCCTGCAACACTCTGCATTGCCCTGCAACACCCTGCATTGCCCTGCAACACTCTGCATTGCCCTGCAACACTCTGCATTGCCCTGCAACACTCTGCATTGCCCTGCAACACTCCGCAATGCCCTGCAACACTCCGCAATGCCCTGCAACACTCCGCAATGCCCTGCAACACTCTGCAATGCCCTGCAACACTCCGCAATGCCCTGCAACACTCCGCAACGCTCTGCAATACCCTGCAACACTCTGCAACACCCGCCAATAACCTGCAACACTCTGCAATACCCTGCAACACTCTGCAATGCTCTGCAACCCCCGCCGATACCCTGCAACACTCTGCAATGCTCTGCAACCCCCGCGGATACCCTGCAACACTCTGCAATGCTCTGCAACACCCGCCAATACCCTGCAACACTCTGCAATGCTCTGCAACACCCGCCAATACCCTGCAATGCTCTGCAACGCAGTACTCTGCAACACCATGCTCTGAGATACCCAGCCATAGTCGGTGATACCCTGCAATACCCAGCCATAGACATCTCCCGCCGCCCTCCGCCCTCCGGTGCTTCTACCGAATCGCTAATACGATCAAAGCCAGAATCTTTTTTTTTTTTCAGGCTTCCCAGCTTAGAGGTGAGATGTGGGTCTTATTGACCCCACATCTCACTGTAAAGAGGACCTGTCATGCCATATTCCTATTACAAGGGATGTTTACATTCCTTGTAATAGGAATAAAAGTGATCAAAAAAATTATTTTTGGGGAAAAAAATGTCAAACTAAAATAAATAAAGTAAAATGAACAATAAAAAAAAATGTTTTTTTTAAAGCGCCCCTGTCCCCATGTGCTCGCATGCAGAAGCGAACGCATGCGTAAGTCCCGCCCACATATGAAAACGGTGTTCAAACCACACATGTGAGGTATCGCTGCGAACGTTAGAGCGAGAGAAATAATTCTAGCCCTAGACCTCCTCTGTAACTCAAAACATATAACCAGTAAAAAAAATGTAAATCGTCGCCTATGGGGATTTTTAAGTAGCGACGTTTGCCGCCATTCCACGAGCGTGTGCAATTTTGAAGAGTGACATATTAGGTATCTATTTACTCAGCGTAACTTCATCTTTCACATTATGCAAAAATTGGGCTAACTTTACTGTGTTTTTTTTTTTTTTAAGCACAAAACAGTTTTTTTTCCAAAAAAAAGCATTCGAAAAATTACTGCGCAAATACCGTGCGAGATAAAAAGTTGCAAAGACCACCATTGTATTCTCCAGTGTGTTTGCTAAAAAAACATATATAATGTTTTGGAGTTCTATGTAATTTTCTAGCAAATAAATGATGATTTTTACATGTAGGAGAGAAATGTCAGAATTGTCCTGGGTGCTCCAGAACACCTGATGGCGCTCCATGCATGTTGGGCCTCTGTATGTGGCCACGCTGTGTAAAAGTCTCACACATGTGGTATCACCATACTCGGGAGTAATAGCAGAATGTGTTTTGGGGTGTAATTTGTGGTATGCATATGCTGTGTGTGAGAAATAACCTGATAATATGACAATTTTGTGAAAAAAAAAAAAAAAAGTAAAAAGAATCTTGATTTTGCAAAGAATTGTGGGAAAAAATGACAACTTCAAAAAACTCATCATGCCTCTTACTAAATACCTTGGAATGTCTTCTTTCCAAAAAGGGGTCATTTGGGGGGTATTTGTACTTTTCTGGCATGTTAGGGTCTCAAGAATTGAAATAGGCCGTCAGTCCTTCAGGTGTGATCAATTTTCAGATATTGGCACCATAGCTTGTGGACTCTATAACTTTCACAAAGACCAAATAATATCCACCAATTTGTACTTATTTTTACCAAAGATATGTAGTAGTATAAATTTTGGCCAAAATTTATGAAGAAAAAATTACTAATCTGCTAAATTTTCTAACAGAAACAAAGAAAAATTCGTTTTTTTACAGAATTTTCGGTATTTTTTCTTTTATAGCACAAAAAAAAAAAAAACCAGCGGTGATTAAATACCACCAAAAGAAAGCTCTATTTGTGTGAAAAAAAGGACAAAAATTTCATATAGGTCCAGTGTTGCATGACTGAGTAATTGTCATTCAGAATGCGAGAGCACCGAAAGCTGAAAATTGGTCTGGTTATTAAGGGTGTTTAAGTGCCCAGTGGTCAAGTGGTTAAAATCAGTGCTCCCGCCAAAACGGCAGTTTTTAAAACTTTTTTTTGCAGTGACCCATGTCCCCTGAGGCAGGAGGCAGGTCCCCAAACCCTTTTTAGGACACTATCTTGCATATTAGCCGTTAAAATTAGCACTTTCCAATTCGAACGTTCGAGTCCCATAGACTTCAATGGGGTTCTAACGTTCGTACCGAACACGGGGGTCGTTCGCAAGTTCTGGTGCGAACCAAACCGGGGGGTGTTCGGCTCATCCCTACCTGCTTTAAACTTCTTCACAACTTTATCCCTGACCTGTCTGGTGTGTTCCTTGGCATTTATGATGCTGGTTGTTCACTAACAGCTGTATTTACACTAAAATTAAATTACACACAGCTGGACTCTATTTACTAATTAGGTGACTTCTAAAGGCAATTGGTTCCACTAGATTTTACTTAGGGGTATCAGGGTAAAGGGGGCTAAATACAAATGCACCCCACACTTTTCAGATATTTATTTGTGAAAAAAAATTGAAAACCATTTAGCATTTTCCTTCCAGTTCACAATTATGCGCCACTTTGTGTTGGTCTATCACATGAAATCCCAATAAAATACATTTACGTTTTTGGTTGTAACATGACAACATGTGGAAAATTTCAAGGGATATAAATACTTTTTGAAGGCACTTAATCTTAAAGCGGAGTTCCGACTAACAAAATCGTTTTTTTTTAAGGAATCCCCTCACACCATAGGCATCGCCAGGGGTTGGCTATTAAGGCTGTATCCCCGCATCTGGAGCCCATTCCCGCCTAACCAGCTGGTCGCGGCTGATGAGAGGAGAGAAATGAGCGGGCAGACGAGCAGAGATGATATCATCTCTCTCCGCCCACTCCACATCACCACTTTTCCGCCCTCACAGCCGGGCCACTTCAATGTGGGAGCGATGTGCCCGCCCCCTCTGATGTAACGGAAACCTGCATTACATCAGAGGGGGGCGGGGTCACCCACACGTCATTGGGGAAGCCAGGCTTCCCCACTTGCGTCAGAGGTGGGCGGGGTCAGGTGACAGGTGGCCCCGCCCTCCTCATATAAGAAATGTCAGGCTGCCGGGATCCCTGCAGTGTCTCCGTCAGTGGAGACAGGATGGATGGACTGCGCTGCGCTGGAGGGAGAGATCACCCATCGCTGGACCCCGGAGAGATGATCATCAGTCGCTGGATAGCAAGAGTGGATTACCACCGCTGGAATCTTTTAAAAAATATATATATATTTTTAATAAAGGACTTTTTCAACGGTGTGTGTTTTTTTTAACTTTCTTTTACACTTTCTTTGTGAAATGGTAGGGGTACTTTTGTACCCCCTTACCATTTCAAACGGGGGGGCAGGATCTGGGGGTCCCCTTGTTAAAGGGGGCTTCCAGATTCTGATAAGCCCCCCCCGCCCGCAGACATCCACAACCACCGGCAAGGGTTGTGGGGATGAGGCCCTTGTCCTCATCAACATGGGGACAAGGTGCTTTGAGGGGTCACAGACCCCCAAAGAATCCTCCCAATGTTGAGGGCATGTGGCCTGGTATGGTTCAGGAGGGGGGGCGCTCTCTCTCCCCCCCCTCTTTTCTTGCGGCCTGCCAGGTTGCGTGCTCAGATAAAGGGTCTGGTATGGATTTTTAGGGGGAACTCCACGCCGTTTTCTTTTTACATTTCGCGTGGAGTTCCCCTTAACCACTTAAGCCCCGGACCAATTGTCAGCCTAAGGACCAGAGGTCTTTTTACAATTTCGCACTGCACTGCTTTAACTGGTAATTGCGCGGTCATGCAATGTTGTACCCAAACTAAATTTGCGTCCTTTTCTTCCCACAAATAGAGCTTTCTTTTGATGGTATTTGATTGCCTCTGCGGTATTTATTTTTTACGATATAAAAGGAAAAATACTGAAAATCTTTAAAAAAAATATATTTTCTACTTTTTTTATAAGAAAAATCTAATAAACTAAATTTTAGTCATACATTTAGGCCAAAATGTATTCAGCGACATGTCTTTAGTAAAAAATATGTCAATAAGCGTATATTTATTGGTTTGTGCAAAAGTTATAGTGTCTACAAACTAGAGTACATTTTCTGGAATTTACACAGCTTTTAATTTATGACTGCCTATCTCAATTCTTGAGGTGCTAAAATGGCAGGGCAGTACAACCCCCCCGCCCCAAATGACCCCATTTTGGAAAGTAGACACACCAAGGAAATTGCTGAGGGGCATGTTGAGCCCATTGAATATTTTTTTTTTGTCCCAAGTGATTGAATAATGACACAAAAAAAAAAGTTTACAAAAAGTTGTCACTAAATGATATATTTCTCACACATGCCATAGTTATATGTGGAATTGCACCTCAAAATATATTCTGCTGCTTCTCCTGAGTACGGGGATACCACATATGTGGGACTTAGTCTAGCCACGTACGGCACCCTGAAAACCAATCACTGCCTTCAGAATTTCTAAGGGTGCAACTTTTTGATTTCACTCCTCACTACCTTTCACAGTTTCGAAGGCCATAAAATGGCAAAATAACACAAACCCCCCCAAAATGTCCCCATTTTGGAAAGTAGACACCCCAAGGAAATTGCTGAGGGGCATGTTGAGCCCATTGAATATTTTTTTTTTGTCCCAAGTGATTGAATAATGACACAAAAAAAATAAAAAAATTTACAAAAAGTTGTCACTAAATGATATATTGCTCACACATGCCATAGTTATATGTGGAATTGCACCCCAAAATGTATTCTTCTGCTTCTCCTGAGTACGGGGATTCACTGCCTTCAGGATTTCTAAGGGTGCAAATTTTTGATTTCTCTCCTCACTACCTATCACAGTTTCGAAGGCCATAAAATGCCAAAATAACACAAAACCCCCCCAAATGACCCCATTTTGGAAAGTAGACACCCCAAGCTATTTACTGAGAGGCATGTTGAGTCCATGAAATATTTTATATTTTGCCACAAGTTGCAGGAATATTACAGTTTTATTTATTTTTTTGCACAAAGTTGTCACTAAATGATATATTGCTCACACATGCTATGGGCATAAGTGAAATTACACCCCAAAATAAATTCTGCTACTTCTCCCGAGTATGGGGATACCACATGTGGGGGACTTTTTGGGAGCCTAGCCGCGTACAGGACCCTGAAAACCAAGCACTGCCTTTGGGAATTAAATATAAAACGCTACCAAAAAAAACTGTTAGCGATCGCAGGGATCAGGCCTGACTCTGCAAACGCTGCAGTTATGTGTTTAGTGTTTTGTAAGTGACAGTGATAGATCGATACTGCACTTGGGTGGGCTGGGCGGAGGGGCAAAACGCAGGTGTTAGCAAGTATCTGAGCTGATCCCGCTAACAATGCGTTTTTTGGAACCCTAAACTGCTGGGGACGCTAGTATAGATCTGATCAGATCAGATATTGATCTGTTCAGATTCTATACCACTACGGGAGGTGTATGCTTTGCGCGTGGGTGTTAGCGGTACTGGCACTAACCTAGCGCTGCCTGGGGCGATGCAGACCCTGACCCTAAAACCTAATTAATATCACCCGCCGGGTGATCAGGGGGTTAAACCTTTATTGGGTAATAAATGGTGGGTGCCCTGATGCTATAAAAAGCAAACTAACTAACCAGAGTCACCCGTAACACTTATACGGTGATCACTGGTGAAAGGGTTAACTAGGGGCAATCAGGGGATTAAAATCTTTATTAGGTAGTATATGTGGGTCCCTGACGCTATATAAAAACCTGACGGGGAACCTAAATAACTAACTGGCTAACCAGCATCACCAGTGACACTTATACGGTGATCGCTGGTGAAATAGTTAACTCTAGGGGCAATCAGGGGGTTAAAATCTTTATTAGGTACTATATGGGGGTACCTAACGCTATAAAAACCTGGCGGTGAACAGAAAAAATAACTAGCTACCTAGCGGCACCAGTGACACTAATGCAGCGATCAGAAAAACGATTACTTAGTGACACTGGCAAAAGGGGGTGAAAGGGTTACCTGGGGGCATTCAGGGGGTTAAAACCTTTATTAAGTAGTATATGGGGGTCCCGGACGCTATATAAAAACCTGATGGGGAACCTAAATAACTAAATAACTAACTGGCTATCCAGCATCACCAGTGACACTTATACGGTGGGGGCGGGGGGGTGATCTGGGGGGATTTGTGTGCCTATGTGTACCTACATGTCAGTGTAGTGTTTGGTGCACTTACTATGTGTTCTCCTCGCAGTCCGGTCAAAAAGACCGCCCCGAGGAGAATGACATCACTTCCTCCCTGCCTGTGTTTACACTACACAGGCGGGGGAAGCTTCTCATTCGCCAGGAGCGATTGAGAGGGGATGGCCAGAAACCAACAGCCATCCCCTCATCCCGGATCGCTCCTGAAACTAAACGGACTGCCGCAGCCAGCGGGAGGGGGTCCGATCGGACCCCCCCACCCGCTGGAAGACAAGCACGATGACGTCACTCCTGCACATGCGCGCGGTAATGACAAACTCAATGAAACAATGGCACATACTGTGATTAGCGCAGCGCAGTGCTGACTTCCTGGCAGGCTCTGCACGTGGGCTGTGCAAACAAGCTGGAGCTCATCTTTACTTAAGGCTGGATTCACATCTATGCATTTTTAGTGCTTTTTGCAGATTTGCACTATAGAACGTGTTCCATAGGAATTCATGTTACATGGGCTGTAGTGCAAATCTGCAAAAAGCACTAAAACTGCATAGGTGTGAATTCAGCCTTAGTGCCCGTTCACACTACCGCGACTTGTCAGGCGACTTAGCCGCCTGACAAGTCGCGCTCCGTTCTGTACTATGGAACCGTTCTAATAGGAGCGACTCAAGTCGCTCCGACTTAGAAAAAGGTTCCTGTAGTATTTTCGGGGCGACTTCAGGCGACTTGCATTGACTTCTATACAGAAGTCATTTTGCAAGTCGCCGCTGAAGTCGTGTGCAGGTCGCGTCTGTGAGTCGCGCTGCAAGTCGCGTCGCCCCTGTGTGAACGGGCACTTAGGGTTGGCACCTCATCCCTTAAAACCCGAACACATATGAATTACACAGGTTCTGAGGCTGATTAAGGTGGTAATTAAACTCACTTGGTCCCTTATCTGCATTTAATTAGCCTCAGAACCTGTGCGATTCAAAGGTGTTCGGGTTTAAAGGGATGAGCTGGCAACTCTACCTTACTTATCTGTGGATGGATCCAGCGATGTCTGCACCTGAGCCAAATCTTCATTTAGCTTGGGGTGCAGGTGCTGCAAGCTTAGGTAAGGGAAACAGGCAGTGAAGCCTGAGTTGCGCTGTGCTTTGTGAATGGTCCCGCAGTCTTCTGGGACCTGTGTGTGTCCCCAAAAGGCTGTGTGGGGAATGAGGAGGGGCCGAATATCCTCGTAGATCACCGCAGTAATCTTATCCTGAAGTGGAAGCAGGCACCTGTCAAAACCAGGTACCCGCTCTCCCCAAAAAAGTACCAAATGTGGCAGTGGAGGGGAAGGATGAAAGCAATACATATCACTAAGAAAACTGTAAATCCCCTAAAAGGAGACAGGAAGCAGGAGAGAAGAGGGGAGGGTTGTCAGTGTAGCAGCGTCCCTTTAGCACGGAGAAGACATCCTCTGGGTTTACACTGAGTCTGCTCCAGCCAGTGATGGAGAACAAACACATCGGACTTGAAAAATGACTCTGATCTAAATAGTCCTAATGCCGCAATGAAAATAACAAAATTATGGCTCAGAACCAAGCGCCAGAACTCTAAGGCTGGGTCCTTAATACTGCTATGATGCCCTATGCCGGTGCTGAAAAATGCAACTGCTGCACCCCTCGTCATACACCCAGGGCAGGGATAAACTGCATTTAAAAATAAACCGATGCAAGGGACACGTTGCCTGATCTCAGCCTAATTAACTCCTCAGAATAATTAGAGCTGCAGATTGCTCGTTGGCTGCTTCCAGTTAAGCTGCCAGGGCAGGACTTGTTTTTTTTTTTTTTCTAGCTACACATTATAATAATAAAAAAAAACATGGAGGATTATGGCTGATGCTTGATCTGTGCCATGTTTGTTTTAGGTTGGTAGGACAGAGTTAATAGATCTTGGATCCATCTGCTCATCTGCTGAAGGCTGGGGGGACAGGCATCTGTTAGTAAAGCTTTGCAACACTGTCAAATCAACAGAGGAGAGCGAAGAGCAGAGAGGGTGATAGAAAAGGCATTTGCAGAATACAAGGAGTGCTTCCATTTCAGCTGTCAACTTGTATCTTGGGGGCAGTCACTGGAATGTCTGCAGCTACACATACATGCTGGCAGCATTTGTCAACGTGATACGACCTGCACCGCTTTCACTTCAATTAGCTGATCCAGTTCAGGGCAGAGGGGAAAAAAAAAAAAAAAAAAGGATGAGAATTTTCCTCTGAATCTGGTTCCATGAAGCGGACAGAAGCTAGGGTGAAGATCAGACCTTCAGTACACACAGCAAATACTTCTGACAAGCCCGTGGGTTTAGGGATTATACGTCTGATCAGTAAATCCTTGTATGCAAAGCATGTTTATATAGTGACATATATCAACACGGCTTTAGTGCGTGTGGTTACCAAGGGGCCCTTAAAGTGAAAATGTGCCTTGTCCAATAGCAGAGTGACTTCCCAGTATGGGAAGGGGCATGCATCCTTAAAATCACGATGAAGTGCTGCCTTAGGCTGGATTCACACCTATGCATTTTTTGTGCTTTTTGCATTTTGCAGATTTGCACTACAGAACTTGTTCCATAGGAAATGATGTTAAATGGACTGTAGTGAAAATTTGCAAAATGCACTAAAAATGCATAGATGTGAATCCAGCCTTAGTGGGTGCTTAGTGCAGGACAGTGATGGTGTTTTATTGGTCCGCTCTCTAAGGCCTGATTCCTATGCATTTTTAGTGCTTTTTGCATTTTGCAGATTTGCACTACAGTCCATTTACCATGGTTTCCTATGGAACACGTTCTGTAGTGCGAATCTGCAAAATGCAAAAAGCACTAAAAATGCAAAGGTGTGAATCCAGCCTTAGGCCTGATTCATACCTATGCATTTTTAGTGCATTTTGCACTACGTCCACTTAACATGGTTTCCTATGGAACACGTTCTGTAGTGCAAATCTGCAAAATGCAAAAAGCACAAAAAATGCATAGGTGTGAATCCAGCCTGAGGCTGGGTTCACACTGCAGTGATGCGGGAACGCTGCGGGTTCCCGCATCGCATGCCTCCCGGCGGCAGTTCACACTGCCCTATGCAAACTGCTGGGAGTGTTAGTGAAACGCTAATGACACCCCCAGATCAGTTCACATATCACAGTGCGATCTGCAAACTTGGACAGGAATCGGATTGCATGGTGTAAACACCCATGTGATCCGATTCTGCTGCGGACCAAAAAAAGGGTCCTGCGCGAGTTTGGGCCGGATGCGATGCAAATTTAGCCATACTATCTGTATGGCTGAACTCCCATCGCACAGAGATCAGATGTGATTTGCACTGCAGTGCGGTGCGAATCACATCCGATTCTCGTCACCGCTGCAATGTGAACCCAGCCTGAGGCTCGGTTCACATCTATGCATGTTGCTTTTGAGCATTTTTGCAGTGCTTTTTGCGGTGCTTGCCACATTTTTGGACACGTAATTTTACCGCGATTTTGCCGCGTTTTGCGTTTTTTCTTTTTTTACACTGTTGGTTGCTTAGCAGCCAGATATATACAATGAAAAAATAAATAAATAAATAAAACGCGAATCGCGTCAAAATCGCTTCAAAAACGCGGTACTTGCATTTTTGATGCAGGTCCATTGACTTTTATTACATGCAAAACGCTGCATTTTGCATGAAAAAAAGTCCCCAACCCTTTCCAAAAACGCAGAGGCACAAAAATGCATTGATGTGAACATGTTCCATAGGAACCCATGTTAAAAAATTTCCTTGCATTTCTGCAAAATGCAAAATGCATAAAAAAACGCGCTAGTGTGAATCGAGCCTTAGGCCCCATGCACACTAGCTTAACCACTTCATTTACCCCCCCTTCATGACCAGGCCATTTTTTGCCAAACGCCACTGGGTTACTTTAACTGACAATTGCGCAGTCGTGCGACGCTGTGCTCAAATAAAATTGATGTCCTTTTTTTCCCCCACAAATAGAGCTTTCTTTTGGTGGTATTTGATCACCTCTGCGGTTTTTATTTTTTGTGCTATAAACAATTTTGAAAAAATAAAAACTATTTTTTTTAACCTTCTGCTATAAAACACATCCGATAAAAAAAACTTAAAAAAATCTAATTTCTTTATACGCTCGGGCCATTATGTATTCTGCTACATATTTTTGGTAAACAAAATCCCAATAAGTGTATATTGATTGCTTTGCACAAAAGTTATAGCGTCTACAAACTATGGGATATATTTATGGAATTTTTATTTTGTTTATTTTACTAGTAATGGCGGTGACTTATTACAGGACTGCGACATTGCGGTGGACAAATCGGACACTAAGGCTACTTTCACACTGGGGCAGGCAGGCATCAGTGGTAAAGCGTCGCTATTTTTGGCGTCGCTTTACCGTCGTTTTAGCGGCGCTATTCGGCCACTAGTGGGGCAGTTTTAACCCCTGCTAGCAGCCGAAAAAGGGTTAAAACCGCCGGCAAAGCCCCCCCCCAAATCACTCTGATCAGCTCTCTCTGCCATTGGCATCGGTTGGATGCTGGTTTTCCAGCATGCACGTCCAAAAGACGCAGGCTTCTGTCAGACAAACCGACACAAACACAGGCCGAATGTCTGACTTTTTTTTTTCCTGAACCGACCGTGGTCTCCAGACATTTGGCCCGTGAGTACTCAGCTTTAGATTGACTTCAATCGATAGGAAACAGCCATAGATGGATTGAAATTTGGCCTGTCCCTGCTGAACCAGCCAAATTTTGATCCCTCTATGGCCTACCTAATAATTATTTACCAACTCACGTCACAAATCTGATCATACAGAGACTGCGTCTGTTTCTTTACAAACTCCAACTGTCCTTCAAGTCAGACATCAATTTTGTTCTGGCACCTTTATGTTTAGAGTCGGTTCATATCTGTGCATTGAGTTTCAGGCATGTTTTACATGTGTTTTAGGCATATTATCACTGAGCTCTATATATTACGCTCAGGTGTAGACAGGTCTGGACACATGCTGCCCCAGCAGCAATGACTTCCACGGGAGGATCCTGATTGACTGAATGCAAAACACACACCTGTCTCTAATTACCCCATCCATAGTCTACTTTCTCTGCCATAACTGCCTCCCCCATTCTCATTTACTAACACTGTGCCAAATGCACTTGCTATCATAATATATACATAAACTGTGGTTAAGGAAATACTTCAAAATAAGCCTAAAGCTCCACTTTCTGTCTGCATGTGAAAAAAATTCAATATTTATTATAAAAAACAAAATAACTTTTTTTTTTTTTTCCATTTAATTCTTTAGTCCTGAACGTAAAGAAAGAAAATATCAAGAAAACTACAACTACAACTAAATGCTCTAAATCTAGCCATGTGACTAACTTTCAAATGTCATTGAACTTAGTTGCAGCTAACTGTCATAAATTCCAATCTCATCCCTTTCGCTAGATAGATAATGCGCTCAGAGAGCACTTGACACTCCTACTATTGGAGGTCCACACCCTTGACGCAGAAATATCATCATCCATGGAGATCATGCTACAACAGTGCCTTTCCTTATCTCTGCAGATGGCAAGAAGCCATGGCACTGCCATGCTGGAGAAGAGCACCTGAGATGAGGGCAGTGTGAGTTTACAGCCTTCTTCAAAGAAATAATTATTTAAAACCAGCGCTCATATATTGCATTGGCAGTGCTACACCCGGAGGAGCTGCTTAATAGATTGATAGAGGTGTATTTCTGGTTTTCTCCAGTGATGACCCACCCTGGCTGAAACCAGACTTATCAACACACCTATAGGTTAAAGTGAGCTTTCTGAAAATGCAAAAGCCCAGCAGGGCAACAGAACAATGAAATAGTAATAATACAATTCGCTAATGCATTTAGAACAAATGTGATTGTAACTGTAGCGCCGGCTCCTGAAGAGCACGTGCTATGCTTTTTGAAAGTTAAGGTTACACCTGAACTGCAGTTTGGTTCAGGTATAATGGTTCTAAATTTGGACCTCAGCATCAGTCTGACTGGACTATAGGATGTTCAGCCTGGCCACAGGGGGCACTGTCTCTTCTGGCAGGCATGGAACCACAGTCTAGTTGGGTGCTTTAAGTTTACTCTCTTTCTGAGCCTGCCCAGTGGGAGTGTCACTCTTGCTGGGCTCTCTGGGAGAGGGTACTTAAGATGCGCATGTCACGTGGTTCAGGGTTCCGGTCCAGAAGGATGTTCTGAATCCATGGTGCTGGTCCTCCTGACCAGCCCCCAGGAAGTCTATGGCCTGGGGTGCTGATACACCCGACTTGTTGTCTCGGGGCTGGCTAGCCTGAGGCAAGGAAACTAAAGAAGGATTCCGAGGTGGTCCGGTGCCGTTTCGGTAGTTGGAGAGGCCCAGTAACTTCATAGCTATCTAGGGGAGGACTCTTGAGAAGAAGACCAGGTACGGGTTGGTTTCTTAGCAAGAGCCTGGAAGGGTTGAAGTACCTAAGTGAATCCAGTCACGTGGGTATCGCCAAGCTGGCTGAAAGATCCAGGTATCACACAAGTGTTCCATAAGTGTTAGTTTCCTGAAGTCTACAACACCGTCTGTGGCAGAGACGTATTCCTGTATGTTCTACAACAACATCTGTGGCAGAGACTTGTTCCTGAGTAACGCACCTTTTTGGCTTCTAGGCCTTGTGAAAGGGTTACTATCCAACTTGAGTGAACATTCATGTGAATGACTATTCTCTGGATTTAGTCAAAGTAAGCAAGTTCTTCATTATTTGACTTTGACACTAAGAGTACCTGAACTTCCTTCCTAACCCTCTGAACCTATTTTGAATGACTGTTCGTTGTCTACATTTTGCAAATAAAAATCCCTTTATGCGGATCTGTTGTCAGTCTCTGAGTTTACTGGGCCATCTACCATGGGAACCCCTGGACACAGATTGAGGAGGAGAAGGTAACGGTAAGCCCAATCAAACCAGCAGCTCCTTTCGGGGGTCAGTGCTACATAGCTGAAATGTCAATATGCAACACTACTGTAAAGTACACAAGAGCTAATTAGGTGGTCTAACTATAAAGCAATGGTTTATGGGCCTACATATATTCTGCCATCACTAGGGCCAGGGATCTCCCATTGGAGCTCTAAAGCTCTCTCTCTTCCCCACTCTCTCTCTCCCCCTCTCTCTTCTTCTCTAGAGAGACTATTTGTAGTCTTAGGGAAAAAGTTACATAGGTTCAGGGCTGACCTTCCACAAGACAGCAAAGACTTCAAGCAACAGCCGTCAGTATCAGTACAAGTATCCAAAAGTCTTTTTACCATAGGTGAAGATCCAGGTACATTCTCTGGAGGTCCAAAGAGGGGTCATGCCATAGATACAGGACTTATCCTCAAGCTGGTTTTGGATGGAAATGTGGTCTTCTCCCTCCCTGGAGTTCTCAGTAGTTCTCAGTAACTCTCTCTTTGCCTGGTAGCAGCAGTCTCTCTCCCTCTCTCTCTCTCTCTCTCTCGCTCGCTCTCGCTCGCTCTCGCTCGCTCTCTGGGGTCATCTTACTATTCCCAGCACACAGCTCACTGATTAGCCTGGCAGGATGTCTGTCCAGGCTTCTAGAACACTGATCAGTAGTCTTGCAAAACCTCCATGTGGCTCATTCCTCTCTCATGCTTGATGCTGGTATTCTGTGGCTGCAGTCCTTGAGTCTTCTTCATCCCTACCATGGTTCCCAGCAACATTGCCACTGCTGTTCCTGCACTGAGGACACTTTTCCCTCAGTCTTGGCTCAGGTAAGGGTGGCTAAAATTCTGAAATTGCTGCAGCCAGTCAGGTTCCTCCTTCCTCCTAACTGCAAGCTGCCCATCAAGGCTAGGGAGTGAGCAACTAAGGAAAGGGGATGGCAGCTGGGCTATACTCTCCCCCCACTGAAATTCTTTAGTCCCCACAAGAAACACAATTTTAGTTTAACCACTAAAGTTTAAATCTGGCAACCAAGACAGCGGCTGAGATGTATTTGCTACAATTCTGCTTTATCTCTGTTGTCTAGCAACTGCTGAATGGATTTTTTGAGGCAGTCCATAATGGATAAAGAACATCTTCACCAGAACTTTGGACACAGTTGAAGCTCTTTGATCGTTCATTGGGGAAGCTTGGGCATAACGGGCAAAGTCGTTAGTCACTATATTATTGTTTACTTGACCAATTGTACTGGGCTCCAAGCACAGGAAACCAATGTACATCAACTCCTTTGGATCTTGACTAGCCCACTTCAGTCCTCTTACAAGGCCATTAGAACCAATCCCTGACCAGTTTAAAGATTATCTCTGGTTCTAGGTGACCATGCTCATTGTGTAGGGTAGTGATGTGCCACTATGTTTGTCAAGGAGAAATAGTTACCACTTGTCTCATGGATTCGCTTGTTAGGTCATTGGCTAGATCAGCCAATCATTCATGAAACTAAGCCTGATCCCACTTTTTATGAATCAGTTGGGACCCATATGTAAGGTCTGCAAGCATAAGTTGTGGGCGGCAGGTTTCTGGGGTGCTCAAACTCAGCTGACAGCTTGGTTGTTTCTTAGGTTGTGTCTTTCTTACTTAGCATAGGCAGCCAGACCTCCATCTATACCTTGAGTCTGATGACAGGAAAGCTTTGGGATGCCGGCAGCAGTGACCCCAATGGCCTTGGTGTGTGTGGACACACTACTTAAATTCTTTCCAGTGTGAGCAAGGGCATTAGCATCTCGGTTTCCAGCCCCTGGAGGATATCTCAGACCAAACAGAACACAGCAGCTAACCATTGACACCTGGCATCTAACTCAACAGTTGTGAGAATGTATGGGATGCTCTCTGTCTTGACTTTGAATGCTGCTTTATACAGGTAGTCCTTCAACTTGTCTACAACTGCATACTTTGGAGCCAGGATCTCTAACTTATGAGAGGTGTTTTTCTTCCCAGGTCATGGGCCTCCATCATGTTCTTGGTACAATTTCACTTTAGCTGTTGAAAAGCCTGCTCACATTAGCCAGACAACTCTTCTTGTATTGACTCTCAGAGCTTTCTGAGCTGTTTAGCTTGAGAATTAAGTCTGGGGGCTTCAAAAAATCTTCCTTTTCACCAGGACTCAGAAGTTTGTTGAGTAGTCGAGCTATCGTGGCGAGCCCTTTCACAAACCTTCTGTAATAGGAGCAAAATCCCAGGATCAGCCTTCACTTGGTGACATTTTGAGGCCTCCCCAAGAGGCGATGGCCTTCAACTTCTTAGGGATGGTGGCCACTCCCTCTGCATCTATCACTTACCCCGAATGAGTAGTAGATAGCTGTCAGAACTGAAACTTGCCTAAGTAAAGCCTTCCACAGCACTATCATGGTGATTACTTCTGATATCATCTCTATCTAAGAGGTTTCCTTGTCATACAGACCAGCTTCTAGCACAGCATAAGGACCCTGCTGGTTTCAAATAAATTCATGTAAGCTCAAAAACAGGTCACCCGTTCTGGTTGTAACACTTCCTCAGTCTTCTGCACCATAATCTTACCACTCCCTCTGTTGGGGCCTTCTGTTCTTGGACTACATTTTGTACACTAGCTGCAGCACAACCTCTGATGTAGAGTCACTTTCAGAGACAATGGGGGCTTTGCACCAGGTCTATGTTAACCCCAACCAAATAAAGAGCTCTTTGTGGACCCTGGGGCCGGGAATACACAATGCCTAGTGTGTTGAAGGTCCCTGGTAGTCCAATAATTAAGGAAGTAAATAACAGCTTGATCTCTAGATAACCATCACAGGGGAACTTCTGTGATCCATTTTGCCAGATCCCTAAATCTTCTGACTCTTGCAGAGGCAAATTTCTCAGGTGCGGAGGGCCTCCATGTTTATGCCTTCCACCTGAACTGATAAAATGGAAGTGGGCCTACCAGCTTATTTGGGAATTTGTGAGAAGTGGCTGGGATTGTGGATCCAGCTGTTTGAGCTTGTGATTTTCTTTCTTCTGCAAAGTTTTAGTTGTCATTCAGACTGGTGTAGTGGTTGGTGTGCATTTGCATTTAATGCCTGAAGGAAACCTTTTTTACAGTCTTCTTAATGAATCAACTGAGGTCCTACTTTAAAGTTTAGGCATCCCCTTTATCTTCATGTCAGAAGTTGGAGTAGGCTTGTCTAGTCTGGTGCTTGGCTGGCTTCCTAACGAGGCCCCTCTGAAGATTCCCAATAGTTTCTACGCCTGGCTCTCCTGCTTCCTCAGACTTATGCTGTAGTGGCCTGAGTCTGTGCAGTTGTAACAAATCACTGAACCTATCTGACTTCTCAGTAGGAGTAGCCTGAAACGTCTCAATCAGAGCAATATACTTGTCCAAAATGTGTTGTGAACCTTGCTGAAAGAAGGTCATCATTTCCATCATGTGGGATATCTGTGTCTTAAGGGTGGTTATTTCTGAGTTGACCTCTACTGCACTCACCAATCCAACTCCAGCTATTATCCCTATCGGTGAGCCAGATGTGGCTCCTTTGGCTTCAATCATGTCTTTCCCTTCCTTCTAACTGGATCCAGATTGAGTCAGAAGGTAGTGTACCTTGTAGGATATTCTTCATTTTGACCTACTCTACATCTGCAGGCTCTATGCCTTTCTTTAGTATAATTTGGTACATCATTTTCTTCAGAGGTCTAATATACTCAGATAGTTTATCATCTCCACTTTATAACATGCTAGTAAACGAGAACAGAAGCTTTCCCTGTGCCCCCAAACTCATCTTGTAGCATGCTAAGCAGGGGTGTAACTAGAAATCACAGGGCCCCATAGCAAAATGTTTTATGGCCCCCCCCCCCCAAAAAAAATGAACTAATGCAATTGAACAACAGATTACCACACTCATGTGGCACAGTACCCAGGCAACAGCTTATATTAATTTCGAACAACAAAACAAAAACACCGCCAATAAAATCTACCGGTTACATTCAGTACAATGTAGTGTAAAAAAAATCAAAAAAGTTTTGCATGGATTAGGGAAGGATAAGGACTTCAGTTAGGTTTGTATGTCAATCCAGGCTCCATTCAAATAATTTCCCCCGCACTTCCTGTCTGTAAAAAACTCTTCAGCAGGGCAGAAAGTGATGTTAAATCTCTCTAAAAAAGTCTCAGAATTCTGCACCCTTGAACCTGGCATTGCTCCCCCTCTCTTTGTGCCGAAATTATCCTAATGAAAAAATATAGTCTCCCCCTCCCTTCCTACCACCTCTCCAGACTCCAGACCCTCCTCATGGGCCGAAAATGATGCCCCTTCACAGGTGCACTTGAGCATTCTGCCCCGCCCACTCTGCTCTCTGCTGCATGTGGCTGCGTGTGTCGAGACATGGCTGGACTCGCGGTGCCCAGGAGACTTAACAGTAAATTTACATTCCTCATCCTCACCATCCTCACCAGGCCCCAGAGATGTCTCTAGGCTTTGTGAGGCCTTAGGCAAAACCTAGACATGAGGCCCTACTCACGCCCATAATGGGAAAAATAACTCAAGCGATAAAAAAAAAAATAACTGTATAAATTACATATATTAAGAGCTTTAAAGTGCTGGTGTCAGAGCTCCCTTATCTCAATGCTGGGGTCAGTGCTCTCTATCTCGGTGCTGGTGTCGGTGTTCTCTATCTCGGTGCTGGTGTCGGTGTTCTCTATCTCGGTGCTGGTGTCGGTGTTCTCTATCTCGGTGCTGGTGTCAGTGTTCTCTATCTCGGTGCTGGGGTCAGTGTTCTCTATCTCGGTGCTGGGGTCAGTGTTCTCTATCTCGGTGCTGGGGTCAGTGTTCTCTATCTCGGTGCTGGGGTCAGTGTTCTCTATCTCGGTGCTGGGGTCAGTGCTCTCTATCTCGGTGCTGGTGTCGGTGTTCTCTATCTCGGTGCTGGTGTCGGTGTTCTCTATCTCGGTGCTGGTGTCGGTGTTCTCTATCTCGGTGCTGGTGTCGGTGTTCTCTATCTCGGTGCTGGTGTCGGTGTTCTCTATCTCGGTGCTGGTGTCAGTGTTCTCTATCTCGGTGCTGGTGTCGGTGCGCTCTATCTCGGTGCTGGTGTCGGTGCGCTCTATCTCGGTGCTGGTGTCGGTGCGCTCTATCTCGGTGCTGGTGTCGGTGCGCTCTATCTCGGTGCTGGTGTCGGTGCGCTCTATCTCGGTGCTGGTGTCGGTGCCCTCTATCTCGGTGCTGGTGTCGGTGTTCTCTATCTCGGTGCTGGTGTCAGTGTTCTCTATCTCGGTGCTGGTGTCAGTGTTCTCTATCTCGGTGCTGGTGTCAGTGCTCTCTATCTCGGTGCTGGTGTCAGTGCACTCTATCTCGGTGCTGGTGTCAGTGCACTCTATCTCAGTGCTGGTGTCAGTGCACTCTATCTCAGTGCTGGTGTCAGTGCTCTCTATCTCAGTGCTGGTGTCAGTGCTCTCTATCTCAGTGCTGGTGTCAGTGCTCTCTATCTCAGTGCTGGTGTCAGTGCACTCTATCTCAGTGCTGGTGTCAGTGTCCTCTATCTCAATACTGGGGTCAGTGCTCTCTATCTCAGTGCTGGTGTCAGTGTCCTCTATCTCAGTACTGGGGTCAGTGCTCTCTATCTCAGTACTGGGGTCAGTGCTCTCTATCTTGGTGCTGGTGTCAGTACTCTCTATCTCAGTGCTAGTGTCAGTACTCTCTATTTCAGTGCTAGTGTCAGTGCTCTCTATCTCAGTGCTGGTGTCAGTGCTCTATATCTCTGTGCTGGTATCAGTGTTCTCTATCTTGGTGCTGGTGTCAGTGTCCTCTATCTTGGTGCTGGTGTCAGTTTCCTCTATCTCGGTGCTGGTGTCAGTGTCCTCTATCTCGGTGCTGGTGTCAGTCTCCTCTATCTCGGTGCTGGTGTCAGTCTCCTCTATCTCGGTGCTGGTGTCAGTCTCCTCTATCTCGGTGCTCGTGTCAGTGCTCTCTATCTCGGTGTTCATGTCAGTGCTCTCTATCTCGGTGCTCATGTCAGTGCTCTCTATCTCGGTGCTCATGTCAGTGCTCTCTATCTCTGGGCTAGTGTCAGTGCTCTCTATCTTGGTACTTGTGTCGGTGCTCTCTATCTCGGTGCTGGTGTCGGTGCTCTCTATCTCGATGCTGGTGACGGTGCTCTCTATCTCGGTGCTGGTGTCGGTGCTCTCTATCTCGGTGCTGGTGTCGGTGCTCTCTATCTCGGTGCTGGTGTCGGTGCTCTCTATCTCGGTGCTGGTGTCGGTGCTCTCTATCTCGGTGCTGGTGTCGGTGCTCTCTATCTCGGTGCTGGTGTCGGTGCTCTCTATCTCGGTGCTGGTGTCGGTGCTCTCTATCTCGGTGCTGGTGTCGGTGCTCTCTATCTCGGTGCTGGTGTCGGTGCTCTCTATCTCGGTGCTGGTGTTCGTGCTCTCTATCTCGGTGCTGGTGTCAGGGCTCTTTATCTTTTTGCTGGTGTCAGCATTCTGTATCTTGGTGCTGGTGTCAGTGCTCTCTATCTCAGTGCTGGTGTCAGTGCTCTCTATATCGGTTCTGGTGTTGGTGCTCTCTATCTTGGTGCTGGTGTCAGTGTGGGAGGTAGCAGTGGAGAAGCCAATCAGCAGGCAGTGCCAGCACAGGATGCGGAGCATCCGTCCCAATCCACCCCCAGTGGAGTCTTGCATAGACAGGGGTAAGGGCATGGTTAAAGGCAGGGTGAAGGGAGGGGTCAGGGGCTGCCAATCACAGGTGGACACACTGGGACACTGACACAAGACTGAGCTGCCCTTACTGTTAATGACACATGATCAGGAGGAATGGAGTGGGGGGCATGGGGCAGGGATGGATATAAAGATCAGTCTGGCTGTGGCTGAGGGATGCTGCAGGAAAATGTATGGGGGGGTGGCTTTCTCTAATAAAAAAAAATGTTGGTGGTCGCTGGCTGCAGAAAAGGTTGTGGTATGGTGGTAGCTTTGCCGCTCTCTGCAGCTGGAGCCCCTTATCCCCCCCTACCAGCACTAATTGGCAGCCCCAGAGAAGGGCAGCCCAGACACCTCTTCTTTCCTACCTTCCCTTCTGTCAGATCGGCTCCATACAGCGCTCGTGAGGCCCCCTCCGCGGTACCTTCCTCTCCTTTTCAGCCAGATGCCTCCTCCGGGGTGTGCGAGGAGCGCTCCGCTGAGCACTCTAGTGGTGGGGGGTGATGGCTGGGGAGGGGAGGCGTGATCTGTGTCTCCGGAGCAGAGGGAATTGTGCCCAGACTGCTGGAATCTCCTCCCCTTCTCCTCCCTAAGACAACACAGCGCTGGCCCCGCCTCCTCCCCAAGACAGCCACACTCCGATCCCTCTCTCCACTGCTTGGCTGTGGAGATCACAGGCAACCTGCTGCTGGTCGGAGCTTAACGCCGAGGCGGCTGTTCAAGTAGCCTAATTGCCTAATTAGAGAGATGCCTCTGCCGGGCCCCACTCAGCTGCGGGCCCCACTCGGCTGCGGGCCCCATAGCGCTTGCATGGGTTGCTATGGCGGTAGTTTCGCCACTGATGCTAAAGGTACACCCGTATTCAGGGTGTAACATGTTACTAATGCAGCTGCTCAGAACTCCCCCCAACCCCCTATCGTGACAGCAGAACCTCTCCCCACACCCACTGTCACAAATTTAAAGCAATGTGGCTGTGCGCAGCTCCACCCACACAGGCGCATCATTCATTCACAGCTATCTGTGAACAAATAAACTACAAGTCCCATATTCCACTGCAGCCGACCGCTTGTAGTTCTCAATGAACTGCGAGGGTTTTGGTGAGCACCCTCATAGTTGATTGATTCTTCCTGCTCTTCAGTAACTGTTTGTCCATCAGGGAGGCACGGGCAGACAGCTGTACTGTGTGTCTGCAGGAGCCTGACATTGCGTTTCTGATCTTCTGATTGTGGGTGAAATACTCTGCAGGCCCCAAAGAAAAAAAAAATAAATGCACATTTTTTTTGCTTGCAAAAAATTGTGCCTTTATTATTATTATTATTTTTATTTTTTTAATAATTTATATTTTAAGTTATAAGCAGTGCAAGAATTGTGACTAGAGTTTTCATACCCCTGTGATTTGCTGTTTCTTTTGGGATTCTGGAACATTTATTTTTCTGTTTGTGTGAAGCAACAGTGGCATAAATCTTAAAGCTGAAGGTGTTTTTTTCAAAGAGCATTTGTGTGCACAAAATATTAGCGCTAGAAGATTAAATCAGGCTTTCCTGGAATGAAATCACTATGACAATCTTAATTTTATATTTAATATTGTTTGTATCTCAAGTAACACTGCTGCATTCTTGCACAAGGTGTGAAGCTTATTCCATTCGATAAACATTAGTGTTGTGCGGCTTTAAGTGATTTTTGAAACAAGAACATTTTACTATCGTATGTCTTATTTACTGATCTAAAGCTGAGCTCCAGGCAATACAGTTGACATACTCATTTAGGAGCAGTTTCACATACAGTATCAGAGATTATTTGTATTTCTGACCATCCAGGCCTAAGATTTACACAACCCTTTAAAGTGGTTGTAAACCCAAAAATAAAAAAAAATAAAAAAAACAAACAAAGTAAGACAAAGGCATACTAGCTCATTATGAAATACTTACCTTAGAACGAAGCACCCGCATCGTCTCCAGGTCACCACTGTGACTGGCAACATGTCTTCCAGAGTTATTTCTGGGTTTGCAGGCTCCGGTGCTGTGATTGCCTGGAGCTGCAATCACATCACATTCGCGCAGTTGCCACTGGTCAAGGCACAAGCGAGACGTTTCTTCAGTGCGCATGCGCCAATGACGGTGGCGCAAGAGTATATGGTAAATATCAACTACACCTTTCTCCACTCTACTAAATATTGTTTATACCTGTGTTCCTATCAGATGTTTTCCCTATCATTTCCTGCCATGATAGGTTGTAAAATAAAATCTTCATAATAGTGGTAATAAAACCCTATATGGAAGGTATAAAAGGCCAATGAAAAGGCCATCGAAGCAAAATTCAAAACAAAAAACTAAAACCAATAAAACAAAAATTTATTTTGTTTTCATTTTATTTCAGACTTCAAAATTATATACAATTGGGACAGTAAGGTATACACTTTAGGAAATCCACATATATTAACAATAATAGAAAAATGTAAATACTTCTGAAGTCACTATGGAAAAAAGAGAACATTTAAAATGCTCAAGCCACATCTCCTGTAATGTAGTCTTAGATATTGAGTATCAATTAATGAGGTTCTATAAGTTCTTTAAATTGCAGTATTGCATTCCTTCCATGATTATGATTATAATAAAACCTAACAGAAGGTCTAACCCTATACAAAATTAAATAAAAATTTGGGCTGGAGTTGGGTTTTACTGTTATCTAAAATAATGACATTTAAAATACATTTAATGATTTATTGCCTGTTCAAAGAATACATATTTTCAAAGACTGGGAATTTTCTTTTTAATCTTATGCCCCGTACACACAATCAGAAAATCCGCCAGCAAAAGTCCAATGAGAGCTTTTGGTCGGAAAATGCAATCGTGTGTATGCTCCATTGGACTTTTGCTGGCGGAATTCCAGCCAACAAAAGATTGAGAGCAGGTTCTCAATATTTCGGTCGGAAAAAGTTCAGACCGGAAAATCTGAATGTCTGTACAAATTCCAACGTGCAAAATTCCTACGCATGCTCGAAAACAATTCAACGCATGCTCGGAAACAATTCAACGCATGCTCGGAAGCATTGAACTTCATTCTCTCGGCTCGTCGTAGTGTTGTACGTCACCGCGTTCTTGGTGGTCGAAAGTTCAGCGAACTTTTGTGTGGCTGTGTGTATGCAAGCCAAGCTTGAGCGGAATTCCATGGGAAAAACCATCCAAGTTTTTTCTGACTGAAAATCTGCTCGTGTGTACGGGGCATGAGTGTTAAGGCTAAAATTTAACAATTTAGCTATGCTTTTTTGGTTTTCATTTTTTTTTTTCTATTTATGTGCAATGGAAGACCTGATTCGACCCTTCCACACATTTGTGAAGCAAGGGTCCACTTATAATAGTTATGATGTCAACACATCGAGGTCAGTCTTTACCCAACATTATTAGTTACCTAAAATGTAGGGGTATCTTTGGGCATCCGCAGAACTTTTTTCGAGGAGGGGGCATAATTTTAAGGTCACCCATTCTCTGCCCCTTTTGAAAATGGCATGAAGGGGAGGGGTATAGTCATTATCCCATAAAGAGAAGGCCATCGTCCCTCATGTAGATCCCCCTTTAAAGCAAGCCAGGGCAGGTCCCCCGACAGAATAGACCCCCCTCTACTTAGTCTTCTTACTCTTACCTTTTTTTCACCACTTCCGCATTACATGGTGGGCACAGCACATTACACGGTGGGCACTGTACATTACACAGTGGGCACACCACATGTGGGCACACCACACCACATTACATATGGGTACACCACATGACATGGTGGGCACAGCACATTACACAGAGGTATGTCATAAACCTTGGTGCTGATATCCTGTAACATAAAAAAATAGAACTACCAACATTTTATTCTCCAAGGTGTCTGCTTTCAGAAAATATATATATAATGTTTTGGGGTTTTAAGTAATCTTCAGGCCTAAAATTATTTTTAATACATATAAACAAAAAATAAAAAAATGGCTTTGGGACCCCAGTGATTAAAATACCCGTGTCCGATCCCTAACCTCCCTCGTTTGACTAAACTGCCAGCTGCCGTAGCCAGTGAGGGGAGGCGGGGAATGCACAACCGGGGGAAGGGCCTCATTACACACTGCCATTGTGAAGGGGAGGGGGATGCAAAATATACATTTGCCTGAGCAGACAAAAATCCTTGCACCAGCCCTGCTGGAGAGGAAGCTGTACTTGAAGACCTGCAGGGCAAGGATCTACCTGCTATTGCTTCACCTATTTTGAGGATCTGTGTTTCCTTCACCCACTGCGTCTTTATTGCACCAGTATACCATTCATCATGGGGAGCTTGGACTTAAAGCCCTGTTCTTCCAAGCTGGCTGCCTCCGCACAGATACATTGTGCATAATAATGCATGGTAAGTCAATACATAGAAAATAGGTCATCTGCAGGGAGCTGACAGGCAGTACTTAACTAGTCCTTTGCCCTTCACCTTTCTGTTTTGGGCACACCTTCCACAGTTTAGTTCCTCTTTAATAACTCAAAAATAATGCTTCAATTACTATTTATTTTGCCAAATCCCTATTGATAAGGACGTCAATGTGCTACACTAATAGTACTTCCTAGTTTTTTCATAGTGATTATAACATGATGGTGATAAAGGGGTTGCGGATTATCTGAAGGAAACACAACATTAATGGGTGTCTGGGACAGCAATAACATACCTGAAAGTGCCCATTTAGCCTATTTCATTCCCATTCTATTTTATTCTACACCTGGAAAACTATTTTCTGTTTGATCATATGACCACAAAAGTTTCCAATATATTGTAAAATAACTGACAAACAGTATCTCACAAAAGTGAGTACACCCTTCACATTTTTGTAAATATTTTATTCTATCTTTTCATGTGACAACACTGAAGAAATGACACTTTGCTACAATGTAAAGTAGTGAGTGTACAGCTTGTATAACAGTGTAAATTTGCTGTCCCCTCAAAATAACTCAACACACAGCCATTAATGTCTAAACCGCTGGCAACAAAAGTGAGTACACCCCTAAGTGAAAATGTCCAAATTGGGCCCAATTAGTCATTTTCCCTCCCGGTGTCATGTGACTCAGTGTTACAAGGTCTCAGGTGTGAATGGGGAGCAGGTGTGTTAAATTTGGTGTCATCGCTCTCACTCTCTCATACTGGTCACTGAAAGTTCAACATGGCACCTCATGGCAAAGAACCCGCTGAGGATCTGAAAAAAATCTGAGGATCTGAAAAAAAGAATTGTTGCTCTACATAAAGATGGCCTAGGCTATAAGAAGATTGCCAAGATCCTGAAACTGAGCTGCAGCAGGGTGGCCAAGACCATACAGCGGTTTAACAGGACAGGTTCTACTCAGAACAGGCCTCGCTATGGTCGACCAAAGAAATTAGGTACACGTGCTCAGTGTCATATCCGGAGGTTGTCTCTGGGAAATAAATGTATGAGTGATGCCAGAATTGCTGCAGAGGTTGAAGGGGTGGGGGGTCAGCCTGTCAGTGCTCAGACCTTACGCCGCACACTGCATTCAATTGGTCTGCATGGCTGTTGTCCCAGAAGGAAGCCTCCTCTAAAGATGATGCACAAAAAAGCCCACAGTTTGCTGAAGACAAGCAGACTAAGAACATGGATTACTGGAACCATGTACTGTGGCCTGATAAAACCAAGATAAACTTATTTGGTTCAGATGGTGTCAAGCGTGTGTGACGGCAACCAGGTGAGGAGTACAAAGACTCTTGCCTACAGTCAAGCATGGTGGTGGGAGTGTCATGGTCTGGGGCTGCATGAGTGCTGCCGGCACTGGGGAGCTACAGTTCATTGAGGGAACCATTAATGCCAACATGTACCGTGACATACTGAAGCATCACATAATCCCCTCCCTTAAGAGATTGGGCCGCAGGGCAGTATTCCAAAATGATAACTACGCCAAACACACCTCCAAGACGGTCACTGCCTTTCTAAAGAAGCTGAAGGAAAAGGTGATGGACTGGCCAAGCATGTCTTCAGACCTAAACCCTATTGAGCATCTGTGAAGCATCCTCAAATGGAAGGTGGAGGAGTGCAAGGTCTCTAACATCCACCAGCTCCGTGATGTCGTCATGGAGGAGGGGAAGAGGACACCAGTGGCAACCTGTGAAGCTCTGGTGAACTCCATGCCCAAGAGGGTTAAGGCAGTGCTGGAAAATATTGATGACCACACAAAATATTGACACTTTGGGCCCAATTTAAGGGACTGCAAATTTACACTGTTATACAAGCTGTACACTCACTACTTTGCATTGTATCAAAGTGTAATTTCTTCAGTGTTGTCACATGAAAATATATGTAGCACCAGCTCCTGAAAAGCACGCGCTATATGTTTTAAAAGTTAATGTTTTAACCCAATGGTTTGGGTACAATTATTCCAAATTGGGACCTCAGCATCAGTCTGACTGGACTATAGGATGTTCAGCCTGGCCATAGGGGGCACTGTCTATTCTGGCAGGCATGGGAGTGGAACCACAGTCTGGTTGGGTGCTTTAAGGTTACTCTCTCTCGGAGCCCGCCCAGTGGGAGTGTCACTCTTGCTGTGCTCTCTGGGAGAGGGTACTTAAGATGCGGATGTCACTTGGTTCGGGGTTCTGGTCCAGAAGTATGTTCTGACCCCATGGTCCTGGTCCTCCTGACCAGACCCCGGGAAGGCTATGGCCTGGGGTGCGGATCCACCCAACTTATTGTCTCGGGGCTGGCTAGCCCAAGGCAAGGAAACTAAAGAAGGATTCCGAGGTGGTCCGGTGCCATCTCCGGTAGTTGGAGAGGCCCAGTAACTTCGTAGCTATCCAGGGGAGGACTCTTCAGAAGAAGGCCACGTACGGGTTGGCTTCTTAGCAAGAGCCTGGTGGAACTGAAGTACCTAAGTGAATCCAGTCTTGTGGGTATCGCCAAGTTGGCTGAAAGATCCAGGTATCACAAAGTGTTCCACAAGTTTTAGTTTCCTGACTGTTCTACAACGTCTGTGGCAGAGACTTGTTCCTGAGTAAAGCACCTTGTTGGCTGCTAGGCCTTGTGAGAGAGGGACTATCCAACTTGAGTGAACATCCAGTTGTGAATGGCTATTCTCTGGATTTAGTCAAAGTAAGCAAGTCCTTCATTATTGACTGACACTAAGAGTACCTGAAATTCCTTCCTAACCCTCTTATCCTATTTTAAGAGACTGTTTGTCTACGTTTTTTGCAAATAAAAATCCCTTTATGCGGATCTGTCGTCAGTCTCTCAAGTTACTGGGCCTTTTACCACGGGACACCCCTAGACACAAATCGAGGAGAAGAAGGTAACGGTAAGCCCAATCAAACCAGCAGCTCCTTCGGGGGTTAGTGCTACATATATAATATAATATTTAATAAAATGTGAGGGGTGTATTAACTTTTGTGAGATACTGTAGTTATTACCATGTTTGTTCCTCTGTTGCTCTCATTTAAATTTAATGCAAGGAAAGGCCAGCACCCCAAAATTATGTAGCAAAACTCTTTTACTGCATCAAAAAGAAAAAACCTATGTGGTGTCTCAAAGGCGTAAAGGACCTCTTTTTCACAGATGTTTTACATATTTTTGAGTGTCTGCCTTTTCTTGCATCAGTGCCTATGTAAATTATACTGCTGGCCAATCCCCCGCAAACATTGAGGTTTGTATGTGGGACATACTTTGTACAATGATTGCAAAGTTCATTGCATTCCCAGATAGCAAGGATAACTTGCCACAAATTTGTGGCAGTGTTAAATTGTAAGTTTGTTAACTTGCTGCAAATTTTCACTGGCAAGTTGTACACTTGCAGAGCACTTGAAGCACAAGTTTTTGTTTTCTAATTTGTAGCAAATTTGCGTGGCAAGTCTCTTGCAAGAGCAAAGTTGCAGTGGTGAGTCTACACGAACAGCTCTGCAAGTCTACAGCATGCAAATTTAGCTACAGTGACCCCTCTGGTGGGATGACTATTGCACAACATATCTTAACCAGAAATTTGCCCCAGACTTGCAGAATGCTTTTAAAGAAAGTTTATCTAGAGTCATGCAATGCAGAATTACTGCAATTGTGCAACAAACTTGTGAAGCCTGGCAAGTCTAGCAATGGATTAGCAAGTCATTTTCAAACTTGAAGCATGATTTCTTGCTATGAGGGTTGTTCTTCAAAAGTAAATGAGACTGTGAGAAAGACATCATAATTTACACTCAAGGCATTTTATGAAATGGTTGAAAAGTCTCTGTAAAAAGCTGTATACTGTGTTGGAACTATGAAAATGAATAATAAGGATCCAAAGAGGAGGGTCAAGCCTTGTGCTGGGACAAGTTCCTTTAGTACCCGTAGCAAAACAAGCCAAGTGAGCCATGAGCTACTTCAGCAGCATAGGTTGCAGGTCCAGCATTTATTTCACCCTTGACTAGTGGACCTAAGAGGCACCTTCACACCTTTTTTACACTGCAGGCAGGCTACCGTCCTAGGCCTCCGGCCGTGAATACTTCAGCCCGGAGACAACTCCCTACCCGCAGTGTCCACCATCCCATCCTCAGCTAACCCGCGTTAGCTGTCCACCAAAGGAGCCCATTTCCCTAATGGGTCTCCCACACATCCATCTCCTGGGTCAGTTACCACCAGACAAGCCACCACCACCGCCACCTGACAGCTGCCATGACGACCACTCCAGCACCTGCAAAAACAAAACATTAGGCCCCGTCGCTCGACCCAAACATAGGGAGGGTGGGCGGGAAACTTCCTACCTCGTGCACTCCTCAACTGCTCCTCCTCTTCCTGCCTGGCTCATTTTAAAACCTCCCATCCCCTTTCTTTCCTAGCCACCCCCCTTTCACTCACTACTTGTTCTAAATATTTAACCCTCTCCTGTGCCCTTCTACCACTGTCATGCTGGCCCTCCATTACCCTTCGCTCCTCGCTGTCTCATTCCCGGGCCCTTCTTGACTAGTGGACCTAAGAGGCACCTTCGTGTCTCCCCCCCCCCATACTGCGGCCCCAGCGTTACACCCCTTCATATATACCCATTCTCTTAACCTATCATAATGAGACCACACCTTCTTTATGGGGTATAACCGGCCACAGCAGTCTTTTATTTATAAATATATAAAATATATAACATATATAACATATAAACATATGAACCATAATAACCAAAATCTCCATTTCTTTTCTCTAACAACCCCCCAACTCCGGAACGTCAGTTTTCCACCCGGTGGCTTGTCTGGCACTTTCCCATATAATGTCACACCTTTTTTACACTGTGGGCAGGCTACTGTCCTAGGCCTCCGGCCGTGAATACTTCAGCCCGGAGACAACTCCCTACTCGCAGTGTCCATCATCCCATCCTCAGCTAACCCACGTTAGCTGTCCACCAAAGGAGCCCATTTCCCTAATGGGTCTCCCACACATCCATCTCCTGGGTCAGTTACCACCAGACAAGCCACCACCACCGCCATCAGCTAACAAGGGAGACCCCCTCACCCTTGGGAGCCCCGCCGCACTCGCAGAGCCCTCTGGATCCCGTCCTGCAAACCCAAAGCCCAAAGATCCAACCCCACATCAGACAAATGTACCCCATCACCCAAGAGGTAGAGGCCCACATCCCGCTCCAGCTCCCGATGGCGGACCACCAAACCCCCATTCCTGACGAAAAACTGTCCCACCCGTTTGTTCACCTTGATGCGTGTCTTATTGATCCTTTCCACGGACCGAGCCAGCCGCCAACACGTTCTGGCCACTATGTCAGACCAGACTATTAGCAAGCCCGGCAAAAGGGTACTCAAACGCAGGAAGTCCAATTTGACATCACGAATGAGCTCCCTAGCTGGCCTGCCCCCCAAGTCGTTGCCCCCAACATGCAGAACCAGCATGTCGGGCGGCCTGTCCAGGCGCACCACATGGAGCACTTCCGGCAAGACCCTGCCCCACTGCATCCCCGGCCTCCCAATCCACCTAACACAAGCCTCCACCCGTGGAATCCCCAGTTGCCTGCCGTTTGGCCTCATATCCGCCCTCCGGGCCCCCCTGAACACATAAGAGTGGCCCAGTATCCAGACGAGCCCCATCTGAAATCCATCTGAAAAACATAGAAGAGATCACAGATAACAGTCCACTCCACAAAACCCAGACATGAACACACACACACGGCCCCCACCCCCCCCCCCCCCCGGGACACTGAACCGTGAACCACCCCTCACTCCACCACCAACTCGGGCCTTACATACGACCGAAACCGAATTGAATCCCAACGCCCTATTCTCCTGACCGCCGCCTCGTCCAACCCACAGCGAGCCGCTTCCATAGCTGCCCCTATGCGGAAGGAGTGCGAGGCAAATTGCGAGCTGTCCAGGCCAGCCGCCGTCAATGAGCAAAGTCCCATCCCCGACCGGCTGCACCCCCAAAAAAATCCCCTACCGCCTGTACCGGGCACAGCGGCGACCTCTCCAAGCGATACAAGCTCACTCGGACCCCTCTTCCCACCTGGTCCATCTTCGACCTCCGCAAATACACCTCGACCTGGTCCCCGAACAATCTCACATCCTGCACCATAAGCCCCCCGGGGATCCTCCGAGACGGACTCACCAGTTCGCTAATGCGAAACGCGCCAAAGAAAGCCAGCGAGAAGGCTGCCTGGAATAGGAATGCCTCGTACGCCGAGGAGCACACCGAACCCAACCTACCTGCCAAGGTCGTCAGGTTACCGAACGTCCCCGGCCTCCTGGTATCCCTCTGTTTTCGTGCCCGGCGATAACCTATCATCGCCTGCCGAATGCAAAACTCCTTGGTATAGTCCCGGTACCCTCGCAACTTGAACCAGAACGCCAGACCACGCCAATTTCCTGTCCAGCACCGAAACCGACACCCCTTTTCCAGATTCCTGGACACAAAATAAAGAACCAAGAGCCTCAAATTCTCCGCAGACGGATCCCCGCCTAAAAGACAAAGGCACCCCATTCGTGCCATACCTTACTGTAGGCCCCCCTACGTGGAGGCACTCACCAACCGCTCGATCCATCCCGCGAGGGCTCCCGAAACATCGACCACATCCAGCTGGGGCAGGGTACCCCCTCCCGATCGGCCGTCTACTGCCAACTCCCGAAACCTGTCCCACTGGAAACGAGATAAGGCGTCAGCCAACGTATTATCGACCCCGGTAAATGCACTGCATACAAGAAAATGTTTAATTCTAGGCAGCGCAGCACCAAGTGCCGCAGCAACCGCACAACCGGCAAGGAGGACGCCGAGATACGGTTGATGACCTGAACCACGCCCAAATTGTCGCAGTTCAGCCTAACCTTCATATCCCGGAAGTTTGCGCCCCAAATTTCCACCGCCAGCACCACTGGAAACAACTCCAGCAGAACCAGGTTCGTGCACAGCCCCGCCTCCACCCATTCCTCCGGCCATGGGGCCGCACTCCAACGGCCCCCAAAGTAGGCCCCGTACCCAGTCGACCCTGCGGCATCCGTAAACAATTCCAAGTCCCAGTTGCTCACGGGCCCGCGAAGCCACAGGGACTTTCCATTGTGCGTTGCCAGAAAGGCGTGCCAAACCTTCAAATCCTCACGATGTTCCTTCGTGATTCGAATGAAATGCGTGGGCGCCTGCACCCCGTCGGTAGAACACCCTGCCCATGGGAATGATCCGACAGGCAAAATTCAGCTTGCCCAGCAACGACTGTAGCTTCCGCAGCTGAACCTTGCGCATGCCCGCCACCAACCGTAGTTCCTCCCGGAGGGCTAACAGCTTCCCTTCAGGGAGGCGGCATTCCATAGCGTCAGAATCAATCACAATCCCCAGAAAGCTAATCAACGACGTCGGGCCCTCAGTCTTGTCCACCGCCAAAGGAATCCCGAACGAATCCGCCACCTGTTGCAGCGTGGACAATAAAACAGCGCAAGTGTTCCCACCCCCGACAACAAGTAAACAGACTTACCGGGCCGACCAGGGATGGACCCCGCCACCGCTCTTCTCGCCTCCACTGCTGACGGACGCACCTGCGGACCTTCCTGGTCAGACGCGCTCAATTCCCCCTCGGACAGCAACTCCAGGGCATGCAGGGGCTCCGTGACCTCCTCACTCTCCGCCATTCCCGCAGCCGGTCTTCCAGGGCCCATCCGTCTCCGCCGTCACGCAGCTCCCCGATGGGCCTCCAGGTCCCCCAGCAGCCACCGCCACCGCGCTCCGTAGCGGCCTCCGTCCGCCATCTTGGCCACGCCTCCGAGATCCAGAACCGCCGGCCGGGGATGGGGAAGGCCCTGCGGTCGTTTCCTGTCTTGCCTCCCGCCGAGGCCTACCCCTCCCCTCGCCAGGGGGGGAAGGGAGCCCGGATCACTCTGTTGACTCCGGAGCTGAGGATTCCGCCCAGGCCCTGACTCGGCAGAAGCAGGAGCACGCTTCGTCGGCGGGCCTGACGGGTCCCATCCGGGGGGGCTCCTATCGTGGCGGGCAGCTCGCGGAGAAAGGTCCGGACTAGAACGCTCCGGAGCCCGCGACCTCCGTGCGCGTGGCGCAGTGGACCCCCCGGCCGCAGCCTGTGACACTAGCAGCGGAGCCACCTGCCCCTTCCAGCCAGCGACGGCCGCCGCTCTAAGCTGGGCAAAAATACTTTCCATATCGGCCATGTCCCTAGCCTGGCCCTGACACAAATGCCGCGTACACACGGGCGGACTGTATGGCGTACTTAGTTCGTCATACAATCCGACGGACAGTCCGTCGTACTTTCGACTGAACGGACTTGACCACACATGGATACCCAAACAGTCCGTCGAAAGCTTGCGCAATGACGTGTACAGCACGTACGACGGGACTAGAAATAGGAAGTCCAATACACAGCAAAGCACCCTTCCGCCGTGTAAATCCTTTCTGGGCATGCGCCATTCTTAGTCCGTCGAACTAGCCTACTGACGAGCAGATTGTCCGCTGAAACCAAAGTACGACGGACAGAATTTCGAAAAATCCGAAATACTTAGTACGCCAGACTGCACGCTGAAAAAGTCCGCTGAAGCCCACACACGAGCGGACTGTCCGCTGAAATGTGTTTCGACGGACTAAGTACGCCATACAGTCCGCCCGTGTGTACGCGGCATAACACTGCCTATACAGCACTGTGAGCTAAACTTCCTACCTCTTCCTCGTGCACTCCTCAACTGCTCCTCCTCTTCCTGCCTGGCTCATTTTAAAACCTCCCATCCCCTTTCTTTCCTAGCCACCCCCCTTTCACTCACTACTTGTTCTAAATATTTAACCCTCTCCTGTGCCCTTCTACCACTGTCATGCTGGCCCTCCATTACCCTTCGCTCCTCTCTGTCTCATTCCCGGTCCCTTCTTTCCTGCTGAAGCACCCAAGGAAGCATCTCATCTACCAACACCTTGACCTGTTTCTGGCTCAAACTACAAAGGTGATTTTGAGTCAAGGGACCTACCACCTCCTACTAATATCTTCAATAAATTACTTGTATAGAGCCATTGAGAAGCCGCAGAGTCATCCATACATGTGCAATACAGTTAGATACAAGCTCTGGATTTAGAAAAAAAGGAAGCAATGGGCGGGACTTTATATGAGGCACACGGAAGCAGAAAAATAAATTTAGATAAAAAACGGGTTTTAATAAATACAAATAGTCATATATTTACATGTTATTGCCCATAATCACACATTAATATTTTCAATTTCATTAAAATATACATTCCAACAAGGACTTAATGGTAAATATATGAAGCACTTGACATTCAATAAGCACCAATTATATATGGATATGTAACACATTAACGTGTCACTTGGAAAAAATACAAAAACAATAAGAGATAAATAAAGAAGGAACGTCCAATCTTTGTTGAAAATTGTATACACAAAACGGAAGTTGACAGCTCTACGCGTTTCGTGACCTTTTTGTCACTCATCAGGAGCAAGACCGTAATGGTAACATATATACCTGCGCAGAGGTGGTGCGGCACATTGGTAGTCAGGCCGGCCAAAAATGCCATAGACCGGGGTTGAGGGGGCACAACCCAGGTGACACCCAGAGAGCACAAATGACACCCCGAGCAGGTCAGAGTGTAGAATATGGCACAGATTCAGTGTTGAAAGTAGAGTGGCTCATAGTGAAGGGACATCCCCAACGTCATGAACCAACAAGGCTAGGCAGCCGCGAGCATCAGACTGAGCCCTCCAATGGTCGGAGGTGATAAACCCGGCAGACAAGCTCTGGAGTTATGCTGAGAATCCACAACTATTTGTAGGTCATTTTGGCTGCATATGTTAAGATGTAGTTTGGGCACTTTGTTTGTGAGATAAAACATATACTGTAGGTAGATCAATATGTACTGTAAATCACATGGCATATTGACAACACGTGTGCTACAATTATTCCATTGGCTACAAGGACCAGACTGATGAAAGGAAAACAACACTTCATCAATTGAAGATCATGTTAAGAGCTCTTTAGAATGAGGCAAGGCAATACTAAACATGTGTTATTAAGAAAGCAAAAGAGATCAATTAACTCTACAATAACACCACATTTAACACTGCAACAAATACCTTGTTCATCATAATTAACCTTGTCACAAACGCAAGTGAAAACACAAAGAAAATCAGGGCTCTTTTATACTTGCTGTCAGGAGGCAGTAAAAATAGGTGGTTGAGCCGCAGTTTTGCTAGTAACGTAACCATCCTTCAGAAATGTGATATGGTTGCTCTGTCACCAGCCCCCTTGATTGGATGGGCCATAAGTTGTTTTAACCTGACACCCATGGCAATTCCCATGTTTTTATATAGACTTTTGCATGTGAGCAGCCCCGATCCTCTTCTTCTCAGGTCCCCCACCCGCGCCCCTGGTCTCCTCCTCATGCTGCTTGCTAGGGGGGAACCCAAGCAGGCTCGCTCCTGAGCCGTTACTCTGAGTGTCCATTTCCCCAAAAACGTGGCTTGGTCCCGCCCCCTGCTCTCTCCTTATTAGCTCACTGGCTGTGATTGACAGCAGCGGGAGCCAGTGTCTAAACCAATGGGGAGGGCGAGACCCGGAACAGCCGAGGCTTTCACGCACATAGCTGGATTGAGATGGGGCTCAGGTAGGTATTGGGGGGGGGGGGGGGGGGCCGCACACAGAAGGTTTTTTACCTTCATGCATAGAATCCACAAAGGTAAAAAACCTTCTGCCTTTACAACCACTTTAGGTTTTGCCTAATAAAATCCTACAAAGGGGTATGAACAAATTTCAGTGGCCATTGCAATCAGTCAGTATCCATTTTGTTCTGGTTTGACTTCATAATATTCTGACTGGTTGCTGTAAGTTACTGCGCTGTGTTCTTAGAATTTTTCCCCTTGATCAGTTTACTTGTGAACTGTAGAACATTGCTTCTGGCTGTCCTAACATCAGTCTTTGTTGATGACTATTCCAGTCCAGAGCAGCAGCTGAGAACATAGCTGTGTCTGGTGGTGAAATCCATGTGGACAGAGAAAGGGACGGATTTAGTGCTCTTGGCCTTTTCTAATGTTCTGGCTCCTCTGTGGATGATGGCTTGTGGTGAAGAACATTTCCTTCAGCAGCCCCCGGAGACACACATGACAGCACCTCAAAATGATACTTGGTTCTATATTGTCTAAAAGGGATGGTACTGGAAAGTGGGTAGGGGGCGGAGAAAAGGGGTGACTCGGAAAGGGGTCACCCTGAGAAAAAAAGCCCTGGATACAGCACTATGTGTGCTTTGTCACCCTAGAGAATGAAGTGTGGCATTGTAAGGATCACTAGGTGAAAAATAAAGGAACAAAGTTTGAGAAAAAAATGCAAGCTGCAATGCATAAGCCCTTGTACACACGGTCGGACATTCTGACAACCAAATGCGTTGGATTTTGTCCGAAACTGTTACATACACACGGTCGGACAAAGTTGTCGGAAAATCCGATTGTAAATAACGTGATGATGTTATTTCTATACGACGGGACTACGTTTAGGCTAGTAGGCAATAGCTTTGGTCTAGGAATTTGATCTGAGCATGCGTGGCACTTTGTCCGTCGGAGTAGGCTACACATGATCGGAGTATGTCCGATCGGAGCATTTTGTCGGAAAATTTTACAGACAAGTTGGAATATCCGACGGAAACAGTCCGATGGAGACCACACACAGTCGGATTATAATCTCCGACCGTGTGTACAAGGGCTTACATTTTCGTTCCTCAGTTTAGATAATGTTTATCGATCACTACAAGGTCCCATTATTTCAAGCATTGATCACGTTGGTCCCACTTCCATTTTTCATAACTAACTTTTGTAAAGGCATTTCTTCTTCTTAAAGTAGAATTCTAGGCTACCACCTTACTAGTCTTAAGAATTCTCCCCTCCTAACATCTATGATGACTAACCTCACGTGATCCAGCTTCTCTACGTCAGTTAGTGGTGGCTGCAGGGGAGAGGAAGGAACACCAACAATAGAATTTGCCAAAGGAGTATATGGGTGATGTCACCACTCACAGGCATTACCAGCCATTGTTGGATCACTCCTTCCTCTCCCGCTGCAGCTGCCACTGTCTGACACAGGGGATCACATGAACAGACCGGAGCAGGATGAAACTTGGCAAGTATATATATCTTTCTTACATAGGTTAGTCAGTTTTAGGAAGGGGGAGGAGAGACCACTTTTAAAACTAGTTGGATGGAAGCCTGGAATTCTACTTTAACTGTATGGTTTCTTTTCTGTTGTGCCTAAAGGAATAGATTAAAATCAGAGCCATTTACCTTGTTTACCGTCTGCAACACCCAAACTTTGATATTTTTTGTCTTTTTTGTCGAGATGCTGTGCTGTTCAACTTAAACTTAAATCCACATCTGAGGGTTGGTGAAAAATTTGTCTCTGATTTTTGGGACAGACCTCGTACATGGCGGCTAAACAGCCAAACATGACAAGGCACAGTAAGGGTATAGCAGTCTTGTAGCTGGAGACCTAAATCCAGATAGCAAGCAATTGAGCTGCAAGTTTGAAAAGGACTTGCTAAGCTCATGCTAGACTTTCCAGGCTTCACAAGTTTGTTGCACAATTGCAGCAAGTCCGCAATACATGACTCCAGATTAACTTTCTTTGCAAACATTCTGCAAGTCTAGTGCAACTTCTGGCTCAGAAATGTTGTGCAATAGTCATCCCACCACAGGGGGTCACTGTGACTTGAAGAACTCTTGCTGTAGACTCACCACTTTGCTCTTGCTAGAGTCTTGCCACGCAAATTTGCTACAAATTGGAAAAGTGTCAACTAGAATTTGTGCTTCAAATGTTATGCAAGTGTACAAATTGCCAGTGAAAATATGCATCAAGTTACCAAGACTTACAATTCAACACTGACACAAATTTGTGGCATGTTATACTTGCTATCTGGGAAGTGTCATTAAACCCACATCATAAAAATAAATAAATAAATAATAAATGGTGTATTTCATGCTGTTCATACTCACTCAGTAACCATGATATTTGTTTTCTGCATTCTGCAAAAAACCTGGTTCATCCTACTGCTCTCAGTCTCCACCTTCTGTCCCCAATTCAGCTAGGGATTTTGCAGAGCAGTGTTGGCAGCTCTGCACATGCTTAGTTTTCAGTGAGTTTCTATGCTGAGTATTTCCGCCCTATCACATCTGAGCAGCCCATGACTCACACATGTGGGAGTATACACAGTGGTAAATGAAAGGCCACTCCCTTCCTCCTCTCCCATGCCCACTAACCAACTAAACACAGGTAGATTCATGGAGGCTTCACCTTCTTCTTATTCTAAGACACCGGCTGCAGAGGCGTGACACAGCCTGTGACTGGCAGAAAGCCACATACACCATGTTATTACCAAAAAAGACTTTTATTTGATTTCAAACTTATGTTTGTATGACAATTGAAAATGTAAAAGTTTTTTCTTTATGTATTCCAAAGGCTGCTTTTTTTATTTTGAACATGTGCCCAGAAGCAGAGGACTAGAAGCTCCTCCTGCCTGGGTTTCCCTGCAGACAGGCTGGGAAAGATCTGGGTCATGTGACAGCTGTATATCCATTAGAAAAAAGTACTTAGATGTTTTTCTTTTATTAAAATAATTACAGTGCCATCATTCACATCCAGAAGGAGAAGGGACAATGGAAATTAAACATTGTGTGTTTAGTGTCACTTTTAGGCCTCATGTACACTGCTGCTGCTAAACGGACGTTTAGGAGAAGTTGGGCATTTGTTTCAACTGCCCCTGAACTCTCCTCTTTGTTATCTTATCAGTACATGCACATAGGTTCGTTTATAGTTGTTTCTAGGCAGTTGAGTTTATAGGATTTTTTTGGAACATAAAAAAAATGGGTTCAAGACGGATGTTCAGAGGCATTTGAAACGCCAAATGCCTGTAATAGCCTGTAAACGATGCTAAACGCGGTAACTCGCGTTTAGCAACATTTCGTTTAAAGGCATTTTTCATTTTAACAACAAAAATAATAATTTCTTTTTAAAACGCTCCTAAACGTCAAACCCGGCTAAACTGACTTTTTAAATATCAGTTTCTAGCTGTCAAGTTAAATCGTTTAGGAGAGATTAAACAACATCCTGTGTATATGAAGCTTAAAGCCTTGTACACACAATCGGATTTTCTGCAGACAAAGCATCATACATTTATCCGAAGGGCGTGAGCTTGTTTTGCATACAAACAGCACACAATTGTCAGCCAACAAACACGAACATAGTGACGCACTACGTGGAGTTTCAGCTCATGAGCGCCACCCTTTGGGCACCTTCTGCTAATGTCGTGTTTGGTGAGCATTGTTTCCGAGCATGCGTGTTTGTACTTTCGACTTGTGTGATGGACTTGTGTACACACGATATTCGAAAATCTGACAACAGACCAAAAGTTACTAGCCTGCCATCCAACATTTGTTGGTGGAAAGTTGGTCAACAATTGTCCAATGGAGCATACCAACGGTCGGATTTTAGGCCAACAGTCTATCATCACACAATTCTCAGATGAAAATCCGACTGTGTGTACGAGGCTTAAGTCAATGAAGGTCTATACAATCCTCTAGTGTTTGTACTCACTGGTAATTAGAGTGATGTATAACATTTGTGGCTTAAAGTGGAACTTCACAGAAAGGTGAAAGTTGTGCCCATCACTACAGCCAAGATGGTGGTGTCGGGGACCCGAAGACCAGTGGAGAAACGGCCCGGTTGAATGAGGAGATTCGGATTATTACAGATGCTTACTGATGATGTGTTCACTGGATTTCTGACAAACAGCTGAATACAGAGATAAAATATTTGCCATATATAGACTGTGTCTTACCTAACAAAGGATTTGTAGATCAGTCCATCCAGTTCTGAGACTTATGCCGCGTACACACAATCAAACAATCGGGAGGAAAAGTCCGGCAAACTCAAGTCCGCCGGACAATCCCCCCGTGTGTAGCCTCCGGCGGACTTTTTTTACCCGAAAGTACGGCGGACTTAGAAAGTAGTTTTGCACTTCAATCTTCCCGCCGGACTTGCATTTCGGCGGACAATCCGGCCGTGCATATGCCAGTCCGCCGTACTTTTGAAATGAACAGACTTTTCCCGCCTGGAGAAAAGTCCGCTCATTTTGAGCACGTCTCCAGGTAGGCGGGGCCCGCGAAGGATGCGTCACTGGCCCCGCCACCTGGTATGGACTTAAAGGGGAACCCCAACGCCGAAAAAAATCAGCGTGGGGGTCCCCCCCAGGTCCACATCAGACCCTTGTCCGAGCACGCCACCCGGCCGGCCAGGAAAAGGGGGGGGGACAAGCGAGCGTCCCCCCCCTCCTGAGCCGTACCAGGCCTCGTGCCCTCAACATGGGGGGTGCCTTGGGGAAGGGGGGGCCGCGCGGCCCCCCCACCCCAAAGCACCTTGTCCACATGTTGATGAGGACAAGGGCCTCTTCCCGACAACCCTGGCCGTTGGTTGTCAGGGTCTGTGGGCGGGGGGCTTTTTGGAATCCGGGAGCCCCCTTTAACCGGCCCCCCACCCTATGTGAATGAGTATGGGGTACAATGTACCCCTACTCATTCACCTGTAAAATAAAAGTAAAAAAAAAAAACACAACACACAAGGGTTAAAATAGTTTATTGCACAGCTCCGGGGGTCTTCTGTCTTCGGGGGTCTTCTCGCCGGACTCCTCCGCTATCTTCTTTAGCTCTTTTACTAGCGGAGGAGCCCGGCTTTCTTCCTCGCCGCCGCCCTCTTCTTCCGACTTCGGGAGTCTTGTCCCCCTCTTCGGTTCTTCTTGCTGGGCCACCGCGCCTTCTTCTAGCTCTTTTACAGGCGGTGGCCCGGTCTTCTGTTAAAGGGGGCTCCCGGATTCCGATAAGCCCCCCGCCCACAGACCCCGACAACCAACGGCCAGGGTTGTCGGGCAGAGGCCCTTGTCCTCATCAACATGGAGACAAGATGCTTTGGGGTGGGGGGGGGCGCTCACTCGTCCCACCCTTTCCTGGCCGGCCGGGTAGCGTGCTCGGACAAGGGTCTGATGTGGACCTGAGGGGGGCCCCCACGCTGATTTTTTTTCGGCGTTGGGGTTCCCCTTTAAGTCCATACCAGGTGGCGGGACCAGCAACGTCTCCTTCGCGGGCCCCGCCTACCTGGAGACGCGCTCTCAAAATGAGCGGACTTTCCTCCGCATGTGTGGGCGGGTCTGTTCATTTGAAAAGTACGGCGGATAGTCCGGCGGACTTAGTACGCCATATTAGTCCGCTGAAAAAGTGCCGTGTGTGGGCTGAGTCCGCCGGATAGTCTGCTACGTGTGTACGCGGTATTACACAGCTCTACCACGCAGTACAGCTCTGATTTTACTCTGCTGCTGTTCAGTAACACTGGTCTTGTTCCTCCTCCACATTGAAAGAAGATTCCACAGAGTAATGGGCTTATCTTTCTGTCACTCTGCTCCTTTCACCTATTGGAATGTTCCTTGTTAGCACATCAGTACAACCAATTGGCTCATTGTGCTGCTTCTTCCTCTTCTAACCTGAGCTCTGAGCTCTACTTTACAAGGACTTTAAAAGTAAAAAAAAATTAAAAATGATTGATATAATAATGAATACAGAGCTTCATTATTTGTGTCTTCCAAATCTGCCTGGAGTTTAGCTATGAAGAAGTTGTGTTAAATTGTCATGCATTGAAAAAGGGACACCATGTAGTTCTGAAATATTGTACTGTTATGGCAACAATTATGTATCCAGACAAATCACTGGTGAAAGAAAATTTATGTTGGCCATGTGTTATTCTTTGATGTGTCTGAATAGCACCTTCCATCTGGTTGCTGTAACACTCATCACCACTAAAGTCAAAGTACCACTTGCAGTGTTACTTGAATATTCTCTTCTAGAATTTCCATGATGGGGCCTCTTGGCTGACTCACATACATTCAGTTGTTACTCCAAGTGAAGTAGCAGCAGTAATATGATCCTGGAGTTCACAGTACTACACTTTATTTTAGCATGAATCTCTGAGCCTTTTCATTTCCAGGAGTCATTAATATCATCTAAACACAATTAAAGGGGGCATGAGGGCTGTATGAACATACAAATACAATGTTGGAACTGTAAATGATTGTCTAGAAAATCTGATTTTTTTTTAAATGGAATTGATAAAGTACTGATGGAAGCAAGAACAATGAAATTGATCGCTGCTCCAGGTGAGTATGATAATCCACCGAAAAAGGACGGGCTGGGTGCTAACTCCGGCACGCAACCGTGAACATGAAGGCCAAATAGAACAAATAGCTGCACACCAATATCCGTCCAATAGGTTTACTGAAAGACTGCCACCAGTACTATATCAACGGACCAAGGTTGCTTCTTCAAACCCTTTGTTTTGAAGAAGCACAATGTACAGTATCTCACAAAAGTGAGTACACCCCTGACATTTTTGTAAATATTTTATTATATCTTTTTTATGTGACAACACTGAAGAAATTACACTTTGCTACAATGTAAAGTAGTGAGTGTACAGCTTGTATAACACTGTAAATTTGCTGTCCCCTCAAAATAACTCAACACACAGCCATTAATGTTTAAACCACTGGCAACAAAAGTGAGTACACCACTAAGTTAAAATGCCCAAATTGGGCCCAAAGTGTCAATATTTTGTGTGGTCACCATTATTTTCCAGCACTGCCTTAACCCTCTTGGGCATGGAGTTCACCAGAGCTTCACAGGTTGCCACTGGAGTCTCTTCCACTCCTCCATGACCACATCACGGAGCTGGTGGATGTTAAAGACCTTGCGCTCCTCCACCTTCCGTTTGAGGATGCCCCACAGATGCTCAATAGGGTTTTGGTCTTGAGACATGCTTGGCCAGTCCATCACCTTAACCCTCAGCTTCTTTAGCAAGGTAGTTGTCTTCTTGGAGGTGTGGTTGGGGTCATTATAATTTTGGAATACTGCCCTGTGGCCCAACCCAGGAGATCATGCTCTGCTTCGGTATGTCACAGTATATGTTGGCATTCATGATTCCCTCAATAAACTGTAGCTCCCCACTCATGCAGCCCCAGACCATGACACTCCCACCACCATGCTTTACTGTAAGCAAAACACACTTGTCTTTTTACTCCTCACCTGGTTGCCACCACACACGCTTGACACCATCTGAACCAAATAAGTTTATCTTGGTCTCATCAGACCACCGGACATGGTTCCAGTAATCCATGTCCTTAGTCTGCTTGTCTTCAGCAAACTGTTTGTGGGCTTTCTTGTGCATCATCTTTAGAAGAGGCTTCCCTCTGGGATCAGAGCTATGTAGACCAATGTGATGCGTATGGTCTGAGCACTGACTGGCTGACCCCCCACCCCTTTCATCCTCTGCAGCAATGCTGGCAGCACTCATATGTCTATTTCCCAAAGACAACCTTTGGATATAACGCTGAGCACGTGCACTCAACTACTTTGGTCGACCATAGTGAGGCCTGTTCTGAGTGGAACCTGTCCTGTAAAACCGCTGTATGGTCTTTGCCACCGTGCTGCAGCTCAGTTTCAGGGTCATGGCAATTTTCTTATAGCCTAGGCCAGGGCCGTCTTTAAGGCAAGGCAAAAGGGACAGCTGCCCAGGGCCCTGTCATTGTTGTGGGGCCCAAAGCAGCTGCCTCATACTTGCCAACTATCCCAGTTTACATTCCCTTGTCCCTTGAAGTTTTAGTCCTGTGCTGCTACTAATGCTGCCCAGCTCTGCCCTATTGTTGTGTACAGATGACTCACCTGCAGACCTGTGTTTACATGTAAATAACCGGCATTCATATGTAAATAGCAGTCACATGCATATGTAAATAGCTGAGGCCAATGGCATTGATATGTAAATAAAGGCAGCATTCATAGGTATATCATGCCCCCCTGCAGTGAGGAGAAGATGTGCTGTAAACTATCGCAACCAGTGAGCAGTATTACTGTACAGTAATCTCTAGCAGCCAATCAACAAGCAGAAATGTGCTGTAACCTCTAGCAACTAATCAGTGAGCCTTAAGGAGTGCTGTAACCTCTAGCAACCAGTCAGTAAGCAGTAATGATATGTTGTAACCTCTGGCAACCAAACGCAATCGCTGCCTGATCTGATACAGTAAACTGATTTTAAGTCTAGCTGCTATTTATTTTATGTCTCAGAGAAGGTGGAGAGCGAAATTGCATGGGGGGGGGGGGGGGGGCCTAAGAAAATTTTTGCCCAGGGTCAAATCAATATTAAAGACGGCCCTGGCCTAGGCCATCTTTATGTAGAGCAACAATTCTTTTTTTGCACATCCTCAGAGAGTTCTTTGCCATGAGGTACCACGTTGAACTTCCAGTGACCAGTATGCGAGAATGAGAGCGATAACACCAAATTTAACACACCTATGACCTTGTAACACTAACCAGTCACATGACACCGGGGAGGGAAAATGGCTAATTGGGCCCAATGTGGACATTTTCAGTTAGGGGTGTACTTTTGTTGCCAGCAGTTTAGACATTAATGGCTATGTGTTGAGTTATTTTGAGGGGACAGCACATTTACACTGTTATACAAGCTGTACACTCACTACTTTACATTGTAGCAAAGTGTAATTTCTTCAGTGTTGTCACATGAAAAGATATAATAAAATATTTACAAAAATGTGAGGGGTGTACTGAGTTTTGTGAGATACTGTATGTGTGAAACGTCGTCACCCCTTGGTCGGTTGATATAGTCCTGGTGGCAGTCTTTCAATAAACGTGGTGGATGGATTTTGGTGTACTGATGGAAGCACTAGCCACTTGCACCTAAAACCCATGGAGGAAGAACTGCCACCCAGTGGCGGAACTACCGCCATAGCAACACATGCGGGCGCTATGGGGCCCGCAGTCAAGTGGGGCCCGGTGAGGACAGGCGCTACGGCTCCGCGGGAGATAGCCGGCGGCTCCGCGGGAGGTCCGCGGGCGGCTCCGCGGGTAGTCCGCGGCTCCGCGGGTGGTCCGCGGGCGGCTCCGCGGGTAGTCCGCGGGCGGCTCCGCGGGTAGTCCGCGGGCGGCTCCGCGGGTGGTCCACAGGCGGCTCAGTGAGTGAGAGCGGGTGGTCAGAGGATCCGTGGGAGGCGGATGAGAGTGGCCAGTTCGCTGGTGAGAGAGTGGGCTGGCCAATCAGGGAGCTGACAGGCGGGGAGCATAGAGATGACATCATCTCTGGCCGCCCTGCATCCCTGCAGTGCAGTTCCCCCCTCACTGGGCAGGCAGCCAGGAAGCAGAGAGCTGACATTATCTCTCTGCTGTCTGACTGATAATCTGCTGCCTGACTCAGTGACACAGCAGGAAAGTGGCAGAGCAAGTGACAAACCATAATGTGTGGCAGGCGACGTGGCAAGTGACAATCCATAACGTGTGGCAGGTGACGTGGCAAGTGAAAATCCATGACGTGGCAAATGACAATCCATAATGTGTGGCAGGCGACGTGGCAAGTGACAACCCGGGACGTGGCAAGTGACAATCCATAACGTGTGGCAGGTGACATGGCAAGTGACAACCTGGATGTGGCAAGTGACAATCCATAACATGTGGCAGGTGACGTGGCAAGTGAAAATCCGTGACGTGACAAGTGTCAATCCGTAATGTGTGGCAGGTGACGTGGCAAGTGACAACCCGGGACGTGCAAGTGACAATCCATAATGTATGGCAAGTGACAATCTAGGATGTGGCAAGTGACAATCTGTAATGACGTGGCAAGTGACAATCCGTAATGTGTGGCAGGTAACGTGGCAAGTGACAACCTGGATGTGGCAAGTGACAATCCGTAACATGTGGCAGGGGACGTAGCAAGTGAAAATCCGTGACGTGGCAAGTGACATTCCGTAATGTGTGGCAGGTGATGTGGCAAGTGACAATCCGTAATGTGTGGCAGGTGACGTGGCAAGTGACAACCCGGGACGTGGCAAGTGGACAATCCGTAATGTGTGGCAGGTAACGTGGCAAGTGACAATCCGGGATGTGGCAAGTGGACAATCCACAACATGTGGCAGGTGACATTCTGCAACTGGTGACAAGTGACAATCTGCATCTGGTGGCAGGCGATGTGGCAAGTGGACAATCCGCAACATGTAGCAGGTGATGTGACAAGTGACAATCCTTAATGTGTGGCAAGTGACAATCCAGGACGTGGCAAGTGACAATCCATAATGTGTGGCAAGTGATGTGGCAAGTGACAATCCAGGACGTGGCAAGTGACAATCCATAATGTGTGGCAAGTGACGTGGCAAGTGACAATCCAGGACGTGGCAAGTGACAATCCATAATGTGTGGTAAGTGATGTGGCAAGTGACAATCCAGGACGTGGCAAGTGACAATCCATAATGTTTAGCAAGTGACGTGGCAAGTGACAATCCAGGACGTGGCAAGTGACAATCCATAATGTGTGGCATAATGTGTGACTTATCTATCTTGGCAAGTGACAATCTGGGATGTGGCAAGTGGACAATCTGCAACATGTGGTAGGTGACATTCCGCAACCTGTGACAAGTTACAATCTGCATCTGGTGGCAGGCGATGATGGCAAGTGACACGCTCAGGGCTCCCACTGATTTTGCATTATGGTGAGTTGAACTATTTCATTTTATATAACAGAACAGAAATTGGTTAGAAGGCCTGGAGGTCTGCAATGTGTTCCCTTCAGGGGCTGCATACAGTATAGTGCATACTTTGTTGTTCAAAATTAATATAAGCTGTTGCCTGGGTACTGTGCCACATGGGTGTGGTAGTCTGTTGTTCAATGGCATTAGTTCATTTTTTTTTTTTTTTGATGGGGGGGGGGGGGGGGGGGGGCCATACAACATTTTGCTATGGGGCCCTGTGATTTCTAGTTACGCCCCTGCTGCCACCAATATAAGTGCTTAAATTAGTTCCAACTTGACTGGTATAGGCAGCTCATAACTGCTCTTTCATGGAGCTTAGATTAGCAGATAAGCATCATGGTTGTTGTTATACTCTGTCCCCAAGGTGTACACCCTGGGTCTTCTGTTAAGTGTCCCAGGTCTCCTTTGCAGCAATTGTTGTTGTCATCCTGAGTATAAAAAACACACTTAATTTTCCCACTTCACACATTTTTCCAATTTTGACAAAAAAAATAAAATCCGGACTCAAATGCAAAAGGATACTAATACCATAATGTTCCAAATCCAACCATTTTATTAAAGTGGCCAAAAGTCAACTTGGCACATTAGTCTAATCAAGATGTGCATAAAGAACTTTAATCCAAAATGCACTGACATGGTGAATATCATTTGCGAACATCGAATAATTTTTTTCCCCCTCGTCAATATAATGCTGTGTACACGCGGTCAGACTTTCCGGCAGAAAAAGTCAGACAGAATAATTTCATCGGATATTCCGATCGTGTGTGGGCTTCGGTGGACTTTTTCTTTTCAAAAATTCTGATGGACCTAGAAATAAAACATGTTTTAAATCTTTCCGACGGAATCAATTCCAACCGTTCGTCTGTATGCTGTTCCGACAGACCAAAAACGACGCAAGGGCAGCTATTGGCTATTGAACTTCCTTTTTCTAATCCGTTGCACATGTTATACGTCACGCATTCTAAACCATCGGACTTTGGTGTGATCGTGTGTAGGAAAATCTGTTTCAGTGGAATTCCGTGTTGGAAAAACCATCATTATTCTGATGGAAAAACTGGTCGTGTGTACGCAGCATAAGCCCCAAAATAGTCCTATATTTTCAATTTTATAGTGAAGATCATTTATTGTTTTACAAATTATACACACAAGGGTCATATGCAATGAACAAAGAGTGTTGTGCAATACTTGTGTTCCTTATAAAGCAGAGATTGTATGGACATCCATATGGAGGTTATACCTGTTACACTCAGATACTGCATTTTGAAATAAATTGATATACAAGGCCATATACCACACTTGTATGTTTTAATATCATTAAAGCCGCATACACACGGGCGGACTGTCTGGCCAACTTAGTCCGTCGAAACACATTTCAGCGGACAGTCCGCTCGTGTGTGGGCTTCAGCGGACTTTTTCAGCGTGCAGTCTGGCAGACTAGGTATTTCGGAATTTCCGTAATATTGTCCGTCGTACTTTGGTTTCAGCGGACAATCTGCTCGTGAGTAGGCTAGTTCGACGGACTAAGTATGGCGCATGCTCAGAAAGGATTTACACGGCGAAAGGTTACATTGCTGTGTATTGGACTTCCTATTTCTAGTCCCGTCGTACGTGCTGTACACGTCATCGCGCAAACTTTCGATGGACTGTTTTGCATCCGTGTGTGGTCAAGTCCGTTCATTCGAAAGTAGGACGGACTGTCCGTCGGATTGTCTGACGGACTAAGTTGGCCATACAGTCCGCCCGTGTGTACGCGGCTTAAGGTTTAACTAATCTTCACTATGCTGATGTGCACTGGATTTAATTTTTTTAACCCCCTAACTCTAGTTCAGATGTTTTTTTGTATCTAAATTGTATCCATTACATTCCCAAATCTCCACTATTATTAATTTCCTAATTCTTTAGATTTATGTTGGGATAGATAAGAGTTGTGTTTCTCAACTGGGGTGCTACTTCACCCTCGAGCACCGCCTGGGTTCTCCTGAAGTGCCGCAAACATGGCAACCAACAGAAATGTAAGTGTATAATATATATATATATATATATATATATATATATATATATATATATATATATATATATATATATATATGTATATATGTACTGTATTTATCGGTGTATAACACGCGCCGTCGTATAACACGCACCCCAAGTTTAGGAGGGAATTTTAAGGAAAAAAACTTTTAGAAGGGAAGTTTAAGGGGAAAAAAAAAAAAAAAAACTTAGATTTATATGCCCATCAATGTCATCTGCAGCCTTGTCCACCATTGCAGCCTTGTCCAGCATTGCAGTCTTATACAGCCTTGTCCACCATTCAGCCTTATGCAGCCTTGTCCACCATTGCAGCCTTGTCCACCATTGCAGCCTTATGCAGCCTTGTCCACCAGTGCAGTCTTGTCCCCCATTGTAGCCTTATGCAGTCTCGTCCCCCATTACAGCCTTATGCAGTCTTGTCCCCCATTGCAGTCTTGTCCCCCATTGCAGCCATGTAGCTTGGCGGCGTGCAGTAGTTCTCAGCGGGCCTCCGGCCGCCTTCGGCTCTTCTCGGCAGCTTTCGGCCGCCTTCGGCTCTTCTCGCCAGCTTTCGGCCGCCTTCGGCCATTCTCGGCAGCTTTCGGCCGCCGAGAAGAGCCGAAGGCGGCCGAAAGCTTCCGAGAACGGCCGAAAGCTGCAGAGAAGAGCCGAAGGCGGGCAAAAGCTGCCAAGAACGGCCGAAAGCCGCCGATAATGGCCGAAAGTCACCTTGAAGAGCCGAAGGCGGCTGAAAGCCGCCCAGAGGCTCAGAATTTCGGGGGCTCGGCATATATAACACGCACCCACGATTTTCCCCTGCTTATAAGGGGAAAAAAGTGTGTGTTATACGCCGATAAATACGGTATATTGTCAAAAGTATTGTGCCACCTGCCTTCATGGGCACATGAACTTTAATGGCATCCCAGTCTTAGTCCGTAGGGTTCAATATTGAGTTGGCCCACCCTTTGCAGCTATAACAGCTTCAACTCTTCTGGGAAGGCCGTCCACAAGGTTTAGGAGTGTGTCTATGGGAAGGCTTGACCATTTTCCCAGAAGTGGACCAAGACAGGGTTGCCATTAAAGTTCATGTGCATGTAAAGGCAGGCATCCCAATACTTTTGACTATATATATCGATATTTGTTTTTAGCCAACAGATATACCAAAACAAAGTATATTTAACAAACCAAAAGGAAGCAGTAGAGAGAAGTTTATTTCTAATCTATATAAACTATTATTTATAATGATCTATTATTATTATATAATAATCTATTATTATTAATCTATATTATTAATCTCTTATCTATCTAATCGAATACATCTCATAGGTGATAATACTCATAAATAATATATATATATATATATATATATATATATATATATATATATATATATATATATGTATATATATATATATATATATATATATATATATATATATATGTGTGTATATATATATATATATATATGTGTGTATATATATATATATATATGTGTGTATATATATATATATATATATATATATATATATATATATATATATATATATATATATATATATATATATATATATATATATATATATATATATATATATATATATATATATATATATATATATATATATATAAATCTTACGTTTTATATTATTACTATTTGACATTGTAATGATAATTATTATTTAGAAACTGATTTAAAAAGTAGATCTCTGCTAGTACAGTTTAATTCTACTAATTGGGGGGCACTTATATTTTCCATAACATACAGTCCAGGATTGCATTCCTAGTCTTCTATTCCCTGCATCGAGCTTGCGTCCTCCATCACACGTTTTCTTTGGAGACAAAACATGCACCCCATCGCTACTGATACGGTGAACCAAAGCATCAGCTAAGAATGCTGGGAGGTGTAGTTTCTGGAGCCCAGACTCCATCTTCTGGACAGAGAAATATCTCCCTGTGCTCGCTTCATGCGTTATCCATTTCAAAATACGCATCTTATTTCACTTTTGATAAAGACAAAATGTCTGGGGAATTTTTAACTCCGACCTCTCTTTTAGATTTTCAGAAATAAAGTGAAATTTACAAAAAGTCATCTGTGATGATTTTAGAAGGATTTATTTTTTTTTTTTTAATATTCATTTAGAAATATTTATTAATTAATTTAATGAAATAATCAAACACTGAATAATATTTACTAATCTTGTGTGCAGTAATAAAAAGCCTTTCTTTTTTAGAAATAAAGATAAAAGGCTAAATTTACAACATACCAAGCAAAAACATCAGCATAAGGTTCATTATTTTAAAAAAGTGATATTTTCACCTGTGTCCAGCGTGCTTTAAAAAAGATAGTCACATGGCTAAAATAATGATTCTTATCCTTGTGTAAAGTGCAATTAGGTACCTGTATATGGTTTATGTATGAAAATTGCTTTATTGGAAAAAATGTTGTTACTCATATAGCTACACAACAGAATCCTTGGTTTATTTGAAATACTTGAAACACATGGACTGAACATATGGCTGTAGAGCAGGGGTCTCAAACTGGCGGCCCTCCAGCTGTTGCAAAACTACAAGTCCCATGAGGCATTGCAAAGCTGACAGGTACAAGCATGACTCCCACAGGCAAAGGCATGATGGGACTTATAGTTCCGCAACAGCTGGAGGGCCACCAATTTGAGAACCCTGCTGTAGAGCCTACCCCAATTTCCCAGGGGCCGACCCCCAGAGGCAGGGAGGACCCACATAACTCCTCAGGGTAGGCATGGTGGGTGATGTGCAAGGTAGAAAATGGGCGCCAGTCACTTTCACGCTTGAACAAAGAGAAGTTTATTTCTCACAACAGAAAAATGTGGGAGAGAAGGGATAGGGCACAGGACACCCTTAGTAAAAAATAGTAACGATGAGCGGACAAGCAGGTGGGCAGACTCCTTAGACAAAAAGGTGAGATAAGGCAGACAGCAGTACAGGAAAAGAGCCTTTTAAGCTGAACCAGCACATCTGTACTTTGTAGAATATGCTGTCTCCTATAGTAAATGAACTTAACTCACGGAAGGTGCAGGAACTTTATGGATGATTCCATCTTGACACTTTCCCAGGCTCTTCATGGGTCCCCGATCCATGCAAGAGTCACCTCTGGTACTTCATCTCAGGTCTCCATCCTTTCCTTCATGCTTCCAAGTAGTGAGCAGGCTCTTCCTTGCAGAACCTTGAGCTTATGATTAGGCTTCAGGCCTACACAGCAGGAGCTGTTACAAACACAACCACCCAGACCGCAGTCTGGGAGGAGAAAGACCTAGATCACCTGACTCTCTCCAAATAAATACCTTCACCCAGCATTCATAGCAGCCAGTCTGATTGGATGAGAAAGGTATGCTTATTAGTAAACCTGGATTCACTGCAGCTCATCATATTAATGTCAAAGGCAACAGCGCCACCTACTGACAAAAAGGAGAAGCCACAGCTAAAACAGGATTAGTAAGGAAGTCATTTGACCACTAAACACTACACATTAGCCAGGTTGGCTACCACCTAGCAAAGCTAAATTTATCTGTAGCCCTGATGTAATTTATCTGTAGCCCTGCTTTGGGACAAAGGGTGCTACATGGCAGTTGGAAGTTTTTTTTCCACAACATTACTCCTCTTTTTTTTTTAACATAAGAGATTAACTTTGAGTTTTCAGCTTTTTTTCTCCTTAAATGCCCTTGAGTCTGAGATTTTATTTCTCATTTCATAGTTACATAGGGGCTGAATGACTAAGCCCTCGTTCACACTGAACGTGGGTTTGAAATTGTGCGACTGCATCTGAACTCGCACAATTTTAAAACCGCATTTCAGTGCAAGGTCGGGGGCAATTTGAAACACATCTGTGTGGGTTCATGCACAGATGTCTATTGAAATCGCCCCCGAAGTCACAAAAAGTAATGCAGGAACTACTTTTGGAAATCGGTGCCACAAAGTCGGCTTGTTCAATTAAAGAGGAAGTAAACCCTGATGAGTTTACTTCCTCTTTCATTCCCTGCAAAGGTAAAGCATAATGGACTACTATGCATCACATAGTAGTCCATTATGTGTCACTTAACTGACACAGGAGCCAGCGAAGTCACCGCTGTCCCCTGTAGTCCGGCGCATCCATCTTCTCGGTGGGTCTCGCTGCTCCGCCGCTGTCATTCAGCGAAGCCGCGATGACGTCACTCCTGCGCATGTGCACGGGAGCCGCCACACGCGGCATATCGCCGATGACGGGTGCTGTGCTCAGTACGCCTGTGCGCCGCTGTCTACAGCGCATGCGCCGTAGACAGCGGTGCCTGTCTTTCGGCAAATATCTCCAAGAAGAGAGATATTTGCCGAAAGACATAAAGAGATATTTCTTGGACCTACAGGTAAGCCTTAATCTAGGCTTACCTGTAGGTCAAAGTGTGTTGTAAGGGTTTACAACCACTTTAAGCTTTGACAAAAAAAACAAAAACTGGAAACTGATTGGATTCTATGCACAGATGCACCAGATTTTGCACTCTCCAGTTATAGTAAATCAACCCCATAGTTCAGGCATGTCCAAAGTCCGGCCCGCGGGCCAATCGCGGCCCGCGGCCCGGTTTTGAACGGCCCGCCTCGTAATCTAAACATATATATCTTTTGTGGCCCCCGGCGATCTCCCAGCGCCGGGGCCACAAAAGATATATAGTCTGGTTGCATTGGAGATAGGAGGCTGTACGAGCGCCGTGCACACAGGTGTATTTCCTGTTTACACTGCAGCCTCTGTAATAGGAAGTCCCATCTCCGCTATTGGACGTCTGTTCTGTCCATCAAAGGAGGCGGGACTTTCTCTTAAAGAAGCCGCTGTGTAAACAGGAGATTCTCCTGTTCTTTGGCGCTCGTTCAGCCCCCTCCATGTCCCCTCCAAGGCTGCACTGATGGCAATGGTAAGTACATTCCTGGCTAATAGTGAGTGAAATCTTGGCAATGGTGGCTGCATTCCTGGCTAATGGTGGCTGCATTCCTGGCAATAGTATGTGAAATTCTGGCTAATGGTGGCTGCATTCCTGGCTAATGGTGAGTGAAATCCTGGCAATGGTGGCTGCATTCCTGGCTAATGGTGAGTGAAATCCTGGCAATGGTGGCTGCATTCCTGGCTAATGGTGAGTGAAATCCTGGCTAATGGTGAGTACATTCCTGGCTAATGGTGGCTGCATTCCTGGCTAATGGTGAGTGAAATCCTGGCTAATGGTGGCTGCATTCCTGGCTAATGGTGAGTGAAATCCTGGCTAATGGTGGCTGCATTCCTGGCTAATGGTGAGTGAAATCCTGGCTAATGGTGGCTGCATTCCTGGCAATAGTATGTGAAATCCTGGCTAATGGTGGCTGCATTCCTGGCTAATGGTGAGTGAAATCCTGGCAATGGTGGCTGCATTCCTGGCTAATAGTGAGTGAAATCCTGGCAATGGTGGCTGCATTCCTGGCTAATGGTGGCTGCATTCCTGGCTAATGGTGGCTGCATTCCTGGTAATGGTGGCTGCATTCCTGGTAATGGTGGCTGCATTCCTGGCAATGGTGGGGGCTGCATTCCCAGCAATGGTGGGCGCGCAGATGGGCACTGACCCTTATTTTGCTTTACAGTTTTTTATTTAAAATTTTAAGGTTTTTTCCTGAAACTTCTCTCTTATTCGCCAATAAATACGGTATATCCAAATAACACGCCCGAGCTCATCTCTTTAACACACACAGCCACAAAGGCAAGAGAATTCTTGTTGGGCCGTGTATTAGTGTTCGAACTAACACACTTAGACCGAATTTTAATGGTTCAAAGAATGTCAGAAAAATGGTCGGCCCTCGTGCATGTTCACTTCATCAAATCTGGCCCTCTTTGAAAAAAGTTTGGACACCCCTGCCATAGTTAATCTGGGTGAAAAAAGACACAAGTCCATCCAGGTCAACCATTCAGCTAATTATTACATTTTTGTGTTACCCTAACATATCATACATCATTTTTTTCAGGATCTATAGGCCTTTCATTTTGTAGAAAATTTGAAAACACATTTATATTTCCGTGGTCTTTATTGAAGAAAAATAGAAAATAATGTTTTTAAAAATGAATTTTTCCCAAGGGTGCAGCTCGGTTCCGCCTCCTGCTTCCTCCTTACTGGCTGTGATTGACAGCAGCAAGAGCTACAATGGCTCCCACTGCTGTGTCTGCGCCAATGAAGACGGAGAGAGTCAACAGAGCCTTTGCTCTCAGACACAACGCTGGATCCAGATCAAGCTCAGGTAAAGGGGGAGCTGCATGCAGAAGGTTTTTTCATCTTAATGGAGAGAATGCATTAAAGCGTAAGTCTACTTTTGTTAAAAAAAAACATTCCCCTCTGGGCGATCTATGTACAGTACAAGGATTTTAACAAACTTTGTTGCAGATTCCTACTTTTTGTTTTTCTGAGGAAATCCCTGTGTGTTTGTCTGTGCTCATCTGGGAAAGTGAGTGTAGTAGTTTCATAATTATCAATCAGATGCTGCACCTGCGGGGCACTAATGAGGAAAGTGGCAGGGTCTGCATGGCTTTAGACATGCTCCTATTGGGAGTATCTCACCAAAAATGACATTTTTGTTCCAGAGGATGCCTGAAATCTGACTTGTATCTTAGTGCAGACATCTGGGAAAATCAGTGATCCAATCACACAAGCAGGAAATTATGTTTCTGGGGGGAGTTCTGTAACCATATGTGCACAGAACAACTATTAATATAAAATATTGCATTGCATTTTCAGAAAATTACAGCAGCTGCAGATTGAAAAGGAAGGTCATTTTTAATAACATTCAATTACAATATGACTTGTGTTGCTCTTGTATATGCTATATTATTATTTTTTTTATTTGCTTTTTTTCCCTCCATGACAGCAGCGTTACCCTTTAAAGTGATTGTAAAACAAAGTGATCACATTCCCTCTGTTCTCAGCTGCATTCAAGCTGGGGGTGGAGAAGCAGCAGTACACTTATCTTCCCAGTGGAGTGTAAGGCTGTGCATTGAAGGCGTGCCAGGACAAGTTTGACCATTGGAGGAGAGCAGGCATATGTAGATAACTGACCAAGGTGTTTTCTCCTGCTTAGTGTGGTGATAGGAATGATAGAAAAACAGAGGGACTAGCAGGAACACCAGAAATTTCACATAAAGGAAGCAATACAAAGAGAACAGGATCCATTTTCATGCAAGCACATGGTACAGCAGGCACAGGTCAGGAATGTGAAATGTTGGGTTTATATACTCTTTAAGGTAAAAAAAACATTCTGCCAGGGCATAGCCTGGACATGGCAGTGTGAGGGCATGTCTTCTGTGAGCTCCAGGCTTCCCCTGCCTATAGCTACACAGGACCGACATCCACCACCTGTTACAACGGCATGCTAACCGCAAGAAAGTACAGGACCAGATCGTCATCCCGTTCCCGCACCTCCTAGGGGGATATACACCATTATTTCCAGCAAGCACACTGCACCTCTCTGGGCGCCATATTGGTGTCACCTCATGGCTCAGGCCAGAGCACCCAGACCATGGCGGGTCTGGGTGCATCTCATGCCTCCTTCTCCATCGCGGACTCTTTACTGAAGACCCCTGCACTCTTCCATACAGATCCATTGGAGATGGCTAACGCCTCACCAATTGGGGACACAGGCTGCCAAAACGGATTTATCCAGGCTTTCCTACAGACCCTACCCACAAGGCAGGACATTGAGACCCTGATCCTCCAAGTGGAGGAGACGCACCGCCAAGACATCCAGGTGGTTAGAGCGGACGTCCACTGGTTCCCGGAGAGGGTGAATACAGAGGAGGCATCGATATCCACCGTGGAGCAGCACGTGGCAGCCCTAAAACACTCCTGCATCTCCCAAGTACACACGGCGGTTGATTTTCATCTCAACCTGGAAGATAGAGCCCGCAGAGACAACTTGCGGTTGCGGGGACTACCAGAGGCTACAGGCACCGAAGACCTTCCAGCCACGGTGAGTGCCATCTTTCAATAAGTCCTCAAATCGCCTCAGCTCACAATGGAGTACGTCAGGGTGCCCCCTATCCTTGGGACTGTTTGCTCTGGCATTAGAACCTCTGGCCATGCTCATTGGAGCTGACAGGAAATTGCGGGGTATACAAGTTGGGCCAGTTAAAGAAAAACTGTCTCTCTATGCGGATGATGCTCTACTGTATCTAGCTGATGCATCCACATCTCTCCACACCCCGCTGTTCCTATTTGATCAATTCAGTGGCTACTTGGGCATACGCTTCAACTAGGATAAGTCTGTACTTATGGCAAAGAAAGGGACTTTGAAACATATTACCAAAGATGGAAAACTCATGACATTTCAGGAATTGAAAACCCTTTACTCGATACTTAGCTCATGGAAATTTAAATACTGGCAACAATGACATGAGGTCTGGTTGGGGTGGATAGATGTTAAAGGTTAAAATAGTTCTGGCAGACCTTAAAGGCCAAATGTGGCAGAGGTAGTCTCATCTAGTTCCTTATTCTTGCTCACCTTCCCCCCCCCCCCCCCCAACAATACTACACCTCTCAGTTATGTAGGCTATATGTAAGGGAATAGGATGAAGGAAGATGATGCTGGTGGAGAGGTTAGGAATAATTCTGTAAATCTCTAGTATGAAATCCACCATATTGGGAATTAGACCACAGGATTATATGAATTTACTCCTCTCTATTGTGTATGTCAGGATGTATTTCTATTGATCATAACATTGTAATGCTGATTTGTTCTACAATAAACATATATGTTAAAGAAAAAAATTACAAATGGAACGCAACAAGGATGCTCATATTTGCCCCTCCTTTTCGCCCTGTTATTAGAACCTTTTTTATGTACCGTACGTTTAAACCTGGACGTAGCTGGCATAACAGTGGGAGATACCCAACACAAAATCTTGGCCTACGCTGACAAAATGTTATTCTCCCTCATGAACCCCCTGATCTCACTCCCACATTTGATGAAAGAATTTGAGAGCTCAAGGAGCCCTCCCTAATCTCCAAATTAATTTCTCCAAGTCTGAAGCAACGGGAATCAACCTCCCGCAGCCGACTCTCTCACAACTCCAGAGCAACTTTAAATTAAAGTGGAACAGCACCGCACTGACATACTTGAGCACGCTTATCCCTTCCAACAGATCCAAAATATTCAAACTAAACCCCCACTACTGAAAAAAGTCAGAGCTCTTCTGGACAAATGGAACACTGGACTCCACTCGTGGTCTGGCCGCTGCAACATTCTCAAAATGAGTATCCTCCCTAAGTTCCTATATCTCCTACAAGCTCTACCTATCCATATCCTATCTAACTACTTCAAACAGATCCAAGGGGCATTTTTTGCATGCATATAGGCCCATAAACACCCACGATTGAAATGCAGCAAGCTCACACTACCTAAACAATATGGAAGACTGGCTGTGCCAGACATAAGCAAACATTATCAGGCTATACACCTAAGTAGACTCCTTGATTGGAATAGACATGGCAAATTGAAATTATGGGTTTGGGTTGAGCAAACTCAGTGTCATACCCTTCTGTAAAGCACCTTGGTGCTATGTCTCTCTACTGAGGGAGGTTAAAACCAACCTCTGATTGGCCAAACAGCAAAACTATGTTCGATCCTGTTTACACACACTCCTCTCTCATCCTCGACCTTGCCATTATTCCCAATATTGGGGAACCCACTTTTCACCCCGTGATTTCAGGATCCAACCTTTCAGAACTTGATGAGGTCAGGACGTTCGCAAGCCTCTCACTTCTTGATTGAGGTGCATTGGCCATCAATCTCAGCTCTTGTCAATCCGGGTGGTGGTGCCTTCTGTTTGGGATTTTGGAAGGCTTTCAAACTCACTCATTTTCTCACGATCCCTCCCGTCTCAGAACAGCATCAATAGACCCCTCACAAGTTTTGAGGCGTACTACTCAGATTTGGAAGTGATATCTCACACGCTCTCAGCCAACTACAACCTACTGATCACACCTTCTGAACCTCATTCCCTAGGCTGCATTCAGAATGGGAGCGGGATCTTGGTAACTCGTTCAGTACACAACAAAGACAACATATCCTCCGATTTATGTACAAATCCTCTATCTGCATGAAGGTTTACATTTTTAACTAGATAGTATAGAACGCCGGTGAGGTTACACAAAATGTTTCCTACTATTTCTGGTTATTGCTGGAGATGGCAGAAAGGACGGAACACCATTCGCCATATTTTTTTGGCCCTGTCCCAAACTAAAACACTATTAAAAGGTGGATAAACACATTGGCCAAAAATTCACAGAGTGCCTGATACCAGACGTTCCAGCCTTTTTCCTCCTCCATGCCTCCAATGCCCCTGGGAGAATCTACAAAAAATCAATAATTTGCCATTTCCTTGAGGCCGCCAAAGCGTGCATTCCTCTTAAATGTTAATCCCCACAACCTCTGACCATCGGGATGTGGCTTAAAGCGGGAGTAAACCCGCTGCCGTTTTTTTTAGACCTGCAAGGGAAAAGGCATAATGAGCTAGTATGCACCACATATTAGCTCATTATGAAATGCTTACCTTAGAATGAGGCCTCAACATCTCTCCCGATCCACGCCAAGGGAGCTGACATGTTCCCTTCGCGTGTCCTCCGGGTATCGCGGCTCTGGTACTGTGAGTGGCCGGAGCCACAATATCATCACTTCCACGCATGCAGTAGATTTCTTTCCGGCAGGGTCCGGCGGTAGGTAAAAGTTATAAAAAGACTATACGACCGCTTTAAGAAGGTAGGGGAAATAAATAAGCTGGAAAACCTCATTCTCTCGGGAACGGCACCAACAGGAACGCTATTCCAAGACTTGGTCACTTTGGAACATGTTCGTCTTCTCTGATGAAGGTAGAGCCCTCCTTGACTGTGACCCTGCCAACTAAACCTATCTTACTTGGACCTCGACCCCACTTGGTATTCTAGAAATACCAAACCCGCTTCCCATCGGCCATCTATGTGGTCTGTGACGTCACATTTCGTATCTCTCTATTCCTTCCCCCACCTCCCCTCCACATCTCATCCCCTGTTGCTCTCCCTCCCCCACCTCTTACTCTTCTTCCTTTTCTTACATTTTTCTTTTTCTTCTCTTATATTACGCTGTCTCTTCTTTATGGACCAGTGTCCTTATGTCTCCATGTTACTCTTTTTCTATATAAAATCGGAAAACTGATTTGGGCTGGTTCCGAGGCCTCATCCTATCGAAACATATTCGAGTTTTGGCTATGACTTACCTTAATCATGCCTGGCTCCAAGGTTCTATCTTTCTCACCTCTAGCCTGGCATATACAAGACACCTTGGGTAGCCAATGGACATAAAGTCATCCTGGGTTTACAACGTTTCATTTTATGTAATGCATATCTGTTATGATGTATGGTATGCCAAAACTGTTCATATTGTGTTGTATGTCCTTGAACCATATCCTTTGATTAAATAAAAAGCACTTTATTTTTTTCTTCCTAAAATTAAAAACATGTTATACTTATAGTGCCTTGAAAAGGTATTCATACCCCTTGAAATTTTTCACATGTTGTCATGTTACAATCAAAAATGTACATGGGTTTTTTGGGGGATTTTATGTGATAGATCAACACAAAGTGGCACATAATTGTGAAGTGGAAGGAAAATGATAAATGGTTTTACAACATTTTTTTACAAATAAATATGTGAAAAGTATGGCGTGCATTTATATTTAGCCCCCCTGAGTCAATACTTTGTAGAACCACCTTTCGCTACAATTACAGCTGCAGGTCATTTTGGAGATGTCTCTTCCAGCTTTGCACATCTGGAGAGTTACATTTTTACCCATTCTTTGCAAAATAGCTCAAGTTCTGTGAGATTGGATGGAGAGCATCTGTGAACAGCATCTTTCAAGTCTTGTCACAGATTCTCAATTGGATTTAGGTCTGGACTTTGACTGGGCAATTCTAAGCCCTTGTACACACGGTCGGAGAGATGTGTCCGATCGGACCGTTTTGTTGGATATTCCGACTGTGTGTGGTCTACATCGGACTGTTTCCATCGGAGTATCCGACGGACCAAGTTTTCCAACTTGTTGGTAAAATTTTCAGACAAAATGCTTAATTCGGACATACTCCGATCATGTGTAGAGAATTCCGATCGGACAAAGTGTCACGCATGCTCAGATCAAATTCCTACACCAAAGCTATTGGCTACTAGCCTGAACATAGTCCCATCGTAACGAAATAACGTCATCACGTCGGATTTTCCGACAACTTTGTCCGACCGTGTGTATGCAACAGTTTAGGATAAAATCCGACGGATTTGGTTGTCGGAATCTCCGATCGTGTGTACAAGGGCTAACACATGAATATGCTTTGATCTAAACCATTCCATTGTAACTCAGGCTGTATGTTTAGGGTCGTTGTCCTGCTGGAAGGGGAAGTCTTTTGAAGACTCTAACAGGTTTTCTTCTGAGATTGCCCTGTATTTGGCTCTATCATGTTCCCATCAACTCCAACCAGCTTCCCTGTCCCTGCTGAAGAAAATAATCCCCACAACATGATGCCATCATGTTGTTTGATGGCGTATTCAGGGTGATGTGCAGTGTTAGTTTTCTACCACACATAGCGTTTTGCTTTTAGGCCAGAAGGCTTAATTTTGGTCTCATCTGAGCATGGCACCTTCTTCTACATGTTTGCTGTGTCCCCCACATGGCTTCTTGCAAACTGCAAACGGGACTTCTTATTGCTTTCTTTCACCAATGTCTTTCTTCTTGTCACTTTTCCATAAAGGTCAGATTTGTGGAGAGCACGACTAATAGTTGTCCTGTAGACAGATTCTCCCACCTGAGCTGTGGATCTCTGCAGCTCCTCCAGAGTTATCATGGGCCTCTTGGCTGCTTCTCTGATTAATGCTCTCCTTGCTCGGCCTGTCAGTTTAGGTGGACAGCCATGTCTTGGTAGGTTTGCAGTTGTGCCATACTCTTTTCATTTTTGAATGATGGATTGAACAGTGCTCCGTGAGATGTTAAAAGCTTGGGATATTTTTTAATAAAAATAACTCTGCTTTAAACGTCTCCACAACTTTATCCCTGACCTGTCTGGTGTGTTCCTTGGCCTTTATGATCTGTTTGATCACTAAGGTCTCTAACAAACATCTGAGGGCTTCACAGAACAGCTGTATTTACACACAGGTGGACTCAACTGTATTTACTAATTAGTTGACTTCTGAAGGCAATTGGTTCCATTAGATTTTAGTTAGGGGTATCAGAGTAAAGGGGCTGAATACAAATGCATGCCACACTTTTCAGATATTTATTTGTAAAAAAAAAAAAAAAACATTCTCATTTTCCTTCCACTTCACAATTATGTGCCACTTTGTGTTGGTCTATCACATAAAATTCCAACAAAATACATTTACTTTTTTGTTTGTAACTGTGAAAAATGTCAAGGGGTATGAATACTTTTTCAAGGCACTGTACCTGCTGTGTGCAATACACAAACCTCCACTTGTGGGGTCCCCCGCTGGTGCTCTAGGCTTTTCCTCTTCTGTGTGTGCCACCATAGGAAGATGCTTCTATTGGCACAGAGCTGGATCAATACAAGACTAAGGTAAGTATTTAGGGGAGGGGGAAAAATATTTTTTTAAGATTAGGGAAAGAATGTCCCCATGTCTCTCCATCAAAGATATTAGGGGGAAGGGGGATTTTTAGGAGCCTAACAATTTAACCAATAACAACCTAAATTGTGTTGATAAAAGGGTAATAGGTAGTAGGTTTATTTTACACAATATAAAAGTTTAAATCTAAAAACATATAGTCAGCTCTCTAAGCATCAATGCGTCAAACAACAATGAAGGACTGTTGGATCAACGCATTTTGCCCAGCATGGGCATCCTCAGGATCCACTTCTTTTTTCAGTCTTTGTGATGGTATAACTGATGAGTGATACAGACAATAAATTATTGTACCAAAAAAAATTCAATATTATAACAGATATATTACATATATTTTAATTTAGATAGAAAAGTGAAAATAGTACAATTAAAGTGATTAAAGGCAGAAGGTTTTTTTCATCTTAATGCATTATCTGCTTTAGGATAAAAAGCCTTCTGTGTGCAGCAGCCCCCCTCAGCCCCCCTAATACTTACCTGAAGTCAATCGTGATCCAGCGATGTTGCACGAGAGACCCAGCTGTCTGGGACTCCCCTCCTCATTGGCTGAGACAGCAGAGTGGCGCCATTGGCTCCCGCTGCTGTCAATCAAAGTCAGTGAGCCAATGAGGAGAGAAAGGGTGCAAGGCCAGGCCGCGGCTCCATGTCTGAATGAACACAGGGAGCTCCAGCTCGGGTGCCCCCATAGCAAGCTGCTTAATGTGGGGGCACTCAACAGGAGGGAGGGTTCAGGAGCACTGAAGAGGGACCCGAGAATAGGATGAGGCTTCTGTGTGCAAATCCACTGCAAAGAGCAGGTAAATATAATATGTTTGTTATTTTTAACAGAAAAAAACAGAGACCTTAGTATCACTTTAATTAACAATAACTGAAAGTTTTTTTTACCATAATGCATAGTAAAAAACCTTATGACTTTAAAATCACTTTCTCTATTGTAGTGCTGAAAGTTTGGAGATAGAAAGAGGACAGGGAATCTGTACAATGAAGATTTTTTTTTTTATGTAGCACTGACCCCCGAAGGAGCAGCTGGTTTTGCTGGGCTTACTGTTACCTTCTCCACCTCGTGCTTGTCTAGGGGTTTCCCAAGGTTGATGGCCCAATAAACTGTAGAGACCGACACTCGAATCCCTTTAGGAATTTTTATTTGCAAAACTCTGAACAGAACACAGTCTCTCAGTAGGGAATAGAGGGTATGGGTAGTAAAGCTCAGGTACTCTTGGAACTGCTGACACTTGAAATGTCTCTCTCTAGATGATCCAGGGAATAGCCATTCACAACTGGATATTTCAACTATCGGATAAATCCCTTTTTGGTGAATTTAGCAAACGACAGGTGATTTAAGTATAGCAAAGTCTCTGCCACAGACTTGATTGTAGAACTTTAGAATAGAACAGAAAGTCTCTCACAGAAACTTAGCTGTAACTGAAGAATGAAATTAGGAACTCTCTTACAGTACCAGTATCTTGCAGCCGGTCCGGCGATACCATGAGAATGCAGAATCACTTGGTGTCCTTTCAGCTTAGCTTCCAGGCTCCTACCGAGCAGCCAGCCTTGTGTGTGGCCCTCTTCTGAAGAGTCCTCAGTTGCTGGGCGTTTTCAGTTGCTGGGCCTCTCCAAACCCGAGACGGCACCGGACCACCTTGGAACCCTCCTTCCAGTTACTGTGACTCGGGCTAGCCAGCCCCGAGACTCGGAAATGGATGGATACGCACCCCAGGCCATGAGGGCCTCTGGGGGCTGGTCAGGAGGACCAGGACCAGGGAGTCAGAACATACTTCTGCACCGGAACCTCAAATCACATGATCTCAGCACCTTAAGGACCCTCTCCCAGAATACACAGCGAGACAACGCACCCACTGATTGGCACTGAGAGAGAGATTGGTACCCAATGTGTCCAACCAGACTGCGTTCCAATGCCTGCCAAAGGTGACACCCACACCTATGACCAGGCAGAACACAATACAGTCCAGCCAAACTGATACTGAGACCATAATTTTACTGAAATTAACCCTAAAACCCAACTATGGTCTTAGGAAAACTAAATTGACAAAAACATAGCGCATGCTCTTCAGGAGCCCGGCGCTACATTTAAGCTAAACTTCAGCTTTAATTTGTATACGGTGTTTGGTTTCAAACTCCAATGTAATGTGGTTTAATGAGTGTGTTTTACCACACTAAAACAGTATAAATCTGACCATAAAGCGTTTTACCGTGAAAAAAAAACACGTGAGGAAATGTGCATGTATTGGAGAAGTGTACTGAATATATTTTTTATTCTTTTTGTCATGTGTTTTAATGCATTTTGTAAATAAACTTTTTTTTTTAAATCTATTTAGTGTTTAGTTTTGAATTATAAAAAAAATATATCGATTATTACAAATCCAATCTGCTTAGATATGAACACCCATCGCAAGATTACATGTTGCCTAGCTCTGCACTAAACATTTCAAAACTTTTTCAAACTCACTGTAGTCTAACAACTAATATCAGCTATGAGAGTAATACCCATAAGAATCTATCTGCTCTTTGGTCCTATCGCTTACAGGTGTAACTTGTCAGTTAGGATTACTTACAAGCTATGCACTGGTGTCACTAAATGTCACTAGGAATCATATGTAAGTTATTAGAAACCATTAAAGTGTACCTGTCACCGTGCATAGTGAATGCAGCCATTTTGTGTCCCTACTCATGGCCAGGCCTCCAATTTACACTGTTCCTTAACACTTCTGGACCAAACCTATTTTTGATAGTTGTTAGAATGCATTAGGAATGCAATAATATTAAAACAAACCTTCTACCTTCACAACTCCTTTAAGGTAAGAGTTAAGTTGACTTGAAGCAACCTAGTTAATATATGTTTTTTCAAAAATCCATATGCTAAAAATTTTGGTGCCAAACCTTCAACATAACTTAAAAATAAAGAATGCTAACCTACCATGTGCCACAAACACAACGGCTAGTATATTAAAAAGAAAGTTAAAGCGGGAGTCCGCCGGGACTCCGCATTTTTTTTTTCTTTAAAAGCCAGCAGCTACAAATACTGCAGCTGCTGACTTTTAAAATAGTGACACTTACCTGTCCAGCGCGCCCGCGATGTCGGCACCCGAAGCCGATTTCTCGATCATCTCTCGGGTGCTGCCGCCGCCATCTTGGGTATGGGAATCAGGAAGTGGAGCCTTTCGGCTTCATTTCCCGGTTCCCTACTGCGCATGCGCAAATCGCGCTGCGCAATAAGGACGGTCCCCGCTGCCTCTGGGATCTGTGTTTCCCAGCAGGCAGCAGGGGACTTTCGGAAAGGGGCGTAATCTACGCCCCTTTCCGCAGAGAGCTATCCCGGAAGTGGGTGCAGATACCTGTACTGTACAGGTATCTGCACCCCCCTCCCCCCTGAAAGGTGCCAATTGTGGCGCCGGAGGGGGGGAGGGTTTCCGATGAGTGGAAGGTCCACTTTAGGGTGGACCTCCGCTTTAAAGTGGAGGCAGAGACATGGGTTCACGTTACCAATGATAGAGAGGAGCAGTTCAGGGACATCCGGTCTAGTTGGATGTATTCTTCTCTTCAAATGAATAAACTTGTTTGAACCCATCATACTGTGGATGAGATCCCCTGGCTTTCAGGTGCCAGTGGATTATTTTTTATTTTTTTTTGCTATTGCAGGATGCCTGATTCACACATCTCTATTTCTGTTTCACGATTCATACACCTCTGGCTCTCAGAGTGCTGAACGAGTATTGCTAGACCATTTTCATATTATACCTATGACTGGTGCCAACTGTGTTAATGTTTTTATTTGTACTGATCTTGTGAATGTGTGATGCATGAGATTGCTTATAACAACTCCTATTGTATTCTGCATTATGATGTTGCAATTGTGTGCTATGTGACCCATGCTATTATTGATATACCTTATGATTGCTAAAGCCAGAATTTTTCTTGTGACTATTATATGATGTTAGTGTGGGCTATTGGCGCTACCTCTATTAAATATAATTAAACTGCTGGAAATTAGGCCTTACATTTAACTACTGACCTCCACTATTTTAACAAACCCTTGAATTAATAGATGATATACCAATGTATGAAAACGTTCCCTGTCACCTATATATATGTGCTAGTGGCACCAATAGTGCGCACCAAAAAATGTGTGTGCAGTAGCCCCTATAGGATAGTAAAAGAAACCTTGAATCTGGGGCTATAATAGGTAAGACACAGTTTTAGAGAAAAGTGAGTAATAGGCAAGTAGTGAGATACATCTATATACGTGCACCGCGTTTCTTATTTCCAAGTGTAGGGTCCAGAGATATTACCCCCCACACACAGTTTTACTCGTCTGCGTGCACAGGGGATACCTCAGGCCCTAATCATATACCAAAATAAAACTTAGGTGTACAATCTTTACAATCTAATAAAGTGCATCTACAAATTGTAAATCACTATAAATAGTTACTGATACAGCAAACAAATATAAAAAAAGAGGTAAAAAAATAAATAATAAAAAATAAAAAATCATAAAGTGCAAAATATTACCAAAATCCAAAAACCAGCACTAATTCCCCATGATATTAGTGCTTGTACATAGCGACCCTACGGCTCCCAATAGATTAAATTAAATCAGTGCAGAAACCTTAAGTCATACGTGAAAATAACACGAGAGATATCAAATTATATAGGCTAAACCTTATAGGTGCATTAGTCATCGACCATCAAATTTGTGAATCCTATGCAGACTTAGGAAAAAATATATATATATAAAGATTGTAAGAAAATTGTATAAAAGCGTGAAAATCTACATTATATATAAAAAATTATATATAAAAAATCTCTATATATAATAGAGATAAAATTGAAAAAATTAAAAACGTTTAAGTGAAAAAAAAAACTTGTATAAATATGGAGGTAGTCCACAATAGTTCTGCTAGTAAATGTCCAACAGCATACAGAATCCCAACTCAGAAGGAACAAAGAAGGTGACTTTCCTGATCATATAGATATTTTTGGTGACTTCCGTGCTCGTTCCCCCTTTTGGGTCCCCACACACCAGATCCAGGTACCCCCTAGGGGGTTATAAGCGTATATGTTCTCCACCACTGTGCTCCTTGCTGTTAAGGGTTCCACCTGTCAGCTGTGTTCTCTACACTCTGCCAAAGGTTCTTGTTCTTCACACGGTGATATAAAGAAAAAACGATCTGTGGCGGGTGCGGTAGTTCCTCAAAGGGGAAAAATAACAGCTCTCATGGTATAGTATGTCAGTCACCAAAAAAAAAAAATTTTTGGGTAAAAAAACTTTTACCACATTTTCCTCAAAAATTTTTGAGGGACTTATTAAGTGGTACTAGAACAAATTCATTAAATGCGCAGGGCACACAAATTTATGAAGGTCACAAAAAAGGATCTTAAACCACTTCTTTTATTGGAATATATATATATATATATATATCAAAAAAAATTATTATAAAAAAATCTATCAAAAAGAGCAATCAGAAGAAAAATAATATTAAAAAATATTAAAATTAGAAAGCAATACAGCATCACAAAAAATGGGAGACAAAATACATATGCTTAACAGGAAAAGCTAGTAATATAAACCTGCTAGGCAAATGTTTAGAGAAAAGGCCAGTATCACCCCCTCACTGGTGCCCCCCAATATAAGGGCTACGGCACCTAAGTCCCGATGGGGACTAGACTTCTAACCTCTAAGTTTTTTACCCCCAAAGTATTGCTTTACAAAAAATAAAAATAGTTAAAAATAGATGAAAATGATTTGCAAAGCGCCTAATCGCTATTACGAGCCAATGTATCCGGCTGTGATCAAAGAAAACTCGCGGGCGAGCGGCGTGCGTTCCAGCTGCGCTCCACGAGTCAGACAAGCCGGAAGTGACGTAGTGTGCATGGTGACGCTGTACGCATTTCGTCATAGACGTCCTCAGCAGCGGCTCAGCATCTTCTTATTTATATTTTTCCCATTTATTCTGTTCTTTTCCATAAGCGCGGCCATTGGTACACATAAAAATTGTAGAATTTTTCTTGTATCCCTTTTCTTTTGATGCAAAATCTCAATACAATCTTGATTATGAAAAAATGTTAAAGTATATATCAAGTCAAACATTTATTATTAGTTTTGGATAGAGTGTGGAAGGGTTGGAAACCCTGTTGGGCTACGTTAGGCTAAAAAAGTGAATCCTTGCAGGTGTTCATGAGGCGATCCTGTAGCCTTCTGAATGTCTGGGCTTTTTTTTCAATCTTTTTTTGGTGGTGAATAATGATTTTTAGTGGATCTACCATGCCACAACTGTAAGCAGTTGCCGTGTGGTCCAGTTGATCTCAATGAGTGAGTTACACCTGTCAAACTTGGCAAGCCATGATAAATACCATTTTTCTGGTATTAAATATCTATATTCTGTCAATTATATTGATGACGAAAGTTCCAAGAAAGTCAGTTCAGTTCTTGTGTGAAAACTCAAAAATGTATTTAATAATAAAATGGCAAAATATTACAATAACAATATCAAAATGTAGAATATACAAATATCAATAACGTATTATATTCTTAAGATGAAGATTGAATCAGATATGTGTCTGTGAGTGTGTATGAAGCTGTACTAGCTTCCTTCAATGTCTCGCGGTGTGTGCCCAGCAAATCTGTTGTTCAAAAGCTTTTACTCCACAAATAAAAACCCACGAAAATAGCCTTCACCTTCCTAAAAAGGGTTAGTTTGGTCTTATAGTTCCACAGACTTATTGGCAAATGGTTTTCTAACTTTCAGTCTAACGCCAGATGATGAAATACAACACCATCTCTATTCACAACATCCCTTGGGGATGGGCAAGAAGAGTATGTATAGGATATTACTTCTTTAACATCTAAATCAAATAGTACACGAATCAGTATGTATATTATATTAATTGAAAACCTAATGTTCTTATTAATATCCTAACCAAGAAATATTGTAGTGTAAAGAACTTATAATCTTAATTAAAACATGAACTTTTACATCTTAAAGCGGGATTCCGCTGCGGTTTTGTTTTTTTCTTACCTGTGTCACTGGTGGGCGATTCCTACCGTGACGATTTTATTGCAATGGGAAACTTTTAAAAAAGCAGTCCGGCGGTTTCCATTTTTACTGTGGGCGTCTGAAGCCCACAGGCATTTACTTCCTGTATGCGATGACGCTGGGCTCCCAGCATCCACCGCTCCATCTCGCGCATGCTCACTGATAGCAGTGAGCAGCGCTGTAAAAGTTTCTTGTTGCCATCACAACGGGCTGCCTGCCCACTTTGAAAATGGCAATTTCGGACACGCCCTCGTCACGTGACCGGTGTCCTCCTTCCGAAATCTCACGAGATTTCGGCATTACTATGTCCCCCATGGATTCTTGGGAAATAGCTAAGAAATTTCCCAAGGACCATTGCGAGGCCAATAACCACGCCTACTCCCACAGGAGGACAGCCCGGAAGTCGGCACAAACATCACAAATATAAGGTAAGTACTGAATAATATTTTATTTCAATGTTCATTACTGTAACTATGTTACCATGTGATTTAGATAAGAAGAAGATAAAATTTTAGGTACAAAACCGCTTTAAGAAATGTGAATCCTTCCTTCTCCATCTGAGAAGGCGGAAGGTGAGGGAAACCAATGTAAGATCCATAATTACTAACACACGTTTGGTTCTCAATAGGAATGTTTATGAAGCTTATATGTATACTTTTACAAGTATAAGAGTCTATATAATTTCACTTTATCCATACCTAGAAGATATAAATATATATATTCAACTCAATTATTCTATAAAGATCTAATCCATACATTAATTTGTTAATATTTGTTAATTGATGAATATTAGATTAAAAAAACTTTCTAACAAGCTATATTAAATTTTAACCCCTGGCGGACATTATTTGCTGTATGTGCCCCCACAGGGGAGATTCTCCTCTCTATTTGTATTGGTCCCCATTATCACTGGGACAGAAAGTAATGGAAAATCACAGATTTTACCGTTGTAAGGAACATAAAGTGAGGGCATATCATCCCTTGGGGACACCTGCTGTGGCAACAACTATTCTAGAGGGTATTTCCCTTTATTTTAGAGAGATTTCCTCCCACTTCCTTTTGTGACTGGTACAGGAAGGGAAGTCTCCCCAATAGGGGTTTCAGTCATTACCAGCTCTAACCAAAAGGAAAACAAAAAGTCTAGAGATACATTTTAATACTGCAATATCTTCATATTTTCTATAATTATTGTTAGGGCTGCTTTCACAGGCATTTGAGTTTTTAGTTAAGCTTTTTTGTGTTCTTTTGCACATTTTTATTGAGCTTCTTTTGCCGCGTACACACCAGCGGACTTTTCAACATCCAAAGTCCGACGGACTGATTCCGTCAGACTATTCGATCGTGTGTGGGCTGCAACGGACTTCTGATTCGCCAAAGTCTGACGGACTTTAGAATATGGAACATGCTTCAAATTTTTCCGACGGAACTCCGCCGGACCCGGTCCCTTCGAAAAATTTGCTCGTGTGTATGCTATTCCGACGGACTAAAACCGACGCTAGGGCAGCTATTGGCTACTGGCTATGAACTTCCTTATTCGAGTCCAGTCGTACGTCATCACGTTCGAATCCGTCGGAGTTTAGTGTGATTGTGTGTGGCCAAGTCCGCTCAGTCGAAAAGTCCGTCAGAACTCTGTCGGAACTCCGGCAGAACTCCGGCAGAACTCCTTCGGAAGTCTGTCGGACATAAGTCCTCTCGTGTGTACGGGGCTTTTGAGATTTATTGAGCTTCTTTGAGATTTTTTGAGCATAGGCATTTTTTTTACAAATCCTCCCCTTTGGCTCATATTTCCCATTTTCTTGCGTGTGTTTTTGAGCTTCTTTGAACTATTTTATGCTTTTTTGCAAGATTTTGGCCACTTAGGCGTCTTTTCTGCTCGTAAGTTCCTAAAAAAAATGTGAATTTGGTGAGTTTTTTTCTCTGCCTGTAAGAGCATATGCCTGTGAACTCCTGAAAAAGCCATAGTGTACATGGACACATTGGCTAACATGGAGGGAAGTTTCCAGGCAGAAAAATTAGAGCTAAAAAAAAGCAGGAGCAGCTTCTTTGAGATGCAGTGTGCATGAGCACTCGGGAGCACTGCAAAGATGCGTTGTGGGACTGGAGTTAGCTATGGTTGCCTTTGCAAATGGTTTCCCTGCTTCTGAGGTTACCATAGAGCAGGAGTAGGCAACCTGGGGACCTCCTGCTGTTGTGGTACTACATTTCCCATGAGGCATTGCAAGGCTGGCAGCTACAATTACTCCCTGAGGCATGATGAGACTTGTAGTTCTGCAACAGGTGGCAGGCCCCAGGTTGCCTACCCCTGCCTTAGATGCTACCTAGCTTTATCAAAACCTCCTCACCATCATCATCACCTTTCTGGTGGTGATATGAGTTATACTGTTCTCTTAAGCACTCTAATTGGCCAGTCTCAGTCAAAGTGTTGAAACACCTAGAATGAGTCCACTGATTAGAATTGTTGTTGTCCTGACACTTTCTCTGGAGAAGAAATACTATGACAGTTGTAGCAGGTTATAAGAGTTGAGGTGATAGGGAAGTGCAAAGGAGTCATTATGAGTGTTGGGCATTTTAGGTAAAGGATATAATAGGGTGGTAAAGTGAACTGTAGGGGGAGTTATAGAATTTGGTGGTGTTAAGTCTAGAGTAATGGGCACAGGCCCAAGTGTATCAAGCTTTGCTAAGGCCGGCCTGTATCAGCTGGCCTTTGTTCACTTCAAAGGGGTTTTGCATTCCCATACAAGTCTATGGGAATGCAAAACCCACTTGTAGCAGGTCAGAGGAAGGTCAAATGCACTTGCCCATGAATTCTGAATGATTTCAGACATGTTTCCAACTGATGCCATCAACACAAACTCAAAGTCTGTTGACACAGACCCTAATACTTATCTATGTAGCTGTTTGTTATATTTTAAGCATCTTTTGGGTGTAACAGGAAGAGTTCCTAGATATAATTATCCTATTATATTTGTATCTTCTGCAGTTCACTCAACCCCATAGGCTCTAGCCATCACTTAAAACTTCTGGGATTATTGCTGGACAGAAGGATCCAGAGATAGTAAACATTTCACTGGACATATTGGCAGATCGTTGTGTTTGGACAAGTGTCCCATATCAGTTAACAGGTTTATGCTGAGAACTGTTTTTGCTCCTCATGTAAATCTTATCTTAGGGTTCTTGCCAATTTCCACTAAGTGATGATAGCTGCTAAACCTGCCACATTCTACGGGAGTTATGGTTTTTTGAGTCTGGAAGACTGGTAAAAGCAAACTATATTATGTATAAGAACATAACGACCAACAGAGAAATAAGCCACTAATGAAAAATTTGCCCCACTGGGCATATGTTGATTTTACAGCAACAAACTCTTTTTTAAAGCGACTATGTTGATTTAAAAAAAAAACAAATGTCACCCTAGCAAGGACAATATGTAAACCTCACTTCCACTTATCACATACCTGGTGCTGGAGGCCAATGGAGAGAAGGCTTCCCTTGCGGCTAAGTTCTAGACTCACCTGATGAAAATGGAACAGAACGAGTTAGACCCAAAGTATCACGGGTCGCCTGATGGTATGCTTGCAGGGATGGTCTGAGTAGGATGCTTGTTAGAGTAACGGCCAGTATACAGCAGATGCACTGAAATGGTGTTTTACTGGCAGGTGGTGCCCATGGGATGCAGCAGGTTTTTAGTAGAGCAGAGAACAAGAGAGAAGTTGGTTCAAAGCCAAGGTCAGGTACCAGGTGGGGATCAGAGCAAGCGTAGCCAGGAGGATAGCCGGTGTCATACACATGCAGAGAGAAGATCTGTTAGACAAGCCAGAGTCAGGTCAGGAGGCAGGCAGAAGACAGGTCCAATGGCAAGCCAAGTCGGTAACAGGAATCCATAGAGGCAAAGGGAACACAGAAACAAACGCACTGGAGAGCCAAAGATCAACCAGAAACTGCAGAGACTGACTGGCTTCCTTATAAAGGCCATTTTGTGCCAAACTAGGCTGGGAGCGTGCGCAACTGTGCGCCAGTGTGCATGCACATTCCAGTGCCCATTCATGCACGCGTATGCATGTGCCAATGCGCATCCATGCGTGCCCCTTGTGCACTCTTTATGAATTCCTATGGACATGAAAAGCACTGGCAGGGATGCCAGGTCTTTGAGCTCCTTTGTTGCAGAAAGTGCCCTGAAACCACTACTACCTGTGCTGCCAATTTCAGAGCAAAATCCCTTGAAGACTCTTCTGAATCAGATGCTACCAGGAATGTTGAGTTTCTATTTCTCCTCTATACTGTGGTTCCTCCAGATGACCCTTACTATGTCTTGTATTGACATACAGGTTTTTTAGGAGGAACCGCAGTGCATGATTAGGGGCCAGGAGATCGACAGTGCTGCTTTTAGAACACTGAGTTTGGAAATAAATTGACATTTAAAGCCCAGCTCCGGGCAATCACATTCTGTTTCCCACCCTCTGCACCTACATGATATGGGTTTGAAAAAAAATGTCTTCTAAAATCCAAACTTACCTCCCTAAGCTTATGATTGCTTCTGGCATCTACTGTTCAACTTGCTCCAGTAATCTATAACAGAGGAGTTAACGTCTAAAATATGAATATTTTTCAGCCCAATCAATCAACGCAGAGTACACCCCTGTAATGTGAGCTGGGAAAGCTTATAAATATTTGGAACAACTTTTCTTAATAGGTCTCTCTCTCTTGGGATTTTGCCCAGAGGGGGTGCTATGGTAGAGCAAAATCCTTTTTTTTCAGTTTTGGATATAGTAACCCCTGTACTTTTTTGCCATCTGTGTCCCACGGGGGATTTCCTTTTAAATTTCCTGCCCACTGCTGCAACAGGAAGTGAGAAGAAATCTTTCCACTGTGAGGGAAATCTCTGGTTGTCACCAAGGTTACCAGAACTAGTATCTCCACTGGAACATTCCCCCTCTATTCCTGTTCAGGTGACAACTCCAACTTAAGGATTTTCATTCACTTTTACTCTCGGTGTCACCAGAACAAGTAGAGAGGGTGGATCACCCTAAGCCCCTGTACACACGGTCGGAGATTTCCACAACCAAATCCGTCGGATTTTGTCCGTCGGATCTTGTCCGAAACTGTTGCATACACACGGTCGGACAAAGTTGGCGAAAAATCCGATCTTTCATAACGTGATGACGTAATTTCGTTACGATGGGACTACATTCAGGCTAGTAGCCAATAGCTTTGATGTAGGAATTTGATCTGAGCATGCGTGACACTTGGTCCGCTCAAAATTCTCTACACATGATCGGAGTATGTCCGATCGGCCCAGTTGGTCGGGAAATATTTCCAACATGTTGGAAAATTGTGTACGACGGGTATTCCGACGGAATCAGTCCGATGCATACCACACACAGTCGGATTATCCAGAGACACGGTCCGATAGGACAAATTCCGACGGATTCTCCGACCGTGTGTACAGGGGCTAAGAGGGACACAGTCAGAAATAAAGACTATAGCCGCGTACACACGTGGCGGACTGTCTGGCCAACTTAGTCCGTCAGACAATCCGACGGACAGTCCGTCATACTTTCGAATGAACGGACTTGCCCACACACGGCACTTTTTGAGCGGACTAATACGACGGACTAAGTCCGCCATACTATCCGCCGTACTTTTGAAATGAACGGACTCGCCCACACACGCGGAGGAAAGTCCGCTCATTTCGAGCGCGTCTCCAGGTAGGCGGGGCCCGCGAAGGAGACGTCGCTGACCCCGCCGCCTGGTATGGACTTAAAGGGGAACCCCAACGCCGAAAAAAATCGGCATGGGGGTCCCCCCCAAGTCCACAACAGACCCTTGTCCGAGCACGCTACCCGGCCGGCCAGGAAAGGGGGGCGAGCGAGCGCACCCCCCTCTCCTGAGCCGTACCAGGCCGCGTGCCCTCAACATGGGGGGGTGCCTTGGGGAAGGGGGGGCCGCGCGGCCCCCCCACCCCAAAGCACCTTGTCCCCATGTTGATGAGGACAAGGGCCTCTTCCCGACAACCCTGGCCGTTGGTTGTCGGGGTCTGCGGGCTGGGGGCTTATCGGAATCCGGGAGCCTCCTTTAATAAGGGGGCCCCCGGATACCGGCCCCCCACCCTATGTGAATGAGTATGGGGTACAATGTACCCCTACCCATTCACCTGTGAAAAAAAGTAAAAAAAAAACACAACACAGGGTTAAAATATTTTATTGCACAGCTCCGGGGGTCTTCCGTCTTCGGGGGTCTTCTCGCCGGACTCCTCCGCTATCTTCTTGTAGCTCTTTTGCTAGCGGAGGAGTCCGGCTTTCTTCCTCACCGCCGGCCTCTTCTCCCGACTTCGGGGATCTTGTCCCCCTCTTCGGTTCTTCTGCCGGGCCACCGCGCCTTCTTATAGCTCTTTTACAGGTGGTGGCCCGGTCTTCTGTCGCCGCCGTCGCCGCCGCCTTCCGTTCTTCTGCTTCTTCTTCTTATTCTCCAGGAGATGTTGCCTCGACGATCTCTCCGGCCGGAATGCCAGGGACGCACTGCGCGGCCACTTATATAGGGAAAATGGGGCGGTGTCACATGGCTTTATGTCACATGGGTTGGTCACATGGTGACCCCGCCCCCTTACGATGTCATAGTCCCCATGTGACATCAACCCATGTGACCAACCCATATGACATAAAGCCATGTGACACCGCCCCATTGTCCCTATATAAGTGGCCAGCGCAGTGCGTCCCTGGCATTCCGGCCGGAGAGATCGTCGAGGCAACATCTCCTGGAGAAGAAGAAGAAGAAGAAGAACGGAAGGCGGCGGCGACGGCGGCGACAGAAGACCGGGCCACCACCTGTAAAAGAGCTATAAGAAGGCGCGGTGGCCCGGCAGAAGAACCGAAGAGGGGGACAAGACCCCCGAAGTCGGGAGAAGAGGCCGGCAGCGAGGAAGAAAGCCGGACTCCTCCGCTAGCAAAAGAGCTACAAGAAGATAGCGGAGGAGTCCGGCGAGAAGACCCCCGAAGACGGAAGACCCCCGGAGCTGTGCAATAAAATATTTTAACCCTGTGTTGTGTTTTTTTTGTACTTTTTTTCACAGGTGAATGGGTAGGGGTACATTGTACCCCATACTCATTCACATAGGGTGGGGGGCCGGTATCCGGGGGCCCCCTTATTAAAGGGGGCTCCCGGATTCCGATAAGCCCCCCGCCCGCAGACCCCGACAACCAACGGCCAGGGTTGTCGGGAAGAGGCCCTTGTCCTCATCAACATGGGGACAAGGTGCTTTGGGGTGGGGGGGGCCGCGCGGCCCCCCCTTCCCCAAGGCACCCCCCCATGTTGAGGGTACGCGGCCTGGTACGGCTCAGGAGGGGGGGCGCTCGCTCGCCCCCCTTTCCTGGCCGGCCGGGTAGCGTGCTCGAACAAGGGTCTGTTGTGGACTTGGAGGGGACCCCCACGCCGATTTTTTTCGGCGTTGGGGTTCCCCTTTAAGTCCATACCAGGCGGCGGGGCCAGCGACGTCTCCGTCGCGGGCCCCGCCTACCTGGATACCCGCTCGAAATGAGCGGACTTTTCTCCGGGCGGGAAAAGTCCGCTCATTTCAAAAGTACGACTGTATTACGGAAATTCCGAAATACTTAGTCCGCCAGACTGCACGCTGAAAAAGTCCGCTGAAGCCCACACACGAGCGGACTGTCTGCTGAAATGTGTTTCGGCGGACTAAGTAGGCCAGACAGTCCGCCCGTGTGTACGCGGCTTATGAGTGTTCTTCAGTCTATCCAAAGCAAAAAAAAAAATGCCTCTAGTTATATGTTGAAGGCAAATTCAATCTGAGTCTTCTGATCCACGGCTAACAAGGGCAGCTTCCCTTGTATCAGATGTGGTACTAAACTATCTGTATTTGTAAAATGTTTAGACAAACATCAGAACCTTGATTCTGAAGGGACTATCCTTGCACTGCTACATGGTATTCATGGGGCCAAATCGGAATGGTTGCTGAATTTCCTACATCTATCCTGCATCCCTCACCCATCCTCCACCAAGTGGTGAGCAATTACATAGTAATTTTAAACTGCTTTAAAAACGTCTACAGTGACTTCTGTCTGGTATTCTACCTTAGGATTGAATGTGCCTGGAGACTCAACTAAAGTAAATGAATGATACACTTATTAGGCTGGGCAATGTTCAGTTCATGAGCTCCCCACCCAGTGGTGGCTGGTGCTCAAATTTTTTTTTTTGGGGGGTGCAAAAAAACTGAAATTTTATCGGAAAAAAAACCCAATTGCAGCCTCACTGTACCATCAGTCGCAGCCACTGTGCAATCAATCGCAGCCACTGTGCCATCAGACCCAGCAACTGTGCCCATCAATTTCCGCCACTCTACCATCAAACACAGCCACTGTGCCATCAAATGCAGCCACTGTGCCCATCAATTGCTGCCACTGTGCCCATCAAATGCAGCCGCTGTACCCATCAAATGCAGCGACTATGCCCCTCAAATGCAGCCACTGTGCCGTTAAACTCAGCCACTGTGCCCATCAATTTCTGCCACTGTACCATCAAACACAGCCACCGTGCCATCAAAAGCAGCCACTGTGCCCATCAATTACCACCACTGTGCCATCCAACGCAGCCACTGTGCCATCCAACGCAACCACTGTGTCATATCAAATGCTCCCACTGTGCCATCAAATGCTGCCATTGTGCCATACCAAATGCTCCCACTGTGCCATCAAATGCTGCCACTGTGCCATATCAAATGCTCCCACTGTGCCATCAAATGCTGCCACTGTGCCATATCAAATGCTGCCAGTGTGCCCCCTGCCCGCCGTCTGCACTTACCTTGTCTCGGTGGGACACCTCCTCGATGCTCCTTGATGTCTTCTCCCATCCTCTGCTATGATTTGATGCCTGATAGCTGTCCAATCATAATGACTGTAGTTTCAGCCAATCAGGTGACAGGTAACAGATCCGATCACCTGATTGGTGGAGAGACGGTTTAGTGTTAAGAAAGGGAATATTCATCTGCTTTTCTAACGCAGCTGAGGTCACCTTTTTGACACCTATTAGAGCCTATGGCTCTAATCAGGTGCTTCAAAAACACCCTCCCATTGCTGTAATTCAGGCATCCGGCACCCAAAAAGGGGCTGGGCACCTGGCTAAGGGGTGGCGGCGGCGGCCATAGATAGATTCATGCATAGCATGAATCTATCTATTGGTGCTAGATGGGGTGGGAGGAGAGAGGGGGCAGCACCCGTGTGCCCTTATGGACCTGCCGCCGCTGGCCCCGCCAGTTTTATAGGCTCATCAGTAAGGGTAAGTGTACTAAGGTGAATGTTTCTTGTTACAGAAAGGAATACAAAGGTTGCCATCTCTGACTTTCTTCAGAAATAAAGTATTGGAAGCTGAAATTGACATAATGTAAACAGCACGTTGGTGCACAAATAGTAGTATTCTAATGCCCACCCTGGAGGTTAGATCCTCAAACAGTCACCCATTCCAACCATAAAGCAGAACTCCAGACAAAAATATCATCATAAATTGAATAGCACATTAAAAGATCAAAACCAGCTTTTGCTGCAATATTAAACTGGATGTATGGTAAACATTTAAAATCATATATTCAAAGATGCTACTTTACCTGACTTATATCGACCCATTTCCCAGCTCACAACCGATGTCAAATTACAGGCCCGGGTGTTGGTGACCAGACTGGCTAAGGTGGAACATAAATTGGTACATAAGGAGCCATCTGGATTCATCCCCACTAGATCCACGGCCCAGAACTTTCGGAGGCTTTTTCTAAACCCACAATTGCCTGTGAAGAATCCTGGTAACCGAGCCATTTTATCACTAGATGCAGCTAAGGCCTTTGACAGTGTTGAATGGACTTACCTGTAGAAGGTTTTAGAATGTATGGGCCTAGGCACCAATTTTATTTTATCAAGTGGGCCAAGATACTGTATGCTGATCCTTCGGCTAGGATTAGGGTGAATGGAGAGCTCTCAGAACCTTTTGCATTATTCAGTCCTTTGTCACCCCTGCTATTTGCCCTGGCTTTGGAACCTTTCGCGTCGCGAATATGTGAGGAGGCCAATATAATCTGGTTCAGACACAGTACGGGAACTGACGCGGTATCAATGTACGCTGATGATACCCTGTTTTATTTGGGAGATACTCAGGGTACTTTGCAAGCCGTCATGACCCTTATTGAGGCCTTTGCCGCATTATCAGGCTTTTCCATTAATTGGAACAAGTCGGTCCTGATGCGTTTGGACCCTGTATCCGCCCCCCTTCCTGAATGTGCGGAAATGGTGCAAGTGGTATCTTCTTTTCGCTATCATTCAGGTTACCCTCGACCCATTTCAATATATTGAATTTAGTCGAATTCCCTTACTCCGTAAAAATTTGTGAAAAATTTACTATCTGGTGTAAACTGCCATTATCAGTGGTGGGGAGAATTAACCTCATCAAAATGGTCTGGGCACCACAATTGTTGTATATATTCAACAATTCTGCAGTCTGGGTTCCTCGACAGTGGTTTGCTAGGATAGACTCCCCATTCAAGGAACTGATTTGGCGTAAAAAAGTAGCTCGGATTAGTTTGTCAACATCACAGCATAGCAAAGGTCAGGGGGGACTAGCAGTCCCTCACTCTAGAGTTTACTACCTTGCCTCCCAGATACAGCAGCTGGGAGGCTGGGGAATTGTGGACTTAGCAGACCCTATACACAGCCTTCTAATCCCATCAGGAGATTATATCTCCACCCTCGCGAGTTTGGAGGCGGGGTTCATGCACTTGGACCAGTAGAATAATTCTACGGAAGACTTTATGGTCCTATGTTAAACGGATGCTAGGGATACAAGGCTTTCTAACACATACTCCATTATGGCGCAGCCTGAGCTATAAGGAGATATTGAAACTCAGGGGGTTTAGAGACTGGGAATGGGCAGGACTATGCTATATATCCCAGCTATATCATGGTCACTTCTTCAGGTATTTACAGCTGTGACACGTCCTACAGACACAATTAAGATATACCCAACTTAAGTTGACTGACCATACTTTAATACAGGAGGTTCTTATGGAAAGCGATAAAAAGGGAATGATTTCCACAAGTTATAATATTCTTCTTAAATGCTATACAGGATTTCTCCAAACTAGGGCTGCAAAATAGGTCCCATATATGGGGAAATGTGGGATCTCTGCTTGACCTCCGCCCCTTTGGTGTCGGTATCTGCCTCTCACAAATTATTCCATCTGTATTTGCTACACAGGGTATATAGAACGCCTGTACAATTCCATAAATGGGGGAATCATAATACCCCTCCATGCCTGAAATGCGAGAGAGATCGTGGTGACCTCATCCATATGCTCTGGAAATGCCCCAAGCTTTTCCGCTACTGGACGGAGGTCCTTGACGTGGTCTCTCAAGTTTTTATGTTTAACATTCCCTGAAACCCGGTTGTATGTTTGTTGGGTGCTCTGGATGAGGAGTCCTTAACTCCACAGGCTCATACTGCTGTTCTTGCTGTAAATAGCACGTAAACTGATCGCACAATTTTGGATCGTTTCCAGGGTGCCTACCAGGCAGCAATGGGTGAAGCATGTAAATAAATTATTAGTACGAGAAAAGTTGACTTGCCAACATAGAAATGTTTCATGTAAATTTTACTCAATGTGGCTGGATATTCTGGGATTGGCACCACACCAGTTAATTAGAGACAGGCTCCTACAGGGGTGCATTTTTCAGGAGATCCAGAATAGTGGCTGACTAGGTTCTATGCCACACAAGATCCATTCCCTTACAGTATTATTGAATTGGGTAGGCCGTGTTTGTTTTTGGTTAAACCTCAGGGCTCTGATGCCCCATACACACGATCAGAAATTCCGTCAGAAAAAACTTGGATGGTTTTTCCGGCGGAATTCTGCTCAGTCTTGCCTTGCATACGCACGGTCACACAAAAGTTCTCGGAACTTTCGGAACTTTCGACCATCAAGAACAACACTACGACAAGCCAAGAAAATGAAGTTCAATGCTCCTGAGCATACGTCGAATTATTTCCAAGCATGCATAGGAATTTTGCATGTCAGAATTGGTACAGACGATTGGAATTTCCTGTTGGGACTTTTTCCGACCGAAAAATAGAGAACATGCTCTAACTTTTTTGCTGGCTGGAATTCTGCCAGCAAAAGTCCAATGGAGCATACACACGATCGGAATTTCTGACCAAAAGCTCACATTCGACTTTTGCTGGCAGAATTTCTGATCGTGTGTATGGGGCATGAGGGTTTAGCTAGGTTGAACTGTTATGCCGTGTACACACGACCGGACTTTCCATCAGAATAAACTATGATGGTCTTTCCAATGGAGTTCCGCTGAAACTGACTTGCCTACACACAACCATATCAAAGTCCATTTGTTTAGAGCACAATGACGTACGACGGAACTAGAAAATGAAGTTCAATAGCCAGTAGCCAATAGCTGCACTTGCGTTGTTTTTGGTCTGTCGGAATAGCATACAGAGTAACGTTTTTCCCGACAGGAATTCATTCCGTCGGAAAGATTTAAAACATGTTCTATTTCTAGGTCCGTCAGAATTTTTGAAAAAAAAGTCAGATGAAGCCCACACATGATCAGAATATCTGATGAAATGATTCCGTAGAACCTTTTCTGCCGGAAATTCCGGTCGTGTGTACACGGCATTAGGTTTCCCGGTTACACTGTACTTTGTATATATGTTATGTCAATCTTTGTAGTTCTGGTTTACATGTTTTTGTATGTACAGGGGCAGACTGACCCTTCGGGCCCTCGGGCACTGCCTGAGGGCCCAATGCCACTGAGGGGCCCCATCAGGGTTGCCAGCCTCAATAAAACCAGGGACAATATGTAAAAATCAGTGTTTTTTTAAAAATCCCAAGATTATAGCTGCCCCACCTCTCCAGTACCTTTTAAGTGTGTGTATGAGTATACTGTGTGTGTATACTGTGTGTTAGGAACGTCTGGTATTGAGTCTGACTTGGTGGAAGGGGACCTCTCCTACAGCTCTGGTTCCGGTCTCTCTGGAATGGGGACAGGGAGACAGGAGCGCAGCGGGTAGAAGAGTCCGGCCAGGTGCAGCAACCGGTGCTGGGTAGATGAGGATCCTTGGAGCAGGAACTCTCAGTAGTATGGAAGAAACAAGGAGAAGGCTGCTGACTGTGGATCCTGGATGGAGGGGGTCCGCTGGACGAGGAGGTAGCCGACTCAGGAGCAGGCAGGAATCAAGCAGAGGTGTCAGGTACAAGCAGGAGGTTTGGCAACAGGAAAACAGTCCAAGAAGGGTCAAACAAGCCGGGGTCGGAGCAGGAGAGGTCAGCAAGGTCAAACGGAGCCGGGTCAGGTATCAGATGAGTAGCAGGCAGGTATCAGGTAACTTCAGGCACTAGCTGCAGACGAGACAGCACAGAACCACAACAACTGTGCCCTTAAAAAGGGTCACTGGCGCCAATCGAGCTAACGTACGCTCGTGCGTGCGTGCGCTGCGCGTACATACGATCGTCGTGCACCCGCGCGCGTCGGAAGGCGCTCGTGCCTACGACGACCCGCAACACGAACGCGTGTGCGCGCACGGAGAGCCGGTCGAATGGAACGGACGGATTCCTGACATTGCCCCCCCACAAGGGGCAACCTCCGGGTGCCCCTAGAGGCTTTCTTCTCCGGGTGAGCAGCAAAGAAAGCCCGGATCAGTCTATTGGCATGTACATTAGAAGCAGGTTCCCAAGAATTACTCTCTGGGCCATAGCCCTTCCATTTAATAAGAAACTGACCTTGTCCCCGTCGTCTTCTGAAATCCAGAACGGCCTCAACTTCAAATTCTTCATTGCCATCAACTAGCACAGGGTCAGGTGGTCTTGTTTCTCTACCAGGGAAGGGATCAGGTACAGCAGGCTTAAGAAGAGCTACGTGAAAAACTGGGTGAATTCTCATGGAATCAGGCAGGAGCAGTTTATAAGACACCTCATTGATCTTTCTCTTAACGGGAAATGGACCCAGAAACTTGGGTGCCAACTTCCTGGAGGGGCATGCTAACTTTAAATTAGAGGAAGACAGCCATACCTGGTCCCCAACTTGAAGGATTAGTTCTCCCCTTCTTCCTCGATCGAAGCTCCTCTTACTGTCAGCCTGAGCTTTGGTTATGACCTCCTGAAGCGTCCGATTATTCTGTTGCAGGAAGGATATCCTATCCTGGATCGCTGGAACCTGGGATTCTGTAGGAACATCGGGAAGAAAAGACAAATTAAAACCGTAGTTGGCAAAAAACGGGGACTGCCCAGTGGTGGCATGGCTGGCATTGTTATAGGCGAATTCCGCCAGAGGTAACAGGGGGACCCAATCGTCCTGGACAAAAGAAGAGAAGCATCTAAGATATTGCTCGAGGGTCTGATTGGTGCGCTCCGTTTGCCCGTTGGTCTGTGGGTGGTAGGCGGAGGACAGAGCCAGTTCAATTCTTAAAGATTCGCAAAGGGCTCGCCAGAAGCGGGAGGTGAACTGGACCCCTCTATCGGACACAATATTGATGGGTACCCCGTGGAGCCTGATTATTTCCTTAATAAAGACATGGGCAGTCTCGGTTGCAGAGGGGGTTCCCGCTAAGGGTAGGAAGTGGGCCATCTTGGTCAGACGGTCACAAACTACAAATATGGCAGTGCAGTTTTCAGAAGGGGGAAGTTCCACAATGAAGTCCATCGTGATCATCTGCCAAGGGCGGTCGGGTGCGGGAAGAGGTTTAAGCAGCCCCCAAGCCCGATTTCTGGGAACCTTATTCTGGCTGCATACGGGGCAGGTGTTTACATATTGCTTGCAAAATTCCCTCACGCCTGGCCACCAGAAGGAACGCTGTACTAGTTCTAAAGTCTTGCGGACACCAAAGTGCCCAGCGAGCGGGTGGTCATGACAGAGACCCAAGACCTTAATCCTCACGTCTTCAGGGACGAAGATCAAGTTGTCCTTCCAAAGCAGACCCTCCCTGGATGCTAGGGAGATTCCCGGGGGACCGGAAGAGGAGGAGGAGGCATTCTTGAGCAGAGTTACTAGATCTGGCTGGATGAGAAGAAAAGTATTAGCAGGGAGGATGGTATCCGGGGGTGTGGTGTCCTTAGGGCTGTCAAACATACGGGAAAGTGCATCAGGCTTAACGTTCTTAGATCCGGGACGATAAGTTATATGAAAACAGAACCGGGAGAAAAAGAGGGCCCAGCGAGCTTGCCGAGGTTTCAGGCGTTTTGCGGAGCGGAGGTACTCGAGGTTCTTGTGGTCCGTGTAGATGAGCACGGGGTGTACCGCCCCTTCGAGTAAATATCTCCATTCCTCCAAAGCGGACTTAATGGCAAGTAATTCCCGGTCGCCTACATCATAATTCCTTTCCGCTGGAGAGAGTTTTCGGGAAAAGAACCCTACGGGGTGCATCAGGTCGTCCACGCCAAGGCGCTGGGAGACTACCGCCCCTACCGCTATCTCAGAGGCGTCAACTTCTAGAATGTAAGGTCTGGATGGATCCGGGTGGCTGAGGATAGGAGCGGAGGTGAACAGGTCCTTAAGTCTCTTGAAGGCAGCCTGGGCTTCAGGACCCCAAAGAAAGCGTGTATTTTGCTTGGTAAGCTGGGTGATGGGGGAAATAATGGCAGAGAACCCTCTAATGAATTTTCTATAAAAATTAGCGAAGCCCACAAAGCGCTGGATGCCTTTCTTGTCGGTAGGGGCTGGCCATTCGAGGACAGCAGCGACCTTTTGCGGGTCCATCTTGATGCCTGCTGGGGAGATTTCGAGGCCGAGGAATTGGATCTCCTGCTGTTCAAATTTGCACTTCTCGGCTTTAGCATAGAGTCCATGTTCCCGGAGCCGAAGCAGAACTCTGCCGACGTGCCCCCGGTGCTGCTCCAGGGACCTGGGGAAGATCAGAATGTCATCAAGGTATACGATGACAAAGATATCCAAGAAATCACGGAAGACATCATTAATTAAATGTTGGAAGGTGGCTGGGGCATTACACAACCCGAAAGGCATTACCAGATACTCGTAGTGCCCAAAACGAGTTCGGAATGCGGTCTTCCATTCGTCACCTGCTCGTATGCGGACCAAGTTATAGGCACCTCTTAAGTCCAATTTAGTGAAGATGGTAGCTGACCTCAGCTTCTGGAAGAGCTCAGGAATCAGAGGTAGGGGGTAGCGATTTTTGATCGTAACCTTGTTCAATTCCCGATAGTCCACACAGGGTCGAAGAGATTGATCTTTTTTGGTAACAAAGAATATTCCAGCCCCGGCAGGAGATGTGGAATGACGAATGAACCCCTTTTGGAGATTCTCGGAAATGTAAGCCTTCAGGGCCTCTTGTTCCTTTTCGGATAAAGGGTAGACACGTCCAAACGGGATCTCAGCCCCAGGAAGGAGCTCAATGGGGCAGTCATAGGGACGATGTGGGGGTAAGGAGTCAGCCCCCCGTTTACTGAAAACGTCCAGAAACTCATGGTAAGGTTCGGGGACAGATTGGCATAAGTCCAAGTCTGGGTCTAGGCAGAGGAGTGTTCTGGTGTGTATAGAAGCCCCAGGCAAGCAGTGGTCCCGGCAGTAAGGGGAGAGGAACTTCACCTCCCTTGTAGTCCAGTCGATGGAGGGATTATGGGCCTGCAGCCACGGAATGCCCAGAATCACAGGGAAAAGTGGGGATGAGATGACATCCAGGATTAATAGTTCAGAATGTTGGCAGGGAGTAGAGGCGGATAGTGGAAGGGTCTCCTGGGTGACTCGGCCGGACTTAATCTGAGAACCATCGGCCAAAAAGATAGCAAGTCCATGAGTCTTTTTCTGTAGTGGAATCGAATGCAGGTCGGTGAAGGCGGAGTCGATGAAGCAGCCGCAGGCTCCGGAGTCAAGAATGGCATTAACGTGTATGGTTCTTCCCGGCAGCTGAAACGAGAGCAGAAGGACAACATGGAGAGGGTTGGAAGGTGGGTTAAAGGAACTGTGAGACACAGGTGAGAGGCACTTACGTGGCTTTACAGGACAGTTGGCCACATAGTGTCCGGGGCCGCCACAGTATAGGCACAAGTTCATTTGACGGCGGCGGGCTCGCTCTTCAGGAAGCAGAGAGGGTCGGAGTAGTCCAAGTTGCATCGGTTCCTCAGGAGCAGGAGGCACACTGGTAGGTCCTCTTTGAGGAGGCGGAGAGAAGAAAGGTGTGGGAGACGAGGTCCTAGCCGTCATCCAGGCAGGTCTCAGTGGTTGGGAAGAGCGTTCGGCCCTACGCTCGCGAAGTCTGCGGTCTATTTGGATGGCCAGAGCAATTAAGTCCTCCAAAGCGTCAGGAGTGGAGACACGAGCTAACTCATCCTTGAGGCTTTCAGACAGGCCCATACGGAATTGGTGTCTAAGGGCCGCCTCATTCCACAGGGTATCTGCGCTCCAACGTCTAAAGTCAGAGACGTAGTCCTCAGCCGTCCTGCGGCCTTGCTGGAGCGCAGTTAATGCAGACTCTGCGGTGGTAGCCCGTTGGGGGTCATCGTAAAGTTGCGCCATCCCCTCGAAGAAGGTGGCGAGAGTCTGTGTAAGGGGGCTGTCATTCTCCAAGAGATGGTGGGCCCAGGACTGAGGCTCTCCTTGCAGGAGAGAAATGACAAACCCCACCTTGGTGGCCTCCAGAGAGAAAGTCCTGGGCTGGAGGGCAAAGTAAAGCTGGCAAGCGTTGCGAAAAGCCCGGAACTTGGAGCGGTCCCCAGAAAATCTCTCAGGAGTGGGAACCCTAGGCTCAGGTGGGAGCATCATGACTGTTGAATGTGCAGCTGGCTGGACAGGAGGAGGCTGAGGTATGGCGTCAGATGATCCCGGAGTAGAGAGGTGCTGGACACGTTCCTCCAACCTGGAGTAGCCATCTTGAAGGGATTTCACGACCTGGGTGAGGGCCGCAAGGTGGGAGCAAATCTCCTTCATGGCGGAGGTCCCTTCCGCAGACTCAGACATGGCTGTCTCGTACTGTTAGGAACGTCTGGTATTGAGTCTGACTTGGTGGAAGGGGACCTCTCCTACGGCTCTGGTTCCGGTCTCTCTGGAATGGGGACAGGGAGACAGGAGCGCAGCGGGTAGAAGAGTCCGGCCAGGTGCAGCAACCGGTGCTGGGTAGATGAGGATCCTTGGAGCAGGAACTCTCAGTAGTATGGAAGAAACAAGGAGAAGGCTGCTGACTGTGGATCCTGGATGGAGGGGGTCCGCTGGACGAGGAGGTAGCCGACTCAGGAGCAGGCAGGAATCAAGCAGAGGTGTCAGGTACAAGCAGGAGGTTTGGCAACAGGAAAACAGTCCAAGAAGGGTCAAACAAGCCGGGGTCGGAGCAGGAGAGGTCAGCAAGGTCAAACGGAGCCGGGTCAGGTATCAGATGAGTAGCAGGCAGGTATCAGGTAACTTCAGGCACTAGCTGCAGACGAGACAGCACAGAACCACAACAACTGTGCCCTTAAAAAGGGTCACTGGCGCCAATCGAGCTAACGTACGCTCGTGCGTGCGTGCGCTGCGCGTACATACGATCGTCGTGCACCCGCGCGCGTCGGAAGGCGCTCGTGCCTACGACGACCCGCAACACGAACGCGTGTGCGCGCACGGAGAGCCGGTCGAATGGAACGGACGGATTCCTGACACTGTGTATGTATATTGTGTGTGTGTGTTTATATATACTGCATGTGTGTGTGTGTGTATACTGTGTGGCCCCATAATCTATTGTTGGGGGCCCCATAATCTCCTATTGCCTGGGGACCCCCATGATCTCCTATTGCCCGGGCCCCATAATCTCCTATTGCCCGGAGGGCCCCATGAGTTGTCATTCCGCCCCTGTGTATGTACTATATTGGCTGGCAGCATATGATTTTATAAGAATTATACCTTATCCTCTCCTGTTTTAATATGTACTGCTCTTTTTTCTACTGTAGACTGAATGGCATATATTTTGTATTATGGAAAGCAAAAATAAACCTTTTTTTCTGATTCAAATAAGAAAATCATATATTAATTTCTACTTTGTATTTTAATTATTTCTAGCGTACACCTATTAATATTGAAGTTTGTAAAACTTACTTTGTAAAGATCTCCACACATATACTGTGCTTCTTTGAACTCTGAGACACATATTCACTATGCCCTGTGAGTAGGCACCGCTGTGTCACACATTTCACAAAGACTGCCTTCTGAATTACAGAGACGTTAAGAGGAGTTTCAGGAGGCAGAGTCAGTGCAGGGATCATTGCTTGCAGGCTAGGTACCATGGGATATGCAATTCTTAGAAAAGTAATTAAACAGCATAGGAGAAGCTGTGAAGCATGCAGGGAGCCCAGGTTATTACAATTTTGATGTTATGAAATGTCATATTTGCGCATGTATACATTCCAGAATGCAATATTTATTTTTTGTTGTATTGAGGAGTCTATTGTGCATGCATACACATGTACACTCTTAAAGTAGGAGTGCACCTAAAAAAAAAAAAATTAAAAGCCAGCAGCTACAAAAAATGCAGCTGCTGACTTTCAACAAATGGACACTTACCTTTCCTGGAGTCTAGCATTGTCGGCAGCCGAAGCCGATCAATCGATCGGCTCTCGGTTGCTGCCGCCGCCATTCTCGGTGGGGGAATCAGGAAGTGAAGCGTTACAGCTTCACTTCCCGGTTCCCTATTGCGCATGCACGAGTCACACTGCGTGTAGTAAATGGTCCCCGCTATCTCCTGGGACCTGTGTGTTTCCCAGGAGACAGCAGGGGGTGACGCAAAGGAGTCTATACCTGGAAGTGGGTGCAGATACCTGGTTTTTACAGGTGCCTGCACCCCCCCTCCCCCCTGAAAGGTGCCAATTGTGACACCAGAGGGGGGGGGGGGGGTCCGATGAGCGTAAGTTACACTTTTGGTTGGAACTCCGCTTTAAAATACTGACTGGCACTGCAGTTTTCTATATTATTTTTTTACTGATCTACTGTGCTTTGAAAACGTATTCACAACCCTTGAAATTTTCCACATTTCATCATGTTACAACCAAAACCATAAATGTATTTTATGTGATAGACCAACACAAAGTGGCACATAATTGTGAAGTGGAAGGAAAATGATAAATGATTTTCAAAATTTTTCCAAATAAATATGTGAAAAGTGTGGTGTGCATTTGTATTCAGCTCCCTGAGCCAAAACTTTGTAGAACCACCTTTGGCTTCAATAACAGCTGCAAGTCTTTTGGGGGATGTCTCTACCGGCTTTGCACATCTAGAGAGTGAATTTTTTGCCTATTCTTCTTTGTAAAAAAGCTCAAGCTCAGTCAGATTGGATGGAATAGCAATGTTCATGTCTTGCCACAGATTCTTAATTGGATTTAGGTCGGGACTTTGGCTGGGCCATTCCAACACATGAATATGCTCTGAACTAAACATTCCATGTTGGCTCGGGTGTATGTTTAGGGTCATTGTCCTGCTGGAAGGTGAACCTTCCCCCCAGTCTCAAGTCTTTTGCAGGCTCTAACAGGTTTTCTTTTAGGATTGCCTGGTATTTGGCTCCACACATCTTACCATTAACTCTGTTCCCTGTTGTAGAAAAGCTTCTTCACAACATGATGCTGCCACCACCAGGTTTCACGGTGGGGATGGTGTGTTCAGGGTGATGTGCAGGTTTAGTTTTCCACCACACATAGCGTTTTTCTTTTCAGGCCAAAAAGTTCAATTTTGGTCTCATCTGACCAGAGCACCTTCTTCCACATGTTTGCTGTCCCCCACACATGGCTTCTCGCAAACTACAAACTGGACTTCTTATGGCTTTCTTTCAACAATGACTTTCTTCTTGCCACTCTGCCATAAAGACCAGATTTGTGGAGGGCACAACTAATAGTTGTCCTGTGGACAGATTTTCCCACCTGAGCTGTGGATCTCTGCAGCCCCTCCAGAGTTACCATGGGCCATTTGGTTGCTTCTCTGATTAATACTCTCCTTGCCCAGCCTGTCAGTTTAGGTGGACGGCCATGTCTTTGTAGGTTTGCAGTTGTGTCATACTCTTTAGATTTTCAGATGATAGATTGAACAGTGCTCCGTGAGATGTTCAAAGCTTGGGATATTTTGTGGGATATTTTCCTAATAAACATTTGGGGTTCAGATGGGCATATGGTACACATGCCAGATCCCGATAGCCACAAGTTAGTTGTTTGGCGTTAAGATTTTCCTTTGTGGTTGTTGTTGGAAGAACAACAACAACATGTAATGTAAAGTTGCTAATAAACTCACAATACTGGATGCATTATACCTACAGTATCTCACAAAAGTGAGTACACCCCTCATAGGTTTGTAAATATTTTATTATATCTTTTCATGTGACAACACTGAAGAAATGATACTTTGCTACAATGTAAAGTAGTGAGTGTACAGCTTGTATAACAGTGTAAATTTGCTGTCCCCTCAAAATAACTCAACACACAGCCATTAATGTCTAAACCGCTAGCAACAAAAGTGAGTATACCCCTAAGTATACCCCTAAGTGAAAATGTCCAAATTGGGCCCAAAGTGTCAATATTTTTCGTGGCCAGCATTATTTTTCAGCACTGCCTTAAAACTCTTGGGCATGGAGTTCACCAGAGCTTCACAGGTTGCCACTGGAGTCCTCTTCCACTCCTCCATGATGACATCACGAAACCGGTGGATGTTAGAGATCTTGTGCTCCTCCACCTTCTGTCTGAAGATACCCTACAGATGCTCAATAGGGTTTAGGTCTGGAGACACGCTTGGCCAGTCCAGCACCTTTACCCTCAGCTTTTTTTAGCAAGGCAGTGGTTGCCTTGGAGGTGTGTTTGGAAAAGTTATCATATTGGAATACTGCCCTGCAGCCTAGTCTGTGAAGGGGGGGGATCATGCGCTGCTTCAGTATGTCACAGTACATGTTGGCATTCATGGTTCCCTCAATGAACTGTAGCTCCCCAGTGCCGGCAGCACTCATGCAGCCCCAGACCATGACACTCCCACCACCATGCTTGACTGTAGGCAAGACACACTTGTCTTTGTCCTCCTCACCTGGTTGCTGCCACACACACTTTTGACATTATCTGAACCAAATAAGTTTATCTTGGTCTCATCAGACCACAGGACATGGTTCCAGTAATCCATGCCCTTAGTCTGCTTTCCTTCAGCAAACTGTTTGCGGTCTTTCTTGTGCATCATCTTTAGAAGAGGCTTCCTTCTGGGACAACAGCCATGCAGACCAATTTGATGCAGTGTGTAGCGTATGGTCTGAGCACTGACAGGCTGAGCATGTACACTCAACTTCTTTGGTCGACCATGGTGAGGCTTGTTCTGAGTGGAACCTGTCCTGTTAAACCGCTGTTTGGTCTTGGCCACCGCGCTGCAGCTCAATTTTAGGGTCTTGGTAATCTTATAGCCTAGGCCATCTTTATGTAGAATAACAATTATTTTTTTCAGATCCTCAGAGACTTCCAGTGAGCACTATGAAAGATTGAGAGCGATAACACCAAATTTAACACACTTGCTCCTCATTTACACCTGAGACCTTGTAACACTAACGAGCCACATGACACCAGGGAGGGAAAATGGCTAACTGGACCCAATTTGGACATTTTCACCTAGGGGTGTATTCACTTTTGTTTCCAACGGTTTAGACATTAATGGCTGTGTGTTGAGTTATTTTGAGGGGACAGCAAATTTACACTGTTATACAAGCTGTACACTTGCACTTTACATTGTAGCAAAGTGTCATTTCTTCAGTATTGTCACATGAAAAGATATAATAAAATATTTACAAAAATGTGAAGGGTGTACTCACTTTTGTGAGATACTGTATCTCTCCAGCAGGTGGCACTGCAGTGTTATAGTGTGTTATTCTATGGTAATGTGATCACAGAATGCTCTGTCTATGTCCAGTGTATGTACTTGTATGCTCCTTCTTCCTGTTCATGTTTGTAATGCTGTAAGACATAATCTAACATCCTCCATAAAAGTAAAGCCGTGAGTACTGTCTGCAAGCTGCTGAAAGATGGCAAGCAGTTCAGATGTGAAGTTTCCAATAGCAAAGCTGAACAATGCCAATTACCAGCTGTGGAAGTTTAAACTAGAAATGATTCTAGGCAAGGATGACTTGTGGAAAGTGCTGAATACAGACAGACCCACAGATGGAGAGACGGAGGACTGGGATAGCAAGGACAGACAGACAAAAGCAATTATAAGTTTACCAGTGAAAAGTGACCAGCTTATCCACATAAGAACAGAGAAAATGGCCAAAGATATGTGGATTTCATTACAAAAGCTGCATGAGCATTCAAGTCTAAACAGCAAACAGTTTTTGCTAAGAAAGTTATACAAGATGAGACTACAAGAAGGCCAGCAAATGTGTGACCACGTGAACGCTATGCTAGAGATCCTAGAGCAGCTGCGTGCCACCGGAGTGGACATTAAAGATAATCATATTGTTTCCCCGCTCCTCTGCAACCTTCCAGAGACATATACTGCTCTCATTAACGCTTTAGAAACCAGCAGGAGCTGACACTGGAATATGTCAAAGGGAAAGTAATCGATGAATATGACAGAAGGAAAGAAAATACACACCGTGATGACAAAGCTATTAATATGAGCAAAGGTACAAAGCATAACAAAGAAAGAGCCTGTTTCGCTGTAAAAGGACTGGTCACTCAAAAAGGAGCTGTTACATAGTTACCTAGGTACATAGTAGGCAAGGTTGAAAAAAGACAAAAGTCAATCAAGTCCAACCCATGTGTGTGATTATACTGTATGTCAGTATTACATTGTATATTCCTGTATGTTGTGATCGTTCAGATGCTTATCTAATAGTTTCTTGAAACTATCGATGCTCCCTGCTGAGACCACCGCCTGTGGAAGGGAATTCCACATCCTTGCCGCTCTTACAGTAACGAACCCTCTATGTATTTTAAGGTTAAACCTACTTTCTTCTCATTTTAATGAGTGGCCACGAGTCTTGTTAAACTCCCTTCTGCATAAAGTTTTTTCCCTATTGAGGGGTCACCAGTATGGTATTTGTATATTGAAGACATATCCCCCCTCAAGCGTCTCTTCTCCAGAGAAAATAAGTTCAGTGCTCGCAACCTTTCCTCATAACTAATATCCTCCAGACCCTTTATTAGCTTTGTTGCCCTTCTTTGTACTCGTTCCATTTCCAGCACATCCTTCCTGAGGACTGGTGCCCAGAACTGGACAGCATACTCTAGGTGCGGCAAGACCAGAGTGTTGTAGAGCGGGAGAATTATCATTTTATCTCTGGAGTTGATCCCCTTTTTAATGCATGCCAATATTCTGTTTGCTTTGTCTTAAAGAAAACCCATCTCTCCTTCGTGTTCTTTGTTCCTAAGATTTTATCACAATTTATGCCTTCTAGCAAGGCTCGTAGTTTAGGGAAGTTGGCTCTTTTGAAATTCAGTTTCTTTGTATTCCCCTTATGTTTCATATTTGTGTGATTTATACTGAAGCCAATTGACCTGTGATCGCTGTTACCTAAATTTCCCCGTATTTCCACATCCGTGATCAGGTCTGTATTGTTGATAATCAGTAGATCCAGTAACGCTTTATTTCTAGTTGGCGTGTCTACCATCTGATCCATAAAATTGTCCTGCAAGACATTTAGGAACTGGCAAGCCTTAGATGAATGTGCGGTTCCCTCCACCCAGTCTATGTCTGGATAGTTAAAATCCCCCATTATGATAACACTTCCCATCCTTGCTGCTAATCGTGATACGAGATCTGTCTCCCCTTCCTCCCTCAGGTTAGGGGGCCTATAGCATACTCCCAGTATTATTTTCCCTTAGCTTCATCCCTTTGGAGATCTACCCATAAGGATTCCACCTCCTCCCTTGCTCCCTTAGTGATGTCATCTCTCACAATCACTTGTGCATTGTTCTTGATATATAGGCATACCCCTCCCCCTTTTTTACCCTCTCTATCCTTGCGATAAAGGGTATACCTTGAACGTTTGCCAGCCAATCATGAGAGCTGTTGAACCAGGTCTCTGAAGTTCCCACAAAATCCAAATCCTCCTCGTACAACAGTGTCTCTGGTTCACCCATATTGTCCGCCAGGCTCCTGGCATTGGTGAACATGCCAGGTAGTTTAGACCGGTCGCATATTGTCCTCTTGGGTGTTCCGAGATTGGAACTAGGACTTGCTACTATACTTACCTTGGGTTTATGTGCTTTGGTCAACCTACCACTAATGCCCCCAATACTACTCTCTGGGATATGTTCCGCGCTGACTATCTCTACCTCTGGACCCCCCCCCCCCCCAATTGCCTAGTGCAAAAACCCCTCTAACTTTTTGGCCATCTTCATTCCCAGCTGATCTGCATCCTCCTCATTTAGGTGCAGACCAGGACTTCTATAGTACCGGTTATCAGTTCTATCAGTTCTTTCGGTTATCAGTTCTGGAAAGCTGATCTGCTAAAGCTAGAGCTATTCACAAAAGAAAGAGTCAAAGCAATCACAAAGGAAACTGCAGACACATCATTGAGTGGCACCTTTAAAGTGGTTGTAAACCCTTACAACACACTTTGACCTACAGGTAAGCCTAGATTAAGGCTTACCTGTAGGTCCAAGAAATATCTCCTAAACCTACACGGTTTAGGAGATATTTGCCAAAAGACAGGCACCGCTGTCTACGGTGCATGCGCCGTAGACAGCGGCATGCAGGCGCACTGAGCGCGGCATCGTCAACGACGAAGATGCCGCGCGTGTCAGCTCCCGTGCGCATGCGCGGGAGTGACGTCATCGCGGCTTCGCCAAATGACAGCGGCGGAGCAGCGAGATCCCACCGAGAAGATGGATGCGCCGGACTACAGGGGACAGCGGTGACATCGCTGGCTCCTGTGTCAGGTAAGTGACACATAATAAACTACTATGCAATGCATAGTAGTCCATTATGCTTTACCTTTGCAGGGAATGAAAGAGGAAGTAAACTCATCAGAATTTACTTCCTCTTTAAAGTAACCTAAAGCAGCAAGCTATGCGGCTGGTGCATAGACTCAGTTTTCCTAGCAAATGGGAAAAGCATCACATCCGAAGGTAAAGGCCAGGGCTTCCTGATCTGCTTTGCTCCACAAGGTGAGCAGAGTATCCTTGTTAAGAAAGTGCTGTATGTTCCAGAACTAGAAGGCAGCCTTCTATCAGTGAAATCTTGCAAACAACGGTTTCACAGTTAAGAGTGATGAATGCACAATTCACAACAACAAGCGACTCCTCGCAAAAGGAAAACTGGATAATCACCTATACAGGCTCATCACCACAGACCAGCAAGCCAATATAGTCTCTAATGACCTACACAACAAATGTATTCACTTATTGCACAGGCGGCTGGGGCACAGAAGTCCAGAAGCTATACAGGACATTATAAATAGAGGCTTATCAGAATATTTGACAATAGTGCCTTGCAAAGTGCTCATGAAATGCAAATTCTGTATTGAAGCAAATGCCACACGTACTTCCACAGGCATCTCAAAGAAAAACTACCCACCCCCTGCAGCTCATACACAGTGATGTATGTGGTCCAATGAAAACTTCCACGTAAGGCGGGAACATATATTTACTGACTTTCATTGATGATTATTCCAGGTACACAACTACTTATTTGATGAAACATAAGCATGACACTTCAGAGAAACTTCCTGTGTTCTTTGCCACGTCAAGCAACCAATGCTAACCAGGAATAATATGCACCGACAATGGGGGAGAATACATAAATAAAGAAGTGGCCTCATATCTGAAGGGACAAGGAATAGTACATCAGACAACCACACCATAAACTCCTGAACAAAACAGTGTATCAAAGTTAGAATCGCACTCTTATAGAAATGGCCAGATGAATGTTGTTGGATGCCAACCTACCTCACAAGTACTGGGGAAAAGCAGTCATGACTGCAACCTACCTACAAAACAGACTACCCTCAAGACTCATTAAACGTACTCCATTCGAAATGTGGCATGGATCAGAGCTTAGCATAGAGCACATCAGAGTGTTTGGATGTAAAGTGAAAAGCGATCCAAGCTGGAACATGGAGGCATAGAGGGCATTCTAGTAGGCTACAGTGAGCTAACTAATGCCCCGTACACACGCTCGGATTTTCAGATGGAAAATTTTCAATGGGAGCTTGTTGGAAGTTCTGACCATGTGTAGGCTCCATCAGACATTTTCCATCTGAATTTCCGACACACAAAATTTGAGATCCGTTGTCGGAAATTCTGATCGTGTGTACACAATTCCGACGAACACAGTGCCACACATGCTCGGAATCAAGCAGAAGAGCCACACTGGCTATTGAACTTCAGTTTTCTCGGCTCATCTTACGTCACCGTTTTCTTGGCGTTTGGAATTTTCGACAACATTGTATGACCGTGTGTATGCAAGGCAAGTTTGAGCCAACATCCAACAGAAAAAATCCCATGGATTTTGTTGTCGGAATGTGCAATCGTGTGTACGCGGCATAAGGGTTACAGAATCCTACACCCAAAGACTGACAAGGTGACAATAAGCCGTAGTGTTTATTATGATGAGAGCCCATCATCAGAAACACCAATCCCTGAAAGCTATGAAGTTAATATGCAAAGCAAACTAAAAGAAAGGGTCCATCAAAGTGAAAATGTGCAGGGTCAGAACAAGAGGTGGAACTCACAATGCCTAAATCAAGTTTCCCACCAGATCCTGCTGAACTGTCTGTCAGAAAGATCCACTGGTACTACAAAGGGGATACCACCCTGCAAGCTGTTACACACTGTGAAAACACACAGCATGCTTGAACCACCATCCTGGGAAGAGATAGAAAAACTGCCAAAACGTGAAGCCAATGAATGGAGAAAGGCAGCAGAAGAAGAAAAAAAGTCACTTCAAGAAAATAAAACCTGTACTCTCACAAAGCTCCCTCCTAACCACATGTAGCAAGGTCCCTGGTCTCCTTCGATCTAATGAGAACTTCCAGGGCCAAAGACAGCTGACATCCTTCTGTATATGGTGGGTTATGAGGCATGTTGGGTGAAAGGTAGTTAAAGTTATTGGGAGCCAGACACTTCTTGGATGCAAAAGAGAGATTATTTCTCTTAACAAACTTTTTGGGGGAGAGAAGGTTAGGGCCAGAACATCCTTAGGTAGTTGCAAGTTCAATTAGCAGACTCCGAGACTTCAACAGGAGGACAGCCATGCAGGAATGCTGCCTCCTATGTCTTTAACAGTTCCTAACACAAAGCATAACAGTTCTTTCACTTCCACTACAATCACTCCTTGTAGTTCCTCAGCCCATTGAGCTCCCAGTCTCTCACTAGACTGGGTGATACACTGCCACTGAATCCCTTGAGCTCCTTCAATCTTCACGGTGGTATCTTCCTGAAGCGTCACCCCTGCCTCTCTGCTGGGTCCCTAGCTTGGCACTCAAGATACCTCTCAAGCTTCACCCCACTGGCCTGCTCAGTCCCTGGCTTGACACGCAAGGCTGCCCTGCAAGCTTCACCTCCGTTGACTGGGTCCCTGGCTTGATTCCCACTGAAGTTTTCTGATTTTTCATCGTCCCTGGTTGGTGAGAATACTGCTCCCATACTTGCTTCAGTTACTCACTGTGGTCCCTGGTAATAAGGTGGTTGGTTCCCCTCTACCTCCGACCTTGACAGGTTCTCCGGCTGGCAGAACCATCACTTCTTGTTGTACTGCAAGCAACAATCCTAATCTCGCGCTGCTGTCTTGCTTCTGGATAGGCCCTCAGGCAGTCCAGCAGCCAGATGTGCCCAGGATAGGCCCAGCAGCCCAGGCAGTACAACACACATCCACCCAGACAGCCGTCCAGGTGGCACAGAACACAGATCACCTGACTCCATCCAAATATATGGTGCTCCCAGCAGGCCAAGGGATCCAAGAAAACCTCTACCCATTGGCTGAGATACCCCATATACCCATCAGGGCTGGTACAAGGCAGGAGAGGAAGGGATGGATGCCCTGGGTGGTACAATTTGCTGGAGAAGGGGGGGGGGGCGCACTCGTAGGTGTCACTCTATACAGGGCCAGATTAAGAACATCGTGGGCCTGGTGCTGAGGATTTTGGTGGGGCCTTTTATGAACAATAAATAAATAAAAATGCTAACTATTTTTTGTTATAACAAATTAAATTAAAGAGAGAGAAGGAGGATGAGAGAGAGAGAGAAAGGGATGAAAGAGGTGTGAGGGGTAAGGGAGGGAGGATGAGAGAGAAAGGGGGGGATGAGAGAGAGGATGCACATGAGCATGTGTGGGAATGACATCAAGGCAGCCTGGCCAAGGCAAATGACGGAAGGCACAGAACCCAGAAGGAAGACCGGGTGAAGGTGGAAGTGCCCGGGCCGTGTCTACCATCTGATCCATAAAATTGTCCTGCAAGACATTTAGGAACTGGCAAGCCTTAGATGAATGTGCGGTTCCCTCCACCCAGTCTATGTCTGGATAGTTAAAATCCCCCATTATGATAACACTTCCCATCCTTGCTGCTAATCGTGATACGAGATCTGTCTCCCCTTCCTCCCTCAGGTTAGGGGGCCTATAGCATACTCCCAGTATTATTTTCCCTTAGCTTCATCCCTTTGGAGATCTACCCATAAGGATTCCACCTCCTCCCTTGCTCCCTTAGTGATGTCATCTCTCACAATCACTTGTGCATTGTTCTTGATATATAGGCATACCCCTCCCCCTTTTTTACCCTCTCTATCCTTGCGATAAAGGGTATACCTTGAACGTTTGCCAGCCAATCATGAGAGCTGTTGAACCAGGTCTCTGAAGTTCCCACAAAATCCAAATCCTCCTCGTACAACAGTGTCTCTGGTTCACCCATATTGTCCGCCAGGCTCCTGGCATTGGTGAACATGCCAGGTAGTTTAGACCGGTCGCATATTGTCCTCTTGGGTGTTCCGAGATTGGAACTAGGACTTGCTACTATACTTACCTTGGGTTTATGTGCTTTGGTCAACCTACCACTAATGCCCCCAATACTACTCTCTGGGATATGTTCCGCGCTGACTATCTCTACCTCTGGACCCCCCCCCCCCAATTGCCTAGTGCAAAAACCCCTCTAACTTTTTGGCCATCTTCATTCCCAGCTGATCTGCATCCTCCTCATTTAGGTGCAGACCAGGACTTCTATAGTACCGGTTATCAGTTCTATCAGTTCTTTCGGTTATCAGTTCTGGAAAGCTGATCTGCTAAAGCTAGAGCTATTCACAAAAGAAAGAGTCAAAGCAATCACAAAGGAAACTGCAGACACATCATTGAGTGGCACCTTTAAAGTGGTTGTAAACCCTTACAACACACTTTGACCTACAGGTAAGCGTAGATTAAGGCTTACCTGTAGGTCCAAGAAATATCTCCTAAACCTACACGGTTTAGGAGATATTTGCCAAAAGACAGGCACCGCTGTCTACGGTGCATGCGCCGTAGACAGCGGCACGCAGGCGCACTGAGCGCGGCATCGTCAACGACGAAGATGCCGCGCGTGTCAGCTCCCGTGCGCATGCGCGGGAGTGACGTCATCGCGGCTTCGCCAAATGACAGCGGCGGAGCAGCGAGATCCCACCGAGAAGATGGATGCGCCGGACTACAGGGGACAGCGGTGACATCGCTGGCTCCTGTGTCAGGTAAGTGACACATAATAAACTACTATGCAATGCATAGTAGTCCATTATGCTTTACCTTTGCAGGGAATGAAAGAGGAAGTAAACTCATCAGAATTTACTTCCTCTTTAAAGTAACCTAAAGCAGCAAGCTATGCGGCTGGTGCATAGACTCAGTTTTCCTAGCAAACGGGAAAAGCATCACATCCGAAGGTAAAGGCCAGGGCTTCCTGATCTGCATTGCTCCACAAGGTGAGCAGAGTATCCTTGTTAAGAAAGTGCTGTATGTTCCAGAACTAGAAGGCAGCCTTCTATCAGTGAAATCTTGCAAACAACGGTTTCACAGTTAAGAGTGATGAATGCACAATTCACAACAACAAGCGACTCCTCGCAAAAGGAAAACTGGATAATCACCTATACAGGCTCATCACCACAGACCAGCAAGCCAATATAGTCTCTAATGACCTACACAACAAATGTATTCACTTATTGCACAGGCGGCTGGGGCACAGAAGTCCAGAAGCTATACAGGACATTATAAATAGAGGCTTATCAGAATATTTGACAATAGTGCCTTGCAAAGTGCTCATGAAATGCAAATTCTGTATTGAAGCAAATGCCACACGTACTTCCACAGGCATCTCAAAGAAAAACTACCCACCCCCTGCAGCTCATACACAGTGATGTATGTGGTCCAATGAAAACTTCCACGTAAGGCGGGAACATATATTTACTGACTTTCATTGATGATTATTCCAGGTACACAACTACTTATTTGATGAAACATAAGCATGACACTTCAGAGAAACTTCCTGTGTTCTTTGCCACGTCAAGCAACCAATGCTAACCAGGAATAATATGCACCGACAATGGGGGAGAATACATAAATAAAGAAGTGGCCTCATATCTGAAGGGACAAGGAATAGTACATCAGACAACCACACCATAAACTCCTGAACAAAACAGTGTATCAAAGTTAGAATCGCACTCTTATAGAAATGGCCAGATGAATGTTGTTGGATGCCAACCTACCTCACAAGTACTGGGGAAAAGCAGTCATGACTGCAACCTACCTACAAAACAGACTACCCTCAAGACTCATTAAACGTACTCCATTCGAAATGTGGCATGGATCAGAGCTTAGCATAGAGCACATCAGAGTGTTTGGATGTAAAGTGAAAAGCGATCCAAGCTGGAACATGGAGGCATAGAGGGCATTCTAGTAGGCTACAGTGAGCTAACTAATGCCCCGTACACACGCTCGGATTTTCAGATGGAAAATTTTCAATGGGAGCTTGTTGGAAGTTCTGACCATGTGTAGGCTCCATCAGACATTTTCCATCTGAATTTCCGACACACAAAATTTGAGATCCGTTGTCGGAAATTCTGATCGTGTGTACACAATTCCGACGAACACAGTGCCACACATGCTCGGAATCAAGCAGAAGAGCCACACTGGCTATTGAACTTCAGTTTTCTCGGCTCATCTTACGTCACCGTTTTCTTGGCGTTTGGAATTTTCGACAACATTGTATGACCGTGTGTATGCAAGGCAAGTTTGAGCCAACATCCAACAGAAAAAATCCCATGGATTTTGTTGTCGGAATGTGCAATCGTGTGTACGCGGCATAAGGGTTACAGAATCCTACACCCAAAGACTGACAAGGTGACAATAAGCCGTAGTGTTTATTATGATGAGAGCCCATCATCAGAAACACCAATCCCTGAAAGCTATGAAGTTAATATGCAAAGCAAACTAAAAGAAAGGGTCCATCAAAGTGAAAATGTGCAGGGTCAGAACAAGAGGTGGAACTCACAATGCCTAAATCAAGTTTCCCACCAGATCCTGCTGAACTGTCTGTCAGAAAGATCCACTGGTACTACAAAGGGGATACCACCCTGCAAGCTGTTACACACTGTGAAAACACACAGCATGCTTGAACCACCATCCTGGGAAGAGATAGAAAAACTGCCAAAACGTGAAGCCAATGAATGGAGAAAGGCAGCAGAAGAAGAAAAAAAGTCACTTCAAGAAAATAAAACCTGTACTCTCACAAAGCTCCCTCCTAACCACATGTAGCAAGGTCCCTGGTCTCCTTCGATCTAATGAGAACTTCCAGGGCCAAAGACAGCTGACATCCTTCTGTATATGGTGGGTTATGAGGCATGTTGGGTGAAAGGTAGTTAAAGTTATTGGGAGCCAGACACTTCTTGGATGCAAAAGAGAGATTATTTCTCTTAACAAACTTTTTGGGGGAGAGAAGGTTAGGGCCAGAACATCCTTAGGTAGTTGCAAGTTCAATTAGCAGACTCCGAGACTTCAACAGGAGGACAGCCATGCAGGAATGCTGCCTCCTATGTCTTTAACAGTTCCTAACACAAAGCATAACAGTTCTTTCACTTCCACTACAATCACTCCTTGTAGTTCCTCAGCCCATTGAGCTCCCAGTCTCTCACTAGACTGGGTGATACACTGCCACTGAATCCCTTGAGCTCCTTCAATCTTCACGGTGGTATCTTCCTGAAGCGTCACCCCTGCCTCTCTGCTGGGTCCCTAGCTTGGCACTCAAGATACCTCTCAAGCTTCACCCCACTGGCCTGCTCAGTCCCTGGCTTGACACGCAAGGCTGCCCTGCAAGCTTCACCTCCGTTGACTGGGTCCCTGGCTTGATTCCCACTGAAGTTTTCTGATTCTTCATCGTCCCTGGTTGGTGAGAATACTGCTCCCATACTTGCTTCAGTTACTCACTGTGGTCCCTGGTAATAAGGTGGTTGGTTCCCCTCTACCTCCGACCTTGACAGGTTCTCCGGCTGGCAGAACCATCACTTCTTGTTGTACTGCAAGCAACAATCCTCATCTCGCGCTGCTGTCTTGCTTCTGGATAGGCCCTCAGGCAGTCCAGCAGCCAGATGTGCCCAGGATAGGCCCAGCAGCCCAGGCAGTACAACACACATCCACCCAGACAGCCGTCCAGGTGGCACAGAACACAGATCACCTGACTCCATCCAAATATATGGTGCTCCCAGCAGGCCAAGGGATCCAAGAAAACCTCTACCCATTGGCTGAGATACCCCATATACCCATCAGGGCTGGTACAAGGCAGGAGAGGAAGGGATGGATGCCCTGGGTGGTACAATTTGCTGGAGAAGGGGGGGGGGGCGCACTCGTAGGTGTCACTCTATACAGGGCCAGATTAAGAACATCGTGGGCCTGGTGCTGAGGATTTTGGTGGGGCCTTTTATGAACAATAAATAAATAAAAATGCTAACTATTTTTTGTTATAACAAATTAAATTAAAGAGAGAGAAGGAGGATGAGAGAGAGAGAGAAAGGGATGAAAGAGGTGTGAGGGGTAAGGGAGGGAGGATGAGAGAGAAAGGGGGGGATGAGAGAGAGGATGCACATGAGCATGTGTGGGAATGACATCAACGCAGCCTGGCCAAGGCAAATGACGGAAGGCACAGAACCCAGAAGGAAGACCGGGTGAAGGTGGAAGTGCCCGGGCCCCTCCGGATTGATAACAGCACAGCACTGGAGGGCTCAGTCTGACAATTTAAGTGTGCCCTAATGTGCTAATATGCTGGGCATACTTGTACATTATGGCATAACCTACCCAAGGGCCTCTAAAAAGTAGTACTGTTAGAAAAGTTTACTACCGCTTTACTATCCCCCGGAGCCTCTCATGGGGCCCCTACTGACCCTGTGGCCCTTGGGCAGTGCCTACGTACATGGTTGTCAACATTTCAAAAATATTTTCAGGGACGCTTTTTTTACAAGTGCTATATTTAGAGTAGCTGACATCCCCCTATGTTCCTCTATACATCACAATAGTAATTACAAAATAAAATAAGTACTAATAATGGGGCATAACAAATATGAGGACTGTGAGATTTCCTTTAGTTGAACTGACAAAAGTGCCCATTCTAGAGCTGGTAACATCGAGGAACATATCATTTTAACATAGAATTTTAACATATAATTTTAAAGGACAATTTTTGTAGGTAAGAGGCATAGGGGAGGAGTAGGGATGGTATAAAAGTGGGAAGTATGTGCAGGTGAGGGAGAGGAATGTGGAGGGTCTAACAGTGGGCCCTATGTACATGAGAGGAGTGCAGAGGGTATGGCAGAAGGCACTATGTACAGGAGAGGAGTGTGAAGGGTAAGACAGTGGGCAGTATGCACAGCAGAGGAGTGTAGAGGGTATGACATTGGGCACTATATATAAGAGAAGAGTGTGGAGGGTATGACAGTGGGCACTATGTACAGGAGAGTAGGACAGTAAGCAGTAATTACAGGAGAGGAGTGTGGAGGGAGGGTATGACGGTGGGCACTATGTATAGGAGAGGAGTATGGAGGGTATGACAGTTAGTAGTATGTACAGGAGTGGAGGGTATGACAGTGGGCACTATGTATAGGAGAGAAGTGTTGGAGGTATGACAGTGGGCACTATGTATATGAGAGGAGTATGGAGGGTATGATAGTGAGTAGTATGTACAGGAGAGGAGTGTGGAGGGTATGACAGTGGGCACTATGTATAGGAGAGAAGTGTTGGAGGTATGGCAGTGGGCACTATGTATAGGAGAGGCGTGTGGAAGGTATGACAGTGAGTAGTATGTACAGGAGAGGAGTATGGAGGGTATAGCGGTGGGCACTATGTATAGGAGAGGAGTATGGAGGGTATGGCGGTGGGCACTGTATAGGTGAGGAGTGTGAAGGGTACGATAGTGGACACTATGTACAGGAGAGAAGTGTATGACAGCGGGCACTATGTACAGGTGAGTAGTGTGTAGGATATGACAGCGGGCGTTATGTATAGGAGAGAAATGTGGAGGGTATGACAGTGAGCACTATGTATAGGAGAGAAGTGTGGAGAGTATGACAGCGGGCGTTATGTATAGGAGAGAAGTGTGGAGAGTATGACAGTGGGCACTATGTATAGGAGAGAAGTGTGGAGAGTATGACAGTGGGCACTATGTATAGGAGAGGAGGATGAAGTAATCTGGGAAGGAAAAATTTAAAGGTTTGTGGAAGGATGATTAGGGACTGCGTAGTGGTTAAGCGGGCCAGACTTGGATTGAAATTACACCAATTAAGCAGAGACCAGCCATAGTCGATCTATGTATGGGCTAGCTGGTTTTACACAAGTCAACCTATTAACCGACTTGAGTACAACCAGCCTGTCAGGTTTTCCCCAAAACAATCAGTGCTGCCAGCTATAGTTAGCAACACTAATCATTGTATTCACTGGCAGAACACAATAACACTGCGGGAGTGATTGTCCCATTCACAGGTCAGCAGGTGAGAGGGTGTGTGGGGACAGGCTGGGGAGAGATACTAGTGAGTCCCTGGGTAGGCACTGGTTAGTATCAGAGCCAGATACACACAGGTTACATACGCCAAGATCATTAGAGCGAGAGCAATAATTGTAGCACTAGACCTCCTCTGTAACTCTAAACATGTAAACTGTAAAAAAATGTAAAGCATGGCTTAATACACAACAAAAAATCGTGATAACTTTAGTGTTTTTTTTTATGAATGAAACAGTTTCTTTCCAACATAAAAAGTTGCAAAGACCACCATTTTATCCCATAGGGTGTCGGCTAAAACAATATATAATGCTTGAGGGTTCTGAGTAATTTTCTAGCATAAAAAAATGATGATTTTTACATGTAGGAGAGAAGTCTCAGTATGGGCCTGGGTGGCAAGGGGTTAATTATCATAAGTAATATACAAATAATTATTATAAGCACTGTGAGTTCATCCTCTCAGTCTGCTGCAGAGTGTTCCAGCTTGTATTTATACTGCCGCTCTGTATGTAGCTTCTGACAGGCTGCGCAAGGAGCCCCGTATCTCCGGAACCATAGATGATAGCAGCCCCATATTTTAACCAGTGCTGGAGTGGGTCTTAAGCTACATACCCCCCAAATATGGGGTCTCTGTGACTCCTGATCGCCGAGCTACAATCCTCGAGGTCGATCTTTTTTTTATTTTATTTTTATTTTATTTTTTTGGGGCAAATGGGCCTATCTTGAGAAAGGGGCCTGGAGCTGCAGCTCCAATAGCCCCTATGTTAATCCGGCCCTGACTCTATACACACTAGCCAGCACTGCTGCCTGTACCTGTAAAACTGTCTGTAAGTGTGCCGAGTGCGCTCCTGCAAGTCCTTCACCTCTCTTCCATGTCAGCATGCTGTGCTTCACTGTGCACTCCCCCTACGGAGGAGCCATGTTAGTCCTGGCCCATCACTCACAGCTGGGGGTGGATGGAAAGACTCAGAGGAGCACAGAGAGCTGTGCTAGCGGCGGCGCTGTGAACTAAAGGAGCCGATGAGCTTGGCTCTAGCTGGAACCTAGAAACAGTGTGTGACAGTGCTTGTTCTTGTGTATTAAAGTAAGCAAGCAGAATAATGCCCTGTACACACGGTCGGAAATTCAGACCGAAAAGGTCCGATCTGATTATGTTGTCGGAAAATCCAATCGCGTGTGGGCTCTATCGGACTTTTTCTGTCGGAAATTCTGACGGAAATAATTTGAGAGCAGGATCTAAAATTTTCCGACAAAAAAATCCGATCCGACTTATTCTGATCGCTTGTAGAGAATTCCGACGGACAAAGTGGCACGCATGCCCAGATCAAATTACAAGACCAAAGCTATTGGCTACTAGCCTCTACGTAGTCCCGTTGTATGCAGCAAACGTCACCACGTTCCGAACGATCTGATTTTTTGATAACTTTATATTGGGAGGACACCAAGACCCTTGCATGTGCGTTTAGCCAAACACATTAACAATATCAAAAAGGGTCTTACCACACACAATGTATCCCGCCATTGTAAGCTATTCCATAAGTAGAGTCCACGGAGTTTACAATTCTGGGGTATAGAGCGAGTAACTAAACACTGGAGAGGGGGCAATTGTGTACGTCAGTTGAGCCGCAGGGAATCATATTGGATATATGAGACCAAAGTTTTAACCCCTGGCGGACTCAATGTCAATTTCGCCTCAAATTGTTTTATTACTGACCGATGATTATATTCTTGTTTTATGTAATTTTGTGTGGCTGTGGGTGATGTCCCTTTCTTTTCTCTGTGGCTTAATGGGTTTGACCCTAGTCACAGGATTATATCTTACCCTATTGGGTGAGAGATGAGAGATATATAAATATTTTCCCTCCATTTATTGGATGGAATTTGGAATATATAAAAAAGTTTTTATATATATGTCTTATATTTTTATATTTTGTGTTTTTTTATATTTTGTAGATTTTTTATTTAAGGGTATGCACTAAATGGGACACTATCAAATGTGCTTGTATTTTTGGCAATAGATTGCAGTATTTTATAAGCAGTGTTTTATATATTATATAACTTATAAGGGATGCATCACTGTTGATCGGGTTGCATGGAATATAATGTTATGGATGGGGACACTCCCTGGCTAATTCGTCCTGGCCGGTGTCCTATCATATAAGGTCCTCCATCCGATAGTGTCCGCTGCGTACTGCGCATGCGCAGTACACAGCAACACAGATTCTGAAAATTGCCGAGGATGAATGGCGCCTGCGCCATGAGTCCAGGTTCTATCCCCACTATTCAAGTGGACACAGAGTAGGAATATAAAAGAGCCGAGCGGAGCGAGGCCAAGCCCGAAGCGTGGCGAGCTAAGCTCGCCCACGAGGGGCCCTCTAATATTCACAACCCTATGTCCACTTGGATGGTGGGGCTACAACCTCCACTCACGGCGCAGGCGCCGTTCAGCTTCGGAGATTTTCTGAAGCTTCGTCTGCTCCGTACTGCGCATGCGCAATACGGGGCGGACACTATATAATGGCCGGGCACTATATGGCAGAACACCGGCTTCGGCACAAGGTGTCATCCCTCTCTCCACTGAGTTTTCCGCATGTGGTGAGGGGGACGCTGAAATATGGATGATGTCACGCTTTGTTGTTACATGCAGCGTCATTACATCATCCCCTTCACTGTAACGAGTCCGCATTGGCTGAGCAGCGTGTTACGACTGGGGGGTGTTTGGATAATATGACAAGTTGGCGTGCTTGTACAGGATACCTGTTAGTATCCGGGTTTTCACGGCTACTCCGGATCCGCTGATGAAGACCTATTGGGACCTATTGCATACGGAGGAACGGAGGTGACGTTACCTGCAGCCACTGCAGATTCTGTTTACATGCTGTTGAACCGGGCACTTGGTTATCAGCGCCATAGTTGTATTTTAAGTTATTTTAATAAATTATACGTACAGACAGAGAGCACTATATATTGCCTTTTTAATTACATGTTACATGTGACATTGGATTGGAGCTGGCAAGCTTGTTTGATCTATACTTAAGAAGCCCTATTGGATACCATTGGTGATGAGTATTTGATCCCCTGCAGAAAAGGGGAAGGCACTTTAGGCCCTCTGTAACTAAAGGGTCCATTAAAGTGAGGTAAGCTGCCATCTAAACTAGTGGTGGAGGTGTGATCAGTCCACGAAGTCACCTGCATGCGATTTTTTTCTCTTCACTGGGATTGTTTTTCCATTTAAACTATAGACAATTTATATGTGTTTTTTTTTAGCGCTGCATCTTTCTTCTTTTTTATGTTTCCGACAACTTTGTCCGACCGTGTGTATGCAACACCAGTTTCGGACAAAATCCAGCGGAAAAAATCAGACGGATATTGTGGTCGGAATGTCAGACCGTGTGTACAAGGCATTATAGATATAGCTGGTAGACTACATCCGCCACAAGAATATAATCATATGCACAAGTGATTTTGGGGTAGTTGGATTCAAGGTCTTGACCCCACACCAGTTCATTCACTTGGGCATATGTAAAGAGCACCCTCTTGTGTTTCTTGTCACAGTAAATCTCAGCTTGCCAAATACATCGGTCAAGTCAAGTCTAGGATGTGAGCTCCTGGAATAGGAAATCAGTATCATATTGTACTGTATAAGTGTTAGTAATGCATGTTGAAGCAAGAAAACTCTATTAAAAATTGCTTAAAGTTTATATGTAATTTCCTCTGTAGCTAGTTTAAGCACCACAAGTCAAATTAATCTTGGTTTTCTTCCAAGAAATAACATAATGACTTAACCTGCAAGAGAGTTATGCCCCGTACACACGATCAGAAATTCCGTCAGAAAAAACTTGGATAGTTTTTCCGATGGAATTCCACTCAAGTTTGGCTTGCATACACATGGTCACACAAAAGTTCTCTGAACTTTCGACCATCAAGAACGTGGTGACGTTAAAAACTACGATGAGCTGAGAAAATGAAATTCAATGCTCAAATTGTTTCTGAGCATGCGTAGGAATTTTGCACGTCAGAATTTGTACAGACGATCGGAATTTCTGATCGGAACTTTTTCAGACTGAAAAATAGAGAACCTCTCAATCTTTTCCCCGCGGGAATTCGGCCAGCAGAAGTCCGATGGAGCATACACACGGTCACATTTTCTGACCAAAAGCTCTCATCTGTCTTTTGCTGGCTGAAATTCCAAACGTGTGTATGGGGCATAACAGTAGCAAGTGACACAGGAAGTCTGCACCTTGGTTCACCAGGAAGTGCCTTTGTTAAAATTAAAAAATTGCACTCATTACCCGAATATTGTCAGCTATGTAAAGTACACACCCAGACACAAAACGGCTCTAGCGCACAAATTTAAATCATATAACACAAACAAGGAAAAATTATTATATTACAACTATAAGTCCAAAGGGAAAAAACATGAAAAGTTCATATGAGGGTAGTGTCAGCACAGCAGTCTCTACTTCCTGTAGGATCTGGGACAGTTCCCATTAGCAGAACATGTAAACACCAAAAAATAAAGAAAGAGGGAGAGAGAGAGCGCCATTACATGAGTGTAGTATTTATTAAAACTGAATACAAATAAAAATGATATATTGCACTCACATGTAAAATTAACATATGAGCACATTTGTCTAGTGTCCAGTAGGTGGCAGTGTACCAGGTGGTCAATGGTGTTACAGCAGATCACTTTAGGTGGGTGTGATGTCAGCAGGGCCAGGACAAGGGGTGGGTGAAAGGGACAGTTGCCCTGGGTGCTATAGTTTGCTGTAGAGATGGGGGGACCTTGCTGGTGTTGCAAGGCTGACAGGAGTAGTGACAGCGGCAGTGATTTAACAAGCGACTGCTGGGTGTAGGATCCCCTAAGCATGCACATCACCGGGGGGGAGCACAGTTTGGGACTTTGCCCTGGGCACTGGATGACCTGGTCCTGGCACTGGTCCCCATTATCTGACCTTGCATTGCTCTTAAGCAATGTGCAAGGATGTGGAATGAGAAAGTGAATGAAGTGCTTACCAGAGAGGGATTCTCAAGAGGTAAAGCAGACCCCTGTCTCTACTCCAAGAATCAAGAAGACAGAGGGATATACATCCTTATCTATGTTGATAACATTATAACCTGTTTTAAACAAGAAGGGGATTACAATCAGTTCACAAGCTGAAAGAAGATTTTTAAATCAAAGAGCTAGGGAACATTAGCTACTATCTGTGAATCCAAATAGATAGAGAAGAAGATGGAAGTTATCTTCTCAACCAATCTCATAAAATCTCTGAAATCTTGGAACAATTCCATATTCAAGATGCAAATGAAGTAACAACTCCTATGGAACCAGGTTATCTAAAGAGCAATGAAGCAGAAAACTTGGTACCCAACAATGACATGTATTGCAGAGCAATTGGTAAGCTACTATATGTTGCCACTGGGACAAGACCAGACATAGCTGCAGCAGTGGGCGTACTATGCAGGAAAATCTCAGCTACCAGTCGGCATGACTGGAACATAGTGAGGAGAGTGATGCAGTACCTCAAAGGAACAAGTCAGATGATGTTACAGTTACCAGCAACATCAGATCCAACACTGGTCGGATATGTGGATGCTGATTGGGGCGGGGACTGTACAGACCACAAATCCACAAGTGGATTCATCTTCCGGTATGGGGAAGGAACCATAAGCTGGTCTAGTCGAAAGCAAACAACTGTCGCTCTATCGTCAATAAGCGATATGGATTTGTCAACTTTTTGTTGACATTGGTATAGACATGTCAAAGCCAATTCCCATTTATTATATGCTTTATACGGGGATGTATAAAGCTTAAGCAAGCAGAAAGGGTCAATTCTAGGACCAAACACATCGATGTCAAATATCACCTGCCGAGGGACAGTCAAGAGCAAGGTGTTATTGACATTCAACACTGCCCGTCAGAGGAGATGACTGCTGATGCACTCACCAAACCTTTGTTGAAGAAATGTCATAGTTATTTCCAGAAGAAGCTGAATATAATTTGACAAAGCACATGCTGTTGAGAAGGGGTGTTGGAAGAACAACAACATGTAATGTAAAGTTGTTAATAAACACATAATACTGAATGCATTATACCTATATATCCAGCAGGTGGCACTGCAGTGTTATAGTGTGTTATTCTATGGCAGGGATGCCCAACCAGCGGTCAAGGGGCCACATGTGGCCTGTGGAGCCCTCTGATGTGGCCGGCAACCTCCTTCTCTGGGATAGAATAGAGAGAATACATTATTAAAGGTCAGTTTATTTCTAAAATCACAGTGTATATATGGGCATATCTGTTCTGAGGTGGTTACTGGGCTGCTTTCAAACTGATCCGCAGGTGCAGAGCAGTTTACCTGCAGGTTACCTGCACTGAGCCATAGACTTCTATTATTCCCTGCAAGTTTGGTGAGCTTTCTGAAAGTGCACCAAACCTGCAGAATATAATAGAAGTCTATTGCAAACTGTAGGAAAGCTAAAGGTACACTGCGTTCTATGCGTGGTACGGGTAAACCGCTGCGCATCAGTGTGAAAGCAGCCGTGGACCCCTTTCACACGGTCAGTCCGTCAGTCCAACCAATTGGACCCTCCATTCACCTCTAAGTAGTGGCAGACATAAACCAACTTGTGTTCTACCTCTAATACGATCCACCAAAAACTATTGTGGGCTGCATCTGTGTCCGCCCTGCAAATGCAGAGTGGACACGGACATGCCACCCACCCGCTCCACTCATTGTGGCACGACCGGTTACCAAGTCGCTTAAGTGGCCCTCGCTCTTCAAAAGGTTGGGAACCCCTGTTCTATGGTAATGTGATTACAGTTCACATGTTCTATCTATGTTCAGTGTATGTACTTGTATGCTCCTTCTGTTCATGTTTCTAATACTGTAAGACATAATCTAACGTTATCCATAAAAGTAAAGCCATTTGCTGTATCGAAGAAGCTTACAAAGCATTATTTCAATACTCTAATAGCTAATAGTTGTCACAGTATGCTGCTCATCCTCAGGAGATCTTACACTTGGACTGAACTGTTGCCTAAGGCAGGGGGCAACTTGTCTGACAAATGGAGTATGGGCCACACTACGCTGTCATGCTGGTTGTGCAGAGGGGACCCTCGGCGGTTTCAAAAGTTGCTGAACTAAACAAGAAAACACAAAAAAAGATGAGAATAAAATCCATTGTTTGCGGGTAAATTTGAAGGGTTTATTTATTTATTTATTTTGCAACATTTTGATGATCTTTTCAAGGACATTAGGCCTATTGGACTTTTTCCCTATTGGAGTTTAGGCTTGCAGAGCCAATGGTCATGGTGTAAACATGTGATATATGTATACAATATTTTGTCAAAAGTATTGGGACACCTGTCCTTACACGCACATGCACTTTAATGGCGTCCCAGTCTTAGTCCGTAGGGTTCAATATTGAGTTGGCCCACCCTTTGCAGCTATAACAGCTAAACAAGGTTTAGGAGTGTGTCTATGGGAATGTTTGACCATTCTTCCAGAAGCGCATTTGTGAGGTCAGGGACTGATGTTGAACGAGAAGGCCTGGCTCGCAGTCTCCGCTGTAATTCATCCCAAAGGTGTTCTATCGGGTTGAGGGCAGGACTCTGTGCAGGCCAGTCAAGTTCCTCCTCCCCAGACTCACACATCCATGTCTTTATGAATCATTTGGTAAAGGGGGGATTATGGTGTGTAAAAGCAGGCGTGCCATTACTTTTGAAAATATATGTGTGTGTGTGTATGTGTGTGTGTGTGTGTGTATATATATATCATATATGTCGATGCAATCTAAAGGACATAGTAGTACATTTTGCCTTTGTTGGGCAAGGTTACTGATACGCTTAGTTAGTGAAGTTAAGATTAGATTAGATATGCTTTCTCTATGTTTTATTTCAGGGCTCTGTGAGATGATGGTGTGTCAATATCATTGCATCTATTACCAGATCAGGTTCTGTGTTTACGATTTTGCCCACTAGGGGTGTTGTAGTACTTTTTGGCCACTAGGTGGCAACACAATAGCAAAATGAATTTATGGACTCTAAAACACTATATTTCAGTATTAAAGATTGCTATGTGTGGTTGAATTGTTGGAGGATCATCCCTGTGGAAATGCTCCAACCCTGCAATATCTATGCTGCTGATCTAACACAGTTTTTTTGTAGGCGAATAGTGACAAAGGATTTGCACTCGTGTTAATACTTTGAATGCACTAAAATTATTGTTCATTGATGCACTAACCATCTATTACCCCTGCCATGTCCCCTTAATCACTTGCCGACCGCCGTCGGCATATATACGTTGGCAGAATGGCATGGCTGGGCAAAGTAACGTACCCGTACGTTACTTTGAATTTCCCGCTGTGCGCATGTGCGCGCCTGCCACAAGCTCTGTAACCCTGCCCGCAGGACCCGCGGATTCGATCGCTGTGGGGATACCCGCAATCGTGTCACGGAGCTCAGCAACGGGGAGATGCTGTTTACATCGACATCTCCCCGTTCTACCTAATGACATGTCATCAGGAGCAGCGATCAGTGTCCATGTCATATACAGCCCATCCCCCAGACAGTTAGAAACACTCCCCTAGGAAACACTTAACCCCTCCCCGCCCCCTAGTGGTTAACCCCTTCACTGCACAGTGACATTTTTACAGTAATCAATGCAATTTTATAGCATTGATCGCTGTATTAATGCCAGTGGTCCCAAAAATGTGTCAAAATTGTCCGATGCGTCCACCATAATGTCGCAGTCATGATAAAAAAATCGATGATCGCCGCGATTACTAGTAAAAAAAAAATGTTAATAAAAATGTCATGAAACTATCCCCTATTTTGTAGATGCTATAACTTTTGCGCAAACCAATCAATAAACGCTTATTGCGATTTTATTAACAAAAATGTGTAGAAGAATACATATCGGCCTAAACTGAGGAAAAAAAAAAAGTTTTGATATTTTTGGGGGATATTTATTATAGCAAAAAGTAAATGCATTTTTTTCAAAATTGTCGCTATTTTTTGTTTCTAGCGCAATAAACAAAAAACGGCAAGAGTGATCAAATATCACCAAAAGAATGCTCTATTTGTGGGAAAAAAGGACGCCAATTTTGTTTGGGAGCCATGTCGCACGACCACGCAATTCTCAGTTAAAGCGATGCAGTGCCGAATCGCAAAAACTGCTCTGGTCAGGAAGGCGGTAAATCTTTCCGGGGGTGAAGTGGTTAACCACTTGCTTACTGGGCACTTAAACCCCCCTCCTGCCCAGACCAATTTTCAGCTTTCAGCGCTGATGCACTTTGAATGACAATTGCGCGGGCATACAACACTGTACCCAAATGAAATTTTTATCATTTTTTTCCCACAAATAGAGCTTTCTTTCGGTGGTATTTAATTACAGTTGGAAGTTTTATTTTTTGCTAAACAAACAAAAAAAGATGCAAAAAAATAAAAAAAATAAAAATCATGTTTAATAGTTTGTTATAAAATTTTGCAAACAGGTCATTTTTCTCCTTCATTGAAGTGCGTTGATGAGGCGGCACTGATAGGCTGCACTGATGGGCACTGATAGGCTGCATTGGTGGGCACTGATAGGCTGCACTGGTGGGCACTGATAGGCATAGTTAAGGCGGCACTAATAGGCACAGATAAGGCGGCACCGATGGGCACAGATAAGGCGGCACTGATGGGCACAGATAAGATGGCACGGATGGGTGGCATGGATGGGTGGCACGGATGGGTGGCACTAAGGGGCACTGATAGGTACCACTGATAGATGAAACTGATGGGCACTGATAGGTGGCACTGATAGGTGGCACTGCTGGGCACTGATGGGCGGCACTGCTGGGCACTGGTAGATGACACTGATGGGCACGGATATGTGGCACTGGGGTGCAGCACCTTTGTTGAGGCAGATTGTGGGCACTGCTGGGTGGCACTGTGGGCACTACTGGGTGGCACTGCTGGGTGGCACTGTGGGCACTGCTGGGTGGCACTGGGCACTGCTGGGTGGCACTATGGGCACTGCTGGGTGGCACTGACGGGGGGCCCTTATTTTTTAATAAGGTGGCACTGGCAGGGGGCAGGTGGGCACTGGCAGGGCTGGCCATGATCGGGACTGATGTCCCGATCACGGCCGCCGGTGATCGGCTCTTTTTTTTTCTCCTCGCGCTGTCAGCGCGAGGAGGAATAATAGCCGATTACCGGCTCCGTTGTATCACATGATCAGCTGTCATTGGCTGACAGCTGATCACGTGATAAGGGGTTGGGATCGACCCCTTGCTCGGATCAGTGATCAGGCGAGTCTCATAGACTCGCCGATCACAGAGCGCGCCGCGCGCGCCCCTCGTGCACGGGACGACGTCAATAGATGTAGTCCCGGCAAAGGAGGTCCGCGCTGTAGCCGTCATTCGGCTATAGCGCGGTCTCAAGTGGTTAAAGGAGAATTATACATAAAAATGATTAGTTTAACCCACAAGTGTTTTTTTTTTTTTTTTTTTACCACCACTATTCCTTTATATTGGCTTTTGAAATTTACAAATGCAGCAATTTAGAAATTGAAATTGAATGAAAGGTTTAGTACTTTTTTAAAGATAAGTAGTGCATTTTATATACAGTTATATAGATCAGACCAAAATGAGGGACAAATGAGGAGGAAAGAGGGACAGAGGGACATTGCTCCAAATCAGGGACAGTTGTGAGCTATGTATATTGACCCCAGAACATGTACAGTATATCAGCCATTGCAAACTGGTGTTTTTTTATTTTTTATGGCCACATGCATTACTGTTTTTAGTTTTAGCTAGAGTAGGGAAGAGTGAAAACCCTCTATTTTATAAAGTGATGGGAATTTCCTACAAACACAAACACAGTTGTCACTAGAACATTTGTTCCCATTGTATGATTAAGGCCCCTTTTCACACGGGACGGATCCGTAATGATCCGCCCCGTGATGATCCGCTTGCTCAGTGGGGATCGCTCCGTTTATCCGCACACTGTGCAGGGACCACCCTGTCAGATCTCCGCTCTCCTCTATGGGGATCGGATGAACACGCACCGTCTGTCCGTGTTCATCCGATCCGCTCTGCCGATGGATAGAAAAATAGGATTTTCCTCCGTCTGCAGAATCGGACCATTGCGGAGATGGACGATTATAGGGTGTCTGTGGATGTTCATCCGCAGACACCCGCTATCCCATAGGAATGCATGTATGTCCGTATTTCATCTGCAAATGGATGGATGAAATACGGACATACGTTCCGCATGTGTGAAAGGGGCCTTACACACTTCACACTTCAAAGCCTGAGTTTTTCTAAACTATTAAATCACATACGGGACATTGCTTAACTTCAATGAGATGTGGCTCATGTATTGTGTTCTCCTTTCTCTAAAATCTTTCCCCTACAATGCCCCTGAAATCCAGAGGCTGTAGTCCTCTGGTGAGGCAGGGGTTAATAGAACTAAGGGACTGTCACAGGCACTCCTAAGGAGAGACTATGTCCACCCTTTCCAAACCTCTCCTCCATTCATAAAAGTAATTACTACAGCTTCTATGGATGAAACAGGATCTGTGAATGGAAGGGTGGACCTATCAATCATAATAGTGCTTTTAGTTATAGGTTTAAAGTAATACTAAAGTCTTGTTTTTTCATTTAAAAATAACAAACAAGTTATACTTACCTCTTCTGTGCAGTGGTTTTGCACAGAGCAGGCTAGATCCTGCCCTTCTCAGTTCCCTCGCGGGTGATCCTGGCCCCTCCCTCCAGCTCCAGCTGAGTGCCCCCACAGCAAGCAGCTTGTTGCGAGGGCACTGTTCTGTGTGTCCATTCAGACACAGGGGCTGAGCAGCTTGGCCCCACCCCCTCTCTCGCCTCATTGGCTGACTGACTTTAATTGACAGCAGCAGGAGGCAACAATGGCACAGCGCTGCTGTCACAGCCAATGAGGAGGGAGAGTCACAGACATTCGAGACTCTCGTGCAACATCTCTGGAACAATATGGGGCTCAGGTAAGTGTTAGGGGGGCTGATGCACACTGAAGGTTTTAGTTATCTTAACGCATAAAATGCATTAAGATAAAAAGCCTTCTGTCTGCAGCAGCCCACCTCAGCCGCTCTAACACTTGCCTGAGGTCCCTCTCTGTCCAGCGATGTCCACGAGTGTCTCAGCCCTCTGAGATTCTCCTTCCTGATTGGCTGAGACACAGCAGCGGCACCATTGGCTCTTGCTGCTGTCGATCAAAGTCAGTTGGCCAATCAGGGGATAGAGGAGGTGGGGCCGGGTCGGGGTTGGTGTCTGAATGGACACAGTGACTCAGCTCAGGTGCCCCCATAGCAAGCTGCTAGCTGCGGGGGCACTGAACAGGAGAAAGGGGCCAGGATCACAGAAGAGGGGCCAGAGAAGAGGAGGACCGGGGCTGCTCTGTGCAAATCCACTGCACAAAGGAGGTACGTATAGCATGTTTATTATTTTTATAGGAAAAAAAAAACGAGACTTTACAATCACTTTAAGCCTGGTGGAATTAGCCTCTGCCTACTTATAGGCCTTGGATTTTTCAACAGCGTAATCTCTCTGCATAATCCCCTGACCCCATCTAATTCCTGTTCACATGGGAGCTTTTGGTGTTCCATGTGTTCCAGCTCTTCCTGTAAGATTCTTCATAATTTAAAGTAAACAATATAGCAGGGAGAGTGGAAGCCCCTCTAATGACCACAGCACAGGTGCAGACCCACGAATACAGAGATCACAGCAAAGCTGGTCGAGACATTCCCAAAAAAGACTTGCAGCTGAAATTGCAGTGAAAGGAAGTTCTACAAAGTTTTGACTCAGGGGGGCGCCATACAAATACACGCCACACTTTTAAGATATTTATTTGTAAAAATTCCAATAAAATACATTTACGTTTTTGGTGGTAACATGACAAAATGTAGAAAATCTCAAGGGGTATGAATAATTTTTCAAGGCACAGTGGGTGTCATTTTAACCTAAATATCTGTTTTGGGTTGATCGAGCCTTTAAAATTCTGTTCTGCTGTACTTGCACAATTTCTCAGAGGATATAATGAACACGTTTTTTTCTTGTGCATAGCAGGAAATGAAGGATTTGTGAAAAAATAGGGAAGCTTTATGTCAGTCCTTAGGGGAGAGTGTGGCTTAAATCTTGATTCCATTCTTTCATTAAAGCGGAGGTCCACCCTAAAGTGGACCTTCCGCTCATCGGAACCCCCCCCCCCCCCCCGGCGCCACAATTGGCACCTTTCAGGGGGGAGGGGGTGCAGATACCTATACAGTACAGGTATCTGTACCCACTTCCGGGATAGCTCTCTGCGGAAAGGGGCGTATATTACGCCCCTTTCCGCAAGTGCCCGCCCCTTCCCGCAAGTGCCCCGCTGCCTGCTGGGAAAACACACAGATCCCAGAGGCAGCGGGGACCGTCCTTATTGCGCAGCGCGGCTCGCGTTTTTTTTTTTTTTTTTTTAAAGCCAGCAGCTACAAATACTGCAGCTGCTGACTTTTAAAATAGTGACACTTACCTGTCCAGCGCGCCCGCGATGTCGGCACCCGAATCCGATCTGTAGATCGTATCTCGGGTGCTGCCGCCGCCATCTTGGGTATGGGAATCAGGAAATGGAGCCTTTCGGCTTCATTTCCCGGTTCCCTACTGCGCATGCGCAGTAGGGAACCGGGAAATGAAGCCGAAAGGCTCCATTTCCTGATTCCCATACCCAAGATGGCGGCGGCAGCACCCGAGATACGATCTACAGATCGGATTCGGGTGCCGACATCGCGGGCGCGCTGGACAGGTAAGTGTCACTATTTTAAAAGTCAGCAGCTGCAGTATTTGTAGCTGCTGGCTTTAAAAAAAAAAAAAAAAAACGCGGAGTCCCGGTGGACTCCCGCTTTAACAAGGGATGGTGGTTATAATATCTTGCCCAGGGCATCCTGGAGAGAAGGGAGTTTTTGAAAGTCTGTGAGTGTGTACGGATGTGCAGTCTATTTTCTCCACTGCAGGTGGTGCTCAGCGGCATTACAGAGGGAGAAGAAGTAAAGAGGAACCTAGTTCTTCTATGGTTTCTTGGGTCACAGAGGGCAGCTATCCGATTGGATACTGGTGCCCCATCTGGCTCTGGCGGCCATCTTAGGTAAGGCAGAGTTTACTTAAGATCCTCACTCCCATGCATTTTGGGTTTGGCTATAGCAACAAAAAATTGACATAGTGCATACATAGGAATAGAGCCCTATCATTGGTATCAGTGGGAGGACTAGTGCCCCATCATTGGTGTTCGTGTGAGGACTAATGTCTTATCATTGGTATCAGTGGAAAACCCTGCTGAGACCCTGTGTGTTCAGTGGCTACTGCTCTGCCAAACCTGTTGGAGATATAGAGAAACACAATGCCATAGATGTCCTACCAGTTCAAAAGGTTCCTGATGAATGGTCCCTGCCTCCTCTTGTGCTGGAGCCTCCAGCCCCTACAATTTCGGAAGGAGAAGGCCCCAGTAGAGTATCTACAGATAGTCCAGAAGCCCCTGCGGGCCCAGATGACTGTCTCGACTCATCATAGAAGTCAGCCTTGAGTCCAGGTGAAGGGGTTATGATTGACCCTTTTGATCTCCATACACCTGAGGCTTCGGATCTTCAGGCTAAAGATGACTACCTGAGAAAAGACTCTAGCGGGGACATGGAGGTCTATAGCCCCATGTGGTCTAACCATGACCAGCTTCCTAACAAATACCCTCATTATGTTAAAAAAAACAAAGAAATGCTGGATGGCCGCACTCTGATACAACACCTTTATTTAAATCCATTAAAATGCATATGGTCACATGAGGTACAGGAACAGAATGGCTGACATGTTTCACACCGCTTATAGGTGCTTACTCATAGCTAAAGGAAAACAGAATGATTGTGCACAGTGTCAATCTCAATGTCCATTTTTTGATATCCATACTAATATACAGTATGTCACAAAAGTGAGTACACCCCTCACATTTTTGTAAATATTTTATTATATCTTTTCATGTGACAACACTGAAGAAATGACACTTTGCTACAATGTAAAGTAGTGAGTGTACAGCTTGTATAACAGTGTAAATTTGCTGTCCCCATAAAATAACTCAACACAGCCAATAATGTCTAAACCGCTGGAAACAAAAGTGAGCATAGTCCTAAGTGAAAATGTCCAAACTGGGCCCAAAGTGTCAATATTTTGTGTGATCACTATTATTTTCCAGCACTGCCTTAACCCTCTTGGGCATGGAGTTCACCAGAGCTTCACAGGTTTCGCTGGAGTCCTCTTCTACTCCTCCATGATGACATCACAGAGCTGGTGGATGTTAGAGACCTTGCACTCCTCCCCCTTCCGCTTGAGGATACCCCACAAATGCTGAATAGGGTTTAGGTCTGGAGACATGCTTTGCCAGTCTATCACCTTACACAAAAGGTATGGACCAACCAGGCCACAATCCACCCGTCGAGACAGAAGCTGCCACACCTGAGACCTTCTGCTATTACTCATTGTTGTTATAGACTGTGAGTGGTCTCAGACGGGTTGTCTTCCCATTGGGCTTGTTGTATTTTGCCGAACTTCAACTACAATATATTTCTGTTCTCTGCACTTGGACTCTGAATGTATTCTGCTGATGTACCACGCTGCAAGTGGCCTATGAATTTTTGATTTAGAGCAAGGATCTCCAAACTTTCTAAATAAAGGGCCAGCATACTGTCCTTTAGACATTATGTTGCTGGGAGTAGAAAATGTCCCAGCATCACTGAGGTAAACAATGCCTCAGGTTTGTTGGTCATTGGGAGAATTTAATTTTTTTTTTAAATAGTGCTTACATAGGGTTTAGTAGGAATAGTGGAAAATACCATTGTGGTATCAGTGGGAGGACTAATGCCCCATTATTGATATCAGTGTGAGGAATAGTGCCCCATCATTGATGGTAGTGGGAGGACTAATGCCCCATCATTGGTGTCAGTGGGGGGAATAGGGCCCCATCATTGATGTTAGTGGGAGGACTAACACCGCATCATTGGTATCAGTGGGAGGGATAGTGCCCCATCATTGATGTCAGTGGGATGACTAATGTACCATTGTTAGTATCAGTGGGGGAACTAGTGCCCCAATATTGGTATTAGTGGGAGGAATAGTGCCCCATCATTAGTATCAGTGGAAAGAATAGTGCCCCATCAGTGGTATTAGTGGGAGGACCAATCTCCTATCATTGGTATCAGTGGCAGAATTTAGACTCGGCTGTTCGTGTCAGTGGAAAAAATAGTGCCCCATCACTGGTATTAGTGGGAGGACTAATGTCCCATCATTGGTATTAGTGGGAGAGATAGTGCCCCATCATTGTTGGTAGTGGGAGGACTAATGCCCCATCATAATCTGCTATCACTGGTGCCAGTGGCGGGTTTTAGGCCCAGCTGTCACTTTCCCCGACTTGTTCATGCCCCGACTTGTTCATGCCCGACTTAGTTGGGGGTAGGCGGAACACTTTGGTGGGGGTGGGTCAGTCAGACCCCTTGACCTTTGACCTCTGGGGAACACGCCTGCTGACCTTTGACCTTTGGGGGAGGTCCCTATTCCAATCCCTAAGTCCTAACCTTGTTCTTCTTGGGGAAACCCTAACCCTCTAACCCCAACCCTAACCCTAATCATTTGGTCCTCATGCCGCAGTTTGGAAACCACTTATTTGGAGCTCTGCAATAAGGAGAATTTGTAAGCTTGTGAGACAATTATCATTGTTTGAGTTGGTGAGTGAAGATGAGATGAATAAACCTGATGATGGGTTGCACTGACCTATGTCATGGCGAGCGTTGCCATCCAATAATAAGCTTTCTTGATCATACATCACGGGACACAGGAGCTTCATTACATAGTGGGTTATATAGGCACCTCTGGTGATTGGACACTGGTTGACCCTAATTAAGGAGAATTCCTCCCCTATATAACCCCTCCCATCTGGGAGGCACCTCAGTTTTTTCACCAGTGTCTGGGTGATGGTCACGTAAAACTTAGCTCTATGCAGGTCCCTGCGAGGGCCGAAAGGGCTACAACAAACCGGATCCATACCTCGGGCCGATATTTGACTCCCAAGATGGTATGGTACCCGGGCCTCGTCTGCCGAAGAAGCGAGGTTTTGCCTGTAAGTCCTCTCCATTGGAAGACTGGGCTCTGGGAAAACCAGACTTGGGGTACTGTTTATACAGAGCGCCCGAAAGTTTCTGGCAGAGCTTTCTACATGGCCCAGGTGGGAGGTTCTTTTCGTAAGAGCCCCAGATATACCTGAAGGTTGGCTAGCAATACCCGCCGTGATGGGTGAAGGCTGGAATTGGTCTGGTTCAGCAATTCCTGCGGCGGGGACAGGTAAGGGAAGTCATCCTGTATATTTAAATATATGAATGGATTTCTTCATTGTGAGTAGTTGTATGTCTTACCTGGTTTCCACCACTAGAGGGATTAAGAGCAGCCTGATGCACACTTACATGCCTTTCAATACAACACGCTCAGTGAAAGCCTGGTTTCTCCAGCTACTCACGCCTCCATTGCAGTCCCTGCCACAGATGAAGGTAAACAGGGGTCCCACGCAGTTCAGGGGTCCCACGCTGCTCCGTTTTGGGTTCTCCCCCCCCCCCGGATTCCGCGGTCCTCGTGCACACGCGCGCCGGGTGCGCTCCCGGCCTTATGGAGGAGGGGGGGGGGGTGTGGTTGCGAGCCGTGCACATCAGTGTGCACGGCGCTGTACTGCGCAGGCGCCAGGCGGCAGTTTTAAAAGCCCAGAGCGTCAGGGGACTGTAACTGGAGACACAGGAGCTGTGGGCAGTAAGCATCCGTGGGGATTGGATCCAGGCAAACCTTAAGACACCTACTCAGCGTCAGGTTGTGCAGTTTAAGTATATATTTATTTATTGTGAGACTTTAAGCGCAACAGTGATCGCACTTGTACTAGTACCTCTGCTTTGTAGCTTAGTACTATGTCTCCTCGTAAGAGGATCTCAGGGGGAGGTAATAAGAGCACTGGCAAGTCACCGCCTAGGTCCAGGGGTTCCAAAAGTGCCTGTAAATTACCATCCCCCTCTGCAAGACTGGAGCCAGCCTCTCAAGACGAGTCAGTGCACCTGTCAGGTTTTGCAGCCTCTCCTAATGTCGCAGCCCCGGTTTATGTCACTGAGGACTCCCTTAGGGCTACATTGGAGGGTTTTGAAGGGAGAATCATGAATTTTATTTCTGCTTCCCTAAAAGATAGCAGGAAAAGGGGTAGATCCCCTCCCTCTGCTGAAATCCCTCTCTTGGATAGTTTTTCTGAAAATGAGGAGGGATCCCTATCTTTGGATAGGGATCATGAGCAGTCGGATGAGTCAGAGGAAGAAGAGATAGTCCCCTCCTCCCAGGCACTCAGAAAGCAGGTGCAGTATTATACTGAATTGGTGCGTACCACATTCAGAATGCCTGCTGCTAAGGTCGCTACGTCCTCTGTTTCTTCCCTGGGAGTCAGGAAAGCCCCACAGACTGCCTATTCCTTCCCAATTCATCCTTTAATGGATAAATTGATGTATGAGGATTGGGGACATCCCGATAAACTGTTTATTCCTCCCAAAAGGTTTTCCATGCATTATCCTGTGGAGGAAAGTTTCACCAAGAAGTGGGGGGTCCCATCTGTCGATGCGGCTGTTTCTTGTGTGAATAAAAACCTAACTTATCCTTTGGATAATGCGCAGGTATTCAAGGATCCAACTGATAAAAGGCTGGAAACCTTATTAAAAACCTCCTTTTCCATAGCTGGCGCTGTGGTGCAACCTACAGTCGCAGCAGTGGGGTTGTGTCAGTTCCTCAAGGAACAGGTTAAACAGATGTTTGGACTCCTTCCCAGTGAGGAAGTAGAAAATTATGCAGAATTGCCTCACATCCTGTGTTTCATAATTGATGCGATTTTGGATTCTGTCCAACAAGCATCACGTTTGTCCCTCATGTTGGTACACATGCGTAGGGCCCTATGGCTAAAGAATTGGGCTGCTGAGCTGTCATGCAAAAAGCATTTGACTGGGTTCCCGTTTAAAGGGGAGGGTTTGTTTGGGGAAGAATTAGATAAATTCGTCCAAAATATTTCAGGAGGTAAGTCTACTCTCCTTCCAGTCAAAAGGAGCAAGCGTCCTTCATTTAGGCGTGCTCTCTCTCCCGAAGCATCAAGCTCTAAACAGTGGCGACGGCCTTCTCAGTCCTCCTCTGCTAGAAAGGCTCAAGGCCGAGCCCAGGGACAGAAAAAGACTTGGGGGCGAAAGCCTGCCAAGCAGAGCCCCAAAACCTCATTGTGAAGGGGCGCCCCCGCTCGGCAGAGTGGGGGGAAGGCTCCTGCAGTTTGCAGGCGCCTGGCGGGAAGAGATTCAGGACAAGTGGGTGATCTCTTCAGTATCTCTGGGCTACAAGCTACAGTTTCAGGAGATTCCACCTTCTCGTTTCCTAAGGTCAAGGATCCCCAGGGATCCAGTAAAGCAAAAACCGCTATTCCTAGCCTTAGATCAATTACTATCCCAGGGTGTGATAGTAGAAGTGAGCCCGAAAGATCAGGGTTCAGGGTTTTATTCAAATCTCTTCACCGTTCCAAAACCAAATGGAAGTGTCAGACCTATCCTGGATCTGAGAGACCTAAACCGGTTTTTACACATCCAGACCTTCCGAATGCAGTCAATCCGCACTGTGGTCTCCTCCCTGCAAGGGGGAGAGTTCATGGCATCAATAGATATCAAGGATGCATATCTCCATGTGCCAATTTTTCCCGCACACCAGAAATTTCTAAGGTTCGCGGTAGAGCGGCGCCATTTTCAATTTGTAGCCTTGCCGTTCGGGCTTGCTACAGCCCCTCGAGTCTTCACAAAGATTCTGGACCCTCTCTTAGCAATCTTAAGAGTTCAGGGTATAGCTGTCATGGCTTATCTAGGCGACTTGCTTCTCGTGGAGAGAACTGCAGCGTTCCTAAGTCGCAGCGTCACCAAAACGCTAGAACATCTAGAACGCCTAGGTTGGATTATAAACCTAGAAAAGTCGTCCCTACAACCGACTACCAGGTTGGAATACCTAGGTATGATTATCGACACCGCTCAGGGCAGGGTGTTTCTTCCAAGGCTAAAGGCCTTGGCCATTGGAGATCTGGTGCGCCTGATTCTGGGCAGAAGATCTTCCTCCATTCGGTTGTGCATGAGACTATTGGGAAAGATGGTCGCCTCCTTCGAGGCCGTCCCATTTGCCCAGTTCCACTCAAGGCCTCTGCAAGGATGCATCCTTGCGGCTTGGAACAGGAAGCCCCAATCCCTGGATCTTCCTATGCGTTTATCCCCCGGGACACGCAAAAGTCTTGTCTGGTGGTTACAAACCAGGAATTTGCTGAAAGGCAAAACTTTTCTTCCTCTCTCATGGAAGATTATCACAACAGATGCCAGCCTGACAGGCTGGGGAGCTGTATTGGAGGGAACGTGCTCGCAGGGGAATTGGTCTGCGACCGAAAGTCTACTGCCCATAAATATCTTGGAGATTCGGGCAGTTTACATGGCACTCATAGAGTGGTCTTACAGACTGCGAGGTTTCCCGGTTCGGGTTCAGTCCGACAATGCCACCGCAGTGGCTTATATCAATCACCAGGGCGGTACCAGAAGTCTGGTGGCCCAAAAGGAGGTGAATCGCATACTTGTCTGGGCAGAAAAGCATGTTCCGTGTCTTTCTGCAGTCTTCATCCCAGGAGTGGAGAATTGGCAGGCGGATTTTCTCAGCCGCCAGCAATTGTGCCCAGGAGAGTGGGCTCTGCACCCTGACGTGTTTCAGAACATATGTCACAAGTGGGGCACTCCAGACGTAGATCTGTTTGCATCCAGGTTCAACAGGAAACTGGACAAGTTTGTGTCAAGGACAAGAGATGCACTTGCTCAGGGGTCAGATGCTCTGACGGTTCCCTGGGATCAGTACAATCTGATCTATGCCTTCCCCCCGAGCCCGCTACTGTCGCGGTTCCTGGGAAGGGTCAAGAGGGAGACGAAGTCGGTCCTTTTGGTGGCCTCGGCTTGGCCCAGGCGACCATGGTATGCAGAAATCATGAAGTTGGCAGTAGGCAGGCCATGGACCCTCCCTCTCCGGCCAGATCTGCTCTCACAGGGTCCAATCTACCATCCTGCTTTACGCAGTCTGAATTTGACGGTTTGGCTGCTGAGACCCGCATTCTGAGAGACCGTGGCCTTTCGGGGCCAGTCCTTTCTACTCTGGTCAATGCCAGAAAGCCGGCCTCCAGGCGTATTTATTACAAAATCTGGAGGACATATGTTTCCTGGTGTGAACTCAGGAAGTGGCATCCTAGAAAGTATGTCATTAACAGAATCTTGGCCTTTCTCCAGTCAGGCCTAGAAATGAATTTGGCCATAAGCACTATCAAAGTGCAGATTTCGGCCCTGTCGGTATTTTTTCAAAAACCGCTTGCATCACATTCCCTGGTACAGGCTTTTATCCAGGGGGCTATGCGGACAAAACCGCCAGTTAAACCTCCGGTATGCCCATGGGATCTGAATTTGGTTCTCTCGGCCTTACAGGGGCAACCATTTGAACCTTTGCATCTAGCTTCTTTAGCTCTCCTGACTAAAAAGCTGGTCTTCTTAGTAGCCATATCCACGGCTAGAAGAGTATCAGAGTTGGCAGCTCTTTCCAGTAAAGAGCCGTATTTAATTATCCATAAGGACCGGGTGGTTATGCGTCCCAACAGGTCCTTTCTACCTAAGGTGGTTTCGGGTTTCCATTTGAATCAGGATGTAATCCTACCATCCTTTTTTCCGGACCCTCAGTCCACAGAGGAAGAGTCTTTACACACTTTGGATGTGGTTAGAGCAATCAGTGTTTATCTTCAAGCAACTTCTGAGATAAGAAAGACTGATTGTTTATTTATTCTGCCGGAAGGCCCCAGAAAGGGTCAGGCTGCGTCAAAGTCCACCCTCTCAAGGTGGATCAGACAAGTTATTTCTCAGGCCTATGGCTTAAAGGGGAAGATTCCTCCTTTTCAGGTGAAAGCGCACTCTACTAGGGCTGTAAGTGCTTCTTGGGCAGTGCATCACCAGGCCTCCCTGGCTCAGATCTGTAAGGCTGCGACTTGGTCATCAGTCCACACATTCACCAGATTCTATCAGGTGGATGTCAGAGGGCAAGAGGATACCGCCTTCGGGCGCAGTGTACTGCAGGCTGCAGTTTGGGTCCTCAGGTCCCTGGCGGTCTATGTTTATGATCTGTGTCTCCCTCCCCTCAATCTGAGCATTGCTATGGGACATCCCACTATGTAATGAAGCTCCTGTGTCCCGTGATGTATGATCAAGAAAATGGGATTTTTATATACAGCTTACCTGTAAAATCCTTTTCTTGAGAGTACATCACGGGACACAGGGCTCCCGCCCCTCTTGAGTTTTACGTGGTTTCTTATTGCTTTGCTACAAAACTGAGGTGCCTCCCAGATGGGAGGGGTTATATAGGGGAGGAATTCTCCTTAATTAGGGTCAACCAGTGTCCAATCACCAGAGGTGCCTATATAACCCACTATGTAATGAAGCTCCTGTGTCCCGTGATGTACTCTCAAGAAAAGGATTTTACAGGTAAGCTGTATATAAAAATCCCATTTTTTGTAGCATGCAACAATACGCATTAACGTGCGTCAACACATGTTAATATGTGTTTTGATTCGTTTCCATTTGTTTAAATGGAAAATGCATAGGTACAGGTATAATTTACCCTTTAATATCTTGTTCTGCCATACTTGCACATGCTCTTGAAGGATGTAAATGTCATCTCGTGGGAACTACTGCATACACACATGGATTTCTTAAGCCTCATACAAACGGTCGGACTTTGTACAAACTTTTCCGTGGACTTTTGTACAAAGGGCGTGGTCCACAAGTTTGTATTGCATACACACGGTCGGACTTTTTTACAACAAACACGAACGTAGTGACGTCACAACGTACTGACGCCACTTCAAAAGAGGACGTTCAATGACTCCAGCGCCACCTTTGGTCAACTTCTGTATTGTAGTCTGATCTTTTGCATTGGTTCTGAGCATGCGTGTTTGTACCTTGTACAAAAGTCCGATGCTTTTGCGTACACACGGTCAGACTTTGCTCCATCGGACTTTTGTTGCCAGAAAGTTTGTCCGTTCGCACAGCCAACAAAAGTCAGATGAAAACAGAAAAAGTTTGTCCGATGGAGCGTACACACAGTCGGATGTTGCTCCAAAACAGCTAATTTTCATGTTTGTTGTCAAAAAGTCCGACCGTGTGTACGGGCCTTTAGTCTGTGTCAGAAGTTGAACATTCTTTTGTCAGCTGTGGGTAACTCTAGACAGCTGCAGGGAGATAAAGTGACAAAAAAAGAAACCAAAAAACTTCCACCTTTCCCACTAAACACAATACATATTTAAATAGCTATAGAAACTTAACAGAGAAAAACATGGTTTGCAGAAAGTTGTAGAAACGTGGAGCACCCCTTTAAGCCCCATGTCATAACACAACCACCTGTGCGTCACGACATAACAAAAAGTCGTATTTGCTGTGTCTTTCAGTTGCTAAGTGTTTTTCCTCCAACCACGGCTGTTATGAGTGATTTACAGCATATGAAATCAATTGCACGCTGCAAGGACATTCTGATTGGTGTATTGTTTTACCTTTCCTTGTACGGACTGGGGGCCAACCTAACCTGCTCTGATGCAGTTGCTAGTCTGCGCACAACAGATGCCCTGCGAGAGCCAATCGGTCCCAAAATATCTCGCAGCCAATGATTAGGTTGCAATGTGCAGAGAGCAGGGAGAGCTGGTTAGGGTTACACACAGTGCTCGGGGATTCTGGCTGGCAGTCACACGCTCGGGGTCCTTGTTACGTTTTTAACAGGGTTCTCTCGATCCCACAGGCAAAATGGTCATCAAGGTCTTTGTTGCCACTGTGGCAGGATCCACTGCGGTAAGTCTGGGTTACGTTTTTTTTTTTTTTTTTATATATTTTTTTTGTGTTTTTTAGTTGCTACTAAAAGTAAAAAAAAAATTGAAAGAACACTACTGTATGTACATCACAGAAAAATCAGAAACTTAAAAATAATCTATCCTTTTTGTAGATCCTTTAGAGTTCCAGGTTTCTAGGTCCTCTTCGCTTATATTTGAGGAATTTGAAGTTATTTTTGCTTTTATTTTATTCCTATTTTATATCTTATTTTATTATACTTTATCATACTCTAAAATACTCAAAATTACTCAGTTAGAATGGGTTTTTGACAAGGAATCTAGAATTGTTAAAATGTTAAACAGTAAAATGGTCCAACGATTCATCCATGCTTACGTTAAGAGTACAAATTATTATTATCAGATGATCCGCACATATTGTACTTACCATTCTTCCAATATAAGCGTTATTTGACACATTCTGTATGATAACCTCTTGTTTGTACAAATTATCCAGAAAGCAATAAAAAAAATTATGTAAAAAATAAATAAATAATAATCTATAGGGTCACTTTTACGGCTGAGATGGTGGATTGGACTTGGACCAGCATTTGCTGAGCCTGTATTCAGTTATAATGTATCTTCCATAGGAATTATTTACCACTTGCCGACCAGCCGCCGCAGTTTTAGTGCTCATGCACACGGGCGTTTTAAAAAAGTGGCTGCAAAGCTAGCTCTGACACCTGGAAAAATCAGCGTTAAAAACTCGATTTTTACCGCGTTTTGCATTGGCGTTTTTGCGTGTTTTTGAGCGTTTTTTAGCGTTAGCGTTAAGTAGTGTTTCCCAAATTTCCCACAATGCCACAGAAAACAAAGAAAATATGTTACGCGTTTATGCGCGTTTTTGCGTGTTTATGCGCGTTTTTCCGCGATTCACGTTTTTACAGCTCTAGCTCCATGCCACGGGACACACTGGTCTTGGGTTTTTTTTACAGCTAAAAAACGCCTATGCCATTTGCAGCTCAAAAACGCCTAGGTGGGCATGAAGCCATAGACTAACATGGACAGCCGTTTTTAAGCTGCAAAAAAAAGCTCAAAAAAGTGGCTGTAAAAACGTCCGTGTGCATGAGGCCTTACTGTGGCAGAATGGTACGGCTGGGCAAAACGACGTTATGTAACGTCGCTTCGCCCTGTGGCCACTAGGGGCGCTACTCGCCCCCTGGAGCCGATGCAAGTGCCCGACGCTCGCGATCACCGCCGGGCTCCTGCGAATGCTGGTGACACACCGAGAACCAGGATTTGTGTGTGTAAACACACACTTTCCAGTTCTCTGAGGGGAGAATAGACTGATCATCTGTTTATACTATAGTATGAACAGCGAATTGTCATCTCCCCTACACAGTCCCCTCTCCCCCCTTTAGAACACGGTGAGGGAACACAATTAACCCCTTGATCGCCCCCTAGTGTTAACCCCTTCCCTGCCAGTGAAATTTTTTTCAGTAATCAGTGCATTTTTATAGCACTGATCACTGTATAAATGCCAATGGTCCCAAAAATGTGTTAAAAGTGTCCGATGTGTCTGCCATAATGCCGCAGTTTGAATAAAAATCGCAGATCGCTGCCATTACTAGTAAAAAAAAAATAATAATAAAAATGCCAATAAACTATCTCCTATATTGTAGATGCTATAACTTTTGCGCAAACCAATCAATATACGATTATTGCAATTTTTTTTTTTTACCAAAAATATGTGGAAGAATACATATCGGCCTAAACTGAGGAAAATTTTTTTTTATATATTTTTGGGGGATATTTATTATAGCAAAAAAAATTTTTTCAAAATTGTTGCTCTTCTTTTGTTTATAGCGCAAAAAATAAAAACCACAGAGGTAATCAAATACCACCAAAAGAAAGCTCTATTTGTGGAGTGCAACGCCGTACTACCGTGTAATTGCCAGTTAAAATGACGCAGTGCCGAAACACAAAAAGTGCTCTGGTCAGGAAGGGGGTAAAATCTTCCGGGGCTGAAGCGGTTAAGCAAACATTTTCCTCTTTCCAGCTGCTTATTCAATGCTTTGCCGTCATTTAAAAAAATTATGATTATTTCTGCCACCTCTGACATCTTTGTGGGATTTGCTTATTTCTGATCTCGGTAATTAATTTGATTAGATTACATTACATATATATGTGTACAGTGGACAAGATATGAAAATCTTCTGACTTGTTGGTTCATATTTGTTGGACTATTAATGCCGGGAATGTTCCTAAAGCGCGCTGTCAAATGTTTTGTAAATCTAGTTGAATTCAGGCAGAGAAATATGGGAATATATTTTTATGGAGCACCCCATAATGAGGCTTTACCCCCCCCCCCCCCCCGATTAGTACACACACAGCCAGGTGCACAGCATTTTCTCCACTTTTACTGGTTCGAGTGGAACGGTCTATGGGTGTCTTTTTAGGCTGGTTGCACACATGTCTGGCTGCGGTTTGCAGTTCGGCGCATTGCTGTTCACCGGTTTAGGTACAATTCAGATGGGGTCCGGTTCCCACCTGAAAATGTACAGGAATCTTTTCAAAACTGCACTGCGGCCACCCCCCGGACATGTGTGAACCGGCTCCATTGAGAGACGGTCACATACACATGGTATGCAAATTGGATGCGGGTAAAAATGCATCCAATTCCCATATATGTGAACCCAGCCTCAGGGTTTTATTGGAACGATGAACTTGGATGGGATGAGGTACCCCATGGAGTACCCCAAGAAAAATAATGTTGAACCGCCCACCATGATGACTTCTTCTCTATCTTACTGAGCTGTAAAAATGTCCCACAGAATATTTAATGCTGACAGCCACTAACTTCTGGCACTGGGTTCATCTACTCACACGGCCACAGGATCATCGGTTGCCTCCTCCCGATATCCACCGTGCATTCCTCAGTGAGACACAGACTCACACCACCATAGGACAGTTGGACACCTTTCCCTTAACTTTCTCCTGGCAATCTCCAGACCCAAACAACCCCAGGACTAGGCCAGCTAAAGCCTCAGATAGGTGCTCAATGTCTTCCAGATGGCACCTTCAGTAATCCTGCCCCAGGGGCAGATTCCCTGCACAGGTGTCTCTTCCAGCAAGACTGGACCCAGGAACTCTCTCCCTCTCTTCTAGACTTCAGTCTATTTATGGGCTCTCCAGACACCTACTGGACACACCTGCTCTGGGGATTGGCTAGACTCCCCATACATTTTCAAGCTGCTCTCCCATTCTTCCTCCCACTGTAATTCTAGAATCCTCTAGAATGCAGAGGGAAGCAATCAGTCCAGCAGCCTGTGAAACACTGAACAGACTAGAACAATTGATCCCTGATCCACAGGATCTAACTAACTTTACATAACAACCTACACTAACTGGAAGGGCACTCCATCTTATTCGGAAGAGCAGATCCTGACATTGGGATCCCAGGAATCCTTTTTTGGTGAAGAGGATTCCAGCACTGGAGAGGGGTGCGTTCAAACATTGAGCTACCTTTACATAATAGAAAGGGGTTGGTGTTAGGGTAACAGGGAGAGGAAGTATTATAGTTAATGTTAGGTTTAAAGAAAGGGTTAGTTGGGGGTTTAAGGGGGGGGGGGGGGTTAGTACTATGGTCCCAGAGAGGGTTAGTGTGATAACTTTAGGATTAACTTTAGGGTTACAGATAATGCCGGGGATACAGGGCAAGTGTAAGGGTTACAGGGAATGTTAAAGGTGACCAAAAACAACGATAATACAATATATTGCAACTTACCAACCATTAGATGTGATGGCTGCATTCATTTTCTCTTTTAGGCTTTTCCCCCCTCTATTTTCACCTGGTGATCAGGTCAGTAACACACATCTGTTTTAGAGTGCCCCCACTCTGGATGAAGGAGCACAGGGGGCACCTTTTGGACAGCAGCAGTCTAGGGGGGATACACTAACAGATTGAAGTCAAACTCCAGCTCACACTTTATAATCAGGGACAGCAAACAGCTTTTTTTTTCCTTTAGGGATAAAGCTTTTACATAAATAAATAAAAGGTGGTTAAATGGTTTGTCTCATCCCTGTAAACTGATAGATTTGGAAGAGAACTTGTTCTTTTGAAAAACAATAGACTTACTGGTCAGATCACCAGATGAAAAAAAAAAGAAAGCCTAAAAAAGAAAACGAATGCAGTCATCATATTTAAGAATTAGTAAGCTGTAACATATTCAATGTTTGACATTGGGTTTAATACTGCTTTTACTTTTGGGCTACAATAATGTAGCGCCGGCTCCTGAAGAGCATGCGCTATGTGTTTTTTTTCATTTAACATTCCTATAACCGCAGTTTGATTTTGGGTTCAATTACACCAAATTATGGTCTCATTACCAGTCTGGCTGGATTGCACTGGGTTCTGCTTGGCTATGGGTGGTGCTGTCATCCCTAGCAAGTGTGAGAACGCAGTTCAGCTGGGCGCATTGCATGCCAATTCTTTCTCGGAACCAGCTCAGTGGGAGTGTCATCTTGCTGTGCATTCTGGGAGAGGGTACTTAAGGTACTGACATCACGTGCTTCTGGGTTCCTGTCCAGAAGATTTTTCTGTCTGCTTGGTCCTGGTCCTCCTAACCAGCCCCCATGGCTCTCCTGGCCTGGGGTGTGGATCCACCCAAGTCTGAGTCTCGGGGCTGGCTAGCCCGAGGCAAAGAAACTGGAAGGAGGGATTCGGAGGTGGTCCGGTGCCGTCTCATCTGTGGAGAGGCCCGGCAACTGGAGAAGCAATCAGGGGAGGACTCTTCGGGAGAAGGCCGTGCAGAAGGCTGGCTTCTCAGAAAGAGCCTGGAGGCTTAGTTGAAAGACCCCAAGCGAATCTACACTCGTACGGTATCGCCGGACCGGCTGCGATATACTGGTACCGTATGAGGGCTCTCTAAATTGGTTTACATCCTTCAGTTATTCAAGTGTTCTACAACAAGTCCGTGGCAGAGACTTTGCTTTATCTGAGCATTCTATTGGCTGCTAGGCCTAGTGAGAGGAGGTCTATCCGATAAGGGCGAGGATACAGTTGTGAATGGCTAGTCTCTGGATTCCAAAAGTGAGAGACTTCCTATTTGACTAAGTTCCAAGAGTACCTGAACTTTCTGCCTAAAACCCTCTGACCCTCATTGAGATTGTGTTTTGTCTACTCCATTCTGCAAATAAAAATCCCTTAAGAGGATCTGGTGTCAGTCTCTGCAGTTCTTGGCCCATCAACCTCGGGAAACCCCTAGACGCACACGAGGTGAAGAAGGTAACGGTAAGCCCAAATAAAATCAGCAGCTCCTTCGGGGTCAGTGCTACAATAGTGTTAGGGTTGTGAGGTGATTTAGTGTGAAGGTTATGCGGAGAGTTAAAGTATTACTAAATCCATAACCATAAAATCAGTCTGTATATGCAGTAAAGCATGCTTGTTATACTCACTGTGGATCTCTAAGAGAGGCTGACAGCTGCTGGACGTGGTTGGATGGTGCACTTAGCGGTACTTACATTTATGGCAGTGTACAACCGGGGACGAATGCCCTGAGCGCAGTAAGTCCACCTTCTGGGCATTTGTCCCTGGGCTCCTACTGCTAAGTGCACCATCCAGCCCCGTCCAGCCACATCGCCTGTCAGCCTGTCATAAAGTATGACAGGCTGCTGGCAGGGGGCTGGAAGGGAAACCTGAGCCCTTTGTCCGAAGCTAAACACCAGAGCCCCATACAATGAGGTTAAATGCCTAAAGTGCATGGAGCATGTTTTCTACTATGTTACTTGTGTAGTTTACTTTAAGGCCCCTTTCACACTGGGGGGGGGGGGTGCGGGCGTTGACGGGAAAGTGGCGCTATTTTAGCGCTCCTTTACCGTCGTTTTAGCGGGTTAAAAAGGTTTAATACCGCCTGCAAAGCGCCGCTGCAGCAGCGCTTTTCCCGGCGGTATAGCTTGATTTCAATGGGTAGGAGCGGTTTAGGAGTGGTGAATACACCGCTCCTTCACCGCTCCAAAGATGCGGCTAGCAGGACTTTTTCACCATCCTGCCAGTGCACCGCTCCAGTGTGAAAGCCCTCCGGCTTTCACGCTGCAGTGAAAGGGGCCATTTTTTTCAGGCGCTATACATGCGCCATTTTTAGCGCTGTAGCGCCTGAAAAAGCCCCAGTGTGACAGCCTATAGGAATCCTTTGTTTATTCTGCTTAGCGATTAATTGTTACTCCCAATGATTATCCTCCATATACTGTCCAATTATGTGCAGACTATCCATCTAGATATTCAATGAATGCCATGGAGAAGCTGATCACATAATGACCACATCTGATTGTGTGTAGTCAGTGTGTGACTGCCTTTGCTGTGCATAGTTTAATTGGGAAGTAAGGCCCCGTTCCCCATCTGGCGATTTGGGATCGCCACAATTTTATCTACGATTCCAAATTGCAATAGTGGCAAAATGCGCCACGTGTGTTCAGGTGCCAATCCTTTGTAATGGCACCACAAATGCGGTGTGGTTTTGCCGCATGATAAATTGCGCAGCAAACCACATTGTGTGCAGGAGCTTCTTTGGGCGTCAAGCTTTGCGTGATGCCTGGAACAGAGAATCTTCAAATCGACAGCACACTCACACAGAAAGTAAAGTATAAAGTCTTTATTGAAGCATAAATATTAAAAGAACTGGATGGGTACAGGCAGGGGAAATACAGGTAGGTTGACGCGTTTCACACTATAGAAGTGCTTTGCAAAAACTCTTTGTGTGATGCCATTTTCTGCGATTTATCGTGCAACAGTTGTGGCAAAACCTCTCCATGTTTGGGGTGCCATTAAAAATGAATGCCCCCGAAACGCACCTGGTGCATTTTGCAACTATTGCAGTGCAATGTGGAATTGCAGCCAGAATCATGGCGATTCTTCCCGCAAATCCAAATCGCTAGATGTGAACAGGGTCTAAAGCTTGAAAGTCAAACTCCTGGGTGGCTAAATCTGAGTGGCTAAATCTGTTAAACACTAATGCCGCGTACACACGAGCGGAATGTCCGACAGAAAAAGTCAGACGGGAGCTTTTCATCGTATATTCAGATCGTGTGTAGCCTCATCTGAATTTTTAAGTCGAAAATTCTGACGGACCTAGAAATAGAACATGTTCTAAATATTTCCAACGGAACCAATTCCTATCGGGAAAACCGCTCGTCTGTATGCTGTTCCGACAGACCAAAAACTACGCATGCTCTGAAGCAAGTACGAGACAGAAGCTATTGGCTACTGGCTATTGAACTTCCTTTTTCTAGTCCCGTCGTATGTGTTGTATGTCACCGCGTTCTTGGTGGTTGGACTTTGGGGTGATCGTGTGTACGCAAGACAATTTCAGCGGAATTCCGTCAGGCCACCGTTGGAAAAACCTCCAGTGTTTATTCCGACGGGAAAACAGGTCGTGTGTACAGGGCATAAGTTGCTCAGTCTAGCCATATGCAATTCGATGGATTCCTCCAACCATGCTAAACAGCTTGTCGGCTATTGGACAACTCCCAACTTTCTGAGATGGGAATGAGGATCGCATCGCTGGATGCAGGGAGGAAACAGGGAGAGTTACTTTACCTTGTCCCCTGGATCCAGCGATGTCCTCCGCGCTGTGTGATTGAGCTGTTCTCCGCACGATTCACACAGTACCGAATGCTGCCGAGCTCTGTTCCCTGCGACGTTACGGCGCACAGGAGCGGAGATCGGCGCCAAATTCAAAAAAGTTCAAAAAAATTCAAAAAAATAAAAAGACACAAAACACACACAGCACTGTAATCTTACAGATTACAGTGCTGTATTAAAAAATGACACACACCCTTTGTCCCTAGTGGTCTGTGCAATGCCCTGCATGCACTTTTATATTATAAATACTGTTTTTTCTGCCTGGAATTTGGAAATTGTCCATAGCAACCAAAAAGTGTCCCTTTTTCAGTGTTTTAGGATTTGATTACATTATTGAATAATTTTTATTATTCTTTATTATATTATAAACGTTATCATACCTGGGATGTCTACTAGACTCTGGTTTGAACAGATTTAAGAGAGTTATTCCTAAGAATTACAGGACTACAATATAAAACGCCAGATTTCCATGCAAAATAATTATACCGCTTTCAGCACCTAAAACCAGAACTAATCATACCGCCAGGGAGGTTAAAGGAGAATTTTACAAAAAATGAAAAATGATTAATGAAACAAACAAGTGCTTTTTTTTAACCACTACTGTCCCTTTATATTGTCTTTTGAAATGTACAAATGCAGCAATTTAGAAATTGGATGAAAGGTTTAGCACTGGGAAACACTTTTTGATAGATAAGTAGTGCATTTTATATACAACTATATAAATCAAACTAAAATGAGGGACAAATGAGGCGGAAACAAGGACAGAGGGACATTGTTCTGAATGAGGGACAGTCCCTCAAAATCAGGGACAGTTGGGAGCTGTGGCTATTGTATTCAGACAGCTGGCACCTGCAGCTGTCATATTACAGGAACAGTGGATGCATCTGATTGGATGCAGTATCTGTATGGCCAACAGATTTCCACCCGGCCCCTTCAATAAAGATTGAGTGAAAAACAGACTTTTGCTGAGCCAGGTCGTGCAAACAGTGCCACCCACAGCTTAGATCAACAGATTTGGAACCGGACAAATTCGAGCCGTGTATGGCAGGCATAAGGCTTCCATGAAATCAGATGTCCCACATTTAACATGTCAGACCACAGTTACAATACACAAAAAAGAAAGTTCCTAGCAGCTGTAGTCTTGTGATCTGGGCACTTCTGCCAGACAGAACAGACAGGTTGGTGACCTCATTGCATTTTAGCACCACAGCTTGGTTGCCAACCCATCTCCAGCATGCTGGTATAGGAACATCACTCTGTAGCCTTGATAAAGGGTGAGGGGTGGGGGGGGCTTGTATGGTCCAGAAATGCCACATGTCTTTAAAGTTCCTGTAAACGTTCAGGTGTGTTGGTGATATATCCTGCTTCCAGTTTTTGTCACTTCAGCGCCCATTTTTCTACTAAGGTCAGAATACCAAATGGACTGAACCTGGAACACATTATTGCGCATTTAGCATGTCCGACTACCATTTTTGATTGTGGTCTGTTATCCGTGGGACAAGTACATATAACAGTTCCATCATCTTAGGTGCGGTCTAAGGCTAGCTGTGAGGTTAGACCGGGGCATCCCTTCTTCCTCCACGGCCATTCAACAACGCAACTGGCTGCTTTGGCAATGCCACTTTTCTCCATTCCCAAGCATTTGCCTGCTTGCCTAGGGTATTTAAGCCTCCCCTGCATTCCACATGAGACACGTGTCTCTGGCAAGTATTTGGAGAAGAAAAAAGTTCTGTCTGTCAAAGCAGCAATCTCCTTGCTAGTTGTTGGATAACTGTGAAAGGAGGAGGGGTGTCCTGTCTGACCTCACAGCTAGCCTTAGACAGCAACAAGGAAGATGGGACCCAGTTAGTGTTATGACATAATGTGCTAGTATGCGCTGCATACTAGCACATTATGGCAGACTTAGAGCTAGTTTACACTTGCTTCAAAACAAGGTTTCGGACACACTTTGTTAAAGCTCTCTGAACGCCAGTGCTTCGGTGGTGCTTCAATGGTGCTTCGATGATGCTTTGATGGTGCTTTGATGGTGCTTCAACCAAGCTTTGTCATAGACTTCTATGGAGGCTTTGAAGATGCTTCAAAGCACCTCTAAATTGACATGGGGTATAATTTTTGAAGCAAAGCTGAAGCAAAGCAAAGCAAAGCACGGTGTAAACAGGACTGAAGCTAACCATTTTATTTAGTGACAGGAGCTTTGACTGGCGTTCAGAGCGCTTTAACAAAGCGTGTCCGAAGCAAGTGTAAACTAGCCCTTACACCTCTTGTCCTGTTTCCCCTGGTGAAGATGATGGGGTATAACAGGGCACAGAGTGGCACAGGTGCCTCGAAGAGATCCAGTTTGAAATATCTTGAAAGCAAAATTGGGGCTGGAGCAGGCCAACTGGCAGTAGGAAGATACTGGATCTCGGGCACGTGGTCAGATGGGCAGAGGTCAGCAACAACCGGGCAGCAGGAATACAAGTCAGGAACCAGGAGCGGAGTCAGGGACAGGCCGAGATCAGCATTAAGCAAGCAGAAGATGTACCGGAACAGCAGGTAGGAAGCAAGCTCGGGTCACAAACCAGTTCACTTACAAGCAGAATGGACAAGCCGGGTCAGGATACAGATGAGCACAGGATCAGGTCACAAGCAGAAGGAGCTGATGACCACTCAGCAATGAACCTGAGTCCTGTGAGGCTTTAAATAGGCCACTAGGCACCAAAGTCCATCAAACAAGCATGCTCACGCACATGCTAATGCTCATGCGCATAAGCATGTGTATGCGCACATGGCCATAAAGTTGCATTAAAGGTCATAATGCTATGTACAGTCCTATGGACTATTCTGTGTGTATGCACATTCCTTTGAGCATGGGCATCTCCTTGAGCATGACTTTCCTTCCCGACACAAGATTACCTGTAGGTACAAGTTCTATATAAGAGTTTACTACCGCTTTAAAGTATTTCTATGTTTTAAAGATATACTTTAAAGCATAACTCCACTTTTTTTAAGAAAAAAATAAAACATTCCCCTCTGGGTGATCTATGCACATTATAACAACCTTTGTTGAAGATTCATACCTGTTGTTATTCTGAAGAAATCCCTGTGTGTTTTTCTGTGCCTCTGTACCGAGTGAGTCTAATGGGAGTGGTTTCATAATTCACTGTCAGGTGTGCAGCTGCAGGGCACTAATGAGGAAATCTGCTGGGCCTGCATCCCTTTAGACGTGCTTCCATTGAAAGTACCTCTCTAAAAATTACATTTTTGTTGCAGGGGATGCCAGAAATCAGACTTGTATCTTAGGCAGACTTCTGGGAAGATTAAGCCAATCACACAAGCAGGAAATGATGTTTATGGGGAGTGGTCAGTACACACTCTGTGTGCAGAACAACCCCAGGTAGCCATATTGCAACGCATTCTCAGAAAATTACAGTGGCTGTAGATTGAAAAGAAAATGTAATTTTTAATAATATTCAATTACAATATGATTAGTGTTGCAATTATATGTGCTATATTATTTTATCTTTATTTGCTCCCCCCCCCTCCCACGAAAGTGGAGTTACCTTTCAACTCCTTCAGATCCGTGCTATAGCCGAATGAGGGCTACAGCGCGGATCTACTTTGCCGGGAGGACGTCAACTTTGCGCGCTCCCCGCGTGCCCCCTGTAGGGCGCGCGCTTCGTGCGCTGTGATCACAGAGTCAATGAGACTCGGGTGATCACAGATCGGAGTAAGGGGCTGATCCCGTCCCCTTACCGCGTGATCAGTTGTCAGCCAATGACAGCTGATCACGTGATGTAAACACAAGATCAGTAAGGCTGCTTTCACACTGGGGCGGTATTCAGGCGTTACAGCGCTAAAAATAGTGCCTGTGTAGCGCCTGAAAAAAACCGGCCCCTTTCACTCCAGTGTGAAAGCCGGAGGGCTTTCACACTGGAGCGATGCGCTGGCAGGACGGTGAAAAAAGTCCTGCTAGCCGCATCTTTGGACCGTGTATTCACCGCTCCTAAACCGCTCCTACCCATTGAAATCAATGGGACACCGCGGCAATACCACCGGCGGGTTTAACCCTTTTTCGCCCGCTAGCGGGGGTTAAAACCACCCCGCTAGCGCCCGCAGACCGCCGCTAAAACGACGGTAAAGCGCCGCTAAAAATAGCGGCACTTTACCGCCGACGCCGCTCCCGCCCCAGTGTGAAAGCAGCCTAATCGTTTTTTTCTTTCTCCTCATGCTGACAGCGCGAGGAGAAAAAAAAGCCAGTTACCGGTTTCAGTGCAAGGGACATCGGTCCCTAAGAGGAACAGGCGAAGCCGCCTCATCTGTGCCCACCAATACCACCTTCCAGTGCCACCTGCCAGTGCCCTCACAGTGCCACGAATCTGCATAAGTGCCAGCAATTAGTGCCACTTATCAATGTCCGCCAGTGCCGCCTATCAATGCCCACCATTGGTGCCAATCAGTGCCACCTAGAAGTGCTGCCTATCAGTGTCACCTATCAGTGCAGATCAGTGCCCATCACTGCCACCTATCAGTGCCCATCACTGCCAGCTATCAGTACCAACTTTTGGTGCCACCTATTAGTGCCCTTCAGTGCCACCTATCAATGCCCTTCAGTGCTGCCCATCTGTGCCACCTATTAGTGCCCACCAGTAGCACCTCATCAGTGCCCACCAGTGCTGCCTATTACTGGCCATCAGTGCCGCCTTATCAGTGCCCATTAGTGCAGTCTATCAGTGTACATCAATGAAGGAGAAAAATTACCTGTTTGCAAAATTTATTAACAAAATATAAATGGTTTTGTATTTTTTTTTTTTTTTTCGGTAATTTTTAATTATTTTAACAAAAAAATAAAAAACCCAGAGGTGATCAAATACCACCAAAATGTCATTTGGGTACCGTGTTGTATGACTGCGCAATTGTCGTTCAAAGAGTGACAGTGCTAAAAATTGGTCTGGGCAGGAGGGGGGTTTAAGTGCCCAGTAAGCAAGTGGTTAAAGAAAATAAAATAAAGAAAGTGCGGGGGGGGGGGGGGGTGTAGTACTTCCAAGGTACATTGTTCAGACATCAAATAATTTCCTCTATTTGTATAACATCACAGATACAAAGAAACACCTTGTACAGCGAAGTTTTATAAAAATGAATATAAAGTTCTAATTTGTAAATGGAGTAACTTTTCTATAGATGTTGGTACATTTTATGACTGGTTCCATTACACGGTACATATAATAGAACTATTTTCCTTTGCGTGAAAATAAAGAAGATATTTTTTGGGAGTACAAATTGAATGTTGTATTCTTTATATATTTTATATTAGATTAGGTTGAAGTAATCATTTTGCTGGTGGTCTTTTTCTAATGTCTCCTGTCTAGTAGTTGTCTGGAAGTTTCGGAGCATTCCTTGGCTATCTCTATTAGCCCGACAAGAACGCTCTTTGAGTAGTTGCTGCATACTAGGCTTGAATTCATCAGAGATCAGCTGTCAAGCAGGGATATATAAGGAAACAGCGTCCCTTCCCCCCATGCTCCCACTACCGTCATGTATCCCTGCTCAGTCTTCCCCCAGACCACCTATCAAATATCTACTTCCAGGGTCTTTACAGTAATGAGGCATTCCAATATCCATGTCCCTTCATACAGGACAAATCCACCGAAAAAGGGAAACTGACTGCAGAGATCCACATTAAAATGCAATGAGGTTCCTTTACTAAAGTCAAATAGACTGTGCAGTTTCTCCAGAGCTTAGTACATGAGGTAAGGGCCGGTTCACACAGCGAGGCGCGGCGAGGCGTCTCCGACTTGCCTCGCCGCGACCTGCGGGGACCTCAGCGGCGACTTGCAGAGGACTTCTGTATAGAAGTCAATGCAAGTCGCCCCCGAAGTCGCCCAGAAGTAGTACAGGAACCTTTTTTCTGAGTCGGAGCGACTCGAGTCGCTCCTCTCAGAACGGTTCCATTGTACAGAACGGGGGCGACTTGCGGGAGCGAGGTGAGGCGAGTCGTGTCGCCTCGCATCGCCTCGCTGTGTGAACCGGCCCTGAAGCTTCATTTGGCAAAGAATACCCAATCATGTGCAAGGAAAAAAAACAACAACATAAAAAAAAACAGCATTTTTGCTTGCATGTGATTGGATGATGGAAGTCAGCAGAGCTTCCCCTCATTTACTAAGCTCCGCAGCAACTGCACTTGCAGAGTGCACAGTAAAGGGTTAGTAAAGGGTTATTTAAAAATCCAATTTGCACTGAAAGTGCACTTGGAAGTAAAGTCGCTGTAGATCCGAGGGGGACATGCAAGGAAAATAAAAAAACAGCATTTTAACTTGTACATGATTGGATGATAAAATCAGCAGACCTTTCCCTCATTTCAGATCTACCCCTTAGATTTAGAGCGGCTGCACTTCCAAGTGCACTTTCAGTGCAAAGTGTATTCGCCTTTAGTAAATAACCCCTAATGTCCCTCATTCCTCCTCATTTGGCCCCCATTTTGGTCTGATCTATATAGTTGTATATAAAATGCACTTTTTAGCTTTCAAAAAGTGTTTCCCCAAGTGCTAAATCTTTCATTCAAATTCTAAATTGCTGCATTTTTACATTTTAAAAGCCAATATAATGTAATAGTAGTGGTAAAAAAATCTTTGTGGATTTAATCAACCTCTTTTTTTGGTTAATTCTTCTTTAACCACGTCAGCCCCGGACCAATTGTCAGCCTAAGGACCAGAGGTCTTTTTACAATTTGGCACTGCACTGCTTTAACTGGTAATTGCGCGGTCATGCAATGTTGTACCCAAACGAAATTTGCGTCCTTTTCTTCCCACAAATAGAGCTTTCTTTTGATGGTATTTGATTGCCTCTGCGATTTTTATTTTTTCCGATATAAAAGGAAAAAGACTTTTGAAAAAAAAAGTTATTTTCTACTTTTTGTTATAAGAAAAATCGAATAAACTAAATTTTAGTCATACATTTAGGCCAAAATTTATTCAGCCACATGTCTTTAGTAAAAAAAAATGTCAATAAGCGTATATTTATTGGTTTGCGCAAAAGTTATAGCGTCTACAAACTAGAGTACATTTTCTGGAATTTACACAGCTTTTAATTTATGACTGCCTATCTCATTTCTCGAGGTGCTAAAATGGCAGGGCAGTGCAACCCCCCCCCCCCCAAATGACCCCATTTTGGAAAGTAGACATCCAAAGGAAATTGCTAAGGGGCATGTTGAGCCCATTGAATATTTTTTTTTGTCCCAAGTGATTGAATAATGACAAAAAAAAAAAATTACAAAAAGTTGTCACTAAATGATATATTGCTCACACATGCCATAGTTATATGTGGAATTGCACCCCAAAATAAATTCTGCTGCTTCTCCTGAGTACGGGGATACCACATGTGGGGGACTTTTTGGGAGTCTAGCCGCGTACGGGGCCCCGAAAACCAATCACTGCCTTCAGGATTTCTAAGGGTGCAAATTTTTGATTTCACTCCTAACTACCTAAACAGTTTCGAAGGCCATAAAATGCCAAAATAACACAAAACCCCCCCAAATGACCCCATTTTGGAAAGTAGACACCCCAAGCTATTTACTGAGAGGCATGTTGCGTCCATGGAATATTTTATATTTTGCCACAAGTTGAGGGAATATTACAAACTTTTTGTCACTAAATGATATATTGCTCACACATGCTATGGGCATACGTGAAATTACACCCCAAAATAAATTCTTCTGCTTCTCCCGAGTACGGGGATACCACATGTGGGGGACTTTTTGGGAGCCTAACCGCGTACGGGACCCCGAAACCAAGCACTGCCTTCAGGATTTAAAGCGGAGGTCCACCCTAAAGTGGACCTTCCGCTCATTGGAACCCTCCCCCCCTCCGGCGCCACAATTGGCACCTTTCAGGGGGGAGGGGGTGCAGGTACCTGTACAGTACAGGTATCTGCACCCACTTCTGGTGTAGATTCTGCAGAAGGTACGCCCCTTTCCGCAGAATCTATGCCCCTTTCCGAAGGTCCCCCGCTGCCTGCTGGGAAAGACACGGACCCCAGAGACAGCGGGGACCATCCTTATTGCGCAGCGCGACTCGCGCATGCACAGTAGGGAACCGGGAAATGAAGCCAAAAGGCTCCACTTCCTGATTCCCATACCCAAGATGGCTGCGGCAGCACCCGAGAGACGAGCGACATCGCGGGCGCGCTGGGCGGGTAAGTGTCATTATTTTAAAAGTCAGCAGCTGCAGTATTTGTAGCTGCTGACTTTAAAAAAAAAAAAAAACGGCGGACTCCCGGTGGACTCCCGCTTTAAATATAAAACGCTACCAAAAAAAACTGTTAGCGATTGCAGGGATCAGGCCTGACTCTGCAAACGCTGCAGTTATGTGTTTAGTGTTTTGTAAGTGACAGTGATCAATCGATACTGCACTTGGGTGGGCTGGGCGGAGGGGCAAAACGCAGGTGCCAGCAGGTATCTGGGCTGATCCCGCTAACAATGCATTTTTTTGGAACCCTAAACTGCTGGGGACGCTAGTATAGATCTGATCAGATCAGATATTGATCTGTTCAGATTCGATACCACTACGGGAGGTTTATGCCTTGCGCGTGGGTGTTAGCGGTACTGGCACTAACCTAGCGCTGCCTGGGGCGACACAGACCCTATCTGACCCTAAAACCTAATTGATATCACCCGCCGGGTGATCAGGGGTTTAAACCTTTATTGGGTAATAAATGGTGGGTGCCCTGATGCTATAAAAAGCAAACTAACTAACCAGAGTCACCCGTAACACTTATACGGTGATCACTGGTGAAAGGGTTAACTAGGGGCAATCAGGGGATTACAATCTTTATTAGGTAGTATAGGGGGGTCCCTGATGCTATATAAAAACCTGGCGGGAACCTAAATAACGAAATAACTAACTGGCTAACCAGTGTCACCAGTGACACTTATACGGTGATCGCTGGTGAAAAGGTTAACTCTAGGGGCAATCAGGGGGTTAAAACCTTTATTGGGTAGTATATGGGGGTACCTAACGATTTGTGTGCCGATGTGTACCTACATGTCAGTGTAGTGTTGGTGCACTTACTATGTCCTCTCCTCGCAGTCCGGTCAAAAAGAGTGCCCGAGGAGAGTGACATCACTTCCTCCCTGCCTGTGTTTACACTACACAGGCGGGGGAAGCTTCTCATTCGCCAGGAGCGATCGAGAGGGGATGGCCAGAAACCAACAGACATCCCCTCATCCCGGATCGCTCCTGAAGCGAAACGGACCGCCGCAGCCAGCGGGAGGGGGTCCGATCGGACCCCCCACCCACTGGAAGGCAGGCACGTACGAATACGTGCTTGTGCCCGTACATGCCATTCTGCCGACGTATTTCTACATGCGTCGGTCCTTAAGTGGTTAAGGGGGTGTGACAGAGGGGCGTGTCCTATGCCTACATATGTTTGCAAGTAGGTGTCCCTTATTCCTGTCTCAAAATGTTGGGAGGTAGTGTAAATCAACACCAATATCTTAGTACATGTGTATTCAGCTACGTAGGGGAGGCCGCAAACAACTCCGTAGTGATGGAAGAGATTGGGAACATTTTCATGTCATTTCGGCAAGGAGATTTTGTCAAAATGCATTGGAGTCAATGGGAAAGGCAAAATTAAAGAGCAGCACAGTAGTACCTTGGATTAGGAGGATAATTCGTTCCAGGAGAATGCTTGTAATCCAAAGCACTTGCACATCAAAGCGAGTTTCCTCATAGGAATCAATGGAAACTCAGATAATTAGTTTGTGTCACTGCTAGTGTATGCAGTACCACATTTTGCCTGAGGTGGGAGGCGCTGAAGGCACACTGAAACACTGGGAGATGCTCACAAACACTCAGAGACACCGGAGACGCTCAGAGACACCCAGAGATGCTCAGAGACACCCGGAGATGCTCAGAGACACTCAGAGACGCTCAGAGACACTCAGAAACAGAGTGTTTCCGAGTGTCTCTGAGTGTCTCTGAGTTTTAACGAGCGGCTCCGAGTGCCTCCAAGCATCACTGGCACCCCCACACCTCTGGCCACCAGTGTTCATTTTGGCAGCTAATTTCGATTTAGTTTTAGTCTTAGTCTTAGGACCAGGGCTTTTTTTCAGCAGGAACGCAGTTCCGGCACCTCCAGCACTAGGGGTCTATTGTTGCTGAGGAGGTCTTCTGTTTCTGGTGGGAGATCTATTGTTGTTTAGGGGGGTCTTATATTGCTAGGGGTCAGTTGTTGCTGGGAGAGATCTACTGTTGAGGGAGGGGTCTTTTGTTGTTGGCTGCCATAAAGTCTATTGATGCTGGCTGTGAGAGATCTGTTAATGATGCCAAGAGCCTATTGTTGCTTGAGGGGAATTTTGTTGTGGGTGGTCCATTGTTGATGGGGTAATCTATTGTTGCTGGGGGGGGGGGGCTCTATTGTTACTATCTGCAGGGGATCTATCTTAGTGCTTTTCTTGTTATTATTACCAAATTCCATAAAAATTCCATACAAAGTGATACTTGGTTCTGTATGCTCTATTAAAGGCAGTACTGGGAGATGGGTAGGGGGTGAAACCAAGTAATGGTGTTCATAGGAGGTGACTCAGAAAGGGGGAGCTCCTGCACCTATTCTCTAAGAAAAAAAGCCCTGCTTAGGACTAAAATGGCATTTTAGTTTTAGTCCCATTTTAGTCTTCTGCAATTGTTTTAGTTTTAGTCTTATTTAGTCAACTAAATCTCCAGTACATTTTAGTCGCCTTAAATCAAATGGGTGTAATTAAATTGTAATGCATTAGTTAACATTTCTCTACAATTTCCAAACTCATTATATACTGCTGGAGTGAAAAATCTTATATGTATTTTATTATGGTATTGAGGTATGAACATGCACTACAGACCCGTGTTAATTTTAAAGTCAAATTCAATTTTTGAAAGTTTTAGTCTTATTTCTAAGTTTTAGTCTTAGTCTTGTGACTAAGTTGGCATTTTAGTTTTAGTCATATTTTAGTCGTCTCAGTTGTTTCAGTTGTATTTTAGTCGACTAAAATAATATTTATTTAGTTGACTAAAGTGTTTTAGTTGTTTTAGTAGACGAAATTAACACTGCTGGCCACATGCGGTACTGCACACCCCAGAGGCTTGAATCCTGCTCTTCTTGCGAGACAACGCTCGCACATTGGGGCTGATTTACAAAGGGTTTGCGCCATGAGTTGCGGGGCACGCTGACTCACAATGGCCGTTTTCGTATTCACAAAGCATTTGCTAATGTAACACAGCGCAATTCCCCATTTACTGTGAGCATGCCGGTGCACGGGCGGCCGCAATCTGTGAGCCGCTATAGACCTGGCGCACGCATTATTCAACTCAGAATTAAAAGAAGGTGGAAGTGCCAATATTATAGGGGTGATGTGAGGAAGTATAGATATAACTGTCCAAGTAACAAATATGCCCAAAATAGAACAGAAAATTAACTTTCTGTGAACAAGCCTGCTGCGCCTGCAAATACACTTGGAACTGCGCAAGGTCAATTTATGCACTGTGCATACGCAAGCGACATTTGTGCACATTCAAATGTTCTGGTTCACTGCACCGGCAAAATCTTAGTAAATGTCAAGCCACATAGATTCATTTGTATAAGTTGAACAGGCGCACCTCTCAACTTGACTTTTTTTTGCGCTGGTTCACTTCTATGTTATTTTTAAGGCTATTTGCACAGAGGTCATGTTAGCATTAAGAACAAAAAAATTAGGAAAAAAAAAATGCGTGGGGGTCCCCCGAAATTCAATACCGGGCCCTTCAGGTCTGATATGGATATTAAGGGGAACCCCGCGCCAAGAATAAATAAATAAATGGCGTGGGGGTCCCCCTCAAAATCCATACCAGGCCCTTCAGGTCTGGTATACATATTAAGGGGAACCCCGCACCAAAAAAAAAATCCATACCAGACCCTTATCCGAGCACCCAACCTGGCAGGCCGCAGGAAAAGAGGGGAGGAGAGAGAGGGCCCCCCTTGAACCGTACCAAGCCGCATGCCCTCAACATTGGGAGGGTGCTTTGTGGTCTCCCCAAAGCACCTTGTCCCCATGTTGATGAGGACAAGGGCCTCATCCCCTCAACCCTGGCCAGCGGTTGTGGGGGTCTGCGGGCGGGGGGCTTATCGGAATCTGGAAGCCCCCTTTAACAAGGGGACCCCCAGATCCCGGCCTCCCCCCCTGTGTGAAATGGTAAGGGCCTACCATTTCACCAAAAAAGTGACAAAAGTGTTAAAAATGATAAGAGACAGTTTTTGACAATTCCTTTATTAACCTCCCTGGCGGTACGATTATTTCGGATTTTAGGTGCTAAAAGCGGTACCATTATTTTGCATGAAAATTTGGCGTTTTATATTGTAGTCCTGCAATTCTTAGGAATAACTCTCTTAAATCTGTCCAAACCAGAGTCTAGCAGACATCCCGGGTATGATAAAGTTTGAAAAATTAAATCATAAATTATAATATAATAAATAATTATAAATAATTGTACCAAATAATAATATAACAATAATAAAAATTATTCAATAATGTAATCAAATCAAAAACACTGAAATTTGCTCAGTTGCAGAATTGTCACTGTCATTACTTTTCAGTATTTGATGACGGATCTCCCCACAAATCGCTATCCCTCAATTCTGCAAGTGATTCCAATTTATTATCGCTGTTTTCTAGCTGGTCTAAAATCATTTTTGATGTACAGTGACAGTTTTGGTTGCTATGGACAATCTCCAGTTTCCAGGCATAAAGAACAGTTTTTATTATATAAAACTGCATGCAGGGCACTGGGCAGACCACTAGGGACAACGGGGATGTGAAATATTTACATACAGCAATGTAATCTGTAAGATTACATTATACTGTATGTTTGCTGTTTGTTTCACTTTTTGAATTTGGCGCCGATCTCCGTCCCCGTGCGTCGCAACGCTCGCAGGGCACGGAGATCGGCGATGTAATGCATCGAGCGAGACACGGCTCGCTCGTACAGCGGGGAGACAACGCGGGATCCGAGGGAGAAGGTAAGTAAACCTCCTCCTGGATCCAGCGATGCAGTCCCGAGTCTGACTCGGGGATACCGCTTTTGGTATGAAAAATCCACCCCGAGTCAGACTCGGGAATACCGTCAGGGGGGTTAAAGTCTTCTTCTTTCATTTTCTTTTGTTTGGTCTTCTTCCTTCTTCTTTTCTTCATCCTTCGGTTTCTTCCTCCATCTTCTTCTTCCTCCGATCCTCTGCTTCCTGCTCCGGTGTTCTTGTCTGGCATCTTCCTCCACGGCGTCTCTTCTTCGTTCTCGGGCCGCTCCGTGCAATGGGAGGCTCCCGCTGTGTGGCGCTTCTCTTCTTCTGACACTTATATAATGGAACCGTGTGTCAGAGGGGGGTGGGGTCACCGGGTGGCCCCGTCCTCCATTATATAAGAACTGTCAGAAGAAGAGAAGCGTCACACAGCGGGAGCCCAAGATGAAGAAGAGACGCTGTGGAGGAAGATGCCGGAAGAGAAGACCGGAGCAAGAAGAAGATGGAGGAAGAAACCGAAAGATGAAGAAAAGAAGGAAGAAGACCAGAAGAAAGAAGATGGACAGAAGACTTTAATAAAGGAATTGTCAAAAACGGTCTCATATAATTTTTAACACTTTTGTCACTTTTTTGGTGAAATTGTAGGGGCATTTCACACAGGGGGGGAGACCAGGACCTGGGGGGTCACCTTGTTAAAGGGGGCTTCCAGATTCTGATAAGCCCCCCACCCGCAGACCCCCACAATCACCGGCCAGGGTTGTGGGGATGAGGCCCTTGTCCTCATCAACATGGGGACTAGGTGTTTTGGGGGGGACCCCAAAGCACCCTCCCAATGTTGAGGGCATGTGGCCTGGTACGGTTCAGGAGGGGGTGTGCTCTCTCGTCCCCCCCCCTCTTTTCCTGCAGCCTGCCAGGTTGCATGCTCGGATAAGGGTCTGGTATGGATTTTGAGTGGGACCCCCCTGGATTTTGAAGGGCCTGGTATGCTCTTGCAGGGGAACCCATGCCGTTTTTTTTTTTTTATTAAAGTCGCCTGGCCTGGGGGCGACTTAAAGTCGTGTTGTAAGTCACCCCAAGTTGCAATGTGATTCACACTCAAGTCGTGTCCATGTCCAAGTTGCCTCCCAAAGTCGTGCTGGAAGCGTGTTGCCCCTGTGTGAATGGACTGTTACTGATACGGCGTGCGCTATTATCAATGGGATATTATTATCGCGTGCGCCGGCATATTATCATCTGTTGCGCTTATCCGTGCACCGGTTCATATGCTCACTTAATAATTTATCTGGCGTACAAAATAAGGTATGAACCGGCGCAGCGCATTTATCTTAGTAAATCAGCCCCATTGAGTCAGGGTTTAAAAAAAAGCTTGCATTGTGAGACTTTCGTAAACCATGTTACTCGCAATCCAAGGTTTTACTGCTTCTCTTGTGGGTCACAAGAGTGAACTTACTTTTGCTCTCCTGTGACCCAGAGGTTGATTTACCAAAGGCAAATAGGCTGTGCACGTTGCAAAGTGCAGTTGTCCTCTGCAAGTACAGTTGCTCCAGAGCTTAGTAAATGAGGGAAGGCTTCACTTTGCAAAGAATTCCCAATCACGTGCAAGGAAAAAAACAAACAAAAAGAAAACAGCATTTTTGCTTGCACGTGATTGGATGATGGAAGTCAGCAGAGTTTTTGATCATTTACTAAGCTCTGGAGCAACTGCTCTTGCGAAGTGCACTGTCTTTTTGCCTTTAGTAAATTGACCCCCTAAGAGTCAGTTTATAGCGAGCTATTGCTATTTAGGGCTAATTCACACATAGGGGTTGATTTACTAAAGGCAAATAGACTGTTTACTTTTCAAAGTACAGTTGCACTCTGCAGGAGCAGTTGGTCTGGAACTTGGTAAATGAGCAGAAGCTCTGCTGACTTCCATCATCCAATCATGAGCAGCACAGTGGTGTAGTGGTTAGCACTCTCACCTAGCAGTAACAAGGGTTGCTGGTTCAAATCCCAACCACGACACCACCTGCCTGGAGTTTGCATGTTCTGTCTGAGTGGTTTCCTCCTACACTCCAAAGACTTGCTGGTAGGAAAATTGGCCTTGGTATATGAATGGGGACCTTGGATTGTGGACTCCTTGAGGGTAGGGACCAATGTGTGCAATGTATAGGGATAGGGACAATTGTAGACACTCACTCAGGATGGACTGGTGTCTTTATTCAGCCTTACTGACTATGTAATCATGTGCAAGCAAAAATGCTGTTTTCCTTATCTGCCTTGCACATGATTGGGTATTCTTTGCAAAGTGAAGCCTTACTTTTACTAAACTCTGAATCATGCGCCCCACTTCCCCGTACTGCTTTCCTGAATGGAAAGGCTGCCAAACAGGTAAAGCAAAGTGCACAGAGTATTTGACTCAACCTCTTATGCCGCGTACACACGATCGGAAATTCCACCAGCAAAAGTCTGATGAGAGCTTTTGGTCAGAAATTCCAACCGTGTGTATGTTCCATCGGACTTTTGCTGGCCAAATTCCCGCCAGCAAAAGATTGAAAGCAGGTTCTCTATTTTTCGGTCGGAAAAAGTTCCGATCTGAAATTCCGATTGTTTGTACCAATTCCGACGAGCAAAATTCCTACGCATGCTCGGAAACAATTTGACGCATGCTTGGAAGCATTGGACTTAATTTTCTCGGCTCGTTGTAGTGTTGTACCTCACTGCGTTCTTGACGGTCGAAGGTTCAGAGAGCTTTTGTGTGGCCGTGTGTATGCAAGCCAAGCTTGAGTGGAATTCCGTCGGAAAAACTATCCAAGATTTTTCCAACGGAAATTCCACTCGTGTGTATGGGGCATTAGTATCAGATTGCCTGACATACTATCGCAGTCCTGCTATAAGTCACTGATCGTCGCCTTTACTAGTATAAAAATAAATAAATAAATATATCAAAAATTCTGTATATATCCCATAATTTGTAGACACTATGGGGGTTATTTATGAAAGGCAAATCCAATTTGCACTACAAGTGCACTTGGAAGTATAGTCGCTGTAAATCTAAGGGGTAGATCTGAAATTAGTGGAAGCTCTGCTGATTTTATAATCCTATCATGTGCAAGCTAAAATGCTGTTTTTTATTTTCCTTGCATGTCCCCCTCGGATCTACAGCGACTTTACTTCCAAGTGCACTTTCAAGTGGATTTTCCTTTAGTAAATAACCCCCTATAACTTTCATGCAAACCAATCAATGTACACTTATTGGGGGTTATTTACTAAAGGAAACTCCACTTTGCACTGAAAGTGCATTTGGAAGTAAAGTCGCTGTAGATCCGAGGGGGACATGCAAGGAGAATAAAAACAGCATTTTAACTTGCACATGATTGGATGATAAAATCAGTAGAACTTCCCCTCATTCAGATCTACCCCTTAGATTCAGAGCGACTGCACTTCCAAGTGCACTTTCAGTGCAAAGGGGAGTTGCCTTTCGTAAATAACCCCAAATGGGTCTTTTGTTACCAAAAATATGTAGCAGAAAATATATTGGCCTAAATTTAGGAATAAATTACATTTTTTACATTTTTTATTAGATGTTTCATAACAGAAAGTCAAAAATATTGTTTTTTTTTCCCTCAAAATTTTTTGGCCTTTTTTGTTTATAGCGCAGAAAATAAAAAACGCAGAGGTGATCAAATACCACCAAAAGAAATCGCTATTCTTGGGAAAAATATGACATCAATTTCATGTAAATGTATCTACTCTTTAACATATTAAATAATTGCCTCTGCATTTGATTATTACTAGTTTTAGTAATAACTTAAGACTTGAGCTGTGAAGGGCAGGTGCAGACTGGCATGGAGTCCACTCCCACTCCTGATAATGCAAATCTAAAGAGGAGGGTCGCACACCGCTGGCATCATCCACAAGAAACTTTATTGGTCGGTGTGTGACCCTTCGTTTCAACTGTCATAGAATTGTATTATTCTCATATTATTATAAGCAGATGTCCAGAGCACACCCCCCCCTACATCAGATGTCCACCCCACCATCAGTCATGAGTCCCCCACCTTCCCTAACATCACAGTGCATCCTTCTTACCATGTGCTGCTGCCGGGAAGAATCTGGGGACGGAGCGGGGAAGCAGAAAATGCAGGGTCTGGAGGAGGACCAGAGGAGGGCTGAAGTCAGCTGCCAGAATCTGCTGAATACAAGCATACCCCACTTTTAAGTACACGATGGGGTTTATTTACTAAAGCTGGAAAGTGCAAAATCAGCCTCACTTCTGCATAAAAACCAATGAGCTTTCAGGTTTTATTACCAAAGCTTCATTGAACAAGCTGGAGTTAGAAGCTCATTGGCTTCTATGTAGAAGTGAGCCTGATTTTGCACTTTCCAGCTTTAGTAAATAAACCTCATGGCGTACTTAAAGCGGGAGTCCACCGGGACTCCGCGTTTTTTTTTTTTTAAAAGCCAGCAGCTACAAATACTGCAGCTGCTGACTTTTAAAATAGTGACACTTACCTGTCCAGCGCGCCCGCGATGTCGGCACCCGAAGCCGATCGCTAGGTCGTCTGTCGGGTCCTGCCGCCGCCATCTTGGGTATGGGAATCAGGAAATGGAGCCTTTCGGCTTCATTTCCCGGTTCCCTACTGCGCATGCGCGAATTGCGCTGCGCAATAAGGACGCTCCCCGCTGCCTCTGGGAGCTGTGTGTTTCCCAGCAGGCAGCGGGGCACTTGCGGGAAGGGGCGGGCACTTGCGGAAAGGGGCGTAAGTTACGCCCCTTTCCGCAGAGAGCTGTCCCGGAAGTGGGTGCAGTTACCTGGATTATCCAGGTAACTGCACCCATCTCCCCCCTGAAAGGTGCCGATTGTGGCACCGGAGGGGGGGAGGGTTCTGATGAGCGGAAGGTCCACTTTAGGGTGGACCTCCGCTTTAAAAGTGGGGTATGCCTGTACTGAGACCAGGGGAGGTGGAGACCGGGGGTTGCTGTGGCTGCACAGGAAAGAGCAGGATCTGTAGTAGGGTACATAGGGTTGCCACGTGTCACGCAGACAGTTCGGGTTTGCTGAGGGACATTGCTCCAAATCAAGGACAGTCCCTCCAAATCAGGGACAGTTGGGAGCTATGCATTCATTCTGTGTGAGCTGGACAAAAACGAATGTTCTTTAAGCCCAATACACACTATCAGATTTTCTGCTGATTTTTGTCTTCAGATTTACCAAAACCATGTAGTACAAGGGCCTGCCTGATTGCATACGAATTGAAACTCCTATATTATATGGTTTTGGTAAATCTGATGACAAAAATCAGCAGAAAATCTGATAGTGTGTATGGGGCTTTAGTCTATTTTTTTCTGAATAAAGGATCTTTTATTAGGGAGTCCAGTAGTTTTATACCACATTATGGCCACTAGATGGTGCTGAAGAGCACAGAAAAGGCCTACATGTTGGTAACTAGAGATACAATTATTTTTTTTTAGGAATACTGTATACCCCAAAGGGGATCTGAAGCAAAAACTTTATTTTAGCTTTGTATAGAATAGCAAAGGATGATGCTGGCTTTTAGGGGTTGAAACAGGCAGCGAGGAGGTGACATAACGCCTTCTCACTGCCAGTCAAGTGCCCTCTGAAAAGGGATCCCCTGCAAATCACACTTCAGAGGGCTACCACAAGTGAAAACAAACCCTTAGGTCATAAAATGAAACAGCAGGGAATGGATTCCATGGCTCAATTTACATGCAGACTAATGCCGCGTACACACAGTCGGATTTTCAGACGGAAAATGTTTGATGGGAGCTTTTTGTCGGAAATTCTGACCGTGTGTAGGCTCCATCGGACATTTTCCATCAGAATTTCTGACACACAAAATTTGAGATCTGGATCTCAAATTTTCCGGCAACAAAATCAGTTTTTGGAAATACTGATCGTGTGTACACAATTCCAAAGCACAAAGGTCTACGCATGCTCGGAATCAAGCAGAAGAGCCGCACTGGCTATTGAACTTCAATTTTCTCGGCTTGTCGTATGTGTTGTACGTCACCGCGTTTTTGACGTTCGGAATTTCCAACAACACTGTGTAACCGTGTGTATGCAAGACAAGCTTGAGCCAACATCCATCTGAAAAAAATCCCATGGATTTAGTTGTCGGAATGTCCGATCGTGTGTACACGGCATTAGTGTGTTCTGGTACCAAAGCATACAGTCCTCCAGAAAGATACCATTATGAAGAACAGCATATAGTGAACAATTGTTAAATATTAAAGTGATACTAAACAAAGTGTTAATTGTCACAATTAATTCACACAAATCATATATATCATGTCCTTGTATTTTTTTTTTAATCCTCTCAGTACCATATTCCTGCAGCTCTGTTGTGTGGTCACATGATCTTTCCCCATTCTTTGGTATCTGCAGGGAAAGATCCTCGGGGGAGGGGCTTCTATTACTCTGCTGATGTATGCTCACTACAGCGTGAGTCTTTGTCTGCGCAGTCCTGATTGGTGCTGTGCCAGTCACATGACTAAAAAAAATAGCATGTCATGACAGTTTTTTATAGTCCAGGTTTAATAACACTTTAAAGTGGTTGTAAATCCTCCCTCACAACTTTTTCCCATGTAAATCAGCATAAAAAACCCTAATAAACACTGCTTGTAGATATCTCCTTACTTGCTTAGTATTGTAATACTTTTTGTTCTTTAGAATGACGTCACTGAGCATACCCAGATCTCCCCTGTTTTATTGCACACTCTGTGTATTTGTCTATCTATTATCAGGACTTCCTATGGCACACAACACTGAAATACCAGGAGACTTCATAATCACTCAGAGCTTCCTCTTACACTCCATGTGACTATGTGACCTCACATGCAGTGTAAACCTGGCCATCAGACAGCTAATAAGACTCACACAGGTAAACACTAGATAATCGGCACAAATAAATACTATGAAATAAAACAAGTCAGCTATGAACAGGGAAGCATGGTTGCCATAGAAACATTGGATTGAGAAGGAGGCTTGGTTAACAGTACAGGAAGTTCTCAATGTAAGGGCGGAAATACACTTCCCTGTGGACTCAGAAAACAATATTTAAGATGGCGCTTTTTTTAAAGTTTCTTTAAACAGTAAGTAATATGCAATTTGGGCTGGATTACAGTGGCTATAGTCTGATAATGACTTATTATAATGGACTAAATGAAAAGAAGCATCAGAGTGGGTGAGTTTACTTCCTCTTTAAGTGTTAAGGTAACCGGTTCCCAACCAGGTCACGCAGATATACTGCGGCAGAATGGCCCCCCGGGGGCGAAATCCCTTATACAGTGGAACCTTGGAATCCGTTCCAGGAGAATGCTTGTAATCCAAAGCACTTGCATATCAAAGCGAATTTCCCCATAGAAGTCAATGGAAACGAAGATAATTTGTTCCGCATTGACTTCTATTGCATGCAATACCGCATATGGCCAGAGGTGGGGGTGCTGGCGAGCCTCGGAAATACTCAGGGACAGCTCGGCTTAACTCGGAAACCCTCGGAAAGGCTCGGGAACACTCAGAAACTGGGTATTTCCAAGTGTTTCTGAGTATTTCCGAGTGAGTTCGTGTATTTCTAGTGGCTCCGAATCGTTCTGAGTGTCACCGGTGCCCCCACACCTCTGGCCAAATGTGGTACTGCACACCCCTTTAGCTTGAATTCTGCTTGTTTTGTGAGACAACACTCGCAAACCGAGTCAGAACTAAAAAAAAAAGTTGTTCATCTTTCAAAACGCTCGTTAAAGTGGTGTTGCCACCAAAAAAAAATAATTGCTTAAAATTCATAAAAATTTTTTTTTTTAAATAATTGGAAAAAGGGGTGGGCTTCGTTCCCCCGCATCGCTGGACCCTGGGACAGGTAAATGTCCGATTATTAAAAGTCAGCAGCTGCAGTATTTGTAGCTGCTTTTTAATTATTTTTTTTTAGGGGGCACCCCACTTTAACCAAGGTTCCACTGTATATACGGCTTGCCCAGGAGAGCCACCAGATGGCGATCTGTCATCTCTCCTAGTTAGTCCCATCCCCACACAGTTAGAAACGCAATGGGGGAACACACAGTTAACGCCTTTATCGCTCCCCAGTGTTAACCCCTCCCCTGCCAGTGTCATTTATACAGTAATCAGTGCATATTTATAGCACTGATCGCTCTATAAATGTCAATGGTCCCAAACATGTGTCAAAAGTCTCTGATCTGTCCGGCGCAATACCGCTAAAAATGACTAGTAAAAAAATACAAATAATAAAAAGCCATAAAAATGCCAGAAATCTTTCCCATAGTTTGTAGATATTATAACTTTTGTGCAAGCCAATCAATATACGCTTATTGCAATTTTCTTTTTACCAAAAAATATGTAGAAGAATATGTATCGGCCTAAACTGATGAAGAAATTTGTTTTTTAAAAAATATTTGGGGGATATTTATTATAGTGAAAAGTAAAACATGTATTTTTTTTCAAAATCGTCGCTCTTTTTTTGTTTACAGCGCAAAAAAAAACAAAAAAACACAGAGGTGATCAAATACCACCAAAATAAATTTGTGGGAAAAAAAGGACACAAATTTTGTTTGGGTACAGCGTCGCACAACCGCACAATTGTAAATTAAAACGATGCAGTGCCAAATTGTTAAAAGTGAAAGTGGAATAAAGCCACTAGGAGCTACTTAACCAGTGACCCCATAGCTCTAACACTGCCTGCTGGCCTTACTGACGGCCGCAACATGCGCCAATGAGCTCCAACGAAACGTAGGACCAAGGACTGCCCCTAGTTGTAACCACCTGGAAGCTCTCTCTGCTGGCCAGTTAAGGCTGTGTCCTGCCCCTGTCTATTCATATGAGTGCACTCAGAACTAGTATAGAGCTGATATCATTCTGAAAGCATAAAGGGCTCTTGCACACAGGACGTTTAAAAAAATAAAATAAAACGCCAGCGATACAGCAGCGCTAAAAACGCCAGTAATTTGCATTTAGCGGGTTTTTTACATTAGCGTTAGTGCGCCTTTTCCCGCATTTTTGCCTGTTTTCCCGCATTTTTTGATTTTTTTTACATTAAAAACACTCTTTATAATGTAAATACGCCTAAAAAGTCAAAGCGGCTGCAAGAGTTTAGCCACGTTTTTTGTCGTTTTTTGTTTTTACAGCTCCTGGAAGCACAGGCTATTGCTTTTTTTTTTTCTACTGCCCCTAAACCCTTATGCCTCCACACGCCTCTGTTTATGTGTGCATGGACACATAGGCTAACACGGAGGGGCATTTAGAGGCAGTTAACCACTTCAATACCAGGCACTTACACCCCCTGCACAGGCCATTTTTGAGCTTTCAGCGCTGTCACACTTTGAATGGCAATTGCGCGGTCATGCTACACTGTAACCATGTGACATTTTTATCATTTTCTTCACACAAACATAGCTTTCTTTTGGTGGTATTTAATCACTTCTGGGTTTTTTATTTTTTCCTAATAAAAAAAGGACTGAAAATTTTGAAAAAATATATTTTTTTCTTAGTTTCTGTCAGTAAATTTTGTAAATAAGTATTTTTTCTCCTTCATTGATGGGCACTGATAGGCTGCACTAATGGGCACTGATGAGGTGGCACTGATGGGCTGCACTAATGGACACTAATGAGGTGGCACTGATGGGCACTGATAGGCTGCACTAATGGGCACTGATGAGGTGGCACTGATGGGCTGCACTAATGGGCACTGATGAGGCGGCACTTATAGGCACTGATAGGCTGCACTGATGAGGCGGTACTTATGGGCACTGATTAGGTGACACTGATGAGGAGGCACTAATATGCTGCACTTTTGGGCACTGATATGTGGCACTGATAGGCGGCACTGATGGGCAGCACTGGGGGGCACAGATAGGTGGCACTGGTGGGCAAAGATAGGCAGCACAGATGGGCAGCACTGATAGCCACTGATGGGCAGCAGTGATGGGCATTGATGGGCAACAGTGATGGGCATTGATGGGCATCAGTGATGGACATTGATGGGCAGCACTGATAGCCAGCACTTACTGGCATCACTATTGGCCACTGATTGCTGGCACTTGTGGGCACTGATTTCTGGCACTTGTGGGCACTGATTGCTAGCACTTGTGGACAAAGGTGGGCACTGATTGCTGTCACTGGTGGGCACTTAATTGTAATCAGGGTATTGATGATCAGTGCCCTGATTACATCCCTAGATGTCCTCTGTGAAAAGATGCCATTGATTGGCTCTGCTCTCCTCACAATCTGTCAGTGTGAGGCGAGGAGCGCCAATTACCGGCATCTTCGTGTTTACATGTGACCGGCTGTGATTGGACACAGCCGATCACATGGTTAAAGAGCCACAGCTCTTTGCAGAGATCGGGGCCCTAGCAACACAGCGTCGCCACGATCGCTGAGCTGTAATATGACGTCCACCCACAACGAGAGTCGCACCGCCTGCCCGTCATTTGATAGTGGGCGGGTGGTAAGTGGGTAAAAAAACATCAAACGCCCCAAACAGCAGCTGTAAAAACGTCCTGTGTGTATGAGCCCTTAGAGTTATATTTTGCTTTTAGCTAATGCTATAGAACTGTACTTTTTTTTTCTCTTTTCCAATTTCCTACTTGGGTATCCCCTCAGGCTCTCACGCCTGTTTACCCCCCTATGGACCAGGCCATATTTTCAAATTTCAGCTATATGTCTATTCATGAGGCTCTAAACAGGGCTTTCTTGTGATCTTAAGGTCTTTTGGGAATTTCTATGAATTTATTTGCATTTAAAGAGGAAAAACTAGTACAAATTTAAAAAAAATATATTTTTTTCAAGTTTGATCAGCAATATTTTGAACACAAGTATCATACTGTGGGCAAAACATATATATTTTATTTTGCTGCCATTGTTCTATTTATTGTGAACCTCTAAAATTGAATTTTTGGAACAAATCGTGTCGACCATTTCCGGACCTGCCGCTGCAGTTTTACTGCAGCAGGTTGGCTCGGCTCGGCAAATCTTCTGACTGGCTCCTGATCGTAGCATCAGCAGGTCCTCTTTCTACACACACCGGGTCTCACAGAGCTGTGCAAGTGAACGAGCAACTGCATGCCATCTCAAGGATGTACAAGACACGCCTGGAGTACAAAGAAAGAGATTTATTAGGTGTTTATAGCACGCTGAAGGTAGGCAACTGGGTAAAGTTCTTTTACCCTGTTTAGCAATCTGAGTCTGAATTTGCCTGATCTGATTCTGGTGAAATTGGCACTTATGTTAATCTGCATTAATAGATTATGAAAGTTATCCCTAACCTGGTGTGTGTTTTTTTTTTCTACTGGCAATACTTCACCACTATTTGTGGTGTTACTTGTGCTTGCAGAAGGTGTGTCAGAGGAGCTGAGATTGTTCTTGGAGTCAAGGCGTGGAATAGAAACCCAAAATTACCAAGCGGCTTCTTCAGAGGTAGCGCTACACATGGGGGAACTCGTCCGATAACCTTTCTATTAACAAACCTCCAAGATAACTCCCCAGAGAGTGTCAAGATGGACCTTGCTGCTGCAACCCAGTGGTGTGAGGAGGAAAATGGCCAACAGGACTTAAGTGTTGTAATTGACATCCCTGTGGTGTCCTGGAAGATAACTCCCCAGAGAGTATCAAGATGGACCTTGCTGCTGCAACCCAGTGGTGTGAGGAGGAAAATGGCCAACGGGAGTTAAAGTGGAAGTAAACCCATCGACTTAAACAGTTAAAAAAAAAGGCATGCCAGGAATGCTAACTGCACATTGGCTGTGCTCTCAGCCAAACTATCAAACCATCCAATGGCTGGTGTCATAAGGAATCACATATGCAGCACCATAGCAGTTGAAGATTAAACAGAGGCAAAGATGGCAGCTTCCTTGGCTGAAAACGATAGGGGAGTTTACTTCCGCTTTAAGTGTTGTAATTGACTTCCCTGGGGTGGCCTGGACCAAGGAAAAGATCAGGCAAGCTGTGAAGGCACTAGTTCCAGATCAGAAGGTATGGGTGATAGACGTCAAGCCCAATCAAGAGAACTTCCACAATTATGCCCTAATAGAGTGGAGGAAACAGAGAAAAAAGAGAATGGTAATATTATGCCAATCTGGTGCCACATCCAGTATTGAGAGCAGAAAGAAAATATCCCCTAAAGTGGACTTTAAAGGCACATAGAAGTATAGTTGAAAGAGTATACAAAGTATTTATAATACAGAAAATATGTATTGATGATTAAACATGATCACTAAAATTGTACATATGTAGCTATAGAACGATGGAATGTTTAAACAATTTCTGATATTGTCACCATATTTGTAAACACATATGAAGTCCTCTTTGCATCCAACGCTTTTCATAGTACAATCTTTCTCCTTCTTCAGGGGTGTATGAAGAGGAAAATGTATCTATAACATAGTTAAAGAGCAATGAATTTCTAATAATGAAAAGTTATAATCAAGAAAATAATTTTTATAGAAAATTTAGCTCGTACACTTACATAGTACTTGATAGCAAGAAGAATGTCAACATTCCATCGTGTAACGTTTAAAAACAAGAGAAAAAATATAGCAGTAAGAGCTGTGTCTGTGGATTCACTATTACAGAGCATCTGGGAGATTGTTCTTGGAGTCAAGGAGTGGAATAGAAACCCAAAATTACCAAGCAGCTTCTTCAGAGGTAGCACAACACGTGGGGGAACTCGTCCGGGAACCTCTTTTCTATTAACAAACCTCCAAGATAACGCTCCAGAGTGTCAAGATGGACCTTGCTGCTGTAACCCAGAAGTGTGAGGAGGAAAATGGCCAACAGGACTTAAGTGTTGTAATTGACATCCCTGGGGTGTCCTGGACCAAGGAAAAGATCAGGAAAGCTGTGAAGACGCTAGTACCAGATCAGAACGTGTGGGTGATAGACGTCACGCCCAATCAAGAGAACTCCCACACTTATGGCTGTCAGGGCTGGCTTAGCCCTTCCTTCTCTGGGCTGGCTGCTCAGCTGTCGGCTAATTGCCAGCTCTCTTCTCTCTCCACAGTTACCAGCTGTTCCTGATCATGCTCATCTGACCTGCCTACTTAAAGCTGTCCAGCTCACTTCACCTCTGCCTTCGCCTTGGTCACATCACAAGAAACCATCTCCTGCGGTTCTGTTTAAAGACTGGCTTTGCTGACATCCCTTCTGGCTCCTTATCCTGCTTGCTGTTGCTCTACTTGGATCCCTGACTTCTGGCCTGGCTTATTACCCGATCTGGTTATTGAACTCTGGCCTGGCTGACTACTCTCTCCGGTTACTGGACTCTGGCTACGCTTTTTCTATTTACCTTTTTATTTAATAAACAAGTGTGATTTAATTGTACTTCTGTCTCGGTCTGATTCATGGTTTCTGACAATGGCCTAATAGAGTGGAGGAAAGGGTATCAGAAGCTGAGAACATTTTCGGGTAAACAGTCAGTGCCCTCTGAGGAAGATGAGTATGAAACCTGGATGGAGCAAGCCATGCAGGCCCTGGAAGAATGGGATGTGCCAGAAGCCCAAAAGAAACAGCTCATCAGTGAGAGCTTGATAGGAGCTGCTGCAAAAGCTATCAGAAATCTCAAGTTCAGTCGAACGCACTGCACAGCCTATGACTACCTCGCCATGTTGCGGAAGGAGTTCGGACTAACAGAGAAGGCTGCTGACTTGATTTGCCGATTTGAGCAGGCTCTCCTATGCCAGGGTGAGTGCCTGTGCGAGTATATCTAATTTGCATTAATAGATTAAGCAAGTTATCCCTGACCTGGGTGTGTTTTTTTTTTTTTCTACTGGCAATACCTCACAGCTAGGTGAAGGGTATTTTACATTTGTGGTGTTACTTGTGTTTGCAGAAAGTGTGTCAGAGGAGCTAAGATTGTTCTTGGCATCGAGGCATGGAATAGAAACCCCAAATTGCTAAGCGGCTCATTTGGGGGTAGCGCTACCTATGGTACAACAAATGGTGAGCACTTTACTCCAGCATGGAGAATCAAAGTCTTACACAGAACTAGATAGACAAGTGCGTAATTTAAAAATGTATTTTTTGATTGACGTTCATAGCCTTCAATGGCTTGTTCACACTTAAGCGCAGATCTGCAGTCTGTAGCACTAGAAAGCCAGAGTTTTCCCCAAGGGCCCTTAAGGCAGCCTTGTGGTGATTTGTGGCGCAGAAACGGGAAATGTTTCTGCATTTTCAACACGCCTCTTATTCCTTCTGCATTTTTATGCACCGCGGCCAAGCTGCACGGCTTAGAAATTAATAAAATGTGTTTGACATTTCAATAAAGTAAAAAAAAAAAAAAACAGCGCTCTGCACTTTACAAGGGAAGGCACCATTGGCCAGAATGGATACTTCCTGCACAGTAAAACACACAGGCAGCCAGGGGGGGCAGTAGATCAGGCAGTAGAGCTGCATTTTTACCTTATCTACCTACAAGCGGACATGGTGGCGCTCAGAAGAGTACACATTGGGGTTGATATACTAAAACTGGAGCAACCAGAACCTGGTGCAGCTGTACATGGTAGCCAATCCGCTTCCAACTTCTAGTTGTTCAATTAAGCTTTGGCAATAAAACCTGGAAGCTTATTGGTTTCTATGCAGAGCTACACCAGGTTTTGCACTCTCCAGATTTAGTAAATAGCCCCCATTGCCATGGCCAGGATGTATTACATCACACCACAGCAATTTTAATGTTATGTGAATACTTTGGATATTATGTTAAGGGGAAAGGTTGCGAGCACTGAACTTATTCTCTCTGGGGAAGAAACGATTGAGAAGGGGATATGATTTCAATATACAAATACCATACTGATGACCCCACAGGTTTAACTTTAAACTACGTAGAGAGTTCTTTACTGTAAGAGCAGCAAGCATGTGGAATTCCTTTCCACAGGCGGCGATATCAGCGAGGGGCATTGATCGTTTCTTGAAACTATTAGATAAGCACCTGAATGACCGCAACATACAGGGATATACAATGTAATACTGACATATAATCACACACATAGGTTGGACTTGATGGACTTGTGTCTTTTTTCAAGCTCACCTACTATGTGACTATGTAACTACGTAACTATGTAACTTTGACAGGCAGAATTCATATAAGTGAATGGGGCCACACTAGAATCATGAGCCAGACATTTGGCTTACAGTTGTAGCACTGTTCCTGTAACATAAATATAATGAGCTGTATATATAATATAAAATTGCCTTTCAGCACAACAGAAACAACAAAAAAAAAAAAAAAACAGACATCAGGAGGCCATAGTATAGTCTCCTGAATGCCTACAACGACCTTCAGAAAAGCGATCCACCACAGATTGCTTTTCGGGTGTTGTGAAAAAAGCCTAAAGGAGGCAAAGCACTGATCCTGTGCTAGAAAACTGCTATCAAGCCACTGAACACCGCAAAAAGGAGAGGTGGCATGATCGGCACTTGAGTGATGTTCGAGAGAGTATGTGTCTAATTTATAGCATTAAGAGCCATGGTCAGACCAGGGAGTCTCCAGTGCAGAGAGTCTGTCAACTGGACTACTGTAAATATCTGTTTAGATGCCAGTATGCTGATTTGCTGTTTGAGGGAACACTGTTCAGTAATCCGGTACATTTGTTCTTGGCATTGGGAGACCAGCGCTGGTAGTTTTTGGCACAGGAATCCTGACACAGAGAGCTAGTGTGAATACTGCAGCTGTCCTGAACTACACTAATTAATAAAGTATCACCTATGCAGGAACCTTCCTCTAACGGTCTAGCTAAAGTGCATTTAAAAATCAATTCTTGCTTAGTGGAGTGGGGAATGGAGGTTGGTGTGCAAATTTTATGTACAGTATCTCACAAAAGTGAGTACACCCCTCACATTTTTCTAAATATTTTATTCTATCTTTTCATGTGACAACACTGAAGAAATGACACTTTGCTACAATGTATAGTAGTGAGTGTACAGCTTATATAACAGTGTACATTTGCTGTCCCCTCAAAATAACTCAACACACAGCCATTAATGTCTAAACCACTGGCAACAAAAGTGAGTACACCCCTAAGTGAAAATGTCCAAACTGGGGCCAAAGTGTCAATATTTTGTGTGGCCACCATTATTTTCCAGCACTGCCTTAACCCTCTTGGGCATGGAGTTCACCAGAGCTTCACAGGTTGTCACTGGAGTCCTCTTCCACTCCTCCATGATGACATCACAGAGCTGGTGGATGTTAAAGACCTTGCGCTCCTCCACCTTCGGGGGATGACCAATAGGGTTTAGGTCTGGAGACATGCCTAACCAGTCCATCACCTTTACCCTCGGCTTCTTTAGCAAGCCAATGGTCGTCTTGGAGGTGTGTTTGGGGTTGATATCATGTTGGAATACTGCCCTGCGGCCCCGTCTTCGAAGAGAAGGGATCATTCTCTGCTTCAGTATATCACAGTACATGTTGGCATTCATGGTTCCCTCAATGAACTGTAGCTCCCCAGTGCCGGCAGCACTCATGCAGCACCAGACCATGACACTCCCACCACCATGCTTGACTGTAGGCAAGACACACTTGTCTTTGTCCTCCTCACCTGGTTGCCGCCACACACCTTTGACACCATCTGAACCAAATAAGTTTATCTTGGTATTATCAGACCACAGGACATGGTTCCAGTAATCCATGTCCTCAGTCTGCTTTTCTTCAGCATACTGTCTGCGGTCATTCTTGTGCATCATCTTTAGAAGAGGCTTCCTGCTGGGACAACAGCCATGCAGACCAATTTGATGCAGTGTGCGGCGTATGGTCTGAGCACTGACAGGCTGACCCCCCACCCCTTCAACCTCTGCAGCAATGCTGGCAGCACTCATACATCTATTTCCCAAAGACAACCTCTGGATAGGACGCTGAGCACGTGCACTCAATGTCTTTGGTTGACCATGGCGAGGCCTGTGCTGAGTTGAACCTGTCCTGTAAAACCGCTGTATGGTCCTGGCCATCGTGCTGCAGCTCAGTTTCAGGGTCTTGGCAATCTTCTTATAGCCTAGGCCATCTTTATGTACAGCAAAAATTATTTTCTTCAGATGCTCAGAGAATTCTTTGGCATGAGGTGACTTGTTGAACTTCCAGTGACCAGTATGAGAGAGTGAGAGCGATAACACCAAATTTAACACACCTGCTCACCATTCACACCTGAGACCTTGTAACACTAACAAGTCACATGACATCAGGGAGGGAAAATTGCTAATTGCTAACTCACTCGCCAGCCGTTTAGACATTAATGGCTGTGTGTTGAGTTATTTTATGGGGACAGCAAATTTACACTGTTATACAAGCTGTACACTCACTACTTTACATTGTAGCAAAGTGTCATTTTTTCAGTGTTGTCACATGAAAAGATAGAATAAAATATTTACAAAAATGTGTGAGAAATGCGATCTTTCATTCTATGAGTAGTGTAGGACCCACTAAAAATGGGTTACTTTGACACAGTAGTGGGCTTAAGCACTGTATGGTCATATGGTTTGACCGAATCCCCATATTTGCTTATTTGCTTATTATGATGTTTTAAATAGCCTTGTAGGATTTTAAACTACATTTTTGGATGTGTGGGCTATAATATTTTGTTCTGTTTGTATGGTCACATAGCAGCACTATCTTTAATGTAATGCAAAATTAGGGTGTGCCCCCCAAGTCTGTTTTTATGCAGGGTCTTTTGGACGCATTACAAAGGTAAACGCATGTGTTGGGGATACCTACGCGTGAAAACGATTGCGATACGCATGTTACATAACGCCATGCACGACGGAGTGAGAGCAATAATTCTAGCACCAGACCTCCCCGGTAACACTAAACTGATGACCTATAGGGGGCTTTAGAAGTGTCACCTATAGAAAATATAGGGCACTGAAGCTTGTCGCCATTTCACAGGACCACACAAATTTAAAGTGGTTGTAAACCCTTACAGACCACTTTTTGCTACAGGTAAGCCTATAATAAGGCTTACCTGTAGCTACCCAGGATATCTCCTAAACCTACACGGAGATATCCCCTGTATTTGCATGTGCCGACGTCATCGTCACTTGCACACTGAAGCAAACTGAAGCAATGGCACGCAGTGAATGTACCGCATGCACAGGAGTGATGTCATCGCAGCTCCGGCCAATCACAGCGCCAGAGCCTCGATACCTAGAAGTAACCCCCCCCCCCCCCCCCCCGGGAGTGATGTTGCCAGTTGGTGCTGTGTATGGCAACACAGCGAGGGCTTCGATCTCAGGTGAGTATTACATAATGAGCTAGTATGCCATGCTCATTATGCCTAATGAGCTAGTATGCCATGCTCTTGCAGGTGTTAGTTTTTTTTTTTTCAAAGTAGGTTTACAACCACTTTAAGGATTGACATATTGGTTATCTATTTACTCGGTGCAACCTCATCTTTTATATTTTACCAAAATTGTAAGTAGTTTATTGCATTTATTTGCCCTAAAATCCACTTTACTGTGCTTTTTTTACTGAAATTTTGGGTTTCCTAGACCTTTGTGGTAATATCGTGTGACATAAACATTTTTAACTACCACTATTTTATTCTGTAGGGTGTTTGCTTTGAGAAAAATATATAATGTTTGTGGGTTTTATGTAATCCTCAGGCCTTTAATTTATTTTTTTTAAACGTGTTCAAAACACGCAATGTGTGTTTTTTTTTTTTTTTTTGTGTATGGGGAATGTTTTATAATGATGTGAAAATTGAATGGAAAATTTTGAATGTATGTTTTATAATATAAATAAAGAGAAATTTGAAACAAACAAAACACGCAAAAAAAGCTTGAGTCAGCCCTTGGCTTCTTATGTATCATTGAATAGTTCAACAGTGCGATCTCCCTGCCAGAATTCCTTACTGTCTTCTTGCCCACCTGGTAGGTTTAGGTGTTCCCTTCCACATTTCTGTGTTCCTCCTCCTCCTCCTTTTTTTTTTCCCTCACGATATAAAATCACAAAAAATCATTACAAAAAGGAGTCCTTTATAATAGCCGCAGCAAGTGTGCAGACCGGGGAACTCGGTGATGAGATCTCACTAATAGAGTCCCAGGAGACTGTCATGGGATTTAACTCTCCAGGACCTACTAACAAGAAAAATATTGAATCATTCATCCTAGCAGTCACGTATTTTTCTAGAAATCTTCTAAAGAGAGGTTCTAGATTCCTTGTAAATAACTGTATTTTTTTTCTTACAGATAAAAAAGAAGCAGCAAGAGGTGGTTGGTTTTTTGGAGGCAAACAGGATTGACTTTGAACAAAGAGATATCGCATGTAATGACGACAACAGAAAGTGGATGAGAGACAATGTGCCTGGTGAAAAAAAGCCAGAAAATGGAATCCCTCTCCCTCCCCAGATCTTCAATGAGGAGCAGTACTGTGGGGTAGGTGTCTGTGGGGCAGCTCACATATAAAGTGTTCTTCTCACCTCTTGTCAGATCAATGGTTTGCAGACTTTTCCCAAGTAGATGCTATGCTGGGGCAACTTTACTGGTAGTCTTTGTGACTCCCTGGAGAAAAAGTGAGTCCTGTAGCAGGTTAAAGAGGAAGTAAACCCTTCCAAACAACTTGGACCTATAGGTAAGCCTAGATTAAGGCTTACCTGTAGGTCCAAGCAATATCTCCTAAACCTATATGGTTTAGGAGATATTTGCCCGAAAATGGGCACCGCTGTCTACGGCGCATGCGCCGTAGACAGCGGCGCGCAGGCGCACTAAATGCGGCAAATCCAAGAATGGATTTGCCTAATTTGTCGACTCCCGTGCGCATGCGCGGGAGTGACGTCATCGCGGCTTCGCCGTATGGCAGCGGCGGAGCTGCGAGACGCGACTCCCGTGCGCATGCACGGGAGTGACGTCATCGCGGCTGCGCCGCTGTGATTCGTCGGAGCTGCGAGACGCCACCAGCAACATGGATGCGGCGGACTACAGGGGACAGCGGCGACTTCGCTGGCTCCTGTGTCAGGTAAGTGACACATAATGAGCTACTATGCGATGCATAGTAGTCCATTATGCTTTACCTTTGCAGGGAAAAAAAGAGGAAGTAAACCCATCAGGGTTTACTTCCTCTTTAAGTACTTGTGTGAAAGATCATGGTTTGAGAAACGTAGAAATATCTCACTAGCCAGGTGTCAGCCCTGCATTGCTGTGGGTACGTTTGGTATCAGAGCTTCGTTTTTACTTACTAAAACTAGAACTTAACCCCCCCTTTTTTTAGTCTTTGTACACACGGTCGGACATTCCGACGGAAAATGTCCGATTGTACCGTGTTGTTGGATAACCCGACCGTGTGTGGGCTTCATCTGACTTTTTCTGTCTGAATGTCTGACCAATAAAGTTTGAGAGCTGGATATAAAATTTTCCGACAACATGATCCGATCGGACAAAGTGCCATGCATGCTCAGATCAAATTACGAGACCAAAGCTATTAGCTACTAGCCGCAACGTAGTCCCGATTTTCTGACAACTTTGTCCGACCGTGTGTATGCAACACCAGTTTCGGACAAAATCCATCGGAAAAAATCAGACGGATTTTGTTGTCGGAATGTCCGACTGTGTGTACAAGGGCTTACACTTGTAGCACCCTCCTAGAATAGATCGCTGGAGAGGTTCAAGTAAATTTAGTCTGTTTGGCTCCTCTGTAAACATTGAAGCGGTGTGTTATTATTTTGGTCTGTTTTGGATCTCACAGGCTGCACACTCAACTACTTCTCACTACCTTCTAGTATATTCTAAAATGTAGTGGGTTAGAAGAGGCAGACCCTGGGCCTGATTATTTATGCAGCCTCAGTCAATCCCTGGGAGGGGGGAGTGCCCAGGCATGTACTGGCCATCGGGACTACTGGGAGTTTCCCGGTGGGCCGATGGCTCAGTGGGCCACTCTGATGTAAGGGGGCTGCTGATGGGACACTCTGATGTAAGGGGGCTGGTAATGGGACACTCTGATGTAAGGGGGCTGGTAATGGGACACTCTGATGTAAGGGGGCTGCTGATGGGACACGCTGATGTAAGGGGGCTGCTGATGGGACACTCTGATGTAAGGGGGCTGGTGGCGGGACACTCTGATGTAAGGGGGGTGGTGATGGGACACTCTGATGTAAGGGGGCTGCTGATGGGACACTCTGATGTAAGGGGACTGTTCATGGGACACTCTGATGTAAGGGGGCTGCTGATGGGACACTCTGATGTAAGGGGGCTGGTGGTGGGACACTCTGATGTAAGGGGGCTGGTGGTGGGACACTCTGATGAAAGGGGGCTGGTGGTGGGACACTCTGATGTAAGGGGGCTGGTGGTGGGACACTCTGATGTAAGGGGGCTGGTGGTGGGACACTCTGATGTAAGGGGGTGCTGATGGGACACTCTGATGTAAGGGGGTGCTGATGGGACACTCTGATGTAAGGGGGCTGGTGGTGGGACACTCTGATGTAAGGGGGCTGGTGGTGGGACACTCTGATGTAAGGGGGCTGGTGGTGGGACACTCTGATGTAAGGGGGTGCTGATGGGACACTCTGATGTAAGGGGGTGCTGATGGGACACTCTGATGTAAGGGGGCTGGTGGTGGGACACTCTGATGTAAGGGGGCTGGTGGTGGGACACTCTGATGTAAGGGGGTGCTGATGGGACACTCTGATGTAAGGGGGCTGGTGATGGGACACTCTGATGTAAGGGGGCTGGTGATGGGACACTTTGATGTAAGGGGGCTGCTGATGGGACACTCTGATGTAAGGGGGCTGCTGATGGGACACTCTGATGTAAGGGGGCTGCTGATGGGACACTCTGATGTAAGGGGGCTGCTGATGGGACACTCTGATGTAAGGGGGCTGCTGATGGGACACTCTGATGTAAGGGGTTGCTGATGGGACACTCTGATGTAAGGGGGCTGGTAATGGGACACTCTGGTGTAAGGGGTGCTGATGGGACACTCAAAATGTAAGTGGGCCGGTCTGGATGAAGTCCAGAGCCAAATTTCTGTCCCAGTCCAGCCCTGGGAGTGCCCAGTAAGTGGCTGAGAAGTAGAGCTGCATGATTTTGGCTAAAATCAGAATCACAATTTTTTTGCTTAGAATAAAGATCATGATTCACACGGCGTAACATCATCTTTCACATTATACAAAAAAATTGGGCTAACTTTACTGTTTTTTTTATTTTTTATTAATTGAAGTGTATTTTTTCACAAAATTGCACGTGAAAGACTGCTGCACAAATACAGTGTGACATAAAATATTACAATCGGCATTTTATTCCCTAGGCGGTCTCTGCTAATATATATATATATATATATATATATATATATATATATATATATATATATATATATATATAATATAATATAATGTTTGGGGGTTCCAAGTAATTTTATAGCAAAAAACACTGATTTCAACTTTGTAAGACACAAGTGTCAGAAAAAGATTTAGTCTTTAAATGGTTTAACTGACCTAATTTACAGACCGAAGTTCATTCTCCCTTTGATCTAAGACCCCTTTCACACTGAAGCGCTTTTCAGGCATTTTAGCGCTAAAAATAGCACCTGTAAAGCTCATGCCTCCGCAGTGTGAAAGCCTGAGTGCTGTCACACTGGAGTGGTGTGCTTGTGTGAGGGGAAAAAAAGTCCTGAAAACAGCATCTTTGGGGGTGCTGTTGGAGCGCTGTATAAAGCACTCCTACAGCACCCCTGCCCATTGAAATTAATGAGTGGCGCTTCAGAAGCATCTGAGAAGCGCTGCAACACGGGTGCTCTTAACCCTCGTTCGGCTGTTAACGGGGGTTTAACTACTAGCGCCCGAAAAGTGATGTTAAAATGACGGTAAAGCACCCTTGAAACTAGCGGCGCTTTACTGCAAATAGACCTGCCGCCCCAGTGAGAAAGGGGTCTAAGAACGAAAAGTTACAATGTTTATAATTATCTACCAGTGTGGACAATGTTGTGAAAAACTTGTCAGGCTGCCCATTTTTTTTCTTTTGACAGCTGAGTAAGCAGTGAACTCTACACTTGTTACATGAACAAATCGTGAAATTCTGCATAGAGATCGTGAGGGGTGTTGAATCGAGATCACAATTTTTTAACGATTAATCATGCAGCTCTACAGAGAAGATGATAAATAATCTGAGGCCCGGAGCAGCAGTGTTCTTGTCCTGAAAGACAAGATGCTAGACTGAAGGGCTGCTGCCCTTCTTGCTGGTTAGCTGAAGCCTGCAGAAAGCTCACCAAGGTCCCCACTCAGTGGGAGCTGGGGTGACCTGTTGCAGAGAATTCACTGAGGTCCCAGCTCAGTGGGAGTTGGGGGGCCTAACATAGTGAATTAATCAAGGGTCCCAGCTCAAGAGGAGCTGAGGGGCCTATTGTTCATGGAAGCAATTTTTGAGAAAAGCCAAGGGGGTGCACTGAGGATCCGGCCTGGAGATTCACAGCACAGTGTCTAGCCAATATTGGACAGGAAGTATCCAAGTATTTGGAGACACAGGAAGTAGAGGACTGGAAGTGGGATCCTAGTGACTGTTTAACCCCTTTTGTGACTGTACTAGTGCTGCTAAAGTGGGAGTTGCCCTGTTGGGAGTCCCCGAAGTTCTTGTGTCTCTTGTCTTTGCCAAGAGGAGGATGCTCCTGAAGAGAGTAAACAGAACAGAGAGAGTCCTCCAAATAATTTGTGCACTAACTTCTGGAATATCCCAAAGCTTCCCTGCACCCCATCCAAATTTAACCAGTACTAAAGCCTAAAAAGACATTCACTGCCTGGTTATTGTGAAAGAGACTGTTCAAGTGTCGCGTACCTGGCTGACTGGGGACCCAGATGAGAGGACCTCAAATAAATCAGCGGGACTATTCAGGGGTTTGCGCTACAGACTCTACATAGCTCTGCATATTTCATGGGGCTGTACATGTGACCAGCTATGATATAATATATTTCAGGACTTGAAATTTGGGAGCTGACATAAGCACACTGAAAACGGTGATGCCAGAGGCATTTTTGGAAACCTTTAAATTGGTTTACATCCACGTTAAGTGCATATGTGTCGGAACCATGGGCATTAAAGTATTTATATATTCTCAAAGCAGAACTAGATTCACTGATTAAACTGTTTCCCAAAACACTTGCATTCAGAGCATGCCTTAAATGATAATTGTTACAGTTACTAGAGCACTTATGTTAGTTCTCAACCCAACTATCAAGCCATCAAAGCTGATCACATGTGCAGAACCATGCCAATTGTAGAAGCAAAGAAGGCAGTTTTTTTTTCAATCAGAATTTTTTTTATTGTACATGAAAATATAGATTACATACATTCAAGACTGCATAAGCAATTATTAGCTATCCAGAGCTATGTTTTACTCTACATAAAGGATGAACTTGTTTGCAGGGAGTCTACACTTTCTAAACAGTGGTAAGTACAATAAGAGACTAAACCTCCCATAAATAGAACACATAACATTTAAATAAAAAATAGAAAAAAAGGTTTTTACTTCAAGTGAAAACTCTTTCAGTGCACCTATCCGTCCCTAAAAGGTGTACATTCCTAGTCTGCCCATTGTCTTCTCCACATAACTGTGGACTGTAACTTAAACAAAGTAACACGAGTTCCATACCACCTTATAGGATCCATGGCCCACAGTGTAGGCAGAGAAAATGTCTGCAATCAGAAAGCGCCCGAGTATTATCCATTTTCATTGCTTCATCTTTGGTCCTAGCCAAATACAGGATAGTGTCTCTGTCTTTAAAGTTCAGTAACTTAAACAAGAATGGTCTTGGTGGTTCGTCTGGGCGGGGTGGTCTTGCTGGGACCCTGTGGGCCCTCTCCACAGAAAATATCTGTGAGAGCGGTTCCCTCCCAAATGCTTCTGTCAGCCAGTGCTAAAATGCCACAGGGTTCTTCCCCTCAGCCCGCTCTGGAATTCCCACAGCCCGAATATTGTTCCTTCTTAGTCTATTTTCCATGTCTTCTAGTTTGGCGGCATGAGCAGAGGTTAGGGATTGCACGTGCACCACTTCACGCTGTAATGGCTCCATATCAGGGGCGTAACTAGAAATCACAGGGCCCCATAGCAAAATGTTGTATGGGGCCCCCCTGCAAACAGCCCCCCCCCAGTAAATTCATTCATCAGTGACCGTGACCAGTAAAATCATTCATCAGTGACCGTGACCAGTAAAATCATTCGACCGTGACCAGTAAAATCATTCATCAGTGACCAGTAAAATCATTCATCAGTGACCGTAACCAGTAAAATCATTCGACCGTGACCAGTAAAATCATTCATCAGTGACCAGTAAAATCATTCATCTGTGACCAGTAAAATAATTCATCAGTGACCGTAACCAGTAAAATCATTCGACCGTGACCAGTGCAGGACATTAATACAATTACAGTGACCAGTGCAGGACATTAATACAATTACAGTGACCAGTGCAGGACATTAATACAATTACAGTGACCAGTGCAGGACATTCACCCCCCTCCCCCCCGCCATGCTGCATATTATAAAAATCTGTTAAACTCACAGACAGTTCAAAATGTTTAGACTGCAGTCTGGCCCCATCATTGCATCAGCTTACTTTAGCTTGTACAGTACCTCTGTCTGATTGCAATGAATGGTCTGCAAATTTTGCAAGTGAGGGTGAGTCTGGTTCCTCCTCGGCGGTGCTGCCTGGTTCCTGTGTATGCAGGCTGCAGTAGCTCTGCATTGACGCTCCGCCCATCGAGCCTCCGGCCGAGTGACGTCACGACGCTGGGAGGGGGCTGACGCCGGTGTTCTGGGCAGGACAGAAGCTTGCCAATGCATTGCCGAGCCCCGGACCGCTCGGCAGCGGCCCCCATTCGGCAGCAGTTCCACTAGGCTTCGGGCCCCATAGCGACTGCGGGCCCCATAGCGACCGCGTGGGTTGCTATGGCGGTAGTTCCGCCACTGCTCCATATCATCTTTAATCGTGCTCACACGTCCTTCTAAGGCCTCCATGTGGTCTTTCACTTCTGCATGTCTTGCCTGACCAAAGTTATTTCAAATTTCACCCCCTTAATTTTAGATATCAGGGAGTGTAAGGTGTGATTGCATGAGGTTACTGCTGCAAGAATTTCCCCTAGTGTGGGTTCAGGGTCATCCAAACCCTCTATGTCAGGCTCCTGATTAGTAGCCAAAATGGCTGAGGTACTCACAATGTCTCACATGGCAGATTCCTCAGGATTCTTTGCTCAGCCCGGGTCTGGGTCCTCCGCATCAGGGATAGCCAACCCCCTGTGGAGAGCTTGGTATGTGGTGTGGCAGAAGCAGAAATAGCAGGATGTTCTTTCTAGTTCACTTTAGAAAACAGATGCTATGCAGCTTCCTTTGCCAAGCGGGACAGCCGGGTGCCATCTTGGCCAGCTTGGTTCGGCGCTGCTGTCTGGTCTTTACCCTTCCTGGACATATCATTGACGGGGAGAGACAGGTACTGGAGGATAGCCACTCATTTGCTTTACCCTCAGGGGTGTGTGTGTAGAAGGTATGGTGTCTGGTATGCAGGCAGTCAGGATTAGTGTCAGAAGTTACGGTGGAGAGGTCACACGTCCTACTCCATGCGCCACAAGCCATGCTCCCCAAGGCAGTTTACTTGGCTTCAAATGATAGGAGGATTAAGTTCTGCATTTAACAAACCATAAAGGGGCTTTGAAACAAGCCATCGACGAGTTCTCTAGCTGCTTGTAACATGAAGTAAATAATTCTCAAAGATCCTCAAAGATCACAACAAAGACTCATCGGATTCAGTTGATGTTTTACCACTGAGAAATATCCGCTGCATATTAACATTAGAAGGCTACAACACTGTCAAGGTATGTTCTCCATAGAAAATAAAAGATACTTGAGTACCTCTCTTGTGACTTTTGAAGATTAATTTTTCCATGATTCTTATAGCTATAGAGGGCAATGAGGCCTTAAAGCCCATTTTCCAATTGTTTTATTTGTGATTATACAGATAAAAATAGACAGTGATACATCCCTATGGGTGGGCAGATGAAAGAAAACTTGCTTTCGGCTATATCTGTCCCCCTTTGGGTCTTTTCAGGTCTGCCAGACCAAGCAGAAAGAGTTTATGTACAGGTGCCTTTTTAATGATCAAACCAGAGGTGAGCTGATATAGACAAACACAAGTTCGCTTACCTGGATCAATTTTTGTCCATGGAGTAAAACCTGAACAGACACAGAAGTCACAAAAGTGACATCCAATCCATTCTGCTCCAATATAGCAGAGGATCTGTTCACAGGTAGGCTGTGGATTAGAACGTGTACTGCTCCTCTTAAAGTGCTTTTTTTGTTTGGTGTCTGGATACAGGTTCACTTTAAAGAGGAAGTAAAGGGAAAAAAATAAAACACTCCCTGCACGGCAAAGGCATAATGAGCTAGTATGCATAGCATATTAGCTCATTATGAATAACTTACCTGAGAACGAAGCCCTCGAATCGGTCCTCCGTCTTCTTCTTCGCCGATGCCATGGATCCCGGAGCGACTTACGGGTCTCGCGGCTCCAGCGAATTACAGCACACAGGAGCCGACACTCGCGGCATATCCCCGCGATCTGCGGCCTGCCCAGTGCGCTGGCGCGCCGTAGACAGCGGTGGCTGTCTTCGGGTAAATATCTCCTAAACCGCATAGGTTTAGGAGATATTTCTTGGACCTACAGGTAAGCTTTAATCTAGGCTTACCTGTAGGTCAAAGTGGTTTGTAAGGGTTTACAACCACTTTAAAGTGTATTTATAGCCAACTCTTTTTTGATTTTGGATCTAATTGGGAAGGGTAAGAAAGCCTTTCATGTTTTTACTGTTGTGTTCCTGCTGGGGAGGCTCACCCTCTTGATTTGTCCTGGTGACCAATGACCATCAACGAGAAGTGATGGTAATTAAATCCAAGGTAAATCCTAAACTAAATATTTGTCACCAGAACAGAAAACAAGGGGACATCTGTTGTGGTGACCACTGTCTAAGAGGAATAGATTTCCTATCATTTCTGTTGTGTCTTTGAGACAGGAAAATAAATCTCCCTTATGGGTTACAAACTGCAAAAAAAAGGAAGAAAAAAAAAAGAAGTGAAAGAGCTGCATTTTCTCAAGCTATGCAGCATACAGCTTCCTTTTGCCATGAGGGAGCCTGGAGAGTGCACATTGATGTCCTGTGTGCACCACTATTGCTGCATCACAGCGGCCTGAGTAGTATCGGGAGTCCAGGTGTGCTGACAACCAGAGTCACTTGGGTTCAGAGCAGAGAGTAGACTAATTGCTGTGTGTGACCTGATGGTGATCTGCAATATCGCTGGGACCGGTCAGCTGCTGCTGTGGGGCTTTACTATCTGCTGCTAGAGAGACTGAGACGATTTGGACCTGACCATACAGCCAACTAGTAGTCTAACTGCTGGCTCCAGGTTTGACTGGGACTATTGTCATGTGCACCAATTGAACAACTGGACCCCTACGCTATCTGGCTGAAGCCTTAAGATTAAAGAATGTTCCTTAACAGCTGTTACACAGAGAACTTCACCTATTGAATATGCTAAAAGGTACCTCTCAGGGGACATGGCATCATATACTAGCCATTCTCCTTGTGTGCACTCTAGACTAGTTATAGTATTATTATTCACATTGCAGTTAATGCTTATATGCACCGTTTATTGCTGACTTTGCTGATTCATGATTTAATCCCAGTCTAGTGGTACAGAGCTCTATTCTAAATTACCTTGGCTTAGTGATTATACTGTCTAGCATACTGTGTCTGAATCTACTGTGTGTTCATTTATGCTCAAACTACCATTTATGCTAACCCCTACCAAAACATTGAGTTAATTTACCATTAAATGGTCTTGTGTCTATTCCCTGGTGCTAATTCACTACTTAAAAGGTATCTATACTCATGTTCTTATAAGTGCTTGCAGTAACTTTTATTCAACCAGGTGTGTTGGGGCACTGAGGGTGTTCTTGGAGTTGAGCGCAGAACAGGGAGCCCAAATGACCAAGCTGTGCCTGCCATTGCAGCTCTGCATACAAAAGGATATCTTTGCTTTTTCAAATAAATATTTAAAGAAGAATTCCAGGGATGGTATATTTTTAAATAGTTATATTGGTCTAACTTGGACCAATGCAAAGCGTTCTCTGAATGGCGCCTGTGCTAAGATGCCAACCTCCTGTGTTCACAATTCATCAGGCTAACCGCTCAGCTTGGGACGCAGAAGCGGTGTGTAGATCACTGGAGCAGTGGTGCCTACTTCAGTGGATTACCAGCTTTCAGGGGCATCAACCAGGTATGGTATCTACAGTACATAGTTACATTGGTCAATGCTATGCCAGTGTAACTATGTAAACATATACCATGCCCCAAAATCCATTGTTAATTTCTATTATAACATGTTCTATTGCATGCACTGTACCTCATGGAGACCAATATGGCTCAGGCAGATTCTTTTGCCCCTCCAGTCCAAGTGTCCCAGGTAGTGGTGACATGAGACATGATTGCCTATTGGTTAGTAGTAGCAGCATAGTTGTAGACAGAGCAGAGTCATCAACAGGCAGGAAGTAGCACTGCCAGGCAGCAGACAGGTGCAGGACCAAGCCAAAGTCATCAACAGATGGCAGTAGCAGGCAGGAGACAGGTGGTGCAGGGTCAAGAACATTCCAAGGTTGTCAACTATTAATAGGAAGCAAGGTACAGAGTCGACAGGCAGATGAAACCAAGAACATGCCAAAGCCAATAACCAAAGGGCATAAAGCCAAGCAGAGTACCAGATGGGTAACAGTTGAGCTTCAGTCAGCAATCAAAAATATTCTGTTGTTGTCCATTTAATCTAGTAGGAATACTGTGAAATACTTATTCCTTCACTTGTACATGCCTCCTCCACGCAATATAATATGACCAGCCCCACAAAGCCGCTCCTTGTCACTGGTTGTCTAGAGATGGCCTCTCTAACATCATCATGTACAGTACATGATGTGAGGATGTTGAGTGCCCATCTACATCCTGGGGGTGGAGGACAGTGCTGGCTGATGGGAGCAACTAGGAATAAGGCAATTATTTTTATTCCTTACCTACGACAACTGTTACCCTGAGGGCCATTACATCATACTTGCCACCTTACAGTGCTCTGTGGCATGCAGAGAATGAGCTGGCCTGTATACTGCATGGAACATGTGCCATGCAGTGCACATGGAAAAAGAACTGCAAGCAGCATCTTGCATGCCTCTTTTGCCCAAAAAATATTTCAACTTGTAGTTTTTAAAAGTAGGACTCCAAGGTTGAGCTTCAATGCTGTTCACCCAAATGCTGATTTAAAAGGGATTTTCCCTAAAGTTTTGTGGCACAGTGGTGTAGTGGGTAGCACTCTCACCTAGCAGTAAAAGGGGTTGCTGGTTCAAATCCCAACCATAACACTACCTGCCTGGAGTTTGCATGTTCTCCCTGTGCATGTGTGGGTTTACTCCAGTTTCCTCCTACACTCCAAAGACGTGCTGGTAGGTTAATTGGATTCTGTCCAAAATTGGCCCTAGTATATGAATGAGGACCTTGGATTGTGGGCTCCTTGAGGTTAGGGACCAATGTGAGTGTACAAGGATAGGGACAATTGTAGACACCTTCAACTTTACTAACTACCGTATATACTCGAGTATAGGCCGACCCGAATATAAGCCGAGGCCCCCAATTTACCCCCAAAAAAACTGGCAAACTTATTGACTCGTGTATAAGCCGAGGGTGAGACATGCCTGTCCATCCCTGTGTGTGTGTCCGTCCATCCCTGTGTGTCCGTTCATCCCTGTGTGTCCGTCCATCCCTGTGTGTCCGTCCATCCATCCCTGTGTGTGTGTGTGTCCATCCATCCATCCATCCCTGTGTGTGTGTGTCTCCATCCATCCATCCATCCATCCCTGTGTGTGTGTGTGTCTCCATCCATCCATCCATCCATCCCTGTGTGTGTGTGTGTCTCCATCCATCCATCCATCCCTGTGTGTGTCTCCATCCATCCATCCATCCCTGTGTGTGTCTCCATCCGTGTGTGTGTGTGTGTGTGTGTGTGTGTGTGTGTGTGTGTGTGTGTGTGTGTGTGTCCAGCCTACCTTTGTCCCGAGCCTCCGTCCCGTGCCTTGCCTCCTTGCCTCCGTCCCGTGCCGTGACTTGCCTCCTTGCATCCGTCCCGTGTCGTGCCTTGCCTTGCCTTGCCTTGCCGCCGCCGTCCCGTCCCGTCCCGTGCCGTGCCTTCCCTTGCCTCCGTCCCGTGCCCTCTTCGTCGGCGGCCATTGTAAAGTTCAAAAGCTGCGCCGCCGCCTTCGCCTGTGATAGGCGGAACACTGAATTTCCCAGCAGCCTGTGTTCCGCCTATCACAGACGTCGTATCATCCTCGTCCGTAGTACGAGGATGATACGATGTCCGTGATAGGCGGAACACAGGCTGCTGGGAAATTCAGTGTTCCGCCTATCACAGGCGAAGGCGGAGCCGGAGGCGCGGCTTTTGAATAGAATGGCCGCTGTCTGTCTGCTCGACACGCTGATCGAGCGGGCAGACAGCGATGACTCGAGTATAAGCCGAGGGGGGCACTTTCAGCCTCAAAAAAGAGGCTGAAAATCTCGGCTTATACTCGAGTATATACGGTATGTAAAGCTTGACAGACCTGCCTGTAACTAGGGGGTCCTGGCTATATGGTAAGTATACAAAGTATACTGATCTCTTTTGGTGGTGGTCGGCTTTTGTCATGAAGGAAGTGTGATGTGACTCACTCCGTGATCTGTGCCGAGAAGAACCCTCATCATTATCTTTCATTGGGGACTGTGTTAATTTATTTTCACATGGGACTATTCAATTAATTTATATGTAGCACCCTAGAGACTAGAGTTTAGGCAGGGTTGCTCCCCAAATTTACCTGCCAGGAATAGTTATCTTGGCTAATTGTTAGAGATCATTTGGTTTCTCCCTAAGGCCGCGTACACACGGGCGGATTGTCTGCCCAACTTAGTCCGCTGAACCGTGTTTCAGCGGACAATCCGCTAGTGTGTGGGCTTCAGCGGACTTTTTCAGCGGACAGTCTGACGGACTTTGTCTTTCGGAATTTCCGTAATTTTGTCCGCTGAAACTTGGTTTTGTCCATCCAAACTTGGTTTCAGCGGACAGTCCGCTCGTGTGTAGGCAAGTTGGACGGACTAAGTATGGCGCATGCTCAGAAAGGATTTACATGGCCGAAGGTTGCATTGCAGTGTATTGGACGTCGTTTTTCTAGTCCCGTCGTACGTGCTGTACACGTCATCGCGCAAGTTTTCAGCGGACTGTCTGTTCATCGTGTGTGGTCAAGTCCGTTCATTCAAAATTTGAACGGACTGTCTGTCGGATTGTCTGACGAACTTAGTTGGGCAGACAATCCGCTCGTGTGTACGCGGCCTAAGTCTGGCCTTGTTGCACTTTTCTCTTCTACAGCTAGGTTGCCGGGTACCTGGTGGTGTTAGATAAGAGAAGGGCATGCGAGGTTAGATTATGGGTATGTGAGGTGTCTCAGCCAATGGACAGGGGTTTTATTGGATCCCTTGGCCTGCTGGGAGAACCTATATATTCTGGTGGAGTCAAGTGATTTGTGTTCTGTGCCACCTGGACGGCTGTCTGGGTGGATGTGTGTTGTATTGCCCGGGCTGCTAGGCTGGAGTTTGGGCCTATCCTGGGCACATCTGGCTGTTAGGCTATCTGAGGGCCTATCCAGAAGCAAGAGAGCAGCGTAGGGTTGGGATTGTGGCTTGCAATCCAACCAGACATGACTGCCACCCAATAACTTTAACTACCTTGCATCCCCCATGCCTCACAACCCACCATATATAGAAGGATGACAGCTGTCCTTGGCCCTGCAAGTTCTCATTAGACTGAAGGAGGCCTGGGACCTTGCGCTACATATATTTTTGATGCTATATTGGTATTTTTAGCGCAACACTTTGATTATTAATTCTCTTTTGGGGACAAATATCTCATTGGTGTGTTTGCTCATGTATTGTACATTGTAAGGTGACACAAGCGCAGTATTTTTCTGTTCTTGTTTGTGAAGCTCATTTACTTGTGGGCAGGCTGAAATCAGCTGTCTATAAGGAGAATGTATCATGTTAGTGAGCCAATTAGTCTTCCCAGATTAGGGTAGGGTGATGCTATCTATGCTGGCTCGTGGGCTTTTTGTAGGGCTCTGCCCTTCTCCCTGTAACATATAAAAAGGCTCTGCCCAAATGAGTCCTGCCACATGGGAAAAAGCAAGAGGCACACAGGAGATGCAGCCAGCAATCACCTGCCTGGTGGGAGAGAGGAGCCTGTACGGGAAACTGCTGAGGGGCTGCTGTGCCTTGTAAACCCACAAGAGACTGGAGCACTGGCAAGTATGGACTTCCACCAGTTAATGGACTTTATCCATTTAGAGGTATGCCTGGGCAGCCTCTAAACAGACAGTTAGTCAGAGCTAGGATGTTCTGGACTTTGCACTATATTGTGTTACTCTGCAAGACTTTCAGAAAAGCTTATTAACTGTGTTGTGCCTGCTCTGAAGTTACTAAAGGAGTGCATGAGTGCCATTATATGGCAGATATGTTAACTACTCTGGGCCTGTAATAGCACTAGAAGGGTATGAAAAACACTACACTACTATGTCAAGTGAATGTACCAAGCAAACAAACATGCTAAAGGAGAGCAAGGGTGTTACTAAGGGTAACTAAGTACACAACAGAAGACACAATGAAACTAGTTGAGGCATAGTACATGGGAAAGGTGAGGTATCTGCTAGTAGTGAGGGGTTGCTTCATGGACTCCTTCCCTAGCGGTCCCTCTCCCATAGCAGCTGGGAGCAGACCAGGATCATGGAGGCCCAAGCCAAACTGATGGTATGGAAGATTTCATTCCGTTACTGGGAGTGAGGTAACGCTGGCTGGTGGAGGTAGCATGGCTCGGCCTGCTACTCTGAATGCAACCTAAGCAAGTCACTGTGTGTGGAGCAATGGGACAGCTCTTGGAAGAGAGAGATGCAGCTTTATACAGCATGCAGTGTAGCTTAGAAACTCTGGTGGACTTACAGTCACGAGGAACATTCACCACTTCACCGCCCACATACTGCATGTTAAGAGTATTTACATATTTGAGATTTAAGCTTTGCGAAATATCCGTTAGGTAATGCTATGGGCATCATTTGAAATTTATAGAGGATCTTTGGTAAGATAAACATCTTCAGAGTATTGATACGTCCACTCCTAACCATGAGAGATTTTGTCTGGAAAAATAAAAAACCAAGAGTTTCCTTTTTAGTATTGAAACAGGAAAAAGAACATGGAAGGTTAGCAGTCCCAGATATCCAAAAATATTATAAGGCAATAGTGTTGTCAAGAATAGTCGAATGGGTAAGAGAGAATAAATTGGAAAAAAGGTGGGTTAATTTAGAAGACACGTTTAGCAAGGCACAATTGAGTAAGATCGTGTGGAACCCCCCAAATCACAGGACACTTGATCTGAATACAACTGAATTGACACATAATGCACTTAAAATATGGGATGGGGTGTATAAACAATTAAATGGGCACTATAATTTACCATTAATAGCACTGAAGGAGAACGAATATTTTGCACAAGGAAGAAAGAGTATAGGGGGGAATTGGGTGTGAAAAGAAGGGGCACAAATAAGAGATATAATAAAAGAAGGGAAAATAGTATCTTATCACGATTTAAAACACAATAGGGACTTAATGTGGATTGGCGAGTGGCGGTACCGCCAGTTAGCCCACTTTGTTAAGAGTTTACCCCAACCAATAAGATTGGAGCATGAGCTGACCCCACTGGAGAGGCTCTGTACAACAGATAAACCTAAAGGTATTATATCTAGGATGTATAGACTTCTGCTGGAGGGGGACGGGCTGGAGGTTATGCCATTTGTCAAGAAATGGGAAAGGGAATAGGGAACACAGATTGATAAAACTACAATGGGAAAAATATTTCAATTAACACATAGGTTGGCACCCGATAGTAAAACCGCCAAAATGAATTATAAATGCTTAGTTAGATGGTATGCTACCCCAGATAAGACTAGTAAATTCCAACAGGGTAAATCAGGGGACTGTTGGCGAGGCAGCAGTGAGGTAGGAACAATAGCACATCTATGTTGGAGCTGCCCAAAAATCTAAAAATATTGGAAAAAGATTCTATAATATGTGAAAGAAGTTACTAAAATAGAAATTGTAGAAGATCCATGGATAGTATTGTTCCATGGTATAGAAGGAGGAGTAAAAATATATCAAGCGTCGTTAATTCCACACCTTTTAAACGCAGCAAAAAGACTGATTCCTAAAAGATGGCAGGAAGCAGAGGCCCCAACAATTTGGGAGTGGATAGATGCAGTGGAAGAAACATACAACATGGAAAACCTAAGTGATAGTAATGAGGAGATGAGAGCTGTAACGATAGATAAATGGAAAGATTGGAGAGAGTTAAAAAAAACATGGAACTATGAAGAACAAGTAAGAGCCTAGACTTATGCCGCGTACACACGATCGGAATTCTCATCGGAAAAAGCTCTGATGGTTTTCCTGACGGAATTTGGCTCAAGCTGTCTTGCCTACACACGGTCACATCAAATTCTGATAACACGTACGACGGGACTAGAAAAAGGAAGTTCAATAGCCAGTAGCCAATAGCTTCTGTCTCGTAGTTGAATCTGAGCATGCGTGATTTTTGGCGTGTCGGAATTGCATACACACGATCGGAATTTCCGATAGAAAGTTTTTCCGTCGGGAAAATTGAGAAAATGCTATCAATTTTTGGCTGGCAGGAATTCGGAGAGCTAAATTCCGATGGAGCATACACACGGTCGCATTTTCCGATGAAAAGCTCTCATCGGTCTTTTTCTGGCCGGAATTCCGATTGTGTGTATGCGGCATTATATTGGGATAAAGGAATAGAAAAGGAACGGAAATAATATTTTAAGTAAAGTAGTAAGAGATAAGCGAGGGATCGGGGGGGGGGGGGGGGGGTTTGATTGGGATGGGGGGGGGGGGGTTTAGTGGACGTTTGTTATAGGAATGTTTGGTAAACACTTTTCTAAATTAAGATGGAATTGCATATAAAAGGAGGCAAAAGATTAAAGGATTTACGCTACGATGATGTGAAGTCGAGAAGGGGCTGAAATGAACAAAAAGTTGATTTGAGTCCTTTTATAGCATTCGCTGAAGTGGCAAAAAAAATGAAAAAAAAGAGTATGTACATATTTGAACTTTCATATCCTGGCCACAGTTTTAGGTAACTGCTTATTTTAAAACTGTAACTGCAACTTCAAAACTCATGTGGATGAAACCAACATCAAATTAAATAATGGCACTATCCCCTTCTGACATACGTATAAAAAAAGAGCTGTCCATACCAAAAGTAGGGATGTAATGTGAAATAAGGGACTTTAATTGCACCAGAAAAGGGAAACAAACAGATTAAAACATAGAGTCTTTATTTTAAAGCACCATAAAATCTCAAATGTTAAAATTCACAGCAAAAATACTGATGGAACAAAGATATAATTCATTAGAAAGGTGATGTGGCCACAAATAGAAGGTAATCAGCCATTGTTCTCCAAAGACGTTCATAAGGGCTTAATGCGTTTCGTTTTTTGCGTTGAATCTCACCAACTTGAATCTGCACCTTGAGGTCCCCCTGTGACTTTGCTTCCACCCACTTTATTGTTTCTAACAAATTAATTTAGGTAAGCTGATGTCTGGTCCAATTAAAGTCCCTTGTTTCACTTTCTATCCCTACTTTTGGTATGGGCAGCTGTTGTACTGTCCTCCAGCCAACTCCACTCCCCGTCAAGTCTAAGGCCGCGTACACACGGGCGGATTGTCTGCCCAACTAAGTTCGTCAGACAATCCGACAGACAGTCCGTCCAACTTTTGAATGAACGGACTTGACCACACACGATGAACAGACAGTCCGTTGAAAGCTTGCGCGATGACGTGAACGGCACGTACGACGGGACTAGAAATACGACGTCCAATACACTGCAATGCAACCTTCGGCGTGTAAATCCTTTCTGAGCATGCGCCATACTTAGTCCGTCCAACTTGCCTACACACGAGCGGACTGTCCGCTGAAACCAAGTTTGGACGGACAAAATTACGGAAATTCCGAAAGACTTAGTCCGTCAGACTGTCCGCTGAAAAAGTCCGCTGAAGCCCACACACGAGCGGATTGTCCGCTGAAACACGTTTCAGTGGACTAAGTTGGGCAGACAATACGCCCGTGTGTACGCGGCCTTATACTCACTTGTCCACCAAGCCAGTGAGATTTCACCCATGAAGCCACTGAGCCACTTCTCAAACCCAGTCAGCAGAGCCATCCTATCTTTTCTAGTGTTCCTTGTACTGTAAATGCTAACTTTACAGAGCATCATCCTCCAAAACGTATCCTTTATACAAAAGACATTATGGGGGGGGGGGGGGTTACTAAAGGCAGATAGACTGATCACTTTGCAATTGAAGTTGCACTTTGCAAGGGAACGTTCCCCAGAGCTTCAGAGCTTAGTGAATGAGCTGAAGGTCTATTGACTTCCATCATCCAAATATGTTCAGGGAAAAATGCTGTTTTTATTTGTTTTTATTATTATTTTTGCTTGCACGTGATATTGTATTCTTTGCTCAATGAAATTTCACCTCATTTACTAAGCTTTGGGGAAAACTCCCTTGCAAGGTGAACAGACTATTTGCCTTTAGTAAATCAACCTTAAAGCCCCTAAATACTGAATGCAACAGAACCAAAATATACTACAGAAAAATATTAACAAACATATGAAGCAGGTGCTCTGCAAATCCCACAGCCTGGCCAAGCTGGCCGAGGTTCTTCTATGAGGGAGAAAAGTGTTTGTCAGTATCTAAGGGGGATCCCCCCCCCTTTTTTTTTTCTTCACTGGCACACAGAGCTGCTCACTCTGCACCCCCCCCCCCCGTGTCCCTATTGGCAGGAGGAGGAGAGCCAATGACAGGATCAAATCAAAAGGACTTTAACAAGCAGTAGCAAAAAGGATTCTGGGATATGTAGTCCCCATCTGAAATGGCACCATAGTTTTCAATGGAGACAGAACTACAAGAGCCAGCCTGCTCTGGGGGCAAAGGAACTAGAGACTCCATCTTGCTGATCTGAGGAGACTCTCAGACAACACGAGGCAAGGGAAGAGATTGGACATAGGGGAGAGGTGCTGCCTCCCAGATCAGTCCACTGCATTGTTTCAAGCACCCATAGCCGGCTGGGAACATCCAGGCTGTGAGAGGGGGATCCCAGGTGCATATCCAGATGCGCCTGCATCTAGTGGACCAGTCAGATCACTAGAAAAGCCTGCCTGTTCCAGGATGTTCGTTTGGGCCTTGACCGCAGGATTGGGAGAGAGGGCATTTGCAGGAAACCAGGACCCTGCACACAGATAGAGTTGAATGGACACTGTATACAGACATCATTGCCGTTAGTCACCTTGCTGACAGGACACCAGGCCATTCAGATACAGAGACACTGTATACAGACACCATTGTCCTTTCACCATGCTGCGGAAGATCCTGCATTCTTTAATTGATAATCCGGGCCAGTTGTGTTTAATTTAAGTGCACCAAGGAGAGTGGCTAGCTGAAGATACAAAGCCTTATCCTTCTTCAAAGGGACTGAAGTTACTAGTGTCATATGGGACAGTTTGGGGCCTGATCCATTGAATGTTGTTTTGAATACAGTGTTTGTAGTTGGGCCTGTGGTATCAGGAGACAGAAGAGAGAGGTCTGACATAGACCCCTTTCACACTGCCAGCATTTTTCAGGTGCTACAGCGCTAAAAATAGCACCCTTATAGCGACCCTAAAAAAACCGGACTCCATTCAATCCAGTGTGAAAGCCAGAGGATGTCATAAAAAGTCCTGCCAGCAGCTTCTTTGGAGCCGTGAAGGAGCTGTGAACTCACCGCTCCTCCACCACTGCTCCCCATTGAAATCCATGGGGCAGTGCTGCGATACCGCCGGCAAAACGCCGCTCCGGTGATTTAACCCCTTTTCGGCCGCTAGCGGGGGGTTAAAACCGCCCGCTAGCAGCCAAATAGTGGTGCTAAAACTATGGTAAAGCGGCGGTAAAAATAGCGCCGCTTTACGGCCGATGCCCCCTGCAGCTTGGTGTGAAAGCCATCTTAAAGAGGGTCAGTCTTCTGCTCTCCTCCTTCCTGGACTCAGAGCCAAATTTGAATAGAGATAACCAATACGATATAAAGTGTCATATTGTGAGTCATTTGCCATTTAAGTGTGCCTCTGCTCTTGGGGACATTCTCAGGTTTGAAAGCAGCCTGAATATAGTATTGAGCTATATTGCTCTTAATCTCAGTTGTTGCTCTCCAGTTGATTACTTGAATGTATATACTGTTACTGTCTGTTACTTTTCCAAAGCAATGTTGCAGTAAAGACAATTTCTATGTTTTATCATAATGTGTGTGTTTCATTGATCATTGCACTGAAACTATTGCCAGGTGTGCCAAGAGAGGCAGAGTACACAACAAACATACTCAAGCGGCTCCTGTGGGGGTAGCGCTATACATAGGGTGTCTATATCTAAGGCCCCTTTCACATGGGCACCTCTGTTTTGCGGGATCCGCCTGCTTAGCGGGGGATCGCTCCACTGATCCCGCTGAGCAGGAGGATGACAGGTCCGTGTCCATTCACTGTGCAGAGTGGAGACAGATCCAGTCCTGCTCTCTATGGGGAGATAGGGTGAAAAACGAACCACCTGCCTGTTTTCATCCGATCCAATCCGCCAGACTGATGGAAAATAGGACTGTCTGTAATTTTGCGGACAGGATCGGATAGTGGTGGATATCAGCGGACATGTCACTGCTGACATCCGCCGCTCCATAGGGGTGAATGGAGGGTCCGAAGAAATGAATGGAGAGGTCCTGAAAAACTGAAAGGGCCCTAATGCCCCATACACATGGTCAGAAATTCAGACGGAAAAAGTCATATCGGATTATGTTGTCAGAAAATCCGATCGTGTGTGGGCTTGTCGGAATTTCCGACGGAAAAAGTTTGAGAGATGGATCTAAAATTTTCCGTCAACAAAATCCGATCTGACCTTTTCCGATCGCGTGTAGAGAATTCCAACGCACAAAGTGCCAAGCATGCTCAGAAAAGATTTGGAGACGAAATCTATTGGCTACTGGCCTCTACGTAGTCCCGTCGTACATGTATAACGTCACCTCGTTCCGAACGATCGGATTTTCCAACAACTTTGTGCTACCGTGTGTATGCAAGACAAGTTTCGGCCAAAATCCGACAGAAAAAATCAGACGGATTTTGTGGCCGGAATGTCCGACCGTGTGTATGGGACATTATAGTTTTGGCTATGTACAGCTTTACAGAAACAGATCAAGATGATAATAAACAAACATTAAGGTCCATCATTCTTCACTGGATACCATGTTGGGCAAATGATTGCAGAAAAATTCCAGTTGATTGCTTAATTACAGTATATAGGATTATATTTTCTGAACTTCTTCAACTCTATTGTCTTAATTTTTGTATGAAATGTTCTCATAAATGTTTTTAAAAATCTCTGATGTATGAAAAAAGAATGTTATTTGTTGATATTATACCCATTGATCTTTGATTTTGTCTATTTTCAGGACTTTGAGTCTTTCTTTGATGCCAAAGAAGGGAATGAAATCTATGTATTTTTTGGTCTGGCTCCACCTAAATCTGCAAAGGTAAATGAGTGATATGGTGCATGTAGCTAGGTGTGTTTTAAATTACTCTATGGCTCGGTTCACACCTATGCAGTTTGCTTTTGATCCTTTCTGCGTGGTTTTAGCTGTGCATTTCGTGTTTTTGCACACGTTTTTGACAAATTTTTTGATGCATTTTGCATTTTTTATGCTTTTTTTGGCCAATTTGTTGTTGGGGGGGAATAAAAGATGCAAAACACAAATCATGGTAAAATCATGGCAAAAACTCACTACATGCTGTTCTGCAGCTTCTCCATTGAAGTCTATTGAACCAAAACATCTTTGCTTTTAAAAAAGTCCCTAAGCCTTGCCAAAAACGCAGCGACTGGAAAAAAAAGCATAGATGTGAACGTGTCATATAGGAAATCATGTTAAATGGACTGTAGTTTCTGCAAAAAGCATTAACCACTTGGTGACCGCTGTCGGCATATGCACGTTGGCAGAAAGGCACGGTTGGGCAAAGTTACATTAATTACGTTATTCTAGGCTTACCTGTAGGTGAAAGTGTGTTGTAAGGGTTTGCAAACCACTTTAATATTACAATGGGCACCACATAGTGCTGCTCACACAGGACTAGTAGCATTGTGTTGAGTTAAAAATTAAGCAGCGTGTCACTTTCATGAGGCATAGACGATTGTCAGCCGCCTCAATTGATTTCAATGGTATTGCTCTGTAACCTCACCTTAACAGCACCTATAGCACTAATTGTGTGTTGGTGAAGCATTTATAAAGTGTTAGCTGGGCACTGGGGGAGAGGCAATGGAGGCTCCTGTATCCCAGAATGCACTGGAGATTAACAGAGAAGAAGCAGCTCCAGCCACTTCCACTTAATACAGAACAACTGTGTGGCATCAAGCTAGTCAGCAATACTGACAGTGCCAGGTAGGAGCACAGGCATTGAGCATTATTGCCAGTGGAAAAGAGATCAAGGTATATGAATCCATCGTGTAGAGAATTCAGAAAGTGCCTGCTATCACACTACAACCTAACCACGCCTCAAGGTAAATCATTTCCTCCACATCACTTGTTCTATAAGCAGGGCCGTCTTTAATATTGATTGGACCGTGGGCAAAACTTTTCTTGGGGGCCCCTCCCATGCATTTTCCCTCTCCACCTGCTCTGAGACATACAATAAATAGCAGCTAGACTCAAAATCAGTTTACTGAATCAGATCAGGCAGCTATTGTGATCGGTTGCAAGAGGTTACAGTGTATCATTAACGCTCACTGGCTGGTTGCTAGAGGTTACAGCCCACATTACGACTCCCTGATTAGTTGCTAGAGATTACAGCACACATTATGACTCACTAGTTAGTTGCTAGAGGTTACAGCGCATGATTTCTGCTTGTTTGGCTGCTAGAGATTATTGTAGCTATGACCTCAGGGGGCATGATATACATATCAATGCCGTCGGTCGCCGCTAATTACATGAATGCCGCCAATATTTATGAATGCCGGTAATTTACTTGTAAACACAGGGTCTACAGGCGAGTCATCTGTACACAACAAAAGGGCAGAGCTGGGCAGAATTAGTAGCAGCACATCACACTGAGATATCAGGACACAGCACGGGACTAAAAATTCAAGGACCAAGGGAAATTAGACCAGGATAGTAGGCAAGTATGAGGCAGCTGCTTTGGGCCCCACAACAATGACAGGGCCCAGTGCAGCTGCCCCTTTTGCCCTGCCTTAAAAATGGCCCAGCGTATAAGCACTTTCCACTAGAAAAGCAACATTTTCATTGGGCATTTATCAAGGAATCATGAAGCAATTTCAATGCTTCTTAAACACAATGAAAACACGTCATAAACACATCATAATTGCTATGGGAGCATTTAGTGAGCATTACTTCATTCTTCATAATCTACACCTGTGAACGAGCCCAAGGAAGGTTTCTTCTCACCTATTGTTCTGAAGACAACTCCAAAATTTGGAATTTCCCTTAATTCTCCTTCCTGGTTACAATGGGTTAAAAGTACAATTATGTAGCGCTACCGCCGTAGTAGTAGCTGGATAGAATGAGTCCTCCTGTTCTTGGCCTTGACCTCCTTAGAAGCCTCAACCTCTCTGACTTGGTTGGGTGGAAGCCTTTATAGCACCACAAAACTCGCTGGGGTCTTACAGATTACAGTACTGTATAAAAAAAATTACACACCTCCTTTGTCCCTAGGGGTCTGTCCAGTGACCTGCATGTAGTTTTATATTATAAAAACTGTTTTTTCTGCCTGGAATTTGGAGATTGTCCATAGCAACCAAAAAGTGTCCCTTTATGTCAAAAGTGGTTATAGACCAGCTAGAAAACAGTGATAATAAATTATAATCACTTGCAGAATTGAGCGATATCGATTTTTGGGGAAATTCATCAAACACTAAATCTAATGACAGCAACAATTCTGCAACTGAGCAAATTTCAGTGTTTTTGATTTGATTACATTATTGAATATTTTTTTATTATTATTATATTATTACTTGTTCATAATTATTTATAGTTATTTATTATATTATAATTTATGATTTCGTGTTTCAAACTACTATCATACCCGGGATGAGTTATTCCTAAGAATTACAGGCCTACAATATAAAACACAAAATTTCCATGCAAAATAATGGTACCGCTTTCAGCACCTAAAATCCGAAATAATCATACCGCCAGGGAGGTTAAGACATTGGCGTGGAACAAGGAAAAAATAGCAGAAGTTACTCTTTAATGAACTTGTTAATGAAAGCCTTCCACCAACAGCAAATTGTATGTCAAGCCAGTCAGGGTGGTACCACTAGTTCAGCTTGAATCAACCTTCCAAGGCTGCCACACTCTGTCGAACATTTTAGGGCAATTCCGAAAAATATATGTCAATATATGCGTTCCACTTCAGAATAATCTCCCTCTTGGCATAGTACAAAAGATAAGAGATTAATAGTTTTGTATATCTGTGTCTTTGTTCATCATCCGAGATACCCAACAACGCCAGAGTAGTGGAGATAGGGAGGGTCAGCTGCAGAAGGTTAATTACCTCAAGCACCTCCATCCAAAACCGAGCCACCCTTCAACAGCTCGAAAACATATGAAAGTAAGAGCCAGGACCTGTAATACAGTGGGGACACTGGAGATCTCTGAGGAAATATCTCATGCAACCTCTGGGGGGGGGGGGGTGTAGTATGCTCGTACTATCTTCAAAACAGTCCTCCCAGTTCTCTCTGTCATGGTCAGGCCAGTGGCGTCACTAGGGTTGGTGTCACCTGGTGTGGTAAAATATGGTGTCCCCCCCCAGTCCCCGAGCAAGCTGGGACACTGAGCAGGCTAGCACATTAGCATAGCACTCCCCCCTAGCCTGCAGCAATGCTCTGTCCTGCCGCTGCCAAGTGACAGCAGGAGCAGAACAGAGTAGTAGACACTGAGCAGGCTAGTGCATCGGGCTCTCTTCTGTCTAGACTGCCACAGTGCTCTCCAGGGCATTGGGCAGGCTAGTTTCGGGATGGCAGCGCACAATCACGATGCGCACCCCAAACCGGCCCCTGTAAATGTTGTGGTTTATGCCAGTGTGCCAATCTATGCACTGTCATGGATGGGGGTGACACCATCAAGGTTGGATATCATTTCCTTCTTAATGGTGTCACCCAGGCTGGGACAAAAAATAGACCCAGGCATTTAAGACTGAGCAGCCCAGTGGAATCCCCCAAGTGTATATCCCTCCCAATGTAAATCCTCACAGTGTAACAGTGTAATTCCCCCTCCCCCATGTAAATCCTCTCAGTTTAATCTCCCATAGTGTAAATTCCCCCAGTATAAATCCCCCCTCCCCATTACTCCCACGCGTAACTCCTTGCACCATTGTATTCCCTGGTGTAAATCCCCACAGTATAAAACCCCTGCAGTGTATCCCCCCCTGTGTAAATACCCTCCAGTGTAATGCCCCCAATGTACCCCTCCGTGTAATGCCCCTAATGTAACCCCCCCATGTACAGTGGTGTGAAAAAGTGTTTGCCCCCTTCCTCATTATCTGTTCCTTTGCATGTTTGTCACACTTAAGTGTTTCGGAACATCAAACCAATTTAAACAATAGTCAAGGACAACACAAGTAAACACAAAATGCAATTTGTAAATGAAGGTGTTTATTATTAAAGGTGAAAAAAAATCCAAACCATCATAGCCCTGAGTGAAAAAGTGATTGCCCCCCTTGTTAAAACATACTATAACTGTGGTTGTCCACACCCGAGTTCAATTTCTCTAGCCACACCCAGGCCTGATTATTGCCACACCTGTTCACAATCAAGGCATCACTTAAATAGGAGCTGCTTGACACAGTAAGGTCCACCAGAAGATCCTTGAGGCTAGGTTCACACTATAGCGATGCGGGAACGCCGCGAATCCGCGGCGTTTTCCCGCATCGCATGACTCCCGCCGGCAGTTCACACTGCCCTATGCGGACTGCTGGGAGTGTCAATGAAATCTTAATGACACCCCCAGATCCGTCCGCATATCGCAGTGCGATCTGCACACTCGCACAGGAATCGGATCGCATGGTGTGAACACCCATGCGATCCGATTCTGCTGCGGACCAAAAAAAGGGTCCTGTGCGAGTTTGCTGCGGGAGCGATGCGAATTCAGCCATACTATCTGTATGGCTGAACTCGCATCGCTACAGAGATCCGATGTGATTTGCACTGCAGTGCGGTGCGAATCACATCCGGATCTCCCCCCCGCAGCAGTGTGAACCCAGCCTAAAAGCTACACATCATGCCGAGACCCAAAGAAATTCAGGAACAATTGAGAAAGAAAGTAATTGAGATCTATCAGTCTGGAAAGGGTTATAAAGCCATTTCCAAAGCTTTGGGAATCCAGCGAACCACAGTGAGAGCCATTATCCACAAATGGCGAAGACATGGAACAGTGGTGAACCTTCCCAGGAGTGGCCGGCCGCCCAAAATTACCCCACGAGCGCAGCGACGACTCATCCAAGAGGTCACAAAAGACCCCACAACAACGTCCAAGGAACTGCAGGCCTCACTTGCCTCAGTTAAGGTCAGCGTTCATGCCTCCACCATCAGGAAAAGACTGGGCAAAAATGGCCTGCATGGCAGAGTTCCAAGGAGAAAACCACTGCTGAGCAAAAAGAACATCAAAGCTCGTCTCAATTTCTCCACAACACATCTTGATGATCCCCAAGACTTTTGGGACAACATTCTGTGGACCGATGAGACAAAAGTGGAACTCTTTGGAAGGTGTGTGTCCAAGTATATCTGGCGTAGAAGGAACACTGCATTTCATAAAAAGAACATTATACCAACAGTAAAATATGGTGGTGGTAGTGTGATGGTCTGGGGCTGTTTTGCTGCTTCAGGACCTGGAAGACTTGCCGTGATAAAAGGAACTATGAATTCTGCTGTCTATCAAGAGATCCTGAAGGAGAATGTCCGACCATCTGTTCGTGTACTCAAGCTGAAACGAACTTGGGTTCTGCAGCAGGACAATGATCCTAAACACACCAGCAAGTCCACCACCGAATGGCTGAAGAAAAACAAAATGAAGACTTTGGAGTGACCTAGCCAAAGTCCTGACCTGAATCTTATTGAGATGTTGTGGTATGACCTTAAAAAGGCCGTTCATGCTCGAAAACCCTCTAATGTAACTGAATTAGGACAATTCTGCAAAGATGAGTGGGCCAAAATTGCTCCAGGACGCTGTAAAAGCCTCATTGCACGTTATCGCAAATGCTTGGTTGCAGTTGTTGCTGCTAAGGGTGGCCCAACCAGTTATTAGGTTTAGGGGGCAATCACTTTTTCACACAGGGCCATGATGGTTTGGATTTTTTTTCACCTTTAATAATAAACACCTTCATTTACAAATTGCATTTTGTGTTTACTTGTGTTGTCCTTGACTATTGTTTAAATTGGTTTGATGTTCCGAAACACTTAAGTGTGACAAACATGCAAAGGAACAGGAAATGAGGAAGGGGGCAAACACTTTTTCACACCACTGTATACATATATGAATTCATGGGAATTGCTCATTCATTTTCAATGCTATCATGTGCTTCTAAGTTGATATAATTTTGTATCCTTGATGTACCATGTTATATATATGTATTTGCCATATTGTCATGCGTTTCCAAGTTGATATGACTATGTGTCTCTGTTGTCCATAATATGTATGCAATTTTATGCGCAACACTATGACCCAGATATCTTTACTCATTTATCCTCCATGTTAATAAACATGTGTTTCCTTCAAACATACCCCCACCATGTCTATAACCTCATTCAAAGTGCCAAATCCCCTTTTCCATTACTTTGTACCAGGGATGGAGGCACACTAGCTATGTGCCTCATTTAAAGTCCCACCTGTGTTTTCTCACAGCCCCCCCTTCTCATTGTTTAAAGAAGGGTGAATATAGATTCACCATTATAATATCTCTAGCAGTATTATAACATGGACTCAAGCCAATAATATCTATCACCCAGAGCATTATAATAATATCACATGATAATAAATTATGATAACCCCCTGAAACTGCAGTAGATTGGCAATCTGCTAAATTAGAATGCCCCCCACCCTGAAAGCCACACATTATTAGAGATTACAATCATTCCTCTTACAGCAGTAAATTATAACAAACTGTTCGCAGTCATCATCAAATCACTATAATTCCTTCCAAGCAGGCAGCAATTCATTATTAATGATCATCACTACAAGGAGCAATCAATGAGTAAAACCTCCCCAAGACAGCAATACATTCTAGTAACCCCCTGCCATGGGCAGTGATGAATAATAGTAAACCGTCAAAGCAACAATATAGTGTAATACTGGCCTCTGTGATATTTGCTGTTGCTTGTGTGACTCCTTGTCACTGGTCTTGAAATATTCAGCAACATCTTATGTTCTGCCTTGATACAAAGGATGCCACCCTTGTTCAGGCCCAGTTTGGTAATCTGAGGGAGGAAGAACGCTGTGGCAAAAGTGGTCAGTGTGAGGAAAAGATGACCTGAAGTTGGTATCAGCAGGACTTATAATAAAGGAGTCTTTGAAGTGCCCAAGGGTCTCTGGATGGGACAGGGGCTGGAAGGCACTGTGGGGGGATGGGGGTTATTGGTACATTCCTCCCACAAACCACATTGGAATTGGCCAAGTAATAACAGAGTGCTGTAATGACTGGTCAAAGTGTACAACTTGGATAAAATATGTTGCCAGCACACGGACAAGCATGCTTGTAAGCAGGTGCAGTAAGCTAGTCTGCCACTAGGTGGCTCTGTCCCAAAACAGTGTGTGGTGACAGTGAATAGTGCAATCAGGTGCTAGATCCCTTTCAGTTAGAGCCAGGGGTGGTGTGTCCATTAAGGGTGCATGGGCGCCACCCCCCCCCCTGTGTAGAATGGATAGATTCATATTCATGCATTGCATGAATCTATCCACGGCCACTGTAGCTACCCCTTATTCAGGCGTTCGGCCCCTTTTTGGACGCTGGGCGCCTGAATTCCAGTGGTGGGGGTGTTTTTTTGAAGCACCTGATTAGAGCCATAGGCTCTAACAGGCTTCAAAAAAGGTGGATTGTGAGCGCAGAGCATTGCGCTCACAGTCCACCCAGGTGTGCTAGCAAAGCAAATTAATATTTGCTTTTCTAACACTGAACCGTCTCTCAGCCAATCAGGAGGTGCAGATCTAATACCTGTCACCTGATTGGCTGAAGGCACTGTAACCTGATTGGACCCCTAACGGAACGGAAAAAAGACACACATGGAAGGACAGAGAACCATGAAGGACACAGGAGCTCACCGCTGTCACCCACTGCCTGACCCGCCATCAGGATGGCGTGTGTGCCTGTCAGATCCATAGAAAATTCAATCAGTTACATCAGCATCAGGTGCTTGATAGCTGCTGATCCAAGACTGATTCATTTTTATGAATGTGAGCCTATCAACGGAGTCTGTGGACAGGCGAACTCTTTAATCCATTAAAAAACCCTCCAGCAGCACTGAATGTGCATTCAAAAGCACGCTGGATGCATGATAGGCCAGTAGCTCAGTTGCATACTGAGCAAGTTCTGGCCAGTGGGCCATCCTCAGGACCCAGTAACTCAGTGGATGCTCTGTTGGAAAGGTTTCCAAGTCTGCTCTTGCGCCTAGATATTCCTGCACCATATAATGCAGACGCTGGTGATGGTTGCTTAAACCGATCAGACCTTGGCACTGAGGACTGAAAAATTGTTTAAAGGCATCGGTCAGCCAGCCACCTTCTCCACCGCTCTTCTTCTGACTGAACGAAGCCTCAGCAACACGATGTCCAGGCACCAGGAAATGGTAACCTCCCAGGGTCTGGAAATGCATTGCACAAACCTTTCTTCAAGGCCTCTTGAAGATGTTTCATCCTCTGCTCCCTCTGCGAAGGCAGGATGAGTTCTGCAATCTTACACTTGTAACGTTGATCAAGAAGGGTTGCCTGCCAGTAATGCTCCCTCTCCTTGATACCAAGAATCCTAGGGTCCTTTTGCAGGCTTTTCAGAATCAGAGAGGCCATGCAGCGCAGTTTGCAGAGGCATTCGATTCTGAGTCCTCTGGGTCACTAAGGATCACATTATCCGTAACTACCTCCTCCCAGCAAGGTACAACTCCTTTGGTTTCTGGGGATTGAAGACCATCCCTTGAAGACTGCTGCTTGAAGACTGATCCACTTCAGACATAGGTTGCAAACAGAAATGGTGCGATCTGCTGCACTCGTGTCGAAAAAGGCCCACACCAAGGAACTTTTAAAAGTCAGTGGGGAATCAGCAACACCCTGCACCTGCGGAGCTCTGTGGTGTAATGCGGTGTTAAGCTGCCCCCTAGAGGACATCCTGCCTCGTTGGAGTTGTGCAGCCTCCTCAATTTCCTCGTCTCTTCTCTCATGCACCCAAGTACGGTCAGTGACCTCATCATCCCCTCCCAATCACTGGAGAAAATTCGGCAGTATGCTGCAGCTGGTGGAACATGACTGCCAGTTTCTTGTCCTTCTGTGGCACCCCCTCTCTCTAAGCTCACGTTGCTCCCTTCCTCAACCTGTAAACCAACATCGGAGCCTTCAAATCGCTGCGCATCCTCCAGCAGCATATAACCGATACTGTGGTTGAATAATTCTGGGGACTCCTCCATGCATGAAGGTGGGCCTACGGAAGGAGTGACTGTGGATAAGGAGCCGTGTAATAGGTCGCTCTGGCAGCTGCGTTGGAAGGCAAACTACTCTGTGCCTGGGTGACAGAGGATGAGGACGGCTTTGTTATCCACTCCACCAACTCTTCTGCATATTGTGGCTCAATAACAGCCAGCAGCAGCAAAAAAGGAAAAGCGTGCCCCATGGCCACCTGCAGAGGATGCACCATATACACGACCAGCACTGTTGACTATACACATAGAGGCTGCTTGCCCTCTTTTAGTGGCCTGTAAGCAGCTGCCTCTCCTTGGTGGCCTTCCGCACATGATGTATTTTTTGTTTTGCAACACACCCCTACAATGTATTATACACCGCCTGAAGTGTATTAGAAAGTGTACAATGGCTGCACTGTATTTTATACTGTGTCCACCACCAGAAGTGTAGTAGAAACTGTACACACTGTATTAGATACTGTGTACACCACCTGCACTGTATTAGCAACTGTACAAGGGCTGCACTGTATTGTATACTGTGTACACCACCAGACATGTAGTAGAAACTGTACACACTGTATTAGCTACTGTGTACACTGCCTGAAGTGTATTAGAAACAGTACACCATGGAATGCACTGTAGATATGGGCTACATGAATACAGAGTATATATATATATATATATATATATATATATATATATATATATATATATATATATACATATACATACACACACACACACACACACACACACACACACACACAGTATATCTACAACTCATGTTACATTAGTGTGATGGTCTTTGGGCAGAATGATCCCTACACTTGTGGTCATTGGGAAGAATTACCCCCTTACACAGACCTAAAAAGATCAATGGTGTCAGTGGGAATTTATTTGAGAGGCATAAATTGCTCATTGCTCAAGGAACCCCTAGTAACCTCTGGAGGAACCCTTGTGTTTCATGAAACCCTGGTTGAGAAACCCTGATCTAACAATTTGTTGATGCTCCAGGAAGCAATATGGAATAGGAGATAACTTTCAGCAGCATAATGGCATAACATTGCAGCTGCAATAACATATTTTAAAGCATATGTACAGCCTAAAAATGTTGTTTTGAAGGTTAATCTCCTCAATGAGACCCTGGACAGCAGGAAAAACCTGACCAAAGTCTTCAACACTCTATTAAAAATAAAAGTTTTGGCTTGGGACACACTTCAAAGCATTGAATGCTTGGCTCATGTGGAGAGATATGGAGGAGCAGGGAAAGTGGAATCTGCACATGGGATACAGTATAAAGTAATGCAGAAATTGAAGGTCAGACATGGGGCACTTGGCAGAAGATACAGGCTCATGCTTGGTCATGCCACTGTTTAGGACGCCAAATAAACATGAATATTCCATGTAGAAAAAAGGATGAAAATGATAGCCTCAGACCATGTTCCTCTAAAAAACAGATCAGCAAAAAACCTCTCATATTTCTGACTGGGAGTTTGTTATGCTTGTAGTGCCCCCTTAGCTGTGGGTTGTTAAGCCAGTTCCTTCACTGGGACCTACTGTACCCCAGTTCTATTGCTCTGGCTTCACACTCCTCGGCCTAAGGGCCACAACAGGAATCACACGTCCACTTGATTATAAGAGACCCCTCAGTTTTCAGGTATTACAGGCCTATCGGGGAGTGATGAATGCCTAAACTCCAAAAATGACCAAGGCACAGGGGGACCCATCTTATCATTGTCTAATGATGGGCTCCGGTGTGTTCGGATCGAACCTGCCAGGAAGCCATGACTGCGCACCGCCAATCATAGGCAGTGAGGCATTTCCCGACCGGCAACTGCACATACACAGGTTGCCTAAGATTGGCGGTGTGCAGTGCCGGCTTCCTGGCGGGCTTGATCCGAACATGCCTGAATCCATTGCTATCACTGTCAAGTCAGACAATCTGCCTTCACTAGAGCGTCACCTGTTTACCAACAGAGCTGGTCTCTGTTTCTGCTCCCTAGGCATAGACTTACCCTGTGTCCAATAGAAATAAAGAGACTCAGTCGCTATAACTTTTTTTACTGTATGGAAACTTGTATAACAAATTCTATAGAGAAACATTATTCCATCTTGCATGGCTGGACAAGTCCAGATTTCTTTGCCACCAATAGGGTTTTTCTTTTTTTGTTTTAGTAACTACCATCTATCCTGGAACAGGCGGCATTCCACTGAAGGGGAAAATCACAAAACTTTATATTCTAAGCTGAGGCTGTTGCTCTAATGAGGACTCAGATTAGACCTCCTATTGTTTTAAACTACTCATGACTCTTCTGCACTGCACTGTGCCAAAACTGTAGGCACATACTCCACCCGAGCTATATATCCATTCCTCCCAACTTAGATGGAGACACTGTCATTCGCTAAGCAGACTTTTACAAACCTCCCAACTTTTAGAGATGGGAACGAGGGACAACTATTAGCAAATGTTTTTAGGCATAGGACACACCCGCTACACCCCCTTAAAGGAGAATTATACAAAAAATTTGGTTAAACCAACAAGTGCTTTTTATTACCATTAATATTCCTTTATAATGGCTTTTGAAATTTACAAATGCAGCAATTTAGAGATCTGATGAAAAGTTTTGCACTGGGAAACACTTTTTGAAAGATAAATAGTGCATTTTATATACGACTACTGTATATCCATCAGACAGGAATGAGGGACAAATGAGGAAAGAGGGGTAGAGGGACTTAGTTCCAAATCAGTGACAGTCCCTCAAAATCAGGGACAGCCCCTCAAAATCAGGGACAGTTGGGAGCCATGCTTTTACATGCTAACTCTCCACCTTAAAGTATGCAGTGGAGAAATGTCAGAGCAAAGTTAGAAGTACTTATATGCAGCCTTTTTTTCCAGGTCAGAGACTCAAAGTACTCATTCAGTTTAAAATAAAAATGAAAGGCAAAACATTTTGTATAGATATAAATAACATAATAACATTATAAATACCTTTCCCCCCCTTTTTTTTTATAAGTGATGACATTCCTTCTATTCTCAGCTGCATAAGCTGGGAGGAGGAGAAGCAGCAGCAGCACACTGAGCTTCCCAGCAGTGGCGGCTGGTGAAGTTTTTGGATGGGGGGCGCCAGACCCCGCCCATCATGACCCCGCCCACCATTTTGGCCCCTCCCACTTCTCATAAAACACGGCCCTTATGTAATCGGAAAAAAAAATTGACGTGGGTTCCCCCTCCGAGAGCATACCAGGCCCTTAGGTCTGGTATGGATTCCAAGGGGAACCCCCTACGCCAAAAAAACGGCGTGGGGGTCCCCCCCAGATCCACACCAGACCCTTATCCGAGCACGCTACCCGGCCGGCCAGGAAAGGGGGTGGGGACGAGCGGGCGCCCCCCCACCCTCCTGAGCCGTACCAGGCCGCGTGCCCTCAACATGGTGGCCCGGCAGAAGAACCGAAGAGGGGGACAAGACCCCCGAAGTCGGAAGAAGAGGCCGGCGGGGAGGAAGAAAGCCGGACTCCTCCGCTAGCAAAAGAGCTACAAGAAGATAGCGGAGGAGTCCGGCGAGAAGACCCCCGAAGACGGAAGACCCCCGGAGCTGTGCAATAAAATATTTTAACCCTGTGTTGTGTTTTTTTTTTTTTTACTTTTTTTCACAGGTGAATGGGTAGGGGTACATTGTACCCCATACTCATTCACATAGGGTGGGGGGCCGGCATAGGGGGTTCCCCTTGGAATCCATACCAGACCTAAGGGCCTGGTATGCTCTCGGAGGGGGAACCCACGCCAATTTTTTTTCAGAAATTTGGCGAGGAGTTTCCCTTTCAGAGCTCATTCTCTGATTGGCCACGGCAAAAGTCGCCTGGCCTGGGGAAACCTTTCTGGCTGAAGTGTGAAAGCTTTTTTTCCATTCATTCAGCTAAATGCATGAACATTTAACAAAGTAGAAACTAAGGTCTTTATGCGGTGACTTGACTCACCTCCTGCCTGTCTTGCAGCTCCGCTCGGGCTGAGGAACGGAGCTGCCGACATCACTTCCGGGTTTCGTAAAGCAGCCGAAAGCCGGAAGTGACGTGCCTGTCTAAGAATGACAATGCTCCCGCCCGTAGAATCACAGTGATTTTACGGGCGGAAGCCAGTCGGCGTTCTGCAGTGCGCCGCAAGGCGGGTTTTTAACCCGCAAATGAAGCGCCATGGATGCAATCTTGTGATTGCATTGACGTGGCGCTTCTCATAGTGCACTGTGACCGGCGCCACAGTACACTATGTCAAATTGTTAAATGACATTTTTTTTTTTTTTAAATGTCTTAAAGGGCCCGTTTTTTTTTTTTTTTTTAACTTTTTTTTTTTTTTTTTAACTTTTTTTTTTTACACCTGGGGGAGGGGGGGCGGCGCCCGGGCGCCCCCTATGGGCGGGCCGCCACTGCTTCCCAGTGAATGCCTGTGCAGCGGGGGGATGTCAGAAAAGTCTGATCATTGTGGAGGAGAGCACACTGAGTTCCCAGCATAGCTATAGAACTGACCATGCTGTGCTATCTTGCTTAGTGTGGTCAGTTTTTAATAGGAAAGCAAGGAAACTACCAGGAACACCAGGGATTTCACATAAAGAAAGCAATACAAAGAGAACAGGATACTTTCCCATACAAGTACAGGGTACAGCAGGCACATATCAGGAATATAAAGTGTTGGGGTAACAAATGCTTTAAGCAAAAGGGTCAGCATTACAGCCAGGCACAGGAGTGTTACTAGGCCTTAGCACATAAGACATTGGTCCCATATTGCTATTCAAGTTGCCAAAGTCCAAGGCCTGCATCTAATACTTCCTATAGAAGATGAGAACATACCACCCAACTTTTCAAATTGGGAAAAAGGGACACCTGTATGTAGGTAAAGGAAACATACCTGCTTTGCCCCACAGGGAACCATGAAGAATTAACCACTTGACCACTGGGCACTTAAACACCCTTAATAACCAGACCAATTTTCAGCTTTCGGTGCTCTCACATTTTGAATGACAATTACTCAGTCATGCAACACTGGACCTATATGAAATTTTTGTCCTTTTTTTCACACAAATGGAGCTTTCTTTTGGTGGTATTTAATCACCGCTGGGTTTTTTATTTTTTGTGCTATAAAAGAAAAAATACAGAAAATTCTGTAAAAAAATTAATTTTTCTTCATTTCTGTTATAAAATTTAGCAGATTAGTAATTTTTTCTTCATAAATTTTGGCCAAAATTTATACCACTACATATCTTTGGTAAAAATAAGTACAAATTGGTGGATATTATTTGGTCTTTGTGAAAGTTATAGAGTCCACAAGCTATGGTGCCAATATCTGAAAATTGATCACACCTGAAGGACTGACGGCCTATTTCAATTCTTGAGACCCTAACATGCCAGAAAAGTACAAATACCCCCCAAATGACCCCTTTTTGGAAAGAAGACATTCCAAGGTATTTAGTAAGAGGCATGATGAGTTTTTTGAAGTTGTCATTTTTTCCCACAATTCTTTGCAAAATCAAGATTTTTTTTACTTTTTTTTTTTTTTGTTTTCACAAAATTGTCATATTATCAGTTTATTTCTCACACAGCATATGCATACCACAAATTACACCCCAAAACACATTCTGCTATTACTCCCGTGTACGGCGATACCACATGTGTGAGACTTTTACACATTGTGGCCACATACAGAGGCCCAACATGCAGGGAGCGCCATCAGGCATTCTGGAGCACCCAGGACAATTCTGACATTTCTCTCCTACATGTAAAAATCATCATTTATTTGCTAGAAAATTACATCGAATCCCAAAACATTATATATGTTTTTTTAGCAAACACCCTGGAGAATACAATGGTGGTCGTTGCAACTTTTTATCTCGCATGGTATTTGCGCAGCAATTTTTCGAATGCTTTTTTTTGGAAAAAAAACTGTTTTGTGCTTAAAAAAAAAAAAAACACAGTAAAGTTAGCCCAATTTTTGCATAATGTGAAAGATGAAGTTACACCGAGTAAATCGATACCTAACATGTCACTCTTCAAAATTGCACAGGCTCGTGGAATGGCGCCAAACGTCGCTACTTAAAAATCCCCATAGGCGACGATTTAATTTTTTTTTTACTGGTTATATGTTTTGAGTTACAGAGGAGGTCTAGGGCTAGAATTATTGCTCTCGCTCCAACGTACGCAGCGATACCTCACATGTGTGGTTTGAACACCGTTTTCATATGTGGGCGGGACTTACGTATGCGTTCGCTTCTGCATGCGAGCACATTTAAAAAAAAAAAAAAATTATTGTTCATTTTACTTTATTTATTTTAGTTTGAAATTTTTTTCCCCAAAAATAAATTTTTTGATCACTTTTATTCCTATTACAAGGAATGTAAACATCCCTTGTAATAGGAATATGGCATGACAGGTCCTCTTTACAGTGAGATGTGGGGTCAATAAGACCCCGCATCTCACCTCTAAGCTGGGAAGCCTGAAAAAAAAAAAAAAGATTCTGGATTTGATAGTATTGGCGAGTCGGTAGAAGCACCGGAGGGCGGCGGGAGGGGGGGGGGGGTGTCTATGGCTGGGTATTGCAGGGTATCACCGACTATGGCTGGGTATGGCTGGGTATATCAGAGTATGGCTGGGTATCTCAGAGTATGGCGTTGCAGAGTATTGCGTTGCAGAGCATTGCAGGATATTGGAGGGTGTTGCAGAGCATTGCAGAGTGTTGCACGGTATTGGCGGGTGTTGCAGAGCATTGCAGAGTGTTGCAGGGTATTAGTGGGTGTTGCAGAGCATTGCAGAGTGTTGCAGAGCATTGCAGAGTGTTGCAGGGTATTGGCGGGTGTTGCAGAGCGTTGCAGGGTATTGCAGAGTATTGCAGGGTAATGCAGAGTATTGCAGGGTATTGCAGGGTATTGCAGAGTATTGCAGGGTATTGCAGGGTATTGCAGAGTATTGCAGGGTATTGCAGGGTATTGCAGGGTATTGCAGAGTATTGCAGTGTAATGCAGACTATTGCAGAGTATTGCAGAGTATTGCAGGGTATTGCAGAGTAATGCAGAGTAATGCAGAGTAATGCAGAGTAATGCAGGGTAATGCAGGGTAATGCAGAGTAATGCAGGGTATTGCAGAGTAATGCAGAGTAATGCAGAGTAATGGCAGGGTATTGCAGAGTATTTGCAGGGAATTGAGGGGTTAATTTTCGGTGAGCAGCGATGTGGGCACTGCAGATGCAGCCCACATCGCTGCTGACACCGATCTCCTCCCCCTCCGCTGTTCCGATCGGTACAGAGAGGGGGAGGGAGGAACCGGCGTCATAACATGACGCCGGTTTGTTTACAAGTGATCACTCCGTCATTTGACGAGCGGCCGTTTACCGTGATCCGTGATGCGCCGGGTCCTGTGGACCCGGCGGTCACGGATGCTCTCGAGTGCGCGCCCCAGGGGGCGCGCGAGAGCGGAATTCTGGGAGGACGTCATATGACGGCCTCCCACAGTTAAGAAACCGCCCTAAAGCCGTCATTCGGCTATAGGGCGGTTATTAAGTGGTTAATATATACAAGTGCTTTTTTCACTGCTCTTTTTTTCCTTTACATTGGCTTTTTAAAAAAATTTGGAGGAAGAATGAAAAGTTGAGTATAGTATAACGCCTTTGATAGTTAAATAATGCGTTATTTTAAAAAAGGTCTTTATCTCCAATCAAAAAGAGGGACAACTGAGGAAGAAAGAAGGACAGTGGGATTTGGTTCCAAAATGGGACAGTCCTGTCAGAAACCATGAAATCAGACCAAGGCAAAAGTAAAAGTTAAATCACACTTGTTTATTAATAAAAGTAAAAAGAACAAACGTAATCAAAACATAGCAAAATTCACAAACCGGAACAGATAGTCAGCCAAGCCAGAAGTCAGGGATCAATGTAGTGGAACAGAAAGCAGGATCTGGAACCAGAAGGGATGTCAGCAAAGCCAGTCTTTAAACAGGAACACAGGCGATGTTTCTTGTGATGTTGACCCAGGCAAAGGCAGAGGTCCTCTGGACTGGACAGCTTAATGCCGCGTACACACGGTCAAACTGTATGACGTACTTAGTCTGGCGGAAAAGTACGCCAGACTGTCCGTCGGAATTTCCGAACAGGCTACTTGCCCACACACGGCACTTTTTGAGCGGACTAATACGGCGTACTAAGTCCGCCGTACTATCCGCCCTACTTTTGAAATGAACGGACTCGCCCACACACGCGGAGGAAAGTCCGCTCATTTCGAGCGCGTCTCCAGGTAGGCGGGGCCCGCGAAGGAGACGTCGCTGGGCCCGCCGCCTGGTATGGACTTAAAGGGGAACCCCCAATGCCGAAAAAAATCGGCGTGGGGGTCCCCCCCAAGTCCACAACAGACCCTTGTCCGAGCACGCTACCCGGCCGGCCAGGAAAGGGGGGCGAGCGACCGCCCCCCTCCTGAGCCGTACCAGGCCGCGTGCCCTCAACATGGGGGGGGCCTTGGGGAAGGGGGGGCCGCGCGGCCCTCCCACCCCAAAGCACCTTGTCCCCATGTTGATGAGGACAAGGGCCTCTTCCCGACAACCCTGGCCGTTGGTTGTCGGGGTCTGCGGGCGGGGGGCTTATCGGAATCCGGGAGCCCCCTTTAATAAGGGGGCCCCCGGTTACCGGCCCCCCACCCTATGTGAATAAGTATGGGGTACAATGTACCCCTACCCATTCACCTGTAAAATAAAAGTACAAAAAAAAACACAACACACGAGATAAAATACTTTATTGCACAGCTCCGGGGGTCTTCCGTCTTCGGGGGTCTTCTCGCCGGACTCCGCTATCTTCTTGTAGCTCTTTTGCTAGCGGAGGAGTCCGGCTTTCTTCCTCACCGCCGGCCTCTTCTCCCGACTTCGGGAGAGATCGTCGAGTCAACATCTCCTGGAGAAGAATGAGAAGAAGAAGAACGGAAGGCGGCGGCGGTGGCGACAGAAGACCGGGCCACCGCCTGTAAAAGAGCTATAAGAAGGCGCGGTGGCCCGGCAGAAGAACCGAAGAGGGGGACAAGACCCCCGAAGTCGGGAGAAGAGGCCGGCGGCGAGGAAGAAAGCCGGACTCCTCCGCTAGCAAAAGAGCTACAAGAAGATAGCGGAGGAGTCCGGCGAGAAGACCCCCGAAGACGGAAGACCCTCGGAGCTGTGCAATAAAGTATTTTATCTCGTGTGTTGTGTTTTATTTTGTACTTTTATTTTACAGGTGAATGGGTAGGGGTACATTGTACCCCATACTCATTCACATAGGGTGGGGGGCCGGTATCCGGGGGCCCCCTTATTAAAGGGGTCTTCCGGATTCCGATAAGCCCCCCGCCCGCAGACTCCGACAACCAACGGCCAGGGTTGTCGGGAAGAGGCCCTTGTCCTCATCAACATGGGGACAAGGTGCTTTGGGATGGGGGGGCCGCACGGCCCCCCCCTTCCCCAAGGCACCCCCCCATGTTGAGGGCACGCGGCCTGGTATGGCTCAGAAGGGGGGGCGCTCGGTCGCCCCCCTTTCCTGGCCGGCCGGGTAGCGTGCTCGGACAAGGGTCTGTTGTGGACTTGGGGGGACCCCCACGCCGATTTTTTTCGGCGTTGGGGTTCCCCTTTAAGTCCATACCAGGCGGCGGGGCCAGCGACGTCTCCTTCGCGGGCCCCGCCTACCTGGATACCCGCTCGAAATGAGCAGACTTTTCTCCGGGCGGGAAAAGTCCGCTCATTTCAAAAGTACGGCGGACTGGCATACACACGGCCGGATTGTCCGCCGAAATGCGAGTACGACGGACAGAATTCCGAAAAAAACGAAATTCTTAGTACGCCGGACTGCACGCTGAAAAAGTCCGCTGAAGCCCACACACGAGCGGACTGTCTGCTGAAATGTGTTTCGGCGGACTAAGTAGGCCATACAGTCCGCTCGTGTGTACGCGGCATTAGTAGGCAGGACTGATGAGCAGGATATGAACAACAGCTTAGTAGCTGTGGAGAGATAGGAGCTGGCAATTAGCCGACAGGTGATTGGACAGCTCAGACAAGGAAGGGCTGAGCCCAGCCCTGACAAGTCCTTACAAATGAGAGGCAGTTGGGAACTATAGATAAGAGCATGCAAATTGCTTGTGTCTAGGGAAGTATCTGCAAAGGACATTCTTGAGTGTTGCCCTCCTAGTGTTGGGAAGAATGTGTATTAGAATTCTCTAGTCTGGTATGATAGGCCCAAGAACAGGCAGATAGTCTGTCTTTCTACCTAGCGATATTAAATACTCAAGGGACTTTGGAGACAGTAGTCACCTCATCACAGGAAGTGGCTAAACGATGAGCTTCATGGCAGGAATTAATAAAAAATGAAAATATTGAACATGGCTACATTAACATAGCTCCCAAATGTCATTTTTTTTACTCCTCAGTTGTCCCTGGTTTTGGTTTGACGTATAGACATCAGTAAAATTAAAATGTACTATTTAACTACAAAAAAGTGTCATATTACACTAACCTATCATTCAAACTCCATATTACTGCATGTTTTACTCTAAATGGGGGTGTTGGCGGGATGTATCCTTTACCTACCTATTAAATGTTGTCCCTTTTCCTTATGTCAGAAAATTCGGAGGTATGCATTACATCTTAAAAAGGAACTGCAGTCTGCTCACATAATTTGTATTAAAAACATATTTGCCATTTTGAAGCTTCACTCCAACCACGTTGCGTATTATTTTATATACACTGGGATTCTGTACTTGCCAACCGCTTCAGCTGCCCACAGTTAAAATGGCTGCAGCCAGACTCAGTGGGGGGAGATTTCTGCAGCATATTTGGTAAGTGCTGAATCCCAGTATATATAAAATAATATGCAAAGTGGTTGGAAGGAGGCTTCAGAATAGCAAAGATGTTTTTTATTACAAATTATATGAGCAGCCTGCAGTTCCTCTTTAAATACCACCAAAAAATCTCTGTCACCAACAAAAATATAAAAAATCTTTTGGCTACTGTGTTGCATTACTGAGTAGTTCTCAATCAAACTATTGTGGAAAAGAGAAGGGGTAAAGGGCCACAGGGCCCTAATTTGGACTTTACAGACAAGATGGACAATGATATTGTTAATAAAATATATTTTTGCACTATAAGTCATATCAAACAGGTCAAGTAAAAAAGCATTAAAAACATATGATAGGCATATGATAGTAATGAGTATCAATGTAAACAAGAGAGTTGACACCAAATAAATGACAGTGAGCCCCTGTGCATCAACACGTTTCACTGTTTTGCTTCGTCGGGACACACTTGGGGGTAGTTGAAAGGAACAGGTCTCACTTGTCAACATAGAAATATCTCCACATGGAGAGCTCCCATATGATCACCCAGGAATCACTGTGTAAAGCAGGAGGCAGTTTCTTACTAATACCAGCGACCGTGTATAGGGCTGATGGTGTAAGGATATATAGATATGAATATAAACTCATATGGTTCACCGGGGGAGGAAGGAGATACACCGTGAGTATCAGTAGTGTATTTAGGTTTTGTGTTGCCCTAGGCCAGACCAAACTTGTGCACCCCCTAATTTAAATATGACCCACCCCTTCCTGTCAAGGCCACACCCCTTGCTGTTTAAGACCCTGACATTTTCGAGTGGGGGCGCTAGTTCTGTGGGCCTGGGGGGGTGGGGGGTGGATTCCCTTAACTTGCATAGATTTCCTCTCACTTCCTTTGTGGTTATGGGGCAGGAAGTGAAGGGAAATCTCTGCAATGGGACAGGGATGGTAAAAAAAATAAACTGACAGGGGCTATAACCCTCCCTTACTCTATCCAAAAGGAAAAAAAAAGTGTCGCCTATAGTTCTACTTTAAGCACAAATTTCTGATCATTTTATGGAGAGGACTAAGAAGATATAACCATGCTAATGGTGCAGCAGAAAACATATAGCACAGTGAGGAAGGTTTGTGGTCCAGGATGATAGGACAGTCAAAATTAGAAGCGTGGCGCCCCCTCCCCCCCACAGTTGCGGAATGCGGGACGCCTGCTTACTGGAAGCAGTGCCGCCGCTTTATCGGGGCGCTACACTAATTTGCCTCTCAGCCCAGTCCTCCCCAGAAGACTGGCGCTACACTAACAGTGTAGCGCAAGCTGGCGGGGACTCTTTCCGTGCTGCCCCCCTGCAAAGTGCTTCCCTAGGCCTGGGCCTTGTTGGCCTAGGCCAGGATACAGCCTTGGTGAGTATCCAAATAATTAAAGGGGGGAGAGTAATAGAGAGGAGAAGGGTAGAACAAACAACACCCTTCCTCCTGTTTTCAGTCCACAGTTACAGGGGCTTCAACAATAATCCATATGGACATACCTGCCCACAGTCAGTATAACTAAATAGGCTCCATAGGTATGTTTAAACAGGCCATAGTAGCACAAGGTTCGGTGTCTCCCCCAGGAACAATCAAACTATCATAGTACATACCTCCCAACTTTTTGAGATGGGAATGAGGGACACCTATCAGCAAAAGTATGCAGGCATAGGACACACCCCCTTAAAGAAAAATTGTACAATAAAACAAGATTGGTTAAACCCACTAGTGCTTTTTTTTACCACTACTATTCCTTTATATTGGCTTTTAGAATTGACAAATACAGCAATTTAGAAATCAGACAGAAAACACTTTTTGAAACATAAAAAGTGCATTTTATATACAATTATATAGATCAGACCAAAATGAGGGACAAATGAGGATGAATGAGGGACAGAGGGACATTGATACAAATCAGGGACAGTCCCTCGAAATCAGGGACAGTTGGGAGCTATGATAGTACTGAAAACTAAAAAGTGTCCCAGTAATGAAGGGGTATATACAGACTGGCATTCAAGAGGATAATAAATGAACATATTGCCTGGATAAAGAGAAACAAGTCTTGTCCATTTAATTCTGTTATCCTTGGATGTATTTCTATGCTAAATTCTCCAGCTTGACTAGATTGAACCTCTAAATGATTAAAAAAAATGAATTAAAAAATATAAAACAATAACAGCGCCGGTATGAAAAGAACACTCAACACCTAACAAGGGTCCAAAAAAACTAAAAATAAATCTAGGGACTTGTCGTTTTTTTATAGAACCTTGGCCTGTCCCTGAGACCTCGGAGAGCCGGCGGACATGGCACTGATCTGACATACAATATGGAGGCTCCTGTCTGAGCAGATGGCCTCCATCGCTTGCTTCATTCACAGATCATCGCAGAGGACATAAGCTGATGTACAGAGAATTGGCTGGAGGAGCATTATGTCACCGTCTGGCCTGATTGCACTGCCCGCCTCTACAGGGACAGAAAACAAAGCTGGATCCCATCATGCACACTGTGCCTGGCAATAAACAGCTCAGCACTGAGCCCTGTAGGTTTCATTAATATCACATTGCCTGGCTTACATTAACAGGCCTGTCCAATGGAGATTATAGAGCTTGGTTCGCCATCTAGTGGCCAAATAGCAAACCGCAGCTGAAGATTACAGCAACCATTTTCCTATGTGTGTTGCTATCTTTTATGTAGCAGTGTAAACCTGTAATGTCTCTACAATGCAAGATTAGGTTCTTAAGGGGCCAGTTACACTTCAGGGGTTCCCCGTGGAAAACATAACCTTGGTAGCAGCAGGAAAACCACAGTTAAGTGGAGAAAACAATTTAAAGCATATTGGGATCATTCACACCAATATTTATAATCTTATTATCAGGTCTTTTTTTCAGTGGGAATACAGGGGAACGCATATACATATGGATGGATATACATAATGCCAAGGGGTGCTAGGCGGTGCTGGGTGATCTATTGTTGCTGTGGAAATCTATTGTTGCTGGTGAGGTGAATCTGTTGTTGCTCTGGTGGATTTTATGCTGCTGAGGGGGTGGGGGATCATAAAATTGTCCGAAATGTCTTGGTATGCTGACGCCTTACGATTTCCTTACACTGGAACTAAGAGGCCAAGCCCAACCCAAAACAGCCCCACACCATAACCCCCCCCCCCCCCCCCCAGCAAATTATTTGGACCAGTGCACAAAGCAAGGTCCATAAAGACACGGATGAGCAAGTTTGGGGTGGAGGAACTTGACTGACCTGCACAGAGTCCTGACCTCAACCTGATAGAACACCGTTGGGAGGAATTAGAGCGGAGGCTGTGAGCCAGGACTTCTCATCCAACATCAGTGCCTGACCTAACAAATGTGCTTCTGGAAGAATGGTCAAACATTCCCATAGACACACTCCTAAACCTTGTGAACAGCTTTTTCCAGAGTTGAAGCTGTTATAGCTGAAAAAGTTGGGCCAACTCAATATTGAACCCTACAAACTAAAGCCCCATACACACATTCGATTTTCTGTAGATTTTTGTCTTCAGATTTACGAAAACCATGTAGTGCAAGGGCCTGCCTGACTGCATACAAATTGAAACTCTTATGCCCTGTACACATGATCGGACTTTCTGACAGAAAATGTTCGATGGGAGCTTTTTGTCTGAAATTCTGACCGTGTGTAGGCTCCATCGGACATTTTCCATCGGAATTTCCGACACACAAAATTTGAGATCTGGATCTCAAATTTTCCAACAACAAAATCCGTTGTCGGAAATTCTGATCGTGTGTACACAATTCCGACGCACAAAGTTTTACGCATGCTTGGAATCAAGCAGAAGAGCCGCACAGGCTATTGAACTTCAATTTTATTGGCTCATCATACATCACCGCGTTCTTAGTGTTCGGAATTTCCGACAACATTGTGTGACCTTGTGTATTCAAGACAAGTTTTAGCCAACATCCGTCGGAAAAAATCCCATGGATTTTGCTGTCGGAATGTCCGATCGTGTGTACGCGGCATTAAGGTTTGACCTCATGTTATATGGTTTTGCTAAATCTGAAGAAAATCTAATAGTGTGTATGGAGTCTAAGACTGGGATGCTGTTAAAGTTCATGTGCGTGTAAAGGCAGGTGTCCCAATACTTTTGGTAATATAGTGTAGATGTTGTCTGGATAGGAGCATTAGCTGCTCTAAAACCTGGATATTTATTTCAGCATCGATGGTGCCTTTCCAGGTGTGTAAGCTGCCAATTCCATGTACTCTAATGCACCCCCATGCCATCAGAGATGCAGACTTTTGAGCTGAGCGTTGATGACAAGCTAGAAGGTCCCTTCTCCAGAGGTTTCAGAGCCCATGGTTCCCAAAAAGAATGTCACATTTTGATTAGATTGTAGGCTTTCACAAGCAGGGCTCTCCTTACCTTCTTGTCTTGGATTGTATTGCAAATATTAGCTGATGCAATATGCTGTTGATTTTCTGGCAGACTATAAATTGATACCAGTGCAAGGACTTATCAACATATATTTGAAATCAGTTTCGAAGTAGGGTTGTCACCTGTCTGGGATTCACCCGGACAGTTCGGGTTTGGAATCATGCGTCCAGGTTTCAGACTGTCTGAAACCTGGACACATTATTCACATGGGACTTCCCACCAGAGTTGCTGGCTGTACTTGTCTAAACCGAGAGTGTGTGTTAAGCCCCGTACACACGAGAGGACTTATGTCATGCAGACTTCCGAAGGAGTTCTGCCGGAGTTCCGACAGAGTTCTGACGGACTTTTCGACTGAGCGGACTTGGCCACACACAATCACACCAAACTCCGACGGATTCGAACGTGATGACGTACGACTGGACTCGAATAAGGAAGTTCATAGCCAGTAGCCAATAGCTGCCCTAGCGTCGGTTTTAGTCCGTCGGAATAGCACACACACGAGCAAATTTTTCGGTAGGAACTGGGTCCAGCGGAGTTCCGTCGGAAAAATTTGAAGCATGTTCCATTTCTAAAGTCCGTCAGACTTTTGCGAATCAAAAGTCCGTTGCAGCCCACACACGATCGAATAGTCTGACGGAATCATTCCGTCGGACTTTGGATGTTGAAAAGTCCGCTCGTGTGTACGGGGCTTTACACTCTCTTTCACACTGCCCAAAGTTAGCACTAACCTAACAATTCCCTCCTCACACACACACATTCCAGATACATCTTCTCTCTCCTGTTACTGAGAGAGTACACTAAGGTAAAACAGGGTTCTCAGAGCAGCCCTTACATCAGAGTTCTACTTTAGACCAGAGGCCATAGTGTTCCCCCTTACATCAGAGTCCTCTCTGTGCATCAGAGTTCCCAGTGTTTCCCCTTAAATCGGGGTTCCTAAAGCATCCCATATGTTAGAGTCCCCAGAGTTCTCCCTTACACAAGGGTCCCCCCTTACAGTGTGGGGGAACTCTGCAGACTCTGATGTGAAGGGGGAACTCTGCGGACTTCGACGTGAAAGGGGAACTCTGCGGACTCCGATGTGAAGGGAGACTCTTGTAATTTATTTCATATGATTAGAAATGTTATTTAATAGCAAAATATATGTCTAGTTTATACTATAAAAAAATAATTGTGCCGCTAAAGTGTTTGACTTGAAGAAAAGGTGGCAACCCTAGTTCAAAGGTGGACTGGTGCTAGACCTTGAAGCATGGCATTTGCAGAAACAGAACCAGAGAGCAGGCAAAATAAGGCATTTCTAAGGATTGAGTCCACATTGCAGATTTAAGTATTTTAGGTCTCCCAGCCCCTGTATATTCTATAACATAGCAACAAACATAAAGGTTTACCCTGAAACTGGTTGTAGGCAGGTGTAGGTTGATCTCCCTACACAGGTGGGGCTGTCGGTGGCCACCATGCAGGGTGGGTGGAGGGCAGGAGGAACTTACGTTCCTCTTAGCCCATGCATGTCATCAGGTGAGCAGGTGTCCGATTGGGCGTCACTCCCCCGGATGACTTCTGTGGCCATCTTTGCTGAGGGCTAGTTCACTGCAGTGGCCTGCATTTTGTGTGTGGCAAAGGACAGGGACAGGAACTGACAGAGTTCTGGAGGAGGAGGGACAGTATAGAGACTGTTGTCATCAATGCTGGGAGGAACCTTTCTGCTTCAGTGTCTTGTTGCCTACTGCCTCTCAGCCACATTCTGTGCCAGGTGCTGTCGATCCTTGAGCATCTCTCCCCACAAGTACTGCATAATCATCTGTAAAAATCTAATGCCCATGGAAACCCCTCCATAGACTCTGTTACAGTGTGTTTGGAAATTTCTTGGAGGCCATTGGAGTGCAGTGACCTCATTGTCCAGTGGTGAGATGATTAGAGCTTTGTGACATGGTGCATTATCCTGCTGGAAGGAGCCATCAGAAGATGGGCACATTGTAGTCAAAAAGGGATGGACATGGTCAGTAACAATACTCAGGTAGGCCGTGACATTAAACGACGCACAATTGGTACTTAGGGGCCCAAAGTGTGCCAAGAAAATACCCCCCACACCATTACACCACCACCACCAGTCTGAACCGGTGATACAAGGCAGGATAGATTCATGCTTTCAAATGTTGTTTACGCCAACTTCTGACCTTACCATCTGAATGCCGCTGCTGAAATCGAGACTCGTCAGACCAAACAACATTTTTCCAATCTTCTATTGTCCAATTTTGGTGAGCCTGTGTGAATTGTAACCTCAGTTTCCTGTTCTTAACTGACAGGATTGGCATCTGGTGTGGTCTTCTGCTGCTGTAGCTCATCTGCTTCAAGATTCGATGTGTTGTGCATTCAGAGATGGTATTCTGCATACCTTGATTGTACCGAGTGGTTATTTGAGTTACTGTTGCCTTTCTATCATCTCAAATCCACTCATTCTCCTCTAACCTCTGACATCAACAAGGCATTTTCATCCACCATAACTGCCGCTGGATATTTTCTCTTTTTCGGACCATTCTCCATAAACCCGAGAGATGGTTGTGCCTGAAAATCCCAGTAGATCAGCAGTTTTTTAAATACTCAGACCCACCTGGCACCAACAACCATGCTCAAAATCCCCTTTCTTCCCCATTCTAATGCTCTGTTTGAACTTCAGCAAGTTGTCTTCACCACATCTAGATGTCTAAATGCATTGAGTTCCTGCCATGTGGCTGGCTGATTAGCAATTTGTGTTACCAAGAAATTGAACAGGTGTACCTAATAAAGTGGTCAGTGAGTGTAAATGGGTCACATTTGGGGGTGGTAATGCCTGCTGAATGCGTCAGGGAATAAAATTGATGCGGTATGTGTACAACCCCCTCTGGCTGTGGTCTAAGGCCTACTAAAGCATACACCCCTTGAGGGTCATGTTTACCCACGCAGGGATGCACAGGTATTCCCCATATCCCTACGCAGAATGTAGCGGCTACACAAGCATAGACGCTATCCCCAATCCACCTACTGTGCGGGTGCACAGCCCCGAATGCCAACGCAACGCCCGTGCATCTCCGTGTGGTAAACACAGACATAATCATACACTGATTGCATTTACAATTTTTTGATTTTGTAACGTTTATTTAATTTTTCTAATGCCGCGTAGACACGATCGAATTGTCCGGCAGACTTAGTCCAGCAAACAATCCGGGAAAACAATCCACCGGACTTTCTAAGGAATGGACTTGGCCACACACGGACATTCCGAAAATCCGCCGATTTCTAACGCGATGACGTACAGCACGTACGACGGGACTAGAAAAAGGGAGTTCAATAGCCAGTAGCCACTAGCTTCATTCTCGTACTTGCTTTTGAGCATGCGTCATTCTTAGTCCGCCAGACTAGCACACTGATGAACGGATTGTCCGCTGAAAGCCAAGTCCGCCGGACACATTTTGAGTCAAAACTACTTTCTAAGTCCGCCGGACTTTACGATGAAAAAGTCAGCTGGAGCCCACACACGATCGAATTGTCCGGCGTAATGCGGTCCGGCGGACTAAGTCCGCTGGACAATTCGATCGTGTGTATGTGGCATAATAGGTAATGTGGTCACAGCAACAATCATTTTGACCATAGTGATCACAGAAACCAAAGGAGCAGGATGGAAAATTTTAATAAAAATTTGAACAAAATTCTAAGCCCTTGTACACACGGTCGGACATTCAGATGGACAATGTCCGTTCGGACCGTGTTGTCGGATATTTCGACAGTGTGCGGGCTCCATCGGACTGTTTCCGTCGGAGTATCCGATGGACCAAGTTTTCCAGCTGGGCTATAAAATTTTCCCACAACATGATCCGATCGGACTTTGTCCGATCATGTGTAGAGAATTCCGATCGGACAAAGTGCCACGCATGCTCAGATCAAATTCCTAGACCAAAGCTATTGGCTACTAGCCTGAACGTAGTCCCGTCCTAACGAAATAACGTCATCAAGTTAAGTACGATCGGATTTTCTGACAACTTTGTCCGACTGTGTGTATGCAACAGTTTGCGTGTACAAGGGCTAATAGTTTATGTGGTTTTTGGTAGGTAAATTCCGTTCATTCTAAAATCAAATGTTAAAAGAAAATGAAATTTTGAAGTAGTTTCAAACATTCGTCAAGTACTGATGGCATTACCAAATCTACTAATTAATATATTATAATGTCTCTTCGCTACCCCACAACAAAACTCAATTGTGAAATCAGAGCTTGCCTGCGCTGAAATGTGATTCACACACTAAACAGAATAAATACAAAATTGTACTAGTGCGGCACTCCCAAACATAAATTATATACAAAAAATATACATGAATACATCAGACGCTCAAAAATGTATGTGACAGCGAACCCATGAATAAACAATTAATCAGCCAATCCATATATAAAAAAATAAAATAAAATGCAAATAAACTATGTGCAAACAGTAGCAAGTGCCAATAAAAAGTAAACCAATGTACATATAAATCACACTGGTGTCTTCCACAGTGATCACAATCTGTGCCAGTCAATTTGTTTCAGTTCCTTAAAGCACTGTGCAAACACATCTTCTACAATCTATGTGTAAAACTTCAGCTCATCTGTGTGCTCAATCCCACACTATGCCACTGTGATTTATACCCCACCCCAGATGATGTCTATGTAGACGAAACGCATCGGGACGGGCTCCACTGCCGCCATACATACTTTTAAACCGCTGTTTGCCCTTCTCAAATGTGATTTTTTTACTAGGGCTGTTACTGATTAAAATTTTTGTGTTCGATTAATCGTTTTTTTTTTTTAATCGACTAATTTCGATTAATTATAATGCACATACAGATCCAACTACTTTTAGCTGATCTCCTTGCATTGCAACTCTGCATTAGTCAGTGGTAAATGTGGTATACACTATATACAATCACCCGACACTAGTTAGTTTCCACAATCCATGACTTAACTTCACAGTTCACATAAATATGTTTTAAATTCAAACTGTAGCACTGACGTAAGTCATTTTTTTCCACAGTAGCGTGACAATCCCTCCCCCTCCAGTCTAACTAATCACTCTCACCTTATGGCATGGACCCATGTGCAAACAGTTGGTCATGCAAGTGGGTATCAAAAGGGTTAACACGGACCATAAACTTCTCTCACGTCTCCTTAGATCTAAGCAAGGACGCCAGGTCATGGGTAGAAAGAAAAGATCGAAGTGCTCACTGTAACGATATCACGTCTGAGCCAGGATATATTGTAACTAGTTGCCATTTTGTGTGGAAAGCAGCCATGACAGTTTGGCTGACCTTAGAATAAACTTACAGAATAATCTAAACTCCCCCCTCCCTTGTCTTAGGAATTCCAAAAGCTCTTAAAATCTTCAAAGGGAAGAAAGGTTATCTTAGCAGAGAAAACAAGGCTCAAGTTGCCTGGCAGATATTCCGGCCTGTCGTAAAACTGTCACTTTCTCCATGCAGACAACCAACAGATACCCGTCGTAAATACTTCCAACCAGATAGCGTGCAAACAGATTAGTAAAGTGTTGAAACGTTAACATTTTTTATAACTTTCAAAGCCATCATAGCACAGCCATAATATGGATATATTTAGTTTCCTTGGATAATTTCTAAAATTTCAAGTCCAAACACCCCTATGCCAGGTCATATGGGAAGCCCCTGGGACCCCTTACTCCTCCTAGTTAACCCTGAAATGGCAAACCTGTCATGTGTGGACTCGTTTTGAAGCAAATATCATGCTGATCACTAAAATGGATATCTGCAGTCTATAAACAATAGAGAGGCAGAGATATGAATATGTATTATAAAGTGTACCTGGGACAGGGTCATGAGTGTAGACACCTCCCAGCAACCAACCCCTAAACAAGATGACCAGACGATTGGTCACTGGTCGCTGTCAACACCCCCTTTGATTTGACAGAAAAGAGGAGAGACCAAGGCAATAGTCAGTTCTCCTTTTACCATCCAAGCAGGAACATCTGCCAAGTTTGAGAACCGATTACCTTTGCTCATCGATTGAACTCTGATCAACTCTTGGACATTAATTGCAAGTATACTTCCTTCCCAATTCTACCTTATTTCTTTGTGGCTGTATATTGTCTTTATTTTTTGGAACATCCTTTTTCTGTAAATGTTTTATTTGCACCAACCTTGACCTTTTCATAATAAATCCTTACGTTGAAAAGTGTTAACCTTGTCTTTAAAGCTCTTGATGCAAACTATAAACGAACCTGTCTCTTAAAAGGGCGCTACTGTGGTAGAGTAAGGCACTGAGCAGACCTGTCTGTGGTGGCAGTGTGTGTTGCAGGCGCTTATTCTAAACTTATAATTGGTGTTGCTTAAATTACGAGTCCCCCCGGCTCTGTCTTTTAAACGGGGGTGGTGGCAGTTAAAGGGTTAATTGTGTAATTAGCCCGGTGACAATCGCTCTCAGGCTGCCTGCACCTAGATTGTGGTCCCGCAAGCTGGAAAATCTTTGTGCTGGGTGCAGCTGAGTGTGGCATTGTTACGTAAGTGACAGCGTGGTGTTAGGTTGGCCGGTCCTTTGTCGCCAGTTAGCGAGGAGGGCAGGGATCTGACACCAGCGTTCGTCACATATTGGCTGGCAGCGTAGCGGGATAGTTTCGCATTAAGAGCATTCAGTGCATTGTTAGGAATTAGCTCTGCACTGAAGGAGTGTAACCTTTGTGGAAACAGTCCTTAGAGACAAGCTGGTGCACATTATTTTTTGTTTACGTTTTTTAAAAAGAGATATACAGCAACAGCTCCTTTCTACGCCTTCTTCCTATCTCTGCTTTCTGTTCTATCTTTTCTGCTTGCAACATGTCTGGGTTATCAGCATATAAAAAGATGAGCAAAAATGATCTGACTGCTGAGTGCACAGAAAGAGGAATTGATGTCGGTGGCAAAAACCGTGATGGCTTGATACATGCCCTACATGAGTTTGATATCCGTGCAGACCAGAACCTGGGGGAAACTGGACCAGAAAGGGTTTCCGCTACTCCAGAGCCCAGTGGTTCAGAGGCGGCCTCACCAGATGGGCAAGCAGAGACTGACACTGGACTACCACGGATTGTTACCTCCAGGCCATCGCCGGAGCAGGCCAGCATCAGATTGCCTGGAACCAGAATAGACTGTCCTCAAATGCAGGAAACGCTACAACACCTCAGGGAGAGGGATCCTGTGGCGTACCTGCAGTTTCTCGAGCGCCAGGCTGAGAGAGAGGAACGCAGGGCTGAGAGAGAGGCTGATCGTCGGCACGAACTGGAGATGGCTAGGCTCCAGCAGCAGCGACAGGTTCAGAACCTCGGATCCCTAGAGCACAGGGATGACTCTCTGCCAGTGACCCCGGCAGCCAAATTTCCAGTTATGGAAAAGGACAGTGACATTGACGTGTATCTACTGTCGTTTGAAAAAACTTGCCGTCAGTACCATCTGCCCCCAGCACAATGGGCCCGGTACCTGACGCCAGGGCTACGAGGCAAGGCCCTGGATGCTTATGTAGAACTGTCAGAAGAGCAAGGAGGTGATTATGAGGCCCTAAAGGCTGCAATCATCCAAAAGTTTCAGCTAACCCCGGAAGTGTACCGGAAGCGTTTTAGGTCCTTGCAAAAGGGGCCTGGGGACTCATACCTGGATGTGGTAAGACGCTTACGCACCACATTCCGGCAGTGGACTAAAGGCTTGAAAGCCGATTCTTTTGAGTCCTTGGAAGATCTTATGATTGAAGATCAACTTTTGCACATCTGTCCTACAGACGTCAGACAGTTTGTGTTGGAGCGAAAGCCGACCTCTGCCAAAGCAGCAGCAGAACTGGCAGATACCTATATCCACTCTCGGGTATCTGACCATCGCAAGGCTCCTCCAAACAGCTGGAAAGGAGGGAAATCACACCTGGCAACCCCTCCTCTACCTACCAACCAAGTTCCTCAGCGGCCGGAACCTGCAGCTCCTGGAGCCAAAGCCTTTGTGACTGACAACCGCAAATGCTATAACTGTGGGAAAAGCGGACATCTCCGGACACAGTGCCCTGAGCAGAAGAAGACGACAACCCCTGGCCATCCGGCCAGCAACCCTTCTGCTGTGCTGCTCGTCGGTGAAAAACCTCCAGGAACCAATGTCAACTTGCAGCCAGTCATTGTAGGCCAACGAACTGTAACAGGCTTTCGTGACACTGGAGCCGAAGTCACTTTGGTCAGACCAGAGGTGATAGAAGAAACAGACATCATCCCAGAGAAGTACCTTTCCCTGACTGGAGTTGGGGGAACCTGTTCCCATGTACCTCGTGCCTATGTTTTCCTGGATTGGGGTGCTGGAAGTGGGATGAGAGAGGTGGGTGTCTCTGAGGAGATCCCCACTGCTGTGTTGTTGGGTTCTGATTTAGGTACCCTTGTTTCTTACTATGCCCCTGCTAAGAGCACCCAGGATGCTCCCACAGAACCTTCTGGACCTACCAAGGTACTGTTTACAGATGTTGGGGTAATATCTGGGCAACCTGTGGATGGACAGAGGGAGGGGGAGGGTGGAGTTGAAGTGCAAGGTCCTCCTTCAGAGACAGGAGAGGAGACCCCCTTGCTAGTGAAGGTACCTGATGTATGTTCCAATGTTGCTGAACTGATAAAGGTTAAATGTGATGATGATGACAATGATGACGATAATGATGATGATGATGATGATGATGATGTATTGCCAGTCTTAGTGGTCACTCGCAGTGCTGCAAAGGCAGCCGAGGTGCAGGCACTGATCGCAGAACAGCAGGAGGAGGTCTCGGGGCCCTCTCCCTGTTCTGACCCAGTGGACTCCACCTCTGTTGAGCCTCAGCAGCCGTCCTCGTTTGCCACAGGACTGCTGGCTGAGAGTTGTGGTCCCGCCTTTGAAACAGCACTGCAGACAGACCAAACACTAGCACAGCTCAGAAGTCTAGCTGATCGCCCCCCTGCAGAGAATGACAAACAAAAGGTCTACTGGGACAAAGGGAAACTGTATAGAGAAAATTTGCCTGCAGAGGGGAATGAGGCTGACATAGGTGACAGACAGCTGGTGGTACCCAGTCAATTTAGGGGACCACTGCTAAAAGTAGCCCATGAGATTCCCCTCGCAGGGCACTTGGGGATCACTAAGACCCGAGGGCGGTTGGTACATAACTTTTATTGGCCCAGGATGCTTGCTGACATAGCTGACTACTGTCGGTCCTGTGTTACCTGCCAGCGAGTTGGCAAGGTAGGGGATGTCCACAAGGCTCCACTAAAACCTTTGCCTGTGATTGATGAACCTTTTAAGAGGGTGGCAGTGGATATCGTTGGGCCTTTGGCCATCCCTAGCAGTTCTGGCAAACGTTATATCCTTACAGTTGTCAACTATGCCACGCGTTATCCAGAGGCGGTGGTTCTCTCCTGCCTCCGGACGGACAAGGTCGCTGATGCTCTGCTGGGAATCTTCACAAGAGTGGAATTCACAGCCAAGCTCATTATCAATCAAGGCCCTCAGTTTGTGTCTGACTTGATGCAAGCTCTCTGTCAGAAAATACCGATGACGCATATCTTGGCCAGTCCTTATCACCCACAAACCAACGGCTTGTGCGAGAGCTTTAATGGCCCTTTAAAACAAATGTTGCGCACCTTTGTGCACTCTCAGGGCAAGGACTGGAAACGATATCCGCCTCGTCTGCTGTTTGCTTACAGAGAGGTGCCTCCGGAGTCCACAGGCTTTTTGCCATTTGAACTTCTGTGCGGACGGAGGGTAAGAGAGCCCCTGAATCTAATGTGTGAGACCTGGGAGGGCAAGATTGCCGACCCAGAGGTCTCTGTTGTAGATTCCGTCCTAAAGTTCAGGGATAAAATGGAGACGCTGCTGGAAATTGTGCGGGAAGAACACCTGGTGCACCTGTCACAGGTCCTGGACCAACTGACAGCTGCCAATCTGACCGTCAAACCCAGTAAGTGTCAGATTGCCATGACCAATGTGCAGTACTTGGGACACCGGGTGGGAGGAGGCACCCTGAAACCCGAGACAGGGAAGGTTGATGCCATCCTGGCATGGCCTACCCCCCAAACCAAAAAGCAGGTTATGTCTTTCTTGGGGACCGCTGGCTACTATAGGAAGTTTGTATGTAACTATAGTAGCCTGGCTAAACCTTTGACTGGCCTAACCAAAAAGAAACTGCCCAAGGTGGTGTCTTGGACACCAGAATGTGAGCAGGCATTTCAGGCCTTGAAAGAGGCGCTGGCCCGCGCTCCTGTGCTACAGGCTCCAGACTTCACCCGCCGTTTCCTAGTGCAGACTGATGCCTCTGCCTATGGATTGGGTGCAGTCCTGAGCCAGGTGGATGATGCTGGAGAGGAGCATCCCATCCTCTACCTGAGCCGAAAGCTGCTTCCCAGGGAAGTAGCATACGCCACGATTGAAAAGGAGTGTCTTGCGATCGTGTGGGCTCTCCAGAAGTTACAAACGTACCTTTATGGACGGCACTTCACTGTGATCACAGATCACAATCCCTTGAGCTGGCTAAATCGTGTGGCTGGGGAGAATGGCAAACTACTTCGGTGGAGCTTAATTCTTCAGCAATACGATTTCACCATCCAGCATAAGAAAGGCAGCACCCATGGCAATGCTGATGGGCTGTCGCGACAAGCCGAGCCTGCAAGAGTCGGTTGCGTCAGGAGGGAAATTGTAGTTCCCTCCCATGCAACCACCTAAGGAGGGAGGTGTAACGATATCACGTCTGAGCCAGGATATATTGTAACTAGTTGCCATTTTGTGTGGAAAGCAGCCATGACAGTTTGGCTGACCTTAGAATAAACTTACAGAATAATCTAAACTCCCCCCTCCCTTGTCTTAGGAATTCCAAAAGCTCTTAAAATCTTCAAAGGGAAGAAAGGTTATCTTAGCAGAGAAAACAAGGCTCAAGTTGCCTGGCAGATATTCCGGCCTGTCGTAAAACTGTCACTTTCTCCATGCAGACAACCAACAGATACCCGTCGTAAATACTTCCAACCAGATAGCGTGCAAACAGATTAGTAAAGTGTTGAAACGTTAACATTTTTTATAACTTTCAAAGCCATCATAGCACAGCCATAATATGGATATATTTAGTTTCCTTGGATAATTTCTAACATTTCAAGTCCAAACACCCCTATGCCAGGTCATATGGGAAGCCCCTGGGACCCCTTACTCCTCCTAGTTAACCCTGAAATGGCAAACCTGTCATGTGTGGACTCGTTTTGAAGCAAATATCATGCTGATCACTAAAATGGATATCTGCAGTCTATAAACAATAGAGAGGCAGAGATATGAATATGTATTATAAAGTGTACCTGGGACAGGGTCATGAGTGTAGACACCTCCCAGCAACCAACCCCTAAACAAGATGACCAGACGATTGGTCACTGGTCGCTGTCAACACCCCCTTTGATTTGACAGAAAAGAGGAGAGACCAAGGCAATAGTCAGTTCTCCTTTTACCATCCAAGCAGGAACATCTGCCAAGTTTGAGAACCGATTACCTTTGCTCATCGATTGAACTCTGATCAACTCTTGGACATTAATTGCAAGTATACTTCCTTCCCAATTCTACCTTATTTCTTTGTGGCTGTATATTGTCTTTATTTTTTGGAACATCCTTTTTCTGTAAATGTTTTATTTGCACCAACCTTGACCTTTTCATAATAAATCCTTACGTTGAAAAGTGTTAACCTTGTCTTTAAAGCTCTTGATGCAAACTATAAACGAACCTGTCTCTTAAAAGGGCGCTACTGTGGTAGAGTAAGGCACTGAGCAGACCTGTCTGTGGTGGCAGTGTGTGTTGCAGGCGCTTATTCTAAACTTATAATTGGTGTTGCTTAAATTACGAGTCCCCCCGGCTCTGTCTTTTAAACGGGGGTGGTGGCAGTTAAAGGGTTAATTGTGTAATTAGCCCGGTGACAATCGCTCTCAGGCTGCCTGCACCTAGATTGTGGTCCCGCAAGCTGGAAAATCTTTGTGCTGGGTGCAGCTGAGTGTGGCATTGTTACGTAAGTGACAGCGTGGTGTTAGGTTGGCCGGTCCTTTGTCGCCAGTTAGCGAGGAGGGCAGGGATCTGACACCAGCGTTCGTCACACTCACCGTATACGTATAAGATTTCATTTTTGTGTTCAAACACAAACTACTCACATAAAGATGATAAAAACACAGCATGTAAAGCTGAAAATCGTGTTAGTTCCGTAGGGCAGCAGCGGGTGACGTCATGCGTAGCTCCTCCACCGTATGCGTTACGTTCAATCAGAACTTTGACGTCACCGGACTCCTCCCCCTTCCCTTCATTAGCAGACGGAGGCACTTGGGGAAGGGGGGAGGAGTCCAGTGACGTCGATGTCTGTGACGTCACTGGATCTCCGATGGAACTCCCTGAAGACCCGGAAGCCGGCGGAGAGGTGAGTACCGATCAAAATAATTTTGAGCGATCAAAAAAATGTATCGCTTAATTGAGGAATTAATCTTTAATTTCCACAGCCCTATTTTTTACCTCATTCATTTTCTACTTTTTTTATATGGAATTACACAATGTGGCCTTCCTTTGTTCCCCTTTCTTCGATATATATGTGAATATATGGAAGAAACCATCCATTTGTCTGTATGGAAATACCTTCTATGGAGAGCACAACCCCAGTGACTGTATGAGGATTTGGTTTACGTGTCAAAGGTTTCCAGATCCGATGTCTTCAACTTTGGCATTTGCCAATACAAGCCTGTTTGACTCATAGGACGTATGTCCTTTTGAGTTCAAACCATCTGGTAAGCCTTCATCCTATCAGTGGCGGACTACTCACTTTCACATATTATCTCATCACCCATTCATTATTTTTTGATGTCTCAATGATGTTATGAACATTTGGTGTCTGTCCCTTTAAGGGACATTCAGTGTCACTACATATTCCATTTTACCTATGGACTTTATGTTTATTTAAACCATGTCTTTTTATTTTGATTTACTTACATCAAATCACTGTGTTTCTATTTCACCAGAGTCCCACATTGTTTTTATTAAGTCAGAAGAGGTTCTGCTCATTTACTCGGGCGCAACTGCACCCACAGAGTGCAACAGCAAAGTGTATTTGCCTTTAGTAAATCAGACCCATTACATCTTGATTTGACTTCCTTAGGCTTCATGTACACATAGCCTATTATGACCACTGGCCTTGAGAAAATGGAAAATCTTGCCACGATTTTTCCACATTTTGCAGCTGGTGGTCAAGACATTCCTATCCTGAATGCGATTCTTCCGTGTCCAGGAGAGGGAGATTGAGCCTGCCCTAGCCACAGCAGCTTCTAAATGATCCTAAAAGCCTATGTGTTCACGGACACGCAGGTTTTTATGGAGTTGAGTTTAGGAGTTTTGGCAAAAAAAAACATCAAAAGCTCCTAAGCTCAAGTTTAGGAGCTTGTAATGTACATGAAGCCTTAGGTGAGCTATCACTGAGGAAGCGCAATTGGAACACAACGCATCCAGTGAGGAGGAGTCTATGATGTCATCATGCATGTCTGTTGAATGTTGAGAAACTAGGATTGGCGGCTTCCTGATAGGCTTGTGCATATGCTGATTTATCATCTAAGTGTTTTTAAACCTTTTTCCCATTTGATTAAAAAACTAGCAGTGAGCACTATGAACGTTTCAGATTTTTTTGATCTACAATATATTAACTGTAGTGGTTGCACATAGTTTAATCTGTGTTTTATTTTTATACAGATTTGTTGATTTATTGTTTATATGTATTTACTGTCATGTGATTTTTTTTTGTGACAAAACAATTGTGTAACAAATCAGCACAACCACCCTAATTATAAGATAAACACACAAATATTGCCTTATTAGTTATTACCAAGGTTAAGATTCAACCAACACTCTTTTGATGTGTTCACAACCAACCGCTATACAAAAGTACTTAAAAATGTGTAAATAAGTGTGGTGCAGCGGGTATGTGAATAAATGCAACCAAATATAAATCAACCTAATAATATGATGATATAAAATATGTGAAGTCTACTAGTAACTCTAGCACAACTCCACCCAATTACAGACACCTGAAATTAATGTGAATAATGAAACAATAACCTCATAAAAGCCTATGAAACCACTTGTGTACTATGAACATTCTTAGGCCTACTGAGGAAGCAGAATCAGAGGGTGTAACGCGTATAGGTGGAAGTAGCTGAATCCCGTGAAGTCATACGTTGATTGCCAGTATCAGCTTGCAGATATACCCCTGGATGGGAAGATAAGGAGATCTAGCTGCATTCTCTATAGGAGGAGTGTAGACCCTGTAGTGATATTTAAGGTGAGTGAACACTTCACCCATTGGGGGTGGGTCACCAGAAGTACTTTGGAGAGAGTAGAAGGTTCATAGTACACAAGTGGTTTCAGAGACTTTTATGAGATTTTTGTTTATTTCATGACTATCGTATGGCTGATGCTGCGCTGTTATTCTAGATGACCACCTACATACCCTTCCCTTTCCCATTAAAGAGACCACACATTTTTGGAGCAATTAGTGGCCGTAGCAGCCCCTTTATTATCAAAATATAATTAACATGTAAACCAAAACAACAATATAACAACATCCTTTTAACTTAACAACACTGAGCACGTTGGTCTTCCACAGGACATTCCCCCTCCTCACCCATTATCATATTGATCAAACAGGCACTGCGGTGATATTACTGTAACTAGGCCTTAAGCTGACATGCTAGCTCAAAGACATCCCAACTCTTGACCGCAGTGCACCCCATTACCAGTTACCATATAGACCCTCGCTATATGGCATATCAGCAGCGAGCCCATATCTCCAATGGGTCCCGCATCAACAATTCTCTGTGGGGAGGGGTTATCATCCTTTGCCTGCACCTACCAACACCCGCCACCGCTACGACATCCAGCACTAAGTCCTGAAAGGAAAATAAGTTAATATCTGAACACTATATGGAACTACCACAAACCCAAGTAGCATCACCATGTATCCAAACGATGTGCAACCCCTCCGTGCCCTGCGGGCACCACCCCGCGCTATCAGCCCACCAAACAATAATTGCCAAGCAAAGAAATAAAACATAAAAATGGAAATAAATAATGTAAGGGAGGGAGGGTGGGAATCTTCTCACTTGCCGACTGACGCTGGGGCGTGGAGCGCGCTCTCCTCCACGCTCAAGCTCCGCCCCCCTAGAACTGAACTGGCCAATCCTTGCCCAGCCCCTCTGTCATGCCTTTACTCCGCCTACCCTTCGGTCCTGCTCCGTGCTGTTCTTTATTCACATTAATTTTAGGTGACTATAATTGCATGGAGTTACTAGTAGACTTCACATATTTATATCATCACATTATTAGAGTTGATTTATATTTGGTTGCATTTATTCATATACCCGCCGCGCCACACTTATTAACACATTTTTATGTGATTTTTGTGAGTCTGGTGTATTCACAGATATTTTTTGTACAGTAAAACCTTGGTTTGAGAGTAACTTGGTTTGAGAGCATTTTGCAAGACAAGCAACATTTAAAAAAAAAAAATATTTATAATTAAATTATAAATATAAATACATTTTGACTTGCTATACAAGTGATGTCTTGATATACATGTAGCGTTATGTCACAACTGAGTGTAAAATATAAGAGAGGCACCTCTAAAAGTAGCAATATGGTTACATATAATGAGGGTACAACATTTAGCCACATGGCTGATGATTAAAACAGGCACATCTAAGTATGCAAGTGTATGCAAGGAGGGCCAGGGGGCTGGTCAGGAGGACCAGAACCAAACAGACGGAAACCCTCTCTGGACCGGAACCCGGACCACGTGATGTCAGTACCTTAAATACCACCTTCCAGAAGGCCCAGCGGGAGAACACTCCCACTGGGATGGTTCAGAGAGAAACGTGACATTCAATACACCCAGCTAGACTGCGTTCACAAACTTGCCGACGGTGACAGCGACACTTGCGGTCAAGGAGAACCCAGTGCAACCCAGCCAGACTGGTACTGAAACCATACATTTAGTAAAATTAGCCTCAAAACCCAACTGTGGTTTCAGGAGAATTAACTTTGAAAACATATAGCTCATACTTGTCAGGAGCCAGCCCTGCACAGGCATCCGGGGTAAAGCTGTCCACATAGACCGTCCTCAGTAGTGCCATCAATGTCATCCCTTCCACGCTGTGCTCCACGAGCACTTCAAGCCTCGCTTTCAGATCACTCTATTGCAGGGTAGTCTTCCCGGTCACGACTGCAGACTGACAGCGGTGAGAGCCAGTGGTGCAGAGGATGGTCTATGTGGACAGCTTTACCCCGGATGCCTGCATACTTAGATGTGCCTCTTTTAACCTCCCTAGCGGTAATCCCGGGTTGGGAATTTACTAGCAGGAGCGGTAACCCCGAGCCAGACTCGGGATCGCATCGCTGGATGCAGGGAGGACACAGGGAGAAGTTACTTACCTTGTCCCCTGGATCCAGCGATGTCCCCCGCGCTGTGTGATCGAGCTGTCCTCCGCTCGATTCACAGTGCCGAATGCCGCCGAGCTCCGTTCTCTGCGACATTACGACGCATGGGAGCGGAGATCGGCGCCAAATTCAAAAAAGTAAAAAGACACAAAACACACACAGCACTGTAATCTTACAGATTACAGTACTGTATTAAAAATGACACACCCCCTTTGTCCCTAGTGGTCTGTGCAGTGCCCTGCATGCACTTTTATATTATAAATACTGTTTTTTCTGCCTGGAATTTGGAGATTGTCCATAGCAACCAAAAAGTGTCCCTTTTTCAGTGTTTTAGGATTTGATTACATTATTGAATATTTTTTATTATTCTTTATTATATTATAAACTTTATCATACCTGGGGATGTCTGCTAGACTCTGGTTTGAAGAGATTTAAGAGCGTTATTCCTAAGAATTACAGGACTACAATATAAAACGCCAGATTTCCATGCAAAATAATTGTACCGCTTTCAGCACCTAATTCCAGACTGAATCATAGCGCCAGGGAGGTTAATCATCAACTATGTGAGTTTCTAAATGTACCTTCATTAAATGTAACCATATTGCTACACTAAGGCCGCGTACACACGCGGGGACTGTTCGCCCAACTTTGTCCGCTGAACAGTGTTTCAGCGGACAGTCCGCCCGTGTGTGGGCTTTCAGCGGACAGTTTCAGCGAACAGTCTGCTGAACAAAGTTTTTCGGAAATTCCGAAAAACTGTCCGCTGAAACTTGGTTTCAGCGAACAGTCCCCTCGTGTGTAGGCTTGTTCGTCAAACTAAGTTCCGCGCATGTTTAGAAAGGATTTACACGCCGAAAGTTGTAATGCAGTGTATGGGACGTCGTATTTTCCGTCCCGTCGTACGTGCCGTTCACGTCATCGCGCACGGTTTCAGCAAGCTGTTCGTTCGTCGTGTGTGGGCAAGTCCGTCCATGCTAATTTTGAGCGGACTGTTCGCTGAAACTGTTTGACGGACAAAGTTGAGCGAACAGTCCCCGCGTGTGTACGCGGCCTTAGAGGTGCCTCTCTTCTCTTTTATACTCCGGAGCTCCTGCTGGATTTTGCTTCTAATCCCCTTGTGGAGGCTTCCATTTGTGGATGGACATTTTATGGTTACACAAACTGGTCACATTGTTATAATCTTTTTATATGGACTATAAACTGAAAGACCAATGAATGAATGGTTGTAGAACGAATCATCTGAGTTTCCATTATTTCTTATGGGGAAATTTGCTTTGATACACAATTGCTTTGGATTACAAGCATGCTTCTGGAATGAATTATGCTCGCAAACCAAGATTTTACTGTGTATGATTTACATTTGGAAGTGATGCACTAGTACAATTTTTTTGGTTATCAAATCTACTGATGAGATTTTTTTTATATGAACGTCCATAAAAAAAATCTACCAGTTTTTTTTATTTGTGCAGCCTGCAGGCTAGTTGAAAAAATCTTTTTGTTTATAGCCAGCTTTAAGCACTGACCTCTATACTGCTCTGGTCATATTCCATTGAGAGTATTCAACAAACTCAGGATCATAAGGGATGGTCATAAGAGACAGTCCCTGCATCAGCAGTTTGCAACTTATTTAGGACACTTCATGGTATGTGGCTTGATATTGATCTAAGTGTGCCTTTCTTTTGTTAGAGCATTGACATTTCTGCTGAAGAGACAGAAAAGCCTGCTGAAAACCAAGAAGTGATAACTAACGCAGAAGAGGAGAAGCAGGTATGTGACCTTTGTAATTGTTACCGAGTGATTCAAGAGCTTCTCCAGACCCTATGCAGAAGTTTCCCAGTACACGCCACAGTAGTGGGAAAGGCAGAAAGACCTCTCACCTTGTTACTAAAACATGGGACTTTGTGTGAACATACAGTATACAGACATTAAATATATAAATAAAACATGACAAATTGTATTATATACAATACAAATCATAAAAATGAACTTAAATAGCTTTAAAATCAATACATATGGAAATGGACCGATCAGCCATACCTTTATGACCCCCAACCTAATACTGAGTAGGTCCCCTTTTGCTGCCAAAGCAGCCCTGACCCATCAAGGCATGGGCACCACTGGACCTTTAATGATATGCTGTGGAATCTGTCAGTAACACATTCTTAAAGTGCTGTAAGGTGTTAGAAGAGGCCACCATGGATCACATTTCTTTTTCCAGCATATCCTATAAACGCTCGATTGGATTGAGATCTGGAGAATTTATCAGGCCAAGTGAATACTTTAACCACTTCCCGCCCACCGCATGCAGAATGACAAGTGGAAAGTGGTTCAGCTATCCTGACTGGGCATCATATGATGTCTAGCAGGTCAACAAGCTAGCGCGTGACCGCAGTGGCACCCAGCGCGGCGATCGGTGGTGCGGTGTGGCAGTCTGACACAGATCTCCGATCTTGGTAAAGAACCCCTGATGTAGGCTCTTTACCATGTGATCAGCTGTGTCCAATCACAACTGCTCACAGTGTAAATAGGAAGAGCCGTTTATCGGCTTTTCCACCATTCGCACTGATAGACATCAGTAGAGGAGAACCGATCGGCTGATGTCCTGACAGGGGGTTCTGCACTGATTGATTATCAGTGTAGCGCCCTGAGGATGCACACTCAAGACCACCAGGGATGCCCACCCATGACCACCACAAATGCCAATCAATGCCCATCAGTGATGCCTGCCAGTGACTCCTGATGAGTGCTGCCTAACAGTGTCATCTATCGGTGCTGCCCATCAGTGCCAACTATCAGTGCCCATAAGTGCCACCTATCAGTGCCACCTATCAGTGTCCATCAGTGCTGCATATCAGTGTCACCTATCAGTGCCTGTCAGTGCTGCTTATCAGGGCCACCTATCAGTGCCCATCAGTGCTACTTTTCAGGGCCGCCTATTAGTGCCCATCAGTGCTGCATATAAGTGCCTCATCATCAGTGTCACCTCATCATTGCCACCTCATCAGTGCTATTCAGTACTGCCTCATCAGTGCCCATCAGGGCAACCTCATTGGTGCTCATCAGTGAAGGAGAAAACTTACTTATGTACAAAGATTTGTAACAGAAACAACATTTCTTGATCATACATCACGGGACACAGGAGCTTCATTACATAGTGGGTTATATAGGCACCTCTGGTGATTGGACACTGGTTGACCCCAATTAAGGAGAATTCCTCCCCTATATAACCCCTCCCATATGGCAGGCACCTCTGTTTTTTCGCCAGTGTCTATGGTGGTTGGTCATGTAAAACTTTAGCTCTGTGCAGGTCCCTGCGGGGCCTAAGGGCTACAACAAACCGGACTTATATCTCGGGCCGATATTTGACTCCCAAGATGGTATGGTACCCGGGCCTCATCAGCCGAAGAAACGAGGTTTGGCCTGTAAGTCCTCTCCTATTGGAAGACTGGGCTCTGGGAAAACCAGACTTGGTGTACTGTTTACACAGAGCGCACAAAAGTTTCTGGCAGAGTCTTTTACATGGTCCAGGTAGGAGGTTCTTCCGAGAAAGAGCCCCAGATAAACCTGAGGGTTGGCTAACACTGCCCGCCGTGATGGGTGAAGGCTGGAATTTGTCTGTTTCAGCAATTCCTGCGGCGGGGACAGGTAAGGGAAGTTAATCCTATATATATAATTATATGATGGATTTCTTCATTTTGAGTAGTTGTATGTCTTACCTGGTTTCCACCACTAGAGGGAGTAAGAGTAGTCTGATGCATACTTACATGCCTTTTCAGTACACACACTCAGTGAAGCCTGGTTCTCCAGCTGTCTCACATCTCCACTGCAGTCCCTGCCACAATTGAGGTAATATAGGGGTCCCACGTAGTCTGGGGGTCCCACACAGCTCTGATGGAGTTTTCCTTTCCCCCCCTGGATTCCGCGGTCCTCGTGCACACGCGCCAGGCGCGTTCCCGGCCTATTGGAGGAGGGGGGAGTGTGGTTGTGAGCCGTGCACGTTGGTGTGCACGGCGCTGTACTGCGCAGGCGCCAGGCGGCAGTTTTAAAAAGCCTAGAGCGTCAGGGGGCTGTAAGTGTGAGACACAGGAGCTATGGGCAGTAAGCATCCCAGGGGATTGGATCCAGGCAAACCTTAGACACCTACTCAGCATCAGGTTGTGCAGTTTAAGCATATATATTTATTGTGAGACTTTAAGCACAACAGTGATTGCACTTTGTACTAGTACCTCTGCTTTGTAGCTTAGGATTATGTCTCCTCCTAAGAGGGTCTCAGGGGGAGGTAACAAGAGCACTGGTAAATCACCGCCTAGGTCCAGGGGTTGTAAGTTACCACCCCCCCTGCAAGACTGGAGCCAGCCTCTCAGGACGAGTCAGTGCCCCTGTCAGGTTTTGCAGCCTCTCCTAATGTCCCAGCCCCAGTTTATGTCACTGAGGACTCCCTTAGGGCTACATTGGAGGGTTTTGAAGGGAGAATGATGAATTTTATTTCTGCTTCCCTGAAAGATAGCAGGGAAAGGGGTAGATCCCCTCCCTCTGCTGAAATTCCTCTCTCAGATGATTCTTCTGACAATGAGGAGAGATCCCTATCTTGGGACAGGGATCATGAGCAGTCGGATGAGGCAGAGGAAGAGGAGAGAGTCCCCTCCTCCCAGGCGCTCAGAAAGCAGGTGCAGTATTATACAGAATTGGTGCGTACCACATTCAGAATGCCTGCTGCTGAAGTCGCTACGTCCTCTGTTTTTTCCCTAGGAGTAAGGAAAGTCCCACAGACTGCTTTTTCCTTCCCAATTCATCCCTTAATGGATGAATTGTTGTATGAGGATTGGGGACATCCTGTTTGCTCCTCCTAAAAGGTTTTCTATGCATTATCCTTTGGAGGAAAGTTTCACCAAGAAATGGGGGGTCCCATCCGTCGATGGGACCCACCATGCGTGAATAAAAACCTGACTTGTCCCTTGGATAATGCACAGGTATTTAAAGATCCAACTGATAAGAAGCTGGAAACCTTATTAAAAGCCTCCTTTTCCATGACTAGCGCTGTTGTGCAACCTACAGTCGCAGCCGTGGGGTTGTGTCAGTTCCTCAAGGAACAGGTTAAGCAGATGCTTGGGCTCCTTCCCAGTGAGGAAGTAGAAAATTATGCAGAATTGCCTCATATTCTGTGTTTCATGATTGATGCGATTTTGGATTCTGTCCAACAAGCATCACGTTTGTCTCTCATGTTGGTACACATGCGAAGGGCCCTATGGCTAAAGAATTGGGCAGCTGAGCTGTCATGCAAGAAGCATTTGATTGGGTTCCCGTTTAAAGGGGAACGTTTGTTTGGAGAAGAATTAGACAAATTTGTCCAAAAAATTTCAGGAGGTAAATCTACTCTCCTTCCAGTCAAAAGGAGCAAGCGTCCATCATTTAGGCATGCTCTCTCTCCTGGAGCATCAAGCTCTAAGCAGTGGCGACGGCCTTCTCAACCCTCCTCTACAGGAAAGGTTCAGGGCCGAGCCCAGGGGCAGAAAAAGACTTGGGGGCGAAAGCCTGCCAAGCAGAGCCCAAAAGCTTCCTTGTGAAGGGGTGCCCCCGCTCGGCCGAGTGGGGGGAAGGCTCCTGCAGTTTGCAGGAGCCTGGCGGGAAGAGATCCGGGACAAGTGGGTGATCTCTTCGGTATCTCTGGGCTACAGGCTAGAGTTTCAGGAGATTCCACCTTTTCGTTTCCTAAGGTCAAGGATCCCCAGGGTGTCCAGTAAAGCAAAGACCGCTATTTCTGGCCTTAGATCACTTACTATCCCAGGGGGTGATAGTAGAAGTGGACCCAAAAGAACAGGGTTTTACTCGAATCTCTTCACCGTTCCGAAGCCAAATGGAAGTGTCAGACCTATCCTGGATCTGAAGGATCTGAACCGGTTTTTACGCATCCGGTCCTTCCGAATGCAGTCAATCCGCCCTGTGGTCTCCTCCCTGCAAGGGGGAGAATTTATGGCATCAATAGACATCAAAGATGCATATCTCCATGTGCCAATTTTTCCCGCACACCAAAAATTTCTAAGGTTCGTGGTAGAGCGGCACCATTTTCAATTTGTGGCCTTGCCGTTCGGGCTTGCTACGGCCCCTCGAGTCTTCACAAAGATTCTGGACCCTCTCTTGGCAAACCTAAGAGCTCAGGGTATAGCCGTCATGGCTTATCTAGACGATTTACTTCTCATGGAGAAAACAGTAGCGTTCCTGAACCACAGCTTTACCAGAACGCTAGAACACCTGGAACGCCTAGGTTGGATTATAAACCTAGTAAAGTCGTCCCAACAGCCTGCCACCAGGTTGGAATACCTGGGTATGATCCTCGACACCGCTCAGGGCAAGGTGTTTCTTCCAAGGCCAAAAGCCTTGGCCATTGGGGATCTGGTGCGCCTAATTCTAGGCATGAGATAATCACCCATTCGTTTGTGCATGAGACTGTTAGGAAAAATGGTCGCCTCCTTCGAGGCCATCCCATTTGCCCAGTTCCACTCAAGGCCTCTGCAAAGATGCATCCTTGCGGCTTGGAACAGGAAGCCCCAATCCTTGGATCTTCCTATGCGTCTATCCCCAGGGACACGCAAGAGTCTCGTCTGGTGGTTACAAACCAAGAATTTGCTGAAGGGCAAAACTTTTCTTCCTCTTTCATGGAAGATTATCACGACAGATGCCAGCCTGACAGGCTGGGGAGCAGTGTTGGAGGAGACGTGCTCGCAGGGGAAATGGTCTGCGATCGAGAGGCTATTGCCCATAAATATCTTGGAAATCCGGGCAAGTTATATGGCTCTCATAAAGTGGTCTTACAGACTACGAGGTCTCCCTGTTTGAGGTTCAGTCCGACAATGCCACAGCAGTGGCTTATATCAATCACCAGGGCGGTACCAGGAGTCTGGTTGCGCAAAAAGAGGTGAATCGCATACTTGTCTGGACAGAAAAGCATGTTCCATGTCTTTCTGCAGTCTTCATTCCAGGAGTGGAAAATTGGCAGGCGGATTTTCTGAGCCGCCAGCAGTTGTGCCCAGGAGAATGGGCTCTGCACCCCGACGTGTTTCAGAACATATGTCACAGGTGGGGTACTCCAGACGTAGATCTGTTTGCATCCAGGTTCAACAAGAAACTGGACAATTTTGTGTCAAGGACAAGAGATGCACTTGCTCAGGAGTCAGATGCTCTGACAGTTCCCTGGGATCAGTACAATCTGATCTATGCCTTCCCCCCGAGCCCGCTTCTGTTTCGGTTCCTGGGAAGAGTCAAGAGGGAGACAAAATCGGTCCTTTTGGTAGCCCCGGCTTAGCCCAGGCGACCGTGGTACGCAGAGATCATGAAGTTGGCAGTAGGCAGGCTATGGATCCTCCCTCTCCGGCCAGATCTGCTCTCACAGGGTCCAATTTACCATCCTGCTTTACACAGTCTAAATTTGACGGTTTGGCTGCTGAGACCCACATTCTGAGAGACCGTGGCCTTTCGGGGCCAGTCCTTTCTACTCTGGTCAATGCCAGAAAGCCGGCCTCCAGGCTTATTTATTACAAAATCTGGAGGGCATATGTTTCCTGGTGTGAACTCAGGAAATGGCATCCTAGAAAATATGTCATTAGCAGGATCTTGGCCTTTCTCCAGTCAGGCCTAGAAATGAATTTGGCCATAAGCACTATCAAGGTGCAGATTTCAGCCCTGTCGGTGTTTTTTCAGAAGCCACTTGCATCGCATTCCCTGGTGCGGGCTTTTATCCAGGGGGCCATGCGGATAAGACCGCCAGTCAAACCTCTGGTATGCCCATGGGATCTGAATTTGGTTCTCTCGGCTTTTCAGGGGCAACCATTTGAACCTTTGCATCTGGCTTCATTAGTTCTCCTGACTAAAAAAATGGTTTTCTTAGTAGCCATATCCACGGCTAGAAGAGTATCAGAACTAGCAGATCTTTCCAGCAAAGAGCCGTATGTAATTATTCACAAGGACCGGGTGGTCATGCGTCCCAACAGGTCCTTTCTACCTAAGGTGGTTTCGGGATTCCATTTGAATCAAGACATAATCCTACCATCCTTTTTTCCGGACCCACAGTCCGCAGAAGAAGAATCTTTGCATATTTTGGATGTGGTTAGGGCAATCAGTTTATATCTTCAAGCAACTGCTCGGATAAGGAAAACTGATTGCTTGTTTATTTTGCCGGAAGGCCCTAGGAAGGGCCAGGCGGCGTCAAAATCCACTCTCTTAAGGTGGATTAGACAGATTATTTCTCAGGCCTATAGTGTTAAAGGGAAAATCCCTCCTTTTCCAGTGAAAGCGCACTCTACTAGGGCTGTAAGTGCTTCTTGGGCAGTGCATCACCAGGCCTCCCTGGCTCAGATCTGTAAGACTGCAACTTGGTCATCAGTCCACACATTCACCAGATTCTATCAGGTGGATGTCAGAGGGCAAGAGGATACCGCCTTTGGCCGCAGTGTACTGCAGGCTGCAGTTTAGGTCCTCCGGTCCCTGGCGGTCTATAATTATGATCTGTGTCTCCCATCCCTCAATCTGAGCATTGCTTTGGGACATCCCACTATGTAATGAAGCTCCTGTGTCCCGTGATGTATGATCAAGAAAATGGGATTTTTATATACAGCTTACCTGTAAAATCCTTTTCTTGAGAGTACATCACGGGACACAGGGCTCCCGCCCCTGTTGGGTTTTACGTGGTTTCTTATTGCTTTGCTACAAAACTGAGGTGCCTCCCATATGGGAGGGGTTATATAGGGGAGGAATTCTCCTTAATTGGGGTCAACCAGTGTCCAATCACCAGAGGTGCCTATATAACCCACTATGTAATGAAGCTCCTGTGTCCCATGATGTACTCTCAAGAAAAGGATTTTACAGGTAAGCTGTATATAAAAATCCAATTTTTCAGTATTTCTTTATTCCTAGCGCAAAAAATAAAAACCCCAGTGGTGATCCAATACCACCAAAAGAAAGCTGTATTTGTGGGAACAAAATGATAAACATTTTGTTTGGGTACATTGTTGCATGACTGCGCAATTGTCATTCAAAATGCAACAACACAGAAAGCTGAAAATTGGTCTGGGGAGGAAGGGGGGAAAGTGCCCACTGCCCAGTATTGAAGTGGTTAAACTTCTTGTTGTGTTCCTCAAACCACTCTTCAACTATTTTTGTAGTGTGGTGGGGTGCATTATCCTGCTGAAAGAGGCCACTGCCATCATCATGCCGTTTCCATGAAGAGGTGTCCTTGGACAGCAGCAATGTTTACATAAGTGGTATATGTCAAGTAACATCCACATGAATGGCAGGACCCAAAATTTCCCCCAAAAACTTTGCCCAAAGATTCACACTACCTTTGCTGGCTTGTCTTATTCCCATACTGCATTCTGGTGCCATCTCTTCCTCAGGATGGCGACACACGCACCCGGCCATCCACATGATGTAAAAGAAAATGTGATTCATCAGACCAGACCACGTTCTACCATTGCTCCGAGGTTGAGCAACCTCAGAGCAATACCTCCCAACATTTTGAGATGGGAATGAGGAACACCTACTAGCAAATGTATGTAGGCATAGGCCACGCCCCTGCCACACTCCCTTAAAGAAGAATTAACCAATAAAAATGGAGCAATTTAGAATTTGGATGAAATGTTTCGCACCGGGAAACACTTTTTGCAAGATAAAAAGTGCATTTTATATACAACTATATAGTTCAGACCAAAATGAGGGACAAATGATGGGGAACGAGTGATAGGGGGACATTGCTCCAAATCAGGGACAGTCCCTCAAAATCAGGGACAGGTGGGAGCTATGGCTATAGGAGTAGAAAGCTTCACATCAACCTGCTGGATATGCACATGAGCAGGTCATCCTGGCGATTGATGCAGTCTCACCTGAGGTGCTGGGTCTAAGCACTAACCGATCTTCATCAGAGCTCCCGATGGTGAGTGGAGATGGGTTATGCCGTGTGCTAGTGCCTAGTCATGGTACTCAGGATTGCCCCACCAGAAGGCGAGCAAGCTGGAGTCTGACAGCAGATGAATCAGGTAGGTATTAAGCAGAAGTGTAGTCAGTAAACATGCCAAAGTTCAGTTGCATGTGGTTGCAGGTTGGGATCAAGCAGAAGGGTAGCTGAGGAACATGCCAAAGGTTGGTAATGAGTGGTAGTGAAGATAAGGAATGCAGAAGGAGTGAAACGGGCAAGAAATTGATTGGAGATAACCAAATTATCTGGAAAACAGGAAGTACAAAAGCATGGCGCAATCGCCGCAGGCCACACGCGATCGCGTGCACGAGAGCCAGCAGGGGGATTTGTGTGTGTGTAAACACACAAATCCCTGTGCTCTTAGAGGAGAGGAGACAGATCGTGAGTTCCTACAAAGTGGGAACAACGATCTGTCATCTCTCCTAGTTAGTCCCATCCCCACACAGTTAGAACACAGTGAGGGAACACACAGTTAAACCCATGATAGGACCCTAGTGTTAACCCCTTCCCTGACAGTGATGTTTATACAGTAATCAGTGCAGATTTATAGCACTGATCGCTATTCAAATGTCAGTGGTCCCAAAAGCACGCCAACAGTGCCGATCTGTCTGCCGCGATACCATTAAAATTGCAGATCAACGCCATTACTAGTAAAAAAAAATAATAATAATAAAAACACCATAAATCTTTCCCATAGTTTGTAGACGCTATAACTTTTGCGCAAACCAATCAATATACGCTTATTGTGATTTTTTTTACCAAAAGTATGTAGAGGAATAAACTGATGAAGACATTTTTCTTTTTTTTTAAATTTGGGGGATATTTATTATAGCAAAAAGTAAAAAATATATATATTTTTTTCAAAATTGCTGCAAATTTCGTTTGGGTACAGCACTGTATAACCACGCAATTGTCAGTTAAATCGACGCAGTGCCAAGTTGTAAAAAGTGCTCTGGTCTAGAAGGGGGTAAAATCTTCCAGGGCTGAAGTGGTTAAACACGTCCTTTATATGTGTTCTTATAAATGATGTCTTCTTATATGCTTTCTCATATAAAGTGAAAAGTGAGAGCCACCACCACTAACGTGTATACAGCAATTACAACAATTTCTCCAAGCTTATGCAACAATCAATGCAATATTTCTTCTTACACTCTTTGATGTATAAACTCAGTGTACTCACCTCAGTGTGTTGACCTATTATACCAAAATAGGTCACCATGAGCATTATCCTTTACGAGGTCTCATCCACCTCTTCAACATGCCACCATCCTGTTTCCACCTGGTCACCTCCATTGCTTTGTTCCAATATGAACCACACTTATAAAGGTTATTCATCCACTGGCTCCTTCGCTCAAATGAAAAAAAAACTCCACATAGTTTTTTATCAATAAAAAACAAAATCGCTTTTTTTTTAATTAAAAAACTATTAAAATACCACTCACAAGCAATGTGCACTAATCCAGCAGTGTAAGACCTTAAAAGTCATTAATATGCCATCATTAATATGCCATCAAGTTACTTACCCCTTTTAAAACATGGACCTCGGCATCACTTACACTGTAAATATCCATCTCTCAGTATGATTTTACTTTTGCAGTGGTCAGTTCAAGATGTTCTCAATATTTCTTTTGCAGGTGGAAGCTGAAGAAGAGGTAGCAACAGCAGAGGAGGTAAAGCAAAAATACAACTAAAGAATTTTGTATGACAGTCTAATGCCGCGTACACACGACCGGACTTTTCGAGGGACTAGGTCCGGCGGTCTTCCCGACAGACTTTCGGCAGAGTTCCAACAGACTTTCCGAATGAACGGACTTGGCCACACACAATCACACCAAAGTCCGACGGATTCTAACGTGATGACGTACGACTGGACTAGAATAAGGAAGTTCATAGCCAGTAGACAATAGCTGCCCTAGCGTTGGTTTTTGTCCATCGGACTAGCATAAATACGAACGGATTTCTCCATAGGAACTGGGTCTGGCAGAGTTCCGGCCGAAAAATTTGAAACATGTTCTATTTCTAAAGTCCGTCAGATTTTTGGACAGCAAAGGTCCGATGGAGCCCACACATGATTGAATTGGAATTGGAATTGGATTTGTTCCGCCAAGCATTTGCTGTCGAAAAAGTCCGGTCGCGTGTACGCGGCATAAGCTTCCTATGCCCCGTACACACGAGCGGATTTTCCGTTGGAAAAAACGTGGATGTTTTTTCAGACGGAATTCCGCTCAAGCTTGGCTTGCATACACACGGTCACAAAAAAGTTCTCTGAACTTTCGACCATCAAGAACGTGGTGATGTACAACACTACGACAAGCCGAGAAAATTAAGTTCAGTCTTCCGAGCATGCGTTTAATTGTTTCCGAGCATGCGTAGGAATTTTGCTCTCAATCGAGAACCTGCTCTCAATCTTTTGCTGGCTGGAATTCTGCCAGCAAAAGTCCGATGGAGCATACACACAGTCGGAATTTCTGACCAAAAGCTCACATCCGACTTTATGGAAATCAATAAACTTCCTTTACCTTCTCTGACTAAACCAAATCCTGCTCCATTTGTGTCTCACACGCTCCCCCTCCCAGACACTGCAGGCTACAATGGAAGGTTTCAGCAACAGTGCTGCCAAACAAAACAGTGGGCAGTACAAGGTGCTTATTGACAAGCTGGGGTCAATGCTAGTAGCCATGCCCCCTGCAACATGTTTGAAACCCTGGTTCAGGCAGGCTCCACCTACATAAGAGTGGCAACTCTGCTCTGAATTTAGGAGCAGTGCAGCATCGTTGCCACACCATTACAGGAAGCTGCATTAGATGTGCTTCACTGGCAGGATCAACAGGTATTTTTGTGAGACTTTGCAAGGGGAATAAGAGAAAACTGTAAGTGCAAATGTACATTTAATTATGCTTAAAAATATATATTCTCCCGTCATTTTTAACCGCAGCCAGGGCTATAATTCCTTCCCACTGGAGAGCCACACAGATGCCCATTAAAAATGGCTTCTATCATGGACCTAGAGCAACTTTTGGTGGCAGAATATGACAGACTGGACAAACAAACTTCTGCCTCCCTCTTGGACTGTATTTCGTAATCCTCTGGAATTCTGAAATATGATTTCTTCCTGAAAAAAATGAAAGGAAAAAAAAGTTCATATTATCTAGATCATTGCGAAGATGGGGATGTACCTCCGTAACCCTCCTACGTCACCCTACTTCTCCATCAGTTGTTTGATTCTTCCCTGATTTTGGTTTCGATAATAGAAAGATAGAATAGACACATTACTAATGATTCTGATACCAGTTGGTTAACACTAAATGAATGATGTGGCTATTTGGATTAAGATTTTATCTGCATACCTCTGTTTGGTACAACTATATTCACATTTGAGTGCCTATTAAATGCCACTCCAAGTGTCTACTACGATATACAGTATCTGTAGGAAATGTTGTAATTGTCCTTTTCTATTCTCTCTGAAAAGTCAATAACTGAGATTACGTGCTTCAGTGTATATACCTGTATGTGTGTGTGTGTGTATATATATATATACAGTATCTCACAAAAGTGAGTACACCTCTTAGATGGCCTAAGTTGAGTACACATGCTCAGCATCATATCCAGAGGTTGTCTTTGGGGAATAGACGTATGAGTGCTGCCAGCATTGCTGCAGAGGTTGAAGGGGTGGGGGGATTAGCCTGTCAGTGCTCAGACCATACGCTGCACACTGCATCACATTGGTCTGCATAGCTGTCATCCCAGAAGGAAGCCTCTTCTAAAGATGATGCTTCAAACTATACTGCAAACAGTTTGCTGAAGACAAGCAGACTAAGGACATGGATTACTGGAACCATGTCCTGTGGTCTCATTAGACAAAAATAAACTTATTTGGTTCAGATGGTGTCAAGTGGGTGTGGGGGCAACCAGGTGAGAAGTACAAAGACAAGTGTGTCTTGCCTACAGTCAAGCATGATGGTGGGAGTGTCATGGCACTGGGGAGCTACAGTTCATTGAGGGAACCATGAATGCCAACAAGTACCATGACAGACTGAAGCAGAGCATGATCCCCTCCCTTCAGAGACTGGGCTGATAGGGAGTATTCCAACATGACAACCCCAAACACACCTCCAAGATGACCAATGCCTTGCTAAAGAAGCTGAGGGTAAAGAGGATGGACTGGCCAAACATGTCTCCAGACCTAAACCCTATTGAGCATCTGTGGGGCATCCTCAAACCGAAGGTAGAGGAGCACAAGGTCTCTAACATCCATCAGCTCCGTGATGTCATAATGGAGGAGGGGAAGAGGACTCCAGTAGCAACATGTGAAGCTCTGGTGAACTCCATGCCCAAGAGGATTAATGCAGTTCTGGAAAATAATGGTGGCCACACAAAATATTGACATTTTGGCCCCAATTCGGACATTTTCACTTGGGGATGTACTCACTTTTGTTGCCAGCGGTTTAGACATTAATGGCTGTGTGTTGAGTTATTTTGAGGAAACAGCAAATTTACACTGTTATACAAGCTGTACACTCACTACTTTACATTGTAGCAAAGTGTAATTTCTTCAGTGTTGTCACATGAAAAGTTATTTTAATTCACTTTTGTGAGATACTGTATATATATATATATATATATATATATATATATATATATATATATATATATATATATATATATATATACACACACATACAGGTATATACACTGAAGCACGTAATCTCAGTTATTGACTTTTCAGAGAGAATAGAAAAAGACAATTACAACATTTCCTGCAGATACTGTATATCGTAGTAGACACTTGGAGTGGCATTTAATGGGCACTCAAATGTGAATATAGTTTTACCAAACAGAGGTTTTTTTTTTTTGTTTAAGAATGGCACTGTTATTTTAATGGCCTCTGAAAGTTTTCCTCATTTGATACATGCTTCCATTCCCAGGAGGGAGGAGAGGCCGATGATGAACAAGGAGAGGCTGATGATGAACAAGGAGAGGAAGAAGAAGAAGAAGAAGGGGAAGAAGAAGAATCATAGACCTCAGCACTGTCATCGTATTAATAGCCAGGTTAGTCTCCGCACAGGAATGCTGTATGTCTCTGACTGTAATGCATATGTTTTTTTACCTGGAACAGCTCTTTATTCTTCATGTACACTAGCCTACACTGGCAGCTCCTAAATTTGAGTTTAGTAGCTTCTGGTGTTTTTTTGCCAAAGCTTCTAAACTCAACTCCATAAAAGCCTATGGGGTTGAGTTACTAAGACAACTAGACTGTGCACTTTGCTGTTTTTTGCCAAAGCTGTTAAACTCACTTCCATAAAAGCCTGGCAGGGGTCGGCAACCCGCAGCCCATGGGCCGCACCTGGCCTGCCACCGATAATTGTCCGAGCCATCAGTGCCCCTGATTATTTAACGGGCACCCGGACCGTGGACATGTTCGCAGCTGTCCTTTTCATTGGACAGTGACGACCGGCTCGCATCAAAGCTGGATGGGGGGGGGGGGGGAATCGGCTAAAGTTAACTTTTTACATTAAATAGCAGGTAATTGGTTGCCAAGCAATCCCAGCAACCAATCGTCAGCCTGTCGAAAAACTAAAAAGTTAACTTCCCCCATCTAGCCCTGTGATACCAGCCGCTTGCCACTGTGCTCTACACCTGTCTAAGGTAGGAGAGTTGTACCAACACAGTGTGTTTTTGTGTCCATGGGGTAGGGTGCAGGGGGGGGGGGCAGAGGACACTATTGGGGCAGAAGACAGAGGACACTATGGGGGCAGAGGACACTATGGGGCAGAGGACACTACTGGAGGGGTGGGGTGCAGGGACAGAGGACACGGCTTTAGGGGGCACAGGAAACTTGCTATGGGTGGAGGGGGTCAGAGGACACTACTATGGGAGGTATGTGGAGGGGGACAGAGGGCACTGCAATGAGGGGGTCCTATTAGGGATCCCATCACCCCTGGAGACAGGGACCCCTTCTCACTTGGGGACAGGGACCCCATTCTCACCTTAAGTGGAAAAAGGTTGCTGACTCCTGGCCTATGGGGTTGAGTTACTAAAGACAACTAGACGGTGCAGTTGCTCTAGAGCAGGGGTCTCACACTTGCGGCCCTCCAACTGTTGCAAAACTACAAGTCCCATGAGGCATGGCAAGGCTGACTATTACAAGTATGACTCCCTCAGGCAGAGGCATGATGGGACTTGTAGTTTTGCAACAGCTGGAGGGCCATCAGTTTGAGACCCTTGCTCTAGAGCTTAGTAAATGAGCACAAGCTCTACTGACTTCTATCATCCAATCGCAAATGTGCAAGCAAAAATGCTGTTTTTTTTTTCCTTGCATGTGATTGGTTATTCTTTTTCTTTGCAACGTGAAGCTTTATCTCATTTAATATGCTCTGGAGCAACTGCACTTGCAGAGTGCAGTAAATGTACACATAGGAGTTGATTTACTAAAGGCAAATAGACTGTGCACATTGCAAACTGCAGTTGCTCCAAAGTTTATTAAAAAAAGAAAGACATGTTGGTACAATGCCCAAGGTGCTCAACATGAGCACAATGAAAATACAGTTCAGTACACAATTACGTTTCATATTTACAGCTGTATATACAGAGATCAATGATACATTTGTCACATAAATGGATAACATCCAGTCATTTATTAGCTAAGTAAGGGTGAGTCGGGCATCAGACAACACTCTATTAGGCATGGAGGTATGAGCACGTCCAGATCTATAAACCAAGTATAGGCTCTAAGCTCTCAGGTAGTTGTGATAGTGAGAGTGGATGAACACCAAGGGTCCCACACCTTACTATATTTAGTGGGGCAGTCCCTATGCTTAAAGATATTTTTTTTCAAATGGGAGGATCTGGTTCACCATCTGGAGCCACTGTCAGGTAGATGGAGAAGCAGCTTGATTCCATATAATCACTATGGCCTTGTGAGTCAAGAAGAGTGTTTCTCTCCACAGAATTCTAGTGAATTTTAACCACTGTTCCCCATCGAGAAAACATATCTGTGGAGTACATGGCATAGGAACTGATAACAATTGGGATACTATTGCAAGTACCCTTTTCTGATAGCCAGCTATAAAAGGACATAACCACATGATATGATTAAAATCAGCTCTGAGATGGATGCACCTAGTGCACCCAGGTGTAGGAATGTGGCGCATAGCATGTAACCTTACCAGTGATAAATATGACTGATGCAGCATATACAATTGAATTAATTTATTATTTATGGCCAGTGAGAAAGCTAAAAAGGGAAGAGCATGCCTCCTCCCTTTCTTCCTAATGACTTATTTATGTAGAAGTTGGGAGTAAACATCAGAGAGTAAGCCCTTGGGACCCTGAGACCTCAGTATACCTATCAAGGGGTAGTCCGAGAACCAGGGTGCATTAATTCCAAATTGGGCTTGTAAAGCATGACAAAGCTGTAGGTACGGGTAGAATACTGTCTGTTGGAGATCATACTTTCTTTATAAGTCATCAAAAGAAGCCATCACATCCCCAGTATAGATGTCATCTAAGAGAGTTTATCCCCTTTGCTCCCAGAAGGCACTTTCAACATCTGAGGAAACATGGGGTTATGACACTGAGGTAAAGCTATGTCTATGTCAGCAAATCCATCAAGGCGTTTAGCCTGTTTCCAGACCAGTGTGGCTAAGGTCAAAATCGGCAGGCAAACTTTGGGCATTAAGTCCAGAGGCTTCTTATTAATAAATGTTTTAATTGTACATACGCCTAATGTGACTCCACCACCACCGGAGTGACTAGAACCAGCCAATCAACTAGGTAGCGCAGTTGTCCTGTCAGGTAGTAGTAGCGTAATTTTGGAAGCGGCATTCCAGCCTCGGCCTTGGGTCACTGCAAAACAGAGAATTTCAACTTTCACCTGTTCACCCAAATAAAGGAGGTACGCATTTGCATCTAATACTTTGAAAAATGACTTGGGTACCACCGTGGGCATGTGGGGTGTTATATACAGACATTTGGGGAGAAGGATCATCTTTATCATATTAATCCTTCCAGCCACAGATAATGGAAGTTTAGCCCAGACATTACGCTTAAGTCTAATTCCTTGAACCAGGGGATCTATATTAGCCTTTAGTAATTCCTTAGTTGATAATGTAATAATTACCCTTAGATATTTAAAGGAAGAAACCTGAAGATAGTTCTTAATGACATTGGCTGTATGTTTGGGGTCAGTGTCCTGCTGAAGAATAAATTTGGAGCTAATCACATGCTTCCCTGATTGAATAGTATGATGTATAAGTATCTGCCTGTATTTCTCAGCATTGAGGACACCATTGATCCTGATCAAATCTCCAACTCCATTTGCAGAAATGCAGCCACCACCATGCTTCACTGTTGCCTGCAGACACTCATTATTGTACTACTCTCCAGTTCTTCAGGGAACAAGCCTCCTGCTACAGCCAAATATTTCACATTTTGACTCATCAGTCCAGAGCACCTGCTGCCATTTTCTGCGCCCCAGTTCCTATGTTTTCATACGTAGTTGAGTTGCTTAGCCTTTTTCCAGCCCATCAGAGTACCTGAGTACCTATCTGCAGCCCATCAGAGTACCCGAGTACCTTTCTGCAGCCCATGACTCATAGAATATACGTTGGGCTTTTGCTTTCCAAAATTGGGTCATTTTGTGGGTAAGTCCTGGTGCTCAAGGACTTTCAAAGGTGTGATAGGTAGGAATGAAATGAGATGTGTAATGTATGCTCCTAGAATGCCTGAAGGTACTACTTCAATGTTGGGCTTCTGTATGTGGCCAGGCTGTGTAAAAGTCTCAGACATGTGGAATCGCCATACTCGGGAGGAGTAGCAGAATGTTTTTTGGGAAAAAATATATATAGCCAGCGTCGCTACCTAAAAAGAAATATCATGTGCCACATCCAATATTGAAAGAACCAAAAAGAAGGATACCCTATAGGGTGGACTTTTAAGGCACGGGATATTTATTATCCCAAAAAAAAAAATTCAATAATACATTTTAAATAGTTTATTACAAAAAATACACAGGAAAAAAATATGTATACATTAAAAACATGAAGTGTTTGAACATCTCTCAGAGAGTAGATACAACATGTGAATACACCTTTATAGTCAAAAATGGTTTCTCATACCCAACGCGTTTCAGAGACTATAAATTCCTCCTTCCTCAGGGGTGAGAATGTAAGACAAACCCTATTTTAAAGAAATATAACAAAACAGTATATCAAAAAATACGTCAAAGTAGACTGTATATATACACAGAATATTACATATGAAAAAATGGACTTACAGATGCTCAAACAGTATGTGCAGTCACACTTCAGTTAGTTTAAAACCACATGTGCTTGTCCTAACGTTGGGGTGTTTGCTTTCCAAAATGGGGTCATTTTGTGGGCAATTCCATTGTCCTGGTGCACCAGGGCCTTCAAAAGTGTAATAGGTGGTTGAGAAATGAGATGTGTATGCTCGTAGAACTCCTGAAGGTGCTACTTCAATGTTGGTGCTCTGTATGTGGCCACGCTGTGTAAAAGTGTCACACATGTGGTATCGCCATACTCGGGAAGAGTAGCAGAATGTATTTTGGGACATAATTTGTTTTATGCATATGCTTTGTGGGAGAAATAACCTGTTAATATGAACATTTTGTAAAAATAAAATAAAAATCTTAATTTTGCAAAGAATTGTGGGAAAAAAAATTACAACTTAAAAAAAACTCACCATGCTACTTACTTAATACTTTGGAATGTCTACTTTCTAAAAAGGGGTCAATTGGGTCATATTTGTACTTTCCTGACTTGTTAGGGTCTCAAGAAATGAGATAGGCCTTCAGTACATCAGGTGTGATCAGATGTGATCAATTTTCAGTGATTGCCACCATATTTTATAGATTCTATAACTTTCACAAAGACCAAATAATATCCACTAATTTGGGTTATTTTTGCCAAAGATATGTAGCAGTATAAATTGTGGTCAAAATTTATGAAGAAAAATTACTAATTTGCAAAATTTTATGACAGAAATAAAGAAAAGGGCATTTTTTTTTTTACAAAATATATGGTCTTTTTTTATTTATAGCACAAAAAATAAAAAACCCACTAGTGATTAAATACCACCAAAAGAAAGCTCTATTTCTGTGAAAAAAGGACGCAAATTTCATATGGGTACAGTGTTACATGACTGAGTAATTGTCATTCAAAATGTGAGAGCGCTGAAAGCTGAAAATTGGTCTGGGCAGGAAGGGGGTGTAAGTGCCCATTGAGGTGGTTAAAATGCAAATCAATTTATAACTTTTTTGAAATGCGTTTTTATGGATATTTTTGTTGTTATTCTGTCCATCACTGGTAAAATAAACCTACCATTAAAATTATAGACTGATCATTTCTTTGTCAGTGGGCAAACGTGCAAAATCAGCAGGGGATGAAATAATTTTTCTGCCTTACTGTATACTATCCCACAACATAAAATATTTGTACGCAAACACACGGGGCAGTTATAGTTACTCATTAAATTTATAGGGTGTGATTCTTGCTTTGTAATATTGTGTGCAATGATTGCCCTTCACCTTTCCCTTCTCAGAGGCAGGGTTCTTAAAGAGTAAGCTCTTTGGTAAGCTCATTGGTGTATACTTTTATAATTTTTCATTGTATTTATCATTTGTGTTCATGCAAAGTACAGTTGCAGCAACTTTTTTTTTCCTTTTCAGACTGTTTAACCAATCGGCATTCTGTCACTCCACCTTGATTTGTTCCCATGAAGTCTATTTGTGAAATCTGCAAGCTGGACGCTCTACAAAGAGACAAATAAAGAAGTTCTCAGAGAGACCTCCTATTTCGGCACCTTAGGCTCATTTTCACTCGCAAATGACTGAATGTGTTAGACTTTGCACTGGATATCCTCAGGATTTATTGCCAACGGGATATCATGATCACAGTTTGTAATAAAGTTGGAAATAAACCTTGTATATTTTTCATGGAGGCTCAGAAGTGGCTTCACTTTTTCTTATTTACTTCCTAAATGCGTTGCAGTAAAAAGATTCATAAGCATATGGTGGAACCATAAAAGTGGAACTCCAGACACCAACTCAATATCAATCTAGAAATTATTATTTCTTGAATATTATTATTTTTTTTTTGTAATGAGTAAAGAACCCTTTAAAAGAACTATAAATTTGCTTTGATCCTTCTTCCCTGCTGACGTCCATAGTGTGGAGAGCCAAGGAATGGGGTGTAGAGGGGGGCATCAACACAACAATACATGATTGTGCAATGCTGACGGTGGCATAGTCAGAAGCTTGTCTAAAAAACATAGTCCAAGAGATGATGGCTGAATGCTCTACATGCAAAGAAGGCAAGTCAAGGGAGTCATCACACCTAGAGCTAGCCTAGTTAGCTTTTGAAGTTGAAACTGGAGTTCCACTTTAAGCATTGTGTATTAAAAACTGCTGCCCTATGTATTTTTCTCATAATTTACTTTTTACCTTAAGATTTATTCCAGTGTGGTCTTCTTCTCCTGCCCTACTCTCCTACTCCAGGTCCCTTCCTGTGCCACCATCATTATTATACATGTAGTATTGACCCCCGAAGGAAGTGCTGGTTTTGTGGGGCTTACTGTTACCTTCTTGACCTCATCTCGCTCTAGGGTTTCCCGAGGTAGATGGCCCAAAGAAAGGCAGAAACTGACACTGGATCTTCTTTTGGGTTATTTATTTAGAAGATAAAACAGCCTCTTAATGAAGGGTAGAGAGTTAGGAGAAAGTTCAGGTACTTTTGGAACTGCAAAAATAGAAAGTCTCTTACAGAAGAAATCCAGAGATTAAACCGTTTCACAGATTCTCACAACCTCCAGATAGACCCCTTCTTACGGCCTAGCAGCCGGTAGGGTGGTAGGTAAAGCGAAGTCTCTGCCACAGACTCGAATGTAAATTACTTTAGCAAAGGCTCTGCCACAGACTTGGATATGAATTACTTGAGAAAGGTCTCTGCCACAGACTTGGATATGAATTACTTGAGAAAGGTCTCTGCCACAGACTTGGATATGAATTACTTGAGAAAGGTCTCTGCCACAGACTTGGATATGAATTACTTGAGAAAGGTCTCTGCCACAGACTTGGATATGAATTACTTGAGCGTAACCAAGGGTCATGGACAGATTTAGAGAACCATCATATGGTACCAGTAAGATTGTAAGTCTATGAAGTGTCCTTCAACTGAGCCTCCAGGCTCCTTCAGAGAAACCAGGCTTGTGAATGGCTTCCTCCTGAAGAGTGCTCCCCTGCTTGCTTCCCCAATTGCTGGGCCTCTCCTTAGTTGAGATGGCACCGGACCACCTTTGAATCCTCAGGCCTCGACATCCATTCAGGCCTGTCCCTGCAGTTACTTCGCCTCGGGCTATCCAGCCCCGAGACTCGGAATTGCATGGATCCGTATCCCAGGCCAGGAGGGCCATGGGGGCTGGCCAGGAGGACCAGGACCAAGCAGACAGAAAATATCTTCTGGACCGGAACCCGAAAACATGTGATCTCAGTACCTTAAATACCACCTCCCAGAGTGCACAGCAGGAGAACACTCCTACTGGGTTGGTTCCGAGAAAACGTGGCACTTAATACACCCGACTAGACTGCGTTCTAACCACTTACCGGCGGTGACAGCGACACCTGCGGTTAAGGATAACTCAGAGCAATCCAGCCAGACTAGTACTGAAACCATAATTTAGAAAAATTAGCCCTAAAACCCAACTGTGGTTTCAGGAATATTCATTTTCAAAAACATATAGTGCATGCTCGTCAGGAGCCGGCGCTACATACTCCCCCCTCCTATTTAGACGATGTCCTCATCGTCTGGGAAAGAAAGAAAAAACACTTTCAGTCCTAGAAAAAATAAGTACCTGAACTTTAGGGTTGGAAGGGGAAATGGAAAGGAAACACACAAAAGAAACATTGAACAATGTAATATTCTTAACGGTTGACACAAACAGGTCACACATTACACAACCCAATTCCTGTCTATCTACACCACCCACTCTCCGGTAGCTTGATAGATGCTCTTGGTGACTCCTGGAAAGAAAAAACAAACACACAAAAGAACAGTAAAACATATGCTACTCCTATATTACTAGAAGGCAGAGTCTCATCCTCAGCAGACAATGAGACTCTCTCTCCTTACTGCTGCAAATTTTCATGCTAACGTACAAGAGACCAAATATTTTTTTTTTTTGCCAAACCCACACCACCTAGTGGTAAGAGTGATGAAGTGCAAGTCCTTCTTTAAAATAAGTGGTGTGGCCAGTGGATAACCCTGACACTGAGCTTTCTTAGGAAAACTAGCTCTACCTAGCTAACGCCACAGTCCTTGTATTTCAGAAAAAAAAACTTTTTTGAGCCAAGAAAAAAAACAGTTCTGATAGTTACTCCACCAATAAAATCTTGGGTCAGGCAAAGTAAAAGTCAGTGTTTTCCCCTGAGCGTCCACCGTAGTGATGAAGTAGACAACATTGTCCCTTCCCGGCCGGCAAATAACTTTTATACAAATAAATTATACCTCCAAGACAAATTAAGTAGCGCTCATAATATAACAAATGTGCAAAGTGAAAATAATTCAATTTATCACCCCGTGATACAGTGATATAGAGAACTAAAAGTCCATTTAACAGAATGTTGAAAATCACAAAAGGGGAATCAATCTTTACAGATTCCTTCAGACTTCCACCACACCAATGTGCTTGTGACACCTCGTCCAATAAAAACGCACTCACCGACTGATGTTTCCTCCCACATTCGTGTTTGGCAAAAAAGCAGTGTAAACTCCCCTTGGGTCTATCCCACGATCATTCCGTGCAAGGCTCATCCATATATAAAAAGTGAGATACAATGCTCCAGATAGCGTGATATCGTTTTAAAAATGTATTAAAACACCACACACATCACTTCAATACATCAACTCACATATTAGATAAAAATGGCAGCATCAATTGAAAAGAACACAGCAATTTTTCACCAAATGATCAGGTGTTAAAATGCGGATATAGCGGAACTCAAAGTGTGCGTTGTAAGCTCTCACCACTTCCCAGCCACTGCTCCCGATAAACTGGACTAACCACGAGCACCTGCGTCTTTCTGTCAATGACGTCCGTATCCGTGTGGCCACGCCCCCCAACATGTTTCGTCACTCTGGCTTCTTCCAGGAATATAAATATGTATTTGTCATATCCATGGGATCCCTGTGGAAGATGGAAAAGGCACCGCTAATACAATGATCTTCACTAGCTTCCAGGTCCCAGGCCGAGCAGCTACCTTGCTGTTTAGTGAAAATTGCAGGCTGTTAGCTTGGCATAGACACCATTCAGAGAACACTTTTCATTTTCTCAATGAATGCAAAACATTCTCTGATTCAATGAGGTGGAGAGGGTGGTCGGTGACCTCACAATCACAGCAGAAGCAGTGCCTACTACAGTGATTTCCAGCTTCTAGAGAGATCCCACATACACTACATTACTAAAAATATTGAGACGCCGGCCTTTACACACACATGAACTTTAATGGTATCCCAGTCTTAGTCTGTAGGGTTCAATATTGAGTTGGCCCATTCTCTGCAGTTATAACAGCTTCAACTCTTCTGAGAAGGCTGTCCACAAGGTTTAGGAGTGTGTCTATGGAAAGGTTTGACCATTCTTCCAGAAGAGCATTTGTAAGGTCAGGCACTGATGTTGGACGAGAAAGCCTGGCTTGCAGTCTACGCTCTAATTCATCCCAAAGGTGTTATATTGGGTTGATGTGCAGGCCAGTCAAGTTCCTCAACCCCAAATTCACTCATCCATGTCTATATGGACCTTGTTTTGTGCACTGGTCCAAATTATTTGGTGGAGGGGGGATTATGATGTGGGGTTGTTTTTCAGGGGTTAGGCTTAGTCCTTTAGTTCCAGATGAGGGAGCTCTTAAGGCATCAGCATACCAAGACATTTTGGACAATTTCATGCTCACAACTTTGTGGGAACAGTTTTTGGATGCCCCCTTCCCGTTCCAACATGACTGCGCACCAGTGCACAAAACAAGGTCCATAAAGACATGGATGAGCGAGTTTGAGGTGAAAGAACTTGACTGGTCTGCACTGAATCCTGACCTCAACCAGATAGAAAACCTGTGGGATGAATTAGAGTGGAGACTGTGAGCCAGGCATTCTCGTCCAACATCAGTGCCTGACCTCACAAATGCTTTTCTGGAAGAATGATCAAACATTCCCATAGACACTCCTAAACCTTGTGGACAGCCTTCCCAGAAGAGTTGAAGCTGTTTTTGCTGCAAAGGGTGGGCCAACCCAATAGTGAACCCTACGGACTAAGACTGGGATGGCTTAAAAGTTCATGTGTGTGTGAAGGCAGGCTTCCCAATACCTTTGGTATTAATCAGGGCCATCTTTAATATTGATTGGACCCTGGGCAAAAAATTTCTTAGGGCCCCCCTCCCCCATGCAATTTCGCTCTCCACCTTCTCAAAGACATACAATAAATAGCAGCTAGACTTAAAATCAGTTTACTGTATCAGATCAGGCAGCGATTGCGATTGGTTACCAGAGGTTACAGCATATCATTACTGCTTGCTAACTGGTTGCTAGAGGTTACATCATTCCTTAAGGCTCACTGATTAGTTGCTAGAGGTTACAGCACATTTCTGCTTGTTGATTGGCTGCTAGAGATTGCTGTACAGTAATACTGCTCACTGGTTGCTATAGGTTACAGCACATCTTCTCCTCACTGCAGGGGGGCATGATATACCTATGAATGCTGCCTTTATTTACATATCAATGCAGTTGGCCTCAGCTATTTACATATGCATGTCACTGCTATTTACATATGAATGCCAGTATTTACATGTAAACACAGGGTCTGCAGGTGGGTCATCTGTACACAACAATAGGGCAGAGCTGGGCAGCATTAGTAGCAGCACAGGACTAAAACTTCAAGGGACAAGGGAATATAAACTGAGATAGTTGGCAAGTATGAGGCAGCTGCTTTGGGCCCCACAACAATGACAGGGCCCAGGGCAGCTGCCCCTTTTGCCCTGCCTTAAAGACGGCCCTGGTGTTAATAGAGTGTACATACTTACATTGATCCAAGATGGACCAATGTAAAAATCGCCATGCCTGGAACTGAGCTTTACTTTAGATTTAGGTTTAGTTAAAGTTTAAAGGAGAAGTGTGGGTTATAAAAAAAAAAACAAATATACATACTCACCTATATGCTGCAGCTGTCCCCTGCCGGCTCTAAGACCAAAAACAAGATAATCATATGACTGCATATACATTAGTAAGGGGCAGTGACTGTCAATTACTGCACTCTGCTCTTCCCCTGCAGCAACCACTGGAGCACTGGGCTGTGGAAAGGGCAGGAGCGACTGGCTCAATGGCACGCTGAGAAGCTGAGCCTGCTACTGGTCAGGCATCTGGGTGGATCCTAACCTTAAAGTCGGGATCCCTTTACAGCCTAGACATCACATCAGCTGACAGCGTTGGCTGAATCTGGGTGACAGGAGTGCAGAAATAAGTGCACTCCTTTGACCTAGAAGAGAAGTATTGTCCAAAAAAGCTGTGGCATTACTTCTCTTTTAAATGGTCTATATATACAGGATGTCATGCAAGTTTCACCCAAGACTTCCACATTTTTCCAATTGTGTTTCTTTGCGAAAATGTTTAAATCTTTGGGTTAAAGTTTCAATCGTGCGTGACAACATTTATAAATGGACCTGTAATTGTACCACACCTTACATAATGACCATACAGTTCTTTAAACCAATGTTAGTGGATGGGAAGTTTATGCTGACATCAACACTGTGTTTCCTTCCCTCCTCATAAATCAGCAACCTTTCAACCAGAGGAAAGGCTATCCAGATTTTTGGTATACTAAAAAAAGATAGGCAGAGTGGTAGTAAAGTCTTGTGTGACATTTTACCTGCTGGAAAGCCTATAATAAAGCTTACCTGTAGGTAAAATGAATTTCTCCTAAATGCACACCATTTTGGAAGTGCAGCAGCCGGTGATATCAATGGCGCATGCGCTCTAAAGGAAAGGCATTCCTGTGACCTTCCTTCAAGGCTCTGTGCTGTGCCTGGAGCTCCCGCGCGCATGGAAAGGAGTCATCGTGGCTCGGCCAATCAGATGACCGAAGCCTGCGAACCTGGATGGAAGACCGCATGAAGATGGCAGCCATGTCAGCGGTGACAGAGTGCTGCTGGAGGGTTTCGTTTTAAGGTAAGTATTTCATAATGTGTTGGCATGTGATGCATTCTAGCACATTATCTTACCCTGCATAGAGAATTATTTTTTTTTAAGAAGCTTTACTACTGCATTAAAAGAGTGGAATTTTTTTTTTTATCCCATAGTCATACTTATCTAGGTGAATCAGACCAATGCTGCATTTTGCCCACAGTTAATCTGTCATGATAGACCCAAGTGTATATATATTTAGACACATTCACACATATATTTTGTTTTTAATTTTAATTCCATGTGGTTGGCCATGGGCAACTATGGGGTTCCGCAGATATATGTGGCCAATGGGGAGATCGGGACTTCCTGGTTGGGTGCTTTCCGTGGACTGAGGCTTGGTCTGCCCTCTCCCGGAAGCACTCCTACCAATCGAGGTTTGGAGTGCACACTCGGCATAGACTTCCGGTGTTCCGCCATTTTGGGTGGGGCTTTTACATTTTCTTCTATTTTGTATAAATATGACAGCAGTGTGGGGAGCCACATGATGCCCCTGTTGATGACTGTTTGAGTCTAAACGTGTAGGGATGGCTATTTGACTCTTCCACACTGCTTTTTAAACATTTTTATGCCATTTTTTATTACACTATTGTGTTCTTTTTATGTCTCCTTGACTGCGAGAAATTTTCCAATAAAACATTATTGGCTGATCTGCACTATATGGAGCACTTTTCTTCCCTCTTTTTTTATGACATTTTTGTCACCGGTGAATATTGACGAGTTGGATTGTGAGGTTGTAGACGTGCCTAGAGACCATCTTCGGCTGCAAACCTATCCCTGTGACCAGGACCTCGTCATCATACTTAAAGACAGTAATACATGACAATACATTTGACCCACTGCCATATGGTATGTGTGTCCACCTTTGCTGGTAAGAGTACCTCATTCAGTGTTTCAAGCATTGATGTTCTCCATGTCACAAGTATTACATTCTTCTGTAGTCATCACCCCCGAGACATTACTGTTGATCTCCATTCAGATTTAAATCTTTCAGACAGACTTTTATTCACCAGTTTCACACTGGCCACCGGACTTTCATTTGCACATTATTGTTTACTATGTGATTTTTATATATTATTCACATGACTATTATAAGCCTTAGCGCTACACATTTTTTGCTTACATTCTCCAAATGCTCTCCTTCCTCCAGCCAATCAGATAACAAGGAAGTAAGAAAGTTACTGGCCAATTGGAGGCATGGTAAAAGAGGCCAGAGCCCTTTCATCCCTGAACTCTATCATTCTGATTTGGTAAGGACCCAAAAGCCCCTCCAACATCCCTGATCTCAGATGATGGAGAATGAAGATGATGGGAGATGGGCAGGATTTAGGTGGTGCACAAGACAATAGGATGACTTGTGGTAGCCTTCTTTTTGTGCCTATTTCCTCATCTTTCAATCCTCTCCCGCCCTCTACATTTACCCTTTATGCCTTTCACCCTGTGAGCTCAGGGTGTCATGGACACAAACTCTCACCATATCTTGGAACATCCCTAAAATGACCCAGGAATGCTGGAATTTTGTTAATGTTGTCAAACCATTTCAGGATCTGTTAAAAACTTTAGCAGGACTGTCGGGGAATGTTTAGAAACATCTATGCTTTAGGTCAGTCTGCTTTGATGAAGCTGCTACAGGGAGGAGGGGGGTTTGAAGGTTCAAGAAGTACCACGGCTCAAGAATGTTTCTCTCAACATTTATTCCTCTGGGGCATGTCACCCGGAGCATGTAGGTGGGGCCTAAATATGGTAATTTCTTGGGGAAGAATCACTCGCACACAATATATGATGCACATAGGTATTTATGTTAATCTTGCAAAAACTTCTTCATACAATAGTAACCAATGGCAAGCCCTTGACACTTGAAACAGCTTCAGTAAATAATTGGTCCCAGTGGCTTCAGTTATTGGGGGCAGCATTCCTTAACAGAACAACCTGCGTTGGCTTCAGGCTCATGTATTGTTTACCAGAGTGAGTGTCGAGGAAGCCTTCCCCGCCATTTCCTTATTTGTCTGAAACCTTTTACTACTAAGTTCAGTGCTGTCCCTCACAAGCAGGTTCCTGTCCCTGTCCAATACTTGCCAAAGTGATAGAGGTTCCCTTTTTTAAAAGGTTCCCTCATCCTCTAGAGAATTCTGGACAACTTTCATTCTCGAGGAACTGTATAGAGTCCCCAAAGGACCAATTCCCTTGTGAGATCCCTCTGTGTGTGCTGATTTGGCTTTCTCATTTCTTGAGAGAGGTTTTCTGCAATCAAACATTTTCTAAGTATGTTGACCATTAAGCGTTCCAAATAATAGTAGGGCAGGTCGGTTGCAGTCTTAAAAAAAAACAGTCCTTTTTAAGATTATAAACTAGCAAATAAAGATTGTGCGCTACCCCTCCAAACGAATGGATAAACAATTAATTTAGCTGCTGCAACCACTGAATGTGTTCCCACACCAATGTAACCACCAGTAAAATATATGTGCTTGTGCTGCTAAATTCTGCTAGTAAAGTGTCGCGAATAAACAATCCATGTCAATCATAATATGCCTGAACACTGTGAAACAAAATTAATAAAATGTATTCAAAATAAGATGCTACAATGAAGTCTTGAATCTAAGGATACACATAAACATAATATATATAATGTGAAACAGGGGTAGGCAACCTCTGACACGTGAAGCTTCTTTTGCCGGCACTCGACTCCCTCTTCAGAAGAGCAGCGCAGGAAAGTGTCAGTGAGACAATAATGCATTCCAATTTCAGAATTCCCCATGCCCGCCACACCTGCACTGAGGGGGAGGCACTGTGCCACCACACATTGTATTCCTGAACCTTTGCCTCACTTACTACTGAACCCCCGGCACTCTGTGTCCCTTTAAGCCACAGCCAGTATTCAGTGCAATGAAAATCACACCCATCCACATTTTCTCAGCTGCGGGGGCCCAACTTATGATCCTGCACACAGGCCCACTTCAGAAAATGCCCCTGACCTGAGCTCATCATTACGCATCCATTCCATATGCTTGTATGTGACATCCCATACATCATATACATCCCATACATCATATACATCCCATACATCATATACATCCAATACATCATATACATCCCATACATCCCATACATCACATATATCACATACATCACATGGGCTGGCTGCGAGAGGTGGATCAGCAGGATGAGTGCACAAGGACAGGTAGATGTGTCTCATCTCTGCTTCCTTTCACCACTCTGCATATCACACATATCATAGATGAGAAGAGGGTACAGCGGTGGAGCAAATGAGCAGGAGGGTACAGCGGTGGGGAAAATGAGCAGTAGGGGTTCAGAGGTAAAACAGAAGAGTGGGAGGGTAAAGCGGTGGGGCAGATGTGCTGGAAGGGACAGTAGTAGAAGAGATGAGAAGGGGGTTCAGCAGTGGGACAGAAGGGCAGGGGGGTACAGTGATGGGTCAGATGAGCAGGGGGGTTCAGTGTTGGGGCAGAAAAGCAGAGGGGTAGAGCAGTGGGGCAGATGTGAGAAGGGGTTCATAGATGGAGAAGAAGAGCAGGAGGGTACAGTGGTGGGGCAGATGTGCAGGGAGTCATAGTGGTGGAAGAGATGAGGCGGGGGTCCAGCAGTGAGAAAGAAAAGCAGGGGGGTTCAGTGTTGGGCCAGATGAGAAGGGGGTTCAGTGTTGGGGCAGAAAAGCAGGGGCATAGAGCAGTGGGGCAGTTGTGAAAGGAGGTGTATTGGTGGGGCAGATGAGCAAGGGGTTACAGTGGTGGGGCAGGAATGCGGGGGGAACAGAGGTAAGACAGATGTTCAGGAGGTACATTGGTGGGAGTTCAGCGGTGGGACAGAAAAGCAGAGGGGTACAGTGATGGGGCAGATGAGCAGGAGGGGTTCTGCGTTGGGCCAGATGAGAAGGGGGTTACAGTGGTGGGAAAGATAAGCAGGGGGGTTATGTTCTGGTGCAAGGGAGAAAGGAGGTGATTGGTGGGATAGATAAGCAGGGGGCAGAAGAGCAGGGGGAATAGAGGCGGGGCAGATGAGAAAGGAGGTTACAGTGGTGGGGCAGATGAGCAGATAAGTTCAGTGTTAGGACAGATGAGAAGATGGTTCAATGGTGGAGCAGATGTGCATGGAGGTACAGTGGTGGAGGTACAGTGGTGGGGCGGATGAGCAGGGGGTTACAGTGTTGGGACAGAAGAGCAGGGTGATACAGTGGTGGGGCAGATGTACAGGGGGTTACAGTGGTTGGACAGATGAGAAAGGGGGTACATTGGTTGGGCAGATGAGCAGGGTGGTACACCCCTGCGGTTTTTATTTTTTGTGCTATAAACAAAAAAAGCGTAAATTTTGAAAAAAAACACATTATTTTTTACTTCTTACTATAATAAATATCCCCCAAAAATATATATAAAAAAAACATTTTTTTCCTCAGTTAGACCGATACGTATTCTTTTACATATTATTGGTAAAAAAAAAATTGCAATAAGCATTTATTGATTGGTTTACGCAAAAGTTATAGCGTCTACAAAATAGGGGATAGTTTTATGGCATTTTTATTAATATATTCTTTTTTACTAGTAATGGCGGCAATCAGGGATTTTTATCATGACTGCGGCATTTTGGAGGACACATCAGACAATTTTGACACATTTTTGGGACCATTGGCATTAATACAGCGATCAATTCTTTAAAATTGCATTGATTACTGTAAAAATGTCACAGGTAGTGAAGGGGTTAACCACTAGGGGGTGGGGTTAAGTGTGTCCTAGGGAGTGTTTCTAACTGGGGGATGGGCTTGTGTGACGTGGACACTGATCGCTGATGACAGGGAGCAGATGATCAGTGTCCTGCCATTAGGCAGAACGGGGAGATTCTGTTTACATCGGCATCTCCCCGTTCTTGAGCTCCGTGACATGATCGCGGGTATCCCCGTGGCGATCGAGTCCGGGGGTCCCGGGGGCACGGTCACAGAGCTCGCAGCAGGCGCTCGCGTGCACGTCAGGAATTTCAAAGTAACGTATGGTTACGTTACTTTGCCCAGCTGCGCCATTCTGCCGACGTACATGTGCCAAAAGCGGTCGGCAAGTGGTTAAAGAAAATACAGATGGACAGTTCATAGAAGAAAGGGCATGTGTAAGCAGCAAAAAAGACAGCTTCATCCAAATGTTTCCACCATCCGCTGTACGCCACTCATTTGCCCCATCCACCCACCTCATAGGACGACCCCTACAGGTCAAGTCAAGCCCTTGTATGGATAACGAGATGGTTCCTCAACGATCGATTCCCAAATATATGCACACCAAATGCTGATAAGAGGGTAGATTTCCAGGCTCATCCAATGCAGTTTACATGCTCTTATTATACACGAGACCAATCCACAGGAAGAAATAGCAGACCCCCAAATACACAAACCCCCTCCGCACTTCTCACACCCCTCTGCCGCTCTGCCTCTGATGTAACTGCCCTTACGAGAGGGTTTGTGTATTCGGAGGTCTGCTATTTCTTCCTGTGGACAAAGCTCTATTTGTGGGAAGAAAATTATAAAAATGTAGTTTGAGTACAGTGTTGTATGACCGCGCAATTGTCATTCAAAATGCGACAGCGCTGAAAGCTGAAAATTGTCCTGTGCAGGAAAGGGGCAAAGTGCCCGGTATTGAAGCGGTTAACAATTTTTTTTGGAAGAAACCGAATTGCACATGTCGATTGCAAAGTCTAGATTTGCAAAGCCAGTAGAGACATGTCCCAACAAACTAAAGGCTGTATTTAAAGTGGAGCTCCACCCGAATTACCACTCCTATGCCCTTAGGATTGTATTGTGGTCTAATTGCAGGATATCCCCCATAACTTGCTGCTGGCATCTTCTGTGTTTCTTTCTTTTTCAATTTCCTGTTCCTAGAGTCTCCGGATAGGGGCGGTGCGGCTGCAGATATGGGTGGGGCTTCAGCAGCAGGTCTGTGCTTCCTGTTGGCCGCACTGTCTCCTGGGATCGTTTTTTCAATTTCCCAGGAGTTTGTGCGGCGCCCTAAGTTGTTGTCAGTGCTCGATTTGTTTCATCTGCGCATGTGTGAGATCGGCGATTGAACGGGTGCTGCATGCTGGGACATCAGCAGCACAGTGTCCCGGAAGAGAATGCCTGTGGGCTTCACATGCCCACAGGCCATAAAGTCTTTTCAATACGGGAGAACGGCAGCAGGACACTTAGAAAAAAGCATAAGTAAGTTAAACAAATATAAAAAGTACTCCTTGGCATTTCCCCCCCCCCCAAAAAACAGAGGTGGAACCCCGCTGTAAAGCAAAATGTAGTTCAACAAAATACTGATAGTTGGGGGGGTCCTTTTCCCAACTCAGTAAACCTGTTTGTTTTTGTTTTTTTCTGACATGTTGGTATTGTACCTTTCAATTGGATGTGATAAATTGCACTAGTAAATGCAGCTGAATAAAACAAAAACTGTGTCTGTCTTTGTTTCAGGCTGAAAAGCAACAAAATGTGATTATTTTAAAGGGGGTGATTCTTTTCTCTATCCACTGTACATAAAAAAAAAACATGTATACTCTGACATTTGCAATGTGCTCCAAACATGATGAATGCCTGCAAATTCCATATACCATTTATACTATTGATACTATTTAATTAAGATCATTAGGCATGTTTAACCTTTTATAAGAGCTCCAACTTGTCCTGTGAGTGCTTTTTAGAAGGTGTGCGGGGGCTATTAAGACTATTGATTGGAGACCATTAAGCATGTTTACCTTTTATGATGAATGGTGCAACTTGTCTGCTAAGTTTTCTTTTCAGAAGGTAAGAGAATGCAGAGCACCAGACAAAAAGCAAATACATAACATATAAATTAATTTCTGTCACGCATTGTGTGTCAGGGTTACCAATCCTCCAACAACTTTTTTTTGAACTAACAATTCAAGAAAAATTCGACGGACCACATTTTTTACTGACAACCTCAAATTTGACAGAAACTTTCATTATAAGCTAAGAAAACAAATATTGCAACACTATATACAATATGTAACAATTGCCATTAACCACAACCAGCAACCTACCTGACTCTACAAATACAAAAAGTCAGTGTGACAAAGCAAGACTAGAATAATGAAAGGCCTATAGCATCCCTGGATACAGCAGGAAAACAAGTTCTGTGGCATGTACAGAGCGCCAGGATAAACAATGGGCTTAAACAGATTTTCCAACGGTAAGAGGGGCTTATACCGAAGATTAATCTGTGCCTAGTCATTGTATACATTTCACATACAGGGCTTAGCATAAATGAGGACACCACTTTTAGAAAGCATGAGTCCAATCAATTATAAATCTCAATGAACACAAGAACAATTTCCCAAATGTTGACAAAACTGAGTTTTATAGAACATCTGTGTCAGGGCCGTCTTTAATATTGATTGGACCCTGGGCAAAACTTTTCTTGGGGCCCCAGCTAGCAGCTAGACTCAAAATCTGTTTACTGAATCAGAGGCAACTATTGCGATTGGTTGCCAGAGGTTACAGTGTATCATTACCGCTCATTGACTGGTTGCTAGAAGTTGCAGCACACATTACAGCTCACTGATTAGTTGCTAGAGGTTACAGCACAGGATTTCTGCTTGTTGATTGGTTGCTAGAGATTACTGCGGATATGACCTCAGGGGGGCATGATATCCCCTATTTACATATGAATGCTGCCACTATTTATATATGAATGCCGGTGATTTACATGTAAATGCAGGGTCTGCAGGTGAGTCCTCTTTACACAACAATAGGGCAGAGCTGGGCAGCATTAATTGCAGCACTTCACACTGAGATATTGGGACACAGCACAGGACTAAAACCTCAGGGGACGATGGAATTTAAACCAGGATAGTTGGCAAGTATGAGGCAGCAGATTTGGGCCCCACAACAATGACAGGGCCCAGGGCAGTTTCCCCTTTTGCCCTGCCTTAAAAATGGCCCTGATATGTGTAGCGCCCACCACTTTAGGTGGGTGCTATTCGTTTAGAAGTTAGGTTAAAGTGCCAGTGCCTTACTGTATTTGTACAGGCCTGGAGGTTTGTTTGGTTTAGAGTGGAGTAATAGGTTAGAAGAGGGTGTGATAACCTGTTCATCACTTTGGGAAAACCCTCCCTTGCTCTCCAGAGGAATCTTCTGGAAAGGAGACGGGTCAGGCCCTGAAGGACAGGCAGTGTGTATTGGCTCTTGTCCAATCGTTAATTTGCTTGGTCAGGGGTGGGGTCCATACATATACACTGGGGTCACATGTTCCCTGGGGAGTTGGAGATGGGGAGAGTACTAATCCACAAAGGCAGAAACATGTGACGCTAAGGCCCAGGGCTGGAAGGCCCGGTGGTGCCTTTACCCCAGTGCTGGAAAGCCATGGATCTTTACCGGAAGGCAACGGAGAATTAGGGAATCCAGAGCTGCAAGGTTTTGATCAAGCAAGAAGGAGCTGCAAAATGACCGGAGTGAATCATGGTTGACCTGGACCCTTCCTAAGCTGGCCTGGGAAGAAAAGGGCAGGAGGAGAAGCAGGTGAGGCCTGGAATTGCTAGCGTTTCAAAGTACCACATGTCTTTCAGAGGGGCATGCTTGTCAGCTCATTAAAAGGAGAGGGACTATCACTCACACATTTCAATCCAGAGGCAACTTGTATTCTGTGCATCACTGAGGTGATAGTACCTGCCGGAATCTGGAATAAAGTTGAAGTTTTGAACTGTTCTAAATCGTCGGTGTGCTTTACTACAGTGGGGGTGGAAGAAGCAGGGGGTTAAACTAGCTATACTGTATGAACTATTATGCCCCATACACACACACATCAGATTTTCTGCAGATTTTTTCCTTCAGGTTTACCAAAACCATGTAGTGCAAGGGCCTGCCTGATTGCGTACACATTGAAACTCCTAAGGTTTGACCTCATATTATACGGTTTTGGTAAATCTGAAGGAAAAACTGATAGTGTGTACGGGGCTTTAGAAGCTCCCAAGGGAGTAGTGTGCTTCGTCTGTTTAGCTTGGGACTGTGATGTCATAAGGGGCGGTGTCACAATGTGACATCACTCTGTGACCCAGCCCCTTATGCCTTTATAAGTCGCCGCGTACTGTGTCCACGGCATTACAGCGGGAGAGAGCGTCGTGTCAACATCGGAAGAACAGAAGAAGGAAGAAGAAGAAGACGACGGTGACGAAGGAGAAAGCCGGGCTCCTCCGCTAGCTAAAGAGTGGCAAAAGAGCAGAAGATAGAGGAGGAGCCCGGCGAGAAGAACCGGAAAGCGCAGAGAAGATCCTGGAACTGCCTAATAAACTACTTTCAAAACCTGTGTAGTGTGTTTTTTTTTTTGACACTTTTTCTCCCTGGTCAATGGTAGGGGTATGATGTACCCCATACTCATTCACATAGGGTGGAGGGCTGGGATCTGGGGGCCCCCTTATTAAAAAAGGCTCCCGGATTTTCTGATAAGCCCCCCGCCCGCAGACCCCAACAACCAACAGCCAGGGTTGTCCTCATCAACATGGGTGCTTTGGGGTGGGTGAGGCCGCAGGGTGCCCCTGCCCCCAAAGCACCCACCCCCCCATGTTGAGGGCATGCGGCCTGGTACGGTTCAGGAGGTGGGGGCGCTCGCTTGTCCTCACCCCCTTTCCTGACCTGCTCGGATAAGGGTCTGATATGGACTTTGGGGGACCCCCACGCCGTTTTTCGGCGTAGGGGTTACCCTTAAAACCCATACCAGGTGACGGGGCTTGCAAGGTGTCAATCTCGCCAATGGAGGCAGCGAGATTGACTTCCTTCTTTAGTCCCGTCGTACCTGAAGTCACATTCAAAATGAACGGACTTTAGTACATGTGTGGGCAAGTCCGTTCATTTGGAAAGTCCAGCAGACCAGCATACAGACAAGCAGATTGTCCGCTTTAAAGCAGAGTCCGGTGGACAATTTTGAGTCAAGTCTTCTTTCAAAGTCCACCGATTTTTGGGAAGAAAAAGTCTGCCGGAGCCCACACACGATGGAAAAAGTCCACCGGATAGTCAGACCCGGCATTACTCTTTATCTTAGAGACTGTTGCTATGGACTTTGTCCTTCCTATTGAGAGACTCACATTTATTTGATCTGTGTACACCTCCAGGGTCTCTCCTCAATGAGTTTATATTTTGTCTGTTTGTATCTGCATAGAAGCATCACTCATGCTGCTGTTAGGGTGGAACCCTGTGTAGCCCACATAGCTATATAATTTCCCTATATGTGTATGCGTTACTCTATGTTCCTGTATAAGTACACATGTGCATCCTGAATACCCCCTGCCCTGTTTGTCTTTCAAATGGCAGATTATTACATTTTATTTATTTATATAATCTTTTTTTTTTTTTTTGTGATTTCCTTTCTTTATCACAATTTTTTATTTCTCATTGTTATTTTTAGCCCCTGTACACACGGTTGGAGATTTCGACAACCAAATCCGTCAGATTTTGTCCGTCGGATTTTGTCCGTCGAATCTCGTCCGAAACTGTTGCATACACAAGGTCGGACTAAATTGTCGAAAAATCCAATCTTTCAGAACGTGATGACGTAATTTCGTTACGATGGGACTACATTCAGGCTAGTAGCCAATAGCTTTGATGTAGGAATTTGATCTGAGCATGCGTGGCACTTGGTCCGATCAAAATTCGCTACACATGATCGGAGTATGTCCGATCGAACCAGTTGGTCGGGAAATATTTCCAACAAGTTGGAAAATTGGGTCCGACGGATATTCCGACGGAATCAGTCCGATGCATACCACACACAGTCGGATTATCCGACAACACGGTCCGATAGGACACATTCCGACGGATTCTCCGACCGTGTGTACAAGGCTTTATTGTGATCACTTTTCGTTAGTTCCTATTGTGCATTTACCATTATTACTACAGTTATTAGTATAGTCTAGTATTACACATCTCATCACTTGCCTCACCATGGTTATTATTCTAGATATCAAAACAGTTAGACATGATATCCTAGAAGATTTGTATATGGTCTTTCCCCTTAATTTGTTCTCACCTAAACATATTATCTAGAATACAATATATACTGTATTTATTTCCTGAAATTCCTTATAAAATCTGGGAGTATATCCGTTAAAGGCTGGGCTTTCGCCCAGGACCAGTGCAGATATAGCTTGTTGAATTTCCTCAGTTGAGATTTATTTTTCCAATTCTTCTGTTGTTTCCTTGGAATGAGTTATGCCGCGTACACACGATCAGACTATCCGGCGGACTTAGTATGGCGGACAAAGCGCCGTACTGTGACTTTTCCGACTAAGTCTGCTGTACTTTTGAAATGAACGGACTTGCCCACACACATGGAGGAAAGTTTGTTCATTTTGAGCGTGGCTCCAGGTAGCCGGGACCAGCGAAGGAAACATCGCTGGCCCCGTCACCTGGTATGGAGTTAAAGGGGAAGCCCTACACCGAAAAAACGGCATGGGGGTCCCCCCCAGGTCCATATCAGACCCTTATCCGAGCACGCAACCCGGCCTGTCAGGAAAGGGGGTGGGGACAAGCGAGCGCCCCCCCTGAGCCGTACCAGGCCGCGTGCCCTCACCATGGGGGGGTGCTTTGGGGAAGCGCGTTGTCCCCCACCCCAAAGCGCGTTGTCCCCATGTTGATGAGGACAAAGGCCTCTTCCCGACAACCCTGGCCATTGGTTGTCGGGGTCTGCAGGCGGGGGGCTTATCGGAATCCGTGAGCCCCCTTTAATAAGGGGGCCCCCGGATCCCGGCCCCCCACCCTATGTGAATGAGTATGGGGTACAATGTACCCCTACCCATTCACCTGTGAAAAAAAATGTAAAAAAACACAACATACAAGGGTTAAAATAGTTTACTGCACAGCTCCGGGGGGTCTTCTTCCGTCTTTGGGGGTCTTCTCGCCGGGCTCCTCCGGTATCTTCTGCTCTTTTGCTAGCTCTTTTACTAGCGGAGGAGCTCCCCTTTCTTCTTCTTCGTCGCCGCCGCCCTCTTCTTCCGACTTCGGGGGTCTTGTCCCCCTCTTCGGAGGTCTTGTCCCCCTCTTCGGTTCTTCTTGCTGGGCCTCCGTGCCTTCTTCTAGCTCTTTTACAAGCGGTGGCCCAGTCTTCTGTCGCCGCTGTCTTCTGGCCTTCTGTTCTCCTCTTCCTGAGCTGTTGCCTCGTCGCTGTCTCTGGCCACAATGACAGGCACGCGGCGTGCGGGACTTATATAGGGACATTGCCGGATGATGTCCCCGCCCATTATGATGTCACAGTCCCAGAGTCCCAGAGAGCACGCGGCCTGGTATGGCTCAGGAGGGGGGGGGGGGGGGGCGCTCGCTCGTCCCCACCCCCCCTCCTGACCAGCCGGGTTGCATGCTCGGATAAGGGTCTGATATGGACCTAGGGGGGACCCCCACACCGTTTTTTTGGCGTAGGGTTTCCCCTTTAACTTCATACCAGGTGACGGGGCCAGCGACGCCTCCTTCACTGTTCCCGGCTACCTGGAGCCGCGCTCAAAATGAGCAGACTTTTCTCCGTGCGGGAAAAGTCCGTTCATTTCAAAAGTACGGCGGACTAGCACACACACGGCCGTACTGTGGTGCAAAACTACTTTCTTAGTCCGCCGGACTTTTGGGCAAAAAAAGTCAGCCGGAGTCCACACACGGGGGGATTGTCCGGCGGACTTGAGTCAGCGGGACTTTTCCACCGGATTGTTTGATCGTGTGTACGCGGCATTAGTAATGCTGTCTCTTTAATATCTTGACATATTTCCTCTATATTTTTTCCTCCTCCTTACTTCCTTGTTGTGGGTTTATATTATATAATTTACCGTAATATGTATGGAATGTTTTGGAGATTTCCAATGGGTCGTATGTAATTTCCCTGAAAGTTTTTAGGATTTTTACTATAGTAGTCAGAGGTAGTTGTTGTTTTGACGTTCTAGCTAATATTTTTCCCGTCCTATTCTAATGTTGATAATATTGAACTCTGTTCTTATCTCTTTCTCTTATGGACTGTTCATCAAGCAGGATTTGCAACTCAATACATTTTTCATTTAGCAATATCTTATCTGCTGCATTAAGACTATGTTTATGTGTTTTTTTTACAATTTTGCAATTTCCCCCCTGTAGTTGAAATATTTTTTGTTCTTTTTCTTTTTTCAGTCTAGCTCCATGCTTGATGAAGAGTCCCTGCAATACACATTTTAATGTTTCCCATTGCATAAGGATTTAATTTTTTTCATTTTCATGACTACTGGTTATCTCTTGCCTTGACTACTGCAATTCCCTCCTAATTGGCTTACCTTTAAATAGACTATCCCCCCTTCAGTCCATCATGAACGCAGCTGCCAGACTCATCCACAAACTGCACAGTGTCTGTTACCCCTCTCTGCCAATCCCTCCATTGGCTGCCACTTGCCCAACAAATTAAATTCAAAATACTAACACTTACTTACAAAGCCATCCACAACTCGGCCCCCAGCTACATCACTAGTCTAGTCTCAAAATACCAACCTAATCTCCCTTTTCATTCCTCCCAAGACCACCTGCTCTCTAGCTCCCTCATCACCTCCTCCCATATCCACCTCCAGGACTTCTCCTGAGCCTCGCCCATCCTCTGGAATTCACTACCCCAATCTGTCAGAATGTCTCCAAATTTATACACTTTTAGGCGATCCCTAAAAACTTTCCTCTTCAGTGAAGCCTATCCTGCCTCCATCTAACAACTGTACTATTTTCTCCATTAGCTCATCCCCCACAGCTATTACCCTTTTGTATAACTTGACCCTCCCTCCTAGATTTTAAGCGCTAATGAGCAGGACCCTCTGATTCCCCGTATCTTGAATTGTATTGTATTGTAATGTCTGCCCTAATATTGTAAAGCACTGCGTAAACTGTTGGCGCTATATAAATCCTGTATAATAATAATAATAAAAATGAATGTGCACAAATTCCCTGATTGCCTGTCGAATTTCTATTTCACATTTTGTATCTTCAATTAAGTTATCATCCAACCGCCAAACCCCCACTGTTTTTTTGCAGTCAATTATCGATAATTCTATATATATCAGAGCGTGGTTTGACTAGGAAAAATGTCCTATGTCAGTGGAAGGATTCATCATCAGTCAAGATATGTATTATGTATATGTAGCACTAACCCCTGAAGGAGCTGCTGGTTATTTTTGGGCTTACCGTTACCTTCCTTTCTCCTTGTTGCACGTCTAGGGGATGTCCCGTGGTAGATCGCCCAGTAACTTGAGACTGACAATAGATCCACTTGAATGGATTTTATTTGTAAAACTCAGACAATTGAACAGTCTTTCAACTTGTGATCAGAGGGTTGGAAAGGAAGTTCCGGTACTCTAAGCCCTTGTACACACGGTCGGAGAATCCGTCGGAATGTGTCCTATCGGACCGTGTTGTCGGATAATCCGACTGTGTGTGGTATGCATCAGACTGATTCCGTCGGAATATCCGTCGGACCCAATTTTCCAACTTGTTGGAAATATTCCCCGACCAACTGGGCCGGTCGGACATACTCCGATCATGTGTAGAGAATTTTGATCAGACCAAGTGCCATGCATGCTCAGATCAAATTCCTACATCAAAGCTATTGGCTACTAGCCTGAATGTAGTCCCAATCGTCATAACGTTCTGAAAGATCGGATTTTTCAACAACTTTGTCCGACCGTGTGTATGCAACAGTTTCGGACAAGATCCAACGGACAAAATCCGACGGATTTGGTTGTCGAAATCTCCGACCGTGTGTACAGAGGCTTAGTGTCAGGGAAATAGGCGTAACCTTGCGAGATACGACCGTGTTAACGCGCGTCAGCGCTCACGGAGGCGCAATGTGGTTCCCAGGCGAACACCTGATGTTGCTTCCGATCGAGTGCGAGTACGCGGGGTAGGACGAGTGCATAACGTTACACGTCGTAGGCGTACGAACGCGATGGCGCGCTCACGACGTAACCCAAGCACCGTGCCTATTTAAACGTTCACCTGACAGTGCCGCATCGCTGGATTATCGTCAGCTTCTCCTGAGTACCTGTGCCCGTGATCCCTGCTGTTTGATCTCCCGTTACCGACCCGGCTTGCTTGACCTGCTTCTGTTACTCTCCTGGCTCCGACCTCTGGCTTGTACCCGATATTCCTTGTCTGCTCCCGGCACCCGACCTCGGCTTGGCTTGGCTTCTGCTTCCCGGTCTCCAGCTCAGGACCCGTTGCTCTGACCTCCGGATTGATCTCCCGTGTTTGACCCTCGGCCTGGCCTTGACTCTGCCTTTGGACTTCCTTGCACAGTTGCCCCCGGAGACTGGTCTTCTCAGCTTTTCCATCTACTGCTGCTACCCGGCAACCTGTGCTACTGTGGGCACTGCATCCCTGTGTCATCTTCAGGGTTGTACTGCACTCGGCCGCAAGGGGAGCCCTCTCAGCATCTCGGCCTCCTTACCTCGATACTGACAGTATAATCCAGCCAATGTCAGAGGCTGACAGAGGTAACTCCCCGATGGAGGCCATCCTACAGGAAGTTATGGCTCTTACCCCAGCGATTAAGGGACTCCAAGAGAAGTATCTCCGGCTGGAGGAACGTCTGCAGCACTCTCCTGAGTCGCCCATCCCCTCCGGCCAAGGTTCTACCACTATAATTACAACCTCTCCAGAGCCACGAGTCCCTGCACCAGAGTATTTCCATGGGAACCGAAGAAAATTTCGATCCTTCAGGAACTCATGCTATTTATACTTCTCCCTGCAACCTCAGACTTTTTCTTCTGAAGTAACCAAAGTGGGTTTTTCCATCTCTCTACTAAGGGACGATCCCCAGACATGGGCCCACGGCTTACTAGAGCAACGCAGCCCTTTCATTAGTACTTTGGATCAGTTTTTTCTAGCTATGGCTCGTTTATATGATGATCCCTTTCGGACAGCTACAGCCGAAGCAACCTTGTACTCCCTTCGCCAGGGTGAGCGGCCTGCAGAGGACTATACAGTAGAGTTCCGTACTTGGTCTACAGATGCTGGCTGGAATGAGGCAGCTCTAAAATATCAATAGCGGATGGGGTTGTCAGAAGTCCTCAAGGATGAACTAGACAGGTTGGAGGTTCCCCCAACACTTGAGGATCTTATCCGACTTACCATTCAGCTTGATAGGCGCCTACGGGAGCGCCAGTCTGAACGCGCTCGGACTCTTAATCCTATCCAGGCTCCACCTCCGGTCTGCCCGATGGCAACCTCTGTTCCGAATGGCCTGTTCCGTTCCTCCTTAACCACTGAAGAAAGACTTCACCGCCGTCAGGCACACCTCTGCTTCTATTGTGGGGAGTCAGGACATCTTATAAACAACTGTCCCACAAGACCAAGTAAACCGACCCTCTGTACTCCATTTCACCTCCAAGTAACGAAGCCCGCTTCAGCCCACATCACCCTTCCTGTCACGTTGATGGTGGCAGGTCAGGAAGTCCACTTACAGGCAATACTTGATTCTGGGGCCTGCAGCTGTTTTTTGGATTTAACCTTGGCTAAGAGTCTTGCTCTCCCACTTCTTCTAAAGAAACAAGTCTGGCCGATGGCTCCCTACCTAGCTCTGGCCATGTCACCAGGGAAACAAGACCCATTCTAACGACCACAGATTCGGGTCATCGGGAGTTTCTTAAATTTGATGTCCTGTGTTCTCCCATGTTTCCCGTCATCCTAGGAATCCCGTGGCTTCAGGCACACAACCCTCGGATTGATTGGTTCAAGAAAGAAATATCCTTTACTTCCGCCTACTGCCAACAATATTGTCTGGATTCCGAATCTGGAGACTTGTCCAGTTGTTTGACCGTTCAACCCATACCCAGTCCAGCTCCTAACATACCAGCAGCTTACCAGGAATTCAGAGATGTGTTCGACAAGAAAAAGGCAGATATCCTACCTCCTCATCGTCCCTATGACTGCCCCATCGAATTATTGCCAGGAGCTCCCATTCCCTTTGGCCGGATATTCCCTCTTTCTGAGACCGAACTTGGGGCCTTGAGACAGTATATAGACGAGAATCTGGCAAAGGGATTCATCCGTCCCTCTTCATCCCCTGCCGGTGCAGGCATCTTCTTTGTAGAAAAGAAAGACAAGACTTTAAGACCATGTGTGGACTACAGGGAATTAAATAATATCACCCTTAAGAACCGCTACCCACTTCCGCTCATCCCAGAACTGTTCCAAAGATTCCACACTTCCCGCATTTTTACCAAACTTGACCTACGTGGAGCCTACAACCTTGTCTGTATCCGGGAGGGGGACGAGTGGAAGACGGCATTCAGAACAAGATTTGGGCATTTCGAATATTTAGTTATGCCCTTCGGATTGTGCAATGCCCCAGCAACTTTCCAGCACTTTATTAATGACATCTTCCGGGAGTACTTAGACCACTTTGTCGTCGCTTATCTGGACGACATTCTTATCTTTTCGACCACTCTGGAACTCCACAGAATACATGTTAGGAAAGTGTTATGCATTCTTAGGACCCATGGACTATTCGTTAAAGCCGAGAAGTGTGACTTTGAAAAAGAATCCATTCAATTCCTGGGACTCATCATCACCACAGGTGGAATTGCCATGGACCCCCAAAAAGTGAAATCTATCCTAGACTGGCCCGCTCCTTCTGACAAGAAGGGTGTTCAGAGATTTATCGGGTTCGCAAACTTCTACCGAAGATTCATAAGGAACTTCTCCACCATTGTAGCACCCATCACGCAGACCACTCGTCAGCATACCAAGTTCCTCTGGTCCTCAGCAGCACAGTCCGCCTTTGACCAGCTCAAGACCCTCTTCACTACCGCACCAATTCTGCAGCATCCAGATCCCGCCTTACCCTACGTGCTGGAGGTTGATGCCTCAGAGGTGGCCACAGGGGCGATTCTATCCCAGCGTCAAGGCCCCAAGGCATTATTGCATCCCGTAGCCTTTTTCTCACGGAAGATGAGCTCCCCAGAAAAGAACTACGATGTAGGTGACCGGGAACTTCTGGCGATCAAGACCGCCCTCGAAGAGTGGAGGTACCTCCTGGAAGGTGCCGCTCACCCCATTTTGGTTTTTACTGATCATAAAAACTTAGAATATCTCCGCACGGCCAAACGTCTAAGACCCCGACAAGCCCGATGGGCTTTATTCTTCTCGAGGTTCAATTTCCATGTGACCTATCGCCCAGGATCTAAGAATGGCAAGGCAGATGCTTTGTCCCGAATGTTCCCAGATTCCCCAGAAAGAATACCACCCAGTACAATTTTTTCTCCTCAGAATTTCCTATTAATTCAACCGGATCTAAGAGCTTCAATAGTGCAGGCCTCTAGCCAGTGTACAGAAACAGAAGTTTCTTCCCTGAGAAGCCAAGAAGGGCTTCTATGGCATCAGAATAAAATTTTTGTTCCTCAGCAAGCCAGGTTACTCGTATTAAGGACCTTCCACGACCATCAACTAGCTGGCCACTTCGGAGTCCGGAAGACGATTGATCTTGTGCAGCGGTCCTTATGGTGGCCTACCCTAAGATCTGACTGTAAGAAGTACGTTGACTCCTGTACAACCTGCCAACGTAACAAGGGGTCTAACGCTAGATCCTGGGGCCTACTAAGGCCGCTACCAGTCCCAGAAAAACCTTGGAAGGAAATCTCTATGGATTTCATTGTGGAGTTACCTCTTTCTGAAGAGTATACTACCATCTTGGTGGTGGTGGACCGTTTATCCAAGATGGCACACTTTTTGCCGATGAAAGGGACCCCCTCCGCCTTGGATACCGCAAAAATCTTTATAAAGGAAATTGTCCGATTACATGGTGTGCCCGACAGCATTGTATCAGATAGAGGGGTACAGTTTACCTCCAGGTTTTGGAAGGAGCTCTGTAAGTTGCTGTCAATTAGAATATGTCTATCCTCGGCCTATCATCCACAGAGTAACGGACAAACGGAAAGAACCAACCAGACGCTTGAACAATACCTACGATGTTTCTGTTCCTTTTCCCAGGATGATTGGGTTTCCTTGCTACCTTGTGCGGAATTCGCGTATAACAACTCAGTGCACGCCTCTACCAACCAATCACCCTTTTGGGCAAATTACGGTTTCCATCCTTCATTTTTACCCAATACCATTCCTGAATCCACGGTCCCAGCAGTTCAGGACAGAGTAAACCTCATCCAAGCAAATTATCAGATGCTCCAGGATACTATGAAGAAGGCTCAAGAGGAGTACAAGAAACATTATGACAAGAGGAAGAGAATTAACCCTCCCTTTAAGATAGGGGACAAAGTTTGGCTCTCAGCAGTAAATCTGAAATTGTCATGTCCATCTCGGAAGTTGGGACCCAAATTCCTGGGCCCTTTTGAGATTAGACGTGAAATTAACCCTGTAGCATTTGAACTTGCTTTGCCTAAATCTTTCAGAATCCATCCTGTGTTTCATGTTTCTCTTCTCAAACGTGTCATCTTCAGTCCTTTTTCAGGGAGAGAAGAAGTGCCCCCGCCTCCGGTTCAGGTTGGTGACGAAACCGAATTTGAAGTCGAGTCTATCCTTGACTGCCGTCGGAGAGGTAGGACAATCCAATTTCTAATTAAATGGAAGGGGTATTCTGCTGAAGAGAATTCTTGGGAACCTGCAAGTTTTGTACACGCCCCTAGGCTCATACACAGGTTTCGTAGTCTTCATCCCGAAAAATGGGCTCGTTTAGGCATCCGGAGGCTGCCCCTTGGGGGGAGGCACTGTCAGGGAAATAGGCGTAACCTTGCGAGATACGACCGTGTTAACGCGCGTCAGCGCTCACGGAGGCGCAATGTGGTTCCCAGACGAACACCTGATGTTGCTTCCGATCGAGTGCGAGTACGCAGGGTAGGACGAGCACATAACGTTACACGTCGTAGGCGTACGAACGCGATGGCACGCTCACGACGTAACCCAAGCACCGTGCCTATTTAAACGTTCACCTGACAGTGCCGCATCGCTGGATTAACGTCAGCTTCTCCTGAGTACCTGTGCCCGTGATCCCTGCTGTTTGATCTCCCGTTACCGACCCGGCTTGCTTGACCTGCTTCTGTTACTCTCCTGGCTCCGACCTCTGGCTTGTACCCGATATTCCTTGTCTGCTCCTGGCACCCGACCTCGGCTTGGCTTGGCTTCTGCTTCCCGGTCTCCAGCTCAGGACCCGTTGCTCTGACCTCCGGATTGATCTCCCATGTTTGACCCTCGGCCTGGCCTTGACTCTGCCTTTGGACTTCCTTGCACAGTTGCCCCCGGAGACTGGTCTTCTCAGCTTTTCCATCTACTGCTGCTACCCGGCAACCTGTGCTACTGTGGGCACTGCATCCCTGTGTCATCTTCAGGGTTGGACTGCACTCGGCCGCAAAGGGAGCCCTCTCAGCATCTCGGCCTCCTTACCTCGATACTGACACTTAGTGTCAAAGTCAAAAAAACATTGAAGAACTTGTTTACTTTGACTGCATCCAGGGAATAGTCATTCGCAGCTAGATGATCACACAGGTTGGACAGTCCCTCTCTCACAAGGCCTAGCAGCCAACTTGGTGCTTACTCGGGAACAAGTCTCTGCCACAGATGTTGTTGTAGAAATGTACAAGATAATGTCTCTGCCACAGACGTTGTTGTAGAACCCATAGGAAAACTAAGCTTTAGAACACTTGTAGGATACCTGGATCTTTCAACCTGCTTGGCGATATCCACAAGACCAGATTCTCTCGGTTACTTCAGCCCTTCCAGGCTCTTGCTAAGAAAACCAACCTGTATGTGGTGTTCTTCTGAAGAGTCCTCCCCTGGAATGCTTGAAGTACACTGGGTCTCTCCCGAACTGGAGACGGCACCCAACCACCTCAGAATCCTCCTTTAGTTTCCTTGCCTCGGGCTAGCCAGCCCCGAGACATTAAAGTCGGGTGGTTCCGCACCCCAGGCCATAGCCTTCCTGGGGGCTGGTCAGGAAGACCAGGACCATGAAGTCAGCACATATTCTAGACTGGAACCCCCAAACCACGTGACGTCTGCATCTTAAATACCCTGTCCCAGAAAGCACAGGAAGAGCAGCACTCCCACTGGGCGGGCTCCGAGAGAGAGTAACTTAAACACCTGACCAGACCATAGTTCCATGCCTGCCAGAAGAGACAGTGCCCCCTGTGGCCAGGCTGAACATCTCACAGTCTAGTTAGACTGATGCTGAGGCCCAATTTAGGCAATTGTACCCAAACCAAAACTGCAGTTTAGGCAACTTTAACTTTAGAAAAACGCATAGCACGTGCTCTTCAGGAGCCGCCGCTACATTAATTATAATACTATAGTAATTCCTTTCAGTTTGATGTTGAATCCTCCAAATATCCACCATCCGATATTTTTCCAATGCATATTTCAATTATTTTAGTTGACTATCATTTCTGCATGAATAAATTACTGTTGTATCTATTTTTGGGTCCATTATAAAGTTGAAATCTCCTCCAATTATTACCGTCCCTTCTGCTTTATCCACTGCGCTCAAAAAAGCCTATATCCCATTCTTTATTTGTTCCTGATTTGGCAAATAAAAATTGATGATTGTAAACATTTTTTCATACAGTAAGATCCTCAAAATTAAAGATATTTGCCTTTCCAATTTTGCAATATTTTATGGGGTAAGTCTCTGTGAACTGCAATAGAAACTCCTTGTGACTTAGAATATGGGAATGAATCGTGAACCAATGTTGGATAGTTTTTATTATATATTTTGGAGATGTGATCTGAACGAAAATGTGTTTCTTGAAACAAAATAATACCAATATTTTGTTTAGGAAATTGATTTAAAAATGGTGTTATTTTTGAGGGGGAGTTAAGGCCTCTGGCATTGAAAGAACAATATTTCACCGTACCCATAAAGAGAGAGGGAAGAGAGAAATAATTTTTTTTTTTAAAACACAAAACTATCACAACACGTACAAATCTACACACTCACTACAATACTAACTGACTTAATTTAAGTCTATATTACTTATTAGTAAGATCCCTAATGGGGGAGGTCCGGAGATACTGTCATTTGATCTGTGGCACATCGAAGTTATGCATGCCGCACTACTTAAATTTTTTATTATTTGAGCATTTTTCTATTCCTTCTTTTTTATACTGTTATATTTTATTATTTGAATACATGTATCTATTGAGGTTTTCCACTCCCAAGAAGAAAAAAAAAGGGAGGGGAATTATAGGCCCCTCTTCCCACCCTCCCCCCCACCCCTTCCCCCCAAAAAAACAAATGGAATAAAAGCGAGGGGATCCTCCAAAGCATGACTTATATCATATCCATTACATTTGCAGTTTTGTGTTATCATTTTAGTCTCAAAATAGTAATTAATAATAAGGCTATAAAAAAACAAACATTTTTTTATCTTTTTCTCTAAATCACTTAACTTATTTCCATCTTCAAGGGACAAAGAGCCATACATTTTTATACATTTCTAAATCAATTTCTATGAAGAATATTTGAAAAGGTCTTAAAGATCGCAAGGAGAAGGGAAGGAAAAAAAAAAGGAAGAAGGAGCGGATTTTTCAACAACTTTGTCCGACCGTGTGTATGCAACAGTTTCGGACAAGATCCAACGGACAAAATCCGACGGATTTGGTTGTCGAAATCTCCGACCGTGTGTACAGAGGCTTAGTGTCAGGGAAATAGGCGTAACCTTGCGAGATACGACCGTGTTAACGCGCGTCAGCGCTCACGGAGGCGCAATGTGGATCCCAGGCGATCGAGTGCGAGTACGCGGGGTAGGACGAGCGCATAACGTTACACGTCGTAGGCGTACGAACGCGATGGCGCGCTCACGACGTAACCCAAGCACCGTGCCTATTTAAACGTTCACCTGACAGTGCCGCATCGCTGGATTATCGTCAGCTTCTCCTGAGTACCTGTGCCCGTGATCCCTGCTGTTTGATCTCCCGTTACCGACCCGGCTTGCTTGACCTGCTTCTGTTACTCTCCTGGCTCCGACCTCTGGCTTGTACCCGATATTCCTTGTCTGCTCCCGGCACCCGACCTCGGCTTGGCTTGGCTTCTGCTTCCCGGTCTCCAGCTCAGGACCCGTTGCTCTGACCTCCGGATTGATCTCCCGTGTTTGACCCTCGGCCTGGCCTTGACTCTGCCTTTGGACTTCCTTGCACAGTTGCCCCCGGAGACTGGTCTTCTCAGCTTTTCCATCTACTGCTGCTACCCGGCAACCTGTGCTACTGTGGGCACTGCATCCCTGTGTCATCTTCAGGGTTGTACTGCACTCGGCCGCAAGGGGAGCCCTCTCAGCATCTCGGCCTCCTTACCTCGATACTGACAGTATAATCCAGCCAATGTCAGAGGCCGACAGAGGTAACTCCCCGATGGAGGCCATCCTACAGGAAGTTATGGCTCTTACCCCAGCGATTAAGGGACTCCAAGAGAAGTATCTCCGGCTGGAGGAACGTCTGCAGCACTCTCCTGAGTCGCCCATCCCCTCCGGCCAAGGTTCTACCACTATAATTACAACCTCTCCAGAGCCACGAGTCCCTGCACCAGAGTATTTCCATGGGAACCGAAGAAAATTTCGATCCTTCAGGAACTCATGCTATTTATACTTCTCCCTGCAACCTCAGACTTTTTCTTCTGAAGTAACCAAAGTGGGTTTTACCATCTCTCTACTAAGGGACGATCCCCAGACATGGGCCCACGGCTTACTAGAGCAACGCAGCCCTTTCATTAGTACTTTCGATCAGTTTTTTCTAGCTATGGCTCGTTTATATGATGATCCCTTTCGGACAGCTACAGCTGAAGCAACCTTGTACTCCCTTCGCCAGGGTGAGCGGCCTGCAGAGGACTATACAGTAGAGTTCCGTACTTGGTCTACAGATGCTGGCTGAAATGAGGCAGCTCTAAAATATCAATACCGGATGGGGTTGTCAGAAGTCCTCAAGGATGAACTAGCCAGGTTGGAGGTTCCCCCAACACTTGAGGATCTTATCCGACTTACCATTCAGCTTGATAGGCGCCTACGGGAGCGCCAGTCTGAACGCGCTCGGACTCTTAATCCTATCCAGGCTCCACCTCCGGTCTGCCCGATGGCAACCTCTGTTCCGAATGGCCTGTTCCGTTCCTCCTTAACCACTGAAGAAAGACTTCACCGCCGTCAGGCACACCTCTGCTTCTATTGTGGGGAGTCAGGACATCTTATAAACAACTGTCCCACAAGACCAAGTAAACCGACCCTCTGTACTCCATTTCACCTCCAAGTAACGAAGCCCGCTTCAGCCCACATCACCCTTCCTGTCACGTTGATGGTGGCAGGTCAGGAAGTCCACTTACAGGCAATACTTGATTCTGGGGCCTGCAGCTGTTTTTTGGATTTAACCTTGGCTAAGAGTCTTGCTCTCCCACTTCTTCTAAAGAAACAAAGACTGACTGTCCGTCTGGCCGATGGCTCCCTACCTAGCTCTGGCCATGTCACCAGGGAAACAAGACCCATTCTAACGACCACAGATTCGGGTCATCGGGAGTTTCTTAAATTTGATGTCCTGTGTTCTCCCATGTTTCCCGTCATCCTAGGAATCCCGTGGCTTCAGGCACACAACCCTCGGATTGATTGGTTCAAGAAAGAAATATCCTTTACTTCCGCCTACTGCCAACAATATTGTCTGGATTCCGAATCTGGAGACTTGTCCAGTTGTTTGACCGTTCAACCCATACCCAGTCCAGCTCCTAACATACCAGCAGCTTACCAGGAATTCAGAGATGTGTTCGACAAGAAAAAGGCAGATATCCTACCTCCTCATCGTCCCTATGACTGCCCCATCGAATTATTGCCAGGAGCTCCCATTCCCTTTGGCCGGATATTCCCTCTTTCTGAGACCGAACTTGGGGCCTTGAGACAGTATATAGACGAGAATCTGGCAAAGGGATTCATCCGTCCCTCTTCATCCCCTGCCGGTGCAGGCATCTTCTTTGTAGAAAAGAAAGACAAGACTTTAAGACCATGTGTGGACTACAGGGAATTAAATAATATCACCCTTAAGAACCGCTACCCACTTCCACTCATCCCAGAACTGTTCCAAAGATTCCACACTTCCCGCATTTTTACCAAACTTGACCTACGTGGAGCCTACAACCTTGTCTGTATCCGGGAGGGGGACGAGTGGAAGACGGCATTCAGAACAAGATTTGGGCATTTCGAATATTTAGTTATGCCCTTCGGATTGTGCAATGCCCCAGCAACTTTCCAGCACTTTATTAATGACATCTTCCGGGAGTACTTAGACCACTTTGTCGTCGCTTATCTGGACGACATTCTTATCTTTTCGACCACTCTGGAACTCCACAGAATACATGTTAGGAAAGTGTTATGCATTCTTAGGACCCATGGACTATTCGTTAAAGCCGAGAAGTGTGACTTTGAAAAAGAATCCATTCAATTCCTGGGACTCATCATCACCACAGGTGGAATTGCCATGGACCCCCAAAAAGTGAAATCTATCCTAGACTGGCCCGCTCCTTCTGACAAGAAGGGTGTTCAGAGATTTATCGGGTTCGCAAACTTCTACCGAAGATTCATAAGGAACTTCTCCACCATTGTAGCACCCATCACGCAGACCACTCGTCAGCATACCAAGTTCCTCTGGTCCTCAGCAGCACAGTCCGCCTTTGACCAGCTCAAGACCCTCTTCACTACCGCACCAATTCTGCAGCATCCAGATCCCGCCTTACCCTACGTGCTGGAGGTTGATGCCTCAGAGGTGGCCACAGGGGCGATTCTATCCCAGCGTCAAGGCCCCAAGGCATTATTGCATCCCGTAGCCTTTTTCTCACGGAAGATGAGCTCCCCAGAAAAGAACTACGATGTAGGTGACCGGGAACTTCTGGCGATCAAGACCGCCCTCGAAGAGTGGAGGTACCTCCTGGAAGGTGCCGCTCACCCCATTTTGGTTTTTACTGATCATAAAAACTTAGAATATCTCCGCACGGCCAAACGTCTAAGACCCCGACAAGCCCGATGGGCTTTATTCTTCTCGAGGTTCAATTTCCATGTGACTTATCGTCCAGGATCTAAGAATGGCAAGGCAGATGCTTTGTCCCGAATGTTCCCAGATTCCCCAGAAAGAATACCACCCAGTACAATTTTTTCTCCTCAGAATTTCCTATTAATTCAACCGGATCTAAGAGCTTCAATAGTGCAGGCCTCTAGCCAGTGTACAGAAACAGAAGTTTCTTCCCTGAGAAGCCAAGAAGGGCTTCTATGGCATCAGAATAAAATTTTTGTTCCTCAGCAAGCCAGGTTACTCGTATTAAGGACCTTCCACGACCATCAACTAGCTGGCCACTTCGGAGTCCGGAAGACGATTGATCTTGTGCAGCGGTCCTTATGGTGGCCTACCCTAAGATCTGACTGTAAGAAGTACGTTGACTCCTGTACAACCTGCCAACGTAACAAGGGGTCTAACGCTAGATCCTGGGGCCTGCTAAGGCCGCTACCAGTCCCAGAGAAACCTTGGAAGGAAATCTCTATGGATTTCATTGTGGAGTTTCCTCTTTCTGAAGAGTATACTACCATCTTGGTGGTGGTGGACCGTTTATCCAAGATGGCGCACTTTTTGCCGATGAAAGGGACCCCCTCCACCTTGGATACCGCAAAAATCTTTATAAAGGAAATTGTCCGATTACATGGTGTGCCCGACAGCATTGTATCAGATAGAGGGGTACAGTTTACCTCCAGGTTTTGGAAGGAGCTCTGTAAGTTGCTGTCAATTAGAATATGTCTATCCTCGGCCTATCATCCACAGAGTAACAGACAAACGGAAAGAACCAACCAGACGCTTGAACAATACCTACGATGTTTCTGTTCCTTTTCCCAGGATGATTGGGTTTCCTTGCTACCTTGTGCGGAATTCGCGTATAACAACTCAGTGCACGCCTCTACCAACCAATCACCCTTTTGGGCAAATTACGGTTTCCATCCTTCATTTTTACCCAATACCATTCCTGAATCCACGGTCCCAGCAGTTCAGGACAGAGTAAACCTCATCCAAGCAAATTATCAGATGCTCCAGGATACTATGAAGAAGGCTCAAGAGGAGTACAAGAAACATTATGACAAGAGGAAGAGAATTAACCCTACCTTTAAGATAGGGGACAAAGTTTGGCTCTCAGCAGTAAATTTGAAATTGTCATGTCCATCTCGGAAGTTGGGACCCAAATTCCTGGGCCCTTTTGAGATTAGACGTGAAATTAACCCTGTAGCATTTGAACTTGCTTTGCCTAAATCTTTCAGAATCCATCCTGTGTTTCATGTTTCTCTTCTCAAACGTGTCATCTTCAGTCCTTTTTCAGGGAGAGAAGAAGTGCCCCCGCCTCCGGTTCAGGTTGGTGACGAAACCGAATTTGAAGTCGAGTCTATCCTTGACTGCCGTCGGAGAGGTAGGACAATCCAATTTCTAATTAAAGGGAAGGGGTATTCTGCTGAAGAGAATTCTTGGGAACCTGCAAGTTTTGTACACGCCCCTAGGCTCATACACAGGTTTCGTAGTCTTCATCCCGAAAAATGGGCTCGTTTAGGCATCCGGAGGCTGCCCCTTGGGGGGAGGCACTGTCAGGGAAATAGGCATAACCTTGCGAGATACGACCGTGTTAACGCGCGTCAGCGCTCACGGAGGCGCAATGTGGTTCCCAGACGAACACCTGATGTTGCTTCCGATCGAGTGCGAGTACGCGGGGTAGGACGAGCACATAACGTTACACGTCGTAGGCGTACGAACGCGATAGCGCGCTCACGACGTAACCCAAGCACCGTGCCTATTTAAACGTTCACCTGACAGTGCCGCATCACTGGATTATCGTCAGCTTCTCCTGAGTACCTGTGCCCGTGATCCCTGCTGTTTGATCTCCCGTTACCGACCCGGCTTGCTTGACCTGCTTCTGTTACTCTCCTGGCTCCGACCTCTGGCTTGTACCCGATATTCCTTGTCTGCTCCTGGCACCCGACCTCGGCTTGGCTTGGCTTCTGCTTCCTGGTCTCCAGCTCAGGACCCGTTGCTCTGACCTCCGGATTGATCTCCCATGTTTGACCCTCGGCCTGGCCTTGACTCTGCCTTTGGACTTCCTTGCACAGTTGCCCCCGGAGACTGGTCTTCTCAGCTTTTCCATCTACTGCTGCTACCCGGCAACCTGTGCTACTGTGGGCACTGCATCCCTGTGTCATCTTCAGGGTTGTACTGCACTCGGCCGCAAGGGGAGCCCTCTCAGCAGGACAGTCCCTCTCTCACAAGGCCTAGCAGCCAACTTGGTGCTTACTCGGGAACAAGTCTCTGCCACAGATGTTGTTGTAGAAATGTACAAGATAATGTCTCTGCCACAGACGTTGTTGTAGAACCCATAGGAAAACTAAGCTTTAGAACACTTGTAGGATACCTGGATCTTTCAACCTGCTTGGCGATATCCACAAGACCAGATTCTCTCGGTTACTTCAGCCCTTCCAGGCTCTTGCTAAGAAAACCAACCTGTATGTGGTGTTCTTCTGAAGAGTCCTCCCCTGGAATGCTTGAAGTACACTGGGTCTCTCCCGAACTGGAGACGGCACCCAACCACCTCAGAATCCTCCTTTAGTTTCCTTGCCTCGGGCTAGCCAGCCCCGAGACATTAAAGTCGGGTGGTTCCGCACCCCAGGCCATAGCCTTCCTGGGGGCTGGTCAGGAAGACCAGGACCATGAAGTCAGCACATATTCTAGACTGGAACCCCCAAACCACATGACGTCTGCATCTTAAATACCCTGTCCCAGAAAGCACAGCAAGAGCAGCACTCCCACTGGGCGAGCTCCGAGAGAGAGTAACTTAAACACCTGACCAGACCATAGTTCCATGCCTGCCAGAAGAGACAGTGCCCCCTGTGGCCAGGCTGAACATCTCACAGTCTAGTTAGACTGATGCTGAGGCCCAATTTAGGCAATTGTACCCAAACCAAAACTGCAGTTTAGGCAACTTTAACTTTAGAAAAACGCATAGCACGTGCTCTTCAGGAGCCGCCGCTACATTAATTATAATACTATAGTAATTCCTTTCAGTTTGATGTTGAATCCTCCAAATATCCACCATCCGATATTTTTCCAATGCATATTTCAATTATTTTAGTTGACTATCATTTCTGCATGAATAAATTACTGTTGTATCTATTTTTGGGTCCATTATAAAGTTGAAATCTCCTCCAATTATTACCGTCCCTTCTGCTTTATCCACTGCGCTCAAAAAAGCCTATATCCCATTCTTTATTTGTTCCTGATTTGGCAAATAAAAATTGATGATTGTAAACATTTTTTCATACAGTAAGATCCTCAAAATTAAAGATATTTGCCTTTCCAATTTTGCAATATTTTATGGGGTAAGTCTCTGTGAACTGCAATAGAAACTCCTTGTGACTTAGAATATGGGAATGAATCGTGAACCAATGTTGGATAGTTTTTATTATATATTTTGGAGATGTGATCTGAACGAAAATGTGTTTCTTGAAACAAAATAATACCAATATTTTGTTTAGGAAATTGATTTAAAAATGGTGTTATTTTTGAGGGGGAGTTAAGGCCTCTGGCATTGAAAGAACAATATTTCACCGTACCCATAAAGAGAGAGGGAAGAGAGAAATAATTTTTTTTTTTAAAACACAAAACTATCACAACACGTACAAATCTACACACTCACTACAATACTAACTGACTTAATTTAAGTCTATATTACTTATTAGTAAGATCCCTAATGGGGGAGGTCCGGAGATACTGTCATTTGATCTGTGGCACATCGAAGTTATGCATGCCGCACTACTTAAATTTTTTATTATTTGAGCATTTTTCTATTCCTTCTTTTTTATACTGTTATATTTTATTATTTGAATACATGTATCTATTGAGGTTTTCCACTCCCAAGAAGAAAAAAAAAGGGAGGGGAATTATAGGCCCCTCTTCCCACCCTTCCCCCCCACCCCTTCCCCCCAAAAAAACAAATGGAATAAAAGCGAGGGGATCCTCCAAAGCATGACTTATATCATATCCATTACATTTGCAGTTTTGTGTTATCATTTTAGTCTCAAAATAGTAATTAATAATAAGGCTATAAAAAAAAAAACATTTTTTTATCTTTTTCTCTAAATCACTTAACTTATTTCCATCTTCAAGGGACAAAGAGCCATACATTTTTATACATTTCTAAATCAATTTCTATGAAGAATATTTGAAAAGGTCTTAAAGATCGCAAGGAGAAGGGAAGGAAAAAAAAAGGAAGAAGGAGGGGAATTATAGTTCCCTCTACCCACCCTTTCCCCCACCCCTTCCACCTATTTATTGAAGTGACTACCTATTCCCTTCTATTGTATCAAACCGTCTGTGCTTGTGTAATAATTATTAATAAATAAGTACATTAAATGTTTTCTATTTACTGTAAATCTGGAAGGGTAATTTAGTGGGACTTTCAGGGTGCCGAATACAAAGAACAGAGTAATGCAACAACAATTATAAAAAAAAGTAACAAAATGTATTAAACAACGGACAAACGTTTTAAAACCAGTAGTGTTGGCTATACAGACATTGTGCAGATATAAGTGCACATCTAGTAGATGGATAGATCAGGGTCTTTCAGCAATTGTGTCCTGACATGTTTCGCCCGCTGGGGCTTCCTCGGGGGATATTTGTTGAAAGACAGAAATAGATGTGTCACTACATAGAACAAGAATACAGTTAAAAACATACAAAGCAATAACAATGTGCACAAGAATATATCATGGCCGTCCAGATCCATTAGCCACCCATCAACCGGGGTTTGTTAACTGCATGCTGATGTTGAGCCAAAAATAGAATAGAAAGACAGGCACTGGGCTGTGCTCAAGAGGCTGACCAGAAGAGGCCCAGAACCGAGGCTGGGGCCAATCTATCCAATGAAAAAGAAAAATGACTAGGAGTAAGGATGAATGGAAGGAGGGGGGAAGAGAGATAGGGGGTGGGGGGAAGGGAATCGTGGGCTGTTTAGGGGAAAAAAGAGGAAAGAAGTGGGGGGGAAGGTGTAGGGAAGAGGGAAGGGAAAAAGGGGGGGAGGAGAGGGAAAAAAGGGGAGGGAGGTAAAAGGGATGAAGAATATGGGGAGGGGAGAAAGAAGGGAGGGGAAAGAAAACAGGGAAGGGGAAGGGGGGAAAAGGAGAAGGGGAGGGAGTGGGCAAAGGGGGGGAGAGAGAGAGATGGAATGATGAAAACATGAAAGGGGGGAACGGGGAGGGATAAAAAGGAAAAGGGAGGTGGGATGTTGGAAAAGGGGAGGGGATGATAGAGGTGGGGAGGGAAAAAAGGAAGGAGACGAGACATGGGGGATGAAGAAAAGGGGGAGAAGGGGAAGAAAGGGCAAAGTGGGGGGGGGGGGGAGAATAGAATAGAAAAGGGAATGGGATAGAATGGGTGAAAAGGGGGGGAGGGGAGAAAGGGAAAGACGGGGAAAGGAGAAAGGGAGGGGAAAAGGGGAGGGGGAAAAGGGGAGGAGAGAAAAGGTAAGGGAAACAAAGGGGTGGGGAGGGAAGGTGAGGGTGGGAGGAAAAAACTGGAAGGGAACATTGGGAAGGAGTTGTGGAAGGAAAGGATAAGGGGGAGACGAGGGAAAGAAGATGGATGTGATACAGAGTAACATGAAGTGAAGATGCCACAAGAAAGTAAAGAGTGATATAAGGAAATTAGGTGTGTGGTGAGGGGAGGGGGAATGGGTAATATGTGAATAATGGTGATCAAAGTGAAACAGTGGCAAGTGTACTTACGGACCACAAAAACTGGGTCTTAGAAAAAAGCCAGGGGTGCCAACATATAACGCGGTTTTATCTGATTAAGAAATGTAAGCCAGGGTAGAATTTTAAGATATTTGTTGTTTACATAAACAATAAGTACCTGTTCCTGCTCAGTCTACATATATATATATATATATATATATATATATATATATATATATATATATATATATATATATATATATGTAGCGCCGGTACTCCTAACGAGTACGTGCTATATGTTTAAATTTAGTTTTTGCTCAAAACTGTAGTAAGTTTTGGGGTTAATTGTGCTAAATTGTACTTTGGCATCAGTTTGGCTGGGCTGTATAGAAGTTCTGCCTGGTCATAGGTGGGGTTGTACACCTGTGGGAGGCTTTAGAACGCAGTCTAGCTGGACGCATTGGGTACCAATCTTCATCTCGGAGGCCAATCAGTGGGCGCGTTTGTCTTACTACGTAATCCGGGAGAAGGTACTTAAGGTGCTGAAGTCACGTGGTTCGGGGTTCCTGTCCAGAATTTGTTGCTGACTCCATGGTCCTGGTACTCCTGACCAGCCCCCAGGGGCCCTCATGGCCTGGGGTGCGGATCCATTGGTTTCTGAGCCTCAGAACTGGCTAGTTCGAGGCGCAGTAACTGGAAGGAGGATTCTAAGGTGTTCCGGTGCTGTCTCGGGTTTGGAGAGGCCCAGCAAATCTACACGCGACCAGGGGAGGACTCTTCAGTAAGAGAGCCACGCACAAGGCTGGCTGCTCGGTAAGAGCCTGGAAGCTGAGCTTCCATGGACATTGATTGAATCTACAATTCTTACAGTATCGCCGGACCGGCTGAAAGATTCTGATACAGTAAGAAAAGTTCCTACTTCTACCCTTCCAGTTGTAACTAAGTTTACAACCAAGTCTGTGTGAGAGACTTTGAAAAGCTAGAATTACCTGTTGGCTGCTAAACCCAAACTTAAGGATTTATCCAACAGTTAAAGAATCCAGTTGCGAGCCGCTGTTCACTGGATTGTGTACAGTGAGAGAGACTTTTATTGAAGTCAGCAGTTCCAAGCACCTGAGCTAAACTTTATCCTGATACCCTCTATTCCCAACTTAGAGACTGAGTTTGTTCAACTGTTTTATGCAAAAATAAAAATCCTAACAAAGAATTCAAGTGTCGGTCTCTACAGTTACTGGGTCATCAACCCTGGGAACCCCTAGACAAGGACAACGAGTGTGAGCTGGTGGAGGTAATCGGTAAGCCCAGAAAAATTCAGCAGCTCCTTCGGGGGTTAGTGCTAGATATATATATATGTATGTACAGTGGTGTGAAAAAGTATTTGCCCCCTTCCTCATTTCCTGTTCCTTTGCATGTTTGTCACACTTAAGTGTTTCGGAACATCAAACCAATTTAAACAATAGTCAAGGACAACACAAATAAACACAAAATGCAATTTGTAAATGAAGGTGTTTATTATTAAAGGTGAAAAAAAATCCAAACCACCATGGCCCTGTGTGAAAAAGTGATTGCCCCCTAAACCTAATAACTGGTTGGGCCACCCTTAGCAGCAACAACTGCAACCAAGCGTTTGCGATAACGTGCAATGAGGCTTTTACAGCGTCCAGGAGGAATTTTGGCCCACTCATCTTTGCAGAATTGTCCTAATTCAGTTACATTAGAGGGTTTTCGAGCATGAACGGCCTTTTTAAGGTCATACCACAACATCTCAATAGGATTCAGGTCAGGACTTTGGCTAGGCCACTCCAAAGTCTTCATTTTGTTTTTCTTCAGCCATTTGGTGGTGGACTTGCTGGTGTGTTTAGGATCATTGTCCTGCTGCAGAACCCAAGTTCGTTTCAGCTTGAGTACACGAACAGATGGTCGGACATTCTCCTTCAGGATCTCTTGGTAGACAGCAGAATTCATAGTTCCTTTTATCACGGCAAGTCTTCCAGGTCCTGAAGCAGCAAAACGGTCCCAGACCATCACACTACCACCACCATATTTTACTGTTGGTATAATGTTCTTTTTATGAAATGCAGTGTTCCTTCTACGCCAGATATACTTGGACACACACCTTCCAAAGAGTTCCACTTTTGTCTCATCGGTCCACAGAATGTTGTCCCAAAAGTCTTGGGGATCATCAAGATGTGTTGTGGAGAAATTGAGACGAGCTTTGATGTTCTTTTTGCTCAGCAGTGGTTTTCTCCTTGGAACTCTGCCATGCAGGCCATTTTTGCCCAGTCTTTTCCTGATGGTGGAGGCATGAACGCTGACCTTAACTGAGGCAAGTGAGGCCTGCAGTTCCTTGGACGTTGTTGTGGGGTCTTTTGTGACCTCTTAGATGAGTCGTCGCTGCGCTCTTGGGGTAATTTTGGGCGGCCGACCACTCCTGGGAAGGTTCACCACTGTTCCATGTCTTCGCCATTTGTGGATAATGGCTCTCACTGTGGTTCGCTGGATTCCCAAAGCTTTGGAAATGGCTTTATAACCCTTTCCAGACTGATAGATCTCAATTACTTTCTTTCTCAAATGTTCCTGAATTTCTTTGGGTCTCGGCATGATGTGTAGCTTTTAAGGATCTTCTGGTGGACCTTACTGTGTCAAGCAGCTCCTATTTAAGTGATGCCTTGATTGTGAACAGGTGTGGCAATAATCAGGCCTGGGTGTGGCTATAGAAATTGAACTCAGGTGTGGACAACCACAGTTATAGTATGTTTTAACAAGGGGGGCAATCACTTTTTCACACAGGGCCATGATGGTTTGGATTTTTTTTCACCTTTAATAATAAACACCTTCATTTACAAATTGCATTTTGTGTTTACTTGTGTTGTCCTTGACTATTGTTTAAATTGGTTTGATGTTCCGAAACACTTAAGTGTGACAAACATGCAAAGGAACAGGAAATGAGGAAGGGGGCAAACACTTTTTCACACCACTGTATGTATGTGTACAGGTCATCTTCTATTTTTGAAGGACCATATATCCTAAATACAGATTGTATGTCCCCACTTCAAGCAAGATTGGGGAAAGTACATGCAGACGGTAATAGGCAGAAATCTATTCAGACAATATGCATATAAAAACAGACTTGGTCAATTGCAGCAGCAGTTAACAGGAAGAGAAAACAAAACAAAAGGGGAAGGCGCAAGATAGTAGAAAAATAGAAACAAACAGCGTGTATTTAGATAAACAAGCATAGCGACCCCATCCAGTGTCTGCTAATGGGAGTGAAAAGGGTTCTTTTTATGTGTGTAGAAACACATAAAAGGCACATAATCAGTGGACGGCGCACTGCACACCTGGAGATGAGAGATCACTAGATAAAAAACTACACTAGCGACAGAGGAGGTGGCACTGGAGCAGCTGACATGCCCCAATTAGTGGGCGCGCCTCTGTCCTCCGCCTCCGCTCTCAAGTCCGCGAGTAGGGCAACAAAAGAAAATAAATAGGAGAAGTGTGGATAGTGAAAGGGAATAAAGGAGAACGTCGGATAGATAGCTGGCTAGACTAGAAGAAGTACAGGCAGGAAGTGAAGAAGGCCTGTATAGCCAACACTACTGGTTTTAAAACGTTTGTCCGTTTTTTATAATTGTTGTTGTATTACTCCATTCTTTGTATTTGGCACCCTGAAAGTCCCATTAAATTACCCTTCCAGATTTACATACTATTCAGGGATGGTGGTACCTTTTATTGGCATTGTCACCTATCCATATCACTTACTATTTTCTATTTACTGGTTTGCCATCAAGCCAGGACCTATTTCAATCCTTCCCGTTTTTTCTTTCTTTTTGTCTATTGTCATCTTTTGTGTAATATATGTATATATACATATGTGTATATAAGTGTGTTTGTTATGATATATTTCCTGACATTTTAATTTCTGTTGTTTATTAATAAATGTGATTAAATATCTATATCATGCTGGGGGAGTGGTCTGAGCATGGCTGAGTGAGGGCGTGCAGAGTCTGTGCTCCTAGCTGAACCGCCAGTCATAGGTGATTTGCACCTGAGGATCCCGGAATGAGCGCACCTAGACAGAGAGAAGCGAAAACCTCTCGCAGAGCTGCAGGGCACAGTGCCCCGCAACCCGCTATACAGCAGTATTTCTCCCCGAGGCGGATGTCGGCTGCCGGGAACATCGCGGAGACTACGGACATAGCCAAGCCTCGCGAGGTGGTGAGCACGCGGACGAATAGGGGGGAGAGGGAAAGCTCAATCGAGGCTGGGAACGGCAGAGAGGAAAACTAAGGAGCTACCCCTCGTATTAAACGATCGGAAGCGGAGGTGAGCATGCGGAGGAATAGGGGGGAGATGAAAAGCTCAACCGAGGCCGGGAATGGCAAAGGAGAAAACGAGGAAGCTACCCCTCGTTGTATACGATTGGAAGCAGAGGATCTGAAGAGTCTAATCCAGGCTCTACCAACGAAAGCCGATATAGAGGCTCTCATTAAGAGAGTGGAGGAGACACACCGTGCTGAGATCCAGCAAGTACACACTGAGATCCAGCTCATTTCCGACCGCCTGATAGCGGGGGAGGTAAGAGTATCCTCATTTGAAGGAAAAATGGAGAGAGTGGAGAGGGAGAGCAAAGAGCAGGGTGAGACGTTGGTGGAGATGCAACTTCAGATCGAGGAACTTGAAGATCGTAGTCGTCGCTGCAACTTGAGGCTCCGAGGCGTCCCAGAAGTCGCTGAGCAGGAGGACTTGCAGGAGAAGGTAATGAGCATTTTTCACATGATTTTAGAGGGTAACGTCCCGCCCAACATGGACTTGGACAGAGTACACAGGGCGTTAGGACCTAAATCAGTAGACCCGCAAAGGCCCAGGGATATAATTTGCCGCCTCCATAGATATGCGCATAAGGAGACTCTGCTGAGGAAGGCATGGATGGCTGGCAATATTGAGATAGAGGGATCAGTAGTGAAGCTCTTACCTGACCTATCGCGGGCCACATTACAGCGCAGAGCACAGTTGCGTACTGTCTTGGACTGTGTACGACGGGAGGGACATACATACAGATGGAAATACCCTCTTGCTGTGGTAATAAGAAAAGGAACATCTACATGCACATTGAGACTGTACAGCGATCTTTCAAAGTTATTCGCCTTTATAGGTGTTGAGCCGTTTATGGTGCCGAACTGGAGACTCCCACTCTCTCAGCTACAGAGAAAAAAAACAGAAAGTACAGGAGGGAAGGAGAGGGAGTGGGAAGGATGAGAAAGACATATTACAGCACAATGAGACTCGTGTTAGAAATTAAGCCAAATTAATTCATATCTCTGAATCTGTTTTTTTTCCCCTTTTTTTGTTTGTTTTGTTTGTGCGCCTACTGGGGCTTTCCCCCTTCTCTGTTTTTTTTTTTTCTTTCTTTCCTTTTTTTTTTCCACTTCCTTTTTTTTTTTTTTTACTCCGCAGCCTCATCCCATGGGCTTCCAACTTGTCTAATCGTTCCCCCCCATGATGATTTAAGAAGTATGGGAGGAGAGAGATATGCTCTCAATTCTTTTTTTTTTTTTTTTGGATTTGGATTAGGATGAGTGGAGATAATGCGGGACGAGGTGGGGGTAGTAGGTGGGTGGGGGGGGCTCGGGAGGGGGGGGGGCGGGGTGGGGGGGGGATACAGGTGGAGAGTCTAAGATAAACACACAAATAAGATTATATAATTATAATAAAGGGAGGGGGGGTTCAGGTCCCTGGGGGGGATTTACATGACCTAGGTTCCTAGGAGAGGTGGCTACTCAGGAGAGTATTATATTTCACTAGGGATAAAGAGGGGGAAAACGAAATGATAGGGGTTGCAGTGGTTTTTCCTTTTTTTTTTTATTTAAAAGTGTTGGGAGGAGGGGGGGCACTTAATATAATATATAATATTTTTCTTTATGTTTTTTCTTTTCTCTTTTGGGGGAGGGAGGGAGTAATGGATGTGGAGGGTCAGTAAATGCAGTAAATGCATATGGGTATGATGGTGGCACATGGGATGGTTTAGATTTGTGAGGGATGAGAGGGTGGGACAATGAGGGACAATGAGTAGGTGGGGGAGAGTATATAGAATTAGAACACAAGAAACTGTTGGTTTCCTTTTTTTTTGAGGATAATTAATAAATATGGTTAATCACTAATCACTAATCACTAATATTATCAACTATTAATATCACTACTAATAAAATAAAGCACATAGCTAGGGACCTGGGGGAAACGGAAGGCTTACGGATTGGGACCAGACCCCCCTACCCGAACCTAAGGATGAATAAAATAACTTTATGAGATGTGGCCTCCGGCTCTGTCCCCCCCCCCCCTTCTTCTCTCCCTCTCTCCTCCTCGCCTCCCCCCCCCCTCCCCCTCTTTTTATTTCTTTGGGATGAGGAATGTAGGGTATTGTATTGTATTGTTGCATTATTGGATTAATGTACTGTTTTTTTTTGGAATAAGGTCAATACACAATATGGCTCCTGGAGGAAGGAAGAGAGAAACGGAGAGGAGACATGGAGAATGGGAAAGAGGGGGGGGGGGGGGGATTAATATAAACTATATATACAGGGGAGGCTTAAGTTTTGGATAAATATAGAGATGGGTACATGCTGCATTTGCAAACACAGGTTCAGCTGTGGATGTGTGTGTTCATATATGTATATGCAAGGGTATGGGTGGATATACATAGAAGTATATACGTAGATGGAAAGGGACGGACATATTTAACTATGTCTCTCTTATGGTTTCTTTCTCCTTTTTTTTTTCTGATACCCCCCTTCTTTCGCAAGAGCCATGTTGGAGTAGACACAATGTGTGCAGAGAAGTAACAGGTGACAGTAGAAAACGTGATATTATAAAAGACTGGCGGAGGGCACGGGGGAAGCTTGCCTGGGAGCAGCCAAGCACAACCACAAAACCCCATTAGGTAAACACCCATAATCCGGAGGGTCCGGAAATTGAGTGGTTAAAAGCAGTAGAGCTTTGAGATCCGTGGGGAGACCATTGCTGAACGGCCAACCCAGGGATTGGTAGTGGGGGAGGGAGGGAGGGAGTAGTAGATTGGACGAGAGGGAGGGGGGTGGGAGGGGGTAGGTTTAGAGGGGGTTCTCCCCCCCCCCCCCTTTTTTTTTTTCTTTCTCATTTGCCTCTGCATCTCCTCCCGAGGAGATATGGAAACTTTAAAAATAATGTCCCTGATTGTAAAGGGACTGAACGTTCCGGAAAAAAGACGAATGTTATTCCATGATTTAAAGAGACTGAAGATAGATGTAGCGTTTATCCAAGAAACACATTTCAGAGAAAATAATCTCTCTCTGCTGAGGTCTACGGGGTATCCAACGGTTTACCATGCATTTAATTCGATTTCCAAAACTAAGGGAGTCACCATCATGATATCAAAAACAGTAGCATGGAATCATAGGGATTCCATGATAGATGCAAAGGGAAGGTATCTGTTTGGAAAGGGGACTATAGGAGGGGTAGGAGTTACATTAGCAACATATTATGCCCCCAAAATACAACAAGACTTTTTTGTTAAAGAGATACTTGATAAACTTATGGAATTCGAAGAAGGACAGTTGATTATGGGGGGAGACCTTAATATCCCATTAATCCCCAGTGAAGACACCTCATCGGGGACATCGTCAGTGACACCTAAAATAAGAAAGAGGATAGCCCAGGCAATAAGAGAAACAAAACTGGTAGATATATGGCGATTATTACACCCCAAGGAAAGAGATTACTCTTTTTTCTCTAATCCGCATAGAGTGTACTCACGGATAGATATATTTTTTATTAAGCATAAACAATTATCCTCAGTTAAGGAAGCCACTATTGGTCTAATTACCTGGTCAGATCATGCCCCAATTTTTCTAAAATATAACTTAACGGAGAAAAAACACCTAACCCCTAGGATGTGGAAACTTAATGAGAGCCTCCTTCAGGATCCTTCAGTCCTGGAGGACGTCAGAAAGGAGATAAAATTCTTCTTTCAGGAGAATGAAGGCCCAGAAAGTTCCTCGGGAACAATCTGGGAAACGCACAAGGCAGTAATCAGAGGAGTACTGATTAAGCATGGAGCAAGGATTAAGAAGGAAAGAGAAACTAAGTTAACAGAACTATTAGTAAAAATACAACATCTAGAAGCCCAACATAAACATGCCCAGAACTTAGAAGTTGAACAAGAATTAATAAGTACACGTAGGCAAGTTACAGATCTGCTACAGTACAGAGCTAAAATGGCAATTCAGATAGGACGTAAGTGTAGCTATGAATCCGGCAATAAATGCGGAAAACAACTAGCGAGAGCATTACGGGAAATACAATCCAAGACATACATACCTATAATAAGGAAAAAAAGGTGGGGAGGAAGAACGGGTGCCAGAACAGATTGCTGGTGTGTTTGGCGATTTCTACTCCTCATTGTATAATCTGAACTTGAGGGCATTAGACCAAGCTAAGATAAATGAATACATAAGCTCAAGTGAAATGCCGACTCTGACAAGTACTGCACGGGAGGAGATGGAATCCCCAATCACACTAGAAGAGGTACAAAACACGATAAAACAGATAAAAAGTGGGAAAGCACCTGGCCCAGACGGACTATCAGCCCAATATTATAAGACGCTTATGCCGGAATTATGCCCATATATGGTTAAACTGTTCAATGAAATAGGAGACATATCGACTTTCCACTCAGACACACTTAAAGCTACAATTACAGTGATACAGAAAGAAGGTAAAGACCCGAAACAATGTGGAAGCTATAGGCCAATATCTTTACTGAACGCGGATCTGAAAATATTCAGCAAATTACTAGCCTTGAGGATACAACAGTATTTGCCCTCCCTGATTCATCAAGACCAAGTGGGATATGTCCCAACAAGAGAATCAAGGGACAATACTATTAAGGCCTTAAACCTAATACATACAGTCAACTCCACCGAGACCCCCTGTATATTTCTGGGAACAGATGCAGAAAAGGCTTTTGATCGGGTGGGGTGGGGGTTCATGTTCTCGGTACTCCGACATATAAAGCTAGGGGGGAAAATGATAGGCTGGATAACAAGCTTGTATGGAAAACCTACAGCTCAAGTAAGAGTAAATGGAGTGGTATCTTCATCTTTCCCAATAACAAATGGGACCAGACAGGGATGTCCATTGTCCCCTTTGTTATTTGCGTTGACCCTTGAACCACTGCTATGCAGAGTAAGGCTCAACAGGGATATCCAAGGAATAACCATAGGAGAAACTCATAATAAAGTGGCAGCATATGCAGATGATATGCTTTTCACAGTGACGAATCCGACAATTTCGCTCCCAAATCTATGTAAGGAAATTGAGACATACAGTACACTATCCCACTTTAAAATAAACTGCTCCAAGTCAGAAGCCTTAATGATAGCAGTCCCAGAGAAAATGACGAGACTAATAAAATTAAATTACAAATTTAACTGGACGGACTATGGCCTGAAATACTTGGGAATAACGATCGCAACAGACTTCAATAAGATATATGAATTAAATTTCGCACCAGTATTGAAGATGGTACGAGGATGCCTGGAGAGATGGCACAGGGGAATACATTCCTGGTTTGGAAGAAATAATATAATCAAGATGAATATTTTGCCAAAACTCCTGTACCTCCTCCAGGCAATCCCAATGTTAATACCAAGGAATTTTTTTAGAACTATACAAACATTATTTATGAAATTATTTGGGCAGATAAACAACCAAGGATACGGAGGACATTATTAACATTACCGAAGCAATACGGGGGATTAGCAACACCAGATGTATATAAATATTACCAGGCAATACATCTAGGTAGATTGCTAGACTGGTGTCGACATGGAGATCAGAAAATATGGGTAAAATTAGAGCAAGCACAATGTAGGGAGCTACTACATAGAGCACCTTGGTGCTACAGAAATCTGACATTAGATACGAAGCTACACCCTACAATAGGACCCACATTACAGATATGTTACCATCTCTTAGCTAAGAATAAGATATCGACACAGAACTCCCCTCTAGTCCCTATATTGGGTAACCCCCGATTTATACCAGGCATACAGAAAGGACCTTTTGACAAGTTGATTAAAAAAGGAATATATCAAGCCTCGCATTTCGTGAAAAAAGGTAAATGGCCAACAATGCAGGAGATGATAGATAGAAAAGGCCCCTTTCAATTAGATTTCTGGCAGGCGGCACAATTAGGACATTTTCTAAGAACAGAGATAGCGCCAGAGTTATTAGACCGAGGCTATATGCCATTTGAGAAACTCTGTACGGAAAAGGAACCAATAACGCATGTAATTTCGAAAATGTACGCGTTATTGATTAAACCCGTAGAAAATTTTCAGTTACCCTTCTTTCGGAAGTGGGAAATAGACCTAGGAAGGACTTTCTCTGAGGAGCAGAAGAAAAATATGATACAATCAATTTTTAAAACAGCAACATGCACAAAATTACAGGAAACTAATTATAAAATTATCGCACAGTGGTACAGAACACCAGAAAAACTTCAAAAATATTTCCCTCACATATCAAATAAGTGTTGGAGGTGCCAGAAAGAAGCGGGAAATTTTCTACATATATTTTGGTCATGTCCAAAAATTAAGAAATTCTGGAAGGATGTACGGGAGATTACTCAAAAATTCAGTGAAGTAGAAATACGGGAGGACCCAGCGGTATTCCCCCTGAACTTGTCAGAGACCTCAGGAAGTATAGGTGGGAATTCCATCCTGTGTCACTTGGTAAATACAGCCAAGTCATGTATAACACTTAGGTGGAAACAAACACAACCCCCCAGTGTGAGCATGTGGTTGAAGAAAGTTGAGGAGGTGAACAGGATGGAAGACCTAATATGGACAGCCAGGAAAAGAAGGAAAACTTACTTGGAAATATGGACACCATGGAACCTCTATATCTCCTCGGGGGAGGGAAGGAGACAGATTGATGTGATTTAGGGGGGAGGAGGGGGAGATACAGGGGAAGAAGATGAGAACTCCCCCTCTCCCCCCCTCCCCCTCTCTTTGGTCTGGAGGGGGGGGGGAGAGGGGGGAGAGAGGAAAGGGAGGAAAGGGGGGAGAGAGGAAAGGGAGGAAGGGGGGTTGGAGAAGAATAGGGGTGAAAATAAAAGGGGGGGAAGACGAGAAATAAGAGGATAACAACACAACTCTGGCCTGACTGGGAACAGTAACAACCCAGGACCAGATATAGGGTATGTGGGACTGAGAGAGAAGTTTCTATGATGCTGTCCCTATATATTACCATTAACCTAGCCTGCTCTCTCTTTGGACTTATATATTATACTATAAAGGGAGTAAGAGGCTAAGGGAATAGAATGAATTGTTATGCTCTTTCTGTTTATTATGTACGAATATGGAAATTCGATGTATGACTCTTAGATTGCTTATGTAAAATTCCATTCTTGCTTATATGAGGGAAAAAAAAAATGGAAAGGAAAAAATAAATAAATAAAGAAATTGAAAAAAAAGAAAAGGTGTAACAAGCATGGCGACCCCATCCAGTGTCTGCTAATGGGAGTGAAAAGGGTTCTTTTTATGTGTGTAGAAACACATAAAAGGCACATAATCAGTGGACGGCGCACTGCACACCTGGAGATGAGAGATCACTGGATATAAAACTACACTAGCGACAGAGGAGGTGGCACTGGAGCAGCTGACATGCCCCAATTAGTGGACGCGCCTCTGTCCTCCGCCTCCGCTCTCAAGTCCGCGAGTAGGGCAACAAAAGAAAATAAATAGGAGAAGTGTGGATAGTGAAAGGGAATAAAGGAGAACGTCGGATAGATAGCTGGCTAGACTAGAAGAAGTACAGGCAGGAAGGGAAGAAGGCCTGTATAGCCAACACTACTGGTTTTAAAACGTTTGTCCGTTTTTTATAATTGTTGTTGTATTACTCCATTCTTTGTATTTGGCACCCTGAAAGTCCCATTAAATTACCCTTCCAGATTTACATACTATTCAGGGATGGTGGTGCCTTTTATTGGCATTGTCACCTATCCATTTCACTTACTATTTTCTATTTACTGGTTTGCCATCAAGCCAGGACCTATTTCAATCCTTCCCGTTTTTTCTTTCTTTTTGTCTATTGTCATCTTTTGTGTAATATATGTATATATACATATGTGTATATAAGTGTGTTTGTTATGATATATTTCCTGACAATTTAATTTCTGTTGTTTATTAATAAATGTGATTAAATATCTATATGTGTGATATTTATAATATTTGTTTAGAGCAACCCGTGATACTATAATTTCATAATTTCCTTATCATAATCGAATCCTCTCTCTCCCCTAAGTACCCCTACTACTTCCAATTCCTTCTCCTCCCCTCTTTCCAATCTCCAATCCCCATCTTCCTCAACATATCAAAGTCTTTAGTCTTTCCACTTTATTTCTTCCATTTATCTCCAACATTCATTAATTGTTTCAAATTTTTTTCTAGGACAGTATGGCAATTTAACATCAAAAATTCCGGTAGATCTTCCAAATCTCTGAATGTTGCTGTTAGTCCTTCATATTGCGCTTGAAGTTGAAATGGAAATTTCCATCTATATTGTATGTCCTTTTTTTGGAGTTGTTCCAGAAGAGGTTTCAAAGCTCTTCTCAAATTCAATGTATGTTTAAAAAAGTCCTGAAATAATAATATTTGTGTCCCTTCATACTGTATGTTTTTATTTTGTCAGGCGGCTAACATGATTTTCTCTTTTATTTGAAAATAGTGCATCCTACATATTACATCTCCTGGTCTAGTTGGATCTGGTTTTCCAGACACCATTACACTGTGAGCTCGAACAAATATTATTTCCGTTGGAGATGGATTTTGTATTAGTGCTTTAAATATAGTTTGTAACATGGTATCAATTCTTTTGAGCTCACTGCTTCCGGTAAACCTCTGATTCTTATGTTGTTTCTTCTATTTCTATTTTCTTGATCATCTATAATATTTATTGCTTGTTTTAAATGGCGATCTTGTTCCTGTACTGTATTTTTTATTTTGCTTGTGTAGCGGCGGGCTCCTGAAGAGCACGCGCTATGTGTTTTTTCAAAGTTAAACTTTACCCAAACTACAATTTGGTTTGGGTCTATTTGCCTAAATTGGTCTTCTGTGTCAGTCTGACTGGGCTGTGAGATGTTCAGCCTGGCCACAGGGGGCACTGTCTCTTGTGGCGGGCGTAGAACCATGGTCTGGTCAGGCGCTTAAGTTACTCTCTTTCGGAGCCAGGTTGGTGGGAGTGGCCCTCTCACTGTGCCCTCTGGGAGAGAGTATTTAAGATACGGACGTCACGTGGTTCGGGGTTCCGGTCCAGTATGATGTGCTGACTACTTGGTCCTGGTCCACCTGACCAGCCCCCAGGAAGGCTATGGCCTGGGGTGCGGATCCACCTGACTTTGATGCCTTTGGGCTGGCTAGCCCAAGGCAAGGAAACTAAAGAAGGATTCTGAGGTGGTTGGGTGCCGTCTCCGGTTAGGGAGAGACCCATTGTACTTCGAGCATTCCAGGGGAGGACTCTTTAGAAGAACACCACGTAGGGGTTTGTTTTGTTAACAAGAGCCTGGAAGGGCTGAAGTTACTGAAAGAATCCGGTCTTGTGGATATCGCCAAGCAGGCTGAGAGATCCATGTATCCTACAAGTGTTCTACAGCTTAGTTTCCATACGTGTTCTGCAACAACATCTGTGACAAAGACTTTGTTCCTGAGTAAGCACCTTATTGGCTGCTAGGCCTTGTGAAAGAGGGACTGTCCAACCTGAGTGTTCATCCAGCTGGGAATGGCTATTCTCTGGATGCAGTCAAAGTAAGCAAGTACTTTAACGTTTTTTGGACTTTGACATTGAGAGTACCTGAACTACCCTTTCCAACCCTCTGATCCCAAGTTGAAAGACTGTTCAATGGTTTGAGTTTTTGCAAATAAAATCCATTCAAGTGGATCTATTGTCAGTCTCAAGTTACTGGGTCATCTACCATGGGACATCCCCTAGACGTGTCACAAGGAGAATGGAAGGCAACAGTAAGCCCAAAAATAACCAGCATCTCCTTCGGGGGTTAGTGCTACATGTGGGGGCTCGTAGTCTGGGATTTTACCGTTTCCTCACAAAGGAACTGTACACGTGGTAAAGCAAGGACAGAGGGTTGTGTTTTGTAACTGCGCCATTGGCTCCATCTTTACTTGGACTTTCACTGAGGTGCGTAAGCGTAGGAGGAGCCCTTGCCGAAAAGCCAGCAAAGTTGCCCAACCTGAGCATCCCAGTGGGAGGAGCCTGAGTTGTTCTTTCCTGCACGAGGCACCGCGTGAGAGTGTGCTGCGGAAGGAGGAAAGAGCGGTTGACATTTTTCTCGGAGTGTTAGAGAAAAAGTTTTTCTTGAAGATGTATCGTGCTCCGGGTGTGCAGCCTGCGCAAGGACCCAGGATGCCTCTTGGAAGGGAAAGGAATACAGTTGCCTGGTACTGTACTTACGGACATGGGCATTCGTCTGCTGCCGCAGGGGCGGTTTATTCTGTATACCACTGGAGACATTGAGGGCCTGGGTATGCTGTGCGGAAAGTGCGACGGCCTAATCGCTAACCCTCTGCCATTCTCCAGGTGCAAGAAAAGTGGGGAATACAGGTTCAAGGTCGAGCAGCCCACTGAGTTACCTCGGGCCTACCTCATGAACTGGGTCACGGATGTGGCAACCGAGGAGGAGATTGTCTATGCCCCAGTATCATCGGTTGGAGCTCGCATTGCGCAAGAGGATGTTGCACCCTCCAAAGTTTGGGAAACTGCTCCGGAGGTTGTGGACACGACCCCTGCTGTGAGTATTGCTGCAGAGAAACTCAATAGCAAGGAAACAAAGCAGTCCAGCACTCCTTGTGGCTGTAAATCCGGATCGTCCGTACGCCGTACCGGGCCGAACATCTGGAAGAGGATACCTGCGGATAGGCACAGGAAGGCTACGGGTGTTGTTACCACAAACTGTCGGCCTGCAGGGGAGTCGTCACAGAGCTCAGGGAACAGCTCTGGTTCAGATGAGGGAGACGACTGGCACTTTGAACCTAAGTTGCCTTGAGTACTCTTTTAAACTTTCTGTTAAAGGCTGGTAGTTATTAAGCCATGCAAAAAAGTAAAACTGCCCGATCATAACGAGGCCAATCGGGTCTCCGAGACTGTTAGAATAGGCGGGTGACAACAGAGCATGGGGTTGGAATTCCCCTATGTTCCAAGGAACATTATGACTGTCATCGACGAGAACCATGAGGCCTGGTACGTGGACGATGTTTGGAGCTATTTAACCACTTAACAACCGCCCATTGCCGATTAACGGCCTCATGGCGGTTGTTTAACTCTGAGAGGCCGTTAATTAACGGCCTCCCAGAATTCTGCTCTCGCGCGCCCCCTGGGGCGCGCACACGAGAGCATCCGTGACCGCTGGGTCCAGTGGACCCGGCGCATCACGAATCACGGTAAACGGCCGCTCATCGCGGCTTTTTACCACGTGATCGCTCCGTCAAATGACGGAGTGATCACTTGTAAACAAGCCGGCGTCATAACGGATCGGTACAGCGGAGGGGGAAGAGATCGGTGTCAGCAGCGATGTGGGCTGCATCTGCAGTGCCCACATCGCTGCTCACCGAAAATTAACCCCTTGATTCCCTGCATTACTCTGCAATACCCTGCCATTACTCTGCATTACTCTGCAATGCCCTGCAACACTCTGCAATGCCCTGCAACACTCTGCAATGCCCTGCAACACTCTGCAATGCCCTGCAACACTCCGCAATGCCCTGCAACACTCCGCAACGCCCTGCAACACTCCGCAATGCCCTGCAACACTCCGCAACGCCCTGCAACACTCCGCAACGCCCTGCAACACCCTGCAACACCCTGCAACACTCTGCAACACTCTGCAACACTCTGCAACACCTTGCAACACTCTGCAACACTCTGCAATACCCTGCAATACCCTGCAACACTCTGCAACACTCTGCAATACTCTGTAACACCCTGCAACACCCTGCAACACCCTGCAACACTCTGCAACACTCTGCAACACTCTGCAACACCCTGCAACACGCCGCAACACTCCACAACACTCCGCAACACTCTGCAACACTCTGCAACACCCGCCAATACCCTGCAACACTCTGCAATGCTCTGCAACACCCGCCAATACCCTGCAACACTCTGCAATGCTCTGCAACACCCGCCAATACCCTGCAATGCTCTGCAACGCAGTACTCTGCAACGCCATACTCTGAGATACCCAGCCATACTCTGAGATACCCAGCCATAGTCGGTGATACCCTGCAATACCCAGCCATAGACATCCCCCCCCCGCCGCCCTCCGCCCTCCGGTGCTTCTACCGAATCGCTAATACGATCAAAGCCAGAATCTTTTTTTTTTTTCAGGCTTCCCAGCTTAGAGGTGAGATGCGGGGTCTTATTGACCCCACATCTCACTGTAAAGAGGACCTGTCATGCCATATTCCTATTACAAGGGATGTTTACATTCCTTGTAATAGGAATAAAAGTGATCAAAAAAATTATTTTTGGGGAAAAAAATGTCAAACTAAAATAAATAAAGTAAAATGAACAATAAAAAAAAATGTTTTTTTTTAAAGCGCCCCTGTCCCCATGTGCTCGCATGCAGAAGCGAACGCATACGTAAGTCCCGCCCACATATGAAAACGGTGTTCAAACCACACATGTGAGGTATCGCTGCGAACGTTAGAGCGAGAGCAATAATTCTAGCCCTAGACCTCCTCTGTAACTCAAAACATATAACCAGTAAAAAAAATTTAAATTGTCGCCTATGGGGATTTTTAAGTAGCGACGTTTGGCGCCATTCCACGAGCGTGTGCAATTTTGAAGAGTGACATATTAGGTATCTATTTACTCAGCGTAACTTCATCTTTCACATTATGCAAAAATTGGGCTAACTTTACTGTGTTTTTTTTTTTTTTTTAAGCACAAAACAGTTTTTTTTCCAAAAAAAAGCATTCGAAAAATTACTGTGCAAATACCGTGCGAGATAAAAAGTTGCAAAGACCACCATTGTATTCTCCAGGGTGTTTGCTAAAAAAACATATATAATGTTTTGGAGTTCTATGTAATTTTCTAGCAAATAAATGATGATTTTTACATGTAGGAGAGAAATGTCAGAATTGTCCTGGGTGCTCCAGAACACCTGATGGCGCTCCATGCATGTTGGGCCTCTGTATGTGGCCACACTGTGTAAAAGTCTCACACATGTGGTATCGCCATACTCGGGAGTAATAGCAGAATGTGTTTTGGGGTGTAATTTGTGGTATGCATATGCTGTGTGTGAGAAATAACCTGATAATATGACAATTTTGTGAAAAAAAAAAAAAAAGTAAAAAGAATCTTGATTTTGCAAAGAATTGTGGGAAAAAATGACAACTTCAAAAAACTCATCATGCCTCTTACTAAATACCTTGGAATGTCTTCTTTCCAAAAAGGGGTCATTTGGGGGGTATTTGTACTTTTCTGGCATGTTAGGGTCTCAAGAATTGAAATAGGCCGTCAGTACTTCAGGTGTGATCAATTTTCAGATATTGGCACCATAGCTTGTGGACTCTATAACTTTCACAAAGACCAAATAATATCCACCAATTTGTACTTATTTTTACCAAAGATATGTAGTGGTATAAATTTTGGCCAAAATTTATGAAGAAAAAATTACTAATCTGCTAAATTTTCTAACAGAAACAAAGAAAAATTCATTTTTTTACAGAATTTTCGGTATTTTTTCTTTTCTAGCACAAAAAATAAAAAACCCAGCGGTGATTAAATACCACCAAAAGAAAGCTCTATTTGTGTGAAAAAAAGGACAAAAATGTCATATAGGTCCAGTGTTGCATGACTGAGTAATTGTCATTCAAAATGCGAGAGCACCGAAAGCTGAAAATTGGTCTGGTTATTAAGGGTGTTTAAGTGCCCAGTGGTCAAGTGGTTAAAAGTACCAAAGCCGCTCCGGAAAAAGGCTTCTTCACCGGAGCTTTATGAATGGTTTGTCGGATGTCTACAGCATTGGAGTTACGGTCGGCACATCTTTGAGGACAAAGTTGTGATCTGCAGACCGGATAAAGACAGTGCTGTGTACTTTATCACTACCGTGGATACAAAGGGGAAAGATTTAACTTTGCCTGATCCCTGTTTCTACTGGCGAACTGTTCCTGAGTTAAGACTTTGAATTTGCAAGGAGAGCTTCTCCGGGTCTTCATCTCTTTTGCATTTTTCTTTGAAACTACTAAACTTTGAGGTAGTTAGTCAGAGCCAGTCACACAGAGAATGGAACATCCACTGTGTCAAGAATACTTAAACTGTTTTAGGTTAAAGACTGCACTTCAGCAACGTATACCACTAGGTGGCACGAGTCGGCGCAATTAGTACTGTTTACAGAAAAAAAAACGGTTTTAGAAGTTTAAGAAATTTTAGAGTTTAGAGGAGAGGAATCCACAGAGATTGCTGGAATCCTGCCTTCTAATAGTTAGGTGTAAAATATTGTATATATGTTCCTCTCTTTTCCAGGATTCACCGGAGAGCATCTATCAAACCGCCGGAGAATGGGTGGGTTAGATAGACAGGCTTGGGTGGTAACTCTGGTGTAAGATAATTCTGTGTTTGCTGCAATATGGAAGTTTTACTGTTGATTCCCTTCCCTTTTTTTCCCTTTCCCACCCCAATATTCAGGTACTCTAATGTTTTTTTTTTGATAGGACTAGTTGTTAGCTCTGGGTTTCTTTTTTCCTGTCTTTCCCAGACGATGGGGACATCGTCTAAATAAGCGGTGGGAGTGTGTTTAGCGGCGGGCTCCTGAAGAGCAAGCTCTGTGTGTTTTTTCAAAGTTAAACTTTATCCAAACTACAGTTTGGTTTGGGTCTATTTGCCTAAATTGGACTTCTGTGTTAGTCTGACTGGGCTGTGAGATGTTCAGCCTGGCCACAGGGGGCACTGTCTCTTGTTGCAGGCATAGAACTATGGTCTGGTCAGGTGCTTAAGTTACTCTCTTTCGGAGCCAGGTCAGTGGGAGTGGCCCTCTCGCTGTGTCCTCTGGGAGAGAGTATTTATTATTATTATTATTCAGGATTTAAGATATTTATTATTAATAATAATAATAATAATAATAATAATAATAAGTATTTAAGATATGGACATCATGTGGTTCGGGGTTCCGGTCCAGTATGATGTGCTGACTACTTGGTCCTGGTCCTCCTGACCAGCCCCCAGGAAGGCTATGGCCTGGGGTGCGGATCCACCTGACTTTGATACCTTGGGGCTAGCTAGCCCAAGGCAAGGAAACTAAAGAAGGATTGTACTTTGAGCATTCCAGGGGAGGACACTTTAGAAGAACACCACGTACGGGTTGATTTTCTTAACAAGAGCCTGGAAGGGCTGAAGTTACCGAAAGAATCCGGTCTTGTGGATATCGCCAAGCAGGCTGAGAGATCCAGGTATCCTACAAGTGTTCTACAGCTTAGTTTCCATACGTGTTCTGCAACAACGTCTGTGACAAAGACTTTGTTCCTGAGTAAGCACCTTGTTGGCTGCTAGGCCTTGTGAGAGAGGGACTGTCCAACCCGAGTGTTCATCCAGCTGGGAATGGTTATTCTCTGGATTCAGTCAAAGTAAGTAAGTTCTTTAACGTTTTTTGGACTTTGACATTGAGAGTACCTGAACTACCCTTTCCAACACTCTGATCCCAAGTTGAAAGACTGTTCAATGGTTTGAGTTTTTGAAAATAAAATCCATTCAAGTGGATTTATTGTCAGTCTCAAGTTACTGGGTCATCTACCACGGGACATCCCCTAGACATGTCACAAGGAGAGCTGAAGGTAGCGGTAAGCCCAAAAATAACCAGCAGCTCCTTTGGGGGTTAGCGCTACACTTGTGTTACTTTTTGCTCAATTACCACCATTCTCGTATTTACTGTATCTATTTTCTCCTGGATATTTTTTTACAGAGATCTTAAATTCCCGTAATTCATTTTTGTATGAGGTTTCTAACCTATATACATATTGATCCATATGTTCCCTAGTGGGCAAGGAGCAAATATAGGCTTTCCTATCCCATTTTTCTTTTTCTGTCACTTCTATTTCTGTTATGAATTTATTTGTATCAATTGGTGAACTATTTCTGAATTGCCCTATTTCCTCAATCAATAGTTAATTGAAATTTTTTGAATGTGTACAGGGGGAATTAGCTGCTATCATTATAGACAGTCTTTCCTGTAGGCCACCTATGTGTGGAAGATTATACCCCCAATCTTGATGGGCTGTAGTCCACGGAACCTGGTCCCATGTTGAGCACACAGTTCTCCCTGGGAGATAACAAAATCAAAATCAAATAAAATGGTACTGGTTACTCCTTCCATGAATGTTAGGTTCAAAGCCTTTCCAGTTCTTACCCACTCTAGAGGTTCTTCTACTTTCCAGCTTCTGCCCCCCATATAGACGTCTCCCCTAGAGTCACCAGTATTCACAAGATAATCACTATCCCTTTCATCCTAACTAGCTACGGAACACCTAGGGACAGGGTGAGGGAGTTTTCACCAGTTTGAGACAGATCCCACCTTGTGTGAGGCCTCCCTTTGTAGCCAGAATTAAAGGGGTTCCGCCGCCTGTTGACCCTGCTCTGCCTGTAGGACCTTTTTACTAGACATGTGCACTGTCAAAAAAGGTGTTCATTTTCATTTCATTTGCTTCTTTTTTTTTTTTTTTTTTTTTTTAGTTTTTCGGGTCATTCGTTATGATCGCAATTAGTACATTCGTAAATTGGAAAATTAGTATATTCGTAAATTCGTACATTCGTAAATTAGAAAATTTGGAAATTTGGAAATTCGAAAATCCGAAAACCCAAAAATTAGAAAATCTGAAATAGTAACTATAAAATTTACTTTTAAATTTGGCTGTTAGTGAACGTATTGAATACAAATTTAACCCGAAGTTACGAATTATCTGAAATAACGAATGCCGCATCTAAACAAATGGAACAGAACAAATAAATAATAAATAATAATAAAATGTTTTTATTATTATTATTGTTATTTATTATTATTAATTCATTACGTTCCATTCATTTAGATACAGCATTCATTATTTCGGATAATTCGTAACTTTGGATAAATTTGTATTTGTTACGTTCACTGACAGCCAAATTTGAAAGGAAATTCCAATATCTATAATTTAATAATTAGTAATAGTTAAGTTATTATTAGTTCATTATTATTATTTCAGATTTCCGAATTTACTAATTTTTGAATTTACTAATTTACAAGTGTACGAATTTACGAATGTGCAAATGTACAAATTTTCGAACATTCAAATTTACCAATACTGCACTTAGAGGCACTGTGTTTCTTTTCCTTGGTTACAGTAGTGGCACAGATGAGCAGGGGATTACAGGGGTGGGACAGATAAGCAGGGGGTTTACAGTGGTGGGGCAGATGTGCAGGATAGTACAGTGGTGGGGCAGATGTGCGGGGAGTTACAGTGGTGGGGCAGATGTGCAGGGAGTTACAGTGGTGGGGCAGATGAGCAGGGGGGTACAATGGTGAAAAAGATTTGCAGGGGGGGCAGTGATCTGAGGTGTGGAGTTGCATGAATTAGGGCTGATCTGAGGTGTGGGAGTGCAGGATGTTAATTTCTCACTACTAAAGTAGTTTACAGCAATTACTTTATAAAAAATCCTTTTTGTGATTGAGAGTGTGAAGTTGACATTTTTTGTTATAAAATCGGCACGCTCAATTTCAAATTTTTTGGCACACTGTGCTCAAAAGGTTTCCTACCCCTGACGTGAAAATTCCAATCAATGATACGAATAGTACCAAAAAATAAATGAAAAGTAATGCACAATAAAATAAACAATACACAATATTTATAAAAGTGATCCTCCAAAAGAAATTTTTTAAAGTTCCTTAACCACTTCAGCCCCGGACCAATAAACACCTTAAGGACCAGAGGTCTTTTTACAATTTCGCACTGCGCTGCTTTAACTGGTAATTGCGCAGTCATGCAATATTGCACCCAGACGAAATTTGCATCCTTTTCTTCCCACAAATAGAGCTTTCTTTTGATGGTATTTGATTGCCTCTGCGATTTTTATTTTTTGCGATATAAATGGAAAAAGAGCGAAAATTTTGAAAAAAAATGATATTTTCTTCTTTTTGTTATAAGAAAAATCGAATAAACTATATTTTAGTTATACATTGAGGGCAAAATTTATTCAGCCACATGTCTTTAGTAAAAAAAATGTCAATAAGCGTATATTTTTTGGTTTGCGCAAAAGTTATAGCGTCTACAAACTAGAGTACATTTTCTGGAATTTACACAGCTTTTAATTTATGACTGCCTATCTCATTTCTTGAGGTGCTAAAATGGCAGGGCAGTACAAACCCCCCCCCAAATGAGCCCATTTTGGAAAGTAGACACCCCAAAGAAACTGCTGATGGGTATGTTGAGCCCATTGAATATTTATTTTTTTTGTCCTAAGGGATTGAATAATGACAAGAAAAAAAAAATTACAAAAAGTTGTCACTAAATGATATATTGCTCACACATGCCATAGTTATATGTGGAATTGCACCCCAAAATATATTCCGCTACTTCTCCCGAGTACGGGGATACCACATGTGTGGGACTTTTTGGGAGTCTAGTCGCGCACGGCACCCCGAAAACCAATCACCACCTTCAGGATTTCTAAGGGTGCAAATTTTTGATTTCACCCCTCACTACCTATCACAGTTTCGAAGGCCATAAAATGCCAAAATAGCACAAAACCCCCCAAAATGACCCCATTTTGGAAAGTAGACACCCCAAGCTATTTACTGAGAGGCATGTTGAGTCCATGGAATATTTTATATTTTGCCACAAGTTGCGGGAATATTACAAACTTTTTTTTTTTTTGCACAAAGTTGTCACTAAATGATATATTGCTCACACATGCTATGGGCATATGTGAAATGACACCCCAAAATACATTCTGCTGCTTCTCCTGAGTACAGGGATACCACATGTGTGGGACTTTTTGGGAGCCTAGCCGCGTACGGGACCCCGAAATCCAAGCACCGCCTTCAGGATTTCTAAGGGCATAATTTTTTTATTTTACTCCTCACTACCTATCACTACCTATCACAGTTTTGACGGCCATAAAATGCCAAGATTGGACAAAACCCCCCCAAATGACCCCATTTTGGAAAGTAGACACCCCAAGCTATTTGCCGAGGGCCATCTTGAGACTATTGAATATTTTTTTTTTGTCCCAAGGGATTGAATAATGACAAAAAAAAAAAAAAATTTTTTTACAAAAAGTTGTCACTAAATGATATATTGCTCACACATGCCATGGTTATATGTGGAATTGCACCCCAAAATATATTCAGCTACTTCTCCCGAGTATGGGGATACCACATGTGTGGGACTTTTTGGGAGTCTAGTCGCGTACGGCACCCCGAAAACCAATCACCACCTTCAGGATTTCTAAGGGTGCAAATTTTTGATTTCACCCCTCACTACCTATCACAGTTTCGAAGGCCATAAAATGCCAAAATAGCACAAAACCCCCCAAAATGACCCCATTTTGGAAAGTAGACACCCCAAGCTATTTACTGAGAGGCATGTTGAGTCCATGGAATATTTTATATTTTGCCACAAGTTGCGGGAATATTACAAACTTTTTTTTTTTGCACAAAGTTGTCACTAAATGATATATTGCTCACACATGCTATGGGCATATGTGAAATGACACCCCAAAATACATTCTGCTGCTTCTCCTGAGTACAGGGATACCACATATGTGGGACTTTTTTGGAGCCTAGCAGCGTACGGGACCCCAAAATCCAAGCACCGCCTTCAGGATTTCTAAGGGCATTAATTTTTTTATTTCACTCCTCACTACCTATCACTACCTATCACAGTTTTGACGGCCATAAAATGCCAAGATGGCAAAAACCCCCCCCAAATGACCCCATTTTGGAAAGTAGACACCCCAAGCTATTTGCCGAGGGCCATCTTGAGACTATTGAATATTTTTTTTTTGTCCCAAGGGATTAAATAATGACAAAAAATAAAAATAAATTTTTTTTTTACAAAAAGTTGTCACTAAATGATATATTGCTCACACATGCCATGGTTATATGTGGAATTGCACCCCAAAATATATTCAGCTACTTCTCCCGAGTATGGGGATATCACATGTGTGGGACTTTTTGGGAGTCTAGTCGCGTACGACACCCCGAAAACCAATCACCACCTTCAGGATTTCTAAGGGTGCAAATTTTTGATTTCACCCCTCACTACCTATCACAGTTTCGAAGGCCATAAAATGCCAAAATAGCACAAAACCCCCAAAATGACCCCATTTTGGAAAGTAGACACCCCAAGCTATTTACTGAGAGGCATGTTGAGTCCATGGAATATTTTATATTTTGCCACAAGTTGCGGGAATATTACAAACTTTTTTTTTTTTTGCACAAAGTTGTCACTAAATGATATATTGCTCACACATGCTATGGGCATATGTGAAATGACACCCCAAAATACATTCTGCTGCTTCTCCTGAGTACAGGGATACCACATGTGTGGGACTTTTTGGGAGCCTAGCCGCGTACGGGACCCCGAAATCCAAGCACCACCTTCTGGATTTCTAAGGGCATTAATTTTTTTTTTTCACTCCTCACTACCTATCACAGTTTTGAAGGCCATAAAATGCCAAAATAGCACAAAACCCCCCCCCAAATTACCCCATTTTGGAAAGTAGACACCCCAAGCTATTTACTGAGAGTCATGTTGTCTGAACGAAAAAAAAGAGATTGATCGGTGGGTATGCCCACCATTAGAATACCTCCCTTCATCCACCCACTTCTAATGATGGACATACATGCACCATTTATATATGCCGAAGCATGGGGGCATCCTCCCGCAAAAAAGTTATGCTGTGTACATACGTTCAAACTTTTCCATGGGCAAGCCCTCCGTCGGAATTTTGACCGTATGTACGTGGCATTAGGAGCAAAATCGCTCCTCCACCCCTTATGCCCCCATGCTTCGGCATATATGCTCTTTTTTAACTGTGGTGGTGAAATCACCTCCTACAGCACTGGAGTCACGGCTTTATGTATCGTGGGAGCAAACGCTGTTGCTGTCAAGATAAATAAATCCACGCTGCAGCTGGATGGCGTACCTGCTAAGCAAATTATGGTTAACGTTAAAACAAAGTAACATCACAGTAAAACCTTACCATACCATACCTGCAAAGCAAATGCCAAAAAAAACTGTAAAAAATAAAACATTTTTTAACACAAACTGTGCCTAAAATATATATATGCCGAAGCATGGGGGCATCCTCCCGCAAAAAAGTTATGCCGCGTACATACGTTCAAACTTTTCCACGGGCAAGCCTTCCGTCGGAATTTTGACCGTATGTACGCGGCATTAGGAGCAAAATCGCTCCTCCACCCCTTATGCCCCCATGCTTCGGCATATATGCTCTTTTTTAACTGTGGTGGTGAAATCACCACCTACAGCACTGGAGTCACGGCTTTATGTATCGTGGGAGCAAACGCTGTTGCTGTCAAGATAAATAAATCCGCGCTGCAGCTGAATGGCGTACCTGCTAAGCAAATTATGGTTAAAGTTAAAACAAAGTAACATCCCAGTATAACAGTAAAACCTTACCATACCATACCTGCAAAGCAATTGCCAAAAAAAACTGTAAAAAAATAAAACATTTTTTAACACAACCTGTGCCTAAAATATATATATGCCGAAGCATAGGGGCATCCTCCCGCAAAAAAGTTATGCCGCGTACATACGTTCAAACTTTTCCACGGGCAAGCCCTCCGTCGGAATTTTGACCGTATGTACGCGGCATTAGGAGCAAAATCGCTCCTCCACCCCTTATGCCCCCATGCTTCGGCATATATGCTCTTTTTTAACTGTGGTGGTGAAATCACCTCCTACAGCACTGGAGTCGGGGCTTTATGTATCGTGGGAGCAAACGCTGTTGCTGTCAAGATAAATAAATCCACGCTGCAGCTGAATGGCGTACCTGAAAACATGAAAAATGGTTAACAATAACACAGTAAACAGTAAAGTATAAAAAATTAGAGAGAAGAGAGAGAGAGAGAGAGAGAGAGAGAGAACAATAAAACGACAACTATTTTTGGTTTTTATATTTTATATATATATTTTTTTTATTATTTTACTTTTTTTTTTTTTTTTATACACTTTTTGTGTACATGCGATGGCATCTTGGGAGACTCTGTGTGCCTAGCCTGTGAAATGCTGTACCCTACGCTAATACTTCACTAGTGTGTGGTAGCGTTCAAAACACTCACCCTGACAAAGACCAGGATTGCCAGGACAGCGTGGACAATAAGAACGGGTGTCACGCCTAAATCCGCGCTTGGTACAGACAGGACATCTTTTTTGGGGGGTTCGTTGGGTAGGGGTACTCGGGAGGACATAAGAATAATGCCTCTCATGCAGCCGGCTTACTGCATTTGGTTGGGAATGGTGAGGTGCAGAACCCTCTGGATACAGAAGCTCTGTGACAACCTCTCTTTGGAAGAAAAGAAAGGTTAAAGTCCCGCCTGAAGTTTTGTATAGCACAAAAGCATTCAGCAAAGCCAATTGAAATAAGTAAGCAGACACTTTTTTGTACCAGCGTCTGGCCTTACGGGAAGCTAGATACGGCGCCAACATCTGGTCATTGAGGTCCACCCCTCCCATATTTTTGTTATATTCGTGGACACAGAGGGGTTTCTCCACAATACCAGTCGCCGTAGAAATTTAAACCGTCGTGTCTGCATGAAGGGAGGTAAGAACGAAAACATTCTTATTATCCCTCCACTTCATAGCGAGCAAATTATTACACCGATAGCAGGCTCTCTCCCCCAGCCTAAGACGGGAATCTACAAGCCACTGGGGAAAGCCCCGGCGATTAGGTCGCACGGTGCCACATGCTCCAATCTGATGATCAAATATATGACTAAACAGTGGCACGCTGGTGTAATAGTTGTCCACGTACAAGTGGTACCCCTTTCCGAATAAGGGTGACACCAATTTCCACACTATCTTGCCAGCGCTTCCTATGTAGTCAGGGCAGTTCTCTGGCTCTACGTAACTATCTTTACCCTCATAAACCATAAAGCTCCATGCATAGCCTGCGGCCCTGTCACAGCACTTATAGAGCTTGACCCCGTATCTGGTACGCTTGTTGGGAATGTACTGTTTGAATGACAAGCGACCAGTAAACTTAACCAGGGACTCATCAACGCAGACAACTTTTTGGGGAGTAAAAAAGTCTGCAAAACGTTGGTTGAAGTGGTTTATGAGGGGCCGAATTTTGTAGAGCCCATCGTATTCAGGGTCTCCACGTGGACGACAAAGTTCATTGTCACTAAAGTGCATGAACCGCAAGATCTGCTCGTATCGTTTCCTGGACATGGAGTTAGAGAACACGGGCATGTGGTCAGCCGGATGCGTGGACCAATAAGCCCGCATCCTCATGAATTTATGTGTGCCCATGTTGAGGGAAAGGCCCAGAAAGGTCTTAAATTCGGAAACCGTAACTGGTTTCCAATCTCTGGCAAGAGACGGCAACTGGGGATTAGCGGCGATGTGTTGACCAGCATATAAATTGGTTTGGTCCACAATAGATCTATAGAGATCTTCCGTGAAATACAGAGAATAAAAATCGAGTGGCGTAAAATCATTTGTATCCACCTGAATACCGGGTTGGGCAGTGAATGGGGGAAGTACTGGTGCTGCAGAAGTGGTGGGCACCCAATCAGGATTGGCGAATTCTGCAGGAAGGGCACTATGGGAACGACGGGCCTGTCTTCGTCTTCTTGGTGGCAGCGGGACACTACTTGTGCTTGCCACCTCGCCAGCTTGAACTGCACTTATGGGACTCGCCACGTCACCACGTGATACTGCAGTGCTGGATGTACGTCCAGGGTGTACTAGGCCGCTGGTGCTTGCCAGTTCACCAAAAGGATGAGCGGTGCTAGTACTGGCTCTATACTCCATACGAGGGACTTGCGGTTCCTGCACCTCAACAACATCAGAAGATCGGGGTCGGGTACGCCTGACGTTAGCAGGGACCTCTTCTTCGTCGTCAGAGCTATCTGACATGGAGGCGCTGTCCTCTACAGGTTCGTATTCTGAGCCTGAATCTGACAGATCAGCGTCTTCCTCTTCACTATCTGTCATGCTCAGAAACGTGTAGGCCTCTTCACTAGTGTACCTTCGCTTTGCCATTTTGGGCTCTAAATTTGGGGGTACAGTAGTGAGACTCACAGGTAAAAAAGCACCTAGCCTGTCAGCGACTGTATAAAACGCTGCAAAAAAAACTGTTAGCGATCGCAGGGATCAGGCCTGACTCTGCGAACGCTGCAGTTATGTGTGTTGTGTTTTGTAAGTGACAGTGATCGATCGATACTGCACTTGGGTGGGCTGGGCTGGGCTGGGCAGAGGGGCAAAACGCAGGTGCTAACAGGTATCTGGATTGATCCTGCTAACAATGCGTTTTTTTAGAACCCTAAATTGCTGGGCACGCTAGTATAGATCTGATCAGATCAGATATTGATCTGTTCGGATACTATACCACTAAGGGAGGTGTATGCTTTGCGCGTGGGTGTTAGCAGTACTGGCACTAACCTAGCACTGCCTGGGGCGACGCAAACCCTTTCTGACCCTAAAACCAAATTTATATCACCCGCCGGGTGATCAGGGGGTTAAACCTTTATTAGGTAATAAATGGCGGGTGCCCTGATGCTATAAAAAGCGAACTACCTTACCAGCGTCACCCGTAACACTTATACGGTGATCACTGGTGAAAGGGTTAACTAAGGGCAATCAGGGGTTAAAACCTTTATTGGGTATTTATATGGGGGTACCTGAAGCTTTATAAAAACCTGACGGGGAACCTAAATAACTAAATAACTAACTGGCTAACCAGCGTCACCAGTGACACTTATGCAGCGATCGCTGGTGAAAGGGTTAACTCTAGGGGCAATCAAGGGGTTAAAACCTTTATTAGGTTATATATCGGGGTACCTAACGCTATAAAAACCTGGCGTTGAACCTAAAAAAAAACTAGCTTCCTAGCGGGACCAGTGACACTATTGCAGCGATCAGAAAAACGATCGCTTAGTGACACTGGTAAAAGGGGGTGAAAGAGTTAACTGGGAGGGCAATCAAGGGGTTAAACCTTTATTAGGGGGGGTAGGAGCGATCGAGAGGGGATGGCCAGAAACCAACGGTCATCCCCTCATCGCGGATCGCCCCGGCAGCGAAAGGGACCGCCGTATCCAGCGGGAGGGGGTCCGATCGGACCCCCCACCCGGTGGAAGGCAGGCACGTACATCTACGTGCTTGTGCCTGCCTGTGCCATTGTGATGACGTATAATGGCAATACGGCGGTCCTTAAGTGGTTAAAGTCCAATTATTAGTCTCTTGTGAAAAGTAATACATTTTTCCATGTAGAAAGGAAGACACATAGAGGAAAAGTAGAAAGCGCTGCACACCCCTAAAATACAAAATGTACAAAAAGAAAAAGGATTTCCCCGATGGGGCTTTTTGGCAGCGAGATAGCAAAGTCAAGTACCTTTATCATAGTTGTGTATAAAAAGATTGATTTATTCAAAAAATGTCCAATGTCATAGTGTGGTTCAATACAATGTATACAGTATATCATCTGGTTCAAAGAATACACATTACATATTCCACAACCCAATAAAACAAACATGTATCCTCTATGAGAGAGGCCCATATTATTCTTATTCCGAAGCCTAATAAGGACCCCAAACAGTGTGCCTCTTACAGGCCGATAGCACTCCTTAATTGTGATTTAAAAATATTGACTAAAATACTGGCCATTAGACTTAATAAGGTAATCAAATCTCTGATTGATTCTGATCAAACCTGCTTTATGCCAGGTAGGTCCACGGATATCATTATCCGTAGACTGTTTTCCAACATTCATGCCCCCCATGATAATCAAGGCACTAGGACTATTGCCACTCTAGATATGAAAAAGGCATTTGATACAGTGGAATGGGTGTATCTGTGGGAGGTGCTTAGAAGAATGGGTTTCCCCCTGCAATTTATTGCCTGGATAGGCGCACTGTACACCGGTCCCATGGCACGCATTAAAATGAATGGCTCCTTGTCTCCTCCGTTCCCCCTGCAGAGGGGCACCAGGCAGAGATGCCCTCTCTCCCCGGCCTTGTTTGCCCTGGCCATGGAACCTATTGCTGAGGCTCTCAGGAGTTCGGCTGTGGTCCGTGGTCTTCGGGTGGGCTGGCTGGAGGAGAGAGTGGCTCTCTATGCAGATGAACTTCTGCTCTTTGTGAATGATCCTGGTGACTCTCTGCGGGGTGCACTTGGAATTATGGATGCCTTCTCTGTCTTTACCGGGTTGAAGGTGAATTGGCATAAATCTCAACTCTTCCCGGTGGACGAAGGGGCCAGGACCTCTCCATCCTCTACCAAGCTTCAGTGGGTGGATAGGTTTACCTACTTGGGTATTATTGTCTCAAGGGAGAGCAAGGACTTTATCCGGCTCAATCTTGAGCCTGTTCTGGTAGGGATCAGGTCCAGGTTGAAGGCGTGGGGCAATCTTCCCCTCTCCCTTATAGGCCGCATTAACCTTCTAAAAATGAAGATCCTTCCCAAGCTTACGTACATTTTTAGGAACTCCCCACAATGGCTGACTAAAACCTTCTTTAATTCTCTGAAACAACTTTTCCTCTCCTTCATTTGGGGACCCAAGTCCCCTAGATTCAGATATTCCACTCTCACCAGGCCTGTGGGGAATGGGGGGTTGGCTCTTCCTGATTGTCACAAATATTTCTTGGCCACTCAGCTCGTAACAGCCCACTGGTGGTTGCGGCCGGACCTGACCAATGCTGCAACGGTCCTGGAGGCAGCTATAGTGGGGTCGCTGGAGGCCTTGCGGGGGTTGCTATTCAGGGGGCTGAAAACTCCTCACTGCCTCACCCCTTCTATGCGCACCACTATAAGGGTGTGGAGGGCGGGGGAGGCGCTGAGGACCCCCCTGCCGAACTCCTGGTCTCCCCACACCCCCATGTGGCTGAATCCTAACCTCCCGCAGTTCAGTACCATCCCGGACCCGCAGGCCTGGGCCAAATGTAAAATATTAACTCTCGAACATGTCATCACTAACGGGGAACTTACTCCCTTTCATATACTACGCACTAAATTTAATGTGCCTGCGTGGGCCCATTTTCGTTATCTCCAAATAGCACATGCATATCGATGTCAATTTTTAAGTCAACCGGTCGTGCTAGAATACTTTGAGCTTGAATCCATCCTTCGGGTTGAGGACCTGGAGAAACCCATGTCTCAGATTTATAGGTCCCTGCTGGTTGCTGCCGTCCCCGAGTTGTCCTCCCTCCGCAGGAAATGGGTGGAGGACATACCGGAGTTGGATGACGATGACTGGAGGGAGGTTTGGGATTTTCCATTCTCCCCTTTGGTATCAGCCAGGGACAAATTGGCCCAATACAAAATTGTTCATAGAGCCCATTACGCGCCTCACAGATTACATCAGATGTCGCTGACGCATTCTTCAGCATGCTGGCGATGCTCCTATCGGCCAGGAGACTTCCTTCACATTTTCTGGACTTGTCCAGCGATTGAATGCTACTGGAAGGAGGTTCTCCTAGTGATAGGCAGGACTACTAAGATCAGTATCCCTTGTGACCCTAAATACTGTCTGCTGGGGCTCGTGGAACAAATGTCGATCCTCAGAGCTAGGAAAACGCTTATATCTTTGTTATTGTACTATGCACGAAAGGCCATCACCATGACCTGGAAGCAATCGTCCCCCCCTTCTATCAAATTTTGGAAGAACCTGGTGAACGCTAGTTTGCCCCTTTATAAGGCCACCTACTCGAGCAGGGGTTGCCCACAAAAGTTTGACAAGGTGTGGACCTGTTGGTTGGATGATACCACTACGGCAACTGATGTAGTGATTGACCCATAATCTTTCATTGAGGTCATAGTGGGCTGTTAGGCTGCCCAAATGCTCCTATGCTATTTTATTCTGTACGTATAGCACTTAGCACAACACCTCCTGCAATAACCTCTCCCCACATTGGGGGTTAGCTAGTTAACGTTGTATTGTTTTGACCTGTCCTGATGCGGCCGTTGCTGCATAAGTGACAGACCATATGTTAAGAGACTGTGTCCATATGTGGCCTGTTGCTGCATTTAAAGGTTTACCCCTGCGTGGGTACTGTTTGGCCCCTGCGTGGGCAATTGATGTGCTGATGAAAATTCAATAAAAACGATTTTATAAAAAAAAATAAAAAAAAAACAAACATGTATAGTTACACATTGTTGTATTACATAGTATTGTATAGTAATTGAGTCCCGATGCATTTCGACCAGCATATGGTCTCTTCAGGGGGACAGTTGGATCTGGAAGAATTTACATGAATTCAAAGTTAAAAAACATGTCAATGTAGATAACATTTAGGTGAGCCAATGGTGGTATATTTACCACTCAAGAGTGGAATGGGTATTCCTATCACCCAAGATTCTAAAAGCCGCTTAAGGAATCCGAGAAGTCTCTGGTGTTCGCCCCCATCTCCCCAGTGAGAAAGGAAGACCACCCCGAAGGACTTACATGGAGCCACACTGTTCACGCCCCTGGAGGGACGGAGGAGACTGCACCTGCAATCAACACCCAATAGCAGTCATTTAGTAATTGCGTAAAATAAGGTAAATAAACTCATAGCGGTTTCACCAGAGTATCATTATATTATAAATAATTATATATAGATGTATAAATAAAAAGACTGATGATAAAGAGGGTTATCCAGTAATAATTTGGCATTTTTTGAATAAATCAATCTTTTTATACACAACTATGATAAAGGTACTTGACTTTGCTATCTCGCTGCCAAAAAGCCCCATCGGGGAAATCCTTTTTCTTTTTGTACATTTTTCCATGTGGCCTCAGAATTCTCAAGGTGTGCCTGCGGCAAGCTCCATGAGTCGGGTCGCGGGATACCAGCGATCGCCTCACGGGGAGGAAGAATGGGAAGATGCTAATGTAAACAAGCATCTCGCCGTTGTCACTGATCTCTTCTCCCTGTCATTGGGAGCAGAGATCAGTGACCTGTCACATGTAGCCACTCCCCCCACAGTTAGAAACATGCCCCAGGACACACGTAACCTCTACACTGCCCCCTAGTGGTTAACCTCCTCACTGCTAGTGTCATTTACATAGGAATCAGTGCATTTGTATAACACTGATTGCTGTATGAATGACAATGGTCCCAAAAATGTGTCAAAAATGACCGATGTGTCCGCCATAATGTCGCCGCCATTACTATTAAAAAAACAAATTAATTAATAAAATGAATAAAAATGCCATAAAACTATCCCCTATTTTGTAAACGCTATAACTTTTGCGCAAACCAATCAATAAATGCTTATTGCGTTAATTTTTACCAAAAATATGTAGAAGAATACGTATCGGCCTAAACTGAGGAATAAAAAAACGTTTTTTTTAATATATATTTTTTGGGAATATTTATTATAGCAACATGTAAAAAATAATGCGTTTTTTTCAAAATTGTCACTTTTTTTGTTTATAGCGCAAATATAAAAACCACAGGGGTGATCAAATACCACCAAAAAAAAGCTCTATTTGTGGGATAAGGGTAGGTTAATTTTGTTTGGGAGCCACGTTGTACAACTGCGCAATTATCAGTTAAAGCGACGCAGTGCCGAATCGCAAAAAGTGCTCTGGTCAGGAAGGGGGTAAATTCTTCCAGGGCTGAAGTGGTTAAGGTAATCAGATCAGTTAAAATGTAATTATTTGGCCTTAAAGCGGGAGTCCACCGGGACTCCGCGTTTTTTTTTTTTTTTAAAAGCCAGCAGCTACAAATACTGCAGCTGCTGACTTTTAAAATAGTGACACTTACCTGTCCAGCGCGCCCGCGATGTCGGCACCCGAAGCCGATCGCTAGGTCGTCTGTCGGGTCCTGCCGCCGCCATCTTGGGTATGGGAATCAGGAAATGGAGCCTTTCGGCTTCATTTCCCGGTTCCCTACTGCGCATGCGCGAATTGCGCTGCGCAATAAGGACGCTCCCCGCTGCCTCTGGGAGCTGTGTGTTTCCCAGCAGGCAGCGGGGCACTTGCGGGAAGGGGCGGGCACTTGCGGAAAGGGGCGTAAGTTACGCCCCTTTCCGCAGAGAGCTGTCCCGGAAGTGGGTGCAGTTACCTGGATTATCCAGGTAACTGCACCCCCCTCCCCCCTGAAAGGTGCCGATTGTGGCACCGGAGGGGGGGAGGGTTCCGATGAGCGGAAGGTCCACTTTAGGGTGGACCTCCGCTTTAAAGTGTTACTCAACTCAATATATATTTTTAAAAATAAAATAACAAACATGTTATACTAAGAGCTCTTTCACACTGAGGCGATTTTTCAGGCGCTACAGTCCTAAAAATAGAGCCTGCATAGCGCCTGTAAAGAGCCTCTCCCGTCTCTCCAGTGTGAAAGCCGAGGGCTTTCACATTGGAGTGATGCGCTTGCAGGATGGTAAAAAAGTCCTGCAAGCTGTATCTTTGCAGCACTGTAGGAGTTGTATATACACCGCTCCAAACGCGCCCCTGCCCATTGAAAACAATGGGGCAGCGCCACCAAACCGCCAGTGATTTCTTTATCCTGACTGGACGTCGTATGACAGGATAACATACCGGCGTGTGCCTGTGGAGGCGTGCAGCATAGCGATCGCTGGAGAGGTATGTCAGTCTGGCACACCACATCTCCGATCGTGGTAAGGAGCTCCTTACTATGTGATCAGCTGTGACCAAATCACAACTGATCATCGCGTGAATCAGGAAGTACCGATAAATGGCTTTCCTCGGTTTGCACTGACAGGAAGAGCCGATCAGAGGTTCTCCCTGTCGGGGGGGGGGGGGGGTTCTGTGCTGATAATCAGCACATTATTTATCAGAACAGCCCCATCAGATGTACCACCAGCAATGACAACAGTGCCCATCAGCTGCCAGTTAGTGCCCCATCAGAAATGCATGTCAGTGCCCATCAAAGTGCCAATCAGTTCCCACCACAGTGCCAAACAGCGCCCATCACAGTGCCACTGCCCATCAGTAACACCTGCCAGTACCTCATCATCAGTGCTGCCCATCAGTGCCATCTATTAGTGCCCATCAGTGCCACTTATCAGTGCCCATCAGTGCTGCATATCAGTGCCGCCTATCGGTACCCATCAGTGCTGCCTATCGGTGCCCATCAATTCTACATATCAGTGCCTCCTCATCAGTGCCCATCAGTGCCAACTCATCAGTGCCCAACTGTGTCTGTCTTAATTTCAGGCTGCAAAGCAACAAAATGTGTTTATTTAAAGGGGGCGATTCTTTTCTATACCCACTGTACATAAAAAACATGTATACTCTGACATTTGAATGTGCTCTAAACATGATGAATGCCTGCAAATTCCATATACCATTTATACTATATATACTATTTAGTTAAGATCATTAGTAGGGATGAGCCGAACACCCCCTGTTCGGTTCGCATCCAGAGCATGACAACAGGCAAAAAATTTGTTTGAACGCCGTTAAAGTCTATGGGACACAAACATGAATAATCAAAAGTGCTAATTTTAAAGGCTTATATGCAAGTTATTGTCATAAAAAGTATTTGGGGACCCTGGAACATGTATCAATGTGAAAAAAGTTTTAAAAACTGCAGTTTTTTCGGGAGCAGTGATTTTAATAATGCTTAAAGTTAAACAATAAAAGTGTAATATTCCTTTAAATTTCGTACCTGGGGGGTGTCTATAGTATGCCTGTAAAGTGGCACATGTTTCCCGTATTTAGAACAGTCTGACAGGAAAATGACATTTCTAAAGAAAAAAAGTAATTTAAAACTACTCGCGGCTATAATGAATTGTCGGTCCATTAAACACATAAAAGTCATTGAAAAAAATGGCATGGGATTCCCCCACAGGGGAACCCTGAACCAAAATTTTGAAAGAAAATGCGTGGGTGTCCCCCCAAATTCCATACCAGGCCCTTCAGGTCTGGTATGGATTTTAAGGGGACCCCCATGCCAAAATAAAAAAAAATGGTGTGGGTCCCCCCAAAAACCCATCCCAGACCCTTATCCAAGTACGCAACCTGGCAGGCCACAGGAAAAGAGGGGTGACGAAAGAGTGCCCCCCTCCTGAACCGTACCAGGCCACATGCCCTCAACATGGGTAGACCGCCCAAAGCACCTTGTTCCCATGTTGATGGGGAGAAGGGCCTCATCCCCACAACCCTTTCCCGGTGGTTGTGGGGGTCTGCGGGTGGGGGGCTTATCGGAATCTGGAAGCCTCCTTTAACAAGGGGACCCCCAGATACCACCCCCTTGTGTGAATTGATAATGGGGTACCATTTCACAAAAAAAGTGTCAAAAATGTTAAAAAAATATTATAGCCCGTTTTTGAGAATTCCTTTATTAATGTCTTCTTCTTTCCCCACTTCTTCTTCCATGTTCTTCTGTTCTTCCTTCAGTTTTCTTCTTCCTCCATCGTGTTCTTCCCCCGCTTCTTCCTCCAGTATTCTCTTCTGGCATCTTCCTCTGGCTTCTTCTTTCTTGCTTCTTCCTCCGACTACCATTGAGACGATCCGCCTCAATGGTAGTCTCCCACTGTGTGACGCTTCTGTTTAGGTGACAGCTCTTATATATATATATAATGGAGGGCGAGGCCACCCGGTGACCTCGCCCCCTCTGACGCAGGGGGACTTCTCTATGGCTTTCCGTGTGGTGTTAGAGGGGGGCGGGGTCACAGGGGAAGAATCGGGGGAAGAACAAGATGGAGGAAGAAGAGGAAAACCGAAGGAAGAACCGAAGAAAATGGAAGAAGAAGACATTAATACAGGAATTGTCAAAAACCGGGCTATTGTCTTTTTTAACATTTTTGACACTTTTTTTGTGAAATGGTAGGGGTACAATGTACCCCATTACCAATTCACACAGGGGGGCAAGATCTGGGGGTCCCCTTGTTAAAGGGGGCTCCCGGATTCCGATAAACCCCCCACCTGCAGACCCCCACAACCACCGGGCAAGGGTTATGGGGATGAGGCCCTTCTCCCCATCAACATGGGGACAAGGTGATTTGGGGGGGGCTACCCCAAAGCATCCTCCCCATGTTGAGGGCATGTGGCCTGGTACGGTTCAGGAGGGGGAGGGGCTCTCTCGTCCCCCCTCTTTTCCTGCGGCATGCCAGGTTGCATGCTCGGATAAGGGTCTGGTGTCGCTTTTGAGGGGGACCCCCACGCCATTTTTTTTTACATTTTGGCGTGGGGCTCCCCTTAATATCCATACCAGACCTGAAGGGCCTTGTATGGAATTTGGGGGGACCCCCACGCATTTTTTTTTATATATTTTGGTTTGAGGTTCCCCTGTGGGGGAATCCCATGCCATTTTTTTTCAATGTCTTTTATTTGTATTGCTAGGACCGACAATTCATTAGGCCTCTTTCACACTGACGTCCCGTTCAGGCCCGCCTGTCAGTTTTTCAGGCGGACCTGAACGGGTGCTCCATAGAGGTCTATGGAGCGTCGGATGTCAGCGGTGACATGTCCGCTGACATCCGACCCGCTCCGATCCGAAAAAGTGTAACGGAGGAAAAAGCTATTTTTCCATCCGTCTGCGGATCGGATCGGGTGACGACGGGCACTGCGGTCCGTCGTCATCCGATCTCCCATAGGGGAGAGCGGCGCTGTGACAGGTCCGTCCCTGCGCAGTGTGCAGAGACGGAGCTGTCATCTCCCTGCTCAGCGGGGATCGGCGGAGTGATCCCCGCTGAGCAAACGGACATCCACGGGGCGGATCAGAACTGATCCGCCCCGTGTGAAAGGACCCTTATAGTTTTAAATGACTTTTTTTTCCCTTTTTGATTTCAGACTGTTCTAAATACGGGAAACATGTGCCACTTTACAGGCATACTATAGACACCCCCCAGGTAAGAAATTTAAAGGAATATTACACTTTTATGGTTTCACTTTAAGCATTATTAAAATCACTGCTCCCGAAAAAACTGCAGATTTTAAAACTTTTTTTTTCATTGATACATGTCCCCTGGGGCAGGACACGGGTCCCCAAACACTTTTTATGACAATGACTTGCATATTAACCTTTAAAATTTGCACTTTTGATTTCTCCCATAGACTTTTAAACGGTGTTCCGCCGCTTTTGTAATTTGCCGCAAACACCCAGAATTGTTTGCTATTCGCGAACAGGCGAACAGCCAGTGTTCGAGTCGAACTCATGTTTGACCCGAACATAAAGCCCATCCCTAATCATTAGGCATGTTTAACCTTTTATAAGTGCACCAACTTGTCCTGTGAGTGCTTTTTAGAAGGTGTGCGGGGGCTTTTAAGTCCATTGATTGGAGACTATTAAGCATGTTTACCTTTTATGATGAATGATGCAATTTGTCTGCTAAGTTTTCTTATCAGAAGGTAAGAGAATGCAGAGCAACAGAGAAAAAGCAAATACATAACATATAAGGAAATTTCTGTCACGTATTGTGTGTCAGGGTTACCAACCCTCCAACAACTTTCTTTCCAAAAATTCAAGAAATATTTGACAGACCACATTTTCTACTGACAGCCTCAAATTTGACAGAAGCTCTCATTATAAGATAAGAAAACCAACATTTTAACACTATATACAATCTGTAACCATTGACATTAGCCACAACCAGCAACCTACCTGACTCTACAAATAAAAAGTCAAACAGTGTGACAAAGCAAGACTAGAATAATGAAAGGCCTATAGCATCCCTGGATACAGCAGGAAAACAAGTTCTGTGGCATGTACAGAGCGCCAGGATAAACAATGGGCTTAAACAGATTTTGACAACCGGTGAGAGGGGCTTTTACCGAAGATTAATCTGTGCCTAGTCATTGTATACATTGCACATACAGGGCTTAGCATAAATGAGGACACCACTTTTAAAAAGTATGAGTTCAATCAATACTCAATCTCAATGAACACAAGAACAATTTCCCAAATTTCGACAAAACTGAGTTTTATAGAACATTTGTTTAGCTCATTACATGAAAGTAAAGTTAATAATATAATTTAGATTACAAAATATTCCTTTTTACTCACATTAGTTGATGCAAAAGTAAATACACCCCACAACAAAAATGACTACATCTAGTATTTTGTATGATCTCCATGATTTTTAAGGACCGCACTGAGTCTTCTAAGCATGGAATTAACAAGTTGCCGATATATTGCAACGTCTATCTTTTTCCATCCTTCAAGAATGATCTCTTTTAGAGCCGGGATGCTGGATGGAGAGCCATGCTGAACTTATCTCTTCAGAATTCCCCATAGGTGTTGGATTGGGTTCAGATCAGGAGACATACCGTATTTGCCGGCGTATAAGACGACTGGGCGTATAAGACGACCCCCTATTTTTTAAGTGAAAACATAGGTTTTGGGCAATACTCGCGGTATAAGACTACCCCCCTTCTGAGGCAACACCATTTTAAAAAAACATTAGAACGATTAAAAAAAACAAAGCAAGAATGCCAACTACTCATCCGCCATGCTGTGTTATGTCATAAAGTAAATCAAACAATAATAACACAAATAGAGATCTATTGAATGCCACAACTCTGGAAAGTAGAATTTTTCACTAACCAAACCTATACCACTTTTGGGTTACATTCTATGGGAATTGTCCACCAAAATGCATTTAATAACCCCCCTGTCATATGTCCCAGATTTACCTGTCCCTCTTGGGTGCCTGGGACCTCAAAGGCAAATAGCAGGATGTATAGTAGTAGGAGATCAGTGAATGGATTTACCCAGGGAAGTATGGTGAGCAGTGTATTATTTTAATGAATACAACGCCTGCTTGGATTGGCAGAGGCTGTACCAACATCAGCCCTTGCCTCTCTCTCTGAAAGCCAATCCGAGCAGGCTACTCTATGTAGCCTGCTCGGATGGGCAGAGGCTGTTACTCACATCCAAGCAGGCTCTGTATTCATTAATAGAATACATCGCTCGCCGGGATTGAATGAATGAATGAATGAAATATTTGTATAGCGCACAATGCGAACTGAATCGCCTCTAGGCGCTGTGGCGAGCTTGATCATCTGCTAAAAGAGGAAGGTCTTGAGTTTTTTCCTAAAAGCCAGGCTCAACGGCGTATACTGTTTGTAGCTGAAGCCACATACAGTATTAGCAGACATTTGGGGGCTGACATCCATCGGGCAGCATTGTATACCTGTATACCCGCGTATAAGACGACCCACGATTTTTGGGCATTTTTTTTAAGTGTAAAAGGTAGTCTTATACGCCAGCAAATACAGTACTTGGCCACTGAATCATTTTCACACTGTTCTTCTTCTGGGCTTAGATGTTTGTTTTGGATCATTGTGCTGGAAAAGTGCACGACGACCAAGATGAGCAGGGGTTACAGTGGTGGGACAGATGAGCAGCTTCACTGTGCCCATCTGCAGCCTCACTGTACCCATCTGCAGCCTCACTGGGCCCATCTGCAGCCGTACCTTTGATAACTAAAACAGTGGATGACTCCCGCTGTGTTCTGCAGTCTGTCCGGTGGTCATCCATTGTAACAAAGCCCCACCTCCTCCTCGTCCGTGATAGACGGAACACTGATACAGTTTCCCAGCATTGTATCAGTGTCCCAGCATTGTATCTACTTCTTTAGCTAACTGCAGTGAACTTGCATGGCAATTTTCTTCAACCTTTCTCATCAGAAGACGCTCCTGTCGAGGCGGTAACTTCCGTGGACGGTCTGGACGTCTCTGTGAGATGGTTGCAGTTCCACCATTGTTAATTTTTTGTATCACTTTTGCTACAGTCTGGTGACTGGTACGTAAAGCTTTGCTGATCTTTTTGTTGCCTTCACCTTTTTTTGTGTAAAGAAATTTTCTCAGGCCTTGTGACATTTCTCTTCCATGTGGTGCCATTACTGACAGCATGAAATTGGTAGGGGTTTTCTTTTATAATCATGAATAACGAAATTCACCTGTAGTTGAATTCTTGTTAATTGATATTTTGTTGTCTTAAATTTAGCTTTGCTCCTAAAGCCTGGTATACACAATCAGATTGTTGGCCAACAAAGCATCAGACTTTTGTCTGAAGGGCGTGTGCCAGGAACTTGTCTTGCATACAAATGGTACACGATTGTCGGCCAACAAAAACGAACGTAGTGATGCACTACGAGGAATTTCAGCTCTTGAGTGCCACCCTTTGGGCACCTTCTGCTAATGTCGTGTTTGGTGAGCATTGATTCTAAACATGCGTGTCTTACTTAAAATTTTTGTGTGATGGACTTGTGTACAGATGATAGGAAAATCTGACAACAGACCGTTGTCCGCCAAAAATTTACTAGCCTGCCACCCAACATTTGTTGGCAGAAAGTTGGATGAAAATTGTATGATAGAGCGTACTAACGGTTGGTTTTTCGGCCAACAGTCTGTCATCATACAATTCCCTGCCGAAAATTCGATCGTGTGTACGAGGCTTAAGACTTTCATTGACTGCAGAAAGAATATGGAAAGATCAATTCCTCCATATGCAGCTGTCCCGCCGCTCCTCCTATCCAGGCACACAGGAGGGCGGCACGGACGGGCACTCATGTTCTCTCTGGGTGGTCGGCCAGGCTGCAGCAGTCGCTGGGATGGGATCCATCCACCGGAGCTCCTCCTATCCAACTCTTTTACTGGCCGTGCTCCCTGGTTCCTCCCAGTTCTCCCTGCATACCCCCTCTGCTCCCTGGCTCCCCCCAGTGCTCTCTGGTGCCTGTGCTCCCTGGCTGGCTTCCCCACTGTGCTGTCCAGTCCACCCCCACTGCTCCCGAGCTCCCCCATGCTCTGTCCCCACTGTGCTGTCTAGTCCCCCTCCCCCACTGCCCTCCAGCTCCCCCCAGTGCTCTCTGGTCCCATCTTTGCTCCCTGGCTTCCCCCATGCTCTCCCCCCCACTGTGCTGTCCAGTCACCCCCCTTACTACTTTCCACCTCCCCCCAGTGCTCTGAGCTTCCTAGCTCCCCCCACACTGATATCCCCCCCCCACAGTGATCTCTGGTCCTCCCTGTCTCTCTCCATACATTCCTCACCAGTGCTCTCTGAGCCCTTTTGCTCCCTGGCTCCCCCCAACAGTGCTCTCCAGCCCCCCCCAGAGCGCTCCCTGCTCCCCCGTGCTCCCTAAACCCTCCCAGTTCTACCTGCACCCCCAGTGCTCTCTGCTCCCTGTGCTGTCCAGTTCCCCCTAGTACTATCTGCCCCCCGTGCTCCCTGGCTCCCACTGTGCTATCAACTTCCCCCGTGCTCTCCAGTTCCCCCACAGTGCTCTCCAGCCCCCACAGTGCTGACAGGAATGGAGCTAGAGATCCCTCTCCCCCTTCCTCTCTCTCCTCCCCCTCCCCCTCTCTCCCTAACCATGTCTCTCTCCCCCTCCCTCTCCCCCTCTCTCCCTCCCTCTCCTCCCCCTTCCCCTCTCTTCTCCCTCTCTCTCCTTCCCCTCCCCCTCTCTCCTCCCCTCCCTCTCCCCCTTCTCTCTCTCTCCCCCTCCCTCTCTCTCTCCCGCCCTCTCCTCTCCTTCCTCCTTCTCTCTTCTCCCTCCCTCTCCTCCCCCTCCCTCTCTCTCCTCCCCCTCCCCTTCCCTCTCCTCCCCCTCCTCCCTCCTCCCCCTCCCTTTCCTCTCCTCCCTCCTACCCCTCTTTCTCCCCCTCCCTCTCTCTCCTTCCCTCTCCTCCCCACCCCCTCCCCTCTCCCCCTCCTTCCCTCTCTTTCTCCCCCTCCCTCTCTCTCCTCCCCTCTCCCTCTCTTTCTCCCCCTCCCCCTCCCTCTCTCCCCTCCCTCCCTTCCCCTCACTCTCTCTCCCTCCCTCTCTCTTTCTCTGCGCTGGGATCCCCCCACTCTCCTTCCTCTGTGGACGTGGAATGATTCAGTGACACCCTCTTCCCATTCTTCCAAGGCACAGGGGAAATTCCTAGAGGGGTTGTCACCTTGCTGGGTCCCAGATGTTGTATTGGCTGCATATGTCTGATGGGTGAGGAGGGTGCCCTGGAAGTGGTGCTGATCGCCTGTGTGCTAGATCCACGCATCTTTCTGCAGCCATTTTTACTTGCTTGAATTTTTTTTAATCCATTATGGGCGTGAGTGGGGCCTCCTGTCTAAATTTTGCCTAAGGCCTCACAAAGCCTAGAGCTGTCTCTGATAACCATACACTAGGATTGCCATCCCATCCCTTTAAACCCGAACACATATTAATTACACAGGTTCTGTGGCCGATTAAGGCAGTAATTAAATTCACTTGGTGCCTTATCTGCATTAAATTAGCCTCAGAACCTGCGTAATTCATATGTGTTTGGGTTTAAAGGGATGAGGTGACAACCCTACTGTATGCTCACGGAGGGCCATGCTTACCCACACTGGGATACACAGGCGTTCCAATGCAATGGCTGCACAGACACAGTCACTGCTTCCAATTAGCTCTGAACACATCCTGAATACAATACGGAGTGCAGCAGTCAGGACGATACCCCCTGTTAACATCAGATTTTGCCCTTACCTCATGAAACCCCATCAGAGTCCCCAGAGTAACCCCCTTACATCAGGGTTCCCAGAATCACGCCCCCTACATCAGGATCCCTAGAAACCCCCCCACCCTACATAAGGCTCCCCAGAGTTTCCCTAGCTACATTACCATCCAAAGAGCCCTTCCTCTTTACATCAGTGTCCGAAGAAACCCTTCTTATATCAGTATCCCCAGAGTCCCCCACTTACATCAGGGTCCGCAAAGCCCCCCCCCCACCCTACATAAAGGTCCACAGGTCCACATACAAGGTGTTCATGTTATATTATACAGTCTTCCTACAGTCTAGGTATAAAATAATGTAGCATATCCCTGCAGGAGTCGCTGGTTATGATCAGTGGCTGTCGGTCGCTCGGTGGTAACCCCCCCTACCCTGGCACTTACCCCATTGGTTGCAGGCTGGCAGGCTCCTAGAGGTGTCAGGCAATGGCCAGGTTGTGGGCTCCTATGTGCGGATTGCCGGCTCTTACGGGCGGTGGGTTGCGGTCTCCTATGGGTGGGGGGCAGCGGCTGGGTTGCGGACTCCTATGGGTGGGTTGCGGGCTCCTCCAAGCGGCAGGTTGTGGGCCTCAATGGGCGGCGGGCAGCAGCTCCTGTGTCCTCTCTGCATCACGGCGGCTTCTGCCACGAGGCTCCTCCCTCCTCCTCCTAGGCGTCCAATAGGATCCCCTGTCCTTTCAGCCAATCGGGTGACTGGTGTCAAAACCCGCTTTCTGATTTGCCAGGAGGAGGATCAGTGTTGCAACAGCGAATATTGATTCACTGTTGTAACACATCTGAGTGGGCGTGGAGCGCACTCTCTGCAACCCGAGCCCACCCTATATTGAAGCCTACTAGAGCTTTACTCTAATCGGTGCTTAAAAAAAACAGCCCCTCTGCATTAGAATCCATGAAAGGAGCTGGATGCATGGATAGGGGTGGTGGCGATGGATGGGGGGGGCGGCACCCGTGCGCCCTTAATGAATGGGCCGCCCCTGGTTATGACTGTCCTTTTCTCCAGCACACACAGCATTTCCTTCTTCTCAATGGCTCAATAACAGTCTAGGAAATGTCTTTTTATGCCTTTATTGCTGTAAATTTGGATGAGGTGAGGAGATGCAAGGGATACCCCAAAAAAAAAAAAAAACTGAATTAACTGAGGATGCATCTCTTCTCACTGTTCTGGCGGAGAGGTCGCACAAGGTTCACCACTGGCTGGTAAAAGCCTAGGACTTGCTTTTGTAGACTGAGAACTGCACACAGTCACTACAGCACATAATGTAGGTCAGTACTCCCAATGCCACAGGATCATCAGTTTCCTCCGTCTGATATCCACTGAACATTTTTCAGTGAGGTAATACCAGACTCACAATACCACAGAACAGTTGGACACTCTTCCCCCCAGCTTCCCCCAGATATTCTCCCGTGAGACAAACAAAACCAAAGAAAATTCCCAGCTCAACTTACCGACCAGCCTGCAACCAACCAAATTGTTCTATCTTCAGTATGCGTTAAAAACAGGGGTTTGGTTTGCACACTTTAGGGCACAGGGCGCCCCAGTATTATGTGCAGTCCTAACGCTAAATTTTGAAAGCCTCCATAGTAAAAGCACATGCATTATAATGGATAGGCAGAGGGCAGGAAAGCCTGGCATGAGCCTTCCCCTCCTTAAAGCATTCACCCTGCATGTAGCACAGTGGGGGCAGTGTACATGGGATCAGCAGGGCAGAGGATAGGGTTGGCAATTTGTAGGGCAGTGTACAGAGGTCACAGGGGTTAGCAGGATAGAGGACAGGGGGTCAGTAGGTGAGGATACAGGGGTCAGTAGGACGGAGAACAGGGAGTCAGCAGGGCAGAGGACAGGGCTAAGCAGAACAGAGGACAGGGGTCAGTAGGGCAGTATACAGGGGTCAGCAGGACGGAGGACAGGAGGTCAGTAGGCCAGGGTACAGGGGTCAGCAGGACTGAGGACAGGGAATCAGCAGGGCAGTGTAGAGGGGTCAGCAGGATGGAGGACAGGGGGTTAGTAGGACAGTGTACAGGGGTCAGCAGGATGGAGGGCAGGGTCAGCAGGGCAATGTACAAGGGTCAGCAGGACAGAGGACAGGGGGTCAGTAGGGAAGTGTACAGGGTTAAGCAAGACGGAGGACAGGGGGCCATTAGGGCAGGGTACAGGGGTCAGTAGGGAAGGATACAGAGATCAGCAGGGTGGAAGACAGGGGGTCAGCAGGGTGGAAGACAGGGTGTCAGTAGGGCAGGGTACAGGGGTCAGCAGGATGGAGGACAGGGAGTCAGTAGGACAGGGTACATGGGTCAGCAAGATAGAAGGAAAGCGGTCAGTAGGGCAGGTTACAGGGGTCAGGAGGATGGAGGACAGGGGGATCAGAAGGGCAGGGTAGAGGGATCAGTGGGACAGAATACAGGGGATCAGTAGTGCAGTGTACAGGGGTCAGCAGGATGGAAGACACTGGGTTAGTAGGGCATAGTATAGGAGTCAGCAGGATGAAAGACAGGGAGTCATTAGGACAGTGTACTGTGGTTGGCAGGACTGAAGACGGGGATCAGTAGGGTAGGGTACAGGGGTCATCAGGACGGAGGTCAGGGGATCAGTAGGGCAGGGCACAGGGGTCAGCAGGACGTAAAACAGAGGGTCAGTATGGCAGAGTACAGGGGCAAAATCCCCCCATTCCTCCTCTTAACCAAAATCTCCTCACCCCCTCCTAGCACAAATCCTTCCTTTCCCCATCCTAGCAAATATCCCCCCATTCCTCCTCCTTGCTACCCCCCAATTAACATTCCCTGCACAAATAGACCCCACCCCCCCTCCTCCACAAACCTCTCATCCCATCTCAAGTACAACTTATTCTTACCACCTCCCTTCTACCCACCGTAGTCTCAGTACAATTTCCCCACCTGTCATTTACATCCCCTCCAAACTTACAGGGGGGAAATGACTGCGGGGGGGGGGGGGGGGCTGCGGGCTGTGCTCTCCCCCTCCGGTCATACCAGTGCTCCTCTATAGAGCACATGACACCGGATCCATAGATCAGACTGTACATGGTATAGTTACTTCCCCCCCATCCACATTTCCTGCTGCCAGAAGATAGGCAGTCTTTGGAGGACATTATTATTATTATTATTATACAGGATGTATATAGTGCCAACAGGTTAAGGGGCGGTAATCATAGAGTTTACAATCTGATATATGGATCTTGTGTGAAATGCCATATGGAGGGTCACTGGAATGACAAGAGGGGGAGAGTACAGCACAACTGCTTTCACTTCTCAATGGACTCTTCAGTTCCCTACTCTAGGTTGCCTTCCCCTTGTCCAGAGTGTGGGGATGTGGAGAAGAGCTCAGTGACCCCCCCCCACCCCCAGATCCAGCCATGATTCCTTCCTGCCTCCCCTTCCTGTCTGTGTGCAGGAAAGCCACACAACTGAGGAGAAGGTGAGTTCAGCCACCTTGCAGTGCACTATGTATGTGTGAGGCAGCCGGCATCTCTCACTACCAGCTGCCTCTCAGATATACATAGAAATGCTTGTGGCATGCGCGACTTCAGACACCCCGCACAAGCCGTGGGCAGGCGTTACTGGTGCCCTCACCAGTGCTTGCTGCTGAGCAAGCAACTGGAGCCAAGTGCCGAAACTTGTTTTGGCACTACGCTTCACCCTGGGTCAAAGACTTTATTCGCCAGGAAGCCGGGACTTACATCAAATCCCGGGACAGTCCCAACGGGGCGGTTGGGAGGCATGCACATATATAGTCAGGCTCGTCAAATCTTATGATCCCACCCATCACAGGATAACCATCAGTCGCCTGAATAATGAAAACCATGTTCATCAGATCTGCTAAATCTGACAATATCACCATTTACAGGATAACCAATATACACTTGTAATAGCTTCAGGAGGACTGAAATTGAATTATGTGCACCAGATAGTGAACAATTGTAAAGCCATTTGCCAATTCAAACGTGCATGGGTCTAGTTTCCACCCAAATAAAATCACTCAGGTTCAGAGATTATAAGATATTTAATCCTACTTCTGCTATTTTTCCAATGTTGTAGGGAACATAGGTACAGTGGCAGCCCAACCAGCCCTCCCCATTCATGCATGGATTCCAGTGGGGAATTTTTCGTTTTGAAGCATGTGATTAGAGCCAGAGGCTCTAATAGGCTTCAAAAAAAGAGTGGGCTCGGGGGTAGTGGGGGTGGGGGGGGGGGGGTAGAGCACTGCGCCTTAAGCCCACCCAGTGGTGTGATAGTAGCAAATGAATATTCGCTATTGTCACACTGATTTTGCCTCCTGGCCAATCAGGAAGCGTGTCTTGAGACCCGTTTCTCAATTGGCCTAAAGGAGAAGCTACCCTATTGGCTGAGGGAGGAAGAGGGGAGAAAATCAAGATGCGGACACTGCCGAGATGCTGAGGAGGAGACGCAGGGGAAGCTGGCCATCGATCGCCTGGAGGGAAGCGTTGCAGGTGAATGACCACTCAGGGTGTAATTAGGGTTACCACCTCATCCCTTTAAAGCCAAACACATATGAATAATACAGGTTCTGGGGCTAATTTAATGCAGATAAGGCACTAAGTGAGTTTAATTACCACCTTAGTCAGCTACAGTGTAATTAATATGTGTTCGGGTTTAACACTTTTATGACTAAGCCTATTTTTGACATTTGGTGTTTACAAGTTAAAATCTGTATTTTTTGCTAGAAAATAACTTAAAACCCCCCAAACATTATATATATATATATATATATATATATGTATATATATATATATATATTTTAGCAGAGAATCTAGAGAATAAAATGGCGATTGTTGCAATATTTTATGTCACACGGTATTTGTGCAGCGGTGTTTTAAGCTCAACTTTTTGGGAAAAGGGACACTTTCATGAATTTTAAAAAAATGAAACAGTAACATTAGCCCAATTTTTTTGTATAATGTGAAAGATGATGTTACGCCGAGTAAATAGATACCAAACATGTCACACTTTATAATTGCACACGCTCGTGGAATGACAACAAACTACGGTACCTAAAAATCTCCATAGGCAACACTTTTTTTTATGGTTACCAGGTTAGAGTTACAGAGGAGGTCTAGTACTAGAATTGTTGCTCTTGCTCTGACGATCGCGGCGATACCACACATGTGTGATTTGAACACCGTTTACATATGCGGGCGCGACTTCCGCATGCGTTTTCTTTGCTGCGCTCGCTCGCGGCGACGGGGGCGCTTTAAAAAAAATTCTTAATTATTTTAATATTAATTAATTTTATATATATATATATATATATATATATATATATATATATATATATATATATATATATATATAAAGATCACTTTTATTGCTGTCAAAAGGAATGCACTTCAAAGTATTCAGATCGCCGTTTTTTGGCGATTCTGAATATTGTATATTTTTTGTATATTTTTGGTATATTTTTTTTAATTTTTTTAAAACCGGCGCCATTGGCAGTCGAGTAAAAGGGAAGTGACATCATGATGTCGCTTCCGTGTTTACAATCAGGAGACTGGAATAAAGCCACTTACGGCTTCATTCCAGTCTGTCCCTAGCCGCCGGAGGCATTGGATTGTTGATCGGGGCTCCCGGTAGAACAGGAGGCCTGGTAAGAGTGGCGGGAGGGGGGTGTCCACTCCTGCGGTATAACAGCCGAGCAGCTTTTAGCCCACCGGTTGTTATCGCTGGAAAGCTGATCGCCGGCTCTAAAAAGAACAGTACCGGGGTCGTGCCTGCAGCTGCGGGCATCATCCCGGTATAACCCCCAAAAGCAGAGTACGCACATCTGCGTACGCTCGGCGGCAAGGGGTTAAAGGGATGAGATGCCAACTCTAGGTGTAATGTTTAACTGCAAAAAACAAAATTGCTTCCTCATATGACGCTCTCAGTGTATGTCTAAAAGTAACAGGCTTATTAATAATTTACATTCAGTCTTGGGTTGCACAATGGATTATTCAGTATATACCATACATGAAGGTGTTGCAATGCTCAGATCAATGAGTGTGTGTTGGATCATACAGTCATTATTTGTAGGTCCGACCCCTGAACAGACCTACAGTAATGTGGGCACTTGCATAGTCTTCTTCACCCAAGAGTAAGGGATAAGGCACCCAATGACAGGCAATGATCGGAGTTGATGACACTCATTCAGTCTATTTGGGCTACCTCCCTCAATGTCAGAGATTCAGACATTTTCTTCAAGCCTGACCAGAGATATATCCATCGGCCGTGAGATTATTGAGTATGCTTACCTCAATCTTGAACATCTAGCTGGTGAGTGCAAAATGTATTGTTGGGGCACCATAAGGGATTTTGCTTGGTATGCCGTGTCTTGAATGTCAATAGAACAAGCATTTTGGCACATTATAAAGCCCAAGGCTCTGCCATACACTTACGGTATTGTTTTCCAATTGAGTTGATTGTGGGTAATGATCTTTGTCCACTGGCGAGAGACACTTGGATGAACAATGATTTGAGTCACGCCGACATTAAGAGTGGCACTTCTGAAATTGCAAAGGTACAGTATATGGCAATTTTGCTTGAAACCATTAGTCAAGACCCATTGGGTCATGGATACAACTGGGTTGGACCACTTATTTATGTCCAAGTGCTAAATCAGTGGATCACCTGCAAGTAATAAGGATTTTGAATGACAGTACAGAAGTATGAGGAGCTATAAGATTTTATTTCCTTTGGTTTTGCTAATGCTTACCGTAATAGAATAGAGCATCCACAATTAGTGCCAGATTTAGACCTTGGAGGAGCCCAGGGCACTTCAGGGGCCCTTCATACCCAGAGTTGGTTTACATTCTCAATGAAGAGTCACACATTTAAAAAAAATCATGAACGTCATTCTGAGGTCATGCCTACGCACACACAGTCATATAATCTTTTTAAAAAACTATACAACAAACCAGAAAAATAAAACATTTTACAGATTATGACTGGCAAAATATTACTTTGCAAGATACATTTATTAAAAGAAAGTAATTTTTTATTATTATACACAATTTTTTCAAAAGTATTGGGACACCTGCCTTTACACACACATGAAATTTAATGGCATCCCAGTCTTATGCCCCGTCCAATGATCGGACATTCCGACAACAAAATCGATTTTTTTTCTGACGGATGTTCGCTCAAACTTGTCTTGCATACACACGGTCACACAAAGTTGTTCGGAAATTGAGAACACGGTGACATAAAACACGTACAACGAGACGAGAAATATGAAGTTCAATAGCCAGTGCGGCTCTTCTGCTTGATTCCAAGCATGTGTGGAACTTTGTGCGTACGAATTGTGTACACCCGATCGGAATTTCCAACAACGGATTTTGTTGTTGGAAAGTTTGAGAACTAGACCTCAAATTGTGTGCGACGGAAATTCCGATGGAAAATGTCCGATGGAGCCTACACGCGGTCGGAATTTCCGACAAAAAGCTCCCATCGAACATTTTCCATCTGAAAATCTGACCGTGTGTACGGGACATTAGTCCGTAGGGTTCAATATTGAGTTGGCCCACCCTTTGCTGCTATAACAGCCTCAACTCTTCTGGGAAGGTTGTCCACAAGGTTTAGGAGTGTGTCTATAGAATAAAATAGTGTTAGTTCCAATTTTTTTATACCACACGATACTACTGCAAATGTTTTGGGGCAAACGCAGTAAATTACCCAAAAGATAGGCAAAATATAAAAAACAAGGTTGCACCGAGTAAATAGATACCCAACATGCCAAGCCATAAATTTGTGTGCACCCATGATGGAGGACTTTTTTTAGTATCCTATATTTTCTATAGGCGATGCTTCAAAAGCCCCCTATAAATATCAATTTAGTGTTACGGAGGAGGTCCGGTGCTAGAATTATTGCTCTCACGCCGACGTTCGTGGTGATATGTAACCAGGGGCGGTCTGTCTATTAAAGGTGATAAGGCACCCAATGACAGTTAATGGATAGGTTCATAGTATAGCATGAATCTATCCACGGTCGCCGCAGCTACCCACTATGTATGCGTCCAGCCCCTTTCAGGACACTGGGCGCATTAATTCCAGTGGCGGGGTGTTTTTTTTAGAAGAACCTGATTAGAGCCATAGGCTCGAATAGGCTTCAAAATAGGGTGGATACTGAGTGCAGAGCATTGCACTCGGAGCCCGCCCAGGTGTGTTAGAAAAGCAAATTAATATTTGCTTTTCTAATACTGAATCGCCTCTCCTCCAGTCAGGAAGTGCGGGCTGATAACCATTTCCCGATTACCTGAAAGGTCAGGCGATCCTATTGGATGCCTAGGAAGAGGAGGAGGGAGATGCACAGAGGAAGGTGCCGTGATCCCCACCACAGGAGGCGCAAGAAAGCCGCTGGTCACGCTGCCTGCCACTGACCGACTGAGCAGGGAGTAGCTGTTTGCCGCCCCCCCAACAGAAAAAAATACCAGCTGCCACTGTATATAACATGTGCATCACAACTGTTTTCACGCTTAGGCACCCCAACGCATTCCTTAACTTTCATATGTGTGTATATGTGGAGGTGGTTGGCTTCAACATTTTTTTGGGGGGGAAAATGCCCCTTACATTGGTGGCTAGTGGGAAAATTGCCCCTTACATTGGTGGCAAGTGAAAAAAATGCCCCTTACATTGGTGGTCAGTGAAAAAATGCCCCTTACATTGGTGGTCACTGAGAAAAATCCCCTTTACATTGGTGGCCATTGGGAAAAATGCCCCTTACGTTGGTGGCCAGTGAAAAAATGCCCCATACATTGGTGGCCGGTGGGAAAAATGTCCCTTACATTGGTGGCTGGTGGGAAAAATGTCCCTTACATTGGTGGCCAGTGGTAAAAATGCTCTTAACTTTGGTGTATATATAACAAAGTGCAGCGCTAATGTGATATTGGTGGAATAAACCACAACAAAATGAAAAATATACTCAATGCAGTGACCTCATAAGTATATAGATATAAAAAAATTATATCTATGCTCAGTAATAAAACGATCACACAATCTCCATGTAGTTACACAGACAGCGAAAAACTGACTTGGATTGATGAAAAATAATACTGTGAAACAAAAGTGGAATAAATACATGTTCATAAGTAAATATCTAAGTTAAAGAGGAAGTAAACCCTGATGAGTTTACTTCCTCTTTTTTTCCCTGCAAAGGTAAAGCATAATGGACTACTATGCATCGCATAGTAGCCCATTATGTGTCACTTACCTGACACAGGAGCCAGCGAAGTCGCCGCTGTCCCCTGTAGTCCGCCGAATCCATCTTGCTTGTGGCGTCTCGCAGCTCCGCCGAATGACAGCGGCGAAGCCGCGATGACGTCACTCCCGCGCATGCGCACGGGAGTCGACAAATGCGGCAGCTCCATTCTTGGAACTGCCGCGTTTAGTGCGCCTGCGCGCCGGTGTCTACGGCGCATGCGCCGTAGACAGCGGTGCCCGTTTTCGGGCAAATATCTCCTAAACCATATAGGTTTAGGAGATATTTCTTGGACCTACAGGTAAGCCTTAATCTAGGCTTACCTGTAGGTCAAAGTGGTTTGTAAGGGTTTACTTCCTCTTTAATGAACAAACAATCATAGTGACATAGTGATTTTAAATTAATACTTGGTGCAGACAATTTGGCAGTAGATAATCTGCCACTGATTAATAAAAGGCTTATCAGAAAAGTTGAACCCAATTAGCCGATAAATGGTTCCTTGGGTGTATTACACCACAACCCTTATTGACTCATTACTGACTCATCACACCTATTTGGGTTCAACTTTTTTTTTTTTGTATTTTTTTGTGTCTGTATTTATCGGTGGCGGATTATCTACTAGCAAATTGTCTGCATCAAGTATTAATTTCAAGTCACTATGTCACTATGATTGTTTGTTCATGAACGTTGATATTTACTTATGAACATATAATTTTTCACCATTTTTATTTTTGTTTCACATTATTATTTTTCACCAATCCAAGTCAGTTTTTCACAACTGTCTATGTAACTACATGGAGATTGTGTGATCGTTTTATTACTGAGCATGGATATAATTTTTTTATATATACATGCACTATATGAGGTCACTGCTTTGAGTATATTTTTCATTTTGTTGTGTGCTGTGGTTTATTCCACCGATATCAAATTAGCTTTGTTTTATATATATATATATATATATATATATATATATATGTTTTCTTCACTTTGCTAATTAATCTCTTGCTGTGCTGGCTGCTATTTTTCTATTTAAAGAGACAGCGCGGCTTACTTGTTTTATAAATTCTACGCGGTTTAGGAGATATTTGCAAAATACAGGCACCGCCGTCTACGGCGCAGGCGCACTGAGCACACCGGTGCTAATGGCGATCATGCCGTTAGCAGCGGGTCCCACGCGCATGTGCGGTAGTGACGTAATCGCGGCTCTGTCCAATCACAGCACCGGAGCTGCAGTACCCAGAAGGAAGATGGACGCTGCGTGGAAGAGGGGACAGTGGTGAGTGACATCGCTGGCCCCTGTGTCATGTAAGTGACACATAATTGACTACTATGCTATGCATAGTAGCCCATTATGCTTGACCTTGTAGGACTTAGGCCCAGTAACCTAATGCCTACTACCCCATGCCCACATACCACCCTCCAAAACCCCTCTTTACAAAAGACCCAACTAGGCTTTGGAGTAAATGGCCATCCGGCCTTATTTTATTAACAAATATAAACTTTAGTAAATAACATAAATTAACATTACCAACACTTCAACTTTTAAACTGGTTCCTGGTTGGGTGGGGGAAACGCCCACCCACTGGTCACTGCTACCACCTATTTTAACTTCAACCTTATGCCTCCAGTCGGAATCCCCTGACTCGGAGGCGTTATCAAACCTAGCAGTGACCTACCCCTTTTAACCCTTCCAGGTACCCCCTGTACCTGGAAGTACCATAAACCACTCCCATCACATGGATGGGTACAGCATGTTTTTACACATGTACTTCTCCGATCTCCTCTCCCAGCAACCCAAAGAGCTGCCTTACCACACAACTTCCCTTGTCCTAAACCCTACTTCAGGGCGGGTGGGTGGGAAACGCTTCCTCCTCCGCTCTGTGACTGCACTTCACTTCCCCTAACCATCTCACTTCCTTAGCCCAGGCACCGCCCCCCGTTCCTCCCCTTTCCCTTTCTTAAAGTGTCCCAACCGTTTAAAGCGGCAACTGTGCAGTCCAGCACAGTCATGCCGTCCCTGCGCCTATTTCTTCTGGCATTTTGCTCCGGGACTCTCTTGACCTTGTAGGACTTAGGCCCAGTAACCTAATGCCTACTACCCCATGCCCACATACCACCCTCCAAAACCCCTCTTTACAAAAGACCCAACTAGGCTTTGGAGTAAATGGCCATCCGGCCTTATTTTATTAACAAATATAAACTTTAGTAAATAACATAAATTAACATTACCAACACTTCAACTTTTAAACTGGTTCCTGGTTGGGTGGGGGAAACGCCCACCCACTGGTCACTGCTACCACCTATTTTAACTTCAACCTTATGCCTCCAGTCGGAATCCCCTGACTCGGAGGCGTTATCAAACCTAGCAGTGACCTACCCCTTTTAACCCTTCCAGGTACCCCCTGTACCTGGAAGTACCATAAACCACTCCCATCACATGGATGGGTACAGCATGTTTTTACACATGTACTTCTCCGATCTCCTCTCCCAGCAACCCAAAGAGCTGCCACAGCCCGCAAGGGGTAAACCCTTACCCTTGCGAGCACCTCCAAACCCTCAGGCCCCACTGGATCCCATCTTGCATCCCAGGGCCCACAAATCCGTACCAACCTCAGTCAAATGCACCCCATCACTCCCGAGATACCTCCAAGTGTCCACCTCCAATTCCCTGTGTCGAACCGCCAAACATCCATTCCAAACAAAAACCTGCTAACTTCTTTATTTACTTTTACCGAGCCGTGTCAACCTTTTTGTCCGACCATGCCCATCTCCAGGACCTCTAACCTACCATGTCCGACCATATCACCACCATTTGAGGATAAGCAGCTTGTTATCCTCAATAGGTCATCCTTTCCGTCCCAAATCAAATCCCGCATGGATCTTGCTCCCATGTCATTCCCCCCCAACATGTAACACCAAAACATAGGGAGGGCGGTCTGGTCTAGAGAACCTAAAAAAAAAAAAACTTCCCCCAGCACCCTATTCCCCCGCATCCCCAGTACCCCGATTCACCAGACTAGAGCCTCCTGCCCGGGGGTATCATCAATTACCTGCCGTTCGGCCGAACGACCGACCTCTTGGCCCCCCAGTTCACATACGAGTGGCCAAGTCTCCACACCAATCCGACTTCCCGACCTGTAAAAAAGATTAACAGCACAAACACATACGTTAAGGCAACACATAAACATATCAACAAATTTACAACAAACTCCCCTCGTGCAACCCTTACAACATGTGTGGGTGCACGTGCAACTTAAACCTGTCCGAGTCCCACCTCCCTATGCGCCTGACCACCTCCTGACTCAGTCCTGCCTTTTGACGCCTCCGTCGCCGCCCCAATTCGGAATGAATGTGATGAAAAAATTCTTGTGGTCAAAGCCTGCTACGACAAAACATTTGCGGAACACTGCAATAAATTGGAATTTTAAGAGGGACCCCCAACCCTCATGTACCAGGAACGAACCCCCGCCTTGCGGGCGTCTCTCCAAATAGGTCGCCACCGTTTGTACAGGGCAGAGACCAAACCCAGAAATCCTCCTCACCTCCATCCGTGCCCCCCGTTCACTTTTGTCCATCTTGGAACTTCTGACCCAGATCCCGATGTAGTCTTGACCACACTCCACCTCCCCAGCCAGAAGCCCTCCAGCCACTCCCTTGGACGGGCCTTTCTATACCCTTTCACTGCCTGCTTCCCCCAGCAGTCCTTGGTGTAATCCATCCCTGTGCCCCTGCCACGTAAACAGGAACACCAGACCCGCCAACCCACGGGCAATCGATGCTGGCAACAAGCCAGCCTCTAAACCCAGGCTAACAATAAAGCACCGCATGATCTATACCTGGAGCCTCCGAAGATACCCCGATGCTTGTTAAGCAGTCCAACCATTCCCTCTATACCCTAGAATAGGTGTTCCAGGAGGCCTTAGTCACTGACGCTCTCATCCATTTGGCTGCAGTCCCAAAGCTACACTCCACAGCCACTCGGGACAGGGCACCCCGCACTGCTCCGCCCTCTGCGCCAATTCCCAAAACCTGTCCCACTGGAAGCGAGACAGGGCGTCAGCCCGAGTATTCTCCACCCCCGGAAAATGCACAGCGTATATGAATGCATTAACTTGCAAGCAACGCAGTACTAAAGGCCTCAACAACCCAATTACCGTTCCCGAATCCGCCGTCAACCTGTTGACCACCTGCACTACCCCAAGATTGTCACAATTGAAGCGGACTTTCCGATTGCGAAAGGATTCCCCCCAAGTTTCCAGAGCAACCACAATAGGGAATAACTCCAACAAAACCAAGTTCTTCAACACCCCTGCTTTCTGCCACTCCACCGGCCATTTTTGCCGCGCACCACTGACCTTTAACCACTTTCAGACCGGACCATTTTGCTGGTAAATGACCAGAGGTCTTTTTACACTTTGGCACTGCGCTGCTTTAACTGGTAATTGCGCGGTCATGCAATGTTGTACCCAAACAAAATTTGCGTCCTTTTCTTCCCACAAATAGAGCTTTCTTTTGATGGTATTTGATTGCCTCTGCGATTTTTATTTTTTGCGATATAAACGTAAAAAGACCGCAAATTTTGAAAAAAAATGATATTTTCTACTTTTTGTTATTAGAAAAATCCAATAAACTCAATTTTAGTCATACATTTAGGCCAAAATGTATTCAGCCACATGTCTTTGGTAAAAAAAAAGTCAATAATTGTATATTTATTGGTTTGCGCAAAAGTTGTCACATCTACAAACTAAGGTACGTTTTCTGGAATTTACGCAGCTTTTAGTTTACGACTGCCTATCTCATTTCTTGAGGTGCTAAAATGGCAGGGCAGTACAAAACCCCCCCAAATGACCCCATTTTGGAAAGTAGACCCCCTAAGGAAATTGATAAGAGGCATGTTGAGCCCATTGAATATTTTATTTTTTTGCCTCAAGCGATTGAATAATGACAAAAAAAAAATTTTTTTTTTTTTTTTACACAAAGTTGTCACTAAATGATATATTGCTCACACATGCTATGGGCGTATGTGAAATGACACCCCAAAATAAATTCTGCTGCTTCTCCTGAGTACGGGGATACCACATATGTGGGACTTTTTGGGAGCCTAGCCGCGTACGGGGCCCCGAAAACCAAGCACCGCCTTCAGGCTTTCTAAGGGCGTAAATTTTTGAGTTCACTTCTCACTACCTATTACAGTTTTGAAGGCCATAAAATGCCAAGATGGCACAAAACCCCCACAAATGACCCCATTTTAGAAAGTAGACACCCCAAGCTATTTGCTGAGAGGCATGTTGAGTTCATGGAATATTTTATATTTTGCCACAAGTTGCGGGAAAATTACAAACTTTTTTTTTTTTTTTTTTTTTTTCACAAAGTTGTCACTAAATGATATATTGCTCACACATGCCATGGGCATATGTGAAATGACACCCCAAAATAAATTCTGCTGCTTCTCCTGAGTACGGGGATACCACATATGTGGGACTTTTTGGGAGCCTAGCCGCGTACGGGGCCCCGAAAACCAAGCACCGCCTTCAGGCTTTCTAAGGGCGTAAATATTTGACTTCACTCCTCACTACCTATTACAGTTTTGAAGGCCATAAAATGCCAAGATGGCACAAAACCCCCACAAATGACCCCATTTTAGAAAGTAGACACCCCAAGCTATTTGCTGAGAGGCATGTTGAGTCCATGGAATATTTTATATTTTGCCACAAGTTGCGGGAAAATTACAAACTTTTTTTTTTTTTTTTTTTTTTTCACAAAGTTGTCACTAAATGATATATTGCTCACGCATGCCATGGGCATATGTGAAATGACACCCCAAAATAAATTCTGCTGCTTCTCCTGAGTACGGGGATACCACATATGTGGGACTTTTTGGGAGCCTAGCCGCGTACGGGGCCCCGAAAACCAAGCACCGCCTTCAGGCTTTCTAAGGGCGTTACAGTTTTGAAGGCCATAAAATGCCAAGATGGCACAAACCCCCCCCAAATGACCCCATTTTGGAAAGTAGACACCCCTAAATTTAGGGGTACACTAGTGAGACTAGGTAATAAATGGCGGGTGCCCTGAAACTATAAAAAAATAACTAACCAACCAGCGTCACCTGTAACAGTTATATGGTGATCACTGGTGAAAGGGTTAACTAGGGGGCAATCAGGGGGCTTTATGCGGTAGTATATGGGGGTCCCTGGCGCTATAAAAAGCTGCGGCGAACCTAAATACCTACTTGCCTAACTAGCGTCACCTGTGACACTAATACAGCGATCAGAAAAACGATCGCTTATTAGGCTGGGTTCACACTGGAGCGATGCGGGAACGCCACGAATGCGCGGCGGGTTCCCGCATCGCATGCCTCCCGGCGGCAGTTCACACTGCCCTATGCGAACTGCTGGGAGTGTCAGTGAAATGTTACTGACACCCCCAGATCAGTTCGCATATCGCAGTGCGATCTGCAAACTCGGATCGCATGGTGTGAACACCCATGCGATCCGATTCTGCTGCGGGCCAAAAAAAGGGTCCCGTGCGAATTTGCGGCGGGTGCGGCGGGTGTGGCGGGTGCGGCGAATGGCTGAACTCGAATCGCACAGAGATCGGATGTGATTTGCACTGCAGTGCGAATCACATCCGTTCTCAAACCGCTGCAATCTGAACCCAGCCTTAGTGACACTGGCGACGGGGGGTGATCACGGGGTTAAACCTTTATTGGGGGGGTTAGGGGGGTACCTTAGAACTAAAGGGGGCTAACCCTAACTGCCCTAACAGTTATTAGTCACAAATGACACCCGCCGGGTGATCAGGGGGTTAAACCTTTATTAGGTAATAAATGGCGGGTGCCCTGAAACTATAAAAAAATAACTAACCAACCAGCGTCACCTGTAACAGTTATATGGTGATCACTGGTGAAAGGGTTAACTAGGGGGCAATCAGGGGGCTTTATGCGGTAGTATATGGGGGTCCCTGGCGCTATAAAAAGCTGCGGCGAACCTAAATACCTACCTGCCTAACTAGCGTCACCTGGGACACTAATACGGCGATCAGAAAAATGATCGCTTATTAGGCTGGGTTCACACTGGAGCGATGCGGAAACGCCGCGAATCCGCGGCGGGTTCCCGCATCGCATGCCTCCCGGCGGCAGTTCACACTGCCCTATGCGAACTGCTGGGAGTGTCAGTGAAATGTTACTGACACCCCCAGATCAGTTCGCATATCGCAGTGCGATCTGCAAACTCGGATCGCATGGTGTGAACACCCATGCGATCCGATTCTGCTGCGGGCCAAAAAAAGGGTCCCGTGCGAATTTGCGGCGGGTGCGGCGGGTGTGGCGGGTGCGGCGGGTGCGGCGAATGGCTGAACTCGAATCGCACAGAGATCGGATGTGATTTGCACTGCAGTGCGGTGCGAATCACATTCGTTCTCATAAACCGCTGCAATGTGAACCCAGCCTTAGTGACACTGGCGACGGGGGGTGATCACGGGGTTAAACCTTTATTGGGGGGGTTAGGGGGGTACATTAGAACTAAAGGGGGCTAACTCTAACTGCCCTAACAGTTATTACAGTCACAAATGACACCAATGCAAAAAAAAAAAAAAAAAAAAAAAAATGACATTGGTGTCACTGTGACTGGGGGGCAGGGGTAATTGGGGGGGTGATCGGGGGGTAAAGGGGGGGTGTGAGTGTGCCTGGCATGTTCTACTGTGTGTGGGATGTGTTGGTGCAACTCACTGATCCGCTCTCCTCCGTGTCGGAACGAAAAATACCGACACGGAGGAGAGAATACATCACTTCCTCTCCTGTGTTTACATTACAGGAGAGGAAGTGATGTCACCGGGGATTTCTATTCGTCGGGAGCGATCGCGAGGGGGTGGCCATGAATGAATGGCCGTCCCCTCGTCCGGGATCGCTCCCGAACGAAAACCGACCGCCGCAGGCACCGGGCGGGGGCCCGATCGGGCCCCCGACCCGCGGGAGGCAAATCACGTACATGTACGTGCTTATGCCTGCCCGTGCCATTCTGCCGACGTACATCGGCGTTAGGCGGTCGGCAAGTGGTTAAAGAAGTCCCCCAACCCCGTCGATCCAGCTGCATCTGTGAACAGCTCCAGATCAAAATTGCTAATGGGGGCCAGACATCCCGAGAGCTCGTCCTGTGTACGATTCCAAGAACTCCTGCTACACCAACAAGTCCTCCCCATGTTCCTTACCCAGTGTCACCAAATGCATGGGGGAACTGACTCCCGCAGTTGAAGCCACCAGCCGGTGGCAAAAAGACCCTGCCCATGGGCATGCCCTGTCAAGCAAAGTGCAACTTACCCAACAACGGTTGAAGTCTACGTAGTTGTAGTTCACGCAATCCCCCTGGTTGCCCGCACTTCCTACTGCAACCCAACCAATTTGTCCGCCGGCAGCCCACATTCCATCCTCAAAGAATCAATCTCTATCCCCAGGAATGTCACGGTGGATGCCGGACCTTCCGTCTTTGCCTGCGCCCAAGGGACTCCTAATCGTTCCGTAGGTGTTGCAACGTCCCCAGGAGAACTGTGCAAAAGTTCAAACCTGTCGGGCCCCCCCATAAGAAGTCATCCAAGTAATGAATGACCGAGCTTATGCCTGCCACGTCCCGCACAGCCTATTCCAAGAAGGAGCAGAACGTTTCAAACAACACACAGGAGATTGAACACCCCATCGGCAGGCACCCATCCACATAGTATCTCCCTCCCCAAGTGCAGCCCAACAGCCTAAAGCTTTCGGGGTGCACTGGCAAAAGCAGGAAGGCTGCTCCTGTATCAGACCTGGCCATCGGCGCCCCCTGTCTGTAGCGCCTAACCCAAGCGACGGCAGCATCCAAAGGCATGTATGATACTGCACCTTCCTCCGGCGAGATCGAATCGGTCCCCGACCCTCCTTTAGGAAATGACAGGTGATGTATGAGCCGTAAATTTTTGTTGGGTTCCTTCCTAGGGACGACCCCCAACGGGGAGACCACCAGATCTGGCAGCGGCAATTCCTGAAAAAGGGGGGCCGGCCATACGTCCCAGCGCAACCTCCTAGCCAAACTTCTCAGCTACCACCTTCGGGTAGGACAAGGCTGACCTCAGATTTCTAGCCACCGGTAGAACTGTAGTCAACTTACAGGGGATTTGGAAACTGTCAGCAAAAACCCACTTCCAGCAGGCGATCTGCCGCCCGGTCGTGGTATCTATTGAGGAAAGGACACATCCCGTCCACCCACACCGGTGTCGTCCCCCTTACCTGTAGAATCCCCGGGACGACCCTTCCCCCTCTTAAAACATGTTGACAACGTGTGCGTTCCCCCACAGACGGCGCACATGTGTTTAAATCGAACTTGCGGGTCCCTTCATCGGACTCCCAGCAGATAAACCCAACGCTTTTCGGTCGGTTGTCCTGACGCTGTGGAACTGCCGACCCCCCCCCCCCCCCCCCCCCCGAAAAACAAACAAAACAAAACTGAAAGGCTGATGTCCCTACAGTCCCAACGGAGTGACGGTCTGACCACCATCCTCTGTCGAACCACACGTCATACCTGAGCCATGCCGTCCCTCCGTAGGTCCCATGAGCCTCACTGGTGGCCTCGAGGCACACAAACAGGGCCGTGCAATGTTCCAGCGTCTTCTCACCTATCATGCTTGCTAAGATCGCAAAGGCTGGTAGCCAATTGGAGAAGGTCCGCAGAATCAGCCGATATCGTCTCTTTTTCCCGTCCTCCTTCTTCCGCTTCTCCGGCTTCAACCAATCCAGGTTGAACTGCTCCAAGGGCAGCAGGGTGAATATCTCAACACATTCGCCCTTCCAAATCTTGTTCCTCACCTCAGCCTCCAAGTGCGCTCCCAACGGTCCCTCGAAGCACACGACTACCTCACACTTAGCAGAGTCCGTCAACCTAACGGAATCAGCCACCCTGTCCCCGTCTTATTCTGGCCCTCTGTTGGTGTCACCGCGGCTGCCACTGTATCCGATGGTACCGCAGACCCTGCTGTGTCCCTAACGACCACCACTGGAATAGGTGTCCAGGCCTGCGCCGGACCACTCGGCACCGCAGGCTCAAAGCGCTGTACTAACTCCTTTAGCCCTAGTGGCAAGGCCCAGCGAGCTTGCCCCTGTCCCTGGGTCAGTGGAGACCGGAGGTGTAGACACCCCCCCCATTGCTAGCCACCCCCCGCCACCGGAGTCCCAGTCGAGCTGTGGCGTCCTAACTAAGCATGGAACAATGAAAAAATGGTAGAGGAAACATTAGACTCACCAGGCTGCCCGACAGCCGCTGATACTGGACCCACCTCCGCTGATCGGCCGGGATCGTCACCTCCATTGGACTCCGTCACCTCGCCCTCAGATCTGTCGCCACCTGCCGTGTCATGCGTTGCCTCCCCCGGAGCTGCTGCCGGGCTCGCTCCGCTCCCCTGGAGCAGCCACGCTGCCCCTGCTCGCCGCCCGTCCTTGGTCCATCCGAATTGCTCTGCCCCCGCGGCGACATGCTCCTGCGCCTGTCACCCCGCCAAACACTGCATGCAGGCCGTTCATCATCGCTTGCTCCCCCTCCGGCGCTCCTCCTGGGGGTCTCACCCAAGCGCTGGGGACTGGGGGGCCTGCCCGCTGACCGGCCCCCCACCCGCTGAACTATGCTTTCTTGCTGATGGGCTGGGCTGACCTCCGTGCCCCCCCTCGTCTCCACCGTCTGCCCCAAACCTCTGCGCCTGGCAGGGGTGCTGAGCCATGTGCTGTGCTGCGTCCATCACCCGCTGAGACCTGACCTCCCCGTCAGCCCCCCCGGATGCCATCCTCCCTCCAGCCTGGGGCGACCCCCCAGCTGTGCACCGTTCTGCCCATCTGTCTGCCGGCTGCGCCCCCCTCTGTGAACCCCCGGGGCCAGGGTCAGGGCTGAAGTGGTCAGGTGGCCGGAAAATGCCACGCCTGTGGAGTAGCCGACCCCCCCGCCATCGGTGCCACCTCACCGTCCGCTGTAATGGCCGGCACCTGCTGCCTAACCCTTTCAACGCCCTGTGCCCGCAATACCGCTCTAAACCGGTCCAGGTGTTCCGCCGCCGCCGCCGCCGCCGCCATTTTGTAAGGGGAGAAGCAGAGCGGTGAGGGCGATGTGACCAAACGCTTCCTCCTCCGCTCTGTGACTGCACTTCACTTCCCCTAACCATCTCACTTCCTTAGCCCAGGCACCGCCCCCCGTTCCTCCCCTTTCCCTTTCTTAAAGTGTCCCAACCGTTTAAAGCGGCAACTGTGCAGTCCAGCACAGTCATGCCGTCCCTGCGCCTATTTCTTCTGGCATTTTGCTCCGGGACTCTCTTTATATTTGCAAGGAAACAAAGAGGAAGTAAAAGCCACCAGGGTTTACTTCCTCTTTAAGTCATGATCTCTGACCCCTGCACTGCATTTTGTGCACTACATACCCCTGAAGCCTGCACTCTGTGCCTTACAAACGTTTGTACTATAAAAACTATATTGTATATTGCATACTTCTGACCACAGTGCTCCTTGTTTCTACAGTTGCTGGTTACTGAGCAGTCCCTGACTATTTTATTGAAGTTCTTCTTTAACCACTTCAATACCGGGCACTTTCACCCCCTTCCTTCCCAGAGCAATTTTCAGCTTTTAGCACTGTCACAATGACAATGACAATTGCACGGTCGTGTAACACTGTACCCTAATTCAATTTTTATAATTTTTTTCACACAAATAGAGCTTTTTTTTGGTGGTATTTAATCACTGCTGGGGTTTTTTATTTTTTACTCTGCAAATAAATTTTCCCCAAAAAAATGCATTTTTCTTAGTTTCTGTTACTTTCTCTTGATATATTTTGACCAAAAAGAATGCTGCTACATTCCTTTGGTAAAAATAACCCAAATCAGTGTTTATTTGGTGCTGGCAGTGATGGGGGAAAGACAGATTTTTTATTGGGACACTGAAATGTGTATAGGGACAGGGGTATATCAGTGGTGCTTGGTGTACTGTCACAGATCTGCAGATTGCCCCTCTCCGCCCTCCCCCCCCACTGAGCTCTCACTGAGCTCGGTGGGGAGAACTGTCGCAGAGACATGCGTCTATGTTTCCATTGTGATAGATGTGATTGGACACAGCCATCAGGTGATCACAAGGGCCAATCACAGCGCCCATATCCCGATCTCTGCTCAGCTGGATCCTGTGATCATCGAGGCGCAAAGCACCTTGTGGTCACGCTGCAAGCATTCGTTCTGAGGGACGTTCCTGAATGTCCACTCAGAACGAGGAAAGGACCACCCGGCCATTTATGTGCAGTGGCCGGGTGGGAAGTAGTTAAGGTAGGCTCAGACTAATAGCCAGAATGCATGGTTAGATAAACAGCCGATCGCTCGACAGCCGACCAACGAAACAGTGTTCGTTGGTCAAAATTGTTGCCAACATTAACCACTTGCCGCCCGCCATATAGCAACATGATGTTGGCAAAGTGGTTGCGATATCCTGACTGGACCTCATATGACATCGCCAGGATATAAAGCCGCTGTCGCTTGATATCACGGTGATTGCTGTTGCAGTGTGTCAATCTGACACTGATCTAAGTAAAGAGCCTTTAACAGAGACTCTTTACCACATGATCAGCCATGTCCAATCACAGCTGATCACGATGTAAACTGGAAGAGCCGTTGATCAGACACGAGTAGAGGAGAGCCAAGCAGCTGCTCTCCTGATGGGGGGAGGGGTCTGTGCTGATTGATTATCAGCACAGCCCCCCCCAAGGATGGCCACACTGGACCACCGGGGATGCCACCAGGACCACGAGTGATGCCACCATTAGTCACCCCCAGGTATGCCACACATGGCTACCAAGGATGCCAATCAGTGCCCACAATGGATGCCAATAAGTGCCCACAATGGATGCCAATCAGTTCCTACAATGAGCATCACTGATTGGCAGGCATTATTGTTTAGCACTGATTGGCATCCATCGGTACCATCCATTAATGTAAACCAGTGCCACCTATCAATGCCCACCCATGCCACCTATCAGTGCCCATCTGTGCTGCCTATCACTGCCCATCCATGCTGCCTATCAGTGTCACCCTTCAGTACCCATCAGTGCCACCTATGTGTACCCATCAGTGCTGCATATCAGTACCCGATCAGTGCCGCATATTAGTAACCATCATCTGTGCCCATCAGTGCCATCTCATTGTGCCACCTCATCAGTGCCCATCAGTGCTGCCTTATCAGTGCCCGTCAGTGCAGCCCCATCAGTGTCCATCAGCAAAGGCGAAAACTTACTTATTTACAAAGTTTTGTAGCTTTCAAAATTTAGGTCTTTTTTTATTTGTTTAGCAGAAAATAAAAATCCAGAGGTGATCAAATACCACCAAAAGAAAGCTCTATTTGTGGAAACAAAATGATAAAAATTTGGGCACAGTGTTGTTTGTTTGTCATTCAAAGTGCGACAGCACTGAAAGCTGAAAATTGGTCTGGGCAGGTAGGTGTATAAGTGCCCTGTATTGAAGTGGTTAACCCATCGAAAAAAATTGTTAAAAGAGCAATGGATTTAATACATAGTATTGACGTGTCATTCACATGTGGACCTGATGTAGTGTGCATGTGACCTTGTAGCCATACCTTTCCGCCCAGGACGAACGTTCCTACGCAATCCGTTGAAGTAACTGGCATCGGAAACCGAAATATTTCACCAAAAGACAACTAGAAAGTAAAGAATGTGGACCAAACAGTTCATTCATGTTTATGAAACATCTTTCTTGAACACTGCTTCCGGGTCATCAACTATTTCCACTGATGCATGCTAATGTTTGAGAGATTTTTTACTGACGACCGTCACACCAACTAATTTTTTCAATCAAACTTTTTCGTTTACAATATCGGGTATTATTTGTTGGGCATTTACGAGTAGAAACTTGGCCGATCGTTCGCAGAACGGACATTTTCGGCTGACATTCTTATTGTGTATTCCTGCTATTAGTGTTAGCTATCTAACCGGTGGCAGCTGGTGTTTTTTTTTGGGAGGTGGCAAACAACCACACCCCGGTCAGCCTGTCGGTCATCCAGCCCCATCTAGGTTGCATACGGGCAGCGCTCCTATGGGCGTCGGGAAGCGGCTTCCTCCCTCCTCCTCCTAGGCGTCCAATAGCATCGCCTGTTCTTTCAGCCAATCGAGTGATGGGTCCCAGGACCCGCTTCCTGATTATCTGAGAGGAGGATCAGTGTGACAATAGCGAATATTCATTCACTATTGTCACACAACTGGGTGGGCTCGGAGTGCAGTGCTCTGCTCCCTGAGCCCACCCTTTTTTGAAGCCTATTAGAGCCCCTGGCTCTAATCAGGTGATTAAAAAAAAACACACCCCCCCCCATTGGAATTCATGCATCCGGCACCCTGCATGTAGATTAGGGGGCTGGATGCACGAAAAATAGACGAGCCGCCACTGTATCTATAACTATTTTCAATGTGGACAAAATGGAAGCGATTCATTGAATGATGGTGGTTATACATGTCTGTCAGACTCTTGCTCATGGCACAGCAATTAAAGAATATTTAAGGAGTACAAGGAGGCTTGTTTTTTTCTTCCAACCATGCCCTTCCACAATTTGGCCATATTCACTGTTTGCCATTGTTGATCTCCTTTGGGTGCCCAAAGGTGCTTGATGGGAGAAACCGATGGAAGGTAACCCAGCGCACAGAGGGGAATAGAGTTGCCACCTGCCCAGGATTCACCCGGATAGACCGGGTTTTGAATCATGTGTCCGGGTTTCGTGCACACTGAAACCCGGACACATTATTCAGACTGGGATGTGGTTTCACAAGTAACCAAGATAGTCACACACAAATCTGTTGCCATCTGGCAGCTGCAGACAGATGTCTGTGGGCAGTATCGGCATCACTGGGGGCAGGGCAATGATTCCAGCAAGAGCAATTTGGCCACACCCAATGTCTGCTATGGCATGCTATGTGCACCGCATTAGTACTCTCCTTGGGGCACCCCCAAAGGTGTCCCAGGCCGCTTAAGCATTTGGGTTTGGCTTGAAGGAAAGGTGGCAACCTTAGAGGGGAACCAGGCATCTAACATTCTCTGAATAGACAAGGTGAAGAGGCAGGGCAGTGACATCATTCTCCCCACCTCATCCAATCAGAGAATGCTTTGCATTCATTGAGAACATGTATTTTTTTGTATTTTATTGTATTTTTTAGCATGGTAAGCACAAGAATCAATCTGAGCACAAGGGACATTCTGGACACAAGGGACAATCTGCTGGAAAGTTTTCCTGCGTATGTGGGGCCTTTTCCTGGGGACTTTCCCATTACTGTCCATTACACTCTGAGCACAAGGGCTGCACAGTCGGGGACACTGCAAGCACAAGGGGCCCTCTGCAGGGGACACTTGGAGCCCAGGAGACACTCTGAAGGGGACACTTGGAGCACAGGAGGCACTCTGCAGGGGACACTTGGAGCACAGGAGGCACTCTGCAGGGGACACTTGGAGCACAGTGGGCACTCTGCAGGGGACACTCCAAGCAAAAAGGGTTCTCTGTCAGGGACACTCCGAGCAGGGGCCATTAAAAACATTGAACACTGTTTAGAGAACTGGCTAAACACATAGGGTTATCTGCCAGAAGTATTTTGAATTGTTTGCATTGGTATGTGAAATATATGCATTGTGCTAAGACATACTAAGCTCTAGCCTTCGAGGTGGTTTAACCACTTGCCTACCGTGACAATTTTTTAATCTCCAGAACATGTCTTAAAATCTGAATTTTTTACTAGAGATTACTGTAAACTCCTCCAACAAGTATAAGTTTTTTTGGAAAGCAGAGACCCTGGAAAATAAAATGGTGGTAGTTGTAATTTTTTATGTTGCATGATATTTGTGCAGTTATTTATCAAATGCAAATTTTCAGGAAAAAAATACGCTAAGATTTAATTTTAGTGCATACAAAAATAATAGTATACCCAATTGCTTGCTCATAAAACAAGCCTCATAAAATGATTGGGCGGCTCTGGTCTTTTATCAGAAAGCCCTTTGCCGACGCGTGAGCTTAGTATAAACACTTGTCTACCATGCCATTTATAAACATACCAGCTTGGTAGACAAGTGGTTAATAATAATTGAATTGGGCTTATTATTTGAACCTATTTGAGGTTACAGAAACTGTCAACTCCACTTTTACTTTTTATAGATAAGGAATGGTTTTGTTATTTTGGTTAGACACAAAAGAAAATATACACCATATGCAGCCAACCTTTCACCTAAAAGCAGGAGGGGGCCATCGATTGAAAGGTTTAAATATTTTGTCTCATTGCTTCATCTCTCCAAGATAAAGCACCTTGGACAAACATTGTGCGCATTCCTCTCTCCTTCCTCTTCCCTGCTCTCTCTATTTACTAAAGCTGGATTCACCGTCGACCAAAGAGGGATCATTTTGATGCAGTTGGCCATATTGAACATATATTGCAATTTATGTGAACCAAGAACTTCTGTTTTTTATGCAGAAGTTGGGTAGAAATCATATTGCAATTTATATGAACCAGAAACTTCTGTTTCTTATGCAGAAGTTGGGTAGAAATAATCATGCCATATATACAGTATATATTTGCATAGTTGCCATTTGCCAGCATTTCAGAAACATTTCCAAGGGCAACTTTTATGGTGTGTAGAAATAGTAGATGGAGTATGTATCTTTATTTGGGACACAGCATCCATTTAAAAGAGTCATGACATTACAAGAGGCATATTGTTAAAGTGGAATTCCAGCTTTCCCTCTAACTAGCTTGTAGGAGGGGTGCAGTGTGGTGTGGCAACAATAATTCACACAGTCAGGGACAATATTAAATGTAGTGCCCCAGGACGACGTAACATATTACGAAACGCGTAGGGAGGAGCGACGCGCTGACGTCACCTCGTGGCTTGTGTTTGTGATCTGGGAGGAGGGGTTTGTGTTGGTGTGCGTCCGGCCGGCGCACCCCACTTAAGGCCTACTGTCTTTTTTGAGCTTGTAAGTGTTCATTTTATATTTTTTACTGCAATAAATTGGGATTTTACACTATTTGGAGCCATTTTGTTTTTATGTATGGATGCCCACCTATGAGTCAGTGTTTACGGGAGAGCCATTTTGGGACCCAATCCCAGCTGGTGCACACATTGGAGATTATCCTAAACGGCTGAGGAATGTAAAGGTTGGAGAAGCTGCCACAACTTTGATGAGCTATTGTTGACCCTTTGGGGTCTGAAGGTTCTGGTAAGAAGCCATTTTATACATAGGTGGTGGTGGATTCTACACAGCTCACAACAGAAGATTTCTGGATGGACTTTTTTTGCGAACAATGAAAAAACATTGCATTAAATACATACAGAAATAACAGTCAATTCTCAAATGCAAGACATAACATGAAGTTTGTTGCCTAAATAAAAATTGTAACATAGCAAACAACCACATAAAAGACTTAACGTGACATGTCATTATGATGGGATAAAATGGTCTACCTATACTCTGGTGAGATTGGATGTATTAGAATCAAAACTTGGACATGAGGTAATAGAAATCCTATATAGAAAAGAAAACGGCATCCTATAAATCTCAACGCGTTTCATGGATTGATCCATTCATCAGGAGCAGATGCTTGACTTGTCTGCAAAAAAAATAAAAAATAAAATGAGATATATATATATATATATATATATATATATATGAACACCATTAAGTATGGGTTAATATCCAGATAGTAAGAAACATAAGATTGGGATGAGGACAAAAGTCCAACCCAAAATAAATTACATATGGTATTGGATCCAGCCTATGCAATTTTGGAGAGCGGCGGGGGGGCTGTAAATGTCTAGCCCAGGAGCTGGGGTGATAGAGATCTAATGGAGCATCAGAGACATATATAACTGTCCTCAGAAAGGTGAAGGTCGCCATGTTGTGCTTGTCAGAAACCATGAAATCAGGCCGGAAGTCTCCTTTCCCAGTGGAAGCCTTATACGGAGAAACGTGTCGGCTGGAGCCAAGGACCAGACATACGGTATAGCTAGCATTGGCAGCTGTATTATTTATATTGATACACTGCTTTTTTTTGCCAAGATCTGTTTTTGCCGTTTTGACCGTTTTTAAAGATTTTTTTGTTGCGTGCAGTATTTATTGGTTTTCATTGATTTGGTATGCACTGTGTGTTTTGGAGCCATATGGGTGGCATTTTTTAAAATAAATGTTTTTTAAGAAAACCCAACAATATTGCACTATTCGTTTTGTCAGCCCTGCATGCTGGACTGAGGAAGAGGTGGCGTGCGCATAGCCAGTGGAGGAAGCGAAGTGCTGTGTGTGGTCTGCAGCTGAAAAACGGAGAGGAGGTGATTGCTGCACACTGACAGAGTAGTGGAGGATTCAAGCTGAGGAGTTGGAGGTGAACATCGCTCTGAAGAGAGGCTTGGGTCTGAGATATGCTCATCTGAATCTGGGATCTGGTAAGCGGCCAGCCGATTATATTTCTCCTTTCCTGTAAAGCTATTATTTGCAGAGAGATGTGCGCTACCGCTGCATGACGAGAGGGCTGGAAGATAGACTGTTGCTAATATGTAATTTTTTTTCCATTTCTGGAGAAACTATTTTGTTTGAAGTTCAATGTGCATTTGATCTATGCATTATACGGACTTTCTTTTTTCATAACTAGTTGATTAATGTGGACTTTTTTGGAATAATTACCTACCATTTACCACTAATAATGGTTTACTGTCACTTGTAGTTCTATTGAGTGAGAGTGTTTGGCACAACACAGGGGACACTGAAGTTTATTTTTTTTGGTGGTTTATTTATTGATTTAATTAATTAATTATTTCCTGACAGACTCCATGGCAGCAACGTGTGGGTTAAGTCCCGCCTCCACTACCCTATAGGACACTACTCCCATAAATCTTTGCTCCCTGCCCATGGCCGTGTTCTTTTTTTGTCCTCCTCCGTAGGACCAGACGTTATGGTCTTTCTACCTGAAGATTGCTCCCACACGGTTCCATTGTTGGTTTGGCCGAATTGCGACTGGATGGAATTGTCGCATGACTCCGTTAAGCCCTAGCTACTAGCGGGGTATGGAGTGGGCATTGGATATAAGCGCTGGAGGAAGCCAGAAGCCTAGCCACTGGCAGGCAGGCTGCGCACTTGGTCGGATAGCCCAGCTAAATAGCAGGTGACCTATTTTGCCCTGAGAAGTCCGGTATGTATTGTGCTTACCTTCGGCCCGGAGACGATCGTGTGGGAGCGGTAAGATTGTTCCTCTTTTCCATGGCAGCAGTTTGTGTTTATTTTCTTGTCGTTTCTCCTTCATTTTCCGTTCGTTTTCTGTGTCTGTGTATGTGGGTATAGGCGTGACGGTCGGATTAGCCTGCGTTCCGCCGGTGCTCACTTCCGGGTCTTTGTTGGTACGTTCGTTCTGTGCATGCGCGCGTACGGCACAGGATCGAGGCTTGGTTCGCGCGTGCGCGGTGGCGGCGGGATGACGCTATTCTCGCATGCGCAGTAGCGGTACATAGGACGCGGTGATGACGTCATTAAGGCGCCTTATTTAAACTTAGAAAATAGCCTGCAGGCTTTGGGAATGCTTGCAGGTTATTTCGTGACTTCCCCTTGTCCAGGTTTTCTGCTGTGGAGGTAGGTGGCCTTCTGGGAAGAAGGGGGTGGGCGTGTGTGTGTTTGATGCCCTCAGCCTTACTTATATGTCTTTGCAGCATTTATGGAAACCCCTAGAGATATGGACTCACCTCCGCCTGTATGTGGCCAGCCCTCTCATAATAGGTACTGTCTGGGGAGGAAGTAAGGGGGGGGGAGTGGTCCGGTATTAGTCAGTGTGTTATCTTTCCTTATCTGTATGTCTCTTCTATCTCTGTCTTAGCCCATCTAGATCAGCACAGCAACGCAGCTCAACGCACAGAGGAAACGATTCTTCTAAGTCTTACCACCGGCACTCATATTCTAAGTCTAAACATCACGGCTCACCCTCAAGATCTGGGCGCCGTAGCGAGGATCGATCTTGCTCCTCCAGGGCTCATTCCAGCCACTCTGTTATTAATACTTGCTGGGGATGCAGATCGCAAGTTCCTATTGGGAAATCCCTGTGTGACCTCTGCTTTTCCAAAGCCTCTAGTGAGAGAGGGGGTACGGACCAGCAACTAAGATCCCTTGTGGAAAAAGTGGTGAAAGAATCCCTCAAGGGGATCGGGGCCAATCAGACCCCTGTGCCTCAGTCAGAATCACCTCAGTCACCAGTCAGGGATTCGCATGCTCAAGAGCTTTGGGAGTCCTCTTTAACAAGCCACCATTCAGCTGCTGCTTCAGACAGTGAATCTGAGGAAGATAGCCCCTGTGTGGGGTTTGACTTTGCCTTACTTTCTCCCTTGGTGAAGGCCATCAGAGAGGCTTTGAACTGGGAAGATGAGGTGGCTAATCCTTCCAAACAAAGGAAGTATTTCAAGCAACTTAAAAGGGAGCGTCTTAACTTTCCATTCCTGTCTGAACTTGGTGAGGTCATCACGGATGAATGGAGTAAAGTTGAGAAAAAGAATAGTATGCTCTCAAAAGTCCTAAGGTTATATCCCTTTAAGGAGGATGAGGTCAAGTATCTGGAATCCGCTCCACTCGTGGATGCAGCGGTGATGAGATTAGTAAAGCATGTGACCCTTCCATTGGAGGATACAGTTTCATTCAAGGATGCCTTAGATAGGCGGATTGATTCCGATTTAAAGAGAGTCTACCTCACTGCTGGTATGGCATGCAAGCCAGCATTGGCTTTAGCGGCAATGTCCAAAGCCATGGAAGTCTGGACGGACGGTGTGGATGATACTCTCAGAAACATTTCGGATGAAGTCGCTAAAAACTCTCCTATCCAGGAGTTGCGGCTTGCTTCGGCTTTTCTGGGGGAGGCTTCGATTGACATCATCCGCCTAGTGTCCCGGGTCATGCTTTCAGCTGTAACCGCCAAACGGGCCCTTTGGCTTCGTCCCTGGCTGGCTGATCCAGCATCTAAACAGGTGTGGTGCCGTATCCCCTTCGAGGGTTCTTCTCTTTTTGGGAATAAATTGGATAATGCCATAACCCGGGCCACTGGTGGTAAGTCGGGGTTTCTTCCCCAGGATAGACGCTTAAAAAGCCAGAAGAGATTTTTTCCTAAAAAGCAGTATCAAGAGCAGGCCAGGGAGGCCCGTAGCTATAAACCGGGTCGGGAATATTCCAGATCATGGAAATCAAGGCAGTCATCCTTTAAGAAATCCGCCAAGAGCAGTGCGTCAGGAGAGAGGGAACCAACCAAATCTTTTTGAGATTGGGCCCGCTCAGATAGGCCAGGTGGGGGCTCGTCTTCTACATTTTCGGCATGTCTGGGCGGCCTCAATCCGGGACCTCTGGACCGTCAGAACGGTCTCTTCAGGCCATTCTTGGACCTTCTGCAGGTCCCCAAGACTAAAGTATGTTCCCACTTCATTTCCAGCCACAGAAGAAAAAAGGCAGATCTTGTTGGCCTGCGTGAAATCTTTATTGGCTCAAGGCGCTGCCGTACCCGTGCCAGACGATCAACGAGGGAGAGGAATTTATTCCCCTCTTTTTATGGTCCAGAAGAAAAACGGTTCTTGGAGACCAGTTATAGACCTTACACATCTGAATCGTTTTATCAAGAAGGAAAGGTTCAAGATGGAAACCTTGTCTACAATACAACAGTCAGTCCAGTCAGGAGACTGGATGATTTCAATAGACCTAAAGGACGCTTACTTTCATGTCCCTGTGGCAGAAGATTTTCAGCAGTTTCTGCGATTTTCAGTAGGAAAACTACATCTCCAGTTCGTGTGTCTCCCGTTCGGACTTTCAACGTCCCCCCGAGTGTTCTCAAAGGTGTTGTTGGCCGTAGTGGCTCTATTGAGAACCAAGGGAATTCGTCTTTACCACTATTTGGACGATCTTCTGCTGCTAGCCCAGGACAGAGACCGTCTGTTACTGCACAAGGGTCAGGTTATCTCCACTCTTCAAGAGTTCCGTTGGATCCTGAATCTAGAAAAGAGTCAGTTAATTCCCTCCCAGTCTCTTGTGTTCCTAGGCGCACTCTTCAACACAGTGAGGGGTACCATCTCTTTACCCGAAGAGAAAGTAGTGGTAATTCGAGACAGAATTCGTCCGGCCCTCTCAGCCTCCCATCTTCCGGCTCTTCAGTGCCTGAGGATTATTGGCACCATGGTGGCCACGATTCCAATGGTGAAGTGGGCCCAATGGAAGATGAGACCGTTCCAAAAGGGGTTTCTTCACCAATGGCTGGGCAACAAGATGCAACCTATCCGGATCACATCTTCAATGAGAATCTCTCTGCTCTGGTGGCTTCGGAAGGAGAACCTATTCAATTGCCATTCCATTCTCCCCATCTCATGGGTGACAATAACTTCGGATGCCAGCAACAGGGGCTGGGGCGCCCACTGTTTGACGGAAGTAGCACAGGGCACCTGGGTCTTTCCTTCCAGGAGGATGGTGTCGAATATTCTAGAATTGAGGGCAGCCTTCCAGGCGCTCCTAGCCTTTCGGCATCTGGTCTTAGGAACCTCGGTCCTACTCAGACTAGACAACACTACAGCAGTGGCATATATAAGGAGACAAGGAGGTACTCGGAGTCTGTCCCTTCTTCAGGAGGTAGAGCCAATCATGTCTTGGGCTCAGAAGAACCTGGTCAACATTACAGCAACTTATGTTCCAGGAACGCAGAACGTCCAAGCGGATTTTCTGTCTCGGGTCAATCTGGACAACAACGAATGGTCCCTTCACGAAGAAGTTTTCAGGTGGATTCTAACGTTGTGGTTCTCCCCAGAGGTCGACCTATTTGCTTCCCCTTGCAACAAGAAACTGGCGAGGTATTATTCCAGGTTTCGGGATCCTCAGGCCTACGGAGTGGATGCGCTGACGGATCGATGGTGGTTCAACAAAGCTTACGCCTTTCCTCCAACTCCTATTATTCTGCAGTTCCTGCGGAGACTCAAAACAGAAGCAGTAGAGGTGATAGCTGTAATACCTTATTGGCCCAACAGGCCATGGTTTCCGCTTCTAATGCTCCTCAGTGTCAGAGATCCGATTCCCTTACCTCTCAGACCCGATCTTCTATCCCAGGGCTCGAAGCTCCATCCCTGTCCAGCCCACCTATGTCTGAGGGTCTGGTTTTTGAGAGGGGAAGGTTAGAGGCTCTGGGTTGCCCAAAGGAGGCCATTCCTACTCTCATGAGTGCAAGGAGGAAAAGTACCAACTAGGTATATGAGAGGATTTGGTCTAGATTCACAAGTCACTTGTCTTCCAGGTCTTGGTCCAGTGGTAATTTGACGGTTCAGGATGTTCTCGGTTTCTTACAGTCCGGACTAGACATTCCCCTATCTGTCAGCGCTCTTCGTGTGCAAGTCTCGGCAATCTCGGCCTTTTCTGGAGTATCCTGGGCTAAACATCCATTGGTTCAGCAATTTTTTAAAGGAGCGATTAGACTTAGACCACAGAGGAAACCTAGGTTCCCCAAGTGGGATTTACCGCTAGTTCTCGACTTCTTCTCTCATCTGGACAGAACACTTTCAGTCAAAGAATTGTCCCTAATGACATCTTTTTTGGTGGCCATATCCTCAGCAAAAAGAGTCTCTGAGATTCAGTCTTTAGGGTCAAAGGAACCTTTCCTCACATTCTTCCCTGACAGAGTGGTCCTAGTGCCAATGCTGGGTTCGAACCCAAAGGTTACCTCAGTCTTTCACGAAAATCAGGACATTACCCTTCCTACCTTTCATTCGGCTGGGAATCAGGATCTTCATCCTCTCGACATGGGAGTTATCTTGAAACGATACCTGGAGGCGACAGCTTCTTTCCGGCAATCAGATTATCTTTTTGTTCTTTTTCATGGTAAAAGCAAAGGCCTTAGGGCTTCGGTCAGATCCATCTCCACGTGGGTGGTTCAGGCGATCCAGTGGGCTTATAATGAGAAGGGCTTGGCTCCTCCTGAGGCGGTTACGGCGCATTCCACGAGAAGTCTCTCTACTTCTTGGGCAGCTTCACGTCATGTGGCTCCTGAGGTTATCTGCAGGGCTGCCTCTTGGTCATCCATTCATACATTTATGGCTCACTATTGTGTTGAACCTGCCAGTCTATCTTCTGTTGATTTTGGCTTAAAGGTGCTGTCGGTGGACAGTGTTAAATACATTTTTTGTTCAGCATTTTTTGCCCACCCGAGTGTGTTTGGCGAGTTATTTCCCACACGTTGCTGCCATGGAGTCTGTCAGGAAAACGGAAAATTCCTATCAAAATACTTACCGTAATTTTCCTTTCCTGATGGACTCCATGGCAGCAGGAGTTCCCTCCCAAAATGGCTGGAGTAGGCTAGTTATCGAACACGGCCATGGGCAGGGAGCAAAGATTTATGGGAGTAGTGTCCTATAGGGTAGTGGAGGCGGGACTTAACCCACACGTTGCTGCCATGGAGTCCATCAGGAAAGGAAAATTACGGTAAGTATTTTGATAGGAATTTTCCGTTTTTTGTTGTTGCTGGTCTGCGTGAGAGGCAGATTCACAATTTTTTCTTTTTTATATTCCACATATTTATTTTTTTTACACATTTTATGAGTGGTATATCAGGGATATTTTTGTTATTATCACTGAGCATTTTTTTTATCACTGATAAACTGATTATTGATCTTTTTAAGTTTTGGGTGAGAGTGATTTGGGCACGGAAATTTGTATTCCAGAGATTCATGTGAGCACTCGTTTGATCAATTCATTCAGGTTGCGCGATTGAAGTTTTCTTTCAGAAGTACGGTTAAATCACATTTGTTTAATAAATATTAAATTTGAAAAAAATGTTATTTAATAAAAAGAACAAACGTAATCAAAACATAGCCAAAGTTCAGTTACTGGAACGGATAGTCAGCCAAGCCAGAAGTCAGGGATCAATGTAGTGGAACAGCAAGCAGGATCTGGAGCCAGAAGGCATGTCAGCAAAGCAAGTCTTGAACAGGATCACAGGAAATAGTCTCTGTGATGTTGACCAAGGCGAAGGCAGAGATCCTTTGGGCTGGATGGCTTAAGTAGGCAGGACTGACGAGCAGGATATCATCAACAGCTGAGTAACTGTGGAGAGATAGGAGCTGGCAATTAGCTGACAGCTGAGGGGCCAGCTCATAGAAGGAAGGGCTGAGCCCAGCCCTCACACTGCTCAATAATAAAGCCAGATAATGGCTCCAAAAATATCTATGAAGATAGATTAATGTGTGTAAATATGACAAGTTGCATACAGTGGCGGCTGGTGCTCACTATTTTGGGGGGGTGGCACAACCAACACTCACAACCCCCCCCACAGGAGACGGGTGGCAGGTCATCCAAAACAGCAACCCCCCCGCGGGAGACACAGGCGGCGGCGACCATGTAAACCCCCCTGGGAGACAGACAGTGGGTCATCCAAAACAGCAACCACCCCTGCGGGAGACCCAGACAGCGGCAATCATGTCAACCCCCCCAGCAGCGGTCACCCCAGAGGCTGCCTTACCTTGAGGAGGCAGGGAGAAGGAAGAGCAGGGCCAATCCAGTGAACACACAGGAGACAATCTCCTTCCAGCCGAATAGATACCAGAAGTCTTAGTCTTAGGACTCCCTGGCCAATAGGGGCTTCCTGATTGGCCGGGAGGAGAATGAGGAAGAATAGCAAATGCTCATTCGCTAGTGTCACAGACCTGGGTGGGCTCGTAGCTCATAGCGGTGTGCCCCGAGCCCCATCCTATTTTGAAGCCTATTAGAGCCTCAGGCTCTAATCAGGTGCTTTAAGAAAACACCCCCCGCATTGAAATCGATGCTCCCGGCATCTTGAAAGGGACCAGACGCATGGTTAGGGAGTGGCAGCGGCGATGGATAGGGGAGGTGGCGCCCATGTGCCCTTAATGGATGGGCTGCCCCTGGTTAGATAATTGGTGCCTCCAAATGGTGGGTATAGCCCGTGCCCATCAGGACTTAAGAAAGGCTGAGAATTTCCATATAAAAGTAAGATTATCACCTTGTGTGATCAGAAGGTGAAAATTGTGCCTAAAGAGTTGCATAAAGAAAGACTAGGAAAATACTGTGTGAGGTCAAGATTATCACCTAGGTGTAAGAAGAAGGAAATAAAACTTGTGCACACAGAATTGCTGGGAAGTGCCTTGCTTAAAATAGAGGCAGATAGTGAGTGAAAGATAGGAGATAAACAAAAAACATAGCGAAGTCAAATTCCAGATGAATTGCATGATAACATAGTCCACGGTTACAGCAGCAACATGATCTGAGAGAATGACAGTGTCTGTTGATAGTGGCAGAATGTGGCCTGGCCATTTTGTGCCCAATCGGTAAGATGTCCAGAAGAGATGCGATCCTACACTTTCACTCCTCATTATGAACCTTTCCCTACCACTAGTACTGTCCCTAACAGATGGGGTACATTTCCCTTCACTACCCGCTCACATAATGCTCACCAAGACCAAAGTCAGTGCTTTAAATAGGCTCTGCTTAACCCAAGATGGCTGCCAGAGTCACATGGGGCAACAGTGACCCAGGAAACCATAGAATAATCAGGTTCCTCCTGACTTCCTCCCGAGCTGCAGAGCCACTGTGGTTGAATGCCACCTGCAGTGGAGGAAATAAATCGCACCAAGCTTTAAAACTGTCCCCACCCCCCTCCAAACACCTATGCTTACTAACCTGTGTAGGAAAGGTTACCTATCTACAGGCCTCTCCAGTCATGTGATACGGGTCCCTCTGTTTCAGGGCAGCTTTTGGGGGAGGGGAGGTGGCACTGACAATAGATTGGCCATTGAAGCCTATAGGTAACGTCACCACTCCAGGCTTAACCAGCCGCTGTTGTCCCTCCCCTGCAGCTGCTGCTGGCTGACACAGGGGAGATCACGTGACTGAACCGGAGTGGTCTGAAAATAGGTAAGTATATACATCTTTCTTATGTAGGTAAGTATATACATCTTTTTTATGTAGGTAAGTATATACAGCTTTCTTATGTAGGTTAGTTAGCAGTGATGGTGCATCAATAAGGGTGCACGGTGCCATCCCCTCTCTCCAGTCACCCCATCTATGACCAGTAAATATCCATGGCCACCACTACCACCCCCTATTCAGGCACCTTGCCCCTTTTCAGGCGCCGGGCGGGGGTGTTTTTGAAGCACCTGTTCAGAGGCATAGGCTCTAATAGGCGTCAAAAAAGGTGACCTGCGAGCGCCATGCTTGGTACTCGCAGTTCACTCAAGTGTGTTAGAACAGCTAATGAATATTCCCTGTCCTAACATTGAGCCGCCTTTCCACCAATTCAGGTGCTCGGATCTGTTACCAGTCACCTGGTTGGCTAAAATGACAGGTGCTGTGATTGGACACCTGGCAGGATTAGAGTACAGGAGGAGAGGACAGAAGTGACACATGAAGACACCTCTTATGCCGCGTACACACGGTCGGAGAATCTGTCGGAATGCGTCTTATCGGACCGTGTCGTCAGATAATCCGACTGTGTGTGGCATGCATCGGACTGATTCCGTCCGAATCTCCGTCCGACCCAATTTTCCAACATGTTGGAAATATTTCCCGACCAACTGGGCCGGTCGGACGTAATCCGATCATGTGTAGAACATTTTGATCGGACCAAGTGCCACGCATGCTCAGATCAAATTCCTACATCAAAGCTATTGGCTACTAGCCTGAATCTAGTCCCATCGTAACGAAATTATGTCATCACATTCTGAAAGATCGGATTTTTCGAAAACTTAGTCCGATCGTGTGTATGCAAGAGTTTCAGACACAATCCGTCAGACTAAATCTGACGGGCAAAATCCGACGGATTTGGTTGGCAGAATCTCCGACCGTGTGTACGTGGGCATAGAGGACACCGCTCACCGCCATCACCTGCTGCCCCACCGAGCCAGGGTAAGTGTCAGGCAGACAGTGAGTGGGAGGGGTCACAGTGGCGGTATTGGATGGCACATTGGCAGCATTTGATGGGACAGTGGCAGCATTTGATGTGCACAGTGGCAGCAATTGATGGGCATAGTGGCAGAATTTGATGGCACAGTGGCAGCGTTTGATGGGCACAGTGGCTGTGTTTGATGAGCACAGTGGCAGTGTTTGATGGGCACAGTTGCAGCGTTTGATGGGCACAGTGGCAGCATTTGATGACACAGTGGCAGGGTTTGATGGTCACAGTGGCAGCATTTGATGGGAACAATGGCAGCATTTGATGGACACAATGGCAGAATTTGATGGGCACAGTGGCAGCATTTGATGGGCAGGGTGGCAGCGTTTGATGGCACAGTAGCAGCGTTTGATGGGCACAGTGGGAGCATTTGATGGAACAGTGGCAGAGTTTGATGCCACAGTGGCAGCTTTTAAAGGGCACAGTGGCTGCAATTGATGGGCATGGTGGTTGCAAATGATGGGCACAGTGGCATTTGATGGGCACAGTGGCTGCGTTTGATGGCACAGTGGCTGCAATTGATGGTTTTTTTTCCCAGTATTTTTAAGTTTTCGCCCCCCAAAAATTTTGAGCACCAGCCGCCACTGTTAGTTAGTGTAGGTAAAAAAAAAAAAAAATTCCCAGCCCAATTTACCGGTTGCATTATTATTATTATTGTTTTTGATTGAACTAGTCCCATTCATGTGTAGAGACACTTGGCCCGTGGCATAATCCCAAGACTGACTCAGAAAACACTCTCTGAACGGTTCGTTGCATTTCTCTAAATCCACTTGCACACACATTCTTGACAAGTAGAAAAGCCTACTAAAATAGGAGTGCCCTCTAATTACCTTCTAGGTGGTTTAACCACTTGCCTACCGTGACAAATTTGTCATTTCCAACACACGTCTTAAAATCTGCATTTTTTTTTTTGCTAGAAATTACTGTAAACTCCTCCAAAAAGTATACGTTTCTGTGAAAGCAGAGACCCTGGAAAATAAAATGGTGGTAGTTGTAATTTTTGTTTATGTTGCATGGTATTTGTGCTAATTTTTCAGGAAAAAATGCACTAAAATTAATTTTAGCGCATACCAAAAATAATATTGATTCCTCATAAAAAAGCCTCATGAAAAAGCTCTGGTCTTTTATCGGAAAGCCCTTTGCCGGCTCGTGAGCTTAATTTAACCACTTGTCTACCATGCCGTTTATAAACGTACCACGTTGGTAGACACGTGGTTAATAATGATTGAATTGGGCTTATTATTTGAACCTAGTTGAAGTTACAGAAACTGTCCACTTTTACCTTTTTTCTAGATAAGGAATCGGAAATGGTTTTGTTGTTTCGGCTGATGAACATTGCTTAGACGCAAAAGAAAATAGATCCAGCCAACCTTTCACCTAAAAGCAGGAGGGGGCCATTGATTTGAATACTTTGCCTCATTGCTTTGTCTCTCCAAGATAAATCACCTTGGAGAAACATTGTGCGCATTCCTCTCTCCTTCCTCTTCCCTGCTCTCTCTATTTACTAAAGCTGGATTCACCATCGACCAAAGAGGAATCACTTTGATTCAGTTGGCCATATTGAACATATATTGCAATTTATATGAACCAAGAACTTCTGTTTTTTATGCAGACATTGGGTAGAAATATTCATGCCGTATATACAGTATATATTTGTATAGTTGCCAACATACGTGTGCACAGCCCATTGCATTAGCGTGTCCATTAGACATGTGCGGTTCCTTTTTTTCCCCGAATTTAAATCCAGACAAATTTTCGTTTTTTGGATGTATGTATCCAAATTTCCGGATTACAATAGTACCGAATTTAAACAAATCCGAAATAAAGAAACAAAAATTCAAATCGTTTTCAAATTCGAATACTTTTCAAACTTGAATTAGAAAAGTTTTCAAATTCGAATACTTTTCAAACTTGAATTAGAAAAGTTTTCAAATTCGAATACTTTTCAAATTTGAATTAGAAAAGTTTTCAAATTCGAATACTTTTCAAACTTGAATTAGAAAAGTTTTCAAATTCGAATACTTTTCAAATTTGAAATAGAAAAGTTTTCAAATTCGAATACTTTTCAAATTTGAATTAGAAAAGTTTTCAAATTCGAATACTTTTCAAACTTGAATTAGAAAAGTTTTCAAATTCAAATACTTTTCAAACTTGAATTAGAAAACTTTTCAAATTCGAATACTTTTCGAATTCGAAACGTTTTACGACTTTCCAAGGAGAATAAAATAGAATAGAAAATAAAAGAATAGAATACGTTTCTGTGAAATCCAGACAAATTTTCGTTTTTTGGATGTATGTATCCAAATTTCCGCATTACAATAGTACCGAATTTAAACAAATCCGAAATAAAGAAACAAAAATTCAAATCGTTTTCAAATTCGAATACTTTTCAAACTTGAATTAGAAAAGTTTTCAAATTCGAATACTTTTCAAACTTGAATTAGAAAAGTTTTCAAATTCGAATACTTTTCAAATTTGAAATAGAAAAGTTTTCAAATTCGAATACTTTTGAAACTTGAATTAGAAAAGTTTTCAAATTCGAATACTTTTCAAATTTGAATTAGAAAAGTTTTCAAATTCGAATACTTTTCAAACTTGAATTAGAAAAGTTTTCAAATTCGAATACTTTTCAAACTTGAATTAGAAAAGTTTTCAAATTCGAATACTTTTCAAATTTGAAATAGAAAAGTTTTCAAATTCGAATACTTTTCAAATTTGAATTAGAAAAGTTTTCAAATTCGAATACTTTTCAAACTTGAATTAGAAAAATTTTCAAATTCGAATACTTTTCAAACTTGAATTAGAAAACTTTTCAAATTCGAATACTTTTCGAATTCGAAACGTTTTACGACTTTCCAAGGAGAATAAAATAGAATAGAAAATAAAAGAATAGAATACGTTTCTGTGAAATCCAGACAAATTTTCGTTTTTTGGATGTATGTATCCAAATTTCCGCATTACAATAGTACCGAATTTAAACAAATCCAAAATAAAGAAACAAAAATTCAAATCGTTTTCAAATTCGATTCTTTTTTAATTCGAATACTTTTCAAATTCGAATACTTTTCAAACTTGAATTAGAAAACTTTTCAAATTTGAATACTTTTCGAATTCGAAACATTTTACGACTTTCCAAGGAGAATAAAATGGAATAGAAAATAAAAGAATAGAATAAGTTTCTGTGAAATCCAGACAAATTTTCGTTTTTTGGATGTATGTATCCAAATTTCCGGATTACAATAGTACCGAATTTAAACAAATCCGAAATAAAGAAACAAAAATTCAAATCGTTTTTAAATTCGATTCTTTTTTAATTCGAATACTTTTCAAATTCGAATACTTTTCAAATTTGAATTAGAAAAGTTTTCAAATTCGAATACTTTTCAAACTTGAATTAGAAAAGTTTTCAAATTCGAATACTTTTCAAACTTGAATTAGAAAAGTTTTCAAATTCGAATACTTTTCGAATTCGAAAACGTTTTACGACTTTCCAAGGAGAATAAAATAGAATAGAAAATAAAAGAATAGAATACGTTTCTGTGAAATCCAGACAAATTTTCGTTTTTTGGATGTATGTATCCAAATTTCCGGATTACAATAGTACCGAATTTAAACAAATCCGAAATAAAGAAACAAAGATTCAAATCGTTTTCAAATTCGATTCTTTTTTAATTCGAATACTTTTCAAATTCGAATACTTTTCAAACTTGAAATAGAAAAGTTTTCAAATTCGAATACTTTTCAAACTTGAATTAGAAAAGTTTTCAAATTCGAATACTTTTCAAATTCGAAACGTTTTACGACTTTCCAAGGAGAATAAAATAGAATAGAAAATAAAAGAATAGAATACGTTTCTGTGAAATCCAGACAAATTTTCGTTTTTTGGATGTATGTATCCAAATTTCCGCATTACAATAGTACCGAATTTAAACAAATCCAAAATAAAGAAACAAAAATTCAAATCGTTTTCAAATTCGATTCTTTTTTAATTCGAATACTTTTCAAATTCGAATACTTTTCAAACTTGAATTAGAAAACTTTTCAAATTCGAATACTTTTCAAACTTGAATTAGAAAAGTTTTCAAATTCGAATACTTTTCAAATTTGAATTAGAAAAGTTTTCAAATTCGAATACTTTTCAAACTTGAATTAGAAAAGTTTTCAAATTCGAATACTTTTCAAATTTGAAATAGAAAAGTTTTCAAATTCGAATACTTTTCAAATTTGAATTAGAAAAGTTTTCAAATTCGAATACTTTTCAAACTTGAATTAGAAAAGTTTTCAAATTCAAATACTTTTCAAACTTGAATTAGAAAACTTTTCAAATTCGAATACTTTTCGAATTCGAAACGTTTTACGACTTTCCAAGGAGAATAAAATAGAATAGAAAATAAAAGAATAGAATACGTTTCTGTGAAATCCAGACAAATTTTCGTTTTTTGGATGTATGTATCCAAATTTCCGCATTACAATAGTACCGAATTTAAACAAATCCGAAATAAAGAAACAAAAATTCAAATCGTTTTCAAATTCGAATACTTTTCAAACTTGAATTAGAAAAGTTTTCAAATTCGAATACTTTTCAAACTTGAATTAGAAAAGTTTTCAAATTCGAATACTTTTCAAATTTGAAATAGAAAAGTTTTCAAATTCGAATACTTTTGAAACTTGAATTAGAAAAGTTTTCAAATTCGAATACTTTTCAAATTTGAATTAGAAAAGTTTTCAAATTCGAATACTTTTCAAACTTGAATTAGAAAAGTTTTCAAATTCGAATACTTTTCAAACTTGAATTAGAAAAGTTTTCAAATTCGAATACTTTTCAAATTTGAAATAGAAAAGTTTTCAAATTCGAATACTTTTCAAATTTGAATTAGAAAAGTTTTCAAATTCGAATACTTTTCAAACTTGAATTAGAAAAATTTTCAAATTCGAATACTTTTCAAACTTGAATTAGAAAACTTTTCAAATTCGAATACTTTTCGAATTCGAAACGTTTTACGACTTTCCAAGGAGAATAAAATAGAATAGAAAATAAAAGAATAGAATACGTTTCTGTGAAATCCAGACAAATTTTCGTTTTTTGGATGTATGTATCCAAATTTCCGCATTACAATAGTACCGAATTTAAACAAATCCAAAATAAAGAAACAAAAATTCAAATCGTTTTCAAATTCGATTCTTTTTTAATTCGAATACTTTTCAAATTCGAATACTTTTCAAACTTGAATTAGAAAACTTTTCAAATTTGAATACTTTTCGAATTCGAAACATTTTACGACTTTCCAAGGAGAATAAAATGGAATAGAAAATAAAAGAATAGAATAAGTTTCTGTGAAATCCAGACAAATTTTCGTTTTTTGGATGTATGTATCCAAATTTCCGGATTACAATAGTACCGAATTTAAACAAATCCGAAATAAAGAAACAAAAATTCAAATCGTTTTTAAATTCGATTCTTTTTTAATTCGAATACTTTTCAAATTCGAATACTTTTCAAATTTGAATTAGAAAAGTTTTCAAATTCGAATACTTTTCAAACTTGAATTAGAAAAGTTTTCAAATTCGAATACTTTTCAAACTTGAATTAGAAAAGTTTTCAAATTCGAATACTTTTCGAATTCGAAAACGTTTTACGACTTTCCAAGGAGAATAAAATAGAATAGAAAATAAAAGAATAGAATACGTTTCTGTGAAATCCAGACAAATTTTCGTTTTTTGGATGTATGTATCCAAATTTCCGGATTACAATAGTACCGAATTTAAACAAATCCGAAATAAAGAAACAAAGATTCAAATCGTTTTCAAATTCGATTCTTTTTTAATTCGAATACTTTTCAAATTCGAATACTTTTCAAACTTGAAATAGAAAAGTTTTCAAATTCGAATACTTTTCAAACTTGAATTAGAAAAGTTTTCAAATTCGAATACTTTTCAAATTCGAAACGTTTTACGACTTTCCAAGGAGAATAAAATAGAATAGAAAATAAAAGAATAGAATACGTTTCTGTGAAATCCAGACAAATTTTCGTTTTTTGGATGTATGTATCCAAATTTCCGCATTACAATAGTACCGAATTTAAACAAATCCAAAATAAAGAAACAAAAATTCAAATCGTTTTCAAATTCGATTCTTTTTTAATTCGAATACTTTTCAAATTCGAATACTTTTCAAACTTGAATTAGAAAACTTTTCAAATTCGAATACTTTTCGAATTCGAAACGTTTTACGACTTTCCAAGGAGAATAAAATAGAATAGAAAATAAAAGAATAGAATAGAATTTTTTTTTAGAATAGAAAAGAATAGAACAGAAAATAAAAGAATAGATTATAATACAGTAAAACAGAACAGAATCGAAAATAAAAGAACAGAATAGACTAGAATATAATAGAAACAAATAGAATAAATAGAATATATTCATCTTCTGAAATTCGGATTACAAATAGAATGAATTTGAATACATAAGAAAATAATAGAATAGAAAAGAATAGAAAAATAATAATAGCATAGAATAGACTATAATATAATAGAAAAAAAAAACAATAAAAAAACTAAAAAAAACAAGAGAATAGAATAGAAAGAATATAACTGGTTCCCAAAATTCAAATAGAATCGATTCAAATTTGAATAGAATAGAAAAAAATACATTGGAATAGAAAATAACAGAATAGTATATAAAAAAAACAACAACAGAATAGACTAGAAAGAATATAACTATCTCGATTAGAATACATTTGAATAGAAAAGAATAGAATAAAATTGAATAGAAAATAAAATAATAGAATAAACAAAAAAACAAAAAAAAATGTACAATCAAAAAACAATAGCATAGAGTACAAAGAATATAACTATTTCCCAAAATTCAAATATAATCAATTTGAATTGAAAAGAATAGATTAGAATAGGAAGATGGTTATATTCATTCTATTTTGTTGTTTTTTTTCTATACTATCATGTTATTTTCTATTCTATGCTATGCAAATTGATTCTATTTGAATTTTGGAAAACTGTTATATTATTTATATTCTATTCTATTGTTTTATTAAAGTGGTTGTAAACCCTTACAAACCACTTTGACCTACAGGTAAGCCTAGATTAAGGCTTACCTGTAGGTCCAAGCAATATCTCCTAAACCTATACGGTTTAGGAGATATTTGCCCGAAAACGGGCACCGCTGTCTACGGCGCATGCGCCGTAGACAGCGGCGCGCAGGCGCACTGAACGCGGCAGTTCCAAAAATGGAGCTGCCGCATTTGTCGACTCCCGTGCGCATGCGTGGGAGTGACGTCATCGCGGCTTCGCCGAATGACAGCGGCGGAGCTGCGAGACGCCACCAGCAAGATGGATGCGGCGGACTACAGGGGACAGCGCGACTTCGCTGGCTCCTGTGTCAGGTAAGTGACACATAATGGGCTACTATGCGATGCATAGTAGTCCATTATGCTTTACCTTTGCAGGGAAAAAAAGAGGAAGTAAACTCATCAGGGTTTACTTCCTCTTTAATTCTCTTCTTTTCTATTCTATTCAAATTTCAGAAGATGGTTATAATCTATTTAATTATATATTTTTTTATTCTTTTCTATTCCTTTCTATTCTATTCCATTCTAATGTCTTTTATTTTCTATCCTATTTTATTCTGTTTTACTCTATTATATTCTTTTATTTCCTGTTATATTATTTTCTATTCTATTCTATTTTTTTTCTAGTATATTCCTTTATTTTATATTCTATTCTATTTTTGTCTAGTCTAGTCCTTTATTTTCTATTCTATTCTATTTTTCTAGTATATTCCTTAATTTTCTATTATATTCTATTCCATTTTTTTCTAGTCTATTCCTTTATTTTATATTCTATTCTATTTTTTTTTTTAGTCGATTCCTTTATTTTATATTCTATTTTATTCTCTTTGGAAATTGGAAACCTATTTGCATTCGAAAAACTATTCGAAATTGATTCCAAAACTTTTTAAATCGATCAAAATGCGAAAATTTTAATCAACTTGAATACGAATAAGTGAAACAAATTCTGAAAACGAATGAAACAGATTAAACAAATTTAACTAAACACTTTTATTGAAGCAATGCAACAGCAGCTCACAACAATCCCGGTGAGAAGCCTGTCCAACCAGGTGTACTCATGGTTATAGCAGCCACATGAACAGAGCGTGTTCCAGCCATAATGACAGTGTCTGTTGAGAGGGGCAGAATGTGGCCTGGCCATCTTGTGCCCAATCGGTAAGATGTCCAGAAGAGGTGCGACCCTACACTTTCCCTCCTCATTAGGAACCCTTCCCCACCACTAGTACTGTCCCTAACAGATGGGGTACCTTTCCCTGCACTAACCAATCGCATAACACACACCAAGCAAAAAGCCAGGGCCTTAAATAGGCTCTGTCTGACCCAAGATGACTGCCAGAGTCAGATGGGGCAACAGGAAACCATAGAATAACCAGGTTCCTCCTGATTCCTGCCCAGCTGCAGAGCGGCTGTGGTTGAATGCCACCAGCAGTGGAGGAAACAAACTAAACCTGACTATAATCTTTCAAACTGTCCCCACCCCCCTCCAAACACCTACAGTATGCTTACTAACCTGTGTAAGAAAGGTTACCTATCTACAGGCAGCTCCAGTCATGTAATAAGAGTCCCTCGGTCTCAGGGCAGCTTCAGGGGGAGGGGAGGTGGCACCGACAATAGATTGGCCATTGAAGCCTATGGGTAAGGTCACCACTCCAGGCTTACCCAGCCGTTGTTGAAGAGCTCTCTCTTCTCTCCCCTGCAGCTGCCGCTGGCTGACCCAGGGGAGATCATGTGACGGAACCGGAGTGGGCTGAGAATAGGTAAATATATCTTTCTTATGTAGGTTAGTTAGTATTGGTAAAACAAAACCAAAGAAAATTCCCATCTCAACTTACCGACCAGCTTGCAACCAACTGAATTGTCCTGTCTGACTGTATGCATTTTGTTTTCACACATTTGCAAATACATGCGTCCCCCCGGTATTATCTGCAGTCCTAACTCTACATTTGGAGAGCCTCCATAGTAGAAGCACATGCATTATAATGGATAATGGCATTTATCTGTACTGTTGGAATATCAGGGAATATAAGAGTGAAATGATTTTTAGCAGGGGAACAGAGGGCAATGCTGTTTATTGGGGTGACAAGAGGCAGTGGTTCTCAGTGGGGGGATAGAGGACATTGCTAGTGTGGATGGGGGTGGTGGGAATGGGGTTTCGGGAGGTAACAGTGCTCACTGGGGTAGAAAGGAAAGAAAATACTCAATGGGATGGATGGGGTGGGAACAGTGGTGCTCAGTGGGGTGGGGAGGGAAGGCAGTGGTGCTCAGTGGGGTGGAAGGGGGGCAGTGGTGTTCAGTGGGGTGGGGATGGAGGGCAGTGGTGCTCAGTGGGGTGGAAGGGGGGGCAGTGGTGCTCAGTGGGGTGGGGATGGAGGGCAGTGGTGCTCAGTGGGGTGGAAGGGGGGGCAGTGGTGCTCAGTGGGGTGGGGATGGAGGGCAGTGGTGCTCAGTGGGGTGGGGAGGGAGGTCAGTGGTGCTCAGTGGGGTGGAAGGGGGGGCAGAAAATACTCAATGGGATGGATGGGGTGGGAACAGTGGTGCTCAGTGGGGTGGGGAGGGAAGGCCGTGGTGCTCAGTGGGGTGGAAGGGGGGCAGTGGTGCTCAGTGGGGTGGGGAGGGAGAGCAGTTGTGCTCAGTGGGGTGGAAGGGGGGAAGTGGTGCTCAGTGGGGTGGGGATGGAGGGCAGTGGCGCTCAGTGGGGTGGAGAGGGAGGGCAGTGGTGCTCAGTGGGGTGGAGAGGGAGGGCAGTGGTGCTCAGTGGGGTGGAGAGGGAAGGCAGTGGTGCTCAGTGGGGTGGAAAAAAGAGAGGTTTGGCAAGAGTAGTGCTCTGTGGGGCAGCCGGGGGGGGGGGGGCAGTGGTGCTCAATGGAATGTATGGGGGCAGTGGAGCTTAGTGAGGTGGACAAGAAGAGGAGTGGTGCTCAGTGGAGTGAAAAGGAAGGAGGGGTAGTGGTGCTCAGTGGAGGGAGGAGGGATAGATGGCATTAGTACTGAGCAGGCAGGAAGGTTAGTGATGCTCATAGAGATGGACAGATGGCGCAGTGCTGCTCATAAAGGTGACACTGGGGGGAGGGGGGCAGTGGTGCTCAATGGAGAAGTAGGGGGCATTAGTGCTAAGTGGAGTGGCAGGGGGGCAGTGGTGCTCTATGGGGTAGACAAGGGGGCAGTTGTGCTCAGTGGGTGGCTAAGGGGCATTCGTGCTGTGTGGGTGGACAAGAATGAATGAATGAATGAATGAAATACTTGTATTGCGCACAATGCGAACTGAATCGCTTCTAGAAGAAGAGAAGGGGAGTGGTACTCAGTAGAGTGGACAAGATGGGGAGTGGTACTCAGTGCGGAGGACTAGTACTCTGTGGGAGGGTCAGGGTCATTAGTACTCAGTGGAGTAGACAGGAGGGCAGTAGTGCTCAGTGGGGTAAAAAGGAAGGAGGGGACAATAGTGACTCTCAGTTGAGGAATAAATGGCATTAGTGCTGAGTAGACAGGGAGGTTAGTGATGCTCATTGAGCTGGACAGAAGGGGCAGTGGTGCTCATAAAGGTGACCTGGGGGGAGGGGGGGGGGGGTTGGCAGTGGTACTCAATTAGCAAAATAGGGGACGTTAGTGCTAAGTGGACTGGCCAGGGGGGTGCTCTATGGACTAGGCAAGGGGCATTAGTGCTGTGTAGGTGGTCAAGGGGGGCAGTGGTGCTTAATGGGATGGATTGGCGGGAGGGGGCAGTGGAGCTCAGTGGGGGGGGGACAAGAGGGGGATTGGTAGTGGAAGTGAGGGAGGAGGGCGTTCTTCTAGAGTTAATGATGTTAAAGAAAAGCCTGGAGTAAAGAAAAAATATAAAATTAACGTAGGGCTTGCATGACTGGGTGGACAGGAACATCGTTCTGGCAGGGCAATGGGCGGGAATGTGAGGAGAGGTGAGAGTCCACCTACTGAACTGCTAACCTACCTGAGGGGAGAGTGAGAGGGGGTGGCATCTACCTACCTTATATGTGAGTTTATAAATGGAACTGGACTATGTGGAGTTTTTCTCTTCCCATATGGTGAGTCTGGATGAACTGTTTGAAAACTCTAAGCCCTTGTACACACGGTCGGAGAATCTGTCGGAATGAGTCTTATCGGACCGTGTCATCAGATAATCCGACTGTGTGTGGTATGCATCGGACTGATTCCGTCCGAATCTCCGTCCGACCCAATTTTCCAACATGTTGGAAATATTTCCTGACCAACTGGGCCGGACGGACCTAATCCGATCATGTGTAGAGCATTTTCATCGGACCAAGTGCCACGCATGCTCAGATCAAATTCCTACATCAAAGCTATTGGCTACTAGCCTGAATGTAGTCCCATCGTAACGAAATTACGTCATCACGTTCTGAAAGATCGGATTTTTCGCCAACTTGGCCCGACCGTGTGTATGCAACAGTTTCGGACACAATCCGCCAAAATCCGACGGATTTGGTTGGCAAAATCTCCGACCGTGTGTACAGGGGCTAAGGAAGGCACAAGGATGTAGAGTCGTGGGATTTATAATTGAGGCCCAATGATTTCGGAAGTGTGGTGAGTTGGAACCCCAGAGGGGAGTGTGACGCATGTGTGGAGCAATTTGGTGGAAGGGTGCACAATCATCAGACAATACGGCTATCACCATTTGTATGTGGACTTTCTTTATCTTTAACTCCTTTATCACCATCTGGCACAGCTTTCAGTGCTGAGTGTTCAGTGTTTTATTATGCTGTTTTATTCATGTTATTCTGGACATTGATACATCTTATCGTTTTATGAGTGATAAAAGCGCTGCTTATGATGAATGATATTTAATGACATTTGTGTCTATGAATTTTATTCTATGAATGTGCATTTAACTGCATCTGTAAATGGACTCTAAAGCATGTAAATATGCCAAGATGAAATATACCAAGTGAACCTGCTTAATGAAAATCTGGCCATCAGGAATGAGCCGGGGAGTGGTACAGTGGTGCTCTGTGTGGTAGATAAGGGGGCAGTTGTGCACAGTGGGGGAATAAGGGGAATTAGTCCTCTGTGGCATGGCCAATGGGGGGCAATGGTGCTCAATGGAATGGAAGGGGGCATTGTTGCTCAGTGGGATGGATGGGGGCAGTGGAATTCAGTGGAATGGACAAGATGGGGGGGTGGTACGCAGTGCAAGGATAGGGAGCATTAGTGCTCTGTGGGAGGATCAAGGACATTAGTACTCAGGAGAGTGGACAGGAGGGCCGTGGTGCTCAGTGAAGGGATAGGGGGCAACAGTGCTTAGTTGGGTGGAGGGGGACAATGGTGCTCATTTGGGGGTAGTGAGTCTTAGTGCTCAATGGGGTAGACAGAGAGCAATGGTACCCAGTGAGGGGACAGGGGCATTTAGTGCTCATTGGGGTGGATGGAGGGAGGGGGGAAGCAGTGATGCTCAGTGGCGTGGACAGGGAGCAGTGTTGTTCAACTGAGTGGATGGGGGCATTGGTGCTCAGTGTTTATGGGAGTGTGGCATCACTACTACGTGGCGTGGAGAGGGTGCTAAAAGAGGTGGACAGGGGGCATTGGTGTTTAGTGGGGTGGACAGGGGGGGCAGTGGTATTCAGTGGGGTGGATGGGGGTTAGAGGTGTTCATTGAGGGGATAGGGGGAATTAGTGCTCAGTGGAGTGGACATGTGCTAAGTTGGGTGGACAGGGGAGCAATGGTGCTTATTGGGGGTTAAGGGACATTAGTACTCAGTGCTGTGAATGTGGGAGAGGTGCTCAGTGAGAGGATAATGGCATTAATTCTCAGTGGGGTGGACAGGTGCTTAGTAAGGTGAACAGGGGAGAAGTGGTTCCCATTGGTAGATAGTGGGCATTGGTGCTCAGTGGGGTGGGTAGGAGCAGAAATGGTGTTTGGTGTGGTGGGTGGGGGTTTGTGGTGTTTGGTGGGAGAGGGGGGCATTGGTGCTCAGTGGGGTGGGTAGGAGCAGAAATGGCGTTTGGTGTGGTGGGTGGGGGGTTGTGGTGTTTGGTGGGAGAGGGGGGCATTGGTGCTCAGTGGGGTGGGTAGGAGCAGAAATGGCGTTTGGTGTGGTGGGTGGGGGGTTGTGGTATTTGGTGGGAGAGGGGGGCATTGGTGCTCAGTGGGGTGGGTAGGAGCAGAAATGGCGTTTGGTGTGGTGGGTGGGGGTTTGTGGTGTTTGGTGGGAGAGGGGGGCATTGGTGCTCAGTGAGGGGATAGAAGTAATTTGTGCTCAGTAGACATGTGCAGAACGAAAAAAAATCCTTTTATTTTTTTTGTTTAGTTAAATTTGTTTCATTCGTTCAGTTCATTTTTGGGATTCGTTACATTTATTCGTTTTCAAATCAATTGGAAACATTTTCAAATCAATTTCCAATAGTTTAATTGTTTATGTGTTGTAAAACATATACAGTTTTACAGCAGCTCAGTGAAATATTGGATTCGATAAACTTGGCATATTTGCTATATAATAAACATGTTTATGAGCAGTTAAAGTGCTCTTGACTATGAAATAATTTTTTTATTGTTGAAGTGAGGAATGTGAACCGGCACCATTGAAAACAATGGCTAACTTAGGTATGTATCAATATGCATTCAAATACATTCAAATACATGTGTAAATGGGCTCAAAAGTATGTGTACTGAAATATACCAAGTGAACCTGCTTCTGGCCATCAGGGATGAGCTCAGGCATGTTTGAATCTCAGTCCAAAACCACACAAGCTTTCCTGCCAGGTGACTGTGAAGGAACCCCAGCAATTAAAAGTGGCCAAGGCATTCCCTGCTTTGCACCCACACGTCTCTTGTATACGTGTGGCTACGGGCCAGGGGATGCCTGGGCCTTGGATTGGTGTGTCGCCAATCCAAACACACCTGTGTTGATCGCATATCACCATCAAACATCAAACATGTCTCTAGATGTCTGATAGTACGACTGTCCTACCATACATAGAGTCCCTTTTGACATTCATAAAATGTATTAGGAAGCCCCTGTATAGGGGCTTAGAGCTTCATCTCACCATCTCTCCTTCCAAAAATACTGGCCATCTTGCTTGTATCCTCTTCTAAATATGAAGTTCAGGACTTCACCCCACAAATGCGTGTTCAAAGTCAATGACTAAAACATTGAAGCCATCAGATCAGTGTAACAGTGAGATAACTATTATTTTCAGAGGTCACCAGTGGTGGCTTCCATGCTTCTCCCAGTGCTGGTTTCCTTTTACAGGTAACTTTTCTGGGGAAACATATAGGCTGCCATTGCTAGGCTCTTCTTTTAAAAGTTCTATTTGCCTGTCTTTCATGTAGATCCAGTGGCTTGTGTGGAGGTGCAGCATGGTGTGGCGGCAAAAAACACACAGTCTATATGCAGAGAACAGAACTTGTATTGATGCAGAATCCAGTAATTCACAACAAACCCGGCAGGAAGGCACCCAACCGGGACACTCACTGCAATATCAGCAATGTGTAGCAGAGCAGGCCTAGTTGTGCGAACAGTGTCTGTCTTGAGGGGCGAAATGGGGCCTGTCCAGTCCGGGCCTTAATGGGGAGGTCTCCAGAAGGATTGTGTGTCCATATCCTTTCTCTACTTGACTGAAACTTCTCCCTGACGTTAATCATTGTCCCTGTCCACTGTCCTGACCTGTCCCTACACTTCCCACACGCAAAATTAGTGCCAAGCCTGGGAGCCAGGGCCTTAAATAGGCTCTGCCTGACCCAAAATGTCTGCTAGAGTCACATGGGGCGGTAGTATCCAATCGGATAGCTTCCCCAGTAACCCATAGAGGAACCATGTTTCTCTTGACTTTCTCTCCCCCTGCAATGCCACTGCAGGTGAACGTCACCTGCAGTGCAGAAAATAGACTGCATCTGCCTACAGGCTTCAGTTTGATTTTGCCTGATCTGGAGCAAGTGTAGCTCAGGAATTATTGCTAAATAAGTGAGTAAAACTTCAGTGCTTCCACTTTAACCTGTTGTAGATCACCCCACGTATATGTACTGGGAACAGTGGCTTCCGGGTTTGTGGCATGCCCGCGACCAGCTGTGATTAGACACAGCAGGAGCCAATCAGTGGGTCCGTGCGGACCCAATATCCACCAGGACTTACCAATCGTTCCTGACAGAGGCAGAATGGCTGTCTGCTTATATAAACAAGGCAGATTGCTGTTCTGTGACAAGGGAGGACAGAGATCATAATTATGGAAACAAAAAAACAAAAAATGGGAACCTACAAATGACGAGGTATCAAACAAACCTCTGGTTACCTACCCACTCACTTGAATAAAGTGGGGCTCTATGGTCAAAACGTAATGCATATACAAAATAGGCAGACAGACAGAGCTGCCTTAAGGACCATTAAGCCTCGCACACACGATCAGATTTTCCAACGGGAATTGTGTGATGACAGGCTGTTGGTGGAAAATCAGACTGTTTGTACGCTCCATCGGACAATTGTTGTCGGATTTTCCGTGGACAAATGTTGGATGGCAGGTTTATAAATTTTCCGTGGACAAATGTCTGATTTTCCGAGCGTGGGTACACAAGTCCTTTGGACAAAGTACAACACACACATGCTCGGAAGCAAGGACTAGCCAGAAGCGGTCGTTCTTTTATACTAGCGCTCGTAATTGAGAATTAACATTCGTGACGCAGCAAATTATGAAATCTCCAAATGCAGCGCACAATTCTCTTCTGGGAGAATAATGAAGCTGCTTTGCTGGTGATACTGATTAAGTAATTGCAAACACGTTTTCAAAGGCTTTTTATTTCTAGTGTTATCAAAAATAATATTATTATGCTTGTTATTTATTTTTATTTTTTTTTGGTGCAAGTTACCACAACACCATTATCCCCTAGTTTGTTGGTGTCCCTTAATTATTGCTTTACTTTATTACTTGTTAATTTTACATTATATTTTTTAAAATGTAACTGCCAACTCCCAAACTGTCACTTGAAGTAAAACACATAGCCAAGTATTATTCTACACAATTTTTTTATTGTGCATTAAAAAAAAGAAAACAAATAAAATTAGACATGCTATCTGCCAATAGAACTTAACAAAAAGTGCATTCTATGCATCCAAAAATCTAGAAAATATACCAAATCATTATTGTTCAACCAAAAAATAAAATAAAAGCCTCATGCATGTGTCATGCTTCTTAATATAGGGGGTCACCAATGCCAAGAGCTGGTGAAAGCAGGGGTCTGTCATCCGGAGATAATTCCGAAAAACATCTGGAGTATTCTCTTGGAGCTCCCGCAGCAAAGGCATATGACACAATTGGTCATGATTAATAAAGCAACCAATTTTTGGTCCAAGAAATCCTCCTCCTCCTGTTCCTGGGCTGGACTTGGGTCAAAGCAAAAACTCCAAGGCCAATAATAAATAACACGTTATCTCCTCCGATTCCATGACATGTCTGGTTGAGGAAAGGCCATTCAGAAACTAACTGAAAAGCACAAAATGAAAAGCATGAATTGAAAAACGTGAAATGAAAAGCAAAAACTGAAAAGCGCGAATCAACACTCCCCAAACTTCTACTAACACAAAATTAGCAGAATGAGCCCAAAGGGTGGCGCTAAAGAGGTGAAAAAAACACTTAGTACGTCACTACGTTCGTGTTTGTTGGCCGACAATTGTGTGCCATTTGTATGCAAGACAATTTTGAGGCCAACGCCCTTCAGACAAAGGGTTTTGTCTGCGGAAAAACCGATCATGTGTATGAGGCTTAACCGTGAGCCGCCGGGTATGGTAACAGAAATAAATACCAAAATCAATCTATAAATATTTAACAAACTTTATTAAACACAAAAATGTTGATGGTATAAAGACAGGAACCACCCCCCATCACCAAAAAAAAAAAAAGAAAAAAGAAGACAACGCTGCCTTTTTTATTGGTGATGGTGGGTGGTTCCTGTCTTAATATCTACCATCGACATTTTTGTGTTTAATAAAGTTTGTTACATTTTTATAAATTAAGTTTGGTATTTATTTCTGTTACCATACCCGGCGGCTCACGGTTATGGTCCTTAAGGCAGCTCTGTCTGTCTGCCTATTTTGTATATGGAAGACAGAGATCCTGTGTTTCTGTTAAGCTGGAACACAGATCTCTTTTTCCCCACAGAACAAGCCCCTCCCCCACACAGTTAGAAAGCACTCCCAGGGAACACATTTAACCCTTTGATCGCCTTTGATGTTAACTCCTTTCCTGCAAGTGTCCTTGGTACAGTGACCGTGCATATTTTTAAGCACTGATCATTGTAATAGTGTTACTGCTCCCCAAAAAGTGTCACAGAGTGTCCAATTTGTCCGCCGCAATGTCGGCATGTCGATTTTATTTTAAGCGACTTATAGCCGGACTGGCTATAAGTCGCTTAAAAAAAAGTCACATATTTTGAAGATGCTATAACTTTTGCGCAAACCAATCAATATATGCTTATTGGGATTTTTTTACCAAAAATATGTAGCAGAATATATATTGGCCTAAACTGATGAAAAAATTAGATTTTTAAAAAAAATTGTATTGGGTGTGTTTTATAGCAGAATGTAAAAAAATCTTGTTTTTTTTCTAAATTGTCAGATTTCTTTGTTTATAGCACAAAAAATAAAAACCACAGAGGTGATCAAATACCACCAAAAGAAAGCTCTATTTGTGGGGAAAAAAAGGACATCAATTTTATCTGGGTACAGTGTCACACGACCTTGCAATTGTCAATTAAAGTAACGCAGTGCCTTATCGCAAAAAATGGCCTGGTCATGAAGGGGGGTAAACCTTCGGGAGCTGATATGCTTAAATAATATGAATCTAGCTATACAAAGTGGCTGCAGTAGACACCTAATAGTGTTGCAAGAACTATAAATTGTAAAAATTTTATAATAAAATGGTGCTGCGCTTGATAATAAAATGAATAAAGTGAGATGTGCAACTTGGTTTAATTTGGTATAATATATGTGCAAAGTATGCAATATTATGCAACTTTGGCCATTATGATTTGTGCAAATAAATTAATGAATATAAATAAACGAATGAAGACACGCTAATACTAATATACATGAAAATAACAGTAAGTGAACCAAAAACCAGAAATGATGATAATTTCAGTAGAATTGAACATATAAAGTCCTTCAAACGCAAATGAATGTACATATGTTATACATTGAGACTGGTTGAAACAGCTTCCAAACACCACTCAGACTTGTGACTAGGGATGAGCCGAACACCCCCCGGTTCGGTTCGCACCAGAACTTTCGAACGGACCCCAAATTCGTACGAACTTTAGAACCCCATTGAAGTCTATGGGACTCGAACATTCGAAATTAAAAGTGCTAATTTTAACGGCTAATATGCAAGATACTGTCCTAAAAAGGGTTTGGGGACCTGACTCCTGCCCCAGGGGACATGGGTCAATGCCTAAAATGTTTTTAAAAATGGCCGTTTTGGCGGGAGCACTGATTTTAATGACGATTAAAGTGAAAAAAAAAGTGAAATATTCCTTTAAATATGGTGCCTGGGGGGTGTCTGTAGTATGCCTGTGAAGTGCCACGTGTTTCCCGTGTTTAGAACAGTCCCTGCACAAAATGACATTAAACAGAAATAACATCATTGAAAACTGCTTGCGGTTTTAATGTTATATCTGGTTCCTGCAATATGGTTGAAAATCATTGAGAAAAATGGCATGGGTAGCCCTCCCTGCCCATTACCAGCCTCTTTGGGTCTTGTATGCATATTAAGGGGAACCCCGTACCCATATTAAAAAAAGGAAATGCGTGTGGCCCCCAGGCCCTATATACTCAGAACAGCAGTATACAGGCGGTGCAAACAAGACAGGGACTGTGTAGGTTTGTTGTGTTAAGTTGAATCTGTTTGTAATTTTCAACTGGTACATTTTTAAAGTGTAGCTCCAGTCAAAAAAACTATTTTTAAGCTTTTTGGAAAACATAGGGAAGGGTTATCACCCCTGTATAATTTGTTTTGTCGTCCATCTTTTTTCATCTCACTTGCTGTTGTCTCCTTCCGTTTGCAAGTAGGAGATGTTTGTAAGTTGGATGTTTGAAAGTAGGGGCCTGCCCTATATGCTCTGCAGAAATGGCGGAACAAGGTGTTGGTTTTGCCACAACATTGTAAGCCCTCAAAGTGACTCTTGGTGGGCGCTGGAGCGCCCTGCTGTGAACGATTATATCAAGAATTGTAATTACATGCCATTGTTGAACAGTGGTAGAAAAATTGACCTTTGGTGATTGTGGTGCTGGTGCCACAACACTATAAGTCCTCACAGTTACTCTGGGTGGGCACTGGTGCTGGTGCCACGACACTGCAACCTCTCCCATATACTCTAGTTTTATTGCAGGAATTAGCCCTGCTGCAAAGCATTGCATCAAAAATTGTAATTAAATGCCCCTGTTAAACAGGGGCAGAAAAATTGGGCTTTAGGCACTGGTGCTGGTGCCACCACACTGCAACCTCTCCCATGTACTCTAGTTTTATTGCAGGAATTAGCCCTGCTGCAAAGCATTGCATCAAAAATTGCAATTAAACGCCCCTGTTAAACAGGGGCAGAAAAATTGGGCTGATGGCATCACCCAGAACCAGAATAGTTCTTCCAACATATCAGCGGAGGAGGAAGAGGATAGACAATCAACATAACAGGACAGTCACTCAGCATCAGCATAGGCAGTCTTGAAGGGATGTGATATTTCAAAAAAAAATATTTGGTTACATCAGCTTCAGGTGCTTGGTAGCTGTGGGTGATCCAAGACTGATTCATCTTGATGAAGGTCAGCCGTTCAACTGATTCGGTGGACAGGCGCACCCTGTGATCGGTAACAAAGCCACCAGCAGCACTGAAGGTGCGTTCCGAAAGAACGCTGGATGCAGGACAGACCAGTAGCTCAATTGCATACTGTGCAAGCTCTGGCCAGTGATCCATCCTCAAGACCCAGTAAGCCAGAGGATTTTCGGTGGGAAAGGTGTCCAAGTCTGACCTTGCCCCTAGGTATTCCTGCACCATGTAAATCAGACGCTGGCGATGGTTGCTGGAACCGATCATACCTTGGGGCTGCGGACTAAAAAATTGTCTGAAAGCATCAGTCAGACGGCCACCTTCTCCACCGCTCCTTCTGACCGATGCCTCAGCAACACGTTGTCCAGGACCAGGAGTTTGTAACCTCCCAGTCTCTGGGAACGCGTTGCACAGACCTTTCTGCAAGGCCTCCCGGAGATGTCTCATCCTCTGCTCCCTCTGCGATGGCAAGATACCCTTGTACCGTGGATCAAGGAGAGTGGCCAGCCAGTAATGGTCCCTCTCCTTGATCCGAAGAATACGAGGATCCTTCTGCAGGCTTTGCAGGATCAGGGAGGCCATGCAGCGTAGGTTAGCTGAGGCATTCGGTCCGGAGTCCTCTGGGTCACTAAGGGCAACATGATCCGCAGCTACCTCCTCCCAGCCACGTACAAGTCCACGTGTTTCTTGGGACTGTAAATCATCCCTACAAGACTGCTGCTGCTGATGCTGAGTGCCAGCCTCCACCTCCATGCTGACACAATCATCCTCCTCTTCCTCCTCCTCATCCTCTTCCTGTGTGATGGGTGGCACAGCAGGAACACTGTCTGGATAAAGGGGGCCTTGAGAGGCAAGGAAGTCCTCCTCTTCCTGCCTCTGTTCTGCCTCAAGTGCCCTGTCCATTATTCCACGCAGCGTATGCTCCAAGAGGTGGACAAGAGGTACAGTGTCACTGATGCATGCACTGTCACTGCTCACCATCCTTGTGGCCTCCTCAAACGGTGACAGGACAGTGCATGCATCCCTGATCATGCCCCACTGGCATGGTGAGAAAAAACCGAGCTCCCCTGACCCTGTCCTGGTGCCGTAGTCGCAAAGGTACTCATTAATGGCCCTCTGCTGCGTGTGCAGCTGCTGCAGCATGGCCAACGTTGAGTTCCACCTGGTGGGCATGTCACATATAAGGCGGTTCTTGGGCAGGTTCAACTCCTTTTGGAGCTCAGCCAGCCGAGCACAGGCATTAAATGATTGGCGGAAATGCACACAGACTTTCCTGGCCTGCTTCAGGACATCCTGTAAGCCGGGGTACCTGCCCAAGAACCGCTGCACCACCAGGTTAAGGACGTGAGCTACACAGGGCACATGGGTCAGTTGTCCCTGTCGGAGGGCAGAGAGGAGGTTGGTGCCATTGTCGCAAACCTCCATTCCTGGCTTAAGCTGGCGTGGCGTCAACCACCTCTGGGCCTGCCCCTGCAGAGCTGACAAAACATCCGCCCCAGTGTGGCTCCTGTCCCCCAAACAAACCAGCGCAAGCACAGCATGGCATAGTTTTGCCTGCGTACTTGCGTAGTCCCTGGAACGCCTACGGAGCACCGCTGGTTCTGAGGACAGAGCACTGGAAGAGACCATGGAGGAAGAAGAAGAGGAGAGGGTGGAGGAGAGAGGTGTGTCACAACCAATAGTAGCATTTTGGAGGCGTGGTGGCGGAACAACCCCCAACACTACTGCACCTTGTCCTGCATCCTTCCCAGCTGCCATAAGAGTGACCCAATGGGCCGTGAAAGACAGGTAACGTCCCTGTCCATGCCTGCTGGACCATGAGTCAGCGGTAATATGCACCTTACCGCTGACCGCCCTGTCCAGCAAGGCAAGGACATTGCCTTCCACATGCCGGTAGAGAGCCGGAATTGCCTTCCGTGAGAAAAAGTGGCGTTTGGGGACCTGCCACTGAGGAACCGCACATTGTACAAACTCATGGAAGGGGGCCGAGTCTACCAACTGAAAAGGCAGCAGTTGAAGTGCTAGCAATTTAGCCAAGCTAGCATTCAACCGCTGGGCATGTGGATGGCTGGGAGTGAACTTCTTTCGCCGGTCCAGCAGCTGGGGCAGGGACATTTGCCTGCTATAATCGGACGTGGGTGTACCGCTAGCAGAGTTCCCGGAAGCACTTGGCTGTGACACACCTAATTCTACACCTTCATTCCTCTCAGAGCAGGTTTCAGAGAGGACTGAAGGTCTAGTGGGGTTGGAGATGCCAGCTGATGAGGAGCAAGGAGAGGTCCGCTTTGTTCTTTGGTGTGGGTCTTTGAGGTACGCTTGCCAACGAGCTGCATGGCAGGTCAACATATGTCTGGTCAAGCATGTGGTGCCCAAGCGGCTGATGTTTTGGCCACGCGAGATACGCTTGAGACATATGTTGCAAATAGCAGCGGTGCGATCTGATGCACTCGTCTCAAAAAAGGCCCACACCAAAGAACTTTTAGAATAACGCACAGAGGCAGCGCCCTGCACAGGCGGAGCTCTGCGGTGTGATTCAGTCGGTGTGCTGCCCCTAATCTGGCCCCCGGAGGGCATCCTGCCTCGTTGGACATGTGCCTCCTCCTCCTCCTCCTCTCTCCTACCAGGCACCCACGTGGAGTCAGTGCCCTCATCATCCCCTCCCTCTTCATCGCTGTAGCAAACCTGGCAATATGCTGCAGCTTGTGGAACATGACTGCCAGATTGCTGTCCTTCTTGAGCATCCCCTCTCTCTGCATTCACGCTACTGCCTTCCTCTAGCTGAGTGTCATCAACAGAGGCTACAAAACACTGGGCATCCTCCTGGAGCATGTACCCAATACTGTGCTCAAAGAGTTCAGGAGACTCCTCAGGAGGACGTGGTGGGTCTAGGGAAGGAGTCACTGATGATGACATTGAGACGAGGGAAGACGATGCGTTGGCAGCTGCTTTGCTAGTACCCTGAGACTGGGTGAGAGAGGATGAGGAGGATGAAGAGGGCTTGGTCATCCACTCTACCAAGTCGTTGGCATGTTGCGGTTCAACATGTCCAGCTGCCGAATAGAAGGACAAGCGTGTCCCATGGCCACGTGCTGATGACAATGCACCCCGTCCACGACCAGCACTGTTGTCTCTAGACACAGAGCCTGCTTGCCCTCTTTTATCGGCTCGCGCCTGTCTGCCTCTCCTTGCTGGCCTTCCAGACATGGTAATGGCCTGAAGGGAGTTGGGTAAAACAGCAGTTGGGTAGTGTATATTGTGCTGGAGGCACACAACACCCACTAACTCCTGCAGATGCCTTGATTATATAACCCCAGAGATAAAGGGGTATACTGTAATGGAGTCACACAACACCCACTAAGCCCTGCAGATGGCTCTATTAGAGAACAGCAATAAACGGTAGATACAGGTGTATATTGTGCTGGAGGCACAAAACACCCACTAACTCCTGCAGATGCCTTTTTTATAGAACACCAGAGATAAAGGGGTATATATAGATGTATACTGTGCTGTGCTGGAGGCACACACAACTTCCAATAACTCCTGCAGATGGCAAGTGGGCTCAAATAGGGAAGAGCTATGTAGGTGGATATAGCCGTGTGTACTGGGTACAGAGCACGCAGACAGCACGCACAAGCTCCTAACACTACTGACTGCAAGCTCTATTATAAAAGATAGATCACTAGCTATATAGGTGAGGTGAATATAGCGGTGTATACTGCGGTCAGGGCAAGCAGACAACAACCACTACAGAAGAGCAAGATCGAAAATCGGCCGATAACGATCGGTGTGTACTGTGTTGAAGGTACATCCTGCCTGTGGCCAATCATGGCTCTCCTCGCTGCTGGCGCTGTGATTGGCCAAGCATGCGGGGTCACAGTGCATGCTTGGCCAATCATGAGCCAGCAATGCACTGCGATGACGCAGTGCATTGTGGGCCGTGAGCGGCACACGAATTTGGCGCGAACGGCCCATAATGTTTGGAATTCGCCGAACGGGCGAACAGCCGATGTTTGAGTCGAATCCCTACTTGTGACCCTCTACCAAATGAAATGCAAGCTTACCAGAAGCAAGCTAAATCGTGCTTGTGGCCTACAACCCAGCCAGGGACTTTATCCAAGGGATGGAAATTGCCAACACACAATGGTTCTTGGTATGCAGTAAACAGGACATCAATCAAGGATAGGACAACTCCGTTATCTGATTGCCATAGACAAGGCAGTATTACCCAATAAAAGATAACTCACTATTGTGTAATATGTAATACACAGGTTCAGTGGCATCGGCGGGGGGGGGGCTCACCGTGGCTGAAGTCCTGAGTGGATCCCCAAAAAGCCCAAAAGCCCTGGGCCTCGAGTGGGCACCATTCTATTAATAGCCCCGGGCCCTGCCAAGCGGGGACCCAACTCATCCTGAGTGCTGCCGAGCACCGCCGAGTGTGGCCGAGTCATAAAGGAAGGACCCTCCTTCTGGAGCCTGCAGCGCTGATGGATGTCCCACTGGTCCAAGGTCCAATGGTGGGACCGTGGGACATGTGGCGTCCATCATAAGCAGGCTCCAGAAGGCGGGAATTACAATGCAGCTGCCACATAAGATCCACGCTCGGCTCTCCCCCAGCTGCCTGCTGTGATGATGGGCACGCACCGCACACCGCCGCTGAGCTGCTGCTGCAGGACACATGAAGTCTCCTGGTCAGGTAGGTCAGTGTTTGTTACTACCGTCAGTGTATGTAGGTCAGTGTGTGTCAGGTAGGTCAGTGTATGTCAGGTAGGTAGTTCAGTGTGTGTATGTCAGGTAGGTCAGTGTGTGTCAGGTAGGTCAGTGTATGTATGTCAGGTAGGTCAGTGTATTTATGTCAGGTAGGTCAGTGTGTGTCAGATAGGTCAGTGTGTATCAGGTAGGTCAGTGCATGGCAGTGTATGTATGTCAGGTCAGTGAGTGTTAGGTAGATAGGTCAGTGTATGTATGTCAGTCAGGTAAGTGTGTCAGGCAGGTAGGTCAGTGTGGCAGGAAGGTGAGTTTAGTGGTCAGCATTGATGGGCACTGGTAAGCCAGGCAGCAACCAGCAAGTGAGCTTACCCCCCCGCCACACAACCCCACCACCAAGCCAAAAAAAAACATGCTGCCACCGCAGGCCTCCACACCCCCATGCTGGCCTTGGACCTCGGGCTGAAGCCCCTGGTCTTTCTGCCACCTAGCAACTGCCCTGCACAGGTTTAATAGGATAAAAAAATTGCACTTACACAGAAGGCATCAGTAATAGTTCTCTCGGGAACTCAGTGCGATTATGTCAGCATGCCACTCCTCCCGACACACGCTTCGTCACAAACCGACATCTACCAGGGGGAAGGGGGAATGCACTGTCGCATTGCGCTAAATAGTGCACACAGAGGACCACACCTCGAGTCTCGGGTGATGGAACACAGGAACTCCATCCAGAAGCCTGGCAAAGCATTACATATGCCAGAACTTACAAAGGAGACTAGACTTATATTATAAACCTAAAAAAGTGAACATTTTATAAAAATTAGATAAAACGAGGAGAGTAAGGAATCTATATACAAAAAAACGACTTACCGTATTTATCGGCGTATAACACGCGCCGGCGTATAACACGCACCCCAAGTTTAGGAGGGAATTTTGTGGAAAAAACTTTTAGGAGGGAAATTTAAGGAAAAAAAACTTACATTTAAATGCCCATCAATGCAGCCTTATCAGTGTCCATCTGAAGCCTTGTCAGAGTCATTTGCAGCCTTATCATGCAGCCTGTCCGTCATGCAGCCTTGTCATGCAGCTTGTCTGTCATTGTAGCCTTGTGCATCAGTGATAATGTCAGCTTATGTTTTTAAAAATGGCTCCGCTGAGAGTATCTCGGCGGCGCCAGGAAGTTCTTGTCGGCTTTTGGCCGCTCTCGGACCTTCTCGTCGGCTTTCGGCCGCCTCGGCCCTTCTCGGCGGCTTTCGACCTCCTCGGCCCTTCTCGGCGGCTTTCGGCCTCCTCGGCATCAGGGTTTCCAGAGAGCCCCCCTTACATTAGGGTCCCCGGAGAGCCACCCCCTTAAATCAGGGTCCCCAGAGAGCCTCTCTCTTAATATCAGGGTCCCCAGAGAGCCTCCCCCCTTCATCGGGGTCCCCAAAGAGCCCTCCCTTAATATCAGGGTCCCTAGAGAGCCTCCCCTCCCCTTGGGGACCCCTGCAGAGACTTAGGGCTATGGGCCCCAGATTCAGGGCTAAAGCCCCAAAAGCCACCCCCTAGGGACGCCACTGGCCATAAGTGACTGATATTGGATATGTGTTTAGTCTGACCAATTGTTGCGAATGGCTATATTGTCACTTTCTAATACAATGTTGAAATAACATTGGAAGTGTCTAATAAACAGCATAGGCTTATTTTTGTTAGTTTTTGTTCAGGGGAGAAAGACTGGACGAGAGAGAGAGATACATTTATGAAACATTAGTACCATAACATGTTATTACTATTTTTAGTAAGATTATCTACAGCTTAGATTTTTTAGTACTAGGCTGTATCCAAGTAGTGACACTGTCTGTGTTTTACACCTGATAGATTTGATTTATCTACATGTGTGGTCTGCACACCAGTAGATATTATCAGTGCACACCATTACATATTAAAGTGGTTGTAAACCCTTTACAACCACTTTTTACTACAGGCAAGTCTATAATTAAGCTTACCTGTAGTTACCCTGGATGTCTCGTAAACCTGCACGGTATAGGAGGTATACCCTGTATTTTCATGTGCTGATGCCATCAGCACATGCACACTTAAGCAAAATGACTGTTAGCTTAAAGGGGTTGTAAAGGCTCATGTTTTTTCACCTTAATGCATCCTATACATTAAGGTGAAAAAACACCTGTCCGTGACTGGCCCCCCAGCCCCCGCTGTTTTACTTACTGGAACCCTCAAACTTGTCCCACGAGGACAAGCTTTCTCTCTCTGCAGAGGGGGTTCTCGGTTCTTGATTGGCTATATTGATACCAGCGCAGCCATTGGCTCCCGCTGCTGTCAATCAAATCCAATGACGTGGGGGGTGGGGCCGAGTCCTGCATTCAGCCTTTATAGACGCCGAATGCTGGACTCGCAAGGTAACCCCCCTGGAGAGCACTTCTCCCATCGGGTTATCTGATGTGGAGAGGAGCCGCGAGGGCGATCGCAGCGCCGGAGCTGCGATACCCGGAAGTAACCCCTGAGAGCGATGTCGGCCGCTGGAACGGTGAACGAAGACCGCAGCGGGGTGTTCGATCCGAGATGAGTAATTCATAATGAACTAGCTCATTGTGCCTTTGTTTTGCAGGTTTTTCTTTTTTTTTAGGGTTTACAACCTGTTTAACTATCAACGCTACTTATAGCTTATTGTAGGTGCCATCAGGGGCGTTGCTAGGTCTGCAAAATATCTGGGGTTAGAGCCCATAGCAGTGGTCACCAACCTTTTTGGTAAGCAATTTTTGCATGGGCGATGGCTGGTGTTGGCGCTTCAATCATCATGTCACCATGGTTGATATGGTGTCAGGGTGAATGAAGTGCATTATTTCTATTGTTACATTCTAATATATAATGAAGTGGTTCAACTCACCATACTGCAGAATCAGTGGGAGCCCTGGGCGTGTCACTTGCCACATCTCCTGCCATCAGATGCAGCGTGTCACTTGCCACTATCCCCTGTCATCAGATGCAGCGTGAAACTTGCCACTGTCACCTGTCACCAGATGCAGCGTGTTACTTGCCACGGTCACCTGCCGCTAGATGTGGATTGTCACTTGCTATGTCGCCTGCCACCAGATGTGGATTGTCACTTGCCACTTTCACCTGGCAGCAGATGTGGATTGTCACTTGCCATGTCACCTGCAACCATTTGCAGATTGCCACTTGCCACATTACCTACCACCATTTGCAGATTGCCATGTCTTCTGCCACCATTTGCAGATTGCCACTTGCCACGTCACCTGCTACCATTTGCAGATTGTCACTTTCCACGTCTCCTCAAACCATTTGCAGATTACCACATCTCCTGCCACCATTTGCAGATTGTCACCATGTCACCGGCCACCAGATGTGGGTTGTCACTTGCCAACTGATGTGGATTGTCACTTGCCATGCCAGCCAGTGCCACCTAATGTGCATTGACGCTGCATTGGTGGCAGGCTGACAGCACTGGTCCATTTAGTGAGAGCAGGAGAGCGGTGATGTGGCACGGGCAGTGAGAGATGATGTAATCTCGCTGCTCCCCGTCGCACCACCGACATTTAAGCAAGGGGGTCTGGCTGCAAAGTGGAGCTCCACGATGGCAGAAAGCATGCAACCTCCACTTCACTGCTGTGGAGGGTGGAAGAGCGCTGATGTGTGGCAGGCAATGAGAGATGATGCAATCTCTCTGCTGTTCTCTGCACCTCACTCCTAAATTGAAGAGGCCCGTCTGTGAAGAGCGCTGATGTGGAGCGGGCGGACAGAGATGTCATCTCTGCTCATCTGCCCGCTCGCTTCTTTCCTCTCCTCCACCTCTCTCATGCAGCCAACCCGCCTGCTCCAGCAGCCGCAACCCGCTGGTTAGGCAGGGACCCTGCAGCAAGAGACTCTGAGCTATAGGCCCCAGATTTGGGGCTATAGCCCCAATAGCAACCCCCTAGCAACGCCCCTAGGGTGCCATATATAATTATGATGTGTCAGATTGTTGCAATTTGGCATACTGCCTTGACGGGTCCCTTGGATGCAGACTGGTAGTGGTGTGTGTCTCGCTCGATCGGCATGCATACCCTACACAGGCATACATCAACCCATCTGGAAATTGGATGTGTGTGGGGGATGTATACTTAGATATGAGCAATGTAAAACTATCATTGTGACTGGAGCTCCATGTACCTCCATATGGGAGGTTAGTTTAAGGTTTAAACATGCAAGCTTCTGGCAATTTGTATGGTGTCTATGCCTGAACAAACATCTCCCTACATACGGAGACAATGTTAATATATGTTTTTAAAATTTGTATGATATAACAAATCTGTGCAGTTTTATATGGGTTGAGCACTTGCAGTAATACCGCTATATTGGTGTTGATTGATAGGTCGTTAGAACCTGTTTTTGATTTAGAATAATTAAGGGTGGGTAGTGGCCCCATACTTAAGCAAGCGACTATCCCTCGTGTTCTGACGAAGTTCCGGGAGCATAGGAACGAAACATGTAAACATCTAAATGCTGGGACATGCACCCCCGTTCCCTATCTGGCTCAGTCACCTACCTTTAGAGATTTTCACCCTGAGCATCTAATGCACAGACCCGAGAAGTCCATGTGACCGGAGAAAATATATCTACCCTCCTCTAAAGGACTTTGGAGAATTACTATTTTTGACAAACACACTGAAACACCATGTCATGGTTATGCAGTGATCTTCCTGTGTTTGCTTACCTCCCCTCATGTCTTCGGACTAGAGGCCAGCCACTTCCACCTGGTGGTTTTTATAACCTCTCCTCTAAGCATGGCTCCACCCCAGGCCCTATCAGGGAGCCCTATATTAACCTGTGCACTGCAGGCCATCAGGGCTGATCAACCATTGTGTATTCCTTTGTGTGTTAGCTTCCTGTTTCCTGCCGTGTGCTCTGCTACTGTTTTCCATTACCGACTTTGGCATGTCTTTGACTATCCCTGTTTGCCTGTGATCCTGACCTTTTGGCGTGTACCCGACTATTCTTGTCTGCTTGTGGCCCCGACCTTGGCTTTGTCCCTCACCATCCCTATCCTCCTGTTGCCTACTGTGGGTGTGAGCTGGGGGACCCTGGGGGTCGCGACCTGGAGCCAGTTGCAGCCAAGTCCATCCTCACCACTCGAGGCTTTGGTGAACACCTGCTGGCTCTTAGACTCCGCGCCCCAGGGAATCTTACGCTCTAACCCCAGTGGGATCTGTCCCCTGTCTGCAGCAGTCAGCCGTAGGGTCCACAACCTTGCGGTGCACTCCTGATCCCTACGGTGTGCACCTGTCACCTCGCCTCAAGGTGACCTGACACACCAATACTGATCTGTACAATCTGAATATCATAGCTAAGGAAACTGCCTGCTGGAGAAGCGTACATATCGGGAACACACAGACAGGTCGATCCCCTTGAATGTATGTGGAGATCTCTGTATGGTGACCAGCACGACGATGTGAGTAATTTACGCATGAAGAAATTTTGAGAAGTGTTATCTATAACTGTGAGTGAAAGGAACTACTTGCACGTTGCGGGAATCCCCTCATGCCATCATGATTTACTTTATGTGAATCTGTGGCAATTTCCCATGCATAATGAATGAATATTTGAGCAGATCGGATCAGTATAGTGCATTTTATGCCGTTTCTTTCAGTGGTGTCATATCCCTTTGTTCTTAATGGCCACTTACCTGGACTAAGCAATCAGGACTGATTATATTCTTGGCAATTCACCTGGAAAACGGATGAAAAAACGTTTGACTGTATTTTTCATATGTTCATGCCCAATCCCAATTTTCTTTCCAGCCTCATTCACAGACGAAATTATGACCAGGGTATCCTTGTGATTAACATTTCTGTGCATCTTTCAACTATGGGATTGTGCAATATATGTAATTTGTGTGCTACACAGACATACACTGCTCTGTTTTAGGGACAAATTTCAGGGATCCCGCTATAGCTGGCTTTGAACCATTATTTAAGACTTTAGGGAGGTGTTTTGTATTGGGGAGGGTGGGCTTGCCAATTGTGGAGTTTTTGCACCCTTTTGCCCCTCTGTTATACAAGAGGTATTGTTGCCCTACACAGTGTGTTTGGTTTTAGAGAAATATTTTTGGGAAGGGTTAGACTATCGGGGGGGGGGTCTTGGATCTTTGTGCTAAGAATTTGCCCTACTTCGCTTTTTTAAGCAATGAATCCTTTTTGTAGTTGAACTCTTTAGGGTGTGTAGTAGTCTTTGTGTTTTTTTGTTGTCTTTCGGTTGGTTTAGTATATTATTGATTACACCCCTCCGATATTTATTTGGTGAGTTCTGCATATTCGCAATAGGTGGGATTCCCATTTACTGCACATTTTTTGCACCTTTGGGGTTAACACATCACTTAAATAGGCACCCTATGAGTTGTCAATAAAGGCATTTAGATCAACATCCACAATCAGCCCAAAAGGGACATAACACTTAATTCTATGGATCCATGACATTTTGGTCCTGGAAATTTCCCTCACCAGAGAGCTCCCTCTGCAGTGGGGGCGGTACTTGTCTATTCGTAAAAAAAATGTTCCTGAAGGGTCCTCACTATGGGCCAACAGGTAGTGTTTAGATATAAAAAAAAATGGACTGCGCTAACTACCAAAAAAATATCTATCTCAATACTTATTTTACCACTGTGCTTCAATACAGTGTGCAAAACAATAATAATAATATCACCAGTGTTTTGTATCAAAAAAATACAATTAAATAGTTTCAATGTCTGAAACAATTTTCAAATTCCACGATAGTGATAGTTCATTAATAAAATTAATTCCAAAATATTAATAAATTCAAATACATTCCCTCCCCTACAGTGAAAAAAACTTTTTTTGCGAATGATCAAATGCTTCTATTTATTCATAAGTGATTCCAGCCTCCACAACAAAATTCACCCTTCGTGCCAACACCACCTTGAGAAATGGCCACTCACCAGATACCAATAGAAGCTTGCCTTTGGTTCATTAATAGACATGTGCAGAGTAAAATATTTCGTTTCGGAATTTCGTTTTAGTCCGAAAACTTAATTTATTTAGTTACTCCCGAAATTCGTTTTTATTTATTTTGTTTTTCGTTCAAAAATTGCATTCGTCCGAAAATCCACATGAATTACGGTCGAATCTGTCTTTGAAGGCTTATGGTGTCTGTCGAATGTATAAAGAAGATTCGACGGAGCTAGTATATAGCATACTTTAGAACCCTATTAAAGTCTATGGGACTCCCACGTTCAAAATCTAAAGTGCTAATTTTAAAGACTAATTTGCAAGTTACAGTCCTAAAAAGTGTTTGGGGACCCGGGTCCTGCCCCAGGAGACATGTATCAATGCAAAAAAAAGTTTTAAAAATGGCCGTTTTTTCGGGAACAGTGATTTTAATAATGATTAAAGTGAAACAATAAAAGTGTAATATTCCTTTAAATTTCGTAGGGGGGGGGGGGTTGTCTATAGTATGCCTGTGAAGGGGCTCATGTTTCTGGTGCTTAGAACTGTCCCTGCACAAAGTGTCATTTATGCAGGAAAAAAGTCCTTTAAAATCACTCGCAGCTATTATGAATTGTCGGCTCCGTAATACAGAGAACACTCATTGAAAGTCATTGATAAAAAAAATAAAAAAAATAAAAAAAAAGCGTGGGGGTCCCCCAAATTCAATTACCAGGCCCTTCAGGTCTGGTATGGATATTAAGGGGAACCCTGCCTCAAATTTAAGAAAAAATTTGACGTGGGGTTCCCCCTAAATATCCATAACCAGACCCTTCAGGTCTGGTATGGATATTAAGGGGAACCCCGCGTCAAATATAAAAAAAAATTGACGTCGGGGTCCCCCTAAAAATCCATACCAGATCCTTTATCCGAGCACGCAACCTGGCAGGCCACAGGAAAAGAGGTGGGGACGAGAGAGTAGCCCCCCCTCCCTCCTGAACCGTACCAGGCCACATGCCCTCAACATTGGGAGGATGCTTTGGGGGTCTGCGACCCCTCAAAGCACCTTGTCCCCATGTTGATGAGGACAAGGGCCTCATCCCCACAACCCTGGGCGGTGGTTGTGGGGGTCTGCGGGCGGGGGACTTATCAGAATCTGGAAGCCCCCTTTAACAAGGGGACCCCCAGATCCCGCCCCCCCCCCCGTTTGAAATGGTAAGGGGGTACAAAAGTACCCCTACCATTTCACAAAGAAAGTGTAAAAAATAGTTAAATAAGACAAACACACTTTTGAAAAATTCCTTTATTAAAAATAAAAAAAAATAAAAAAAAGATTCCAGCGGTGGTAATCCACTCTTGCTATCCAGCGACGGACGATCATCTCTCCGGGGTCCAGCGATGGCTCATCTGAATCAGCGCAGCATCCTTTTTCTGTCTCCACGGAGGAGACACTGCAGGGATTCCGGCGACCTGACGTTTCTTATACACGGAGGGCGGGGCCTCCCGTCACCTAACCCCGCCCCCCTCTGACGCAAGGGGAAACCCGGGGTTCCCCGTGACGTATGGGTGACCCCGCCCCCCTCTGATGTAACGGAAACCTGCCTGTGTTACATCAGAGGGGTGCGGGGTCACCCATACGTCACAGGGAACCCCGGGTTTCCCCTTGCGTCAGAGGGGGGCGGGGTCAGGTGATGGGTGGGAGAACCACTGACTACTGCTCCTATTTGAGCATCCATTGACATTTGTGAGTCCAAAAAGACCCCAAGACTCTTGCCAATTCTTTCATTAGTCCGCCGGACTAGCACACTGACGAACGGATTGTCCGCTGAAAGCCAAGTCTGGCAGACAAATTTTAGTCAAAACTACTTTCTAAGTCCGCCGGACTTTACGATGAAAAAGTCCGCAGGAGCCCACACACGATCGAATTGTCAGGCGTAATGCGATCATGTGTACACGACATTACACTATAATTCCTCTAGCACCGTTCTATGGAAGCAGTAGGTTTAAAGAGCACACCAAACCTCTAAGATATCTTCTTTATTAACTTTAGCTTTTCTTCATATATAACACTGACAATTTCGCAGCTGACAGTGCATGTACACATACAGTGCCTTGCGAAAGTATTCGGCCCCCTTGAACTTTTCAACCTTTTGCCACATTTCAGGCTTCAAACATAAAGATATAAAATGTAAATTTTTTGTGAAGAATCACCAACAAGTGGGACACAATTGTGAAGTGGAACAAAATCTATTGGATAATTTAAACTTTTTTAGCAAATAAAAAACTGAAAAGTGGTGCGTGCAAAATTATTCGGCCCCTTTACTTTCAGTGCAGCAAACTCACTCCAGAAGTTCAGCAAGGATCTCTGAATGATCCAATGTTGTCCTAAATGACTGATGGTGATAAATAGAATCCACCTGTGTGTAATCAAGTCTCTGTATAAATGCACCTGCTCTGTGATAGTCTCAGGGTTCTGTTGAAAGCGCAGAGAGCATCATGAAGACCAAGGAACACACCAGGCAGGTCCGTAATACTGTTGTGGAGAAGTTTAAAGCTGGATTTGGATACAAAAAGATTTCCCAAGCTTTAAACATCCCATGGAGCACTGTGAAAGCGATCATTTTGAAATGGAAGGAGTATCAGACCACTGCAAATCTACCAAGACCTGGCCGTCCCTCTAAACTTTCAGCTCAGACAAGGAGAAGACTGATCAGAGATGCAGCCAAGAGGCCCATGATCACTCTGGATGAACTGCAGAGAACTACAGCTGAGGTGGGAGAGTCTGTCCATAGGACAACGATCAATCGTACACTGCACAAATCTGGCCTTTATGGAAGAGTGGCAAGAAGAAAGCCATTTCTCAAAGATATCCATAAAAAGTCTCGTCTAAAGTTTGCCACAAGCCACCTGGGAGACACACCAAACATGTGGAAGAAGGTGCTCTGGTCAGATGAAACCAAAATCCAACTTTTTGCCCATAATGCAAAATGATATGTTTGGCGTAAAAGCAACACAGCTCATCACCCTCAACACACCATCCCCACTGTCAAACATGGTGGTGGCAGCATCATGGTTTGGGCCTGCTTTTCTTCCGCAGGGACAGGGAAGATGGTTAAAATTGAGGGGAAGATGGATGCAGCCAAATACAGGACCATTCTGGATGAAAACCTGTTGGAGTCTGCAAAAGACCTGAAACTGGGATGGAGATTTATCTTCCAACAAGACAATGATCCCAAACATACAGCAAAATCTACAAAGGAATGGTTCACAAATAAACATATCCAGGTGTTAGAATGGCCAAGTCAAAGTCCAGACCTGAATCCAATCGAGAATCTGTGGAAAGAGCTGAAAACTGCTGTTCACAAACGCTCTCCATCCAACCTCACTGAGCTCGAGCTGTTTTGCAAGGAAGAATGGGTAAGAATTTCAGTCTCTCGATGTGCAAAACTGATAGAGACATACCCCAAGCGACTTGCAGCTGTAATCGCAGCAAAAGGTGGCTCTACAAAGTTTTTTAACGCAAGGGGGCGAATAATTTTGCACGCCCCACTTTTCATTTTTTTATTAGTTAAAAAAGTTTCAAAAATCCAATAGTTTTCGTTCCACTTCACAATTGTGTCCCACTTGTTGGTGATTCTTCACAAAAAATATACATTTTATATCTTTATGTTTGAAGCCTGAAATGTGGCAAAAGGTTGAAAAGTTCAAGGGGGCCGAATACTTTCGCAAGGCACTGTATGTGTTGAATAAAGTGTAACAAAATGGCGGTTCAACTGTTCAGTCTTGTCATTCTACATAAAATGGTAGCTATAGTTCTCTCTTCAGTATCTGTACTTTCACTTTAACCACTTCAATACCGGGCACTTAAACACCTTCCTGCCCAGACCAATTTTGAGCTTTCAGCGCTGTCGCATTTTGAATGACAATTGCGCGGTCATGCTACACTGTACCCAAATGAAATTTTTTTCATTTTTTTCCCACAAATAGAGCTTTCTTTTGGTGGTATTTGATCACCTCTACGGTTTTTATTTTTTGCGCTACAAATAAAAAAATACAGAAAATTTTGAAAAAAAAAATGTTTTTTTTTGTTTCAGTTTCAAAACTTTGTAAATAATTACGTTTTCTCCTTCACTGATGGGCACTGATGGGGCTACACTGATGGGCACTGATAAGGTGGCACTGATGGGCACCAATGTGGCACCAATGAAGTGGCACTGATGAGGTGGCATTGATGGACACTGATATGTGGCACTGATGGGCGGCACTGATGGGCGGCACGGATGGGCGACACGGATGGGCGACACGGACGGGCACTGATAGGTGGCACAAATTGGCACTGATAGCTGGCATTGATTGGCATGGATGGGCGGCACAGATGGGCGGCACAGATGGGCATGGATAGGCGGCACAGATGGGCATGTATAGGCGGCACAGATGGGCATGGGTGGGCACTCATAGGCGGCACAGGTGGGCACTCATAGGCGGCACAGGTGGGCACTCATAGGCGGCATTGGTGTTATACTATAGTAATGGATGCCAATCAGTGCCAAACAATAATGCATGCCAATCAGTGATGCCCATTGTGGGCACTGATTGGCATTCATTATGGGCACTGATTGGCATCCATTGTGCTGACTGGCATCCCTGGTGGTCTAGGGAGGATTACCTTTTCCCCGGTGGTCTGGTGGCGTCCCTGGTGGTCCAGTGTGGGCATCCTCGGGGGGGCTGTGCTGATAATCGATCAGCACAGACCCCCCCTGTCAGAGGAGCAGCCGATCGGCTCTCCTCTACTCGCGTCTGACAGACGCGAGTGAGGGAAAGCCGATCACCGGCTCTTCCCATTTACACTGTGATCAGCCGTGATTGGACACGGCTGATCACGTGGTAAAGAGTCTCCGTCGGAGACTCTTTACCGAGATCATAGTTGCCGGGTGTCAGACTGACACCCTGCAACAACGATTGCCGCGATGCGCGCCCCCGGGGGCGCGCAGCGGCTCATAATCCTGATCACGTCATATGACGTCCGGTCAGGATTATGAAACCACTTTGCAGCCGTCAATTGCCTATAGGGCGGGCGGCAAGTGGTTAAAATACCTTAGACACTTTATGATCTCTCTGAGAGGTATATCTGAGGCTTAAGGCCGCGTACACACGGGCGGATTGTCTGCCCAACTAAGTTCGTCAGACAATCCGACAGACAGTCCGTTCAAAATTTGCATGAACGGACTTGACCACACACGATGAGCAGACAGTCCGCTGAAAGCGTGCGCGATGACGTGTACAGCACGTACGACGGGACTAGAAAAATGACGTCCTATACACTGCAATGCAACCTTCGGCCGTGTAAATCCTTTCTGAGCATGCGCCATACTTAGTTCGTCCAACTTGCCTACACACGAGCGGACTGTCCGCTGAAACCAAGTTTGGACGGACAAAACCAAGTTTGAACGGACAAAATTTCGGAAATTCCGTAAGACTTTGTTCGTCAGACAGTCCGCTGAAAAAGTCCGCTGAAGCCCACACACGAGCGGATTGTCCGCTGAAACACGGTTCAGCGGACTAAGTTGGACAGACAATCCGCCTGTGTGTACGCGGCCTTAGAAATAGTTTTACTTGTTTGATATTGCAATTTGCTGTTTACATGCTTGTTTGTTTGCTTGATCATTTGCTATGATGTTTGCTGATGTTTGGTGGAAATACAAGTGAACACATAACTAGTTCAGTATACAGTTCTAATCGCATTATTTAACAATAGTAACATATAACTGTATTAAAGAGGAAGTAAACCCTTCCAAACAACTTGGACCTATAGGTAAGCCTAGATTAAGGCTTACCTGTAGGTCCAAGCAATATCTCCTAAACCTATATGGTTTAGGAGATATTTGCCCGAAAATGGGCACCGCTGTCTACGGCGCATGCGCCGTAGACAGCGGCGCGCAGGCGCACTAAATGCGGCAAATCCAAGAATGGATTTGCCAAATTTGTCGACTCCCGTGCGCATGCGCGGGAGTGACGTCATCGCGGCTTCGCCGTATGGCAGCGGCGGAGCTGCGAGACGCGACTCCCGTGCGCATGCGCGGGAGTGACGTCATCGCGGTTGCGCCGCTGTGATTCGTCGGAGCTGCGAGACGCCACAAGCAACATGGATGCGGCGGACTACAGGGGACAGCGGCGACTTCGCTGGCTCCTGTGTCAGGTAAGTGACACATAATGAGCTACTATGCGATGCATAGTAGTCCATTATGCTTTACCTTTGCAGGGAAAAAAAGAGGAAGTAAACCCATCAGGGTTTACTTCCTCTTTAATTACCTATTTTGGCCACTTGCTTCCATAAATCTGAACTCTGACTGGATCTCTAATCTGTTCAGCCTCCCTCTCTGATGTAATGAGATCTAGCAATGTGCTGGGTAATTTCCAGACAAAATAATAGGTGTAAGGCTGGCTGTGATTGGCCAAGACTCTTGCTCAGTGTGAGATTGGCTGTGATTGGCCAAAACTCCTGAGAGTCACAAAGGTTTAATTCTATGTTTTCTGGTTTCAATTCTGCTGTGTCTTTGAGCTTACCTTTACTGTCATACAATGAATCTTAAAAGGCATTTGTTTCTCGTTTTGCTTCTGTGAACACAATATACAACTGTTATATGACATCCGTATACAAAGTCACAGTAAATAACTCTGCTTTTATCTCTCACATGTGAGCATATAAACTATATTAAGGTTATTAGCAAGTCTAGCTGTATATGCATGTAAGTCACATTAGCAACCTAGGACAGATTTTAGCTGGCCAGCTTCACTCCCACCAAATTACCTATAATTCTATGTTCATACTTGCCAATAGTCACGAATTTGCCGGGACAATACCGAAAATCCGACCTATGTCTCGACTTTTTATTGTCCTGGCATTCTTCCCAAAAATTTGCTTTTGTCCCGCCCCCCGGGCTGCTCTGTCATCCCCCCACCTCCTCCATAAAGTATTGCAGATTGGGCAGTGGGGGGCATGGCCACCTGAGATGTTAAGTCCATTAGCATAGCGTCATGATACACAGTGTGTCATGACGCTATGCTAATAGGCGGATCATCTCGGCATGTGCATGCTGTGGGACTCAGGGAGACAGGCAGCGAGCCGCTATGCTTCTTCAGCGAGGAATGAGTGGGCGGGGCCATATGCGTCACTTCTGCTTTGTCTGATCCTGCCCTATGCCATGCTGCCTCCATGTTGGGGACGCTGTGGGGGAAAGAACTGCTGGGAGCGGTAGAAGGCTGTATTATTGTCAGGGGGTGGCAGTCTGGATGTCGGGGGGGGGCAGTCTGGATGTCAGGGGGGCCACAGGGGGAGCAGTCTGGATGTTGAGGGGGCCAGTCTGGATGTCAGGGGGGACACGGGAGGGGCCAGTCTGGATGTCACAGAGGGGGCAGTCTGGATGTCAGTGGGGCCAGTCTGGATGTCATGGGTGCAGTCTGGATGTCAGGGGGGGGGCAGTCTGGATGTCACAGGGGGGACCAGATGTTAGGACTGATGGGGACACCAGATGTTAGGAGGACTGATGGGGACACCAGATGTAAGGAGGACTGATGGGAACACCAGATGTAAGGAGGACTGATGGGGACACCAGATGAAAGGAGGACTGATGGGGACACCAGATGTTAGGAGGACTGATGGGGACACCAGATGTAAGGAAGACTGATGGGGACATCAGGTGTAAGGAGGACTGATGGAGACACCAGATGTAAGGAGGACTGATGGGGACACCAGATGTAAGGAGGACTGATGGGGACACCAGATGTTAGGAGGACTGATGGGGACACCAGATGTTAGGACTGATGGGGACACCACATGTTAGGAGGAATGATGGAAACACCAGATGTTAGGAGGAATGATGGGGACACCAGATGTTAGGAGGACTGATGGGGCCCTAGATGTTAGGAGGACTGATGGGGACACCAGATGTTAGGAGGACTGATGGGGAGACCAGATGTAAGGAGGACTGATGGGGACACCAGATATAAGGAGGATTGATGGGGACACCGGATGTTAGGAGGACTGATGGGGACACCAGATGTTAGGAGGACTCTGCTGATGGAGACACAGATGTAAGGAGGACTGATGGGGACACAAGATGTTAGGAGGACTGATGGGGGCACAGATGATAGGAGGACTGATGGGGGCACAGATGATAGGAGGACTGATGGGGATACCAGATGTAAGGAGGACTGATGGAGACACCAGATGTAAGGAGGGGCTCCGCTGATGGAGACACAGATGTAAGGATGGGCTCCGGTGATGTAGACACAGATGTAAGGAGGGGTTTCCACTGCTGGGGACACAGATGTGAGGAAGGCTCCACTGATGGGACACCTGATGAAAGGAGGGACTCTGTTGGGGGCACCTGATGGCATCTGGTGGCAGGCAATGTGGCTAGTGACACGCTCATGGCTCCCACTGATTCTGCATTATGGTGAGTTGAATGATTTCATTTTATATTACAATGTAATAATAGAAATTATGCGCTTCAATCATCCTGACACCATAACAATCATGGTGACGGGATGATTGAAGTGCTAACACCAAGTATTTGGAGTATCTTTATCTGCTGATTCTCAAACTCTGGGAAACACATATTGCTATTGTGGTGTAGGATCTGGGGCTGCTGTTGCTCCATCCCCCCTTTTCCTGTCCATCCCGCATTCATCTCAGACACTAACCACACCCCCTGAGCCACGCCTATTTAAGCCACGCCCGCCGTTTCCCGTAAACCACACCCATTTTCACCACTAGGCGCGCCGCATTTTCAATTTTTCCCTATGCCACACCTACAAACGCATGCCCCCCTAATTATAATACAACTCCGCCTACAGCCAAAAAAGTGTCCCTGATTTTTTTTTTACAATGTTGGCAACTATGTATGTTCTCTATAGTAGGATTTGAACATGAATTTAGGGAATTTTCCATCAGATTCTCAGTTGAACAAGTAACTTCTGTATAGGACGTTCCAACATGAGCGGAATAGTGAGACGTTTTCCCTCCTTGTCAAGTTTTGAGTCTACGATTTGTAACAATGCTTTTCTTACTAGTCTGTCTTTATCTTTTTGAACTTGTAGAACACTGGCCAATTTCCATTGACTTCTAGGTAAATCTTCTTCTTTCACTAATACTATGTCACCAACTTGTACATTTCTTCTGGGTGTTTGCCATTTACTTCTTAACGTAAGATTGGCTAATCTTTCCGCCATCTATTCCAAAACTGTTCTGATAGATATTGAATTCTTCGCCATCTCTTTTTGCCATATAAATCCCCTTTGGCAAACTTGCCAGGTGGTGGTTGTAGATGGTTGGGAGTTAAAGGTTCCAAACTTGTTGGATCATTGATGTTGTCAACTGTAAGTGGACGACTGTTAACCATAGACATTACTTCATAGAACAGGGTCCTAAGTGAAGCATCATCTATTCTTCCAGAGCTCTTTCTCAACACTGAATTTAATACATTTCTTACAGTTCTGATTTGTCTTTCCCAAACTCCTCCTGTGTGGCTTGCATGCGGAGCATACATATAAAAATTACATTGATTCTGTGACAAATAGTTACTTTTTCTTTATCGATCTCTTTTAGAGCTTTCTTCAATTCGTTCTTTGCTCCGTCAAAATTAGAACCTTGGTCAGATCTAAGCTTTGTAACAGCACCTCTAATGGCTATGAAACATTTCAAGGCATTAATGAATGCGTCAGCTGACATATCTTTTCATTTCCAGATGAATTGCTCTGCAGCTTAGACATGTAAATATTAGTCCATATCTCTTGTACTCCTTGCGGTTTTGCTTGGTGATGAATGGGCTGAAAAAATCCATTCCACTATAAAGAAATGGTGTTGATGGTTTACATGATCTACCGGTAAATCTGCCATTCTTTGTTCTTCGGTAGGTCTACGTGCCTTTCTACAGGTTACGCATTTACTTATATACTTTGCTATAACTTTGCTTCCCTTTACTATCCAGTAACCACCTTCTCTCAAACAGTTCTGGTTAAAGCTTCACCTTGATGCAAGGATTTGTTGTAGTAGTGATCGATAATCTTGTGAAGGTAGAATTTTTGGGTAGAATTGCTGGATGCTTCACTCTGCTGGGTAACAATGCATTTTCCAGTCTCCCTCCCACCTTCACTATACCATCCTGCAGAACAAGATTAAGCTTGTACAATGGGTGGTTGTTGGGAAGCCATTTAGGTTCTTGACTAAGTCTCTTTTTTTTTTTTTCCAATAAGTTAGTTTGCTTTATTAATCCATCTGTCACAATGATGTTTGTTCGCTTGTAGTTATCTCTACACGTTGTAGTTCTGTTACATATTCCATGAGGCGAGATATACATTCATTCACACTAGGGCACATCTGATTGGGTTCTCCAAGTTGGCTCGAAACTGATCCAGGAACATAGATGCCAGTTCATCGTCCACCAGACGACCGTCACTGGACAGCGTAACGCTCATCAACTCTTTCCGACAGATTTGGGGCTCCCCTTCATCATCTACTGCCATGGCCAGCTCAGTCCGGAAGCGTCCAACCGCCAGGATGCAGGACTGTGGAGGGTTTATTACTGCACTGAATCCAGTAATCCCAAACATGCCAAGATTGGAAATACTGAATGAGCCTCCTTGATACTCTTCTGGTAACAGCTTTCCACTTCTTGCTTTCAGTGCCAAAAACTTTGCAGCCTCTGCAATTTCTTGAATTCCCTTGTTGCTGGCTTGTCTTATTATAGGAGTGATTAGGCCTCGGTCGGTTGCCACGGCGATGGAGATGTCAATGAACTCCAACTTGCTGGGGCCTTCTCCATTCCATGTGACATTTACCTCCGGCATTTGTTTGAGGGTTGCAGCCGTGGCTTTGATGATAAAATCATTTACGGAGACTTTTATATTATCTTTAGCCAGTTCCTTCCTCAGCTTGAGAACCGCTCCAAGGTCGCAGTCTGTGCTGGCATAGGCGTGAGGGATGGTTGTTTTAGATTCCGTTAACCTTTTGGCGATAACCTTTCGGATGTTGCTGGTTGGTATTTTGGAAAATGTTACCGCTGCAGATGGCGTCCCAGGAATAGACATTGGTGGGTCGGCTGGACGTGGAAAGGCTGGTGGTGAAGATACTAGTGGTTGTGATCTAGGTACTGGCACCATCTTTTCTGCTTGTGTGGCCTGAACTGGCTGTACAATTTTCTCCCCTGCATCCTTTTTCTGCGACACGACTCGAAGAGCATCTTCTTTTGTGATTATCCCACGGGGGCCAGACGCAACCACACTTTTTGGGTCCACCCCATTTGTATCCAAAATGTGGCGAGCCGCTGGGCTTATATGGAATCCAAGTTTGGTAGGCTGAACAGGAACCTTCACTGGGGTCGGGGTTGCCTCAGGTGCCACGGGGAGTGAACTTGGTGATGGCAGACTCTGAATGGTTGGAATTTCAACCTGTTTCCAGTCCTGCCCTTCCTCCACAAGAAGCGCAATCAGAGATCCCAGTCTCACATTCTTGCTGCCTTCTTCAACCATTATTTTGGCTAATACTCCATCATCACTGGACTCCATCGTGACCACAGCCTTGTCGGTCTCAATCTCGCACAGAGCATCTCCTGCATTCACCACCTCACCTTCCTTCTTCAACCACTTCACAAGGTTTCCCTCCTCCATAGTGGGAGACAGCGCTGGCATTAAGACCTGAACAGATGGCGCCCCCCATCTCCAGTGCGAGGTGTGAAAGGTCCTCAGTCCGCCCTCCTGTGTCCGGCTCTGTACACTCCCCACCAATGACCTGACCAGCCTCCGGTATCCCAGTCTCAAGGAGGCCGCCATCTTCCCACACCGCCCGCAGGACCCTGACCGGGCTTGACTAAGTCTCTTTAACTCTTCACTACAGAATCTCTGTTGAATGAGTCTTATGACTGTTTCTTCAGCTTTCATCCTTTCCTCTACATTCAATGATTCCTTCTTTCTGATTCCCTTTGCCAAACGTTGAATTTGAGCTACTACTTTTATGACTGTATTCTATTTTGAACATCTGTCTAGTCTTTCAAGTATGTCATCTTGACACTTGGCGGCAGTGCTCAATGTTTGTACAATTTTTACTTCTGGATCACCTATAGACAATTATGTGTGACTTTCACTGGGTATGATTTCCTTTTCCCAGTTTGAATTTTTCAATTCTGTAACATTCAGGCCTCTTGAAGCATGATCTGCTGGGCTATGCTTTGTATCAATGTGATGCCAATGTTCTGGAAGTGTTATTTCCCCGAATTTTCTGAACTCTGTTGGCGACAAAGACATGGAATCTTTGAGCTTCGTTGTTTATGTATCCTAGAACAACTTGCGAGTCTCTCTAAAAATATTCTTCATCTATCTTTAACTCTAATTCTTCTCTCAGAAACTTGCTTACTGGTGCTGAAACAACAGCTGCTGTCAGTTCAAGTCTATCAAGGTATTGTCTGAATACTGGTAGGTGCGACTCTGGTCTTTCTCATAACCAGGGCACAGTGTATTTTTTCTTCTCCTATCACTCTGATGTAGGAGCACTGTCCATAACCATAACTACTGGCGTCTGAAAAGTGATGAAGTTCTATTATACTGATGCTTTCTTTTCTTCCTCAGCATCTTTAGGTATTGAAGATTTATCCTTCTTTAGACGTTCTTCATGTAGTGGTGTAGGATGGCGTCCTTTGCACACGCTGCATGTGGCCCTTTTCTTACACTCCTTAGTAATATGTTTTTTTCTTAGGCACCCAAAACACAGTTGGTTAACAAATATAAAACTTTTCTTTTCATTGTGGGATTTCTCCTTCAATTGTTGGCACTTGTGTATAGAATGGTTCTCTCCACAGAACATACACTTAAAAGTAGTCTGAGGATTTGTCGGTTCTGTCTCTCTACTGATCCCAGCAGTGACTTTGAACTTGCCCTTGTAGGTATCTAGACCTTTAGCTGTTGTGTCGGTTGCAAAGCTAGTTGCTCTTGCACTTCTTAAATCTCTCACAGGCCTTTCTTCTAGGGATTTTAGGGTGTAAGATGCTGTTACTGGATTACATGCTATTCGTGCTTCCTTATTAACAAACACAGAGAACTTTTCAAAACTTGGGATGTTCTTACTTAGATCTAACTGTTCAGTCACATAGCAATTCCTTCTAGAAGCCACTTATTCAGGTAGCGTAGCTAGCATCCTGTGATTTTCTAGATAGTCGTTCAGTACTTCTAGTCCTCGTACATGTGGGATGGTATTGCTGCATGCTTGCAGGAAGTCACCATACTCTTGGAGTTTCAAATGTTCTTTAGTACCTATTTTAGGCCAGTTATTCAATTTCTCCCTAAAGGCTCTTTGTACTAAGAAAGGATGACCATATCTTACATTTAACTTTTGCCAAGCCTGCTTGTAGGCTTCTTCGTCTGTTCTATAGAAGTTACTAGGGATGAGCCGAACCCCCCCCCCCCCCAGTTCGGTTCGCACCAGAACCTGCGAACAGACCAAAAATTTGAGTTAACATTAGAACCCAGTCAAAATCAAAAGTGCTAATTTTAAAGGCAAATATGCAAGTTATTGTCCTAAAAAGGGTTTGGGGACCCGGGTCCTGCCCCAGGGAACATGTATCAATGCAAAAAAAAGTTTTAAAAATGGCAGTTTTTTCGGGAGCACTGATTTTAATGACTCTTAAAGTGAAAGAAAAAAAGTGAAATATTCCTTTAAATATCGTGCCTGGGGGGGTGTCTATAGTATGCCTGTGAAGTGGCATGTGTTTCCCGGGTTTAGAACAGTCCCTGCACAAAATGACATTTCTAACGGAAAAAAAGTCATTTAAAACTGCTTGCGGTTTTAATGTAATGTCTGGTCCTGGCAATATGGATGAAAATCATGGAGAAAAATGGCATGGGTAGAGCCCCCTGCCCATTATCAGCCCCTTTGGGTCTTGTATGGATATTAAGGGGAACCCCGTACCCAAATTAAAAAAAGGAAAGGTGTGGGGCCCCCAGGCTCTGTATACTCAGAACAGCAGTATACAGGCGGTGCAAACAAGACAGGGACTGTGTAGGTTTGTTGTTAAGTAGAATCTGTTTGTAATTTTGAACTGGTACATTTTTAAAGTGTAGCTCTAGTCAAAAAATCGATTTTTAAGCTTTTTGGAAAACATAGGGAAGGGTTATCACCCCTGTAACATTTTTTTTTGCTGTCTGTGCACCTCTTCAGAAGATTTCACCTCACTTTCTGTCCCAATGACAAATGTTTTTGAAAATTTGGGGTTTTAGTAAAACAAGGATTGGCATAAAGCATCAGTGGAGAGGAGACATGTTTTTCCCATATCAACTATTACAGGAGAGAATTTCCCTTCCTAGGGGTAGATTTCATCTCACTTCCTGTTGTCTTCTTCCATTTGCAAGCAGGAGACGTTTGTAAGTTGGATGTTTGAAAGTAGGGGCCTGCCCTATATGCTCTGCAGAAATTTGGGCCTCAGGTGTTGGTGTTGCCACAACACTGTAAGCCCTCAAAGTGACTCTTGGTGGGTGCTGGAATGCCCTGCTATGAACTATTATATCAAGAATTGTAATTACATGCCATTGTTGAACAGTGGTAGAAAAATTGGGCCTTTGGTGGTGGTGGTGGTGCTGGTGCTGGTTCCATAACACTGTAAGTCCTCACAGTTACTCTTGGTGGGCTCTGGAATGGGCCCTGCTGTGAAATATTATATCAAGAATTGTAATTACATGCACCTGTTGAACAGGGGTACAAAAATTGGGCCTTAGGCACTGGTGCCACAACACTGCAACACCTCACAGAAACTCTATTTGGAGAGCAGGAATGAGCCCTGCTGCAAAGTATTGGATCACAAAATCTAATTACACGCCCCTGTTAAACAGGGGCTTAAAAATTGGGCCTTGGCACTGGTGCTGGTGCTACAAAACTGCAACCCCTCACAGATATTGTAGTTGAGCGCAGCAATGATCCCACCTGCAAAATATTGCATCAAAAATTGTAATTACACGCCCCTGTTAAACAGGGGCTGAAAAATTGGGACTTAGGCACTGGTGCTGGTGCCACAACACTGCAACCCCTCACAGATACTCTAGTTGGAGCGCAGGAATGAGCCATGCTGCAAAGTATTCCATCAAAAATTGTAATTACATGCCCCTGTTGGGCTTAGCCATTGGTGGCGGCACCCAGAACCAAAAATGTTCTTCCAAGCTAACAGCATGATCATTGAGGAGGAAGAGGATCGTCACTCAGCATAACAGGATAGTCACTCAGCATCAGTATAGGCACTGTTGAAGGGATCTGACATTTCAAAAAAAAATATTCGGTTACATCAGCTTTAGGTGCTTGGTAGCTGTTGGTGATCCAAGACTGATTCATTTTTATGAAGGTCAGTCGATCAACCGAGTCGGTGGACAGGCGCACCCTGTGATCGGTTACGAAGCCTCCAATAGAACTGAATGTGCGTTCTGAAAGAACGCTGGATGCAGGACAGGCCAGTAGCTCAATTGCATACTGTGCAAGCTCTGGCCAGTGGTTCATCCTCAAGACCTAGTAACCCAGAGGATTTTCGGTGGGAAAGGTGTCCAAGTCTGATCTTGCCCCTAGGTATTCCTGCACCATGTCAGACGCTGGCAATGGTTGCTGGAACCGATCATACCTTGGGGCTGCGGACTAAAAAATTGTCTGAACGCATCGGTCAGACAGACACCTTCTCCACCCCTCCTTCTGTGACTGACCGAAGCCTCAGCAACACGTTGTCCAGGACCAGGAATTTGTAACCTCCCAGTCTCTGGAAACACATTGCACAGACCTTTCTGCAAGGCCTCTCGAAGATGTTTCATCCTCTGCGACAGCAAGATAAGGTCCGAAACCTTACCCTTGTAACCTGGATCAAGGAGGGTTGCCAGCCAGTAATGATCCCTCTCCTTGATCCTGCAAAGCCTGGTGAAGGATCCTCATATTCGTCGGATCCTTCCTCAGGCTTTGCAGGATCAGAGTGGCCATGCAGCGTAGGTTAGCTGAGGCATTCGATCCGGAGTCCTCTGGGTCACTAAGGACGACATGATCCACAGCCACCTCCTCCCAGCCACGAACAAGTCCATGGGGTTCTTGGGACTGTAAATGATCCCTAAAAGACTGCTGCTGATGCTGAGTGCCAGGCTCCACCTCCATGCTGACACAATCCTCCTCCTCCTCCTCTTCCTGTATGATCGGCGGGCCAGCAGGAACACTGTCTGGATAAAGGGGGCCTTGAGAGGTAGGGAAGTCCTCCTCTTCCTGCCTCTGTTCTGCCTCAAGTGCCCTGTCCATTATTCCATGCAGCGTGTACTCCAACAGGTGGACAAGAGGGACAGTGTCACTGATGCATGCACTGTCACTGCTCACCATCCTTGTGGCCTCCTTAAATGGGGACAGGACAGCGCATGCATCCCTGATCCTGGTGCCGTAGTCGCACAGGTACTCATTGATGGCCCTCTGCTGCGTGTGCAGCCACTGCAGCATGGCCAACGTTGAGTTCCACCTGGTGGGCATGTCACAGATTAGGCGGTTCTTGGGCAGGTTAAATTCCATTTGTAGGTCAGCCAGCCGAGCACTGGCATATGACCGGCGGAAATGCATACAGACTTTCCTGGCCTGCCTCAGGACATCATGTAAGCCTGGGTACCTGCCCAAGAACCGCTGCACCACCAAGTTAAGGACGTGAGCCCCACAGGGCACATGGGTCAGTTGTCCCTGTCGGAGGGCGGAGAGGAAGTTGGTGCCATTGTCGCAAACCATCATTCCTGGCTTAAGCTAGCGTGGCGTCAACCACCTTTCAGCCTGCCCCTGCAGAGCTGACAGAATATCTGCTACAGTGTGGCTCTTGTCCCCCAAGCACACCAGCGCAAGCGCAGCATGGCATCTTTTTGCCTGTGTACTTGCGTGGCCCCTTGAACGCCTACGGAGCACCGCTGGTTCCGAAGACAAAGCACAGGAAGAGGCCATGGAGGAAGAAGAAGAGGAGGGGGTGGAGGAGAGAGGTGTTTCAGAATCACCAGTAGCATTTTGGAGGCGTGGTGGCGGAACAGCCTCCAACACTACTGCACCTAGCCCTGCATCCTTCCCAGCTGCCAGAAGAGTCACCCAATGCGCTGTGAAAGCTAGGTAATGTACCTGCCAGTGCCTGCTGGACCATGAGTCAGCAGTAATATGCACCTTACCACTGACCGCCCTGTCCACCGAGGCCAAGACATTGCCTTCCAAATGCCGGTAGAGAGCCGGAATCACCTTCCGTGAGAAAAAGTGGTGTTTGGGAACCTGCCACTGAGGAATCTACTAAAAAGGCAGCAGTTGAAGTGCTAGCAATTTAGCCAAGCTAGCATTCAACCACTGGGCATGTGGATGGCTGGGAGTGAACTTCTTTCGATGGTGCAGCAGCTGGCGCAGGGAAATTTGCCTGGTACAATCGGACGTCTGTGTACCAATAGCAGATTGCCCGCAAGTGCTTGGTTGTGACACACCTAATTCTACACCTTCATTCCTCTCAGAGCAGGTTTCAGAGAGGATTGAAGGTATAGTGGGGTTGGAGATCCCAGCTGACGAAGAGCAAGGAGAGGTCCGCTTTGTTCTGGGTCTTTTAGGTACGCTTGCCAAAGAACTGCATGGCAGGTCGACATATGTCTGGTTAAGCATGTGGTGCCCAAGCGGCTGATGTTTTGGCCATGTGAGATATGCTTGAGACATATGTTGCAAATAGCAGCAGTGCGATCTGATGCACTCGTCTCAAGAAAGGCCCACACCAAAGAACTTTTGGAATAACGCGCAGAGGCAGTGCCCTGCACATGGGTGACTGATGCCATTGAGCTGAGGGAAGAGGCCGAGTTGGCAGCTGCTTTGCCAGTACCCTGAGCCTGAGTGAGAGAGGATGAGGAGAATGAGGGCGGCTTGGTAATCTACTCTACCAAGTCTTCGGCATGTTGCAGCTCAACAAGTCCAGCTGCCGAAAATAAGGACAAGCGTGTCCTATGGCCACGTGCTGATGAGGATGCACCGTGTCCATGACCAGCACTGTTGCCTCTAGCATCAGAGCCTGCTTGCCCTCTTTTATTGGCTTGTGACTGTCTGCCTCTTCTTGTTGGCCTTCCAGACATACTAATGGCCTGCAGGGAGATAGCTGCAAAAAGCTGGGACGTATATACTGATATACTGAAGCTAACAGAATCAACTGCCTGCCTGTAGTATGATTAGTATGAGAACACCAGCAATTGGGGTAGCTTTATGTGCACACTGTGCAGAGGACACAGTATACTGACTGTAATTACTGCAGCTACCTGCGGTATAGGATGAGCAGAACACCAGCAATTGGGGTAGCTTTAGACGCACACTGTACAGATGACACAATACACCGACTGTAATTACTTTAGCTGCCTGCGGTATAGGATCAGAAGAACACCAGCAATTGGGGTAGGTTTATGTGCAAACTGTGCAGATGACACAATACACTGACTGTAATCACTGCAGCTGCCTGCGCTATAGGATCAGCAGAACACCAGCAATTGGGGTAGCTTTAGGTGCACACTGTGCAGATGGCACAATACACCGACTGTAATTGCTACAGCTGCCTGCGGATAGGATCAGCAAAACAGCAGCAATTGGGGTAGCTTTATGTGCACACTGTGCAGATGACACAATACACTGACTGTAATTACTGCAGCTGCCTGCAGTATAGGATCAGCAGAATGCCAGCAATTGGGGTAGCTTTAAGTGCACATTGTGCAGATGACATAGTACACCGACTGTAATTACTGCAGCTGCCTGCGGTACAGGATGAGCAGAACACCAGAAATTGGGGTAGCTTTAGGTGCACACTGTGCAGATGGCACAATACACCGACTGAAATTGCTGCAGCTGCCTGCCTGTGGTATAGGAGCAGCAGAACACCTGCAATTGGGGTAGCTTTAGGTGTACACTGTGCTGGTGGCACAATACACCAACTGTCTTTGCAATAGCTTCAAATTAAATTAAATCACACTGTCTCTCCGTCTATCTCTCTCCGCCGCCGCAACACACTACACAAGGCCGCTGCTCAGGTGGCCTTATATAGTGTGGGGAGTGTACTAAACCACCTGAGCCATAATTGGCCAAAGCATGCTTGGCCAATCATCAGCCAGCAATGCACTGCGATGCCGCAGTGAATTATGTGCGTGACGCGCCACTCGAATTTGGCGCGAACGGCCCATAATGTTCGGAATTCGCCGAATGGACAAACAGACGATGTTCGAGTCGAACATGAAGCTCATCCCTAGAAGTTACCTTCGAGAACTTTCTTTGCTTCTCCACCAACATATTTCTAAAGCTAGAATAACTTGTCAACTGACTTGGAGCAATAATGCTCAATGATCATTTCCAAAACCTGCCTTCCACTCTATGAACTTCAGTATGTCTCCTGAAAATACCGTAGGTTCTGGAACAGGAAGTCTTGCTGGGACCATAGTCGCAACATTCTCCTGATCATTGCAGTGTCATCTAGGAACAGAATTATCCTGTTTTATTTTTTTACTTAGTTCTGAATTGAATGTGTCTCTCTTTTCGTTTTTCAGAGCAGGGATGGAAGGGCAATGACTTTCTTCTTCATTACATGCTGGTGATTTCCTTCCATTCACCTGGGCGTATGAAAGGAAGTAGGAGTCTGCATCTTTGCTTAGTACAGATTTGGACTTATGATTACTATTCATGTCCTCTTTGTGTACTCGTAGCCCTTGTACACACGGTCGGAGATTCCGTCGGAATGTGTCCGATCGGAGCGTTTTGTCGGATATTCCGACTGTGTGTGATCTGCATCGGACTGTTTCCGTCGGAATATCCGTCGGACCAACTTTTCCAACTTGCCGGAAATATTTTCCGGCAAAATGCTCCGATCGGAAATACTCCGATCATGTGTCGAGAATTCCGATCGGACAAAGTGCCACGCATGCTCAGATCAAATTCCTACACCAAAGCTATTGGCTACTAGCGTGAACATAGTCCCGTCGCAACGAAATAATGTTATCACGTCGGATTTTCCGACAACTTTGTCTGACCGTGTGTATACAACAGACAAAATCCGTCGGACAAAATCCGACGGATTTGGTTGTCGGAATCTCCGACCGTGTGTACAAGGGCCTAGTCTGGCTTCTATAATCTTAACTTCTTTCAGCCTTTCCATTTCTGCTATTCGCATACGCTGTGTCTCGATTGCAGATTCCACCTCAATTTCTGCTTTCTTGACAGCAAGTTGTTCGACAAGTTCCTTTCTTTTTGCTATTAAAGTACTTGAGGACTCTCATATGCTACTGGTACTTCTAGTGGAAGAAGTCCTACTTGCGATTGTGGTTCCTCCTAAGGACCTATCATAGTCTCTCATAAATAGTTTATTCATTCTCTTTTTTGCCTTAACTTCATCATATTTAGCTTCAGATAGTTCTCTCATGAGCTTTACTAAATCTTTAGTGACTGCAGTACATGTGATCAGGTTACTTACAATATCCTGTGGAGGTGTCGTAGATGACCGCAGGTTGACATATGCTGCCATAAGCTCAGATTCTTCTACTGTCTCTATCATATCACTCACGTTTGCTTTTATACCTTCTTGCTTTAGCTTTCTATGAACATCATTCATGTAAGATTTCCACTTATCACACATTCTGGTGAACCTTTTTCCTTTTAAGGCTGCTTCAAATTTTCCAGCATCTTTAGGGTCGGTTTTCTGATACGTTCTGAGCGTCTTAGTTCATTTGGGATATATTTGTTTGGGCCATGGCTAATGCTGCATCAGACTCTTCTACCTCAGACAGATTCACTTGTTCTCCACCTTCTATCTTATCTATCTTTGTATCCTCTAACAATGGCATAACAATACTCGACTTAGAAATTTTACTTTAAGTGCTATAACAATCAATACGACTATTAAGGAGACTTTCACTTTAAATGCAATAGCAATAGGTGCAGACAGTAAAAAAATGACTTTCACTTTAAATATTTTAGAGTCCTTGTACTAAAAACTGTCCCTTGTTTTTTTACTTACAGTCCTTTTATTCCTGAATACGAAAATGTCTCTTTCTTGTCAAGCCTATGTGCAATGATAGTTATAAAGGAAAGTTCTGACCTTATTCTGAAGAGCAGGATACTGTGATCTGTAGGTTGCTGGGACAAATATCTTAAAGCAGACTTGTCTTTCTTAATCTGATGCTCTATTCTGACTTGCGATGCTTTGTGCTGCCTTGTGACGCTTTCTGCTGACTTGCGATGCTTTGGGCCTAGTGGTGGGAGACTAGCTGGCTGCAGTGCATGGCCTCTTTTTGCGTAGTGGTGTAGGCGCTCTAGCTCTGGACTTTGGTCTCTTTCTCTCTCTAGGGATCACAGGAGAGTTGGAGCTCTTTCTGTAACTATCTTGCCTTTGCCGTTCTGCCACTTTAAGAGTCGGCTACAGATTGACTAAAACACACGTCCTATGGCCTCTATGGTAGCTCCGCTGCTCAAATGTGCTCTTTTCTGTGCAAGTTGAAGAGCACTATCGCTTTGCCCTCAAAGGCAACAAAATGATTCCACTGTGGCAGGTGCAACACTATGAAGTGCCCTATGTGCTGTGGCATTAGAAGAACTCTAATTTCTGACCTTTTAGTCCAAACAGGACTATCTCTTACTTTATAATTCCTCTAGCTCCGTTCTACGGAAGCAGTAGGTTTAAAGAGTACACCAAACCTCTAAGATATCTTCTTTATTAACTTCAGCTTTTCTTCATATATAACACTGACAATTTTGCAACAGACAGTGCAGGTACAAATGTGTTGAATAAAGTGTAACAAAATGGTGGTTCAAATGTTAAATCTTGTCATTGTACATAAAAAAATATATTTCAATTGGCATCCTTTATATCTCCAATATTCACACACAGCAATGGCACTAGACAGGGTTGCCCCCTTTCCCCCCTGTTATTTATCCTGTGCCTTGAACCCCTAGCTGCATTTATCCGAGAGAGCCCGGATGTAAGCGGGGTCTCCGTGCGACGGAGGGAATACAAGCTGTCTCTATTCGCAGATGATATACTTCTAACGAAACCACACATTTCACTCCCCAACCTACATGCCATATTAGACACGTTCGGCAAACTCTCGGGTTATAAAGTTAATACAGCCAAGACAGAAGCTCTCCCCATTCATATCCCTCCTACGCTTCTTGCTTCCTTACAAGACAACTTCCCATATCATTGGTGCCCTGTGTCACTCAAATATCTAGGCATACATTTAACGGCATCCTACCACGCATTATACCAAGCTAACTTTCTCTCCTTAATCTCGGAAACGCACGGCCTACTCTGTAAATGGATGGACTGTCCTTTGTCTCTCCTGGGTAGGATAATCGTTCTCAAAATGGTTATATTCCCAAAGTTTCTGTATCTTTTCGAAACCTTGCCAATTGCACTCCCTATGCCTCAGCTTAGGAATATTCAACGGGCCTTCACTAAATTCATATGGGGAAACAAATCACATAGAATTGCCCACAAATACCATTGAGGTCCTGTGTACCCATGGTCCTTACCAAAGAGGTCTTATATCCTCTATATACAGGATCCTTTATGACTCATCGCCACCAACATTGGAATCTCACCTCTACATGCGGAAGTGGGCCAAAATCATACCCACTCCTATATCTCTTCCTCAATGGCAGGGGATCTGGACTTCCATTTCTAAAGCCTCTAGGTGCGTGGAGCAGAGAGAGACAGCCTACAAGGTCTTGATGTTCTGGTACAAAACTCCTAAAGTTTTGCATAAATATGTTTCCTCACTATCCCAACTATGCTGGAGAGGCCTACAGGACGTGGGTATGCATTACCATATCTTTTGGGATTGCCCATTGATCATACCTTTCTGGTCCAGGGTTCAATCCCAGCTCCAATCAGTATTGGGGTGAGATATCCCGCTGAATCCAGCACACTACTTATTGGGCCTTGCAGTCCCGGGTATCCCTAAAGATGCCAAAAAATGGATGGCCTTTATACTTCTAGCTGCCAAAAGAGTAATACCTACCCACTGGCTGTCTCCTGTTCCTCCAACACAAGCCCAAGTAGTCTCTACCATTGCACAGATGCGTAGGATGGAACATATGACGGCAGTGGTTCAGGACTCCCTACCTCAATTTTCTAAGATATGGGATCCCTGGGACAACTCCTTATTCAACCCGGAATCCACTCCTGGTTCCATTGTCAACCCCCCCTAGGGCGACATACTGTGGTTTCGCATCAGTACCTTAATCTCTTACTCCCATAACATGTTATATCACTGTGTAGTCATTATATACAGATACATGGTGTACCTCCCTCTTCTTTTTTTTCCTCCCTCTCCCGTATGTTACTTGTATATGCTTCTCTTTTCCTTTTTTGTAACTTGAGAGATGATTCCAATGCTGTGCTTTGTCGATATTAACGACTATTGTAACATATTTGTTGTTCTTATGTTTTGCAAAAATTTTCAATAAATATACATTTAAAAAAAATGTATTTCTCTCTTCAGTATCTGTACTTTCTCTTTAAAGTACCTTAGAGACTTTATGATCTCTCTGAGAGGTATATCTGAGGCTTAAGAAATAGTTTTACTTGTTTAATATTGCAATTTGCTGTTTTTACGCTTGTTTGTTTACTTGAACATTTGCTATGATGTTTGATGATGTTTGCTATGGTGTCTGTTTGATGATGTTTGATAATGTTTGGTGGAATTACAAGTAAACACATAACTAGTTCAGTATACAGTTCTAATCACACTATTAATTGTATGAAAATACCTATTTTGGCCACTTGTTTCCATAAAACTGAACACTGACTAAATCTGTAATCTGTTCAGCCCCACTCTCTCTGATGTAATGAGATTTAGCAATGTGCTGGGTAATTTCCAGACAAAATAATAGGTGTAAGGCTGGCTGTGATTGGCCAAGACTCTTGCTCAGTGTGAGATTGGCTGTGATTGGCCAAAACTCCTGAGAGTCGCAAAGGTTTAATTCTATGTTTTCTGGTTTCAATTCTGCTGTGTCTTTGAGCTTACCTTTACTGTCATACAATGAATCTTAAAAGGCATTTGTTTCTCATTTTGCTTCTGTGAACACAATATACAACTGTTATATGACATCCGTATACAAAGTCACAGTAAATAACTCTGCTTTTATCTCTCACATGTGAGCATATAAACTATATCAAGGTTATTAGCAGGTCTAGCTGTATATGCATGTAAGTCACATTAGTAACCTAGGACAGGTTTTAGCTGGCCAACTACACTACTCTCTTAGCCCTTGTACACACGGTCGGACATTCTGACAACCAAATCCATTGGATTTTGTCCGACGGATTTTGACCGAAACTGTTGCATACACACGGTCGGACAAAGTTGTCGGAAAATCCGATTGTACATAACGTGATGATGTTATTTCGTTACGACGGGACTACGTTTAGGCTAGTAGCCAATAGCTTTGGTCTAGGAATTTTATCTGGGCATGCGTGGCACTTTGTCCGTCGGAGTAGGCTACACATGATCAGAGTATGTCTGATCGGAGCATTTTGACGGAAAATTTTACCGGCAAGTTGGAAAAGTTGGTCCGTCGGATATTCCGACAGAAACAGTCCGATGGAGACCACACACAGTCGGATAGGACACATTCCGTCAGAATCTCCAACCGTGTGTACAAGGGCTAAGAGATGGAGCTCCCTTATAAATCACCTGAGGCTTTTCAGGCAGGACGGTGTTTAACCACTTTCAAGTCCGGACCATTTTACTGGCTTAAGACCAGACCACTTTTTGCGCTTCCGCACTGTGTCACTTTAACTGACAATTGCGCGGTCATGCGACAAGGTTCGCAAACAAAATTGACATCCTTTGTTTCCCACAAATAGAGCTTTCTTTTGGTGGTATTTGATCACCCCTGCGTTTTTATTTTTTGCGCTATAAACAAAAAAAGAGCGACAATTTTGAAAAAAACGCATTATTTTTTACTTTTTGCTATAATAAATATCCCCTAAAAATATATAAAAACATTTTTTTTCATCAGTTTAGGCCGATAAGTATTCTTCTACATATTTTTGGTAAAAACAAATAAAAAATCACAATAAGTGATTATTGATTGGTTTGCGCAAAATTTATAGCGATTACAAAATAGGGGATAGTTTTATGGCATTTTTATTAATAATTAATTAATTATTTTTTTTACTAGTAATGGCGGCGATAAACAATTTTATTGTGACTGTGACATTATGGTGGACACATCGGCCATTTTTGACACATTTTTGGGACCATTGTCATTTATACAGCAATCAGTGCTATACAAATGCACTGATTCCTGTGTAAATGACAGTGTCAGTGAAGGGGTTAACCAGGGTGGCAGTGTAGGGGTTACGTAGTGTCCTAGGGGTGTGTTACTAACTGTGGGGGGCGTGGCTGTGTGTTAGTGAACACTGATCTCTGCTCCAATCAAAGGGAGCAGAAATCAGCGTCACTTGTTGCTAGGCAGAACGGGGAGATGCTGTTTACTTCCGCATCTCTCCATTCAGGCTCCCCGTGAGACGATCGTGGGTATCCCCGCGGCGATCGAGTCTGGCAGGGCGGCAATTTCAAATGGACGTACCTGTATGCCAGTTTGCCTGCCCGTGCCATTCTGCCAACATGCATCGTTGTGCACCGGTCGGGAAGTGGTTAATACATAATCATTACACAAAATGTGCCAGTGTTTCCTAATCATATTCTTAACGTTCATATGTTGCATAGAGTAGGTTGTAATAAAGGGAACTATTGGGGTAGACCTACTGAGGGGGCTTTTCTCTCAGTAAGTCTTTCCTATCCATAAGTGTAACTTCCTGGAGGACATTTTTTAGGGAATCACTAGAGTAGCTCTTTTCTTCAAACCTCTTAGTGAGTATAGCAGCCTGTACTGAGAACTCCTCTACCTCTGTACAGTTCTGCTTGAGCCGCATATATTGGTTCTGTGGAACGGATCTGAGCCACGGGCCATAATGACAGTTAGCGTCAGGAATATAAGGAATATAAGAATACCTGTCGGTAGCCTTGAAGTAAGTGGAGGTGGTAAATCTATCCACCCCCACTGAAGTCTTAAGAGCCAAGAAATTAATCTCGGATTGGCTGGCCTCGTAACTCAGGAGTATACCCTGATTATTATTATTTAGATACCCCATAAAGAGTTACAAATCCTATCGCTACCATCACATAAGAAGAGGATGTCGTCTATGTATCTTGCCCAAAGCGCCACCTGGGGTCTCTGTTGGGCATAGATGACAGCCTCCTCCTCGAGGGCCATAAATAGGTTAGCCAGGCTGGGGGCATATTTAGCCCCTATAGCCACACCCCTGCCTTACCGGAAAAAAGCGATTATCGAACCAATAATAATTATGTGAGGCTGCATATTCCAGCAGCTCCATAATAAAAGAAACTTGTTCACTGGATAAACCAGAGTTACGATCCAAATAATATTTGACAGCAAACAAACCCTGATCATGTGGTATGACAGTATAGAGGGATGTGACATTGGCTGTTACCAGCCACATCCCTTCTTTAGGGGTGTATCCAGATAGTTAATTAATTATATGACGCAAAAAATATGAACTCCACAAATCCTAAGGAACTCTAATGCCGCGTACACACGATCGAATTGTCCGGTGGACTAGGTCGGCCTGACCACACTACGCCTGAACAATTCGATTGTGCGTGGGCTCCAGCGGACTTTTTCATCGTAAAGTCCGGCGGACTTAGAAAGTCGTTTTGACTCAAAATTTGTCCGCCGGACTTGGCTTTCAGTGGACAATCCATTCGTCAGTGTTCTAGTCCGGCGGACTAAGAATGACGCATGCTCTGAAGTACGAGAAGAAAGCTATTGGCTACTGGCTATTGAACTTCCTTTTTCTAGTCCTGTCGTACGTGCTGTATGTCATCACGTTAGAAATCGCCGGACTTTCGGAATGTCTGTGTGTGGCCAAGTCCGTTCGTTATAAAGTCCGATGTTTGCCGGACCAATTCCGCCGGACAATTCGATCGTGTGTACGCGGCATTACAACTCATTAAATCTGTATTCCAATACATAATAAATAATTCAATTCCTGTGCTCTTTAATAAAGTTCCCTATGTATAAAAGTCTCTTGTATTGCTCGTATCTCGTCACCTTCATGTAAAACAATACTTCTGTGTCTCCTGTGACTGCTGATCAATCACCACTGTGCTCACAGAACTCTCACCTCCTTCACACTTGTATCAAGGCATATATTAGATATCCTCCAAAGTATATAGGTCCTCCTCCCAGGGAATAGCTCCCAATATTCTGGGATGGATGTTGAGTAGGTTCTCCTTTAAGGTGCTCCTGTATATCTCCTCAAGTTAGACTCGCCAATACCATGGGGGAATGTAAAGAAAACTTTCCATAGTGTAGTAATTTGAAAACATAATCCATTTATTTCGCTAAAATACCGCACTTACAGTGTAAAAAACTTGTACTTTTGCATGCAAGGTACCAGCCTGTGCTTCTACTTACATCACTTCTGGTTTCCCGTCTGTCTCTGCTCACTACCTACGCGTTACGTCACTGTCACTTAACTTCTTCAGGGGATAACGTCCGCTTACATTGTAAGTGCAGTATTTTAGGGAAATAAATGGACTAAGTTTTAAAATCTCTACATTACAGTTTTCCCTACATTTCCCTATGGTATTAACTTAAGGAGATATATAGAAGCATCTTAAAAGGAGAACCTACCCATCACCCAGACCAGAATATTGGGAGGGTTCCTAGTGGAGAGGAGGACCTGTATAGCCTGGAGCAGCTCTTTTTCAACCAGGGTGCCCAGACACCCTGTGGTGCCTTTGTAAAATGCCCAAAATAGCCCAAAAATTGTATACCAGTCAGTGTTTGGATGTAGGCTGCCTTTTAGTTACACAAAGCAACAGGTTTTCATTGTGCACCATGACAACCTTCTAGCTACCGACGTCCTAACGATCAATGGTGTCATCAGCTGATAAGGAGGATGTCAGTCCCCTGCACAGCATCTCTGTTTGACCCTCCCCTGCCCCTCTCCATTAACGGTGGGGTCACATTAGCTGAGTTATGGGTAAACATTGGAATACAAGTCAGTACCCATTTGCAAAAGTGTATTTGCTTTGGAAGAATAAATCACCTCTAACGTTGGGTGTCCTACTTGAACTTCTGGATGTTGCTACATTATGTAAAACTATTAGAATAGTTTTTACATGTTAGTATGGAAGGTTAGAATGGGGTGCGTCGAGATTGTTCATAATTTTAAAGGGTGCCTTGACTGAAAAAAAAGGCTGAGAAACAGTGATTTGGAGGATAACTGATATATATTTTTTCCCTCCAATAACATTTTTATTTTAAGATAAAAAAAAAAAAAAATAACATTTGTATATATAGCTTGTACATAGTAATTTCAACAACAGTGTATGTTGTAAAATTAAAGGTCTCTTTAAATGATATATGCCTTGATACAAGTGTGAAGGAGGTGAGAGTTCCGTGAGCACAGTGGTGATAGATCAGCATTCACCGGCGACACAGAAGTATTGTTTTACATGAAGGTAATGAGATACGAGCAATACAAGAGACTTTTTTACATAAGAAATTTATTAACCACTTTCAGACCGGACCATTTTGCTGGCTTAAGACCAGACCACTTTTTGCGATTTGGCACTGCGTTGCTTTAACTGACAATTGCACAGTCGTGCGACGTGACTCCCAAACAAAAATGCTTTTTTTCCCACAAATAGAGCTTTCTTTTGGTGGTATTTGATCACCCCTGCGGTTTTTAATTTTTGCGCTATAAACAAAAATAGAGCGACAATTTTGAAAAAAACACATTCTTTTTTACTTTTTGCTATAATAAATATCCCCCAAAAATATATTTAAAAAAAACATTTTTTTCCCTCAGTTTAGGCTGATACGTATTCTTCTACATATTTTTGAGAAAAAAAATTGCGATAAGCGATTATTGATTGGTTTACGCAAAAGTTATAGCGTTTACAAAATAGGGGATCGTTTTATGGCATTTTTTTTAATAATTTTTTTTTTTACTAGTAATGGCGGCGATCAGCGATTTTTATTGTGACATTATGGCGGACACATCAGACATTTTTGACACATTTTTGGGACCATTGTCATTTATACAGCAATCAGTGCTATACAAACGCACTGATTCCTGTGTAAATTACACTGGCAGTGAAAGGGTTAACCAGGGGGTGGCAGTGTAGGGGTTAACTGTTCCTAGGGGCGTGTTACTAACTGTGGGGGGCTGGGCTTTGCGTTAGTGAACACATGGAGCAGAGATCAGTGTCAGCGTGTTGCTAGGCAGGACGGGGTGATGCTGTTTACAATGGCATCTCCCTGTTCAGCCTCCCCGTGAGGCGATCACGGGTATCCCCACAGCGATCGAGTTCGCGGGACCCGCGACCGGACTCACGGGGGGCCCCGACCGGCACGCGAGTGCGTCGCCGGTGGCGCGCACACGATGGCAGGGCGGCGTATAGAAATGGACGTACATGTACGCCAATATGCCTGCCCGTGCCATTCTGCCGACATACATTGGCGTGCACCGGTCGGGAACTGGTTAAGGAGCGCGGGAATTGTATTATTTATTATATACTGCAATACAGATGTAATGAGTTATAAGAGTTGGTTTGGATTTGTGGAGTTCATACTTTTTGGTGTATGCACACATTGTATTGCTTAATTTTACAAGTATACTGTATTTATTTGTTTATTTGCACAAATCATGATGGCTAAGGTTGAATAATAATTGCATAGTTTGCACTTACATTGTCAAAGTATTGGGGTGCCTGTCTTTACATGCACATGAACTTTAATGGCATGCCAGTCTTAGTCCGTAGGGTTTAATATTGGGTTGGCCCATCCTGCAGCTATAACAGCTTCAGCTCATCTGGGAAGGCTGTCCACAAGGTTTAGGAGTGTGTCTATGGGAATGTTTAACCATTTTTCCAGAAAAGCATTTGTGAGGTCAGGCACTGACCTGAACGAGAAGGCCTGACTTACAGTCTCCACTCTAATTCATCCCAAAGGTTGAGGTCAGGACTCTGTGCGGCTCCGTCGAGTTCCTCCACCCCAAACTCGCTCATCCATGTCTTTATGGACCTTGCTTTGTTTACTTTTGTGCAGTCATGCTGGAACAGGAAGGGGGCCACCCCCAAATGGCTCCCACAAAGTTGGGAGTATGAAATTGTCCAAAATGCCTTGGTACGTTGACGCCTTAAGATTTCCCTTCACTGGAACTAAGGGGCCAAGCCCAACCCCTGAAAAATAAGCCCACATCATAATCCCCCCTCCACCAAATGATTTGGACCAGTGCACAAAGCAAGGTCCATAAAGACATGGCTGCGCGAGTTTGGGGTGGAGGAACTTGACTGGCCTGCAGAGTCCTGACCTCAACCCGATAGAACACCTTTGGGATGAATTAGAGTGGAGACTGTGAGCCAGGCCTTCTTGTCCAACATCAGTGCCTGACCTCACAAATGCACTTCTGGAAGAATGGTCAAACAGTCTCATAGACACACTCCTAAACCTTGTGGACAGCCTTCCCAGAAGAGTTGAAGCTGTTATAGCTGCAAAGTGTGGGCCAACTCAATTTTGAACGCTACGGACTAAGACTGGGATGCCATTAAAATAAAGGCAGGTGTCCCAATACATTTGACAATATAGGGTATATTATACCAAATTAATTCAAGTTGCACACCGCACTTTATTCTCTCTATTATACAGTGCACAACAGTGGTGGAAGGTGTTTTTTTCTTTTGGGGGGAGGGGGGACGGCAAACAAACAACCCCCTCGCCTGCTCTAGGTAGGTCGGTCAGTCGGTACTTACCCCATAGGTTGCGGGCGGGCAGCGCTCTGGCGGCTCTTGTGTCCTCTTCTGTATCACAGCAGCTTCCGCCATACGTCTCCTCCCTCCTCCTATGCATCCCATAGGATCGCCTGGCCTTTCAGCCAATCAGGTGACGGATCTCAGGACCCGCTTCCTGAATAGCCAGTATGAGGATCAGTGTTGCAATAGTGTATATTCATTTGCTATTGTCACACAACTGGGTGGGCTCGCAGTGCAGTGCTCTGCGCCTCGACCCCCACCCTTTTCTGAAGCCTATTAGAGCCCCTGGCTCTAATCACGTGCTTAAAAAAAACACCCTCCCATTGGAATCCATGGTCTGGCGCCTGAAGGTAGATCAGGGGGCCGGACGCATGGCTATGAGGGGCGACACCCGTGCACCCCTAATAGACGGGCCACCGCTGGTGCAGAACCATTTTATTATAACATTTTTATCTCAGGAATTATTACTTTGTCCTGATTACACCCACTGCATGCTTGTTCCAGGTTAGTGACTCAAAGTATTGAAGCCAGGGACAGACATAGCAAGTCCCCAAGAAGCATTTTACAGGGATGGCAACAAATGCACCTAAAGGCAACAGATAAAGTCAAACAGTGAACTGCTAAAGCTGAGATTCATTTAGTAAACACGTGCCCCGTCAATAGCTAATTTGATTTTGTTCCGTTCCGTATTAGCCGTTCATATTTCGTAATTCGTGTTCGAAAATTTGGATTCATATGACATTTTCGTTAACTTTTCGTAAAACAATTACGAACGTTTGTTATGATGAACTTAAAAAGCAAAAAATACCTTTCTCGATATGGCAGTCGTCAACTCATTATGCTCATTATGACCATCCCTGTGCTGTGCCCATTATGAGGGGCTCCCACCATCCCTGTGCTGTGCTCATTATGAGGGGCTCCCGCCATCCCTGTGCTGTGCTCATTATGGGGGGCTCCTGCCATACCTGTGCTGTGCTCATTATGAGGGGCTCCCACCATCCCTGTGCTGTGCCCATTATGAAGGGCTCCCACCATCCCTGTGCTATGCCCATTATGAGGGGCTCCCACCATCCCTGTGCTGTGCCCATTATGAGGGGCTCCCACCATCCCTGTGCTGTGCCCATTATGAGGGGCTCTCACCATCCCTGTGCTGTGCCCATTTGGGGGGGCTCCCACCATCCCTGTGCTGTGCTCATTATGAGGGGCTCCCAAAATCCCTGTGCTGTGCTGACTTCCTCCTGGGTTTGTACTCCTGCTGTGCTCATTATGAGAGGCTCCCACCATCCCTGTGCTGTGCTCATTATGGGGGGCTCCTGCCATCCCTGTGCTGTGCTCATTATGAGGGGCTCCCACCATCCCTGTGCTGTGCTCATTATGAGGGGCTCCCCCCATCCCTGTGCTGTGCTCATTATGAGGGGCTCTCACCATCCTTGTGCTGTGCTCATTATGAGGAGCTCCCACCATCCCTGTGCTGTGCCCATTATGGGGGGCTCCCACCATCCCTGTGCTGTGCTCATTATGAGGGGCTCCCATCATCCCTGTGCTGTGCCTATTATGGGGGGCTCCCACCATCCCTGTGCTGTGCTCATTATGAGGGGCTCCCAAAATCCCTGTGCTGTGCTGACTTCCTCCTTGGTTTGTACCCCTGCTGTGCTCATTATGAGGGGCTCCCGCCATCCCTGTGCTGTGCTCATTATAGGGGGCTCCTGCCATCCCTGTGCTGTGCTCATTATGAGGGGCTCCCCCCATCCCTGTGCTGTGCTCATTATGGTGGGCTCCTGCCATCCCTGTGCTGTGCTCATTATGAGGGGCTCCCACCATCCCTGTGCTGTGCTCATTATGGGGGGCTCCCCCCATCCCTGTGCTGTGCTCATTATGAGGGGCTCTCACCATCCTTGTGCTGTGCTGACTTCCTGGGTTTTTAACTTCATCATAACGAATAATCGTAATTGTTATGACAATAATAACACAATATTAACGAACATTCTGATTTTGTCCGATTCTGAATCTCCCATCGACTACCAGTACCAGTCTCCCACTCCCATATTAAAAAAGGTCATTTTCCCAACCCTCACTCAGCAGCAGAAGAAAACCTCTGATTGGTCAATAAAACACCAGTCACGTTTCCATTGTAACGGAATTTGGACTCGAAATTCGTCAACGAAATTTCGTATTTTGTATACAATTCGGAAGCATAGAAATTCGTATTTCGGATCCTCCCGAATGTACGAATTGTCGTAAATTCGTACGAATTTTCTATTTGTACGAAACGAACCGCACATGTCTATCATTTCGTTTATCTGCCTTTATACAATGCTATTGCTACCAAATGTAGTATGATTGTCTCAGTGCTTCTCGCAGATCTGATGTCATAGCATTCTTTGATAAACAGTTGGGTACATTTCTTAGTGTAAGGTGTGGATAAGGTTGCAGCAGGGCGGTGCTGGGACCAGAGCTTACCTTTTACAGCCCCAGATGCAGAATCATTGTGAAGACAGACGTACCAAAGATTAACCTGCAGGACAGCCTAGTGTAGAATCTGAATGCTAGATAATCATCACTCAGCAGGTAAGCCGTGCTTTGATTCCGTTTATATGCAAAATGTTCCTTGGTTTAAAGCCTTCCAGAACCCGATGGTGTGTGTGTGTAAAGCTGGATACACACTATACAATTTTCTGTAGATTTTTTCCTTTAGATTTACCAAAACCATATAATATGAGGTCAAACCTTAAGAGTTATCAATTTCTATGCACTCAGGCAGGCCCTTACACTTCATGGTTTTGGTAAATCTAAAGGAAATCAGACAACAAAAATGATGTAGTGAGTATGGGGTGACAGACTTTTATTGCTGTATAAGATTTCTGAGGATCGACTTCACTTTTATGTTGCACCATTGTCCAAAGTGATCTATGAGATAATCAACACCCCCCGAGACATGAATCGCATGGGGCGGATCGGCCTGCGTGTACTCGCAATTCATTAATTCTGACTATTCTTTTGTTCATTTGCTCTGGTTTTTTTTTTTTTTTTTTTTTTTTTTGTGTTTTTTTTTTCCTTTTTTTCTTTTTAATTTTTTATTGCTGTTTCAGAATAGAAAAACAATACAATGTATTCTATATAAAAACACCCACATAGTATCAATTTTTTTTAAAATTCATATCTCTCGAAGGGCTCATGCACACTGCAGCTCAAAGGAGCTCAAAGAAGAGGTTTCGTACAGGCTCTTTTGAGCTCTTGTTTTTTTTCTGCCTAGAAACTCCCCTCCATGTTAGCCATAGGGCATTATTTACTAAAGGCAAATCCACTGTAATTGTATTTATTTTTTATTATTATTTTTTTATTATTTGTTTTAATGATTTTTTTATTATTTTTTAAAATTATTTTTTTAATTATTTAAAAAAAAAAAATTTTTTTTTTAATCTTTATTACAATGTTTTTTCACCAATGTTTTTCTCACTGAATTATATATGGACACTTTTTTGATTCATTTCAATTGGGACATTTTAATATACACTGTATCATTTGACTATATGAAATGTATAAATTCATTATTTCTGACTATTCTTTTATTTCTTGCCAAGTTCATTTGCTTTGTTTTTTTTTGTTTTTTTATGTTTTTATTATTTTTTTTTTTTCTATTGCTGTTTCAGAATAGAAAAACAATACAATGCACTAATGCACACTGCAGCTCAAAGGAGCTCAAAGAAGAGGTTTTGTACAGGTTTTTAAGCTCTTTTGAGCTCTTGTTTTTTTTCTGCCTAGAAACTCCCCTCCATGTTAGCCACAGGGGTTTATTTACTAAAGGCAAATCCACTGTGATTTTATTTATTTTTTTAAATAATTTTTTTATTATTTTTGTTAATTTTTTTATTATATATATATATATATATATATATATATATATATATATATATATATATATATATATATATATATATATATATATATATATATATATATATATTTTTTTTTTTTTTATTATTATTATTATTATTATTTTTTTATCTTTATTACAATGTCTTTTCACCATTGTTTTGCTCACTGAATTATATATGGACACTTTTTTGATTCATTTCAATTGGGACATTTTAATATTTATACACTGTATCATTTGACTATATGAAATGTATCTTTTGCAATTTATTTTTATTTTTAAATCCACTGTGCACTACCAGTGCATTTGAAAGTGCAGTTGCTGTAGAGGGGAAGATCTGAAATGAGGGGAAGCTCTGCTGATTTCTATCATCCAACCATGTGCAATCAAAAATGCTGTTTTTTTTATTTTCCGTACAGTCTACAGCGACTGTAGTGCACAGTGGCTTTGCCTTTAGTAAATAAACATCTATGGCTTTTTCAGACATATGCTCCTACAGACAGAAAATAAAACCCACCAAAGTCGTGTTTTTTTTTTGAGAGGAGCTAGTGCCCCAAAAGAGCTCAGAAAAGCTCGAAAACGGGGTAAAAACATTTGTTCCAGCTTTTTTGTTTTGTTTATAGTGCACAGTGGCTTTGCCTTTAGTAAATAAACCCCTGTGGCTTTTTCAGGCATACGTTCCTACAGGCAGAAAATAAAACCCACCAAAGTCGTATTTTTTTTTTGAGAGGAGCTAGTGCCCCAAAAGAGCTCAGAAAAGCTCAAAGAAGCTTGAAAACGGGGGGGTAAAACATATTGTTACAGCTTTTTTGTTTTGTTTATAGTGCACAGTGGCTTTGCCTTTAGTAAATAAACCCCTATGGCTTTTTCAGGCATATGCTCCTACAGGCAGAAAATAAAACCCACCAAACTCGTGTTTTTTTTTTTTTTTGAGAGGAGCTGGTGCCCCAAAAGAGCCCAGAAAAGCTCAAATAAGTTAAAAAAAACGGGGTAAAAACATTTGTTCCAGATTTTTTGTTTTGTTTATAGTGCACAGTGGCTTTGCCTTTAGTAAATAAACCCCTGTGGCTTTTTCAGGCATACGTTCCTACAGGCAGAAAATAAAACCCACCAAAGTCGTATTTTTTTTGAGAGGAGCTAGTGCCCCAAAAGAGCTCAGAAAAGTTCAAAGAAGGTCGAAAACAGGGTAAAAACATTTGTTCTAGCTTTTTTGTTTTGTCTATAGTGCACAGTGGCTGTGCCTTTAGTAAATAAACATCTATGGCTTTTTAAGGCATATGCTCCTACAGGCAGAAAATAAAACCCACCAAACTCGTGTTTTTTTTTGTTTTTGTTTTTTAGAGGAGCTAGTGCCCCAAAAGAGCTCAGAAAAGCTCAAAGAAGCTCAAAAACGGGGGTTAAAAATTTGTTCCAGATTTTTTGTTTTGTTTATAAAGTGGTTAAGAAAATACTATCTAGGAGGGTTTGTGGAAAAAAAAAATGCATATGCTCAAAAAGAGTTTAAAGGATCTTGAAGAAGCTCGAAAAAAATGCACACAGGCACAAAAAAGCGCAAGCTGAAATAAAAGCTCTAATGCTTGTAGAAGCAGCTTTTTTTTCTTTTTTGAGCTGCAGTGTGCATGAGCCCTATACTGTAACTCATATTCAAATGTACAGTTCAACTTATATTGTTTCAAACATAAATCTTTAACTTTTAAACTTCCTCTCAGTCTCCACTTCAAGAAAAAAGATAAGAAGAGGGGAGGGAAGGAAAACCAGATAGAAGTAGAAAAAAAAGAGAATAAGAAAAGGGGAAAAAAGGGGGAGTGGGGATTAAAAGAGAGAAGAGAAAAAAAAAGGGGGGGGGGTGAAGTTCTGCAATAAATAGATAAATTATGCTATAAAAAAAAGCTACTAGAGGTTATGTAATATATCTAGTATATTGTATTCTGCCATACTTTACTTAGGAGTCTGAAATTAATTTGTAGCACAATCAAGTCATTTTAAATGAAAACCATTTTGTCCATGATTTAAAATGTCTTCTGATCAGCCCCTTATTCCTACATGTTAATTCTCCCATTAATCCATTCCCGCCAAGCGTACGCAGATGTGCGCACTCGGCTTTCGGTGGTTATAGCGGGATGATGCCCGCAGCTGTAGGCATCATCCTGGTACCATTGTTCAGAGCAGCCGATCGGCTTTTCCGAGTATAACAACCGACACGGCTAAAAGCTGCTTGGTTGTTATCCCGGAGGAGTGGGAGGGGACGTCTCCCCCTCCCGCCTCCTCCCGCCGATCTTCCCGTGGCACGGGAGGGCCGACCGACGATCCGGCTCTTCCGGCGGCTAGTGACAGACTGGAACGAAGCCGGAAATGGCTTTTTTCCAGTCTCCTTGATGTACACACGGAAGCGACGTGACAAGGTCACTTCCTGTTTATTCGGCTGCCAAAGGCGCCGGATTTTTTAAAATATACAGTATTCAGAATCAACTTTTTTGGGGATCTGAATACTTTGAAGTGCAAAGGAGGGGTTTGGGGTCTTTTAGACCCCCGATCCCTCCATAAAGAGTACCTGTCACCACCTATTACTGGCACAAGGGATGTATACATTCCTTGTGACAGCAATAAATGTGATCATTTTTTTTTTTAAAAACATAATTTAATAATATAAAAATAAATTAAATAAATAAGAACTTTTTTTTCAAACCGCCTCCGTCACCGCAAGCTCGCACAGCAAAGAAAACGCATACAGAAGTTGCGCCCGCATATGTAAACGATGTTCAAATCACACATGTGAGGTATCGCCGTGATCATCAGAGTGAGAGCAATAATTCTAGCATTAGACCTCCTCTGTAACTCTAACATGGTAACCGTAAAAAAAATGTAATGCGTCGCCTATGGAGATTTTTAGGTACCATAGTTTGTCACCATTCCACGAGTGCGTGCAATTATAAAAGCGTGACATATTTGGTATCTATTTACTCGGCATAACATCATCTTTGATATTATACAAATTGGGATAACTATACTGTTTTTTTTTCTTTTTTAGTGTCAAATACCACTGCACAAATACCGTGTGACATAAAATATTGCAACAATCGCCATTTTATTCTCTAAATTCTCTGCTAAATATATATATATATATATATATATATATATATATATATATATATATATAATGTTTGTTGGGGGTTCTAAGTCATTTTATAGCAAAAAAAACAGATTTTAACTTGTAAAGACCAAATGTCAGAAATAGGCTTAGTTATGAAAGGGTTTTAAGCGGAGATCATCAATCTTCCGTAACCATTGGGAAATGAGAGCTATAGATCGTTTTCCTAGATAACATGGAATTAGGGATATGCTGGTGTTTAATAAATGTGGGATTATGGACACCCTATATTGACCTATTGACTCCTTCATACAATAAAATAGGAATGCCAGTGGTTCAGGTCTAATCACTTCCCCTTGTATCAAACAGATCATTTTCGCCACTTCCTCCCAAAACAGAAAAATCTTAGGGCAGGACCACCATATACTGTATGCCCATGTGTTGGTCGACTTCCACATTCTCTCCAACAGAGGGGTGAATTTGACTTATACATAGCGTGCAATTTTACTGGTGTATGGTGCAATTGAGTAAGGAGTTTAATTGCTTGACGTCCGTGCTATAGCCGAATGACGGCCACAGCGCGAACCTGAATTTCTGGGAGGCCGTCATATGATGGCCTCCCTTGTGCACGCTCCCTGCAAGTGTCCTGCAGGGCCCGCGCAGAGCGCGCTGTGATCACGAGTCACTGAGACTCGGGTGATCACCAATCCGAATAAGGGGCCAGTCCCGGTCCCTTACCATGTGATCAGCTGTCAGACAATAACAGCTGATCACATGATGTAAACAAAAGCTCGGTAATCGTTTTTTTGCTGATGACCAGCTCATCTGCAAGGGTCATCGGTCCTGAAGAGGAAGAGGCAATTATACCTCATCTGTGCCACCTGCCATTGCCACCTGACAGTGCCCACAGTGCCACCTATCAATGCCCACCAGTGGTGCCAATCAGTGCGACCTAGCAGTGCTGCCTATCAGTGTATCCAATTAGTGCCCATTATTGCCACCCATCAGTGCCCACCACTGCCACCCATCAGTGTCCATCACTGCCCCATATCGGTGCCCATCAGTGCCACCTCATCAGCGTACGTCAATGAAGGATAAAAATTCCCTGTTATAAAATTTTTATAACAAAAAAAATAAAAACCACAGAGGTGATCAAATACCACCAAAAGAAAGCTCTATTTGTGAGAAAAAAAATGATAACAATTTCATTTGGGTACAGTGTTGTATGACCGTGCAATTTTCATTCAAAGTGCATCAGCGCTGAAAGCTGAAAATTGGTCTGGGCAAGAGGGGGGGGGGGGGGGGGTTAAGTGTCCAGTAAGCAAATGGTTTATATTTACCTCCTCCATTTTGCACAAAGTGGCGGACACATAAGTAAGTTGTTTAGCCTCTGTTGGCACAAAAGCAGCACAGTGATGAGGGCACCCCAAACAGTGATAACAATTAAATATTGAAATGGTGATAGTAGTGATCTATCGCTTGTCTTAAATTGTGAGTGGGCGCTGTATATATGATTACAAATGTACTACTACTTGAACCCGAAAGTCCCAACATTCAGGTATCTCAACATTATATATATATACAGTATTTATATTTATATATTAGGACTGTTACTGATTAAAATTTTCATGTTCGATTAATCCATTTTTTTAAATCGATTAATCGACTAATTATAACGTACATACAGATCAAACTACTTTTAGCTGATCTCCTTGCATTGCAGCTCTGCATTAGTCAATGGTAAATGTGGTATACACTATATACAATCACCCGACACTAGTTAGTTTCCACAATCCATGACTTAACTTCACAGTTCACACAAATAGGTTTTAAATTCAAAACTGTAGCAGATCACACCAGAGTAGATACAGAGAATTCTTTAGGGAAAAATGAAAGTAACCAAGGGTGGGGAAGGTGAGATGATTTTCCATGGCTGGGAATTCTCCGCTCTTATCACCTACCAACAGGCTGCCATTCATTATAAAGGAGTCAATGGGACACATGGACCCAGGCCATGCTGAACAATAACAGAGAAGCACCAGTGCAGCGTGCAACCATCTCTCCATACACAATCATCAGGCTTCCCCAACTGCAATGCATGCTGATCCACCCCCTCAGTGCATTCCAAGGCTCCTCCATACACATGGGACTGTTTGCAGAACTTCATGCCATTCACAACAATCAGCCCCATGATGAGTCCAATGGATCAGCTAGAAATGCATTGAAAATCCCACTGATCCCAGCAGTGTTTACATCCACTGAGTGGAGCCCAATCAGCCCCAAATCTGCCCTACTGCTGAAATGTTTGATAAATAAAGTATTAGTGACCCTCCCCCTACTGTAGAGCATGCTGCAGGAAATGAGTGCATTGTGTCTGGATCAGAGCCCGAGAATGCACAGAACCAGGAGTGGGGGTAGGGGCGGAGAGAAGCAGAGAAATGCAGGGGGGTGACCCTGGGGTAGACACTTACCTGGGGACAGGACATGACTGGGCTGACTATGCACAGCTCACTACTGGAGGAGCCACTCTTTGTTACCATACCCTGGGGGGAGGGGGGGAGGAGTCTGGTGACGTCGATGTCCGTGTCGTCACTGGATCTCCGATGGAACTCCCTGAAGACTCGGAAGCCGACATAGAGGTGAGTACGGGTCAAAAGAATTTTGATTGATCAAAAAAATTAACGATTAATCGAGGAATTAATCGTTAATTTCCGCAGCCCTAATATATATTTCTAGATCTATATAGATAGATAGATCTATCTATATAGAGATATATAAATCTATATATATTTCTATATATCTATATATCTATATATATCTATATCTATCTATCTATATTTCTATATCTCTCTCTCTCTCTCTCTATAGATATATAGGTAGCTAGATAGATAGATATAAACATATATCAACATCTAAGTCACTATTCTGAGCTTCCAGGTCCATCAGCCTGAAATGATCACTATTAGAGCACAAATAGCTTTAAAAGTGTATCTAGAATTTCTTTTTTTCTAACCACTCAGACCGGACCATTTTGCTGGCTTAAGACCAGAGCACTTTTTGCGATTCGGCACTGCGTTGCTTTAACTGACTTATCCCAAATACTTAACAGGGAATGAAAGGAAGTCTTCACAAAAGAGTTAGATCATTATTTCTCCCCCACTGTCACCAGATCAGGTGTCTCAATCGGAAAGTTCACTCCAAGACCAAAAACAGAGAGAGACGGTTCAACTTGTGCTCCAGTCCCAGTGACCCTTTTGAGCTTCTAAGGCCGGTCATACATGGTTCGGGCTTGGGTAAAAGGGTAAAACCAGCCTTCTGGATTCTCTTGCGATTGATTATCTCTAACGGCTGCTATAGCCCCTAACAATAACTACTGCCGATTCTCCTGCAGGAAAGAAATTTGCATTGTGTATGGCCTGCCTAAGTTGTCTTTTTGTAGTTGATTTACTATAGGCAAATAGACTTTGCACTTTGCAAAGTTGCTCCAGAGCTTGGTAAATGAGCAGAAGCTCAGCTGGTTTCCATCATCCAATCATATGCAAGCAAAACAGCATATTTTTTTTCATTTTCCTTGCATGTGATTGGGTATTCTTTGCAAAAGTGAAGTTTTACCTCATTTACTGAGCTCTGGAGCAACTACACTTTGCACAGTCTATTTGCCTTTAGTAAATCAACCCCTTTATGTCTCTCTTGGGGGGGGGCACTGATATATGGAGACTCTGATCTAATTCAGGGATCTGCTAATAGAAAGGGTGCCGCCTTATCTACTGTCTGTAAAGGGCGGGAGGGGGGGGGGGGGTTCGTGCTGATATAAGGTGAGCTTCCTATGAATGATAGTGCTAAGATAATAGAGATCAGAGTACATCTCATGTCTGATAACATCATACTGATTGCAGGAATGCTGGCCTTCCCTCCACCAGGCTGTCATGCAGATCCTCATGTTTATTTGAGGTACTTATATATAGAACTGTCGATTTATGCAGCGCTTTACATATACATTGTACATTCACATCAGTCCCTACCCTCAAGGAGCTTACAATCTAAGGTCCCTACCCAGGGGTCAAGTCCTGGTGAAAAAAGTGAGGGAACTCCCACCCAAGATCCACACCCCCACCAAAAAAAAACATACGCTCATATGCACGAACGCTTCAAAAGTGGTATTTTTCATCCAATTTTCATATTGTGTGTATGAAGCTTAACTGTTATTACATAAAAAACAAAACAATCCTCAATAAACATAAATACGGTGATTCTCTGAATAATCAGCATTCATTCAATTGTTCTTCCATGCAAATGTGAATATCATGTTCTGATCTGTATTGGGGAATTTTATTTTGTATATAGAGTGTTTATGTGGCGAGTTTACACTTTTCATTGAGCAGAGTTTGGATAACACAGGGTTAAACGGAAAGGTCGTACATTAACTGCACATTATCTGGACAGAATGCTTGGGGAGATAGTGATGTGTTCCTGCTTAGGAGATGTATGTTAGCTTGGGGGGCTGCAAACTCTGCAGGGCTCCAACACACAATCGCTGCTATTCCAACCCTTCACAGATTTCCACATAAACTTCCCTCCTGGCATTAAACTTTGCCAGGTATTGTGCTCAGCTTACCACCCCAAACTGATGTTCCTCCCTCAGCTCACCTCTCTCCCTGCATGTCCTGTGAGCAGAATAGCTGTGCTCCTTCTCTGGGTTCTCTCATCATATGGCACTGAAGATAGAGGAGGAGGAGGGGGGGGGGGTTCAGCGGGACACACAGAGCAAGTATGCAGGACAAGGGGGAGAGATGAGGAGACAGAAAATCAGGAGGGGCCGGCGGGGAGGAGCACATGACGAGATGTCTGACTAAATACAATCTCTTAGCAGCAGGGACCTTATATACCCGTCAGCTAGCTGTGATTGACAGATAGATAGAAGAGGAAGCTGTCATGAGGCCCCCTACTGGCAATGCTTAAATGGTCAGTCCACCCCTGGTGTGCAACGCTTACTATTGCGATCTGTGTCGGCGGCTGCTGGTGTAGCACCTGCCACACATCTCACATACTTCAAAGTCTTGCAGGACATGGCTGCTAACGGGAACTGAGTTCCTGTTGTGGAAAAAGTACAGGAACTCCGTTCCCATAGGACTTGAGCCCTGTCCCCAACTCACATTCATACATACTAGGGACAATTTAGACAGGATCCAATTAACCTAACAGGATGTCTTCAGAGTGTGGGTGGAAACCAGAGTACCTGGGCAGGCACAAGGAGTACATGCAAACTCCAGGCATGTAGCGTTGTGGTTGGGTTTTGAACCAGCGACCCTTCTTACTGCTAGACGAGAGTGCTACCGACTACACCACTGTGCCGCCTCAATGTTCAGTAGGTATTGAAGCCAGGAAATCAAAATGACAGCCAAGAAAGTCGTAATTTTTGGAAAGAAATTATATTTCCACCAACAGATCTATTCAGGGCTCATTCACACCACAGGCGCTGTGTATAGCATGGATTGATACTTGTTTAACCGCTTGCCACGCGCCCAGAGGAGGGTGGTGCAACTCTCGTTCTGGGAGGACCACTATCACTCGCCCATGGGGGTGCACGGTGCATTATTTTTTATTTTTATTTTTATTTTTAATCCATTATCATTTTTTATTATTATTTTTCATTTATTTGTTGATATATTTGTATTTGTAATTCCATTCACACTCAGCATATCTATCAGTTTATACCCATTAGCCGCCACTCTCCTTTTTCTTCCCGCTCTATATTTACTCATTATTGTGTAGTTCCTCGTCCCCGGCTACTCCCCCGTCTAGCTTTTATCTATCCGACCTTCAATCCCTCCCATCAGCTTGACGAAGGAGCTTGACGAAGGAGCGTGGGTGACGTGCCATCTCAGCCGGAACACTCACGAAACCGGTCGCATGCCAGTGACGTCATCATCCTCCGCCTGCGTTCCAAACCTCGCTCTGCTTCCAGCTTACCATGGCCAGCGCTTCCTCGGTGTGCGGTCTCCTGGATACAGCAGACCCGGCGTCCCAGCCGGCAGGAGGATCTCAGGTCTGGTGCCCTGCATGGCGGTACGATTATTTCAGATTTTAGGTGCTAAAAGCGGTACAATTATTTTGCATGAAAATTTGGCGTTTTATATTGTAGTCCTGTAATTCTTAGCAATAACTCTCTTAAATCTGTCCAAACCAGAGTCTAGCAGACATCCCGGGTATGATAAAGTTTGAAAAATTAAATCATAATATAATAAATAATTATAAATAATTGTACCAAATAATAATATAACAATAATAAAAATTATTCAATAATGTAATCAAATCAAAAACACTGAAATTTGCTCAGTTGCAGAATTGTCGCTGTCATTACTTTTCAATATTTGATGACGGATCTCCCCACAAATCGCTATCCCTCAATTCTGCAAGTGATTCCAATTTATTATCGCTGTTTTCTAGCTGGTCTAAAATCATTTTTGATGTAAAGGGACAGTTTTGGTTGCTATGGACAATCTCCAGTTTCCAGGCATAAAGAACAGTTTTTATTATATAAAACTGCATGCAGGACACTGGACAGACCACTAGGGACAAAGGGGATGTGAAATATTTACATACAGCAATGTAATCTGTAAGATTACATTATACTGTATGTATAGTGAGTGTTTCACTTTTTGAATTTGGCACGATCTCCGTCCCCTTGCGTCGCAGCGCTCGCAGGGCACGGAGATTGGCTCTGTGATAGATCGAGCAAGACACGGCTCGCTCGTACAGTGCGGGGACATTGCTGGATCCAAGGGAGAAGGTAAGTAAGCGTCCTCCTGGATCCAGTGATGTGGTCCCGAGTCTGGCTCGGGGTTACCGCTTTTGGTATAAAAATTCCACCCCGAGCCAGACTCGGGAATACCGTCAGGGGGGTTAAGGGCCGGGGGGGCGAGCGCCCCTAATGAGCAGCCGCCACTGATTTCTACAGGGATGTATGTGTTGGGAATAGTGCGTCAGGTGCCTGTTATTCCAGCCGCAAGAATCAGCTGATTTTTGCGGCTGGAATACGGTGTATGCGGCTAAACAGATGTTGAGTAGGTCTTCAAAGAAGTACCGTGCACTCCCACTGTTGTAAAGCTCCTTTCCCCAGAAGATGAAATATTTTTTTCCGCCCAATCAATACAAAACTAAGCACAAATACCAGTGTTACCCTGTTAAATATACAAATGTATATACAGTGGTTCCAATAATAACGAATGCGTCACACAAACAAATGGTGCTTAGGATACAGCTTACTCCCCAGACATTTATGGCCCCTTATCTATAGGTCATAGAACAGTTTAAATACTGTTAGTAAATGATTTAGAACACCACTCAGTACCTTTCTCCTTTTATTGTCCTAATTTCCATATATTATACTTAAATACTTCCTCCTCCATGCCTCACAATATTCCTGACCAGGCCATTTTTTTGCCATACGGCACTGCGTTACTTCAACTGACAATTGTGCGGTCATGCGACGTTGTACCTAAATAAAAATGATGTCCTTATTCCCCCACACAAATAGAGCTTTCTTTTGGTGGTATTTGATCACTGCTTCATTTTTTTATATTTGGCGCTATAAACAAAAGAGACAATAAAAAAAATGTAAAAAAAATTATAAAACAAATCCAATAAAAAAAAAAAAAAAAATTTCTTCATACATTAAGGTCAATAATATGTATTCTGTTACATATTTCTAGTAAAAAACATCTCAATAAGCGTGTATTGCTTGGTTTGCGTAAAAGTTATAGCATCTATGTAGCGCCGGCTCCTGAAGAGTATGTGTTTTTGAAATTTAATGTTACACCTGGACCGCAGTTTGGTTTGGGTTTACTTACTTCAAATTTTGACGTCAGCATCAGTCTGACTAGACTACAGGGTGTTCTGCCTGGCTATGGGGGGCGCTGCCACTTCTGGCAGGCATGGTAACACAGTCTTGTTGGGTGCTTTAAGGTTACTTTCTCTCGGAGCCAGCCCAGTGGGAGTGTCACTCTTGCTGTGCTTTCTGGGAGAGGGTACTTAAGATGTGGACGTCGTGTGTTTCGGGGTTCCGGTCCAGAAGTATGTTCTGACTACATGGTCCTGGTCCTCCTGACCAGCCCCCAGGATGCCTATGGCCTGGGGTGCAGATCGAACCGACTATGTCTCTGGGCTGGCTAGCCCAAGGCAAGGAAACTAAAGGAGGGATTCGGAGGTGGTCCGGTGCCGTCTCAAGTTGTGGAGAGGCCCAGCAACTGTGAAGTTATCCAGGGGAGGACTCTTCGGGAGAAGGCCATGCAAGGGTTGGCTTCTAAAAAAGAGCCTGGTGAAGCTGAAGGACCTAAGTGAATCCAATCTCGTCTGGTATCGCCGGACCGGCTGCAAGATACTGGTACCACACAAGTGTTTTACAAGTATTCAAGTTTTCTTGTTCCTGTTCTATAACAAAGTCTGTGGCAGAGACTTGTTCCTGACTCAAGCCCCCTATTGGCTGCTAGGCCTTGTGAGATAAGGACTATCCACTTAGGTTGAAGATCCAGCTGTGAATGGCTATTCTCTGGATGTATTCAAAGTAAGAGAGTTCTTTCATACCGTTTTTTACACTAATGCTGCGTACACACGATCAAAAAATCCGGTGGAAAAGTCCGGCGGACTTGAGTCCGCCGGACAATCCCCCCGTGTGCAGCCTCCGGCGGACTTTTTTTACCCAAAAGTACGGCGGACTTAGAAAGTAGTTTTGCACTCCAATCTTTCCGTCGGACTCGCATTTCGGCGGACAATCCGGCCGTGTGTGTGCCAGTCCGCCATACTTTTGAAATGAACGGACTTTTCCCGCCCGAAGATAAGTCCGCTCATTTTGAGCGCGTCTCCAGGTAGCTGGGGCCAGCGACCCCCGGAGCTGTGCAATAAACTATTTTAACCCTTGTGTGTTGTGGTTTTTTTTTACTTTTATTTACAGGTGAATGGGTAGGGGTACATTGTACCCCATACTCATTCACATAGGGTGGGGGGCCGGTATCCGGGGGCCCCCTTATTAAAGGGGGCTCCCGGATTCCGATAAGCCCCCTGCCCGCAGACCCAGACAACCAACGGCCAGGGTTGTCAGGAAGAGGCCCTTGTCCTCATCAACATGGGGACAAGGTGCTTTGGGGTGGGGGGCACCCCCCCATGTTGAGGGCACGCGGCCTGGTACAGCTCAGGAGGGGGGGGGGCGCTTGCTCGTCCCCCCCTTTCCTGGCCGGTCGGGTAGCGTGCTCGGACAAGGGTCTGATGTGGACCTGGGGGGGACCCCTACGCCTATTTTTTTCGGTGTTGGGGTTCCCCTTTAAGTCCATATCAGGTGACGGGGCCAGCGACGCCTCCTTCGCTGGCCCTGGCTACCTGGAGACGCACTCAAAATGAGCGGACTTTCCTCTGCGTGTGTGGGCGAGTCCGTTCATTTCAAAGGTACGGCGGATAGTCCGGCGGACTTAGTATGCCGTATTAGTCCACTGAAAAAGTGCCATGTGTGGGCAAGTAGCCCATTCGGAAAGTCCGGCGGACAGTCCGGCGGGAAGTCCGGCGGGAAGTCCGGCGGGAAGTCCGGCAGACTAAGTCCGCCGGATAGTTGGCTACGTGTGTACGCGGCATAAGAGTACCTGGACTTTCCACCTAAACCCTCTGATCCTATACTGAGAGACTGTTGTTTAACTACATTTTTTGTAAATAAAAATCCCTTTAGGCGGATCTGCCGTCAGTCTCTATAGTTCTTGGGCCATCTACCACGGGAAACCCCTAGATGCATACAAGGTGCAGAAGGTAACAGTAAGCCCAATAAAACCAGCCGCTCCTTGGGGGGTCAGTGCTACATCTACAAACTGGGATATTCTCCCCCCCCCCCCCCCTCATTTTTGCATTGTTTTATTTCTTTTTTTATACCTTTTTGGTACAGTAGTATCTTGGATTACGAGCATAATTGGTTCCAGAAGCATGCTTGTAATCCAAAACACTCATATATCATAGGAATCAATGGAAACTCAGATAATTCGTTCCAGTGTCACTGCTAGTGTATGCAGTACCGCATGTGGCCAGAGGTGGGGGGTGCCAGAGACACACGGAAACGCTCAGGGACCACTAGGAGTGTTTCTGAGTGTCTCCCTGCGTCACCAGCTGCCCCGCATCTCAGGCTAAATGCGGTACTGCACATCCCGGAGGCTTGAATCCTGCTCGTCTTGCGAGACAACGCTTGCAAATCGAGTCAGGATTTAAAGAAAAAAATAGCTTGCATTGTGAAATGCTCGTAAACCGCGTTACTCGTAATCCAAGGTTTTACTGTATGTTTCTTTGGGACTTCCGTCCCATGGCACCACGGCAAGGTATGTCACTTCCGTGGTTTTGTTAGTGCCCTCCTCTTTCCCCCCATCACCTTCTGGGACCTGTGTGCCCCCCAGAAGACGACAGGGCCATTCAGAAAGGGCCACGCAACCTATTTCCCTTAGTATGGATGCCAATGCTTGCTGATGGATGGATCGGCTTCAGTGTACTTATATTAAAAGTCAGCAGCTACAGTATTTGTAGCTGCCGACTTACATTTTTTTTTTTGGCTGGAACTTCCTTATAAACTCTTTTGATAAAATTTTGAAAAAACGTAACAAGACAAAATAACCTAAACACAGGTAGTGTTCCTGAAATATGCACAAGAAAAGACATAAAAAAAGTAAAAAAAACTGTGTATCAAAAAGTATTTGATACACTGCCGATTTTGCAGGTTTTCCTACTTACAAAGCATGTAGTGGTCTATAATTGTTATCATAGGCACTCGTCAACTGTGAGAGACGGAATCTAAAATCTAGAAAATCACATTGTATGATTTAAAAAAAAAAAATTTGCATTTTATTGTATGACATAAGTATTTGATCACCTATCAACTAGTAAGAATTCCGGCTCTCACAGACCTGTAATTTTTACTTTAAGAAGCCCTCTTGTTCTCCACTCATTACTTGTATTAATTAATTGCACCTGTTTGAACACATTACCTTATAAAAGAGACCTTTCCACACACTCAATCAAACAGACTCCAACCTCTCTACAATGGCCAAGACCAGAGAGCTGAGTAAGGACATCAGGGATAAAATTGTAGACCTGCACAAGGCTCAGATGGGCTACAGGACAATAGGCAAGCAGCTTGGTGAGAAGGCAACACCTGTTGGTGCAATTATTGGAAAATGGAAGAAGTTCAAGATGACGATCAATCTCCCTCAGTCTGGGGCTCCATGCAAGATCTCACTTCATGGGGCATCAATGATCACGAGGAAGGTGAGGGATCAGCCCAGAACTACAAGGCAGGACCTGGTCAATGACCTGAAGAGAGCTGGGACCACAGTCCCAAAGAAAACAATTAGTACCACACTATGCCGTCATGAATTAAATCCTGCAGCACACGTAAGGTCCCCCTGCTTAAGCCAGCACATGTCCAGGCCCGTCTGAAGTTTGCCATTGACCATCTGGATGATCCAGAGGAGGAATGGGAGAAGGTCATTTGGTCTGATGAGACAAAAATATAGCTTTTGGTCTAAACTCCACTCGCCGTGTTTGGAGGAAGAAAAAGGATGAGTACAACCCCAAGAACACCATCCCAAACGTGAAGCATGGAGGTGGAAACATCATTCTTTGGGGCTGTTATTCTGCAAGGGGGACAGAACGACTGCACTGTATTAGGGGACTATAGATGGGGCCATGCATCACGAGATCTTGGCCAACAACCTCCTTCCCTCAGTAAGAGCTTTGAAGATGGGTCATGCCTGGGTCTTCCAGCATGACAGCGACCCGAAAACACACAGCTAGGGTAACTAAGGAGTGGCTCCGTAAGAAGCATCTCGAGGTCCTGGAGTGTCCTAGCCAGACTCCAGATATGAACCCAATAGAAAATCTTTGGAGGGAGCAGAAAGTCGTTATTGCCCAATGACAGCCCGAAAACCTGAAGGATCTGGAGAAGGTCTGTATGGAGGAGTGGGCCAAAATCCCTGCTGCAGTGTGTGCAGACCTGGTCAAGAACTACAGGAAATGTATGAGCTCTGTAATTGCAAACAAACAAAGGTTTCTGTACCAAATATTAAGTTCTGCTTTTCTGATGTATCAAATACTTATGTCATGCAATAAAATGCTAATTAATTACTTAAAAATCATACAATGTGATTTTCTGGATTTTTTTAGATTCCATCTCTCGCAGTTGAAGAGTGCCTATGATAAAAATGACAGACCTCTACATGCTTTGTAAGTAGGAAAACCTGCAAACTTGGCAGTGTATCAAATACTTGTTCTCCCAACTGTATAATTACCAGCAGGCATTGCATAAAAAGGGAAAAAAGATAAAGAAAAATGACAAACCCTTATCTTTAACCACTTACAGACTGCCCGCCGTCATTATATGGTGGTACTTTGAAGAGGGATATTGTTGCTTTGGCAGCAGCTAGTTACCATAACCCTGGTATCCTCTTCTTCAGCTGGCAGTCCGCTTTCAGATAAAAGTGGTCTCTACGGCAGATTCGCTGCAAGATCACTTTTATTGGCAGTGGGACAGGGCGTCCCCTCTCCCCTCGTGCTCCGGTGCCCTCTGTAGGAGCCATTGGTAGCGGCGGAGGTGATCGGGTCCTCCTCTGTGTGTGGTATGGAGACGAGTGAGGGGAAGATGGCCCCCACCTGTCTCCATACCATTGCAGGGTGTCAAAACATCACTTCCACCCATAGCTCTTTCTCTTTTTTTTTAAATGACATTTAATATATATATATATTTTTATTTTTTTTATTGCATTTTGGTGTAAATATGAGAGCTGAGGTCTTTTTGACCCCAGATCTCATATTTAAGAGGCCCTGCCATGCTTTTTTTCTATTACAGGGGATGTTTACATTCCTTATAATAGGAATAAAAGTGACACAATTTCTTTTTATTTAAGAACAGTGTAAAAATAAAAAATAAAACAAATAAGAAAAAAAAATGTTTTAAAACGCGCCCCGTCACGCCGATCATGTGTGCAGAAGTGAACGCATTTATGAGTAGCGCCCACATATGAAAACAGTATTCAAACCACACACGTGAGGTATCACTGCAGTCGTTAGAGCAAGAGCAATAATTCTAGCCCTAGACCTCCTCAGTAACTCAAAACATGCAACCTGTAGAATTTTTTAAACGTCGCCTATGGAGATTTTTAAGGGTAAAAGTTTGTCGCCATTCCACGAGCTGGCTCAATTTTGAAGCGTGACATGTTGGGTGTCAAGTTGTTTGACTTATGGTATTTTAATAAAGTACTTGTTTGTGTGTTTAATATAGTGTAGACATCCTGTCCTAAATTGGGGCTACTGGTTAAATCTAGATTTGCTGGGTGGTAGGTAACCTGGTTGATTTGTAGATTATTTGATCATTTGGGTTGTCCCAAAATAAACTGCAGCTGTAGTTCCTCCCTTTTACCAGTAGGTGCCACTGGTATCTCTGGAATTAGTATGATGAGCTGCAGTAAAGTTGGTTTGTAAATATTCATACCTCCCTCCCTCAACCAACCAGAAGGCGTTTACTAGCCACTGGTGCAAACTGGGGAGAGTATAAATATTTGTGGAGGCCAAGCGGTTGCTCTCTTCTTCCTTGGCTGTGGCCAGAGGAGGCTGTGTGTGAGAAGCAGCTGTGCGACTAGACTTGAAGCCTGAAGGCCTAACCATGTGCTGAAGGCTCTGTAATTGGGAATCTGTTGGAGGACAGTGAAGGAACTGATGAGGACCTGAGATGAAGAACCAGATGTTACTCTGCCATAGGTGGAAACTGTGGAGAGCCTGGGAAAGAGTCAAGATGGACTCAATCCATCAACTCAAGAAGGTACAGAACGCTGGGTACAGCTTAAAGGCTCTTTTCTGTACTGCTGTCTATTTCTGGAGGAGTCTAATATTCTGTTTGTCTGCTTGTTTTTGTTGGTGCCCGGAAGCCCTACACCTCTCTCCCTGAACAATAAACACCTTCCTTTTTGTTCTGCTTTAACCACTAGAGATCCGCACTATAGCCGAATGACGGCTACAGCGCGGACCTGCTTTGCCGAGGGGCGCGCGCGGCATGCTCTGTGATCAGCGAGTCTATGAGACTCGCCTGATCACATATCAGAGCAAGGGGTCGATCCTGACCCCTTACCCCGTGATCAGCTGTCAGCCAATGATAGCTGATCATGTGATCACAACAGAGCCGGTAATCGGCCGTGAGAGGGACTTCAGTCCCGTTCACGGCGAGCTGGAGTCAGCTCATCAGTGCCCACTTGCTCCCTGCCAGTGCCACCTATGTGTAAGAAAAAGTGCCACTCATCAGTGCCACCCATTAGTGCCCATAGTGCCACCCATCAGTGCCCATAGTGCCACCTATCAGTGCCCACAGTGCCAGCTATCAGTGCCCACAATCTGCCGCAACAGTGCTGCACCTCAGTGCCACATATCCGTGCCCATCAGTGTCATCTACCAGTGACCATCAGTGCCGCCCAGCAGTGCCACCTATCAGTGCCCATCAGTGCCACCTATCAGTGCCCATCAGTGGTACCTATCAGTACCCATCCATGCCACCCATCTTTGCCCATCAGTGCCACCTTATCTGTGCCCATCAGCACTGCCTTATCTGTGCCTATCGGTGCCACCTTATCTGTGTCTATTAGTGCCGCCTTAACTGTGCCTATCAGTGCCCACCAGTGCAGCCTATCAGTGCCCACATGTGACACCTCATCAGTGCATTTCAATGAAGGAGAAAAATGTCCTGTTTGCAAAATTTTATAACAAACTATTAAACATGATTTTTTTTTTTTTTGTTTGTTTAGCAAAAAATAAAACTCCCAGCTGTAATTAAATACCACCAAAAGAAAGCTCTATTTGTGGAAAAAAATGATAAAAAATTTCATTTGGGTACAGTGTTGTATGACCGCGCAATTGTCATTCAAAGTGCATCAGCGCTGAAAGCTGAAAATTGGTCTGGGCAGGAGGGGGGTTTAAGTCCCCAGTAAGCAAGTGGTTAAAAGTGACTGACTGACATCTTTTTACATTTGTTCACATCCCACTATTCCTAACAGTCTATGCCCTGAGGTGAAATGTCAGCCCACCCTGTTTCTGGGGGTCTCCACCTTGCCTCTGGGGGTTGGGGGGGGGGGTGCTGCAGTGTGATATATGATGGCGGGTAGAGGAGCAAATACTGGAATTGAGACTTAGTATAAGAAATCGAGGAAGATGAGAGGAGAAAAATACTGGATAGTGTGCCAAAACATTTGCCAACTGTTTTATGACCTATCTAGAGATAAGGGATCATAAATATCAGGCGTAAGAGTGAGATCTTAAGCACTGTTTGTAAAGGAGGGGGCTTATAGATATGTGCAATTTGTTTAGTTAGGAATCGAAATTCAGAAAAAATAAATTGTTATTCAAATGCACACTCACCGGCCACTTTATTAGGTACACCCGTTCAATTGCTTGGTAACACAGATTGCTAATCAGCCAATCACATGGCAGCAACTTAATGCATTTCATCTAGACATGGTGAAGACAGCTTGCTGAAGTTCAAGCCATATATCAGAATGGGGAAGAAACGGGATTCAAGGGACTTTGAACGTGGCATAGTTGTCGGTGCCAGACAGGCTGGTCTGAGTATTTCAAAAACTGGTGATCTACTGGGATTTTCACACACAACCTTCTCTCGGGTTTACAGAGAATGGTTTGACAAAGAGAAAATATCCAGTTGCAGTTGTGTGGAAGAAAATGCCTTGTTGATGTCAGAGGTCAGAGGAGAATGGACAGATCAGGTTCAAGAGAACAGAAAGGCAACAGTAACTCACATAACTACTCGTTACACCCAAGGTATGCAGAATACCATCTCTGAATACACAACCAGGGCCGTCTTTAAGGCAGGGCAAAAGGGGCAGCTGCCCTGGGCCCTGTCATTGTTGTGGGGCCCAAAGCAGCTGCCACATACTTGCCAACTATCCCAGTTTAAATTCCCTTGTCCCTTTGAGGTATCTCAGTGTGAAGTGCTGTTACTAATGCTGCCCAGCTCTACCCTATTTTATACAGACGATTCACCTGAAGACCTTGTGTTTACATGTAAATAACCGTAATTCATATGTAAATAGCTGCGGCATTACTAAGTAAATAGCTGCAACCGACGGCATTGATATGTAAATAAAGGCAGCATTCATATGTATCTCATGCCCCCCTGCAGTGAGGAGATGATGTGCTGTAACCTCTAGCAACCAATCAGGGAGCAGTATTACTGTACAGTAATCTCTAGCAACCAATTAACAAGAAATCATTTGCTGTAACCTCTAGCAACTAATCAGTGAGCCATAATGTGTGCTGTAACCAGTCAGTAAGCAGTAATGATATGATGTAACCGCTGACAACCAATCACAATAGCTGCCTGATCTGATACAGCAAACTGATTTTAAGTCTAGCTGCTATTTATTTTATGTCTCAGAGAGGGAGGGGGAGGGGCAAAAAAATGTTTGCCCAGGGTCCAATCAATATTAAAGATGGCCCTGTACACAACCCATTGAACCTTGGAGCAGATGGGCTACAGCAGCAGAGACCACACCGGGGGGCCACTCCTGTCAGCTAAGAACAGTAAACAGAGGCTACAATTCATACAGGCTCACCAAAATTGGACAATAAAAGATTGGAAAACGTTGCCTGGTCTGATGAGTCACGATTTTAGCTGCAACATTCAGATGGCAGGGTCATAATTTGGCATAAACAACATGAAAGCATGGATCCATCCTGCCTTGTATCACCGGTTCAGGCTGGTGGTGGTGGTGTAATGGTGTGGGGTGCATTTTCTTGGAACACTTTGGGCCCCTTGGTACAAATTGAGCATCGTTTAAACACCACGGCCTACCTGAGTATTGTTGCTGATCATGTCCATCCCTTTATGACTACAGTGTCCCCATCTTCTGATGGCTCCTTCCAGCAGGATAATCCCACAAATGTCACAAAGCTCAAATCATCTCACCACTGGACAATGAGGTCACTGTACTCCAACGCCCTCCACACTCACCAGATCTCATCCAATAGTACCTTTGGGATCTGGTGGAATGGGAGATTTGCATCACGGACGTGCAGCCGACAAATCTGCAGCAACTGCGTGATGCTATCATGTCACTATGGAGCAAAATCTCTCATGAAGAATGAAGGCCGTTCTGAAGGCAAAAGGGGGTCCAACCCGGTCCTATAAAGGTATACCTAATAACGTGTCCGGTGAGTGTAGGTATGTGCAATAGTAACCAGGGTGGATATAAATCAATGAAAAAAAAAAAAAAGAAGATTAGATTTTTTTTTTTATTTCATTTGATTTTTTGGATTTTTATCAAATTTATTTGAATAAAAATGTGTTTGGTGTAAAAAATGTATCTAAAGCTAGTTCTCTATTTAAGACACATTAATAATTTAGTTTATTCAGCATGAAATGTAGCACGAGGCTGTATATTCTGCAATATTTACATTTTTGATAAACTCATTCAATGAATCCAAGCTCTGCAAGCTGAGATAACATCCTCTGCATTGATGCACTCACACAAATTCACAGTACCAATGAGATAAAATAAAGTTCAGGAATATTCCTTTATCCCATGGTTTTTCAAATCTATCTATGTACACTACAAACTGTATGACTGAACCGGTTCTGATATCGCTGTTTTACTAACCTGACAGCTTATTATTCTAAATAGGAAACCTTCATTTTGTTTGCAAATAAAGATTCTAAACACCAGCAATAATGAGTCCTTACATTTATTTTTGCTTACAAACGGTTTATTGAAAAATAAGTCTCAGTACAGTTTAACTTTACAGTGGTAAGAAGTACATATATAAAATTGGGTACATAGAATATAAGAATGAAGTATAAGTAGCAATGGTATAAAAGAGAGAGGTACAAATCGTAGGATGTATGATTGAGTCACAGATATTACATCATAGAGGTACAAACCGCAGTTTGTATAATGATAAAAGAATCCAAAAAAACGTGAGATAGATCAATGATCCAATAAAGATAGATCCCATGGTCTCCATTTTTTTCATGTGATCATCGCATCGGATAGTGTGTGATGAATATGTTCTGATAATTTGATGGATAGCATGCGGTTCATAATTGGAGACCATGGTACAGTAGAAGAACGCCAATTAAGAGCCATAGCCCAGTGTATTGAGCTAAATAAAGTACCACATTTATCAGCGTATAACACGCGCCGGCGTATAACACGCGCCAGCGTATAACACAAACCCCAAGTTTAGGAGGGAATATAAAAGAAGAAAACTTTTAGGAGGGAAGTGGAAAAAAACTTACATTTAAATGCCCATCAATGCAGCCTTATCAGTGTCATTTGCAGCCTTGCATTTGCAAACTTGTCAGTCATTTGCCGTTTAAAAATGGCGCCAGTAGTTCTCAGCCGTTCTCTGCGGCTTTCGGGTAGTTTCAGCCTCACTCGGCCATTCTCGGCTATTTTCGGGCCGCACTCGGCCATTCCTGGCTATTTTTGGCCACACTCGGCCGTTCTCGGCTATTTTCAGCCACACTCGGCCGTTCTCGGCTATTTTCAGCCACACTCGGCCGTTCTCGGCTATTTTCGGCCACACTCTGCCGTTCTCGGCTATTTTCGGCCACACTCGGCCGTTCTCGGTGGCTTTCGGCTTTCCGAAAGCCACCGAGTGCGGCTGAAGATAGCCGAGAACGGCCGAAGATAGCCGCGAACGGCCGAGTACAGCCGAAAATACACGGAAGCCGCAGATAGCGGCAGAAAGGTGTATAACATGCAACCCCGATTCCCTCCTGATTTTAGGGGGGAAAAGGTGCGTGTTATACACCGATAAATACGGTATGTATAAGTCTGGCATGTGCTGTAGGAATGTCTGGTATGGGAAAAAACAGGAGGCACATTTTGGTGTCACTACAATTCTTCTTCCTGTAATTTGTACTAATTTGATTACTGGCTATTGAACTTCCTCATTATAGTCCCGTTGTGTGTGTTGTACGTCACCTCGTTCTTGACGATTGGATTTTCTGACAACTTTGTGCGACCGTGTGTATGCAAGACAAGTTTGAGCCAACAACCATTGAAAAAAGTCTGACGGATTTTGTTGTCGGAATGTCCGATCGTGTGTACAAGGCATTACAGGTTTTCTTCTAAGATTGTCCTGTTTTGGGCTCCATCCACCTTCCCATCAACTCTGACCAGCTTCCCCACAATATGATGCTGCCACCGCCATGTTTCACAGTGGGGATGGTGTGTTTAGGGTGATGTGCAGTGTTAGTTTTCTGCCACACACAGCGTTTTGCTTTTAGGCCACAAAGTTCAATTTTGGTCTGATCTGACCAGAGCACCTTCTTCCACATATTTGCTGTGTTCCCCACATGGCTTCTCACAAACTGCAAACGGAACTTCTTATGTCTTTCTTTCAACAGTCTTTGTTCTTGCCACTTTTCCATAAAGGCCAGATTTGTGGAGTGCACGACTAATGCCACGTACACACGATCGGAATTCTCGTTGGAAAAAGCTCTGATGGAATTCGGATGGAATTTGGCTCAAGCTGTCTTGCCTACACACGGTCATACCAAATTCTGATTGTTTATAATGCGGTGACGTACAACACGTACGACGCGACTAGAAAAAGAAAGTTCAATAGCCAGTAGCCAATAGCTTTCATCTCATAGTTGAATCTGAGCATGCATGATTTTTGGCGTGTCAGAATTGCATACACACGATCGGAATTACCGATAGAAAGTTTTTCCATCTGGAAAATTGAGAACATGCTATAAATTTTTGGCTGGCGGGAATTTGGAAAGCTAAATTCCGATGGAGCATACACACGGTCGCATTTTCCAATGAAAAGCTCTGATCGGTCTTTTTCTGGCCGGAATTCCGATCGTGTGTACGTGGCATAATAGTTGTCCTGTGAACAGATTCTCCCACCTGAGGAGCTCCGTAGCTCCTTCAGAGTTACCATGAACCTCTTGGCTGCTTCTCTGATTAAAGGTTTGTAGTTGTGCCTTATTCTTTCCATTTTTGGATGATGGATTGAACAGTGCTCTGTGAGATGTTCAAAGCTGGCATATTTTTTTTATAACCTAACCCTGCTTTAAGCTTCCCCCGTAACTTTATCCCTGACCTTTATGGTGTGTTCCTTGGCCTTCGTGATGCTGTTTGTTCACTAAGGTTCTCTAATGAACCTCTGAGGGCTTCACAGAACAGCTCTATTTCTACTGAGATTAAATTACACACAGGTGGACTCTATTTACTAATTAGGTGACTTCTGAAGCCAATTGGTTCCACTAGATTTTAGTTAGGGGTATCAGAATAAAGGGGGCTGAATACAAATATTTATTTGTAAAAAATGTTGAAAACCATTTATCATCTTCCTTCCACTTCACAATTATGAGCCACTTTGTGTTGGTCTATCTGTCACATAAAATCCAAATATTATATATATATATATATATATATATATATATATATATATATATATATATATATATATATATATAGACACACAGTGCCTTGCAAATGTATTCACCCCCCTTAGATTTTTACCTATTTTGTTACATTACAGCCTTTAGTTCAATGTTTTTTTTAATCTGAATTATTTGTGATGGATCAGAACACAATAGTCTAAGTTGGTGAAGTAAAATTATAAAAATATATACATAAAACAATTTTTTCAGAAATAAAAAACTGATAATTGGCATGTGTGTATGTATTCACCCCCTTTGTTATGAAGCCCATAAAAAGCTCTGGTGCAACCAATTACCTTCAGAAGTCACATAATTAGTGAAATGATGTCCACCTGTGTGCAATCCCAGTGTCACATGACCTGTCATTACATATACACACCTTTTTGAAAGGCCCCAGAGGCTGCAACACCTAAGCAAGAGGCACCGCTAACCAAACACTGCCATGAAGACCAAGGAACTCTCCAAACAAGTAAGGGACAATGTTGATGAGAAGTACATGCAAGGCACTGTATATACAACGACAATAAAGTATATTTTCTTAAATAGTTACAGTAAGGTAAAAACACTTATTGTGTTTGGGTTGGATGGAGGTGGATCCATCAGAATCTCTGAATCATAACATAACAAATGAATCAGAATCTTCCGAAATAACCTCCGAAAAAAAGAAGCGATTCAGAACAACGAATACATAAAACAAATCCAAAAAACAAATGAATCCGAAACAAAACTAAAACTAAAATTCAGCGGTGATGTCGGGGGTGGGCGGGACCCAGCAGCTATCAACCACCAGACAATGATTGGGCTGCTTAAGAAAGTGGGTGGGGCCACATACATGTAGCGGCCCACCCAGATCCCATCCCATTAGCTGGTGTTTTTAGAAAATATATGGATGATTTGAACAACTTTATATTGTCAAACCCTATCTGAACGGTCTTTTTACATTCTGCTAATTGTATTTTTCCCATCTAATTGAGGATTAGAGAGATCCACTTTTAGTGCCTTTTGCTACTAATTCTTACCAGTTCTTACTTTTTTTTTTTTTTATCACAATAAAGTTTATTAAAGAAAATGAGGTACAAACATATGAATAAAAGTAATACATAAATTGTATAATTAACAAGGGAAGGGGGGAAGGTAAGTTATAGACATTATAGGCATCAATATCTGTTGAAATACATCCTATAGAAGCGTCTTATGAATACAATCATAACCGTACGTAGTTTGTATATGCCATAATATATATGGATATTAATAGATATAAACCTAATAGTGTGTTGTGGTAGTCTAGGTGAGGGTAATTGAAGGTTAAGTTGTCATATTGAAAAATCTACTTAGTGGATAGGGGCAAATAACAGATAGAATAATGAAACTTTCGCAAGAATATTCAGTTATGACAGTAGGAAATAAACATGTGTATGAATCATATCATGAGATTGCGGAATAATTGTGTCTTACAGAAATTACGCCATGGTTCCCACAGAAGGCGAAATTGTGTAATAGCACCTATAGTTCTTACTTTAACTCTTTTGCTGTTAGAGTCTTTTTTTTTTGTTGTTGTTTTTTTATTTTAAAAAAATCACTTTATGTCTGAAGATTAGTTAAAAATCTTAAATAGTATTTATCTTCTGAAAGCTGGAGAAAAAAATTGTTCCCCAATTTTTGATGTCACATGTACAGCTTTCGGTTAAAGCAATGTTAAAGCCGTGGTTTTTTGTTTTTGTGGTTTTTTTACATAACAAACATGCTATACGTATCTGCTCTGTGTAGTGGTTTTCTTTCCCAATAGTTTTTTGTTGAAATCCAGTTTTGACAGACAACAAGGGTTCCCAGTGATACAAGTTTTGTGTCAACAACAGTGTTACAATAGTGGGTCTCAGATCAGTATGAATGGATCATTATATAACTATACTAAGACAATAGGTACTAATCCTGTCCATTGCTGTCCCATAAACCAAATGATGGGTCATGAGATGCCTAGAACTCACTGATCGATAAACCTGTTCACTGCATACCTAACAATAGTATTATTAACATTTATAACAAGTCAAAGCTATTCTGGTATGATTCCAGAATGCCGTCTAGGGAAAAAAAAGGGGGGGGGGAAGACAGAAAAGTGAAATTCCCCATAGAGGGATTATCGTGTGGTGGAACCGGATTTTCCAGCTTAAAGTCATAGTAGAAAATGTAGTTATTAAGTATACGCTGGGTTTAATGTACTTTAGAGCCCACTATCAAATTATGGGAACCCATCTAAGGGGGCAGGGCAAAGTAAAAGTTTGTATGAAGAAATTAAAGAAGAGAAAAAGAGGGAGAGAAGAGAGAGAGAAGAGAGAGAGAGAGAGAGAAAATACAGTAATTATATGTATATATATATATATATACATATATATATATATATATATATATATATATATATATATATATATATAAAATATCCAAACACAATATCCCTCTATAAGGCAAAATTCCAGGAATAAAAATGCCAAATTCTCCTCTTCTCCCCCAATCTTTCCTCCTAGTATGAGCATTTGACTTCCCCAAATCCCCCCTCCCAGCACAAATCTTCTCTTCCCCATCCAATCTCTTTCCATTACAAATTCCCCCATGTGCTTTAAACCCCCTCCCAGTACAAATCATTGCACCCCAGCACAAATCCTCACTTCAGGTGAGGCACAGTGGTGTAGTGGGTAGCACTTTCACCTAGCAGTAAGAAGGGTCACTGGTTTGAATCCCAACCACGACACTACCTGCCTGGAGTTTGCATGTTCTCCCTGTGTCTGCGTGGGGTTTCCTCCGAGTACTCTGGTTTCCTCCCACACTCCAAAGACATGCTGGTAGGTTAATTGGATCCTGTCTAAATTGTCCCTAGTATGTATGAATGTGAGTTAGGGACCTTAGATTGTAAGCTCCTTGAGGGTAGGGACTGATGTGAATGTACAATGTATATGTAAAGCTCTGTGTAAATTGACGGCACTATATAAGTACCTGAAATAAATAAGTATATATATATATATATATAAAAGAAAAAGGGGGTGTGCAATCGATCTCCACACTCCAGACCACTGACCTCTCTCCCCACCCCGCATGGCAACTGGAGATATCCAATCCAAGGGTTCCAAACCCTGTGTAGTGGTTTTGCACAGGGCAGCCTGTATCCCGCTCTTCTCAGGTCCCTCGCCGGTGCTCCTGGCCCCTCCATCCTGCTCAGGGCAGGACTCGGGGTGGTGGGGGCCCATGGGCTTCATTCACTTTCAGGCCCTACCTTCTATACATTACCGTATTTATTGGCGTATAACACATGCCGGTGTATAACACGCACCCCAAATTTAGGAGGGAATTTTAAGGAAAAAAACTTTTAGGAGGGAAGTTTAAGGAAAAAACTTACATTTAAATGTTCATCAATGCAGCCTGATCAGTGTCCATCTGCAGCCTTGCCCGTCCATCTGCAGCCTTGTCCAGTGTCATTTGCAGCCTTGTCAGTGTAGCCTTGTCATTTGCAGCCTTGCCCCAGTGTCATTTGCAGCCTTGTCATTGCAGTCTTGACGTTTAAAAATGGCGCGGCCGAGATACAGAGTCTTGTGTATCTCAGGTCCTCTTGGTGGCTCTCGGGTCCTCTTGGTGGCTCTCGGGTCCTCTCGCAGTCCCAAGCGAAGCCGAGAGTAGCTGAGTGTACTTGGCTCAGCTCAAAGTCATGCCCAGTCTCTGTGTTATGTCCATCATAGGGCGGGACTGAGCATGACTGTGAGTGGAGCGGAGCCAAGTACACCTGGCTATGTATCTCGGCAGGGCCCATGGGGCCCCCTATTGGGCGGGGCTCATGGGCTTGAGCCCAGTCAAGCCCAATGGTAAGTCCAGCCCTGATCCTGCTGGCCGCTCCCACAGCAAGCAGCTTGCTGAGGGGTCACCCAAACAGACCTGCCATAGAAAACTTTGAAATTAACAAAGTTAAAGATGCCTAGAAACACTCCCAAGGATGTATGAATGACGCCTATAATAACAGACATTTTCATTTTGAAGGAGTTCAGGAATGTGAGGCGATTGGAGGACAAACTCCATATCGGATCAAATGCCGAATGGATAGACATGGGTGAAGACATCGGTTATATTGGAGTCCAGTGGTGGAGGAACAAAGTTGTGTGTCCATTTACACATGGAGTTGTGCCTCAGCCCCGCCCCCTCTGACTCCTATTTGGCTCACAGGCTGTGATTGACAGCCAATGGCTCCCACTGATGCCAAAAGCCAAGCAGGAGTACGAGTTCCCAGAGAGGCAAGGCTCTTGTGAATATCACTGGATTGAGATGGGGCTCAGGTAAGTAAGTATTGGGGGGCTGCTGCCCACAGAAGATTTTTTTACCTTCATGCATGTAAAAAAAAAAAAAACCTTGTGCCTTTACAGCCTTTAAAATATACTAAGGTTGGTTTAATATCTTGATACTGACTAACCTTGATATTTCAACTATTGGAGGTAGAGTGGTTGTGTAGGCTGAAGGTTTTTTACCTTCATGCATTCTAAAAAAAAAACTTCAGTATGCAGTTCCCACTTCAACCCCCCCATTTATTATAAATTATTATTATTATACAGGATTTATATAGGGCCAACAGCACTAATACTTACCTGAGCCTGATCCAGATCTAGCGATGTGCATGAGAGCCGAGGCTCTCCCGGTAGTCTCGCTCCTCATTGGCTGTGATGCGGCAGCAGGAGCCATTGGCTCCCGCTGCTTTCAAACACAGCCAGTGAGGTGGGGGCAGGGCTGAGCCACGCTCTCTGTGTCTTATGGAGCACGCATGAGTGCCCCCATAGCAAGCCATTTGCTATGGAGGCACGCAACAAAGCGGGAGGGGTCCAGAGCATCGACAGGGGACCCGAGAAGAGGAGGATCGGAGCTGCTCTGTGCAAAACAATTACACAGAGCAGAGCAGGTATGATATGTTTCTTTAAAAAAAAAAAATTGTATTTATTATTTTGTTGACATTTGCGAAAATCTGTATTTCTTTTTAAATACATTTTTTTATTAACAGTAACTTTAGTGCACACAAATGCACTATATCACCCATTGGTTTGGTACACTAACAAAGAGGAGGTTGTGCAGAGAAACAGATACTCAACCTGTCAAGCCTTAAAATTACACATGCCCATAAAGAATTGACAAATTTCCGTACCCAAAATTTTCCATAAAAGTGATATACCAAATGTGCGGCGCTAAAAATAAATGAAATATAAATGAAATAACGAATAAACTAATAACTAAATACATATATCCTGTATTATAAAAAAAAAGTCAAACATATAATAGAATTAAAGTGCACGTGCTCCGTGTGATGCACACAGATCTTCAATCATTTGAAAAGTCCATAAAAGCAAAAACATAGAACATAATGATAATATCTTCCTGCAATGTCCAAAAATATATATAGAAAAAGTGTATTGCACAAAAAATTCTTAATATTTCAGCAGTCCAAACATAAACCGTGAAGGTGATATCTTCATGCGATGTGCACCCCCCAACCGATGTACCCTCCCTCACCTTAGGGCAGGGTTTCTCAACCAAGGTCCCGTAGAACCCTGGAGTTCCTCCAATGGTTGCTAGGGGTTCCTTGAGCAATGACCAATTTTTGCCTCTCAGATAAGTTCCCACTGACACCATTGATCTTGTTAGCCATCTGTGGGGTGTGAATTCTTCCAGAAGACCAGAGATGTAATGCCGCGTACACACGGGAGGACTGTATGGCGTACTTAGTCCGTCGAAACACATTTCAGCGGACAGTCCGCTTGTGTGTGGGCTTCAGCGGACTTTTTCAGCGTGCAGTCTGGCGTACTAAGTATTTCGGATTTTTCGAAATTCTGTCCGTCGTACTTTGGTTTCAGCGGACAATCCGCTCGTCAGTATGCTAGTTCGACGGACTAAGAATGGCGCATGCCCAGAAAGGATTTACACGGCGGAAGGGTGCTTTGCTGTGTATTGAACTTCCTATTTCTAGTCCCGTCGTACGTGCTGTACACGTCATCGCGCAAGCTTTCGACGGACTGTTTGGGTATCCGTGTGTGGTCAAGTCCGTTCAGTCGAAAGTACGACGGACTGTCAGTCGGATTGTATGACGAACTAAGTACGCCATACAGTCCGCCCGTGTGTACGCGGCATAAGAAGCACTCTTCCACTGACCATCACACCAATATATCACAAGTTGTAGATATAGACATTTTTAACAAGGGTTCCCTGAGACCGAAAAGTTATTTCAAGGTTTCTTTCATGTTTAAAAGGTTGAGAAAGTCTGCCTTAGGGGCGTTTTAATAATAAAAAAAGCCTGTGATAAATAATATTATCAGCTTGGGAAAATCCTCCTATGGTTCCTCTTTCATGTGGTGGCTAGTTATGGCTTAAATGCTGCTACAAAGGTCCCTTCTTCCTCCTGATCACAAGCCACTGTTTCCTCCAACATCTCCTCATATATCACACATGTGAAAGACATGCAATGCTGAAAGACTTGCAATGGTGTGATAACATTTTAAAACAGGTTTATTGCAACTTAAAATCCCACATAGGTGTACACTCATATTTAACACAATAAAAACATGCCTTAATATGCTTATGGACATAACGGGGGGGGGATAATGTCACCTGGAGACCGAATCTGCAGCCACGGTTCCCAGCGATCGCCCCGTCCTAAACCTGTAGTACAAAAGACTCCTAGGACACTTCCTTCCTCGTTAGCCAATCAAGCGCCTCCTTTCATATTACAGGATACATGTATTTAGTTATTAGTTTTAGTTATTTAAATTTATATATATAACTTATTTTCATTTGGTATATCAGTTTGTATTGTCACATTTGGGAAGTGTAGGTAGTGTTGGCAGCTGTTTATTTTTATTATTTTTTTTTATTATTATTTTTATTTTATTTTTTATTTTTATTTCTTTAGTGTTTGATTTGAGGGTAGGAGTGTGGCAACTCACAAGGTTATATCTAAATTTTTACAACTTAACTTTAAAAGGTCCTACAGGTCATCAGTTTAGAATTAACCAGGAGTAATGGCTTTATAATTATTGCAGTTTTTGTGTTACATGTGTAGCACAATTGACGTTTTCATATGTAGGTGCCTCAACTTGTCATTTATGTGCGTGTGTGGAGGGGGCTGCAGTGTTTTTGGAAGGTTTTTAAGTGCTTGCATGTGCCTTTTAATTTTTTACATTTTTTTTTTCACTTTATTGCTATCACATACAGGACTAATAGCCTCCTATGTGATAGCATGTTTACTGTGACAGGTTCTCTTTAATGAGATTTAATTAGACCCCTGATGTCTCCCCTGAACTGCACTGAAACTAACGGAAACCAACGGAGAGCAGATCGGATTCCATTATCTTCCCCACCACGTTGGCCGGGTAAAAAGTGATATCATAAACAGGAGGTGATGAAATCCTTGTTGCTTCTGGATTAAATGCAGGGCCTTTTCGTATGGGCACGCTGGGAAGTTGCCCCGGGGCCCCACTTGCCTGGGGGGCCCTACCAGGGCCGTCTTTCTGAGCAGGCACCCCTTCCAGGGCCAGCACGCCGCTACCTGCAGGAGTGTGTTCTGGAGGTGGAAAGGGAATGTCTGCTCTCGCGGATTGTGCAGGGGCGTGGGGAGGGAACTATCGCATGAAGTACACTGACAGATCCCTCCCCCAGCTGCAGAGCTGTTCGGCGGCTCAGGACTCTGATTGATGCCGAGGAGCTGGCCCACCTCCTTCATTGTCAATGTTCGGGACTCGTGAGGGGGTGTGGCCAGGCAAGGGGTAACCACGCCTGTCACTGGGGGGCAGAGCGGCTGGCCTCAGGGATGATCGCTCGGTCCTTCTGGGCAGAGCAATATGGAGATAAAAAAAAAAAAGGCTCTAAAAATGCTGTTTTCTTTTTTATGCAGCCACTGGACTGAGAGAAATTGGGTTGAAAACTTCTCTGCTTGATTTCTTACACTCAGGACAGTGCTACAGGAAAAACAAGATACCATCTTGAGCTTTGTCAACTTCATTACTTCTATCTTTTACATATAAAGTAAAAAATAGCTGACAAAGATCAAGATTGTATCTGTTTTTTTCCTGTAGCACTGTCCTCACTGTAAGTTTACAACCCAATTTCTCCCAGTCCTCTGCCTGCTGTCGCCCAGCCCCTCTGCTGTCGCCCTGTCCCTCTGCTATCACCCAGTCCCCCTACTGTCGCCCAGCCCCTCTGCTATCACCCCGTCCCTCTGCTATCAACTCGTCCCTCTGCTGTCACCCCATCCCTCTGCTGTCGCCCCATCCCTCTGCTGTCGCCCCATCCCTCCGCTGTCGCCCCGTCCCTCCGCTGTCGCCCCGTCCCTCCGCTGTCGCCCTGTCCCTCTGCTGTCGCCCAGCCCCCTACTGTCATCCAGCCCCTCTGCTATCGCCTGTCCCTCTGTTGTCACTCAGTCCCTCTGTTGTCACCCAGTCCCTCTGCTGTCACCCAGTCCCTCTGCTGTCGCCCAGCCCCCTACTGTCGTCCAGCCCCCTACTGTCGTCCAGCCCCCTACTGTCGTCCAGCTCCTCTGCTATCGCCCTGTCCCTCTGCTGTCGCCCTGTCCCTCTGCTGTCGCCCAGCCCCCTACTGTTGTCCAGCCCCTCTGCTATCGCCCTGTCCCTCTGCTGTCGCCCAGCCCTCTACTGTTGTCCAGCCCCTCTGCTATCGTCCTGTCCCTCTGTTGTCACCCAGTCCCTCTGTTGTCACCCAGTCCCTCTGCTGTCATCCAGTCCCCCTGCTGTCGCCCAGCCCCTCTGCTTTTACCCTGTCCCTCTGCTATCGCCCTGTCCCCCTACTGTCACCCAGTCCCCCTGCTGTCACCCAGTCCTCTAAAAAAAAAAAGAACTGCACTCCTGTGATCCATAGGAGAAGTACAGCCGAACAACCTTTGGCTATACTTCGCTTTTAAATAATGGCACTTTTACAGAATTTTTTTTGACCTTGTAAAAGCAACTCTATGTTAGCCTATGTGTCCATGTATACATATGTGTTTACAGGCATCTTAGAAGATGAGCCGCAAAAAAACAAAAAAACAAAACAAAAAAAACCTTCAACAGCAAGTTCAAGAGAGGAGCTTTGGAGCTGAAAAATGTGTATACAGGTTAGGTACAGATAGATAATAGAAAGAGGTATTCCTGCGCCAACTCAAGTGTTTACAGCTAGCGTACTGTTGCACGCACTAAGGGAAATATCTGGACCCGAAAGAAAATGTAAAAATGAAAGAGTAGTGGTGCGCTCAGGACCGTCTTTAAGGCAGGGCAAAAGGGGCAGCTGCCCTGGGCCCTGTCATTGTTGTGGGGCCCAAAACAGCTGCATCATACTTGCCAACTATCCAGGTTTAAATTCCCTTGTCCCTTGAAGTTTTATTCCGGTGCTGTATCCTAATATCTGCGTGAAGTGCTGGTACTAATGCTGCCCAGCTCTGCCCTATTGTTGTGTGTAAGTGACTCACCTGCAGACCCTGTGTTTACATATAAATAACCAGCATTCATATGTAAATAGCGGTGACAATTCTAAGTAAAGAGCTGCGGCCGGCAGCATTGATATGTAAATAAAGGTGGCATTCCTATGTATATCATGCTCCCCTGCTGTGAGGAGGTGATGTGCTGTAACCTCTAGCAACTAATCAGTGAGCCGTAATGTGTGCTGTAACCTCTAGCAACCAGTCAGTAAGCATTAATTATATGCTGTAACTGCTGGCAACCAATCGCAATTGCTGCCTGATCTGACACAGGAAACTGATTTTAATGCCGCGTACACACGAGCAGACTTTTCAACATCCAAAGTCCGACGGACTGAGTCCGTCAGACTATTCGATCGTGTGTGGGCTGCAACGGACTTTTGACTCGCCAAAGTCCGAAGGACTTTAGAATATGGAACATGCTTCAAATTTTCCCGACGGAACTCCGCCGGACCCGGTCCCTTCGAAAACTCCGCTCGTGTGTATGCTATTCCGACGGACTAAAACCGACGCTAGGGCAGCTATTGGCTACTGGCTATGAACTTCCGTATTCGAATCCAGTCGTACGTCATCACGTTCGAATCCGTCTGAGTTTAGTGTGATTGTGTGTGATTTCCGCTCCGCCGAAAAGTCCGTCAGAACTCCGACGGAACTCCTTCGGAAGTCTGTCGGACATAAGTCCTCTCGTGTGTACGGGGCTTTAGTCTAGCTGCTATTTATTGTATGTCTCAGAGTAGGTGGAGAGGGAAATTGCATGGGGGGAGGGGGGGCAAGAAAAATTTTGCCCAGGGCCCAATCTATATTAAAGACGGGTGTGCTGTACATATAAATAAAAAACGGTCACAATAAAATAAAATATATACGACAGGTAGTGGTGATAACCTAACTAACACTGTGCAAGATGTCACAGAAAACCCAAAGACAAGTAGTGGGCTAGAAATGAAATAGAAAATACAATTATAAACTTGCAACAAAAGTACTTATCTGGCATGTGAACAGAAAGTGCTATAAAATATTTATATAAACGAAAGTAAAACATATCCATAAAAATTGCATGTAAACTAGAGCAACAAATTCAGGTTGCTAGTGCAAAGCAAGTGTTGACAATGATCAATCTTTGATCAGTGAAAAAAAGTGCTTATCTCTAAGGCTCGGTTCACACAGGGGGCGACACGACTTGCCGCGCCGCGACCTGCCGCGACCTCAGCGGCGACTTGCAAACGACCTCTGTATAGAAGTCAATGCAAGTCGCCCGAGGTCGCCCAAAAGTAGTACAGGAACCTTTTTTCTAAGTCAGAGCGACTCGAGTCGTTCCTCTTAAAACGGTTCCGTAGTACAGAACGGGGGCGACTTGTCAGGTCACGGCGCGGCAAGTCGTGTCGCCCCCGTGTCGCCCCCTGTGTGAACTGAGCCTAAATTGATAATACAAAAAGAAAAGAAAAAGACAATCAAATCGTACATATAAAAAATTCATAAAACAACATAGATTAAAGTGTCCATAAAAATGTCTTTCAACAGTATTTTTGCCGTGCAATGTATAGTGATTATGTGGATCCAAGAAATAAAATGCTGGTGTTGGCAAACCCGATTCAAAGAAGTGCTGCTAGTAGTGGATGACCCGTGCGATCCTTCATGCTATTTAAGTATATGGGTGTCCCCTTACCTTACTGCTGTAAGGTAACAGCATGAAATTATGTGTTTAGGTCCTTGGTGACTGCCCCCTTAAAGACTCCTAGCGTGGTAGCCCAAGTCCTTGCTGGTGTCTCTATCCTGCTTACAGCCAGCGTTAACGTCCTCTTTAAGAGCGACCTTAGGGTATCCGGGATGGAGGGTCTCACCAGTATATCATAAATGGGAATTAGAAAGAGGAGGGATGCCCCATAGTGTAGTATATCAAAGCTTTTATTGTTTAAAAAGATTAGGACAGGTACTCACATTAATAGCAAAACAGTCAGGCAATGTAAAAATGAGCAGCGAGCTCGATCGGCGTCACTTCCGGGAATTCCCTGATGAAGTCACATGATCATGACGAACACGTGTCGGGACTGTGACACCGGAAGTGATGCCGATCGAGCTTGCTGCTTGTTTTTACATTGCCTGACTGTTTTGATAAGGTCGCTCTTAAAGAGGACGTTAACGCTGGCTGTAAGCTGGATAGAGACACCAGCAAGGACCTGGGCTACCACGCTAGGGGTCTTTAAGGGGACGGTCACCAAGGACCTAAAACATAATTTCATGCTGTTACCTTACAGCAGTAAGGTAAGGGGACACCCATATACTTAAATAGCACGAAGGATCACACAGGTCATCCACTACTAGCAGCACTGCTTTGAATTGGGTTTACCAGCACCAGCACTTTATTTCTTGGATCCACATAATCACTATACATTACACAGCAAAAATACACTTGAAAGACATTTTTATGCACACTTTATGACTACACTTTCATGATTCACAATCACATCCGATGCTAGCAATACAGAATGAGGGGGCTTTGCTGTCTATCGGGGACAGCTCGAGGCAGGCGGGGCTGTCAATTTCCCACATCTTAGCAGCTTATTTCCCCAAAGTACAAAATATTCTAGCCGACCTACGTTCCAGAGTCCAATTGGACAACAATGAATGGTCTCTACATGTGGAGGTTTTCAGGCACGAATGCCCTGATGGATCATTGCAATCATGGTAGAACCTGTGCATTTCTACCAGTCCTTGTCAACCTCGAGTTTCTACGAAGACTCCAAACAGAGGTTGTGGAGGTAGTGGCAGTGATGTCTTATTGATCAATTAGGCCATGGTTCCCTTTGCTAGCACAGTTCAGCTTCTGGAACCCAATGCACCTTCTCCTCAGGCCAGATCTTCTGTCACTGGGTGCAATTCTACATCCATGTTCAGCACGGTTGCATTTGATGGCCTGGTTTTCAAGATTGGAAGTCCCCGGCTGCTCCTCCAGAGTCATATCCGCTCCCTTGAATACTAGATGAATGAACGCAAACAAAGTTTACGGGAGAATCTGGTCAAAGTTGGTTTAAATAAATGTCTGCTGAGGACAGATCATGTAGTGACCTAGAAGTTATAAATATTTTAGCCTTCCTCCAGTCGGATTTAGATCTGGCTCTATCGGTCAGCTTCTAGGCATCTTTTGCTGTCCAACAATTCTTCAAGGGAGTAACTTGGCTCAGACCTCAGAGTAAGCAGAGGTTTTCTAAATGGAGTCTCTCTCTTGTTCTCAACTCCCCCTCGGGAATTGAAACAGAGCATTCTAGGGCTGTCTCCGTTAAAGGCCTCTCTGTCAAGTTTGCCTTTTTCCTGGCTATCATATCGGCATTAAAAGCCTCAGAGATTGATTCACTGGCCATGAGAACTTTTCTTAATATTCTTTCCAGTTCGAGCTGTGCTGTTACCTATGCTTAACTCAATTCCCAAGGCTGCACAAATCTTTCATGGGAGCCAAGAAATTGCTCTGCCAACCTTAGAGTTCTAAATTGCGTCCTTTAGACAAGGGCACGCTGTGTCAAAGCACATGTTAAAGCACATGTCTAGTAGACAGGGAATCCTGAGTTGACTCCCAGCAGTGACATCCTTCAGTTCTAGGAATCCCTCAAATATTGTGAAGTTATATCTACAAACCTACAACTTTCTTCAGGCTTCAGCATGCCTGTTCACTCTTTTGCCAGAAACGACAGAGAAACGTGCCTCATCTAGGATGATTGTGGTACAGATTGCCTAGGCCATCCAACAGGCTCACAGAGCCAAGGGCTTGGCTTCTTTGGAGGTAGTGTCACTCAACCAGGAGTGAGTCTACACCTCGGGCAGCTTCACAGCATGTGGTTCCCAAAGTAGTCTGTAGGGCGGTCTTGTGGTCCTCAATCAATACGTGTATGGCTCATTATTGTGTAGAGTCTACTTCCTTATCCTCTGTTTATTTTGGCTTGCAGGTCCTGTCTGTTGACTGTACAAATGAAAGCCTTTTGGTTAGCTTTGCCTGCCCATGGTGAGTTAGTTCCCATACATATGCTGCCATGGAGTATGTCATGAAAACTGAAAATTCCCTATCAAATACTTACCATAATCTTCCTTTCCTGGTGGACTCAGGAGTCCCCCCCACCCCTCAGTGTCTTGAGGAGTCTAGTTACAGAACGCGGCCTCTGGCTCAGAGCGAAGATTTATGGGAGTACTACATATGCTGCCATGGAGTCCATCAGGAAAATTACTGTACTGTAAGTATTTGATAGGAAAATTTCAGTTTTTTTACTCTCTGCTATAAAACATATACAAAAAATTAAATAAAAAATATTTATAAATTTAGACCAATATGTATTCTGTTACATATTTTTGGTAAAAAAAATATCCTAATAAGCAAATATTGATTGGTTAAAAAAAAGTTATACCGTCTACAAACTATGTGTATATTTATTTTTATTTATTCATTTTTTACGAATAATGATGGCGATCAGCGACTTATAGTGGGACTGTGATATTGTGGCGGACATTCTGACACTGACATACATACTAAAAAAAATGCACTGCCACTGTACTAATGACACTGGCTGGGAAGGGGTTAACATCAGGGGTGATCAAAAGGTTAACTGTGCCTAACCAGGGTTTTACTACACTGTGTGAGGTGTGTTTACTAGGGGAAGAGATGGAATGTATTCCCAGCTTTGCAGGGACACAAATTTCATCTCTTCCTTCTAGTTAGAATGGTGATCTGCCTGGTTTACATAGGCAGACCACCATTCTGTGTCTCTGTAAGTGTGTGCGGGTGGTTGCCGGTTCACATCAAGTCTGCGGTACTCGCCGCTCGGCTCCTGCTGTGTGTAATCACAGCAGGAGCAAGCCATCAGCGGATCGCATATGCGCCCCCTACTCAAAAGAGTCTGATCAGGTATATACAGCCGTGGCCAAAAGTTTTGCAAATTACACAACTATACATGTTCACAAAGTCTGTTGTTTCAATGTTTTGAGATCTTTTTGTCAGATGTTACTATGGTATACTGAAGTATAATTCCAAGCATTTCATAAATGTCAAAGGCTTTTATTGACAATTAAATTAGGTTTATGCAAAAAGTCAATATTTGCAGTGTTGACCCTTCCTTTACAAGGCCTCTTCAATTCACCCTGGCATGCTGTCAATCAACTTCAGGGCCACATCCTGACTGATGGAAGCCCATTCTTGCATAATAAATACTTGGAGTTTGTCAGAATTTGTGGGGGTGCTTTTGTTCACCTGCCTCTTGAGGACTGACCACAAGTTCTTATTGGGATTAAGGTCTGGGGAGTTTCCTGGCCATGGACCCAAAATTTTGATGTTTTGTTCACCAAGCCACGTATGGCACTTATGGCAAGGTGCTCCATCATGCCGGAAAAGGCATTGCTCCTCAACAACTGTTCTTGGATGATTGGGAGAAGTTGCTCTCGGAGGATGTTTTTGTACCATTCTTTATTCATGGCGGTGTTCTTAGGCAAAATTGTGAGTGAGCCCACTCCCTTGGCCAAGACGCAACCCCACACATGAATGGTCTCAGGATGCTTTACTATTGGCATGACACAGAACTGGTGGTAGCGATCATATTTTCTTCTCCGGACAAGGTTTTTTCCGGATCCCTCAAACAATCAGAAAGGGGATTCATCAGAGAAAATTACTTTACTCCAGTCCTCAGCAGTCCAATCCCTATATCTTTTGCAGAATATCAGTCTGTCCCTGGTGTTTTTCCTGGAGAAAATTGACTTCTTTGCTGCCTTTTTTGACACTAGGCCATCCTTTAAAAGTCTTCTCCTCACTGAGCGTGCAGATGTACTCACACCTGCCAGCTGCCATTCCTGAGCAAGCTCTCTACTGGGGGCCCCTCGATCCCGCAGCTGAATCAACTGTGGGCGACAATCCTGCTGGACTCTCTTGGGCGCCCTGAGGCCTTCTTCACAAATGCAGTGGAAATTTTTTTATGGGATTAAGTTCATTTTTATGGCAAGGAGGTACTAATTAATTGAAATTCATCTGATCACTTCATAACGACTATATGCAAATTGCCGTCATAAAAACTGAGGCAGCAGACTTTGTGAAAATTAATATTTGTGTCATTCTCAAAATGTTTGTCCACGACTGTATACGTGATTTGGCGCAGAGGTGCTGCCCTGTAGCAGTAAAACTGCTATAGAGCGGACCTTAAGTGGTTAAAGGCTTTGTATTCTATTGCTCACAAAATCGTTTCTTCTGCCTCCTTATGACATCCTCTGTGAGTTCCTGAACCCCCCCCCACCACCTTTTCCCTCTCACTTCTGTTTACTTGGAATAAGCAGTGCATGCTAGCTGTGGTCATATGCACTGCACTATGCACACTACAAATCCCATAGTCCATAGTTTCTAGCCCATATCAGGAGCGAACAAGAGGGGTGGCTACGTCCCTACATACAGTGGGAAAATGGAAAAGGAATGGAGCCACCCTCTTACAGGAGGCCAGATCACAGAAGAAAAAAAAAGAAAAAGAAATTTGAAAGAGGCTGAGAGCAATTGAAGGCACTTTTTGGAGGTAACATTTGGAAGGTGGTGGTGGGCCCTTATGGAGCCAAAGGCTGCTACATCCCCAAACACGTATAGTACAAGAGCTTTCTCCCATGGGACTTTTATGCAGCCACATATTTTTTTTCCCATAAAAGCACATATTTATTGTACAAATTGTAAGAACATATGTATAAAAACAATGTATTTGGTGAAGTGACAAGAAATCTCAAATGACAATAACAGAACAGGAAGAGAATACTTCAACTGGAGTTCTGCCGAAGATTCACCATTGCGTTTCAATTGAGCTTTACAATCTTTCAGGGGGTAACAGGGATGGTAGTTCTACAAAGCAATATGGAACAGTAAGAAACATATACAAAAAATGAAATTAAAAAACAAAAACGGAGTACTAAATGTTGAGCATAGTGTTTTAAACTTAGAGTCATCAACTATGTGTAGCACTGACCCCCTATGGAGCTTCTGGTTTTATTGGGCTTACCGTTACCTTCTTGACCTCGTGTGCTTCTAGGGGTTTCCCGAGGTAGCTGGCCCAAAAAATTGTAGAAACTGACATTGGATCCTGTTTTTGGAATATTTATTTGAGAAAATAGGTAAAACCACTTCTCAATGAAGGGTAGAGGGTTAGGAAAGAAGTTCAGGTACTTTTGGAACTGCAAAAGATAGGAAGTCTCTCACTATAGAAATCCAGAGAATTACCGTTCACAACTGGATTCTCACAGCTACCGGATAGACCTCCTCTCACTAGGCCTTGCAGCCGATAGAGTGTTTAAGTAAAGCAAAGTCTCCGCCAGACTTGAATGTAGAACACTTGAACAAAGTCTCTGCCACAGACTTGGATGTAACTGAGGGATGTAGGTAAATTTAGAGCGCTATCATACGGTACTAGTATCTTGCAGCTGTTCCGGCGATACCGTAAGAGTGTAGATCCACTTAGTGTCCTTAACCACTTGAGATCCGCGCTATAGTCAATTGACGGCTACAGCTCGGATCTCCTTTTCCGGGACAACGTCTATTGATGTCGTCCCGTGTACGAGCGGCCTGCGCATGCCCTGAGGGGCGCGCGCGGCGCGCTCTGTGATCGGCGAGTCCATGAGACTCGCCTGATCACCGATCCGTGCAAGGGGTCGATCCCGACCCCTTATCACGTGATCAGCTGTCAGCCAATGACAGCTGATCAGGTGACATAACGGAGCCGGTAATCGGCTAGTATTCCTCCTCGTGCTGAGAGCGCGAGGAGAAAAAAAAAAGCCGATCACCGGCGGCCGTGATCGGGACATCAGTCCCGATCACGGCCAGCAATGCAAGCGCCCACCTGCCCCCTGCCAGTGCCCACCTGCCCCCTGCAGTGCCACCCTAATAAAAAGTTAGTGCCCCCCGTCAGTGCCACCCAGCAGTGCCCATAGTGCCACCCAGCAGTGCCCACAGTGCCACCCAGCAGTGCCCACAGTGCCACCCAGCAGTGCCACCCACAGTGCCCACAATCTGCCTCAAAGGTGCTGCACCCCAGTGCCGCCCATCAGTGCCCAGCAGTGCCGCCCATCAGTGCCCAGCAGTGCCACCTATTAGAGCCACCTATCAGTGCCACCTATCAGTGCCCATCAGTCCCATCTATCAGTGGTACCTATCAGTGCCCATCCGTGCCACCCATCTGTGCCATCTTATCTGTGCCCATCTTTGCCCATCAGTGCCACCTTATCTGTGCCCATTGGTGCCGCCTTATCTGTGCCTATTAGTGCCGCCTTGACTATGCCTATCAGTGCCCACCAGTGCAGCCCATCAGTGCCCACCAGTGCAGCCCATCAGTGCCCACCAATGCAGCCCATCAGTGCCCACCAATGCAGCCCATCAGTGTCCACCAATGCAGCCTATCAGTGCCGCCTAATCAGCGCACTTCAATGAAGGAGAAAAATGACCCGTTTGCAAAATTTTATAACAAACTATTAAAACATGATTTTTTTTTTGCATCTTTTTTTGTTTGTTTAGCAAAAAATAAAACTCCGAGCTGTAACTAAATACCACCAAAAGAAAGCTCTATTTGTGGGGAAAAAATGATAAAAATTTCATTTGGGTACAGTGTTGTATGCCCGCGCAATTGTCATTCAAAGTGCATCAGCGCTGAAAATTGGTCTGGGACTGAGGGGGGTTTAAGTGCCCAGTAAGCAAGTGGTTAAACTGAGCCTCCAGGCTCCTTCTGAGAAGCCAGCCTTATGCATGGCCTTCTCCCGAAGAGTCCTCCCCTGGGTGCTTCTCCAGTTGCTGGGCCTCTCCACACATGAGATGGCACCGGACCACCTTTGAATCCTCCTCCCAGTTACTTTGCCGTGGGCTATCCAGCCCCAAGACTCGGAATTGGATGGATCCGCACCCCAGACCATGAGAGCCATGGGGGCTAGTCAGGAGGACCAGGAACAAACAGACAGAAAGATCTTCAGGACCGCAACCCAGAAGCACGTGATCTCAGTACCTTAAATACCATTTCCCAGAATGCACAGCAGGACGACACACCCACTGGGCTGGTTCCGAGAAGGAATGGCACTCAATGCGCTTAGCTAAACTGCTTTCTCACATTTGCCAGCGGTAACAGCGACACCTGTGGCCAAGGAGAACCCAGTGCAATCCAGCTAGACTGGTACTGAAACTATAATTTGACATAATTAACCCTAAAACCCAACTGTAGTTTTAGGAACATTAAATTGAAAAAAAAAATACATAGCACGTGCTCGTCAGGAGCCGGCACTACATATGTATTTAGAAAATGAGGTTTGCCTATGCCCCCAAAGAGCACCTCCTGGAACAGATGTCCCCACACTAGGGACTAAGGGGGACACACAAGGAGTTACAGCCATTTTATCGCCATAGGAGGCTCAGTGTGCCAACCCTCACAAAGATTCTAACCAGAAACAAACCTTCACCATCCAGATGGAGAAGAGTAGACCAGCATAAGACTCGTAAGTCTGGCAGTTGTTAAAGCCGATAGGGACAAAGGAATATAAAAAAAATCTGTATTAAGTTCTGTGGTCAGAAATTCATCCCAATAGTCAAAAATACTCCTAGAAATTAGTCACTAGAACAGCATCTCTCCAAACTGGGCAAACCAGATAAAAAAACAAAAAGGTCTACTATGGGGATATACACTATATTGTCAAAAGTATTGGGACACCTGCCTATACACGCACAACAATACAATCTCCAACAGCAGACCTTGGCAGTAGGGTTACAGAAAAGTTCTGCGGACGCCCATGCTGAGTGGTTATCCTGGTGTACACTGATGTCTTTGTGATATATAACATTTGTTATCTTATGTTATGGGATAATTGTGTGAATCATTAGAGTGGTGGACTCCCCTGGTGACAACACAAATAACTATGAGTGACCGCCAGCCAATAGATGCTTTATATACCAGTGACAGGAAAAGAGGCCATATCCTGAGGAAGTTCCGGATTTAACGAAACATACAACATAGGAAAAGACCTCCCATCCCCTGCTGTACTGCATGCCTGCATTGTTTGATTGACCTGGCGGAGAATCCTGGAATCCTGAATAATTGTGACTTTATGGCCATTTGGCAGTCTGAATCTGCTTTCAGGGCTCTATCGGATGCTAGCCTTCTCCCCCATTGGGGGTACGGCTTCTGGATCAATCAGCTGGTGTTACCTGACACGTGCACAGGACATCTGCTCGCAATAGCACCATTGAGGATATACATCCCTCTCGCCTGAAATGCACCTGCTGTGAGGCTTGCTCTAACCTAGGATGCCTGGCGATCTTCACCCACACAGAGGAATCGCTGGAAGAACTCGGTACAGTGAGTAATACAACTATATGCCGATCATTTGGGCAGCATCACTGGGTTACCCAGATCACTTGGGATCCATCACTTCACCACTGGCCAGATCAAATGCATAGGACATTCAAATATCACTATGCCCATTCTGTTATAGGGTATTGCCCATATGCATGATTGATGCTAATTTACTCCATTCAACACATTACATCCCACTGGGTGGATATAAATCAATGATTAAAAAAATAAAAATAAAAAAATAAATAAAAACAATGGATTTTTTTAGATTTAAATGTGATTTTTTTTATTTTTTATTTAAATCAATTTTTTTTATTTTTATCAAATGTATTTTAATAAAAGGCTTTTTGAATAAAAAAATCTATCTAAAGATAGGTTTTTTTATTTAAGATACATTAATAATTTTGTTTATTCAGCATGAAATGGAGCTTAGTTATGTAGCATGAGGATGTATATTCTGCAATATTTACATTTTTTTAATGAATGCAAGCTCTGCAAGCTGAGATAATATCATTGATTGATGCATTCACACAATTTCACAGTAACCATAAGATAAACCAAAGTTCAGCAATATTCCTTTATCCCATTGTTTTGCAAATCTATGTACACTGCAAACTTACTCATTTACTAACCTGACAGCTTATTTTTCTAAATAGGAAACCTTCATTTTGTTTGCAAATATTAAACATTCCAACTACCAGCAAGAATAAGTCCTTCCATTTAAAGAGCACCTGTCATCTCAGATCCATCATGGCAGTGCCTATTAGCGGGCATCCACTCACCTGCTGCCGCCACGTCCCTCACCTTTTTGTGTCACTGCCGCATCACCAAGCGTCCTATTAAAGTGAAGGGGACTGTCGCTGTGGGACTGAAATGACAGTTGCTTTTTAAAAAGGATGATTTAATGCTTACCTGCAGAGTTCTACCTGCACAATTTAAGTATTTCCAAAACTTTGCTGAGAAACAATCAGTGCAATTCATTTCTTTTGCAACTTAAAAAAAAGTCCATCATTATTAGGAAATCTTTATAAGAACATTTTATGGCTATGCAGATACACGGTCTTGGATGTGATTGCGGTATTGCTGCAACCAGATCAGAAGAAACTTCAAGTGGTTGTAAAGGCAGAAGGTTTCTTATCTTAATGCATTCACCCTATGCATTAAATTGACTGTAAAAGGATTGTTTTTTATTATTTTAATTTTTTTTAAATAACAAACATGTCATACTTACCTCCACTGAACTTACCTCCTATCTACCACGAACATCTTCTGGGGTCCCCCGGCAGCTCTCGCGGCTCCTCCCCGCTTCAGATAACCCCCTAGGAGAAGCGCTCTCCCAAGGGGGTAACCTTGCGGGCTCGCTCCCGAGTCCAGCACTTGCATCCACAGACACGAATGCCGGGCTCGGCCCCGCCCCCCCCAGCGCCCGCGTCGTTGGGTTTGATTGACAGCAGCGGGAGCCAAGGGCTGCACTGCTATCAATCTATCCAATCAAGACCCAGTGGAGAGAGAGACAGTGCGTCCCTGCCGAAGAGATTAAGTAAAACGGGGGGGGGGGGGGGGGGGCGGGCGGTGACTGCCAGGTATTTTTTCACCTTAATGCATAGGATGCATTAAAGTGATACTAAAGGTTCCTTTTTAATACATATACATATACATATATATATATATATATATATATATATATATATATCAATCAAACATGTTATACTTGCCTCCGCATCAGATAGCCCCCTAAAAAAAGCGCTCTCCTAGGGGGTTACCTGGCGGGCGTGCTCCCGAGTCCAGAATTCGGCCTCCACAGACTCCGAATGCAGGAATCACCCCCCCCCCGGCAGCCGCGTCATTGAAGTTGATTGACAGCAGAGGTAGCCAATAGCTGCGCTGCTATCAATCTATTCAATCAACAGCCGAGAGAGGGCGTGTCCCCGTGGGACAAGTTTGAGGGTTCAGGTAAGTAAAACGGGAGGGGGGTGGTCACTGCCAAATGTTTTTTCACCTTCATACATAGGATCCATTAAGGTGAAAAAACACGAACCTTTACAACCCCTTACAAAGACACAAGGGTTCACAACCCCTTTAAGATAAAAAAAACTTCCGTGTGCAGCAGCCCCCCTCAGCCCCCCTAATACTTACCTGAGCCCCATCTAGATCCAGTGATGTTGCACGAGAGACTCGGCTGTCCAGGACTCTCCCTCCTCATTGGTTGAGACAGCAGCGCAGCGCCATTGGATTCCACTGCTGTCAATCAAAGTGAGCAAGCCAATGGGAGCGGGGAGCGGAACACGGCTCAGTGTCTGAATGGACACAGAGAGCTGCACCTCGGCTTGGGTGACCCCATAGCAAGCTGTTTGCTGTGGGGGCACTCAACAGGTGGGAGGGGCCAGGAGCTCCGTAGAGGGACCCGAGAAGAGGAGGATATGGGCTGCTCTGTGCAAAACCGTTACACAGAGCAGGTAAGTATAATGTTTTTTTTTTTTTTCTTTAAAAATAACAAACATAAGACTTTACAATTACTTTCAATACTTATGACTGCTTGCACTTTCCGTCTATTCCATGAGGATATTTTAAATGGGGGGGGGGGGGGGGAAACTTGTTTCTCACCCACTGAATGGCCTATAATTTAACCCACAAATTGGGTTTCCTTTTTTTGTTTGTCAATTTCTACTATTGATCCTATTACTGTCAGTATGTTATTCCCGAAGCTCATTGTTGTCATTATTTCCACGTTGGCGCTTTATGCCGCCTGCGTTGCGGTTTCGCACTTATGTTTGCAAAATTAATAATAATAAATAATAATAATAAATCACCTACAGGCCTTATCCTTTCATGTTAAATAAATATTAGTCAAATAGAATATAAGCCCTTGTACACACGATCGGAGATTCCGACAACCAAATCCGTCTGAGTAATTCCGACGGATTAATTCCGGAAGAGGTCCGGAGGTGATGTTGCATACACACGGTCGGACAAAGTTGTCGGAAAATCCGATTGTACATAACGTGGTGACGTTATTTAGTTACGACGGGACTAGGTTCAGGCTAGTAGCCAATAGCTTTGGTCTAGGAATTTGATCTGAGCATGCGTGGCACTTTGTCCGTCGGAGTAGGCTACACATGATCGGAGTATGTCCGATAGGAGCATTTTGTCGGAAAATTTTACCGGCAAGTTGGAAAACTTGGTCCGTCGGATATTCAGTCCGATGCAGACCACACACAGTCGGAATATCCGACAAAACGGTCCGATAGGAAACATTCCGTCGGAATCTCCGACCGTGTGTACAAGGGCTTAGTAAAACATAATAAACTTCAATATAAATAGTCCATATAAAACACAATAGTTAAATCAGCAAACATTGGGACTTTAACTACTCAAGAATCAGACATATACGGTAAGCTCTGTACTTAGTTCAATGAAATGCAATAAACATCCAAGATTTGGAGTTACTGCTGCCAGTAAATAATTAAATGAAGGAAGTAAGGTTGCGCTATGGAGAAAAAAAAGGTTATACCTAATAATAGACACAGGGGCTCACACTGTGGAGGCGCTTTAACCCCTGCAGGGGCAGGGGAGCTGGTGAGCGTGGCAATTTGATTTATGCATGAAAAACACATCGGTCCCATTTCAGGATTTATCAAGCACTGAGCACAAGTCACTTTAATCTGCTTGGAATTCTTTCAAGATTTTTTGTTTTATGGACATTATTATCACTACAGGCATTGGATTTAACAGAGGATTGTTTTTTTTGCAGTTGAACACTAGCACTTTGCATTGTATATTATTGTGTACATTTTTATTCTTATAGAAATTGAATCTAATAGAAAGTTTGTTTTTGCACTTGAGCACCAGCACTTTATATTGTATATTTATTAATTTTGCACATCTGATTAATAGATTAACATTGTGATGGTTTTAGACATGGGGAATTTTGGATTATAGTAGACAGATCGATTTTTTTTTTCCCCCCATCAACCTTAGTTGTATTTTCTACACATCACTTCGTATTATTTACACATTTCCTTGTTCTAGGTAGAGCGCCATAGCTACCATCATTGCTTTATCAAATAATTAAATGAGCCAACCCTCTTTAACCACTTCAGCCCCGGAAGGATTTACCCCCTTCCTGATCAGTGCGTTTTTTGCGTTTCGGGAACTGCGTCGCTTTAACTGACAATTGCGCGGTCTTGTGACGTGGCTCCCAAACAAAATTGGCATCCTTTTTTTTCCACACAAATAGAGCTTTCTTTTGGTGGAGTTTGATCACCTCTGTGGTTTTTATTTTGTGCGCTATAAACAAAAAAAGAGCGTCAATTTTGAAAAAAAACGCATTATTTTTTACTTTTTGCTATAATAAATATCCCCCAAAAATATAAAAAAAAAACTATTTTTCCCTCAGTTTAGGCCGATACGTATTCTTCTACATATTTTTCTTAAAAAAAAAAAAAAAAAAAACATCACAATAAGCGATTATTGATTGGTTTGTGCAAAAGTTATAGCGTCTACAAAATAGAGGATAGTTTTATGGCATTTTTATTAATATTTTTTTTTACTAGTAATGGCGGCGATCAGCGATTTTTATCGTGACTGCGACATTTTGGCGGACACATCACACAATTTTGACACATTTTTCGGACCATTGGCATTAATACAGCGATCGAAGACATAAAATTGCATTGATTACTGTGAAAATGTCACTGGCAATGAAGGGGTTAACCTCTAGGGGGTGCGGAGGGGTTAAGTGTTCCTAGGGGCGTGTTCCTAACTGTATAGGGGCGTGGCTGTGTGTAACATCACACTGATCGCTGCTCCCGATGACAGTGTGCTGTCACGAGGCATCTCCCCATACTTGAGCTCCGCGACACAATCGAGGGTATCCCCGCGGCGATGGAGTCTGCGGGACCACAGTCACGGAGATCTCCACAGGCATGCGCATGTGCGGCGGGCAATTCAAAGTAATGTACGGCTATGGTACTTTGTCCAGCTGTGCCATTCTGCCGACGTATATTTACAGGAGCCGGTCGGGTTAACCAGGTGACTATGTGTTTCAAGCTGTTTATTCTCAAGTAGGGATGAGCTGAACACCCCCCCCCCCCCGGTTCGGTTCACAGCAGAACATGGGACCAGGCAAAAAATTTGTGCGAACACCGTTACAGTCTATGGGACACGAAAATTAAAAATCAAAAATGCTAATTTTAAAGGCTTATATGAAAGTTATTGCATGTATCAATGCAAGAAAAAAAAAACTGCAGTTTTTTCGGGAGCGGTGATTTTAATAATGCTTAAAGTGAAACAATAAAAATGAAATATTCCTTTAAATAGAAATAATAGGAGGGGTCTCCTTAGCCTGCCTGTAAAGTAGCACATCTTTCCCATGTGTATAACAGTACCACAGCAAAATTACATTTCTAAAGGAATAAATGTCATTTAAAAGCTGCTCGTGGCTATAATGTATTGTCAGATCCCAGCAATATAGATAAAAATCATTGGAAAGAAGGCATGCCCACCACCCATCCCCCCCCCCCCCCAATCCATTGGGTCTGGTATGAATATTAACGTGATCCCCACACCAAAAATACCAACGAAAAAAATGGCATGGATGCCCCCCCCCCCCAAATCCATACCAGGCCCTTTGGGTCTGGATATTAAGGGGAACCCTGAACCAAAATGAAAAAAAAAATGGTGTGGGGGTCCCCCAATCTCCCCAGGCATAATATACTCTGAACAGCAGTATATATACTATAGGGCCTGCCCTATATACACACTGCAGAAAAGTTGGGCCTTGGTGGTGCCAGAACACTGTAACCCCTCACAGTTACTCTTGTTGGGCACAGAAACGGGCCCTGCCATGAAATATTAGATCAAAAGTTGTAATTACATGTCCCTGACAAACAGGGGCAGAAAGATTGGGCCTTTGGTTTTGGTGGCGCCAGAACACTGTAACCCCTCACAATTACTCTTGTAAGCATCATTAAAATCACTGCTCCTTCAACCACTTAAGCCCCGGAAGGTTTACCCTTTACGGCCGTGCAACGCTGTACCCAAGCCCTTTTTTCCCACAAATAGAGCTTTTTTTGGTGATATTTGATCACCCCTGTTTTTTTTATAATTTTTTGCGCTATAAACAAAAAACGGCTGACAATTTTGAAAAAGAAAACAATATTTTTTACTTTCTGCTATAAAACATGCTCAATAAAAATGTTAAAAAGAAAATCTAATTTATTCATCAATTTAGGCCAATATGTATTCTGCTACATATTTTTGGTATAAAAACTTCCAATAAGCATATATTGATTGGTTTGCGCAGAAGTTATAGCGTCTACAAACTATAGGATAGATTTATGCAATTTTTTTTCTTTTTCCTACAAATGGCAGCGATCAGCGATTTTTAGCGGGACTGCGACTTTGCGGCGGACAAATTGGACACTAAGTGATACTTTTTGGTGACCAGTGACTCTAATACAGTGATACGTGTTAAAAAAAAAAAACACTCTCTCACTGTACTAATTACACTGGCAGGGAAGGGTTAACACCAGGGGCGATCAAAGAGTTAAGTGAGCTCCTGGGGAGTACTTTCTAACTGTGTGGGGTTAACTTAACTGGAGGAAAACAGAGATCCACGGCGTGCGCCCCATGCCCTGTCCACGAAATCATGTACAGGTACATGATTTTGCGCAGGAGGGCCGCCCTGCCACAGTATATCTGCGTAGGGCAGTCCTTAAGTGGTTAAAAAAAATTTTTTTGCATTGATACATGTCCCATATGACAGTACCCGGGCCCCATACCCTTTTTATGGTCAATAACATGCATATAAGTCTTCAAAATGGGGACTTTTGATTTTTCAGTATCGGATCCCATAGACTTTAATAGGGTTTGGGGTTCGGCTCTGCACTTTTGCGATGTTGGAGAAATCTGGCGTGAACCGAACCGGGGGTGTTCAGCCCATTTCTAATCATTGATCTTACTTCTATTGGGCCAGCTTGGGAAGCTGGTTATCACTGTAGTATCCACTGCTATTCCAGTGATCTCCACTAGCTTCTGGGTCCTGTGCTGAGCAGCTGCCCTGCTGCATTGTGAGCACAGGAGATGGGCCGCTCAGGACAGGTGCCATTCAGAGAACACTTTTAATTTTTTTAATAAAAGCAAAACATTCTCTGATTGGATGAAGTGGTTATTGTGACATCACCTTGCTGCCTCTCAACCTCATCCAATCAGGTAATTCAAAGCAATCTCTGAATGGCTACCGTACCGAGCAGCACGAACTCCGTGTTCACAATACAGCAGGGCAGCCGCTTGGCACAGGACCTGGAAGCTAGTGGGGATCACTGGAGGAGCTTTTCAGCATCTAGAGCAGGAGTCTCCAAACTTTCTAAACAAAGGGCCATTTTATTGTCCACCAGACTTTACGGGGGCTGGACTGTGGCCATTGGGAGTAGAAAAGGTCTGGACATCAATGGTAAAAAAACAATGCCCCATCTTTACTGTCAGTGAGATGAATTGTGTCCCCTCATTGGTGTCATTGCCCTATTGTTGGTGTCAGTGGCTGAAATTGTGCCCCATCATTAGTGCCATTGGGAGAAATTGTGTTCCATCAATGGTGCCATTAGGCCCATTTTTGGTGTCATTGGGAGACATTGTACCCATCATGGAAGTCATTGGGCCCCATTGTTAGTGTCATTGAGAGAAATGGTGTACCATCATTGGTGTCATTGGAAGTAATTGTGTCCCATCATTGGTGCCATTGGCCCTCGGTGTAATTGGGAGGAATAGTGCCCCATCATTTGTGTCATTGGGAGGAATTGTGCACCATCATTGGTGTCATTGGGAGGATTCGTGCCCCTTCATTGGTGTCAGTGGCGGGAATCATGCCCCATTGTTGGTATCAGTTAATGAAATAGTGCCCCAAGGGCTGGATAAATACAAGCAAAGGGCTGCATCTGGCCCCACTGGAGACCACTGATCCAGAGGGATCCAACAGTTACAGTATATGTATAGTTACTTTGGCCCAAGCTGGACCAATATAGCTGTAAAAAATGCCACAACTAGATTGTTCTTTAGGCTACATTTCCACTATTGCGCAATTTAGAGTGCAGCTTTGATCCAACTTTATACTCTCTGGATCAAAGTTGCATCAAAAGTCGCATCAAAGTAGTGCAGGAATCCTTTCAATGTAGTTGATTTTCAAAGTCACATAGATGGGAACGGGTGCCATTGAAATCAATGGGCTGTGACTTGTCATGCCACTTTATGTGTCCCAAGTCGCATGACATGTCGCAACAGTGGAAACTAAGCCTTAAAGTGGTTATAATCGTTCACTGATCGTCCTATTACTGTCATTATGTTATCCCCGAAGCTCTTTGTTGTTATTATTTCCATGTTGACACTTGATGCCGCCTACATTGCAGTTTCGCACTTATGTTTGCTTTTTGATAAAGCAACTAAAGGCCTTATCCTTAGCCTACTTTAATATAAATAATCTATATAAAGCACAGTAGATAAGTCAGCAAACATTGCGGATTTAACTGCTCAAGATTTAGGCATACAAGCTCTTTACTTAGTTGAATCAAATGCAATGGACGTCCAAGATTTGGAGTTACTGCTGCCAGTAATGCCGCGTACACACGACCAGACTTTTTGACAGCAAAGGTCTGACGGAATGAGTCAGTCGGACAATTCGATCGTGTGTGGGCTCCATCGGACTTTTGCTTGCTAAAAATCCGGCGGACTTTAGAAATAGAACATGTTTTAAAATTTTACACCGGAACTCCGCCGGACCGAGATATCCAATCGTGTGTATGCTAGTCCTACGGACAAAAAACGACGCTAGGGCAGCTATTAGCTACTGGCTATGAACTTCCTTATTCTAGTCCAGTTGTACGCCATCACGTTCGAATCCGTCCGACTTTGGTGTGATTGTGTGTGGCCAAGTCCGTTCATTCGGAAAGTCCGACGGAACTCCGCCGAAAGTCCATCGGAAAGACCGTCTGACCTAGTCCCTCGAAAAGTCCGGTCGCGTGTACGTGGCATAAGTGATCAAATGAGCATACCACCTCTAACCAGTGTAGTGATTATACAGGTACTCCAGGTAACACATGGACTAGCCAAGGGTTAATACCGCAAGACATTCTTCGAGGCCCCCGGTATACAACAAAGTTAGTTCAAAGAAAATGTCTGATATTTATTGGGGTGGGGACAGCTTGTATACGAAATATCTTGTCCAATCATGATGGGGAAAAGGGGTGTGTTAGTGGGAGGATATATGAATATCATTAATAATAAAACAGTTCATCACTATAATGTTATACACGCCTCTAATATAAATAACCTCTCATAGCTGCCATAAGGTCACCAGGATGGAAATGGCATCTGGTTTCCCATCCCGAGTCTGTGTACCCTTAAAAGAGGAAGGTGGGAGATACCACATCTTATTTATATATTATAGAATGCTCACAAAATGCTTACGCAAGCAAATTTATGTATGCTCTTGTGACATAAAGCTAGACCAGTGATTCTCAACCAGGGTTCCTCCAGAGGTTGCTAGGGGTTCCTTCGGCATTGGGCCATTTCTGCCTCTCAGATAAGTTCCCACCAACACCATTGATCTTTTTAGCTATCTGTAAGGAGGTAATTCTTCCCAATGACCACAGGTATAAGGACCATTCTTCCCACTGACCACCACACTAAATGTATCATGAGTTGTAGATTTCTAATGGTTAGCAGGGGTTCCCCGAGACTGGAGAACTATATCAAGGTTTCCTCTGGGTTGAAAAGGTTGAAAAAGGCTGAGCTAGACACTGAGAGTAAAGAATAAAACTCCAGAATAAGTTCTTAAAACTAAATTAAAAGCACATTGCCCTATAGCTAGAACAAGATGGAGTCACTATTGTTCAGTGATTTCACTACAACCAGGTGACTACGCGTTTCAAGCTGTTTTTTCTCAAGCCATAGGAGGAAGTTTGTGCGTAAGCTATATTGAGGGAGGAACTCCATCCCTGGGTGGCACATCCATTTAACTCTAAAAGTGTGTATAAAAATAAAGAAATTGTACCACATATGTAAAGTTGATCCAGGGAATATTCGATTGCCTCTTAGGGGATCAGGAAGGAATTCTTTCCCCTGCTGGAGAAAATTGGATCATGCTTTACTGTTTTTTTTTCCTTCCTCTGGATCAACTGTGGGTATAAGATTGTACACATAGGATTGTAATTTTCTCTTTCTTTCTCCCCCCCCCCCCCCCCCCTTTTATTTGTTGGACTGGGTGGACTTTTTTCAACCAGACTAACTATGTAACAATGTAACCAGTTTATTTTTTTATTTTTTTTTAAAGAAATTATCTAGCAAGGCCCAACTAATAGTTATAAAAAAAATGAAACAAATGTTACTGTAAAAATATAAGCTGTGGAGCCCAGTGGCAGTTTATTCATGCTTCCTGTCAGGTTTTATCTGCTTACTCATACAGGATGTTGTTCATCGCTGGTGTAATGCTTTACAAGCTCCAAAAATAGAAAAAAATGCAATTTATTATTTTTTTTCCAAAAATTTTGCTGGCCAAAGACCAGACCACTTTTTGCGATTCGGCACTGTGTTGCTTTAACTGACAATTGTACGGTCATGAGACGTGGCTACCAAACAAAATTGTTGTCCTTTTTTTCCCACAAATAGAGCTTTCTTTTGGTGGTATTTGATCACCCCTGCGGTTTTTATTTTTTGCGCTATAAATAAAAATAGAGCGACAATTTTGAAAAAAACGCATTATTTTTAACTTTTTGTTATAATAAATATCCCCCAAAAATATATAAAAAAAGTTTTTTCCCCTCAGTTTAGGCCGATACGTATTCTTCTACATATTTTTGGTAAAAAAAAAAAAAAAAAACGCAATAAGCGATTATTGATTGGTTTGCGCAAAAGTTATAGCGTTTACAAAATAGGGGATCGTTTTATGACATTTTTATTAATATTTTTTTTTTTTACTAGTAATGGCGGCGGCAATTTTTATTGTGACTGCGACATTATGGCAGACACATCAAACATTTTTGACACATTTTTGGGACCATTGTCATTTATACAGCAATCACTGCTATACAAATGCAGTGATTCCTGTGTAAATGACACTGGCAGTGTAGGGGTTAAAGCGGGATTCCGCTCTTTTTTTTTTTTTCTTACCTGTGTTACAGGTGGGCGACTGCTACCTTCGCTTAGCATCCACGTCCGGCGTTTTTTTGACCCCCGGCGCGACGATTCTTTTCCTCGGGATGACTTTTAAAAAAGTGCTCTGGCGTTTTCCATTTTAAGTGTGGGCGTCTGAAGCCCACAGGCATTTACTTCCTGTGTATCGATGACGCTCGGCTCCCAGCATGCTCCGCTCCATCTCGCACATGCTCAGTGTGCAATAGTGGTAATGGCAGATACAGCTGACTGCCCACTTTAAAAATGGCAAATTCGGGCACGCCCTCGTCACGTGACCGGCGTCCTAACGACATCTCGCAAGATTTCGCAATTTCATTGTCCCCCCATGGATTCTTGGGAAATAGCTTAGAAATTTCCCAGGGACCATTGCGAGGACGATAACCACGCCTACTCCCACGGGAGGACAACCCGGAAGTCAGCAGAAACATCTGAAATAAAAAGGTAAGTAAAGAATAATTTTTTTTTTCAGGGTTCATTTAGGTAAGTATTCAATATGGTGATTTTAATAAGATGAAGTTTCATTTTTAGGTACCAAACCGCTTTAAGTGTTCCTAGGGGTGTGTTACTAACTGTGGGGGGCTGGGCTTTCTTTTAGTGAACACTGATCTCTACACCAATCACATGGAGCAGAGATCAGCGTCACTTGTTGCTAGGCAGAACGGGGAGTTGCGGTTTACAATGGCATCTCCCAGTTCAGCCACCCCGTGAGACGATCGCAGGTATGCCTACCGCGATCAAGTCCGCAGGACCCAGCGACCGGACTCACAGGGGTCCCGACCGGCACGCCGCCGGCGGCTCGCTCGCGATGGCAGGGCGGCATTTAAGATTGGACGTACCTGTACGCCAATATGCCTGCCGTGCCCTTCTGCCGACGTACATCAGCGTGTGCGGGTCGGGAAGTGGTTAAAGTGGTTGTAAATCCTAAGGCCTCGTGAACACTAATAGTTTGCTCAGCTCCCCTAAACGCCTTTTCTTTTTGCAGGAGAAAAGCTGCTTAAAAAAATGCGCCTAAAGCCACATTTTCCATATACGTTTAAAGTGGTTGTAAACTAGGGGTGCCACCTGTACGGTTTTCTCCCAGACAGTCCCAAAGCACCCCCCCAGCACATATCTGAGCCCCCCCTCCTAGCACAAACTCTCTCCCCTATGAAAGCACCCCCAGCCCCCCTGCTAGATCTAGCCCTCTCCCCTCCCCTCCTATAGAGCCCCCCCAGCACATATCTTACCCTCCCTTGATAGCTCTAACTTTTTCCCCTCCCAAAGCATCCCCCTAGCACATATCTGAGCCCCCCCTGCTAGCCTAAGTCCTCTCCCCTCCCAAAGCACCCCTAGTACATATCCAAGTCCCCCCTGCTATGCATACTAGCTCATTATGCCTTTGTCTTGCAGTTTGTTTGTTTTTTTGCTAGTGGGTTTACAACCACTTTAAGAGTCTTTAGGCACGTCAAGCCTTTGAGTGTTAATGGATTCCATTGGCCAGAATGTTAATTTATTCTGGCTATTCAAATGGAGGCTCAATGCTAAATGTGCCTAGCGTTTAGGTGTGTTTGGATGCATTTACAGGCATTTAGCAGCGCCAAGCCTTTTTTGTGCCCAAAGGGGTTCCTCTCCTGAGCATACTAGTAATGTATTTTTTTCAGCCTGTTAAAGCTTCTCTACTAATATGCCTGTATACACCTATAAGTGCCTGGACACATAGGCTGGTATATATGTTTACAGGCAGAAAATATAATGTCAAGTGCCAGTAAAAGAGGCATTTTTTTTTAAGCCCAGTGTGCATGAGCCTATATATATATATATATATATATATATATATTATATATATAAAATATACACATACATATACTCGCTATATGGGGTACCTGTTTATCTGCACCTCCTCTCCTCTATAGCCTTCTAAAACACACAGATCAAGTTATGAGTTATTTCTCAGTTCCAACAGGAGGGAGGGGTATCTAATGTCATAAACCTCACAGCATAGAGAAGAAAGCAGAGTGTCACCTGAGACCTGAGTGGAAAAAAGGACACACCCCTGTCTACACAGTCTCATAAGGAAACATGCACAGCTGAGGCTGTCAACTACCTGCTGTGTGCTGGGGGGGGGGTGGGGTGTGTGTGTGCAGGGTTTATCTCATCAGATGCTGGATTGTTGGGTTAACTTGTCAGAAATGACTAATGCAAATAGTAGAGGGAAGAAAGAGGACATGCAAACCCTCCACCCCCCTCTCCATTCGGTTGGTTGGCCCATCAGTTAAAATTCCTCCGTTGTTTGGTCGATCGGCAAACCATACACCACTCCCCCGTCACCTGCCCACCAGCCCTGCACTTATCCCATATAGGTCACTGGAAACTTCGGTCTCCTCCCCGGCGGGCAATACGGTCGCTTATCCTCTTGGCCAATCGGGCTTCCAAAAAAAAAAAAAAAACATTGAAATCCATGCGTCCAATGTCCTGCATGTAGATTAGGGGCTGGGCACATGGTTTAGGGGGGCAGAACCCCTGCTCCTCTAATGGAGCAGCCACCACTACTATAGAGCAGTGTTTCTCAACCTTTTTTCAGTCAAGGCACCCTTTAAAATTTTACACAATCTTGAGGAACCCCATTCTAAAATGTAAAAAACAAAAACTAATAGTTTTACACAACACAGTAACATCCACACAGTTAGGGCACCCAACATTAGACGTTATTTTTTAGACGTTATTTTTCTAAAGCAAATGCTCCTTTGCACACTGGTACTGACTAGTATTCCAATATTTCTCTTATCTTTCAGTATTTTGCTTGTATACTATTTTTGGGAAATTTTGTATGTATTTTGCCAAGGCACCCCTGAAGAAATCCCAATCCACCCTGGTTGAAAAAGGCTGCTATAGAGGGATATGCTGTGTTCATTTTCCATTTCAGAGGTTTACAACCACTCTGATGCCGCATACGCACGATTGGAATTTCGGCCAGCAAAAGACCGCTGAGAGCTTTTCATCGGAAAATGCGACTGTGTGTATGCTCCATTGGAATTTAGCTGGCCGAATTCCCGCCAGCAAAAATTTCAGAGCATGTTCTCAATTTTTCCGACAGAAAAAACTTGCTATCGGAAATTACGATCGTGTGTATGCAATTCCAATGCGCAAAAACTCACGCATGCTCAGATTCAAATATGAGATGGAAGCTTATTTGCCCATTCTTCTTCAAAATATCTCAAGCTCTCTCAGATTGGATGGAGAGCGTCTGTGAACAGCAATTTTCAAGTCTTGTCACAGATTCTCAATGGGATTTAGGTCTGGACTTTGACTGGGCCATTCTAACACATGAATATACTTTGATCTGAACCATTTCATTGTAGCTCTGGCTGTATGTTCAGGGTCGTAGTCCTGCCAGAAAGGTGAACCTCCGCCCCAGTCTCAAGTCTTTTGCAGACTCTAATGCTGCGTAAACACGGTTGGAATTTTGGCCAGCAAAAGACAGATGAGAGCTTTTCGTTGGACTGTGCGCATGCTCCATCGGAATTTTGCTGGACGAATGTCCGCCAGCAAAAGATTGAGACGGGTTCTCAATTTTTCCAATGGAAATTCCGATCGCGTGTATGCAATTCCGACATGCAAAAACTCACGCATGCTCAGATTCAACTACGAGACGGAAGCTATTGGCTACTGCCTATTGAACTTTAATTTTCTAGTCCCGTCGTACGCATTGTACATCACCGCATTCTTGACAGTCGGACTTTGGTGTGACCGTGTGTATGCAAGACATCTTGAGCGGAATTCCATTGGAACTCCGGTGGTAAAAACCTACAGAGTTTATTCCGACTAGAAAAACAGTCGTGTGTACAGAGCATAAGACTTCTAAAACATTTTGAAACCCATTTATCATTTCCCTTCCACTTCATAATTATGTGCCACTTTGTGTTGGTCTATCACATAAAATCCCAATAAAATACATTTACGTTTTTGGTTGTAACATGACAAAATGTTGAAAATTTCAAGGGGTATGAATACTTTTTCAAGGAATTGTATAGTAAGTCAGTAAACTTAGATACATTTATTACAGCAAGTAATTATTTTTTATCTAGGTCTGAGACTGCTAATACATTTTCAAATATATTGAAGAAACAGCCTAAGGAGTTAAAAAGTAAGAACATTTGTACAAAAGGGAACTTGACATATAATGGTGAAAATAGCCCTTTAGAAAGTAAAGGAAATAGAACATGATTTGTCATTAGTTAAGCTGATATGGGCGGGTGTGTGGTTGTCTTAAATTCACACAAATACAAAAAGAAGCTCTTAGGCAGTTAGCTGATATTGACACTTATGCAAAACTCTCCAGGATCCATAGTGAAATACAAGAATTCATTATGATGAATCGTACAGGAAGGTATGTGGTTAGGTGTGATTCGTAAGATAAAATGAGGAGATATTGAAAATAGATGTTCAATAGTTCTTCGTGTAGGCAGGACCTAATTAGTATATCCGAGAAGTAGTTATTTATATGCTTTTTATACTGTAGAAATTGAATAGGCACAAAAATGACAGTAATATCAATGGCACTACTGTATATGTGTTCATAAAAAAAATGATTTCGAGGACTGCACCTGCACCACATCCTCAAAATACACAAAGAAAGAAATGAGATTTTGAATGTGCAAATCTCAGGAATGGACCAAAATCACGATGTATATACTGTATAAAAAAAGCTATATTTTTTGAGTATATAAATGTTAAAAAAGCAGTATGAAAAAAGCATAACTGTCTCAAAATATGTGTAGCCCAGGCATGTACTGGCCATCAGGACTACCGGGAGTTTCCTGGTGTGCCGATGGCTCAGTGGGCCACTCTGATGTAAGGGGGCTGCTGATGGGACACTTTGATGTAAGGGGGCTGCTGATGGGACACTCTGATGTAAGGGGGCTGCTGATGGGACAATCTGATGTAAGGGGGCTGCTGATGGGACACTCTGATGTAAGGGGGTGCTGATGGGACACTCTGATGTAAGGGGGCTGCTGATGGGACACTCTGATGTAAGGGGGCTGCTGATGGGACACTCTGATGTAAGGGGGTGCTGATGGGACACTCTGATGTAAGGGGGTGCTGATGGGACACTCTGATGTAAGGGGGCTGGTGATGGGACACTCTGATGTAAGGGGGCTGGTGATGGGACACTCTGATGTAAGGGAGTGCTGATGGGGCACTCAAAATGTAAGTGGGCCAGTCTGGATGAAGCCCAGGGCCAAATTTCTGTCCCAGCCCAGCCCTGGTGTAGCCTTTATCAGAAACCATGCCACATCCAAAGATAATTTATAGATAATTGTATATGAGGATTTAACAATCTGAATAACTGAATGGAAATCCGTATTGTTCCTGATGTGGAATTCACAATATGTTCTGATCATGATTTACATTCAAGTTTTAACGTGTGCATTGTGTCTTTACTCACATTTTTACACTTCTTTGGTGAATAGGTAGGGGTACTATGTACCCCATACTCATTCACATTGGGGGGAGGGTGGGATCTGGGGGGCTTCCAGATTCTGTTAAGTCCCCAGCCTGCAGACCCCCACAACCACCAGCCAGTTGTGGTTATGGGGAAGAGGCCCTTGTCCACATCAACATGGGGACAAGGTGCTTTGGGGTGGAAGGAAGGTTAGGAAAGGGCATATATTGGCGATGTTGTGAAGGTTGAGGCCGCAAGCTTTGGACAGCAATTGGATGTGGGCAGGGGTCAAGTCCTGGGAAAAGAAGTCTAGGAACTCACCCAAGATCCCCCCCCCCCGCCTTAAAAATAAAAAAAATGTGTGTGTATATAATATATATTGTGACAGGGAGGGGGGAGCAGTGTGACAGGGAGGGGGGAGCAGCGTGACAGGGAGGGGGGAGCAGCGTGACAGGGAGGCAGTGTGACAGGGTGGGGGGAGAAGTGTGACGGGGGGAGCAGTGTGACAGGGGGGGGCAGTGTAACAGGGAGGGGGGGACCAGTGTGACGGGGGAGCGGTCTGACAGGGTGGGGGGAGCAGTGTGACCAGTAACATAATACACAGCACACACCGTGTACAGCAACACCCAGATCACCCACATCACACAAACACACAGCTCTCTGTGCACCTGCTTCACTTTCCCCCCAGCAGCCGAAGCAATGCCTCACACAGTTCACCCTCTGCCTCCTCCTGGCTCAGCCTCCTGTTCTCTCATCTCATGCATCCCTCTGGAGCAGCCAGGTCTTGCAGCACTGCCGCCAGAAGCTTCCTCCCCACCGCCTCCTGCTCCACCGCCGTACCTAGCCGAACCCAGTGTGAGGAAACCCGGATGTAGCGTGGAGCTGCACATGCAGTTGGACTGGGCGCTGAGAGAGGAGGAAGAGGAGCCATGGCACACCTCATACTGGTCATGGCCAGGCTGGACTCTGCATGCCGGACTGGGCCCTGCTGCTAACTGCTAGCTGCTAGCTGTTGTTCCTGCTGTGAAAAAAGTACAGGAGCGACATTCCCATGCGTTCCCGCAGGACTCAAGCCCTGGATGTGGGGTCGAAAGAATAGCTCAGAGTCCAGAATTACACCTAGGACCATGGCATGGGGGGGATGGGTTGATAGTTGAGTCATTGATTTTGACCGAGAAATCAGGGGAAGAGGCACCTGGGGAAGGAAATATCATGAGTTTGGTTTTGGATAGGTTGAGTTTGAGGCAGTGATGTGACATCCAGGCTGATATGTCTGTTAGTAAGTAGGTCATGTGCGAGGAGACAGATGGCGTGAGCTGGGAGGTGGAGAGATAGATTTGGGTGTCGCCAGTGTAGAGATGATATTGAAAATCATGGAAAGCAATCAACTGACCCAGGGGGAAGTGTATATGGAGAAAAGGAGAGGTCCAACAACAGAACCTTGAGGGATATTGATGGAGAAAAGAAGAGGAGGGAGTAGAGTTGTAAGTGACTCTGAGGGTGTGGTGGGATAGGTAGGATGAGAACCAGCAAAGAATACAGTGACGTAGACCAAAGGCGTGCAGTCTTTTGAGGAGGAAGGGGTGGTCCACTGTGTCAAAGGTAGCAGAGAGGACCAGGAGTAGTAGTACAGAATAGTGTCTATTGATTTTAGCTGTTAGTAGGTTGTTTGTAAATTTAAGCAGATTAACCACTTCAGCCCGGGACCATATTGCTGGTCAAAGACCAGACCACTTTTTGCGATTTGGCACTGCGCCGCTTTAACTGACAATTGTGCTGTCTTGCGACGTGGCTCTCAAACAAAATAGACAAATAGAGCTTTCTTTTGGTGGTATTTGATCTCCTCTGCGATTTTTATTTTTTGCGCTATAAACAAAAATAGAGCGACAATTTTGAAAAACCCCGCGTGGTTTGGGGTTCCATCTTGGATTTTCCGTCTGTTCGGTTCTGGTGGTCCTCCAGACCCAGCCCATGGCCTTCCTTGCCTGGGGCACGGAACCATGCATTCCGAGTCTGGATTTCGAGGCCTATTGATCCAAAGGTGGTCCAGTGCCGTCTCATCTGAAGAGAGAGGCTCAGCAACTGAAGAACCCCAGGGGAGGACTCTTCAGGAGGAGGCTTAGTTGAAGGACACACCCTGGACTAATCTACACTCATACGGTATCGCCGGATCGGCTGAGAGAACCTGGTACTGTATGTTAGCTCTTTAAATTCATCTACGTCCCTCAGTAATGCTCAAGTGTACATCACAAGTCTGTTGCAGAGACTTTGTCAAGCACCCTATCGGCTGCTAGGCCTAGTGAGAGAGGTCTATCCGGGGGATTGTAAAATCCAGCTGTGAAACAGTCTTTATTCTCTGGATTTACTATAAGGACTTCCTTTAATTTTTGCAGTCTAAAGTACCTGAACTTACTCCTAACCCTCTATTTGAAAGACTATTTCTGTTACAAATAAATAACCCAAAAGAAGATTCAGTGTCAGTTTGCACATTCTCTGGGCCATACACCACGGGAATCCCTAGATGGCGAAGCAAACAAGGAGGTAACTGTAAGCCCAATAAAACCAGCAGCTCCTTTCAGGGGTCAGTGCAACATCTGTTTGCCAGAGTTGTAGTGGTCGGGGCCTGATTCTATATGTAGTGAGGGGGCGAGCTCAGGCATGTACTGGCCATAGGGACTATAGGGAGTTTCCCGGTGGGCCGATGGCTCAGTGGGCCGGTTTCAGTGACAGCCAGTGGCATTGCTGGGGGGGGGACTTTTGGGGCTATAGCCCTGAGTCAGTCCAGGAGTCCCCAACCACAGGGTCCCAGCCCACTACCTGCCCTCTTTCTGGTGACCCTGATGTAAGGAGGGGCTCTCTGGGGACCCTGATGTAAGCCGGAGGCTCTCTGGGGAACCTGATGTAAGAGAGAGGCTCTCTGTGGACCCGGATGTAAGGGGGGCTCTGCGGGGACCCGGATGTAAGGGGTTGGCTCTCTAGGGACCCCGATGTAAGGCGGATGATCTCTGGGGACTCTGATGTAAGAGGGGCTCTCTGGGGACCCTGATCTAAGGGGAAGGCTATATGGGGGTCAAACTTTTTTCAACTTTGGATTTGTAAGAAGATTACACTGAATTCGTAAAAAGGATTGTTTGTTCTATTCATTGTTTTTTTGTGGAAACAAGGAGTCCCTTATTACAAAAAGACTCCTTTTTTCTTCATTGAACTCTACACAGGATGTTTTTTGATTTTTAATCTCAATAATTTGTATTGGACTTTTTATTTTCATTTTTCATGTGATTTTAGCGCAACTTTATATATAATTTTTTTGAGTTTCTTCATATCTTGATATTAGATGGTTGTAGTTGCAGCTTTTAGGTTTACCCCAAGCGCGATATTTTTCTTTTGTTTTTTATAGTATATGGGGACCCTGATGTAAGGGGAGGCTCTCTGGGGACCCTGATGTAAGTGGGGGGCTCTCTGGGGACCCAGATGTAAGGAGGGGCTCTCTGGGGACCCTGATGTAAGGGGGGCTCTCTAGGGGCTTTTTTGCCCAATTGCGTACAGTTTATATACTGTTTTTTGCGTGTTTGCAAAATTAAAGTGGACCGGTCTGGATGAAGTCCAGGGCCAAATTTTTGTCCCAGTCCAGCCCTGGGCGAGCTTATCTAGGGAGGATGACAGTGAGCTGTTGTAGACCAAAGTGGCTAGGTTGGGGCAGGACAGGGGTGAGATTTTGTCATAGAGATGGTCAGTAGTATAGTAGAGAAGAAGCAGAGAAGGGTTGAGGTGGCGGAGGTTTCTACTGGTAACTGTTAGGCAGTTGGAGGAATAGGAGGTGGAAGACCAGGAGAGAGTGAAACTAATAAAGTGGTGATCAGAGAGTGGGAGAGGATTGCTGGAGAGGTTACAAGGAGAGGATGAGGTCAATGGTGTTGCCGTTGGAGTGAGTGGGAGCCTGTATCTATTGCTTCAGGTCAAGAGATGAGATTAGACTAAGAAGCTTAGAAGTAGTAGTAGTAGTAGTAGTAGTATTAGCATTAACAGGTATCTTGAACTCGCTGAGAATGATTGTGGGGATTTCAGAAGAAGAAAGTATGGTACCCAGGCAGAAAAGTCATCCAGGAAGGTTGATACTGGTCCAGGGGGCCGGTAGATGACAGCAATTCTTAGAGAAACAGGAGAAAATAGACTAATACAATGTGTCTCAAAAGAGGAGAGTGTTAGAGGGAGGTGGGTGAAGTACCTGATAAGTGCTGCATGGGGCTAGAAGAAACCCCACCCCCCCTCCCTTCCGTCCACTTGGCCCGGGGTAGTGAGTCCAGAGAAGGCCACCATGGGGGAGGGAAGCAGGAGAAGTAGTGTCGGATTCATGAAGCCAGGTTTTGGTAATGACAAGTAGGTTAAAGGAATTCCTGATAAAGAGGTTGTGGAGGGCGGTGAGGTTGTTACAGACAGATTGGACTTTCCAGTGGGCACAGGAGAAGGGGAGGCTGGTTTATGGAAGAAGAGGAATAAAGCCTAAGTTCTGTGGGTTGCGGCTGCTGCCAGAAGGGGTAGGGAGATGGGATCGTCAGGCAAAGACAGATGATGGAGGCCCGGGGTTTGAGAATATGTCACCAGAGGCGACATATTCCCATAGCACTGGAACAATCTAAATCCTTATGGCTGTGAACCCCAAGATAGTTTGCAACATAGGTAGTGGCAGACTGGAACAGTCTTCATGGCCAGGGACAATTATATTACAGCACAGAATAGAATCTCTACTCACAAAACCTGGAATAGGATAAGTCCATAGGTGCAGCCGCTTGTAGAGTAATCTAGCATCCAGTCCAGGAAGTGCTCCAGGGGCAAAAAGCCCCCTGAAGCTCACTGATACATTTTTTTCACAGAAGAAGAGTGTCTCTCCAGGGCTACATACCTTTATGAGCTTCCCCAGCCACCATCTTGGCACACTTCCCCAGGGATTGGCTAGGCTCTGCTCAATATTCAGGCTGGTAATTTAAAATCCCCCTCCCTAAACTCTAGAAACTTCTTCTAGAGGCGGGGGGAGAATTGAACTCCCAGCCTGTGAAGCTCTGAACAGACCAGACTAAACAATCATTGCTCCTCTGATTACAGCAAGAGCCAAAAACAAAATTTAAATAGCATTTTAACTAGGAGGGTACTACATCTACTACAATAGATTCACAATAGATCTGAAATACAGTGTGAAAATAATCCTGCATAAACACATGCAAAATCACACGAAAATCGCATGAAATTTACATGCATGCAGTATATTGTACCATTACATAGTCCTGACTGCTGCACTGTATACGCTATGTTCCTGGTGCCCAAGCTGTAGCCTGGGCCCCTGCACACAACAATCTGTGTTGCCCTATTTCCCTGTTTAATAGTGATTTCTATCAGTCTCATGTAATACAGTTATGCTCATAAATTTACATACCCTGGCAGAATTTATGATTTCTTGGTCATTTTTCAGAGAATATTAATGATAACACAAAAACATTTCTTTCACTCATGGTTAGTGTTTGGCTGAAGCCATTTATTATCGATCAATGTGTTTTAAATCATAATGACAACAGAAACTACCCAGATGACCCTGATCAAAAGTTTACATACCCTGGTGATTTTGACCTGATAACATGCACGCCAGTTGACACAAAGTGGTTGGAATGGCTATTAAAAGTAATCATCCTCACCTTCTTTCTTGTTATTAGTGTGTGTGTGTGTTAGGGATGAGCTTCGTGTTCGAGTCGAACGTACGTTCGACTCGAACATTGGCTGTTCGTGCGTTCGGCGAATTCCGAACGTTTTGGCCGTTCGCGTCAAAATTCGAGTGACGCGCGCGCGGACCACAATGCACTGCGTTGGCGCAGTGCATTGCTGCCCGATGATTGGCCAAGCATGCACTGTGACCCCGCATGCTTGGCTAATCGCAGCGCCGGCAGCGAGGAGAGCCATGATTGGCCACAGGCATCCTGCCTGTGGCCAATCATAGCTCAGGCTGTGTAGTGCACGCCCCACACTATATAAGGCCGCCTTTAAGGCGGCCTCCTGTAGTGTGTTACTTTGCATCTGAAGCAGTGGGTGTTCTGTGTACCTTCAACACAGTACACACCAATCGTTTTTGGCTGATTTCCTATCTTGCTGCTGTGTAGTGGTTGTTGTCTGTGCCCTGACTGCAGTATACACCACTATATTCACCTCACCTATATAGCTAGTGATCTAGCTTTAACCACTTAACAACTGCCCATTGCCGATTAACGGCTTCAGGGCGGTTGTTTAACTCAGAGAGGCCGTTAATTAACGGCCTCCCAGAATTCTGCTCTCGCGTGCCCCGAGGTGTGCGCACTCGAGAGCATCCGTGATCGCCGGGTCCATAGGACCCGGCGCATCACGGTAAACGGCCGCTCATAGCGGCCGTTTACCACGTGATTGCTCCGTCAAATGACGGAGTGATCACTTGGAAACAAACCGGCGTCATGTTATGACGCCTGTTCCTCCCTCCCCTTTCTGTACCGATCGGTACAGCGGAGGGGAAGAGATCGGTGTCAGCAGCGATGTGGGCTGCATCTGCAGTGCCCACATCGCTGCTCACCGAATTTAACCCCTCAATTCCCTGCCAATACTCTGCAATACCAGTGCATACTCTGCAGTACCCTGCCATTACTCTGCAGTACCCCGCCATTACTCTGCAGTACCCCGCCATTACTCTGCAGTGCAGTACCCCGCCATTACTCTGCAGTGCAGTACCCTGCCATTACTCTGCAGTACCCCGCCATTACTCTGCAGTACCCCGCCATTACTCTGCAGTGCAGTACCCCGCCATTACTCTGCAGTGCAGTACCCCGCCATTACTCTGCAGTGCAGTACCCGGCCATTACTCTGCAGTACCCCGCCATTACTCTGCAGTACCCCGCCATTACTCTGCAGTGCAGTACCCCGCCATTACTCTGCAGTACCCCCATTACTCTGCAGTAACCCCCATTACTCTGCAGTACCCCCCAATACTCTGCAGTACCCGCCATTACTCTGCAGTACCCCCAATACTCTGCAGTACCCTGCTATTACTCTGTAGTACCCCGCCAATACCCCGCCAATACTCTGTAATACCCTGCCATAAATTGCCATACCCAGCCATACTCAGAGATACCCAGCCATACTCAGTGATACCCTGAAATACCCAGCCATAGACGCCCCCCACCCCTCACCGCCCTCCGGTGCTTCTACCAACTCGCCAGTACGATCAAAGCCAGAATCTTTTTTTTATTTTTTATTTCAGGCTTCCCAGCCTAGAGGTGAGATGTGGGGTCATATTGACCCCCCAGATTTCACTGTAAAGAGGACCTGTCACCCCATATTCCTATTACAAGGGATGTTTACATTTCTTGTAATAGGAATAAAAGTGATCAAAAATATATTTTTGGGAAAAAAAATGTCAAACTAAAATAAATAAAGTAAAATGAACAATAAAAAAATAAAATAAAAATTAAAGCGCCCATGTCCCCATGTGCTCGCATGTGCCACACATGTGAGGTATCCCCGAGAATGTTAGAGCGAGAGCAATAATTCTAGTCCTAGACCTCCTCTGCAACTCAAAACATGTAACCAGTAAAAAAAAATTTAAAGCGTCGCCTATGGGGATTTTTTAAGTAGCGACGTTTGGCGCCATTCCACGGGCATGTGCAATTTTGAAGAGTGACATGTTTGATATCTATTTACTCAGCATAACTTCATCTTTCACTTTATGCAAACATTGGGCTAACAAGTGGTTAATAATAGAGCTTGCAGTCTGTAGTGTTAGGAGATAGTGCGTGCTGTCTGCGTGCTCTGTACCCAGTACATACCGCTATAATATAGGGCAGGCCCCTACTTTCAAACATCCAACTTACAAACATCTCCTACTTGCAAACGCAAGGAGACAGCAGCAAGTGAGATGAAAAAAGATGGACGACAAAACAAATTATACAGGGGTGATAACCCTTCCCTATGTTTTCCAAAAAGCTTAAAGATAGTTTTTTTGACTGGAGCTACACTTTAAAAATGTACCGGTTGAAAATGACAAACAGATTCAACTTAACACAACAAACCTACACAGTCCCTGTCTTGTTTGCACCGCCTGTATACTGCTGTTCTGAGTATATAGGGCCTGGGGGCCACACGCATTTCCTTTTTTTAATATGGGTACGGGGTTCCCCTTAATATGCGTACAAGACCCAAATAGGCTGGTAATGGGCAGGGAGGGCTACCCATGCCATGTTTCTCAATGATTTTCAACCATATTGCAGGAACCAGATATAACATTAAAACCGCAAGCAGTTTTAAATGGTGTTATTTCCGTTTAATGTCATTTTGTGCAGGGACTGTTCTAAACACGGGAAACACGTGGCACTTCACAGGCATACTACAGACACCCCCCAGGCACCATATTTAAAGGAATATTTCACTTTTTTTTTTCACTTTAATCGTCATTAAAATCAGTGCTCCCGCCAAAACGGTAGTTTTTAAAACTTTTTTTTGCAGTGACCCATGTCCCCTGAGGCAGGAGGCAGGTCGCCAAACCCTTTTTAGGACACTATCTTGCATATTAGCCGTTAAAATTAGCACTTTCCAATTCGAACGTTCGAGTCCCATAGACTTCAATGGGGTTCTAACGTTCGTACCGAACGCGGGGGGTCGTTCGCAAGTTCTGGTGCGAACCGAACCGGGGGGTGTTCGGCTCATCCCTAGTGTGTGTACATAAGTAAATGTAAAAAGTGATCCCTCGCACTACTAAGTGAACAATATCTAACTTAATGTTGTGAAAATGCTGCACAATGCACAAAAAAGTATAACAAAGAGGGAAGTGATCTGTGCAATTTCCTACAGTGGTAAAATCTAAAATACCATTAAATGCAATGTTATAATCCAATAAAGTGAAACGCAAACAAAATTTCCAAAAAAGTGAAAGTAAAATTGTTCTTCTGAAAAGTGATAACAGGTTCTTTTTAATATATAAGTCTTTGCAAAAGCTGAATGCTCACAGAGCACTTACCTCCATTAGGAGTTTAACCCCTTTTTACGCTGAGTGTACGTATACATGCGGCCTTGGCTTTACGGGCATCATCCCGATACCGTTTTTTAGAGTGGGCTGCTCGTTATCCCAGAGGAGCGGGAGGGGACATTTCCCACCCGCCGCTCCCACTGGGAGACCAGATCCACGACCCGGCACTTCTGGCGTCTAGCCACAGACTGGAACGACAAATCAGCGTGGTCATTTCTGGGTGTGATAGCGGTCAGTGAGCCTGTGCAACGCAAGCTGCAAGTGAGACATACCACGGGTCTGAAGCTGTCATTTCTCCCATAGTTGGAAAACTGGAAAAGAAGCTGTGCTACGGTATAGAATACTAAATGCGTTACTATAGAAGGCCTATGAAGACAGATTGGAAGCTGCAACTCTACTGTACAACATAAATACAGAGAACAAAGAAAGAAAAAAAATTATGAGTTGTGAAAAAAAATGAATCGTTGGCCTCATCAATAGAATCGAGCCATGCTGGCCGAGAATTAATCAAAGGCCACGTGAGTCTGAATCAACACTGGAGAGGCACACACAGTGAGTAATCAAAACGAAATACCTACTACACACAACAAATCATGTATACAAAATCATAACTGCCAGTGGCTGAAATGTACACAAATGAATAAAAATAAATATAAATTAATAAATGTGAAAAAGTATTATCCCTTTAAATATACCGTATTTAACGGCGTATAACACGCACTTTTTTCCCCTAAAATCAGGGGGAAATGGGGGGTGCGTGTTATATGCCGATCCCCCGCTGTTTCTATACCCTTCTGCGGCTTCCGGGTATTTTCAGCAATCTTTGGCCGTTCTCGGCTATTTTCGGCCATTCTCGGCTGTTCTCGGCGGCTTTCGGAAAGCCGCCGAGAATGGCCGAAAATAGCAGAGAACGGCCAAAAATAGGCGAGAATGGCCGAAAATAGCCGAGAACGGCAGATTGCGGCTGAAAATACCCAAAGGCCGCCGAAAACTACCGAGCGCCGCCAAGATAGACAGGACATCCGCTCTATATCGGCGCCATTTTTAAACGGCAAACACACTATTGAGGCTGCAAATAACTGGCAAGGCTGCAATAGAAGGCTGCAAATGACTGACAAGGCTGCAATTGACACTGATAAGGCTGCATTGATGGGCATTTAAATGTAAGTTTTTTTCCTTAAACTTCCCTCCTAAAAGTTTTTTCTTTTAAATTCCCTCCTAAACTTGGGGTGCGTGTTATACGCGATAAATACGGTAGTCCAAAAATAAATGGTATACACCCGTGCGTGACAAAGTGAAAATTAAATACAAGTCCATCCAAAAAAATTCTTCAAAAATGTGAGCCGCGTCTAATCCACTTCTTACCAGAAGTCTATGACCCCCCCCCCCCCCCCTCCCCGTTACAGAGGATCACAGAGAGCATAAGATGATATTGCAGTCTCCCAAACCCTCAGACCATCCCGCTGGTTAACCACTTCAATACTGGGCACTTAAACGCCTTCCTGCCCAGACCAATTTTGAGATTTCAGCTATGTCGCACTTTGAGTGACAATTGCGCGGTCATACTACACTGTACCCAAATTAAATTTTTATCATTTTTTTCCCACAAATAGAGCTTTCTTTTGGTGGTATTTGATCACCTCTGCGGTTTTTATTTTTTGCTAAACAAATAAAAAAATACCGAAAATTTTGAAAAAAAATAAATGTTTTTTTTTGTTTCAGTTTCAAAACTTTGTAAATAAGTACGTTTTCTCCTTCACTGATGGGCACTGATGGGGTTACACTGATGGGCAATGATAAGGCGGCACTGATGGGCACCGATGAGGTGGCACCAATGAAGTGGCACTGATGAGGTGGCATTGATGGACACTGATATGTGGCACTGATAGGCGGCACTGATGGGCACTGATAGGCGGCACTAATGGGTGGCACTGATGGGCGGCACGAATGGGCACTGATAGGTGTCACAAATTGGCACTGATATCTGGCATGGATTGGCACGGATAGGCAGCACGGATGGGCATGGGTAGGCGGCACAGGTGGGCATGGGTAGGCGGCACAGGTGGGCATGGATGGGCACTGATAGGTGGCACGGATGGGCACTGATAGGCGGCATTGTATTATAATATACTGTACTAATGGATGCCAATCAGTGCCAAACAATAATGCATGCCAATCAGTGATGCCCATTGTGGGCAATAATTGGCATCCATTGTGGCACTGACTGGTATCCCTGGTGGTCTAGGGTGGCATACCTTGTCCTGGGCATCCCTTGTGGTCTGATGGCGTCCCTAGTGGTCCAGTGTGGGCATCCTCGGGGGGGGCTGCACTGATAATCGATCAGCACAGACCCCCCCCCCCTGTCAGAGGAGCAGCCGATCGGCTCTCCTCTACTCGCGTCTGACAGATGCGAATGAGGAAAAGCCGAACACCGGCTTTTCCTATTTACAATGTGATCAGCCGTGATTGGACACGGCTGATCATGTGGTAAAGAGTCTCCGACGGGACTCTTTACCGAGATCGTAGTTGCGGGGTGTCAGACTGACACCCAGCAAAAACAATCGCCGCGATGCGCGCCCCCGGGGGTGCGCAGTGGCTCAAAATTCTGATCACGTCCGGTCAGGATTTTGAAACCACTTTGCCGCCGTCATTTTGTTATAGGGAGGGCGGCAAGTGGTTAATATAATCTCCACAACATGAGGAATGGACCAATATTCTACAAATTATCTCACACCGATCAAGGCTCACAGATGGATGTAGATTTGCATGAAAGGATATAAAGGCTCTCCTCATATATTCAGACGAGGTTGTATTAGGTCCCATAGTTGTAGGGCTTTGTGAGGAGTTTACATAGTATGGAACATTTGTTTTTATTTTTTACTTTCACTTTTTTTGTCTCTTTTTTTACTGTTTTAATTTTGGAATAAAAACATTTTCTTATTTAAATATTACACTATGGGAGCCCATATCTCATTTTTGCATGAAAACCTTATACTGGAGATTGGAGAGAGCATTAGGAGAGGAGTACAGCTGGTTGATCTGGGTTTGGAGAGAGATCTTTTGCACACCTAATTAGGTCCAGCTGCGGGATATCCTTGCAAAGTCCATAGGAGCTGGATACTGGTTGTAAAGGTTGGAGCCTGGCTGCATGATCTATCTTAGGAAACAGTATCGGTACATCAAGCCTATATGTTATGTGAGATACCCCCCCGTAGGGGTTATTGTAGCTGGTGAGTGGGGAACCAAGATGGGGAGCACTTACAAGTCACCTGGATTTTGTTCCTGTGTTTTTCGTCACCAAGCACTTAATTATCACATTAAGACTTTGGTTGGATTGATTTTTTTTTTTTTTATTTATGTATTTTTTGGACTTGGCACGCCAATTTTTTGGGGTCGTTTTATATAATTTCAACTATTATTTAATATTTGTCTTGCACTTTTAGGCCTATTTTTATATATATATACACACACACACATTTATTTTTTATATACTTACATTTTTGTTATTGGAGCATCACGGTTTATGTATTACTTTTAAGCATTTTATTTATATCAAGTCCTTATTTATTTGGCAACCTAGTAAGGTTTGCACCACTGGTGTATATGTGTGTGTGTGTGTGTGTGTATATATATATATATATATATATATATATATATATATATATATATATATATATATATATATATATATATATGTGTATGTATATGTATATGTGTGTATATATATATATATATATATATATATATATATATATATATATATATATATATATATATATATATATATATATGCACATTGGTAATTTATTAGGATTGCACTATTGGTATATGCACTTTTATTAGTCACTATAGAGGCACATAGCACCTAACAAGTGAACAGGGTCTATTGCCTTATATTATATATGTAGCGCCATTTACCCTTATACTCTCAATATCATTGAGCCACTCTGGGTAGATCTCAAATGTGCAGTTCATGCAAGACAGCCCAAGAATTTACAGGAAGCTTTTTGTCACGAGGAATGGGCAGTTTTACCATCTGAGAAGATAAAGAGCTTCTTCCCCAAAATGCTTCAAGCTGTCATTGATGTTAAAGGGGACAATACACGGTATTAAAGTGATTGTAAAGGATCATTTTTATTTTTTTTTTAAATAACAAACATATCATACTTCCCTCCACTGTGCAGCTCGTTTTGCACAGAGTGGCCCTGAAAATCCTCTTCTGGGGTCCCCCGGCGGCTCCTCCCCGCATCAGATAACCCCCTAGGAGAAGCGCTCTCCTGAGGGAGTTCCCTTGCGAGCGCGCTCTCGATTCCAGCATTTGCATCCACAGACTCAAATGCCCCGCTGTCCGCATCATTGGATTTGATTGACAGCAGCGGGAGCCAATGGCTGCGCTGCTATCAATCTATCCAATCAAGAGCTGGGATCCCATGGAGAAATGCACAGAGTGTCCCCACCAAGGAGATGAAGGGGCTCACCTAATTAAAATGAGGGGGGCGGGGCTAGAGGGCCGGTGACTGCCAGGTGTTTTTTCACCTTCATGCATAGGATGCACGAAGGTGAAAAAACATGAGGGTTTACAACCCCTTTAAGAGCTAGGGTATGTTATATGTTGTATGTAAACTTTTGACCAGGGTCATTTGGGTAGTTTCTGTTGAAATTATGATTTAAAAAGAGTAAACACAGTTGATTGATAATAAATGGCTTCAGCTAAACACTAACCATGAGTGAAAGAAACGTTTTTGTGTTATCATTCATATTCTCTGAAAAATGACCAATAAATCATAAATGCTGCCAGGGTATGTAAACTTATGAGCACAAATGTATGTCTTCAGTCTATGAATGTCTCCTGAAGCATGTTCCCAATCTCCAACAACTCCTATTGCATGCTCACTGTCTCTGGCCATCTCTTGAAGGACCGGACAAGGGATGGGTGCCCTGGGCGCTGTGGCATGTGAGGTTCGGGGGGGCCACAAGGTGACTGGAGGGAGGGGATTTGTGTTGGGAGGGGGGATAAGAATTTTTCTAGGAGGAGAAAATTGGGGAGGTAGAGGATTTGTGCTAGAAGGGGTGAATTTTAATTGGGGGTGGAGGGTGTAATTGTGCTGGGAGCATATGTGGAATGAGAGGATTTGAGCTAAGCATGCAGACTAATGTTTGCTTTCTTGAGGGGAAGGGATTTTTGCACTAACATATAATGCTCTCTTCATCTTGGGGGAGGCGCAATTTGGCATGTTTGCCCCGGGCTCTAGATGACCTTGTGCCAGCACTGATTTTTTTTTTTTTTTTTTTGTATAACGTTTGAAGTCTTTGACTATCTCTTGTATCATGCCTGCAGTCTCTGACCATCTCTTGTATCATGTCCTCAGTCTTTAACTCATTTAACGCAGTCTTTGGCCATCAGTTGTAATATGCCCACAATCTCTGACAATCTCTATGTCTGTAATCTCTGACAATCTATTTTATCAAGTCTGCTGTCTCTGACCATCTGCTGTAGTATGCCCACAATCTCTGACCATCTCTGCTATCATGTCTGCAGTCTCTGACCACCTCTTGAATCATACCAATTGTCTTTGACTATATCCTGTTCTGTATGTAGCACCCTGTTAGGTTGCTGGGTTGTAGTTGGCCCAGTTTTGATTTGTATAGTTGTGCCCTTGGTTCCTCCCTAAACTCAGTGGGGTTTTAACCTCTCACTGTTGCCAGTAGGTGTCACTGGTACTACTGGCTAAAGTATGAGGTGCTAAACTGAGGCTGGTGCTCAAATATGCCAGAGCCACGATCGCGCGTGGGAGGGGGGTATGCAGCCGGGGGACTTACCTCTCAGAGCAGCGGTGACCTCTGCTCCAGCGCGAGTCTTCTCGCTTCTCTTCCTAAGTGGCAGGAATCCAATAAGGTGGCCTGGTGCTTTCGCCAATCATGAAACAGGTCTGACATTCTGCCTCCTGATTGGTGAGGACGAAGGTTAGTATGAAAATAGCAAAAAATGTATTCGCTATTGTCACACAATTGGGTGAGATCAGGGCGCACTCTCTGCAACCCGAGCCCACCCAATTTTAAAGCCTTGTAGAGCCTCAGGCTCTAATTGGGTGCTTCAAAATGTACCACCCCTTCCCACCCCCACCATAGGAATCTATGCATCCGGCGTCCTGAAAGGGGCCGGGCGTATGGATGGGGGGACGGCGCCCGTGGGCCCACAGTGCACTGGCCGCCACTGCCATAGAGTAGAAGGTTCAGGCCACTGTAGTATGATGGGGGAGGGTATAAATATTTGGGGAAGCCATATGGTAGCTCTCCTGCCTCAGGATGAAGCCTGAAGAGTTGTTGTTGGACTGTTTATGCACTTGGCCAAAAGCCTGTTAGGGGGCCTAACATGAGCTGGGTATCCAGCTCAACACATTTGGACTGGGAAAGCTGCCATTTTTGAGGGTCTTGCTGCTGATCCGTTTGCTGTTCATCAGTCCTGGCTGTGTCAGAGACAGGGGGCCCATACTGTACCTGCAACTACAGAGACACCCTTGAGACCTCGCCCTTGAGGAGTTTGCTGATTTGTGTGATGTTTGTTGCTGCAAAGAATGAGAGCCAGTGTAGCTTTATAGGGTGCAGCTCACACAGTGTGCCCCAATCTGATCTTTCCTTTCAGTCTCAGTGGTCAGGGAGTGTTACTTTCAAGTCAGGGAAGTTGATGATCTCTTCTTTGAAACTCGCATTATCGGTGTATTCCATGCCCTATGCCCAGTTTCAAGTTTACTCAACATTAAAATTGAAAAAGACTGGTCACTGGGTTGGTGTGCCCATCGTTTGTGTGACTGTATATCTGTCACATTCTATCATTATCAATCAACGGGTACCACTACATGTATCAACTGTCTATGATAATGAATATTCACTAAACTTTAGGTGACGTTGGGGGCCACACTTGAGGCATCCCATATCATGAACGTTGACCACCACTACTCTAGATAATGGTATCTTTTCTAGCAAAACTCCTAGAATCTACGAGTATAAACTTCTTTTTTTTTTTTAACTGTTGGGTCATGTTTTTTTAAAAGAATATACCAGGTCCTGGTTCAAAGATTGAGGACCACTGCGCTAAGGGATGGGTTCAAAATCCACACAGAAAACGAATGGAGCACCAAACCAGTTGTCCAGAGTTCAAAAGAGCTAACCAAAATGTTTTATTGTATGAGGAAATAAATATTCAATGTTTCAAAATTTTCTCTTACTAAGAGAAGACAGAGAAGTGGACAGACAGTGAAGTGATCAACGGTCATTGCTCATAGTTTGATTTTTGACTGCCAGGGGATATTCATTTTAATGGGTTTAATTTTTTATTTTATTTTTGTCATTTTGAAAAAAAGTATGAGGTTAATAAACATATACAGGTACATCTAAAAAAAATATGGATATCATCAAAAAGTAAATTTTGAGTATTCAATTCACAAAGTCGAACTCGTATATAGATTCATTACACACAGAGTGATATATTTCAAGCATTTTGATGATTATGGCTTACAGTTAGTAAAAACCCCAAATTCAGTATCTCAGAAAAGTAGAATATTACATAAGACAACAAAAAAGGATTTTTAATACAGAAATATTGGTTTACAGAAAAGTATGTCCATGTACAGTATAGTATGCACTCAATACTTGGTCGGGGCTCCTTTTGCATGAATTACGGCATCAATGCAGTGTGACATGGAGGCGATCAGCCTATGGCACTGCTGAGGTGTTATGGAAGCCTGAGTTGCTTTGATAGCGACCTTCAGCTTGTCTTCAAGACAAGCATTCTCCCAGGGTGCTAAATCAACAGACCTTGCCTTTGAGCACATGGGTGTCCTCCAGGAACCTATGGACAAATGGATGGAGGTGGCCACAACAATAGTGGCTTGTAATCTGGAGGTCTGACTGGAACAATTCCAAGGGCATTTAGAATGTGGGACCTCTATGAAGGAAATTTTGGATTCCCTTCCTGTGCTGCACAAAGCAGCGGGCTACATGGTAGATGCTTCTGCAGAGTCGGTCAAACTTTCAGCAAAGACCGCTGCAGGGCTCTATGGCTAAAATCCTAGTCAGGGGACCCACCTCGAAGGTGAGGCTATGTGGTATCCCCTTTGAGGGAGACCTCTTGTTTGGGCAGGATCTAGAAAAGGTTCTGGATTGTACTACAGACAAGAAAGTTTTTCCTACTGAGACTAAAAAGGCACCAGGGAAGCACTTTTTTCATCCCCAAAGGCAGGGACAGTCACAAGGACAGACCTCCTAAAGGCTCAGCTCCTAAAAAAAAAAAAAAAAAAAACAGTGGGGAGGGGGAAAACGGAAAGGTGTTCTGTTTTCCTCTCCTAAGAAAACCACTAAGTCCCAGTGACTTGGTTCCCGTGGGGGGAAGACTGGGGCAGTTCCTCCCAGAGTGGGAAAAGACTACCCCAAATACTTTCATACTGAGGATAATCAGGGAGGGCTACCGAATACAGTTTGAGCACGCTTCGCCTATGAGGATGTGTGGCCAAACCTCCCAGAGATCCTCAGAAGGCGATGGCCTTACTGTCACAAATTAGTGATCTGGTTGACCAGCGGGTTCTTGTTCCAGTGCCACGACAGGAAGTAAACTGCGGCTTCTATTCCCATGTGTTTTGTAGTGAAGAATCCGTCGGGCAAATTCCAGCTAATTTTGAATTTAAAGTTACTAAACAAGTGGGTAACATACAAAAAATTCCAGATGGAAGCAATCTTTACAGTAAGATTAATCCTTCCCCCAGATTGCTTTATGACCTCCCTCGATATGAGGGATGCCTACCTACATGTCCCCATTCACAAGGACTCTCAAAAATATGAGGATAGCGATTCAGTGGGGAAGGCAGACCCGACATTTTCAGTTCAGGGCCCTGCCATTCGGCCTATCCTCCTCCCCCAAGATATTTACAAAAGTCCTGGTGGGAAGCATTGGCTCCCCTAAGACTGAAGGGGATCACGGTCATACCATATATGGACGACCTTTTATTCTTTGCCCCCTCAAAACTCCAACTACAGGGAGATCTGCGGACAGCCATTTCCTTTCTAAAGGACTGGGTTGGTTGGTAAATGAAAAAAAGTCACACTTGATCCCAACACAGGCTTTACAGTACCTGGGTTTCTTGGTGGACTGAGGAGAAAGTAGAAAGGGTGAAGGCGACTGCAACACTTTTGCAAAACAATCGGGCAATTTCCCTCCGCTCAGCTATGTCGGGACTGGGCCTGCTAGTGGCAATAATTCCTGTGGTTCCTTGTAAGGGCCCATTTCAGGTGCCTTCAGGCTGACATCCTGAACAGCTGGAATGGGGCACAAGAATCACTAGACGCAACTATCCACCTATCTTCAAAGACCAGGAGGTCTCTGTGGTGGTGGAGAAAAGAGGAGAACCTACTACGGGGTCTGTGGTGGTCTCTTCCAGTGTCTGTCCGCATCAATACGGATGCTAGTGCTTGGGCAGGGGGGGCCAATTTGGGGTCAAGGACACTGGGAGAAATCATAAAGTTCAGTCAACTGAAGAGAATTGCAGGCGATCTTGGAAGCGTTGAGAGCATTTGCCAGAGATCTGAAGGGCCACCGTACAGATACTCTCAGACAGCGTGGTAGCAGTCTTGTATCTAAACAAACAAGGAGGAATGAGATGCCTGTCCTTAATCGAACTTACAAGGATGATCTTGCATTGGGCTGAGAGAAACCTAGGGTCGGTCTCGGCAGTCCATCTGAAAGGTGTGGACAACCACCTGGTGGATTTTCTGAGTCGACACCAAGTGTGCGAGTCAGAATGGTCCCTAAACAGGGAAATCTTTCAGCTGATGGGGTCTCCCAGAGGTGGACTTGTTCGCCAACAGAACAAACGCCCAGGTTCCAGTGTACTTCTGGCTAGAGACAAGAGGGGCCAAAGGGATAGACGCCTTGGCACAAAAGTGGACTTTTTTCACTTGCTACGCCTTTCCCCATTCAAATTTATTCCTCTAGTCCTGAGGAAATTTCTTCGAAAACGGACCACGATGATATTAGTGGTTCCATATTAGCCGAAGAGGCCGTGGTTTTCCACGCTGTTACACCTGTCAGAGGAGCCTCCCCTCATGCTGCCCGAGAGGAAAAATCTGCTGTCCCAGGGCCCAGTTCTGTTACCAGAAATACGCACTCTCGATTTCAAGAGGCTTTCCTCAGACATAATGCTGAATAATTTTAAAGGGCTCTCAGACATGGTGGTAAATACAAATCCTTTCCTGTAGAAAGAAGGAAAGTGTTTTTTTTTTTTTGTTTTTTGTTTTTGTTCATGGTTAGATGCCAAGAAGGCGTCTGTAAGTATCCTGCTAATTAGCAGGTTCTTTAAGGGGTTAGCCAAAATTAAACCTGTTCCGTTTAAAATTTTACCAAAATGGGACCTGTCAATTGTACTACAGGTGTAAAGGCTGGCCAGAGGGAAGAGCCTGAGAGGGCTATTTAATCCCCCTCCTCTGTCAGGGCCAGTGTTGCTGGCTTTTTCTAGGTGGACGGTCATCACTTCCAGCCACCTTTCTGAGCGGCGGTCGGCCGCAGCATGGTGTCGGTTCCGCCCGTCCCCCCAGGTGCTACCGGCATGTTCCAGCTTTGTGGAGGGAGGGGCAGCCAGCCGGGGGTGTGTCTGTCTTTGCATCTTCCCCCTCACTTCTTCCCTCAGCTGCCCGCTTTTCCTGGTGCTCATGCCGGGGGGGGGGGCGGAGGGCGTTTGTCCGGCCATCCATCCTCCTTCACTAATCTCCCCACAGCTCCATGGGGCCAGCGTGCAGCCCGCCCGCTTTTCCTGGTGCTCACGCCAGGGGGAGCAGGGGGTGTTCATCTGGCCATCCATCCTTCTCTCTTTAATCTCCCCGCAGCTCCGTGGGGCCAGCGCGCAGCCCGCCTGCTTTTCCCGGTGCTCATGCCGGGGGGGAGCGGGGGGGCGGGCGTCCGTCCGTCTCATAAGCTTCCCAGCTCCAACCCAGCCAGCATGCATGCCTCGTGTGGTGGGGGAGCGATCATCTGCCCGCCTGCTCCTCTCCTCATGTATGTCTGGCTCATGAGGGGGGCAGGCTGTAGGTTATTCCTGGTGCTCACTGGGGATGGGCAGTCTCCTGCCGGTCACTCCTTTCTTCCCCACAAACTGGCGTCTCCGCAGCAGTGTCAGTGGGTATCAGACCAGCCACAGCAGCCATGGCAACAACCAGATCTGAGGCCAGGTTTGCTGTTTTTTACTTGTTTTATTTTCGTTGGTCAATGTTTTATCGCAGCCAGCGTTCTGTCCAGTGTTTTTCTATCATAACAGCTTTTTCTGTCATAACGTTCTTTCCAGCATTTCTGTCATAGGGTTCTGTCCAGTGTTTCTAGCCAGCATTTCTCTGTCATAGCGTTTCTGTCCAGCATTTGTCTGTCTTTGCGTTCTGGCCAGCATTTTTCTGGCCAGCGTTTTTCTGTCTTTGCGTTCTGCCCCAGCGTTTTTCTGTCTTTGCGTTCTGCCCCAGCGTTTCAGTCATAGCGTTTCTGTCATTGCATTTCTGCTGCAGTGTTTCACTGAGCTATTTCATTAGTGTCCGTTTAAAGTATTTCGATTTTCTCGGCCATCATTTGCAGGGGTTTCTCAGGTCAGGCCTTGCTCCTTTCCCCCACGTATCTTCTCATTTCACAAGCAGTTCATTCTCAGGTCTGGGTTGTCTCTGGCATCAGGCTCATCCAATCTTTCACGGGATGTTCAGATGGGTTTCCGGGTAGGTTTGCAGGTTCCATAGGGAGTTCCTTCTCATCACCAACAGGAGTACCGGATACTTGCGAGATACTTACTGTAGCCATCTGGGCGCACGCTATTACACGTGTTGGCTCATTACCTTCCCTTCTTTACCTAAGTTGTGTCTTTTTGCCCTCTTTCAGGCATACTGAGCAGCTAGGCCAAGGCACACCTCAGGCCTTGGATCTTAGGAATATCGCATATCCCCCTTGAAGACTCTGACTACAAGGATGAATAAAATGGTCACAGGAAGAGGAGCCCTCCTTAAAATGGATCACGCTCAAAACAGTCTTCTTAGTGGCTATATCCACAGCTAGACACATTAGTGAGCTTCAGGCACTTTCCATTAAAGAGCCTTTTTTGCAAATTTTTGAAGACGGGCTGGTGCTACGCACATACCCAGGAGTTTTGCCCAAAGTAGTGAAAAAATTCCATGGAACTCAGGAAATTATTTTGCCTTCGTTCTGTGGGTCCCCCACCAATCCAAAGGAGGTAGACTTCCATCAACTGGATGTGAGAGTATGTCTTACAGTATCTGGAGATGTCAAAAAGCATTAGGAAATCAAATGCGCTATTTATTTTACATGCGGACAAAAAATTGGGGTCCCAAGCTTCAAAAAACACAATTGCAAGATGTATTAAACAGGCTATTGTGGAAGCTTACAAAATTAAATGGAATGTCCTTTTTCCCCCATGGCTCACTCCACATGGGCACTATCGGCCTCCTGGGCAGAGCGAGGTGGAGCGACACCAGAACAAATCTGTCGAGCAGCAACATGGTCAAACTACTTGACTTTCATGAAGCATTATAGATTGGACCTTATCTCAGAGCAAGACTAAGCGTTTGGGAGAAAAGACCTCCAGGCGGTAGTCCGTCCCCCCACCCCCACCCCCGAGGGAGAATAGACAGGAGCCGCCCTTTAAAGGTATGATGCTGTGTTTCCTGCCTCCGGAGGTGGAGCCTATTCTCTCTAGTGCTGTCCTGGATGACTCCTAGAAACAGAGTTACCGGTAAGTCTAACTCTGGTTTTCATCTGAAAAAAAGACTTTGGACCACTGGGTAATAGTCCAGTCCTTGTTCTCCTAAGGCTAGGTAAGATGCTTCTGAGATCTGTTTCAGAAATGGCTTGACACAAAGTATGCGACAGTTGTAGCCCATGTCCTGGATATATCTGTGTGTGGTAGCTCTTGAAGCACCGACACCAGTCGTAGTACACTCCTTGTGAATCTCCCCCAAATTTTTGAATTATCTTTGCTTCACAATCCTCTCAAGGCTGTGGTTATCCATGTTGCTTGTGAACCCTTTTCTACCACACGTTTTCCTTCCAATCAACTTTCCATTAATATGCTTGGAAACGGCACTCTGTGAACAGACAGCTTCTTTTACAATGTCCTTTTGTCACTTATCCTCCTTGTGGAGGGTGTTATGACTGTCTTCTGGATAACTGTCAAGTCAGCAGTCTTCCCCTTGATTGTGTAACCTACTGAACCTGACTGAATGACAATTTAAAGACTAAGGAAATCTTTACAGGTGTTTTGAGTTAGTTAGCTGATTAGAATGTGACACCATGGGGTTGATTTACTAAAGGCAAATAGACTGTGCACATTGCAAAGTGCACTTGCACTCTGCAAGTGCAGTTGCTCCAGAACTTAGTAAATGAGGTAAAGCTGCACTTTGCAAGAGTACCCAATCACATGTAAGGGAAATAAAAACAAAACAAAAAAAACCCCAGCAATTTTGCCATCTCATGATTGGAAGATGGAAGCTAGAAGATCTCCTGCTCATTTACTGTGCTTTGGAGCAAAACGCACAGTCTATTTGTCTTTAGTAAATCAACCCCTATATGTAGCTGCTCCAGATTCTGTGTGCTCCCTTTTTTAGTAAATTCCACCCCACGAGTCTAAAATATTTAACTTTTTCACAATATTCTAATTTTCTGAGATACAGAATTTGGGGTTTTCACTAGCTATAAGTAGTGATGGACGAACTTCCGACGGGACGTTTCGCGAACGCGAAATGCGAACGGACCCAAACGTTCGCGAAACCGAACGTTCGCCGCGGGCCCCATTGACTTCAATGGGAGGCGAACTTTGCAAACCTTCATGTCGAATTTGCGGCCACGTGGTAATTATTAGGGGGTAAAACGTAGTCCCACCATCTGGACAATGACATAATACATGTATGAGGTGAATTTGGGATCGATAACTACAAGCATTTTTATTTTATTTGGGAAATTGTTCTAACAATTCAGGACTATGGAGCTAATGAAGGCAATGGAGGAGAGGGAAGGTCAGGGACCAGGGTAGGCAAAGAAGAGGGTGCAGGAGATGATCACCAGCAGCGTGACATACCGGAATGACACATGCACCGTGATAGAGGCATCTGACAGCAGCACCGTAATACAGAGCACTGACAGCAGCACCGTGACATACAGCGCTGACAGCAGCACCGTGACATACAGCGCTGACAGCAGCACCGTGACATACAGCGCTGACAGCAGCACCGTGACATACAGCGCTGACAGCAGCACCGTGACATACAGCGCTGACAGCAGCACCGTGACATACAGCGCTGACAGCAGCACCGTGACATACAGCGCTGACAGCAGCACCGTGACATACAGCGCTGACAGCAGCACCGTGACATACAGCGCTGACAGCAGCACCGTGACATACAGCGCTGACAGCAGCACCGTGACATACAGCGCTGACAGCAGCACCGTGACATACAGCGCTGACAGCAGCACCGTGACATACAGCGCTGACAGCAGCACCGTGACATACAGCGCTGACAGCAGCACCGTGACATACAGCACTGACAGCAGCACCGTAAGCAGCCCCAGGAGGAAGTCAGCACAGCACAGGGATGGTGTGATCCCCTCATAATAAGAACCCCCAGGAGGAAGTCAGCACAGCACAGGGATAGTGTGATCCCTTCATAATAAGAACCCCCAGGAGGAAGTCAGCACAGCACAGGGATATCATAAGCAGCCCCAGTAGAAATATGACACCGCTCAACCTCTTCAAAGAGGAGGGTAGGGGCATATAGTACGGTGTGCTTTTTTGGGTCAAGGAAGTGAGCCAAATGAATTAAGAAGGTCTGTGTGCTTGATTAAAAAAATAGTTTATAGACATATACATGGTCTACTGGTCACATGTGTTGAATTCCTCCGAGATCCATGCCTCATTCATTTTTAGAAATGTGAGGTAGTTAACACTGTGGTGAGCTAGGCGAGTACGCTTATCGGTCACAATCCCCCCTGCTGCGCTGAACGTCCTTTCGGACAGGACACTGGATGAGGGGCAAGCCAACAGTTCGATTGCAAATTGGGCAAGCTCTGGCCAGAGGTCAAGCCTGCCCACCCAGTAGTCTAGGGGTTCATCACTCCTCAGAGCGTCCACATCGGCCGTTAACCCAATGTAGTCGGACACCTGACGGTCTAGGCGTTCCCTGATGCTGGATCCGGATGACACCTGTCGATGGGTCGGCTGAAAGAATGACCTCATATCCGAAGTCACCAACACATCTTCAAACCGGCCTCTTCTTGCAGGCGCTGTTGGATTGGTACCCGCAAATCCTTCTCTGGGAGTGGGAATTGCTCCTCTGCCAGCGCACGCAAAAGCAGAATGCAGCATTTCTCGAAGCAAGGCCTGGAAGTGCTGCATTCTGACAGCCCTCTGCGACGGCGGTAACATTTCCGCCATTTTGTGTTTGTACCGGGGGTCTAAGTACGTTGCCACCCAGTACTGGTCCTTGACCCTCATGCTTTTTATACGGGGGTCCCTATTAAAACACTGGAGCATGAAGGCCCCCATTTGCACTAAAGTGGAAGCGGTGTGGTGGCCTGGCTCCTGCTCATCATCCAGGATAATGTCGTCCTCTTCATTCTCCTCTCCCCATCCTCGCACAACAGGGATCCCAGAAAGGTTTAAAGCATGCTCTTCTTGCTCCTGCTCATCCGCCCCGGCACCATCCTCCTCTGACTCCTCATCAGACTCCTGTTGTTGACTTGTCTCAGATAGAGTAGCCCCCCCTGGGAATTCATCCAGCATTGCGACTTCCTCATCTTCCCGCTCCTGCTCCTCCACAGCCTGATCAATGACACGACGCAATGCACGCTCCAGAAAGAAGGCATAAGGTACCATGTCACTGATGGCGCCATGGCTGCGACTGACCAGTTTGGTGATCTCCTCAAATGGCCGCAGAAGTCTGCATGTGTCGCGCATGAGCAGCCACTGGCGCGGTGAAAAAAAACCCAGCTCCCCAGAACCGTTTCTTTCGCAGAGTTCATACAGGTAGACGTTAACTGCACGTTTCTGCTGGAGCAGCCTATCAAGCATATAGAAGGTTGAGTTCCATCGCGTCGGGCAATCGCAAATAAGACGTCTGACCGGCAGATGGTGTCGCCGCTGAATGTCAGCAAGGCGAGCCATGGCCGTGTAAGATCTTCTGAAATGGGCCGAGATTTTCCTTGCCTGCCGCAAGATGTCCTGGACCCCAGGGTATTTGACAAGGAATCGCTGCACGACCAAGTTTAAGACGTGTGCCATGCACGGCACGTGCGTGATTTTGCCCTGTTTCAATGCGCTAAGCAGATTGGCACCGTTGTCACACACCACTTTACCAACTGTCAAATTGAGCGGTGTTAGCCACTCATCTGCCTGTGAACGCAAAGCTGAAAGGAGTGCCGGGCCAGTGTGGCTCTTTGCTTCCAGGCACAACAGACGCAGCACGGCATGGCAACGTCTCACCTGGCATGTGGAATAGGTTCTGGGGAGCTTGGGCGGTGCAGTGGAAGAGACGCTAGCAGCGGAAAAGGAGGAGGCAGCTGAGGAGGAGAGGGAGGAGGATGGAGTAGGAGGAGGAGAAGAAGAGTCAGGCCTGCATGCAATCCGTGGCGGTAAAACCAAATCTACACGGGTGCCACGGGTTACATGCTTGACGGCCGTCAGAAGGTTCACCCAGTGGGCAGTAAAACTGATATACCTTCCCTGCCCGTGTTTGCTAGACCACGTGTCTGTGGTCAGATGTATCTTGGCACCGACACTGTGTGCCAGAGATACATTCACTTGCCGCTGAACATGGCCATATAGCTCTGGGATGCCCTTCTCTGAGAAATACTTCCTTCCTGGGACCTTCCATTGTGGTGTTCCAATGGCCACAAATTTGCGAAAGGCCTCCGAGTCCACCAGTTTATATGGCAGTAGTTGGCGGGCTATGAGTTCTGACAAGCCAGCCGCCAACCGTTGGGCAAGAGGGTTATCCGGCGTCATCATTTTTTTACGCTCAAACATTAGGCCCACGGAAGCCTGCCTTTTTGCAGAAAAATGTGAGCTTGGCGTGATGGAAGGTGGAGTGGAGGACAATTGTGAGGAGAGAGGAGAAGGAGAAGTAGAAGACGAGGCTGGACGGTGAGAGCCTGCAGTGTGGCTTTGTGTGTTCCGTTGCTCCCACTGGGCTCGGTGATGGCTGCTCATGTGCCTTCTTAAGGCGGTCGTCCCTAGGTGAGTATTGGGCTTACCGCGACTAACGCGTTGACTGCAAAGATTGCAGATGGCAACGCTATTGTCAGCAGCGGACACGTTAAAAAAAGCCCACACTGCGGAGCCATGTGCCGGTGTCCTGGGAGCGCCAGATGTGACCGTACATGGTCGATGACTCGCTCCTGATACATTTGCAGTCTGCTTTGTCCCTGCTGTGCAATGTAAGTCATTGCTGCTTCTCCTCCCTATCTGCTGGTCCATATCTCCCTCTGAACTCCCCTCCTCTTCCTCTCTTGTGGGCACCCACGTGACATCACTAGACACGTCATCATCAACGTCACCTTCCCCACCGCTATAAGTAGAGATCTCGGAGTAGGCAGCAACACCGGGGACCAACCTCCTCCTTGGGCTGATCTGGGTACTGGCGTCAGACTGCTGAGTAGCGCTTGTTGCTACCTCCTCTTCCTGATCCAATACCAAGAGTGGCTGCGCATCAGAAATGTCCTCTTGATATGGATCGGAAAATAATTCCAGTGACTCAAGCGGAAGGTATGTGGTGGTGGTGGTGGTGGTCGTGTTGTTGGTGGTAGTGTCTTTGGGGGTGCACATAGCAGAGAGTGAAGAAGAGGGTGCAGATCGAGAGGATGAGGAGGGTGCAGAAGAGTAAGGCTGAGCGAGCCACTCAACCAAGTCTGGTGCATCCTTTAAAGTAATTGAACGCACCTTCTGCAACTTCCCACTTTGGCTCAAGCCTGTTGCTCCTGCCCTACCCCTACCACCCCTGCGGAAGGGCCTGCCTCTTCCTCTGCCTGTCATTTTTTAAATGACCCTGTGACAAAACTCTTAGTCCCTATACCGATGAAGGACTGCTGCAGTATAGGGCAGCGGTCAGCAGTGGTGCACGTCAACCCTATCTATTGTGGACCGATAGCGGTCCTTACAGAACAGCAGACTGTACCGCACTCAAGCCTATGTACCGTAGCACCCTATACCAAGTTACCAGTCCTTATAAGAACTTTTGTGGACCAAGCAGGTTGTGTATTAGTGTTTAGCAGACTGTATGTCAGTCCCTATACCGCTGAAGGACTGCTGCAGTATAGGGCAGCGGTCAGCAGTGGTGCACGTCAACCCTATCTATTGTGGACCGATAGCGGTCCTTACAGAACAGCAGACTGTACCGCACTCAAGCCTATGTACCGTAGCACCCTATACCAAGTTACCAGTCCTTATAAGAACTTTTGTGGACCAAGCAGGTTGTGTATTAGTGTTTAGCAGACTGTACGTCAGTCCCTATACCGCTGAAGGACTGCTGCAGTATAGGGCAGCGGTCAGCAGTGGTGCACGTCAACCCTATCTATTGTGGACCGATAGCGGTCCTTACAGAACAGCAGACTGTACCGCACTCAAGCCTATGTACCGTAGCACCCTATACCAAGTTACCAGTCCTTATAAGAACTTTTGTGGAACAAGCAGGTTGTGTGTTAGTGATTAGCAGACTGTACGTCAGTCCCTATACCGCTGAAGGACTGCTGCAGTATAGGGCAGCGGTCAGCAGTGGTGCACGTCAACCCTATCTATTGTGGACCGATAGCGGTCCTTACAGAACAGCAGACTGTACCGCACTCAAGCCTATGTACCGTAGCACCCTATACCAAGTTACCAGTCCTTATAAGAACTTTTGTGGACCAAGCAGGTTGTGTATTAGTGTTTAGCAGACTGTACGTCAGTCCCTATACCGCTGAAGGACTGCTGCAGTATAGGGCAGCGGTCAGCAGTGGTGCACGTCAACCCTATCTATTGTGGACCGATAGCGGTCCTTACAGAACAGCAGACTGTACCGCACTCAAGCCTATGTACCGTAGCACCCTATACCAAGTTACCAGTCCTTATAAGAACTTTTGTGGAACAAGCAGGTTGTGTGTTAGTGATTAGCAGACTGTACGTCAGTCCCTATACCGCTGAAGGACTGCTGCAGTATAGGGCAGCGGTCAGCAGTGGTGCACGTCAACCCTATCTATTGTGGACCGATAGCGGTCCTTACAGAACAGCAGACTGTACCGCACTCAAGCCTATGTACCGTAGCACCCTATACCAAGTTACCAGTCCTTATAAGAACTTTTGTGGACCAAGCAGGTTGTGTATTAGTGTTTAGCAGACTGTACGTCAGTCCCTATACCGCTGAAGGACTGCTGCAGTATAGGGCAGCGGTCAGCAGTGGTGCACGTCAACCCTATCTATTGTGGACCGATAGCGGTCCTTACAGAACAGCAGACTGTACCGCACTCAAGCCTATGTACCGTAGCACCCTATACCAAGTTACCAGTCCTTATAAGAACTTTTGTGGACCAAGCAGGTTGTGTATTAGTGTTTAGCAGACTGTACGTCAGTCCCTATACCGCTGAAGGACTGCTGCAGTATAGGGCAGCGGTCAGCAGTGGTGCACGTCAACCCTATCTATTGTGGACCGATAGCGGTCCTTACAGAACAGCAGACTGTACCGCACTCAAGCCTATGTACCGTAGCACCCTATACCAAGTTACCAGTCCTTATAAGAACTTTTGTGGACCAAGCAGGTTGTGTATTAGTGTTTAGCAGACTGTACGTCAGTCCCTATACCGCTGAAGGACTGCTGCAGTATAGGGCAGCGGTCAGCAGTGGTGCACGTCAACCCTATCTATTGTGGACCGATAGCGGTCCTTACAGAACAGCAGACTGTACCGCACTCAAGCCTATGTACCGTAGCACCCTATACCAAGTTACCAGTCCTTATAAGAACTTTTGTGGAACAAGCAGGTTGTGTGTTAGTGATTAGCAGACTGTACGTCAGTCCCTATACCGCTGAAGGACTGCTGCAGTATAGGTGAGCGGTCAGCAGTGGTGCACGTCAACCCTATCTATTGTGGACCGATAGCGGTCCTTACAGAACAGCAGACTGTACCGCACTCAAGCCTATGTACCGTAGCACCCTATACCAAGTTACCAGTCCTTATAAGAACTTTTGTGGACCAAGCAGGTTGTGTATTAGTGTTTAGCAGACTGTACGTCAGTCCCTATACCGCTGAAGGACTGCTGCAGTATAGGGCAGCGGTCAGCAGTGGTGCACGTCAACCCTATCTATTGTGGACCGATAGCGGTCCTTACAGAACAGCAGACTGTACCGCACTCAAGCCTATGTACCGTAGCACCCTATACCAAGTTACCAGTCCTTATAAGAACTTTTGTGGACCAAGCAGGTTGTGTATTAGTGTTTAGCAGACTGTACGTCAGTCCCTATACCGCTGAAGGACTGCTGCAGTATAGGGCAGCGGTCAGCAGTGGTGCACGTCAACCCTATCTATTGTGGACCGATAGCGGTCCTTACAGAACAGCAGACTGTACCGCACTCAAGCCTATGTACCGTAGCACCCTATACCAAGTTACCAGTCCTTATAAGAACTTTTGTGGAACAAGCAGGTTGTGTGTTAGTGATTAGCAGACTGTACGTCAGTCCCTATACCGCTGAAGGACTGCTGCAGTATAGGGCAGCGGTCAGCAGTGGTGCACGTCAACCCTATCTATTGTGGACCGATAGCGGTCCTTACAGAACAGCAGACTGTACCGCACTCAAGCCTATGTACCGTAGCACCCTATACCAAGTTACCAGTCCTTATAAGAACTTTTGTGGAACAAGTGAGTTGTGAATGTTTAGCAGACTGCAGCAGAAGGGCAGCAGTCAAGTATAATATCCTTTCTATATTTGGAAGAAAGAATATTATACATGTACAAGCCTATTACTGTACCACTGATACCAGTCCTGAAAAGAACCTTTGTGGAACTAATAATAACAGCAAGTCTTTAAAATTACCCTCACTGCCTGACAACACTGCTTCCTTCCTGTCCCTATACAAATTGGCAAAAAAAGAGAACGATTAGTGGTTACTGGAACAGCTCTTTTGTGGACCTTGATAGTAACAGCTAATGATGATGATGATGATGATGATGATGAAAGACTAATCTGGCTGTCCCTGTAGCATACACCGTCCTTTCCCTTTCTCTAAACTAACAAAAGACACTCAGGCTGCTGCAAGAATCAGCAGCACAGCAAACCTATCAACACCTAACACCTATACCAGTCCTGAAAAGAACTTTTGTGTACCAAATAGCTAGTGGTTTATCTCTCCCTACTCCACACAGGAACCTGTCCCTATCGTAACAGAAGAAAGAATGTAAAATGGCCACCGGATCGGGTGTATTTATAGGTTAGGGGGAATGTACAAGTGTCCATGTGCTGTCATGTCTCAATTGGCTGTCCTGTATCACATGATAAACGTGTCACCAAAGGTTAAAGTTCTTGTATACATTAAACACGTAAGTCCGCCGCGGCGAACGACGGAAAAAGGCGTTCGAACGTGCGGACCGCGAATGTCGGAAATTCGCCGCGAAACGACCGCCGGGCGAACCGTTCGGCCATCACTAGCTATAAGCCATAATCATCAAAATTAAAAGAAAGAAATGCTTGAAATATATCACTCTGTGTGTAATGAATCAATATAATATGACTTTCACTTTTTGAATTGAATTACTGAAATAAATAAACTTTTTAAACATTCTAATTTTGTGAGATGCATCTGTATAAGCTGTGGCTTATTTCAAGATAACTTACTTTATTATTTATATTGGGTGAGGCCAAGTCCTTTTTTATTCATGCATACAGTATGTATCTCAGCATTCATGGCTCTGTAGTTTAGGAATGCATTTCCTCATATTTCGGAGCAAATCACCATGAAGCACTAATGGGGCAGAAATCTGACTTGTTGATGGAGGGAGAAGACAGTTCGCATAACTTTTCGGTAACCTTACTGTCAAGGTCTGCTGTTGGAGATTGCATATCTGCTTTATTTTTCAGTTTTTTTTCAGTGGTCCATTGTGGGAGGGCAGAAGTTGTGTGAGCGTGTCCCCTGTATGCCCAAGATTTGGAGTTTTCACTGAGCCTGCAGCATTAATTAGGCTGGCAAACATAGAAGGTAAGTTGCCTTCTAAACCAGGGTGGTGGTTGGGATAGTTATTTGTTTTTTTTCCCTAGTGGTATGCTGTCAAGAAGTTTGGTGGATACATAAATGCATTGTTTTCTTTTTATGAGTCTGGAGTGTAGATAAAAGACAAGGTCTGGGACAAGGAAGGGGGGGCAGGGACAAGGAAGGGGGGCAGGAGGGGCAGCCACCCTGGGTGCAGTGCCCTTGCACAAGGGAGAGAGCGATGTTGCTAGTCAAGCCATGCATGTATGCCCCAGATTGGTGGTGGGGAACTAGCTTACCTTGTCCTCCCTTGCATTGGGCCACAGATTTCGGTCTGCGCAAACAGTTACTGCTTACTTCAGCATGCCCACTCTCTGCCTCCTTACCTCGACCACCCACAGGCAACACAATAACACACTGTGCATGGGAAAACCATCTAAATGTTCGCATGAAAACAAATGATTTTGCATGCACAGTGCACCCTCCATGTCAACAATGGTCAGCCAGGGCACAAAGAAGTTGGAGAATGGGGATGTCGGAGCAGGCAGGGCCGTATGTCCATCTTCAATGTGGGCGCAGTTCCACATTTTAGTCCTTGGCACTGGACGACCTTGTCCTGGCACCGTACAGTGCCTGCCATCCTTAAAGATATCAGACTGGTGTGTCAAGTGTGAAGGCCTGTATTCCAGTAGCTGAAGGTCTTATATGGGACTCTGCCATGTCAGTACCTGTAGGTACACCCTTCAGCACAGCATCCTTATAGCAAGGGTGCTCTCGGAGAACCAGCTGAATGGTGACTTACATTATTCTTCCCCATGCAGTGACCCAAGAAGTGTCGCAGGAACTGGGTGGGTGGATTGATTATTCTAATGCCCTGTACACACGGTCAGATATTCCGACGACAAAATCCGTCTGAATTTACAAGAATATAATAGAATGCATATAGAATAAAAATAATATAGCCATCTTCCAAAATTAGAATTTAGAATAGAACCAGCTATTCTTCACAATGAATTTGGATGGATTCTACTTTTTCAATTCTAATTTGATTTGAATACTTTAAAATCCTTAAAAAAAAAAAATCTGAAAACGAATAAAAAAAAAAGTGAAATAAAACAAATTTCTTTATGAATGCAACAAAACTAAATTAGTTGCATAACAAATCGATTTGAAACTAAATGTTTTCATTCTGCATGTCTAGCTAAGGCTTACAATATTTATTTTACCAAGTACAGGAAATACCTGTTAATCCTGCTGGAAATGTAGTGATAATTTCAAGAACAAACCGCCTTTATCTTCTAAATCAACTTCTGTGTAAGGGAAATGAAAAGTAAAAGATGTGTTTGTAACCCAAATCAACAGAAGAGCCTAGTGTAACAGATGTTGGAACCCAGGTGGGAGACATACCAGGTAAAAAAAGCAACCTTGAAAAAACCCTATGCCAAAAGAAGATGGGTATACAGAAGTACCATTACATAGAGCCTCTGAGATGTAGTGTCTGAAAAGAATATTAACTACAAATAACAAAAAATTTAATTTATTACATAATTAATACAATAAGCCAAATGCAATTCATAAAATAATTGATCCTTCACTAAACACCATCCATAAACAACGTTGTCTAGGAACAGACAGGACAAACAAACAAGCAAGAAGTCTGAGCGCTACAGATGCATCTGCAATGGAAACCATATAAATGCACTTCAAAAAGAGCCCCACAGTCCTGATATGGATATAGGAATAAAGGAGGCAAATGCAAAATTTTAAAATCAAAAATCCTGGGGACTGTGGTATGTGGCTGTTTGTCCTGTCTGTCCCCAGACGACGTTGTCTATGGATGGTGTTTGGTGAAGGATCAACGATTTTATGAATTTGGCTTATTGTATTAATTATGTAATAAAACAATTTCCTTAATTGTAGTTAATATTCCTTTCAGACGCTATATCTGAGGTTCTATGTAGTGGTACTTTTCTATACCTATCTTCTTTTGGCACAGGGTTTTTTCAAGGTTGCTTTTTTACCTGGTATGTCTCCCACCTGGGTTCCAACTTGTTGCCACTTTCATATTTTTGAGTTTTTGGCTAGTACCCTGTCCCCTCGCCTTAAGGGTACCAGTTTAAAAGCAGCTTTATCAGCTAAGTCCTGATGACATTCCAAAACCACCTTTTTCGACTGTTTTCAAATGACTCCACTGCTTTTGAACCTAGTCATTGGGTGTTTCAAAGAGTCTTCAACAACAAGTTGACGAGTAGTTGGCCACTAGACCCGAACATCAGGAAGAAAGGTTTATTACCAGTAGCCTTGTGTACTGTATGGTTGTAGGCCCAAACTACTTCTCCCAGATGCTGGTGCCACTGATCCCAATGTTCCTGCTTCAAGGTCCTCAGCATACTAATTAGTGCAGTACTGAAATGCTCACAAGCGCCATCCCCCCGAGGGTGATACAGGGTTATTTGCAGATCCCATTTATCTTGCACAGTTTTAAGAAATTGGGACCATGCACAACATGAGCTCAAAACAACTTTGCCATGGTGACTGCAGTCTGATCACAAGTCAGAACCACTATGGCAGAAGTTATAAGGATTCAGACGTTGAAATCGCTGAAGGAGTGGTCTGTTCTGTGGGCAACTTGTGTAGGGCATATCTCTGACATTCTCGACAAGCCTGTTGCACCCTATCTGTCAATCCTGGGCAGTAGAAAAATCACACCAAAGTGCCCTATAGAGGCATGCAGAAGCTGTCAAAACTCCAAAGCAGCTGACTGAGGGATGACTATTTGGTATATGTGGAGTTTCTTGGAGGGAATTCAAGCATACCAGTACAACAATGTTTCCTGTATTTTCAAGTGGCCCCACTTCTGGATTAACTGTTTCACTTCTGTGAAAAGTCAAAGACCCTCTCGATTGGAGGGTTTTTATTTCTGGAAAGGAACCTCCAAATTATGCTATGTCAGAGTCTTTTCGTTGTAGAGTGGCCCATTTCAACTGCCTTTGATGGGGGGGTGGGTAGTTTGATCTACCAATACAATTCAATCTTGTTCTTATTGTATAGGAGCCACTTCAAATTCTTCTAGACACTGGTCTACATTGCTGTGCAGTTGCTCTACAGGGTAGCAAGACCGAGCATCTCCTTTGCTGTGTAACCTTCCTGGCTTATAATTGATCTTATAACTGGCTAACCAAGCCACCCACCATTGCTCTAGGGCTCCCAGTTTGGCCGATTCTAGATAAGCCAGAAGTCGATGTAGATTTCCACCTGCCCTCCTGTAACGTATATGGCAAATGTTTAAGTTATGGCCCAGAACAAATCCAACGGTTCTAGTTCTAGTGTGTTCTGTATGCTGTAGACTATGGCTGGCATAAACAATAACACGCTCAACTTCATCTTGTTTTTGAGCAAGCACAGTGTTTAGGCCCTGAAAATTGCCATAAGTGTAAACCACAAAAAGGTTTGTATAGTTAGCATACACCAACCAGGGGGCCGTAGTCAGACAATCTTTGTCCTGGATGGAAGGAGAAGACTTGCCCTTCTGGTGAGTAGGCTGTCCACACAGTAGCTATGTAAGAGGGGACACAGTCTGAACAAATTTAATAATAAAATGTCAGTAGTAAAGTACCAGCCCCAGGAAAAAACTAAGTTCAGTCACAGTTTTGGGCATGACCCAGTCTCGCACCACTTATATCTTGGTCAGATCCAAAGATGCCCCTCTAGCCTCCACTACATGGCTAAAGTACTCTATCTGGCTTTTCATCAGATAAAATTTTTTTGGCTTCAGCTTTAGTCCATACTGTGTCTAAGCCCTTGTACACACGGTCGGAGATTTCGACAACCAAATCCGTCGGATTTTGCCCGTCGGATCTTGTCCGAAACTGTTGCTTACACACGGTCGGACAAAGTTGTTGAAAAATCCGATCTTTCAGAACGTGATGACGTAATTTGTTTACGATGGGACTACATTCAGGCTAGTAGCCAATAGCTTTGATGTAGGAATTTGATCTGGGCACTTGGTCCGATCGGCCCAGTTGGTCGGGAAATATTTCCAACAAGTTGGAAAATTGGGTCCGACGGATATTCCGACGGAATCAGTCCGATGCATACCACACACAGTCGGATTATCCGACAACGCGGTCCGATAGGACACATTCCGACAGATTCTCCGACCGTGTGTACAAGGGCTAAGAGTAAAAACTCAATCAAGGTGCTTAATATGACCCTCAAAAGTCTTTGAAAAGATGATAATGTCATCCAGATAAATTTAGTATAGTCAGGCTGAAGGGCATATATATAAACTTCTGCAGTCCTAGAGAAGTAATAAAAGTAGCCTTGTCTTGATTCTTCTCTCTCACAAGCACTTGCCAGTAGCCACTACACAAATCCAAGGTTGAAAAATAACCTGCCTGTCCTAAGACCACAAGAGATTCTTCCACCTGTGGCCGGGGTAAACCTCTCGGTGAGTATATGCATTTAGCTTCTGCTAGTCCACGTAGCGTAGACTGCCATCTTTATTCCAGATTAGGACTATGGGGACAGGCCACAGGCTCTGACTTTTCTCGAACAACCCCACTCTGAAACATATTTTGGATCAAGTCTGTCAGGGTCTGGATCTGAACCTAGGACCTCTGTGGTGTCTGGATGTAGCTCTTCTCACTGTTCCCCTTGAGATACTGGACCGTGCCCTGTCTAATCCCTTGAACAACCTTGCCTTGTATCCTGTTTTTGGTGAAACTCCTCTCCACCATCAGGAGTTTGGTGAAGACTAGCTAGTGCTTAGTGCCCATGCCTTGGGTGAGCCTGAGTCATCCATCAGGGTCACCTGTTTGTGTACTTATCCTGCTGGTTGGTGTGAACAACTCTACTGCTATAGCCATTGATCTCTGAGCCTGACCTCTGACTGTGACAGAATAATCTGGAGGCCACTATAGCACAAGCTGTGACTTTCAGGAAACACATTTCAAAGCTGCATGGGTTACCTAATGAGAAAAATTGGAAAATATGGTGAAAAAGCAACAGCAGGAAATCCATGCACTAAAGAAACAATTGCTGGATTTACCTTCCCGAGATGATACTAGCGCATGTATGCTTCTTTGACTTCGGTTCAATGGACACCACCGCCATAACAGGGGTTTCCTTAACCAATGTTGCATATATTTCTGAGAAAAAGGAGGTATTGTTTGTTATCAACCTCCTGACTGAGGAAGCCTTAGTTTGGGCCCCCTTATGTAAAATAAGACCGTGCAACTCTGAATAATTCTGAGACTTCTGTGGCTGCAATAAATCAAATTGTTAATAATCCCACCTGCTGCCCTACTGCCGAAGCAAAGTTGCATCGTTTGTAGCAAGGTAGATGCTCTGTTGCTGATTTCCGATGTTGGATCTCATATATCACTTGGAACTAAGCAGCACAAAAGGACAAAAGAAGGGGCAAAAACGGGTTGGAAAACAACAACCCCGGGATTTTTAACGGTATCAGATCAACAAAGTATGGAATCAACTATCATCAACAATTGCAAAAATATTTTTATTATTCAGTCAACATCCATCAAAGATGTGCAAAACAAACAATATACAGTCATAAAAATCAATGGTGAGGCTGGATTAGGTGTAGATCATCTCCAAAATTACCCCACATTGATGCATAAAAACAAAAACGCTATGCTGCGATTATTCAACATGTTTCGCTCGTAACTCGAGCTTCATCGGGAATTGGCGCAGCAGCAGATCATAGCTAATAGAGTAAGAAAAACAACATATTAAATTCATGAAAAGTATATCACAAAATATATTATAGTAGGCATTTACAAAACACACATATTTTGCAGAATGAATATACAGAGGAAAAAGTAATCAAAAAATACAGTAGTCAACATGTCTAACATAACACATATTGATAACTATGTCATTTAATTTAATCTTACCAATTGCATCAGATTTGCCGCAGAGTTACCGAACAAGCGTGTCTATAAACCCACATTTTCGGTAAATTGCCAATCGATAGGAATTGTATACATTATGATCTGTCATTGTGACTCTTTTTATGTGGGGAAAACAAAACGTCGTTCTTTCACTGCATCAGGGACCATGTGTCCCTGATCCGGTCTAAGAAGATGGAAACCCCTATTAGTCGTCACTTTGGTCTTTTTCATAACTTTGACAGCTTAATGCATTTTTTTGCATTAGAACACATAGCCCCAGGGGATAGAGGGGGCGACTTTGATCAAATTTTATTACAGCGAGAGGCCTGTTGGATTTTTGACCTTAAAGCAACTGAATCACCGGGCTTGAACGAGGTGTTCAGTTTTAAGCCATTTCTTTAAATTGTTTTTCCCCCCTTCTTTTTTTTTTTTTTTTTTTTTTTGCCATGAGCATCAGAGTCTTCCTGGTCTTTAGTAATTGTTAACTTTTTGCAAACTTGTCATTATTCCATCTATTTTTGGCTTATGCGCAGGAACTGGAAATTGTAGCGCTTCCCCCTTAATCTATCGGTCTGTATGGGCGTCCAGGGGACTTTTCCGGTTTTTTTTCTGCTAATCAATCAGTTATATGACCATTTTGTCCCCCCCTTTCATTTGGAAAACAATGTTCACTTGCATTTACATAATCTTTTCCTTCATTATTCTGGAATGGATTCGCCACTATAAGTGAATTATCATCCGAAGGATCGAATTTAACTGAGTACACAGATGGGAGTTCGCTGTTATCAGTGACATTTTAACCATCCAGTTCATCTCATGTAAATTGACATCCATGTATGTAAACAGAGTATGTTGTTGATTTTGCCCTTTTCTCTGTGTATCTTTGTTTGTATCTTGTTTGGGGTCCCGCTGTGGTTGATGCCGCCCGCTGTCTTGCGACACTGTGTGGGTTGATTCCCAGGCATCCCCTATTCAATTCATTCACAGTTAGGGCATCTACCAAACTAAAGATGGCCGCGTGGCGGCCGTTGACGCGATCGGCGTCGGCCGCGCATGCGCAGTAAGATATGGAAGCTAGATTTGATGATAAGTTAAAGTGTTTCCTCTTTTGTGGAGCTTTGCGTTTGCATCTTGTTAGGGGTCCCGCTGTGGTTGCTGATGCCGCCCGCTGTCTTGTGACGCTGTGTGGGTTGATTCTCAGGCATCCCCTATTCAATTCATTCACGGTTAGGGCATTGACCAAACTAAAGATGGAAGCTAGATGTGATGACAAGTGAAAGTGTTTCCTTTTTTGAATCCGCCCACAGCCTGGCGGTAATGTCAGACGCCGCCCGGCTGGAGAGGACTTATAATCTCATCCCCCAGTCAGTTGCCTGTTGGCAATTGGAGGATGAACTGCTGAACAGGCTACTCCACAACAGGTGTCTCTGTACACATACTGATCGGTATGTAGGCTTTAACCTATACACTTTATTTTCTTATAACTACCCTTGATGAATTTATCATTGCCTTTTCCTGTTTATTACATTCATCTTATCTAACTGACTATATCCACCTTTCTCAACTGATAGTATTCATTTTACCCGTTTATTACAGCGTTTATTTCAATAAGCCATCTGGCAACATTGCTGGCATTTCCCTATACTGGTCATTTGTAACCAGTCTGCAATCCTATTGATTCAACCATCCAGGTAACATTATGCTCAGATCTCCTGTATACCTACTACAGGTTTTTTATCCTAATACAAACATCACTATGACTTATTTATTATGCTTATATAAAGTTTAATGTTCCTCTCTACAGACCTGATTTTTGGTTGATGCGTCACTACCCAGCCTGTGCAGTTACTGGTCAGCAGGTGCATTGATTGCACCTTCTTTTCAGTTCCTTAATTACTCATTATTAACGGCAAATCTATGCATAGACCTGCGGCAACTCTGATGCAATTGGTAAGATTAAATTAAATGACATAGTTATCAATATGTGTTATGTTAGACATGTTGACTAATGTATCCTGTAATAGGCAATTTATGTTTGGACATATTTCACATTTATTGAGATATATATAGATATATATATATATATATATATATATATAAATACATTTTTTTTTATTACTTTTTCCTCTGTATATTCATTCTGCAAAAATATGTGTGTTTTGTAAATGCTTACTATAATATATTTTGTGATATACTTTTCATGAATTTAATATGTTTGTTGTTTTTCTTACTCTATTAGCTATGATCTGCTGTTGCGCCAATTCCCGATGAAGCTCGAGTTGCGAGCGAAACATGTTGAATAATTGCAGCATAGCGTTTTTGTTTTTATGCATCAATGTGGGGTAATTTTGGAGATGATCTACACCTAATCCAACCTCACCATTGATTTTTATGACTGTATATTGTTTGTTTTGCACATCTTTGATGGATGTTGACTGAATAATAATAAAAATATTTTTGCAATTAATGGTTGATTGCATACTTTGTTGATCTGATACCGTTACAAATCCCGGGGTTGGCGTTTTCCAACCCGTTTTTGCCCCTTCTTTTGTCCTCTATATAGAATTCTGGGATGTGGTATCCTCCTCTCTTCAATCCTTTCTTCTTAATTTTTCTCGTAAGCAGCACAAAAGTCGGTTCTGCCAAAAGCTATCTGAACAGATAAAAGATGAGGTTTTTATCTATTTACAGTATGTATCAGAACTGATTAGAGACTTGCAGAAAAGAGGAAGGAGAGACTGGGGATGTTTGGTAATAATGGTGGCATGTGTTTCTCTGCTAGTCAAATAGTTCAGAAGGATCCAAAAGTTTTTTTTGTTTTTTTCTGGATTCCAACACTCCCAAACCTATGCAGATTAATGCTATAAAAAGAAGAAGAGAAGATGTTCAGAGAACTTCTGTCTATATTGTGGGGACTGTGGGCATTTATGCAGTTAATTGTCCCAACAACGTTAAAAGAACAATTGTTTTTCGACTGACTTTATAGTGCCAGAACAAAAAAACATTTCCAAGTCTATCTCCTGACTAATTCATGAAGAAAATAAAGTAAATTTTCTACTATCTTATTTTGTCATCCCTATTAATCTTATCACTGAAGGCCATGAAATCCCTTGCTCTTCTATGCAGGTCTCCAGGGCTGGGGGGGGACATTATGAGAAATAAACTGACCCCTATTGATACTGAGATGGTTGATAGTTCAACTTTACCTTCAGGGCCTGTTACCCATGAAATGGTTCCTTTTGAACTCCGGTTTGAGGCCAACCATCATGAGACAATCAGCTTTCAGCTGATTACGTCACTCAAATGTCCTATCATTCTATAAATTCCTTGATTTTTCTACCCATAATCCCTCCATTAACAGGGAAGCATGGGCTGTAACTATTCTTTGTTGAAAAAAAGACCCCACCTTGCTTCTGTGCATCAATTACAGAGATTTAAATTTGCTAGTAACAAACATTATCCACTTCCCTTAATCTGTGAAATACTGGAAAGACTTTGTTCTGCCAAAGTCAGATTTACAGGGCATAGAACCTTGTCTCTATTCATCCTGGATATGGATGGAAAACTGCCTTTAGAATCAGATATGGGTATTTTGAGTCTTTGGTTTTGCCTTTTGGCCTTTGTAATGCTCCCACAACTTTTCAACACTTCGTCGTAGATATTTTGTGAGCTCTGTTGGACCACTTTGCAACTGGATGATATTTTCATCTTTTCTCATAACCTGGTGGAGCCTTGCAAGCATGTTTCCACTGTCTTTCAAAGATTAAGAAAGAAAAAAGTTTGCATCAAACTGGAGATATGTGTGTTTGAACAAACCCAGATCCAGTTCACGGAAAATACTTTTTCTCCAGGAGTGGGCAAGAATCCTGAGAAGATAAAAGCAATGGTGGCTTGCCACGCCCCCAAGAACATTAAAGAAATACAGCAATTTGTTGTATTTGCCAACTTTTACAGAGGATTCATAAGGTATTTCTCCAAGGTAATTGCACCAAATACACAGCTTTTGTCGTGGAAGTTGATGCTGTGGATTCTGCCTTGGGGGATATCCTTTCTCACCAAATAGTAGAAAAGATGCAGCTTAATCTTTGTGCTTATTTAATGCCTTCAGCTGAAAAAAAAATGACATTGGAAATAAGGAGCTGCTGGCAATTAAAAAGCACTTTGAGTGGAAACATTTGCTGAAAGCGGCCAATCATCTGGTAACCACGCTCTCACTGATCATAAAAATGCATAATTAATTTGTTCTGCTACAAGATTATCTTCTAGACAAGCATGTTAGACCCTATTCTTTTTTAGGTTTAATTGTGTTATTTCATACCAAACCTGGGTCAAGGGATAGTAAGGCCAACGCTTTATCGAGGATGTTGTCTGGGCTTTTCCCGGAAAACAACTCTGAATGTAAAACCCTGCCTCAAAAGAACTTTCTAGGAACCACGAGCTCCAAGACATTGTTGAGCTTCCTCAGAGGGGTATGAGAATTGTCTTTTTATCCTCCCAAAAACATTTACCTTGTTTACAAGAATGGCTTTTAGACTCAAGCACATCACCTCCACGTACCTGAATCGGTTGGGTAGAAGCCCTCAGTTGGTACATGACTCTTAAAGCGTTCTTAAACCCAAACCAAAGTGCAATATATCGCAGCTTACCAATCATTACATGTGTTGGCTGCATCAGTTTTCTTTTCATTGGCTCCCCCCCCCCGGCCCCTATTTTCACTTGGTGATCTGGCCAGTACCACACCTCATGTATTAGAGAGACTCGGCTCCGGAGGAATGACCACAGGAGGAATACTCCAGCTCACAGTTTATAATCGGTTACAGCACACAATGTATTGCCTTTTGGGATAAAGGTTTTGTGTGAATAGATACAAGCTTATCATTTTAATCACCCCTGCCAGTGTTAAGTGATTTGCTCTTAAGTTGTTTGTCTCATTCATAAATGGATATGTTATGCTGGAGAGTATGTGCTGTGAAAAACAGACTTGCTGGCTTGATTTGTAAATTAAAATAAAAGCCTAAAAAAGGAAACTTGCAGCCATCACATCACAGAATTTGTAAGCTACAAGATAATGTTTGTTTTGAGTTGAATACTGCTTTAACTTGCTGGGCATTTTGGGGTTTCTAAGATAGCAAAACTTTGATTGCGTTCCTTTTGGTGGTCTGGTTACGAGAAAGGTGTCTGATCTGTGCACACAATAAGACACCTGGATCTTCTCATTTGGGGTTACTTTAACATTCTGTTCCATCAAGACCATGGTAGTCAATTCCTGTTGACTTCATGGTCGATCCTCCTCCCTTGAAAGAGATTAACACTATCTTGGTAGTCTTCGACCGTCTCACTAAGATGGCTCATGTAATACTAGTTAAGGGTGTACCCACTGCTGAGCAAACTGCGTAGTTGATGATTTTTTAAACTATATGGAATTACTGATGATGTTGTGCCTGACAGATGAGTACAGTTTACTTAGCAATTTTGAAAAAGCTTTTGCCCAGCTTACTCAGATTTTCAATCTCAGTCAAATGGTCTTTGAGGTTTTGTCAGTTATCATCAGGATGACTGGTTAGACTGGAGTTAACTTTTAACAATTTGAAAGAAAACTTTACTTACCAAAACCCTTCCTTTTTTTTTTTTTTTTTTCTTAAAGCAATTGTAAAAGTATTTTTCTAAAACAAACATGTCGTAGTCACCTGGTCTGTGCAAGGGTTTTGCACAGAGCATCCCTGATCTTCCTCTTCTTCTGGGGTCCTCCTCCTCGGGGGGGATATAGTATGCTGATTAATTACATTCACTAAGACTCCCCAAAATGCTTAGTTTTAATATAAATCAGTACTAAATATATCAAATGTAATTGCTAATTTTTGAAAAGTTAAAAAAAAAAAAGTGTTGGATGCATCTGAACAAAATGAAAAGTAGTGTCGGTCATCTTTGACTCTGCTTATGCCATGTTAATGCACATGTTCAATGAATATTTATTGAGAGCTGTAAAAGTTATTTAGAATCTAATTTGAATTTCTTTTTTCCCTTTTTTTTTTTTTTTTTTTTTTTTTTAGTCTTGTGACTGGCTCAGCGCCAATCAGGGCTGGCCGGATACAGACTCACACTTTAGAGAACAAAGCTTTTTTTGGTTATACTTCTACACTGGATCACAGGAGTGCAATTAGTCCTACACTTCTGTGACCCGTTTTTAGCCGACGGTGGTCACAGACCCGGTCCAGGCTCTGAAAAGATCCCGAAGGTATGGTCAGGATCTGGCAAGAAGCCTGGACCGGCAGTTGGCTCAACCTCTCAGCAAGCTCCCGAGATCCCGATCCAACTGCTCCCCTCCTCTGTACAGCCCAGCACGTTTCAGTGAGAGCTGGAGGGGCAGAGCAAAGAGCTCGTGATTGACAATAACTGCTATGTCCAGGCTGAAACCTGAGAGCTGAGTGATGACTGAGCGGTGTTTGATCTCTCAGCTCTCACTATTGGAGGTGGCGGGGGGGACAGCTACAGCTAGAAACAGTGCTGCCGCCATTTAGGTAAGTATGATTGTTTTATTTTTTTCAAATCCCCTACTTCTATTTTAAAACTTCCTGACAGTATGAAGATTCGCCCTGTTTTTAAAGAGGGAGTCTGCTGGGAGTCCGCGTTTTTTTTTTTTTTTTTTTCTTTAAAGCCAGCAGCTACAAATACTGCAGCTGCTGACTTTTAAAATAGTGACACTTACCTGTCCAGCGCACCCTCGATGTCGGCACCCGAAGCCGATCTCTCGATCGTCTCTCGGGTGCTACCGCCGCCATCTTGGGTATGGGAATCAGGAAGTGGAGCCTTTCGGCTTCATTTCCCGGTTCCCTACTGTGCATTCGTGAGTCGCGCTGCGCAATGAGGATGGACCCGCTGCCTCTGGGATCTGTGTGTTTCCTAGCAGGCAGCGGGGGACTTTCGGAAAGGGGCGTAATCTATGCCCCTTTCCGCAGAGAGCTATCCTGGAAGTGGGTGCAGATACCTGTACTGTACAGGTACCTGCACCATCCTCCCCCCTGAAAGGTGCCAATTGTGGCGCCGGAGGGGGGAAGGATTCCAATGAGCGGAAGGTCCACTTTAGGGTGGACCTCCGCTTTAATATATCACTATTTACACCATTTCATGAAAATCCTTTTTTTTGGAAAAATTCTTCTACCAACTCCACCAGGTACAGGGTGAAATTATATATATATATATATATATATATATATATATATATATGTATATGTATTTTTTTTGATTGAAATAATTCTTGATTCCATAATCTTTAGGAACAAATTATAATATCTGGTTCAATTGGAAGGATATGGGTCAGAGGAAAAGTCTTGGGAACCTGAGGAGATTGTTCATGCTCCCAGATTGACAAAATAGTTCCACGTTTTCTCAGAAACCTGCTTCTAAACATCCAGGGGCCATCTTGGAAGGAGGGGAGAACCGCCAACTTCCAGATTCAAACCTAAGCCCTCAGTATAAAAATTGTGGATACCTCCTAAAACTGGATTTTCAAGGCAATTTAAAAATACATATTCAACGAATTTTATTGATACAAAAACATCAACATAATAAAAACAGAGGTCCCCAATTGGGAAACGGAACAAAGAAAACACATGTACATGTATCATAATATTGTGCAATGATTATCTAAAAGTGGAATCACCCCACTACCATACATACAAGTTGCAGATGATGGTGGGTAGTGGGAGTATCCAATGCGTTTCGAAATGTAAATAAATTGTATTCTTCTTTAGGCACTAATACCATTTCTGAAAGTATAGAGTACAAATGTCATTTAGAATCCAAATTAAATATCATGTGGACATTGAAACAAATATAAAAATGCCCAACTTACATAGCAGCTAAATTATTGGAGAAAGCATTCCATCAAAATCAATGATTATCATAAAAGTCTGCCGCACAAAGCTTTTCTACAGGACCGCTGGATAAAATCCCATAGGGGCACACAAACACCGGAAAAAAGGAGGCTCAAAAATGTCTAGGCTGCAAAAAGAAAAAAGAAAAAACACAAAAGGAATATATCGCTGAAAATACGGTCTGGATTTATGGTAAATGACTGCCTCACCAGAGATCCCCCGATCCCCATAGGGGAGGGGGCACCTAAGGTGAAGCAAAGCAAAACCAAAATCGAGGGCCAAAAAATACTTGCTGGACAAAGGTCTCAAATGTATTTGCACAAACAAGTGGCATTCCAAGTAAATTGCAGCCAAAGACTAGCCCCCCATAAAGCAGCAACCTCACTGTGAAGCCTTCAACAGTGTTGCGGGGAAAGGAATGGCGCTGATGTGGTCCCCGGCGTCTCCTTATATCTCCCGAGTGGGCTGTCCCACACGCTGTACCCAAGACCTCAGTGGTATGCTCTTCTTGCTGTGCCACCTGAGATGCTGGACAAATCTCTGTCTGGTCCCTTAGACAGTCTTGCCTTGTATCTTGTTTTTGTAAGCGCTGAACTCTGAACGCTTATTCCTCCGATGATCCTTTTAAATAAAATCTATAATTCTGGGTTCATTTTATTTTTGTTTTAAAATATTTGGACTGTTTTATATATGCTCTTTACTCCTCCCATGAACTTACTGTTTTAAGCCATGTGTCTGCACTTGTTTGTCAGATTACAGTGCCCTCTCCAGCTGATATCTTGCTTCTTGCATACCCGTAGTTGTCCTTATCTTCGCTACCATTTGATTCGTTCCTCAACTACATTTTTTTTTTTTCTCATGCCAATTTGTAGTCACTTGATACCGAACCTTGATTTGTTTACTGACTACACTTTTGGTTGATCTCAACCTGCTCCATCAGTCACCAGATCCGGGCTTGCTCACCTCCTGTTTCCTCCCATTAAATGATTTAAGCTATGTCTCTGCACTTCCTGTTTGCCAGGTTACTGTCTCTCCAATCGATATCTTGCTCCTTGCATACTAGCAGTTGTCCTGATCTTCACTACCATTTGATTTGTTCCTTGGCTACGCTTCTGCCTGATCCCAATTTGCAACCACTTGTTACAGACCTTTGGCTTGTTTACTGACTATGCTTCTGCTTAACCCCAACCTGCTGTATCTGGTCACTGGATCCTGGCTTGCTCACCTCCCTGGCTCCTCCAATGAACTACCTGAGTTAAGTCATGTCTCTGTACTTCCCGTTTGCCAGATTGCTGTGCTCTCTCCAGATGATATCTTGCTCCTTGCATACCTGCAGTTGTCCTTATCTTCGCTACCATTTTATTTTTCCTGGACTACACTTTCGCCAGATCCCAACCTGCAACCACTTGTTACTGACTTTTGGCTTGTTTACTGACTAGGCTTTTGCTTGGTCCCTACCTGCTATATCTGTCACTAAATCCTGGCTTGCTCACCTCCTGGGCTGCAACCTCTGTGACAACTACAGGATCTCTGAAGGAAAAATTCTACATTAAAGATCCCACTCCATTGGCCAGCACCATATACTGAATGGAGGCCACGTTGCATCTGCTTACATGTTGGTGGCAGCAAAAGGGTTAAAGGAGACAAACATCACACCAAATAATTACAGTGCAATTTATTTCATCATAAAAAAAAAATCAAGATAAAACCAAACAGTGAGTTTCATAGTACCCTTAACCTTTAACCACTCTATCTAAAGCTAAAGATAGATTCAACCTTTATTGTAATATTATTGATGCAAAACTTATTGACATTTCTCCTTCTCTGTCAGATGGATCACAAAAAGATGATCGCTGTGGTATTCATAGTACTTCCGTGTTTAAGCATGTTCTCATACTTTATTTACAATGAAAGCTTTAAAAGGAATCCCTCCATAAAGTTGCCTGAAGCCTACTGCAAACAAAACTCTCCGTTCTTGGTTCTGCTGGTGACCTCGGCACACGACCAGAAGACAGTGCGTATGGCCATCAGAAAAACATGGGGGCAGGAGCAACTCATCCGTGGAAAACGGGTGGTGACCTTTTTTCTTCTTGGCACCGATCCCTCTCCTAGTGCTGAGAAAGATTTACTTTTTTCAGAAGAACTTAACACCTACAAAGACATCATCCAAAAAGACTTCATAGACACATATTATAACTTGACTTATAAAACATTAATGGGCATGGAATGGATTACTCACTATTGCCCTCAGACTCACTACGTCATGAAGACAGACTCGGACATGTTTGTCAATACGTTTTACCTTGTTGAACTACTCATGCGTAAAAACCAGACTTTAAATCTTTTCACAGGGGTTCTAAAGCCAAACGACGGCCCTATACGTGATAAAAACAGCAAGTGGTACATAAGTGAAAATGAGTACAATGGTGATAGATACCCCCCATTTTGTTCAGGTACAGGCTATGTGTTCTCTGTAGATGTTGCTCAAAAGATCTACAGCATATCTCCCTCTATACCATTCTTTAAACTGGAGGATGTATACGTAGGGATGTGTCTGAAGAAACTAAATATCACATTGCGGGAACTTCACGAAAATCCAGTGTTTTTTGCATCAAAGCCTCAATTCTCTGTGTGTACTTATCGGAACCTTGTGACGTCACATCAAGTCCGACCACAGGAAATTAAACTTTATTGGGACGCCATGCAGAGAGCACAAGATGAAGAATGTTAAGATGCACTTTTTCCATATATAAATACGGTGAACTTTCCAAAGATTCTATTTGCACTGTTACTCTGGTGAACATTTGAAACATTTATAGGATTATTTTGGGACATTAATGCTGACTGTGAACTCCATTAGAAGATTTCCCTTCACTTCCTGTTCTTGTGACAATATTGTCAGCAGGAGAGGAAGTAAAGGGAAATCGCTCTTAGAGAGGAACTTCACCCTTATATTAAACATCACAACAAAGGCACCTTTACTCTAAAAACAGATATTTAGTGATAATTGTCAGCTTTTTATTCTTTGCATATTTTCTTTTTTCTTTTCTCCCCATTCTTCTCTCTGTGGGCATTTGCACTAAAGGCAGATGAATCCATCAACCTTCCTGGATTTCTGTATGGAACTCTGAGTCTGCCTCATGGGACATGTGACAGTGCACATTATCTGAGGTTTGAGGCACAAGTGATGTACCCTTCCCTGGGTGCATCTCTGAGCCCCTGGTTACATCAGCAGTGCCTTACTTAACCACTTGCCGACCGCCGCACGACGATATACGTCGACAGAATGGCACGGGCAGGCATATGGGCGTATATATACGTCCCTGCCTTCCCGCGGGTGGGGGGCCCGAGCGGTCGGTATTTGTTCGGGAGCGATCCGGGATGAGGGGGCGGCCATTCATTCATGGCCACCCCCTCGCGATCGCTCCCGGCGAATGGAAATGCTCCGTGACATCACTTCCTCTCCTGTAATGTAAACACAGGCAGAGGAAGTGATGTAATCTCTCCTCCGTGTCGGTATTTTTCATTCCGGCACCGAGGAGAGAGGATCGGTGAGTTGCACCAACACGACACTACACAGTAGAACATGCCAGGCACACTCACACCCCCCCCTTCACCCCCCGATCACCCCCCCAATTACCCCTGCCCCCCCAGTCACAGTGACACCAATTGCATTTTTTATTTTTATTTTTTGCATTGGTGTCATTTGTGACTGTAATAACTGTTAGGGCAGTTAGGGTTAGCCCCCTTTAGTTCTAATGTACCCCCCTAACCCCCCCAATAAAGGTTTAACCCCGTGATCACCCCCCGTCGCCAGTGTCACTAAGGCTGGGTTCACATTGCAGCGGTTTAAAAAAAACGGATGTGATTCGCACCGCACTGCAGTGCAAATCACAGGCTGGGTTCACATTGCAGCGGTTTATGAGAACGGATGTGATTCGCACCGCACTGCAGTGCAAATCACATCTGATCTCTGTGCGATTCGAGTTCAGCCATACAGATAGTATGGCTGAATTTGCGTCGCACCCGCCGCAAATTCGCACGGGACCCTTTTTTTGGTCCGCAGCAGAATCGGATCGCATGGGTGTTCACACCGTGCGATCCGAGTTTGCAGATCGCACTGCGATATGCGAACTGATCTGGGGGTGTCATTAACATTTCACTGACACTCCCAGCAGTTCGCATAGGGCAGTGTGAACTGCCGCCGGGAGGCATGCGATGCGGGAACCCGCCGCGGATTCGTGGCGTTCCCGCATCGCTCCAGTGGGAACCCAGCCTAATAAGCGATCGTTTTTCTGATCGCTGTATTAGTGTCACAAGTGACGCTAGTTAGGCAGGTAGGTATTTAGGTTCGCCGCAGCTTTTTATAGCGCCAGGGACCCCCATATACTACCGCATAAAGCCCCCTGATTGCCCCCTAGTTAACTCTTTCACCAGTGATCACCATATAACTGTTACAGGTGACGCTGGTTGGTTAGTTATTTTTTTTATAGTTTCAGGGCACCCGTCATTTATTACCTAGTCTCACTAGTGTACCCCTAAATTTAGGGGTGTCTACTTTCCAAAATGGGGTTATTTGGGGGGGTTTGTGCCATCTTGCCATTTTATGGCCTTCAAAACTGTAACGCCCTTAGAAAGCCTGAAGGCGGTGCTTGGTTTTCGGGGCCCCGTACGCGGCTAGGCTCCCAAAAAGTCCCACATATGTGGTATCCCCGTACTCAGGAGAAGCAGCAGAATTTATTTTGGGGTGTCATTTCACATATGCCCATAGCATGTGTGAGCAATATATAATTTAGTGACAACTTTGTGAAAAAAATAAATAAATAAATAAGTTTGTAATTTTCCCGCAACTTGTGGCAAAATATAAAATATTCCATGGACTCAACATGCCTCTCAGCAAATAGCTTGGGGTGTCTACTTTCTAAAATGGGGTCATTTGTGGGGGTTTTGTGCCATCTTGGCATTTTATGGCCTTCAAAACTGTAATAGGTAGTGAGAAGTGAACTCAAAAATTTACGCCCTTAGAAAGCCTGAAGGCGGTTCTTGGTTTTCGGGGCCCCGTACGCGGCTAGGCTCACAAAAAGTCCCACATATGTGGTATCCCCGTACTCAGGAGAAGCAGCAGAATTTATTTTGGGGTGTCATTTCACATATGCCCATAGCATGTGTGAGCAATATATCATTTAGTGACAACTTTGTGTAAAAAAAAAAAAAAAAATTTTCAATCGCTTGAGGCAAAAAAATAAAATATTCAATGGGCTCAACATGCCTCTTATCAATTTCCTTAGGGGGTCTACTTTCCAAAATGGGGTCATTTGGGGGGGTTTTGTACTGCCCTGCCATTTTAGCACCTCAAGAAATGAGATAGGCAGCCATAAACTAAAAGCTGCGTAAATTCCAGAAAACGTACCTTAGTTTGTAGATGTGACAACTTTTGCGCAAACCAATAAATATACAGTTATTGACTTTTTTTTTTACCAAAGACATGTGGCTGAATACATTTTGGCCTAAATGTATGACTAAAATTGAGTTTATTGGATTTTTCTAATAACAAAAATTAGAAAATATCATTTTTTTTCAAAATTTGCGGTCTTTTTACGTTTATATCGCAAAAAATAAAAACCGCAGAGTCAGTCAAATACCTTTAAAAGAAAGCTCTATTTGTGGGAAAAAAAGGACGCAAATTTTGTTTGGGTACAACATTGCATGACCGCGCAATTACCAGTTAAAGCAGCGCAGTGCCAAATTGTAAAAAGACCTCTGGTCATTGACCAGCAAAATGGTCCGGTCTGAAAGTGGTTAAGAAGTGAGAAATTATTATAATTATGTAATGAATGAATGTAAGATGATTTCATATCAGCACGTAAAACTGCTTCCTAATATGATATTAAGTCCAGTTTGGTTCACACCAGAACAAGCAAACAGACAAAAAATTTGTGCGAACACCGTTAAATTCTGTGGGGCATGAACGTGAAAAATCAAGTGTTCATGTTAAAGTTTTTATATGCAAGTTATTGCCATAAAAAGTGTATGGGGACCCGGGTACTGTGGTTTTAATAATACCTAAAGTGAAACGATAAAAATGAAATATTCCTTTAAATATCATGCCTTGGGGGTCCCCTTAGTCTACCAGTAGAGAGGCACATCTGTCTGATTGTGTTTTTACAGTTCAAGCAGCAAAATTACATTTCTAAAGGAAAATTTTTATTTAAAATTGCTTGTGGCTGTCCCGGCAATATAGATAAAAATCAATGCAAAAATTGACGTGGGTTCACCCCCCCCCCCCCCTCTTCGGTTCTGGTATGGATATTAAGGGGAACTCCACGCCAAATTAAAAAAAAAATAACTGAGTGGGGTCCCCCCAAAATCCATACCAGGCCCTTTCGGGTCTGGTATGGATTTTAAAAGTAACTCCATGCCAAAATGTGAAAAAAAAATGGCGCGGGTCTCCCCCAAAATCCATACCAGACCCTTATCCGAGCAAGCAGCCTGGCAGGCCAGGAAAGGCCTAGTATATGCCTTGTAAAAGCAAGGCATATACTAAACGAGCGGCGAGCTCGTACCTCTTACGTCACTTCTGTTTTTTCTGCTGCACTATCCTGACGCGCATCATCAGGTGTCACGTGACTTCATCAGGGAAAGTCATGTGACACGTAACCTTACAGCAGTAAGGTCAGAGGCTTGTGAGGATGGAGGTGTCACATAGATAGCCTTGGATTTTGTTTTTTGGTGTTTACGGCAGTTCTATTTTTTTATTTGACTTTATTTGTGTTGGTTTTATAGCACAGGAATATGTCTTATATAGCGTCCTCATCTTTGCTACCATTTGATTTGCAACCACTTGTTACTGACCTTTTGGCTTGTTTACTGACTACTCTTCCACTTAATCCTTTCCTGCTAACATCTGTCACTGGATCCTGGCTTGCTCACCTCCTGGCTCCTCCCATGAACTTCCTGATTTAAGCCATATCTCTCCACTTCCTGTTTGCCAGATTACTGTGCTCTCTCCAGCTGATATCTTGCTCCTTGCATACCAGAAGTTGTGCTTATCTTCGCTACCATTTGATTTGTTCTTCAACTACACTTCGGCCTGATCCCAACCTGCAACCACTATTAGTGACCTTTTGGTTTGTTTACTGACTAAGCTTCAGCTTGATCCATACCTGCTAAATCTGGCACCAGATCCTGGCTTGCTCACCTCCTAGGTCCAATCAGACAGCTGCAACCTCTGTGGCAACTACAGGATCTCTTAAGGAAATATTCTCCTCTAAGTATCCCACTCTATTAGTATAGACTCGAGGCACAGCACCACCTACTGAATGGAGACCAAGTTGCACCTGCTTACATGCCAGTGGCAGCAAAAGGGTTAAAGGATAAGTTCACTTTTTAAAACAAAATAATGCACATCTTAGTGCCAGTAAAAAAATTTGCATTTTTTTTTTTGCACCTGTAAAGCATTTCACCAGCGATCAACAGATTGCTGGTGCCATGCAGGTCTCCTGAAGACCTGTCAGTCTATCTGTGTGCCATAAGCAAATACAGGCAAGCAGATACACTGACAGGAAGAATCAATGAATTACCACGGCACTCTACAGCGTCATGCAGTGGCGTAACTAGAACCTTCAGGGCCCCGATGCAAGAAACCATGAAGGGCCCCCCTGAACCCCAGCCAGGGCCCTTCCCTCCGAGTCTGGCGGTGGAACTCCAGGGCGTGGTCACAGGTATGACCTTTGTGAGCCCTGTAGTTCCACCACTGGTATCAGTAGTTTTTATTTTATTTTATTTTTTTAGGTGCCCCATTGGGGGACTGTCCATAGGTAGGATGGGGTCCCAGTCCCCAGAAGAGATTAGGTCCTTTTCTCCAGGGCAGATGAAGTTACTGCCCCCAGGTGAGAATGGGTCCCTGTCCCCAGGGGTGGTGGGGGTCCCTGTCCCCACGTGAGAAGGGGTCCCTGTCCCCAG